>NC_030680.2:25883201-27352091 GCF_000004195.4 Xenopus tropicalis | reverse complement strand
GCCTTAGTTGTCCAAGAATGTTTTATACACTGCCTGTATTTACTTACATGTTGAGTTGCTACCTCTAAGTTGACCAAAAGCCTGCCATAAACAGTCTGGGAAACTTGGCTGATATCTTTAAAGCTATGGCTATTGCATAGTTTTAGTCAGAGCAAGGTCAGGGACCCTAGCAGTGCAGGACGGCCGAGATCCCGTCCGTTGTTATGCTACCTTGCCATCATTTCCAATGCCTGTCTGTCCTAATCATTTCCATGGAGTGGTGGTGGCCCATGGGAGAGAGCTTTTTTCTCTTAAACCTGGATATCTTCTCTGTAACCTGCACTTCAAATTTATTTTGCTGTTAGAGGCCTGCATTGCTCATACTGGCAATCTATTCGGTGTATTTGCATAGATATATTTCTCTATATCCATACATACAGATTTAATAGGCTTTAAGGATATATTGATATCAACTCGTGCAAAATTACATACGCTTTTACCAGGCAGTGGAGGAGGTTGTAGGATAAATAATGAGCCCCCTGTGTGCAGGTACAATGTTTTTATTACAACAGATGCAGGGAAGGCCGGCATGACAGTCCTTTATACAATAGCTTTACAGATAAATGGAGTTCTCTGCAACTAATATTGACAAAAACAAGCAACTAACAGAGAACTTCTTCTTGCAGGACAAGAAATCACAACAAGCGACAGCTCAGAAAGAGCAAGAAATGGAAATGCTACAGCCATTCATGTGACAGCCAATGTAATAAAGTAGAACTGAGACCTCTTGTCCAGTATGTCACTGTGAACATGAAGGAAGACGATATTTATCAGGTAAATCAGCCAAAGGTCTACATGTTCCGTAAAAGGCAAGCAACCGAACAGAGCAACTAAACAGAGAACTTCTTCTTGCAGGTTCATGAAATCTCAAGAATCCACAGTAGAGAAAGGATGGAAAATGCTACAGCCATGTATGTGACAGCACTTGTAAGAAGATAAGAACTGAAACTTCCATGTACAGTAACTACTCCAAGCACAACAACCCCCACATGTTACTGTCATCATGAAGGAAAAGAGTATTTACCAGTAATTCAGCAATGCTAGAATGCCTGCGTGTTCCTTAAAGGTCATTTTAACCCAAAAAAGATTTAGTGTAAACTAACTCAGACTGCTGCCCTTCTGAGCACTTAAGGAATTTGTATTCCTTTTTTGTATTTTAAGTAGCTCTGAAATAATTGCAATTTTAGGCAGTTATCTTCTAATGGGCAACCTTTCATCGCAACAGCTTTTTGAATACTCAGAGTGTCAGTGGCCTTAGTTGTCCAAGAATGTTTTATACACTGCCTGTATTTACTTACATGTTGAGTTGCTACCTCTAAGTGAGCCAAAAGCCTGCCATAGCAGTCTTGGAATCTTGGCTGATATCTTTAAATCTATGGCTATTGCATAGTTTTAGTCAGAGCAAGGTCAAGGGACCCTAGCAGTGCAGGACGGCCGAGGATCCCGTCTGTTGTTACGCTACCTTGCCATCATTTCCCAATGGCCTGTCTGTCCTAATCAATTTCCATGGAGTGGTGGTGGCCCATGGGAGAGAGCTTTTTTTCTCTTAAACCTGGATATCTTCTCTGTAACCTGCACTTCAAATTTATTTTGCTGTTAGAGGGCCTGCATTGCTCATACTGGCCAATCTATTCGGTGTATTTGCATAGATATATTTCTCTATATCCATACATACAGATTTAATAGGCTTTAAGGATATATTGATATCAACTCGGTGCAAAATTACATACGCTTTTACCAGGCAGTGGAGGTGGGAGGATAAATAAATGAGCCCCCTGTGTGCAGGTACAATGTTTTTATTACAACAGATGCAGGGAAGGCGGCATGACAGTCCTTTTATACAATAGCTTTACAGATAAATGGAGTTCTCTGCAACTAATATTGACAAAAACAAGCAACTAAACAGAGAACTTCTTCTTGCAGGACAAGAAATCACAACAAGCGACAGCTCAGAAAGAGCAAGAAATGGAAAATGCTACAGCCATTCATGTGACAGCCAATGTAATAAAGTAAGAACTGAGACCTCTTGTCCAGTATGTCACTGTGAACATGAAGGAAGACGATATTTATCAGGTAAATCAGCCAAAGGTCTACATGTTCCGTAAAAGGCAAGCAACCGAACAGAGCAACTAAACAGAGAACTTCTTCTGCAGGTCATGAAATCTCAAGAATCCACAGGTAGAGAAAGGATGGAAAATGCTACAGCCATGTAATGTGACAGCACTTGTAAGAAGATAAGAACTGAAACTCCATGTACAGTAACACTCCAAAGCACAACAACCCCACATGTTACTGTCATCATGAAGGAAAAGAGTATTTACCAGGTAAATCAGCCAATGCTAGAATGCCTGCGTGTTCCTTAAAGGTCATTTTAACCCAAAAAGATTTAGTGTAAACTAACTCAGACTGCTGCCCTTCTGAGCACTTAAGGAATTTGTATTCCTTTTTTGTATTTTAAGTAGCTTCTGAAATAATTGCAATTTTAGGCAGTTATCTTCTAATGGGCAACCTTTCATCGCAACAGCTTTTTGAATACTCAGAGTGTCAGTGGCCTTAGTTGTCCAAGAATGTTTTATACACTGCCTGTATTTACTTACATGTTGAGTTGCTACCTCTAAGTTGAGCCAAAAGCCTGCCATAAACAGTCTGGGAATGTTGTCTGATATCTTTAAAGCTATGGCTATTGCATAGTTTTAGTCAGAGCAAGGTCAAGGGACCCTAGCAGTGCAGGACGGCCGAGGATCCCGTCTGTTGTTACGCTACCTTGCCATCATTTCCAATGGCCTGTCTGTCTAATCATTTCCATGGAGTGGTGGTGGCCCATGGGAGAGAGCTTTTTTTTCTCTTAAACCTGGACATCTTCTCTGTAACCTGCACTTCAAATTTATTTTGCTGTTAGAGGCCTGCATTGCTCATACTGGCAATCTATTGGGTGTATTTGCATAGATATATTTCTCTATATCCATACATACAGATTTAATAGGCTTTAAGGATATATTGATATCAACTCGGTGCAAAATTACATACGCTTTTACCAGTCAGTGGAGTTGGTAGGATAAATAAATGAGCCCCCTGTGTGCAGGTACAATGTTTTTATTACAACAGATGCAGGGAAGGCGGCACGACAGTCCTTTTATACAATAGCTTTACAGATAAATGGAGTTCTCTACAACTAATATTGACAAAGACAAGCAACTAAACAGAGAACTTCTTCTTGGCAGGACAAGAAATCACAACAAGTGACAGCTCAGAAAGAGCAAGAAATGGAAAATGCTACAGCCATTCATGTGACAGCAAATGTAATAAAGTAAGAACTGAGACCTCTTGTCCAGTATGTCACTGTGAACATGAAGGAAGACGATATTTATCAGGTAAATCAGCCAAAGGTCTACGTGTTCCTTAAAAGGCAAGCAACCGAACAGAGCAACTAAACAGAGAACTTCTTCTTGCAGGTCATGAAATCTCAAGAATCCACAGTAGAGAAAGGGATGGAAAATGCTACAGCCATGTATGTGACAGCACTTGTAAGAAGATAAGAACTGAAACTCCATGTACAGTAACTACTCCAAGCACAACAACCCCCACATGTTACTGTCACCATGAAGGAAAGAGTATTTACCAGGTAATTCAGCCAATGCTAGAATGCCTGCGTGTTCCTTAAAGGTCATTTTAACCCAAAAAAGATTTAGTGTAAACTAACTCAGACTGCTGCCCTTCTGAGCACTTAAGGAATTTGTATTCCTTTTTTGTATTTTAAGTAGCTTCTGAAATAATTGCAATTTTAGGCAGTTATCTTCTAATGGGCAACCTTTCATCGCAACAGCTTTTTGAATACTCAGAGTGTCAGTGGCCTTAGTTGTCCAAGAATGTTTTATACACTGCCTGTATTTACTTACATGTTGAGTTGCTACCTCTAAGTTGAGCAAAAAGCCTGCCATAAACAGTCTGGGAAACTTGGCTGATATCTTTAAAGCTATGGCTATTGCATAGTTTTAGTCAGAGCAAGGTCCAGGGACACTAGCAGTGCAGGACGGCCGAGGATCCCGTCTGTTGTTACGCTACCTTGCCATCATTTCCAATGGCCTGTCTGTCCTAATCATTTCCATGGAGTGGTGGTGGCCCATGGGAGAGAGCTTTTTTTCTCTTAAACCTGGATTATCTTCTCTGTAACCTGCACTTCAAATTTATTTTGCTGTTAGAGGCCTGCATTGCTCATACTGGCAATCTATTGGGTGTATTTGCATAGATATATTTCTCTATATCCATACATACAGATTTAATAGGCTTTAAGGATATATTGATATCAACTCGGTGCAAAATTACATACGCTTTTACCAGTCAGTGGAGTTTGGTAGGATAAATAAATGAGCCCCCTGTGTGCAGGTACAATGTTTTTATTACAAAAGATGCAGGGAAGGCGGCATGACAGTCCTTTTATACAATAGCTTTACAGATAAATGGAGTTCTCTACAACTAATATTGACAAAGACAAGCAACTAAACAGAGAACTTCTTCTTGCAGGACAAGAAATTACAACAAGCGACAGCTCAGAAAGAGCAAGAAATGGAAAATGCTACAGCCATTCATGTGACAGCAAATGTAATAAAGTAAGAACTGAGACCTCTTGTCCAGTATGTCACTGTGAACATGAAGGAAGACGATATTTATCAGGTAAATCAGCCAAAGGTCTACGTGTTCCTTAAAAGGCAAGCAACCGAACAGAGCAACTAAACAGAGAACTTCTTCTTGCAGGTCATGAAATCTCAAGAATCCACAGTAGAGAAAGGGATGGAAAATGCTACAGCCATGTATGTGACAGCACTTGTAAGAAGATAAGAACTGAAACTCCATGTACAGTAACTACTCCAAGCACAACAACCCCCACATGTTACTGTCATCATGAAGGAAAAGAGTATTTACCAGGTAATTCAGCCAATGCTAGAATGCCTGCGTGTTCCTTAAAGGTCATTTTAACCCAAAAAAGATTTAGTGTAAACTAACTCAGACTGCTGCCCTTCTGAGCACTTAAGGAATTTGTATTCCTTTTTTGTATTTTAAGTAGCTTCTGAAATAATTGCAATTTTAGGCAGTTATCTTCTAATGGGCAACCTTTCATCGCAACAGCTTTTTGAATACTCAGAGTGTCAGTGGCCTTAGTTGTCCAAGAATGTTTTATACACTGCCTGTATTTACTTACATGTTGAGTTGCTACCTCTAAGTTGAGCCAAAAGCCTGCCATAAGCAGTCTTGGAATCTTGGCTGATATCTTTAAATCTATGGCTATTGCATAGTTTTAGTCAGAGCAAGGTCCAGGGACCCTAGCAGTGCAGGACGGCCGAGGATCCCGTCTGTTGTTACGCTACCTTGCCATCATTTCCAATGGCCTGTCTGTCCTAATCATTTCCATGGAGTGGTGGTGGCCCATGGGAGAGAGCTTTTTTTTCTCTTAAACCTGGACATCTTCTCTGTAACCTGCACTTCAAATTTATTTTGCTGTTAGAGGCCTGCATTGCTCATACTGGCAATCTATTCGGTGTATTTGCATAGATATATTTCTCTATATCCATATATACAGATTTAATAGGCTTTAAGGATATATTAATATCAACTCCGTGCAAAATTACATACGCTTTTACCAGTCAGTGGAGTTTGGTAGGATAAATAAATGAGCCCCCTGTGTGCAGGTACAATGTTTTTATTACAACAGATGCAGGGAAGGCGGCACGACAGTCCTTTTATACAATAGCTTTACAGATAAATGGAGTTCTCTACAACTAATATTGACAAAGACAAGCAACTAAACAGAGAACTTCTTCTTGCAGGACAAGAAATCACAACAAGTGACAGCTCAGAAAGAGCAAGAAATGGAAAATGCTACAGCCATTCATGTGACAGCAAATGTAATAAAGTAAGAACTGAGACCTCTTGTCCAGTATGTCACTGTGAACATGAAGGAAGACGATATTTATCAGGTAAATCAGCCAAAGGTCTACGTGTTCCTTAAAAGGCAAGCAACCGAACAGAGCAACTAAACAGAGAACTTCTTCTTGCAGGTCATGAAATCTCAAGAATCCACAGTAGAGAAAGGGATGGAAAATGCTACAGCCATGTATGTGACAGCACTTGTAAGAAGATAAGAACTGAAACTCCATGTACAGTAACTACTCCAAGCACAACAACCCCCACATGTTACTGTCATCATGAAGGAAAAGAGTATTTACCAGGTAAATCAGCCAATGCTAGAATGCCTGCGTGTTCCTTAAAGGTCATTTTAACCCAAAAAAGATTTAGTGTAAACTAACTCAGACTGCTGCCCTTCTGAGCACTTAAGGAATTTGTATTCCTTTTTTGTATTTTAAGTAGCTTCTGAAATAATTGCAATTTTAGGCAGTTATCTTCTAATGGGCAACCTTTCATCGCAACAGCTTTTTGAATACTCAGAGTGTCAGTGGCCTTAGTTGTCCAAGAATGTTTTATACACTGCCTGTATTTACTTACATGTTGAGTTGCTACCTCTAAGTTGAGCCAAAAGCCTGCCATAAACAGTCTGGGAAACTTGGCTGATATCTTTAAAGCTATGGCTATTGCATAGTTTTAGTCAGAGCAAGGTCCAGGGACCCTAGCAGTGCAGGACGGCCGAGGATCCCGTCCGTTGTTATGCTACCTTGCCATCATTTCCAATGGCCTATCTGTCCTAATCATTTCCATGGAGTGGTGGTGGCCCATGGGAGAGAGCTTTTTTTCTCTTAAACCTGGATATCTTCTCTGTAACCTGCACTTCAAATTTATTTTGCTGTTAGAGGCCTGCATTGCTCATACTGGCAATCTATTCGGTGTATTTGCATAGATATATTTCTCTATATCCATACATACAGATTTAATAGGCTTTAAGGATATATTGATATCAACTCGGTGCAAAATTACATACGCTTTTACCAGGCAGTGGAGGTTGGTAGGATAAATAAATGAGCCCCCTGTGTGCAGGTACAATGTTTTTATTACAACAGATGCAGGGAAGGCGGCATGACAGTCCTTTTATACAATAGCTTTACAGATAAATGGAGTTCTCTGCAACTAATATTGACAAAAACAAGCAACTAAACAGAGAACTTCTTCTTGCAGGACAAGAAATCACAACAAGCGACAGCTCAGAAAGAGCAAGAAATGGAAAATGCTACAGCCATTCATGTGACAGCCAATGTAATAAAGTAAGAACTGAGACCTCTTGTCCAGTATGTCACTGTGAACATGAAGGAAGACGATATTTATCAGGTAAATCAGCCAAAGGTCTACATGTTCCGTAAAAGGCAAGCAACCGAACAGAGCAACTAAACAGAGAACTTCTTCTTGCAGGTCATGAAATCTCAAGAATCCACAGTAGAGAAAGGGATGGAAAATGCTACAGCCATGTATGTGACAGCACTTGTAAGAAGATAAGAACTGAAACTCCATGTACAGTAACTACTCCAAGCACAACAACCCCCACATGTTACTGTCATCATGAAGGAAAAGAGTATTTACCAGGTAATTCAGCCAATGCTAGAATGCCTGCGTGTTCCTTAAAGGTCATTTTAACCCAAAAAAGATTTAGTGTAAACTAACTCAGACTGCTGCCCTTCTGAGCACTTAAGGAATTTATATTCCTTTTTTGTATTTTAAGTAGCTTCTGAAATAATTGCAATTTTAGGCAGTTATCTTCTAATGGGCAACCTTTCATCGCAACAGCTTTTTGAATACTCAGAGTGTCAGTGGCCTTAGTTGTCCAAGAATGTTTTATACACTGCCTGTATTTACTTACATGTTGAGTTGCTACCTCTAAGTTGAGCCAAAAGCCTGCCATAAGCAGTCTTGGAATCTTGGCTGATATCTTTAAATCTATGGCTATTGCATAGTTTTAGTCAGAGCAAGGTCAAGGGACCCTAGCAGTGCAGGACGGCCGAGGATCCCGTCTGTTGTTACGCTACCTTGCCATCATTTCCAATGGCCTGTCTGTCCTAATCATTTCCATGGAGTGGTGGTGGCCCATGGGAGAGAGCTTTTTTTCTCTTAAACCTGGATATCTTCTCTGTAACCTGCACTTCAAATTTATTTTGCTGTTAGAGGCCTGCATTGCTCATACTGGCAATCTATTTGGTGTATTTGCATAGATATATTTCTCTATATCCATACATACAGATTTAATAGGCTTTAAGGATATATTGATATCAACTCGGTGCAAAATTACATACGCTTTTACCAGTCAGTGGAGTTTGGTAGGATAAATAAATGAGCCCCCTGTGTGCAGGTACAATGTTTTTATTACAACAGATGCAGGGAAGGCGGCATGACAGTCTGTCACGGTCTCCCTGTGGAGACGCTGTGGAGTACCAGGAAGGTGGGAGCCTGAAGACTGGGTAACCCGGAGTGTAACCATAAGTCACAGAACTGGTGCCAGAGGCCATGTTGAAAATGCAGAACTTTAATAAACTGAGTGATGTAACCGAACACACAAAGAATATACAGACTGATTGTAGAACGGCAGGCAGAGGCAAAATCCAAAAACAGGCAAAAAGGTCAGGGCAAGCGGCAGTCAAACGAAGTAAAGGACAGGCCAAGGTCAAAACCGGGAAATCAAGGCAGAACTAGGAAGGGCTCAGGAACAAGGCAGAAGGCAGAATCAGGACACGGAACTGGAGCTTGGAACCAGCGAGAACAAGAACACAGACACAGGAACAGGGAACACGAAGGCAGGGTCACGGGAGACAATTAATGACCAAGCAAGGGGCAATGGTCAGGGAAAGGCTTATAAAGGGAGAAGATTAGATGATGGGAAACACATGAGGTTAATGAGGTGGGCGGAGGAAAGGGAGCAGACAGAAAGTAGGAGACAAGAGCAGAAACAGACAGACCGAAATGCCTCCAGTGGCTACAGAGGCAAATGCATGCCGCCAGGAACACCCCAAGTGGTGTTCGAATCCCGCTGATCCTGACATTACCCCCCCCTTGAGGATCGACCACTGGGCGATCCCAGGATCGGGTGGACATATTTTAAACATTTTCCTACCAAAAATGTCCTTAAGGCTTGCAGTCCAAAATATGTCCAAAAGTTTCAAGTCCAGAGAGACCAAAAACAAAAGAACTGCAAAAAATTGAAAATAACCAGGATCAGAAGCCAAAGCCAGAGGGTCGTCAGGAACAGAAGCCGGAATCAGAGGGTCATCAGAAGTCGAAGCCAAAGGGTCGCCAGGAACAGAAGCCGAAGCCAAAGGGTCGCCAGGAACAGAAGCCGAAGCCAAAGGGTCGCCAGGAACAGAAGCCGAAGCCAGAGGGTCGCCAGGAACAGAAGCCGAAGCCAGAGGGTCGTCAGGAACAGAAGCCGAAGCCAGAGGGTCGTCAGGAACAGAAGCCGAAGCCAGAGGGTAGTCAGGAACAGAAGCCGAAGCCAAAGGGTCGCCAAAGCCAGGAGCCAGAACAGGAGTGTCGCCAGAGTCAGGAGCCGAAGCCAGAGGATCATTAACACAAGGTAGGCCACCAAGGTCAGGATTTAGAACAGAGAAGTTGCCAGAATCGAGAGCCACAGCGGATGAGACGCCAGAATCGAGAGCCACAGCGGATGAGACGCCAGGGTCAGGAGCCACAGCGGATGAGACGCCAGGGTCAGGAGCCACAGCGGATGAGACGCCAGGGTCAGGAGCCACAGCGGATGAGACGCCAGGGTCAGGAGCCACAGCGGATGAGACGCCAGGGTCAGGAGCCACAGCGGATGAGACGCCAGGGTCAGGAGCCACAGCGGATGAGACGCCAGGGTCAGGAGCCACAGCGGATGAGACGCCACACAAAACACCCATTACAGGTGAAGCACCATCAAACACACCCATTACAGGTGGAGGACCATCATAGACACCCATTACAGGTGAAGCACCATCATACACACCCACTACAGGTGGAAGAGAGATGCCCAGGGAAGCAACAAGACCACCACTCACTGCAACAGAACTGGCAGTGCCTGTGACAACAGAACCACCAGATCTAGTAGCAGGGAAGGTAGGCCCGGAAGCAATTTTGTCCTCAGAGGCAGGTGGCAGAAGCATAGGCACTGAAGCGAAAACAGGCACGACCGCTGGCACAGAGGCTGGAGCAGCCACAACTGCTGGCATGGGAGCTGGCAGGACCACTGGCACAGGAGCTGAAACTGATGGCTGGAGAACCGGCTCAGGAGCTGATGGCTGGAGAACCGGCACGGAGGTTGGAGCTGGTACAGACCTTACTGCTGGCACAGGAGGAGGCAGCCGCCGGGGTGCAGGCACAGGAGCAGGCAGCCGTCGGGGTGCAAGCACAGGCTGAGTAGCAGACACCGGAGCGGGCACTGGCTGGATGGCAGACACCGGAGCGGGCACTGGCTGGATGGCAGACACCGGAGCGGGCACTGGCTGGATGGCAGACACCGGAGCGGGCACTGGCTGGATGGCAGACACCGGAGCGGGCACTGGCTGGATGGCAGACACCGGAGCGGGCACTGGCTGGATGGCAGACACAGGAGCGGGCACTGGCTGGATGGCAGACACCGGAGCGGGCACTGGCTGGATGGCAGACACCGGAGCGGGCACTGGCTGGATGGCAGGAACCGGAGACTGGACTGCGGATGCAGGAACCGGAGACTGGACTGCGGATGCAGGAACCGGCAGGTTAACAGCAGGTGCTAGAGCAGACAGCAGCAGCTTTCGGGGAGCCGGCACAGGAGCAGACAGCTTTCGGGGAGCCGGCACAGGAGCTGAGGGTTGCAGTTCAGGCACAGGAGCCGAGGGTTGCAGTTCAGGCACAGGAGCCGAGGGTTGCAGTTCAGGCACAGGAGCCGAGGGTTGCAGTTCAGGCACAGGAGCCGAGGGTTGCAGTTCAGGCACAGGAGCCGAGGGTTGTAGTTCAGGCACAGGAGCCGAGGGTTGCAGTTCAGGCGCAGGAGCTGATGAATGTTCAGAGCTGGACTGCCCGAGGACTGGTAGGGACCCAATCCGTGGGAAAGCTGGCAAGGGACCAAGCCGCCTGAGAGCAGGTACCAGAAAAATTGACAAATACGCAGGTGCTGAAGGCTGGGCAGCCGGCCCTGGAGCAGGTAGCATGGAGATAGCCAGCATTGGAGCAGACACTGGAAGCTGGGCAGCCGGCACCGGAACAGACAGGGGGATAGCTGGCACTGGAGCAGACAGGGAGATAGCTGGCACTGGAGCAGACACTGGAAGCTTGGCTGCAGGTACTTGAGTAAGAGACTGGTTTTTAATAGACAGACTCACGAACTGGGGTTCAGGTCTGAGAGACTTGAAAACTGTCACAGGTTTGATGTCAGACTGCGGAACAGCCAAAGCTGACAGGGGAGCAGTTACAGACTGAACTGAAGGTAAATGAACAGACATGGGCTTAATGGCAGTTTGAATCTCATCCTCATCAGTATCCACATCTTCCCAATCCTCATAATCAGAAAAATCAGTATAGTCATCTTCACAGTCTAGTTCCTCATCATAAAAATCATAATAGGAAGGAACAGTAGGCTGGTGGATATTCAATATATTTAACTCAACAAGCTGTGAATATCTTGGGACTGAAGGGGTAAACGGGAAAGGTTTTACAGAACCGGCAGTCCCAGTGGCACTTGAAGAGAATGAGTCAGAGGTAACTGGGAATAAATCCCCAGTAAAAGTAGCTTTCAGATAGGACAAAAAAGCACAGGGATCCTCCAAAAAACTGGCCTTTTCAGCAATGCACCATTCCGCCCATACACGAGCATCTCCCTCTAGGAGATAATGAGCTATAAGTCTACTCCTTAAAGGATTAGTGGCTTGTACAAAAAATGGAGCAGAACTTAAGGCTTTACATGATAGCAGAAAGGCAGAAAAAGAATCTTCCTCACCTTTGTATTTCTTGAGGGTAGAGAGCCAAGGAGCGGTAGAGAGTTGTAGTTCAACATCACAGGACATGGAGGAGTTACCGGCAGGCTCCATTTTGTATGGCTTGGTCATTCTGTCACGGTCTCCCTGTGGAGACGCTGTGGAGTACCAGGAAGGTGGGAGCCTGAAGACTGGGTAACCCGGAGTGTAACCATAAGTCACAGAACTGGTGCCAGAGGCCATGTTGAAAATGCAGAACTTTAATAAACTGAGTGATGTAACCGAACACACAAAGAATATACAGACTGATTGTAGAACGGCAGGCAGAGGCAAAATCCAAAAACAGGCAAAAAGGTCAGGGCAAGCGGCAGTCAAACGAAGTAAAGGACAGGCCAAGGTCAAAACCGGGAAATCAAGGCAGAACTAGGAAGGGCTCAGGAACAAGGCAGAAGGCAGAATCAGGACACGGAACTGGAGCTTGGAACCAGCGAGAACAAGAACACAGACACAGGAACAGGGAACACGAAGGCAGGGTCACGGGAGACAATTAATGACCAAGCAAGGGGCAATGGTCAGGGAAAGGCTTATAAAGGGAGAAGATTAGATGATGGGAAACACATGAGGTTAATGAGGTGGGCGGAGGAAAGGGAGCAGACAGAAAGTAGGAGACAAGAGCAGAAACAGACAGACCGAAATGCCTCCAGTGGCTACAGAGGCAAATGCATGCCGCCAGGAACACCCCAAGTGGTGTTCGAATCCCGCTGATCCTGACACAGTCCTTTTATACAATAGCTTTACAGATAAATGGAGTTCTCTACAACTAATATTGACAAAGACAAGCAACTAAACAGAGAACTTCTTCTTGCAGGACAAGAAATTACAACAAGCGACAGCTCAGAAAGAGCAAGAAATGGAAAATGCTACAGCCATTCATGTGACAGCAAATGTAATAAAGTAAGAACTGAGACCTCTTGTCCAGTATGTCACTGTGAACATGAAGGAAGACGATATTTATCAGGTAAATCAGCCAAAGGTCTACGTGTTCCTTAAAAGGCAAGCAACCGAACAGAGCAACTAAACAGAGAACTTCTTCTTGCAGGTCATGAAATCTCAAGAATCCACAGTAGAGAAAGGGATGGAAAATGCTACAGCCATGTATGTGACAGCACTTGTAAGAAGATAAGAACTGAAACTCCATGTACAGTAACTACTCCAAGCACAACAACCCCCACATGTTACTGTCATCATGAAGGAAAAGAGTATTTACCAGGTAATTCAGCCAATGCTAGAATGCCTGCGTGTTCCTTAAAGGTCATTTTAACCCAAAAAAGATTTAGTGTAAACTTACTCAGACTGCTGCCCACCTGAGCACTTTAGGAATTTGTATTCCTTTTTTGTATTTTAAGTAGCTTCTGAAATAATTGCAATTTTAGGCAGTTATCTTCTAATGGGCAACCTTTCATCGCAACAGCTTTTTGAATACTCAGAGTGTCAGTGGCCTTAGTTGTCCAAGAATGTTTTATACACTGCCTGTATTTACTTACATGTTGAGTTGCTACCTCTAAGTTGAGCCAAAAGCCTGCCATAAACAGTCTGGGAAACTTGGCTGATATCTTTAAAGCTATGGCTATTGCATAGTTTTAGTCAGAGCAAGGTCCAGGGACCCTAGCAGTGCAGGACGGCCGAGGATCCCGTCCGTTGTTATGCTACCTTGCCATCATTTCCAATGGCCTGTCTGTCCTAATCATTTCCATGGAGTGGTGGTGGCCCATGGGAGAGAGCTTTTTTTCTCTTAAACCTGGATATCTTCTCTGTAACCTGCACTTCAAATTTATTTTGCTGTTAGAGGCCTGCATTGCTCATACTGGCAATCTATTCGGTGTATTTGCATAGATATATTTCTCTATATCCATACATACAGATTTAATAGGCTTTAAGGATATATTGATATCAACTCGGTGCAAAATTACATACGCTTTTACCAGGCAGTGGAGGTTGGTAGGATAAATAAATGAGCCCCCTGTGTGCAGGTACAATGTTTTTATTACAACAGATGCAGGGAAGGCGGCATGACAGTCCTTTTATACAATAGCTTTACAGATAAATGGAGTTCTCTGCAACTAATATTGACAAAAACAAGCAACTAAACAGAGAACTTCTTCTTGCAGGACAAGAAATCACAACAAGCGACAGCTCAGAAAGAGCAAGAAATGGAAAATGCTACAGCCATTCATGTGACAGCCAATGTAATAAAGTAAGAACTGAGACCTCTTGTCCAGTATGTCACTGTGAACATGAAGGAAGACGATATTTATCAGGTAAATCAGCCAAAGGTCTACATGTTCCGTAAAAGGCAAGCAACCGAACAGAGCAACTAAACAGAGAACTTCTTCTTGCAGGTCATGAAATCTCAAGAATCCACAGTAGAGAAAGGGATGGAAAATGCTACAGCCATGTATGTGACAGCACTTGTAAGAAGATAAGAACTGAAACTCCATGTACAGTAACTACTCCAAGCACAACAACCCCCACATGTTACTGTCATCATGAAGGAAAAGAGTATTTACCAGGTAATTCAGCCAATGCTAGAATGCCTGCGTGTTCCTTAAAGGTCATTTTAACCCAAAAAAGATTTAGTGTAAACTAACTCAGACTGCTGCCCTTCTGAGCACTTAAGGAATTTGTATTCCTTTTTTGTATTTTAAGTAGCTTCTGAAATAATTGCAATTTTAGGCAGTTATCTTCTAATGGGCAACCTTTCATCGCAACAGCTTTTTGAATACTCAGAGTGTCAGTGGCCTTAGTTGTCCAAGAATGTTTTATACACTGCCTGTATTTACTTACATGTTGAGTTGCTACCTCTAAGTTGAGCCAAAAGCCTGCCATAAGCAGTCTTGGAATCTTGGCTGATATCTTTAAATCTATGGCTATTGCATAGTTTTAGTCAGAGCAAGGTCAAGGGACCCTAGCAGTGCAGGACGGCCGAGGATCCCGTCTGTAGTTACGCTACCTTGCCATCATTTCCAATGGCCTGTCTGTCCTAATCATTTCCATGGAGTGGTGGTGGCCCATGGGAGAGAGCTTTTTTTCTCTTAAACCTGGATATCTTCTCTGTAACCTGCACTTCAAATTTATTTTGCTGTTAGAGGCCTGCATTGCTCATACTGGCAATCTATTTGGTGTATTTGCATAGATATATTTCTCTATATCCATACATACAGATTTAATAGGCTTTAAGGATATATTGATATCAACTCGGTGCAAAATTACATACGCTTTTACCAGTCAGTGGAGTTTGGTAGGATAAATAAATGAGCCCCCTGTGTGCAGGTACAATGTTTTTATTACAACAGATGCAGGGAAGGCGGCATGACAGTCCTTTTATACAATAGCTTTACAGATAAATGGAGTTCTCTACAACTAATATTGACAAAGACAAGCAACTAAACAGAGAACTTCTTCTTGCAGGACAAGAAATCACAACAAGCGACAGCTCAGAAAGAGCAAGAAATGGAAAATGCTACAGCCATTCATGTGACAGCAAATGTAATAAAGTAAGAACTGAGACCTCTTGTCCAGTATGTCACTGTGAACATGAAGGAAGACGATATTTATCAGGTAAATCAGCCAAAGGTCTACGTGTTCCTTAAAAGGCAAGCAACCGAACAGAGCAACTAAACAGAGAACTTCTTCTTGCAGGTCATGAAATCTCAAGAATCCACAGTAGAGAAAGGGATGGAAAATGCTACAGCCATGTATGTGACAGCACTTGTAAGAAGATAAGAACTGAAACTCCATGTACAGTAACTACTCCAAGCACAACAACCCCCACATGTTACTGTCATCATGAAGGAAAAGAGTATTTACCAGGTAATTCAGCCAATGCTAGAATGCCTGCGTGTTCCTTAAAGGTCATTTTAACCCAAAAAAGATTTAGTGTAAACTAACTCAGACTGCTGCCCTTCTGAGCACTTAAGGAATTTATATTCCTTTTTTGTATTTTAAGTAGCTTCTGAAATAATTGCAATTTTAGGCAGTTATCTTCTAATGGGCAACCTTTCATCGCAACAGCTTTTTGAATACTCAGAGTGTCAGTGGCCTTAGTTGTCCAAGAATGTTTTATACACTGCCTGTATTTACTTACATGTTGAGTTGCTACCTCTAAGTTGAGCCAAAAGCCTGCCATAAGCAGTCTTGGAATCTTGGCTGATATCTTTAAATCTATGGCTATTGCATAGTTTTAGTCAGAGCAAGGTCAAGGGACCCTAGCAGTGCAGGACGGCCGAGGATCCCGTCTGTTGTTACGCTACCTTGCCATCATTTCCAATGGCCTGTCTGTCCTAATCATTTCCATGGAGTGGTGGTGGCCCATGGGAGAGAGCTTTTTTTCTCTTAAACCTGGATATCTTCTCTGTAACCTGCACTTCAAATTTATTTTGCTGTTAGAGGCCTGCATTGCTCATACTGGCAATCTATTGGGTGTATTTGCATAGATATATTTCTCTATATCCATACATACAGATTTAATAGGCTTTAAGGATATATTGATATCAACTCGGTGCAAAATTACATACGCTTTTACCAGTCAGTGGAGTTTGGTAGGATAAATAAATGAGCCCCCTGTGTGCAGGTACAATGTTTTTATTACAACAGATGCAGGGAAGGCGGCATGACAGTCCTTTTATACAATAGCTTTACAGATAAATGGAGTTCTCTACAACTAATATTGACAAAGACAAGCAACTAAACAGAGAACTTCTTCTTGCAGGACAAGAAATCACAACAAGCGACAGCTCAGAAAGAGCAAGAAATGGAAAATGCTACAGCCATTCATGTGACAGCCAATGTAATAAAGTAAGAACTGAGACCTCTTGTCCAGTATGTCACTGTGAACATGAAGGAAGACGATATTTATCAGGTAAATCAGCCAAAGGTCTACATGTTCCGTAAAAGGCAAGCAACCGAACAGAGCAACTAAACAGAGAACTTCTTCTTGCAGGTCATGAAATCTCAAGAATCCACAGTAGAGAAAGGGATGGAAAATGCTACAGCCATGTATGTGACAGCACTTGTAAGAAGATAAGAACTGAAACTCCATGTACAGTAACTACTCCAAGCACAACAACCCCCACATGTTACTGTCATCATGAAGGAAAAGAGTATTTACCAGGTAATTCAGCCAATGCTAGAATGCCTGCGTGTTTCTTAAAGGTCATTTTAACCCAAAAAAGATTTAGTGTAAACTAACTCAGACTGCTGCCCACCTGAGCACTTTAGGAATTTGTATTCCTTTTTTGTATTTTAAGTAGCTTCTGAAATAATTGCAATTTTAGGCAGTTATTTTCTAATGGGCAACCTTTCATCGCAACAGCTTTTTGAATACTCAGAGTGTCAGTGGCCTTAGTTGTCCAAGAATGTTTTATACACTGCCTGTATTTACTTACATGTTGAGTTGCTACCTCTAAGTTGAGCCAAAAGCCTGCCATAAGCAGTCTTGGAATCTTGGCTGATATCTTTAAATCTATGGCTATTGCATAGTTTTAGTCAGAGCAAGGTCCAGGGACCCTAGCAGTGCAGGACGGCCGAGGATCCCGTCTGTTGTTACGCTACCTTGCCATCATTTCCAATGGCCTGTCTGTCCTAATCATTTCCATGGAGTGGTGGTGGCCCATGGGAGAGAGCTTTTTTTTCTCTTAAACCTGGATATCTTCTCTGTAACCTGCACTTCAAATTTATTTTGCTGTTAGAGGCCTGCATTGCTCATACTGGCAATCTATTCGGTGTATTTGCATAGATATATTTCTCTATATCCATACATACAGATTTAATAGGCTTTAAGGATATATTGATATCAACTCGGTGCAAAATTACATACGCTTTTACCAGTCAGTGGAGTTTGGTAGGATAAATAAATGAGCCCCCTGTGTGCAGGTACAATGTTTTTATTACAACAGATGCAGGGAAGGCGGCATGACAGTCCTTTTATACAATAGCTTTACAGATAAATGGAGTTCTCTACAACTAATATTGACAAAGACAAGCAACTAAACAGAGAACTTCTTCTTGCAGGACAAGAAATCACAACAAGTGACAGCTCAGAAAGAGCAAGAAATGGAAAATGCTACAGCCATTCATGTGACAGCAAATGTAATAAAGTAAGAACTGAGACCTCTTGTCCAGTATGTCACTGTGAACATGAAGGAAGACGATATTTATCAGGTAAATCAGCCAAAGGTCTACGTGTTCCTTAAAAGGCAAGCAACTGAACAGAGCAACTAAACAGAGAACTTCTTCTTGCAGGTCATGAAATCTCAAGAATCCACAGTAGAGAAAGGGATGGAAAATGCTACAGCCATTTATGTGACAGCACTTGTAAGAAGATAAGAACTGAAACTCCATGTACAGTAACTACTCCAAGCACAACAACCCCCACATGTTACTGTCATCATGAAGGAAAAGAGTATTTACCAGGTAATTCAGCCAATGCTAGAATGCCTGCGTGTTCCTTAAAGGTCATTTTAACCCAAAAAAGATTTAGTGTAAACTTACTCAGACTGCTGCCCTTCTGAGCACTTAAGGAATTTGTATTCCTTTTTTGTATTTTAAGTAGCTTCTGAAATAATTGCAATTTTAGGCAGTTATCTTCTAATGGTCAACCTTTTATCGCAACAGCTTTTTGAATACTCAGAGTGTCAGTGGCCTTAGTTGTCCAAGAATGTTTTATACACTGCCTGTATTTACTTACATGTTGAGTTGCTACCTCTAAGTTGAGCCAAAAGCCTGCCATAAACAGTCTGGGAATCTTGTCTGATATCTTTAAAGCTATGGCTATTGCATAGTTTTAGTCAGAGCAAGGTCCAGGGACACTAGCAGTGCAGGACGGCCGAGGATCCCGTCTGTTGTTACGCTACCTTGCCATCATTTCCAATGGCCTGTCTGTCCTAATCATTTCCATGGAGTGGTGGTGGCCCATGGGAGAGAGCTTTTTTTTCTCTTAAACCTGGATATCTTCTCTGTAACCTGCACTTCAAATTTATTTTGCTGTTAGAGGCCTGCATTGCTCATACTGGCAATCTATTCGGTGTATTTGCATAGATATATTTCTCTATATCCATACATTCAGATTTAATAGGCTTTAAGGATATATTGATATCAACTCGGTGCAAAATTACATACGCTTTTACCAGTCAGTGGAGTTTGGTAGGATAAATAAATGAGCCCCCTGTGTGCAGGTACAATGTTTTTATTACAACAGATGCAGGGAAGGCGGCACGACAGTCCTTTTATACAATAGCTTTACAGATAAATGGAGTTCTCTACAACTAATATTGACAAAGACAAGCAACTAAACAGAGAACTTCTTCTTGCAGGACAAGAAATCACAACAAGTGACAGCTCAGAAAGAGCAAGAAATGGAAAATGCTACAGCCATTCATGTGACAGCAAATGTAATAAAGTAAGAACTGAGACCTCTTGTCCAGTATGTCACTGTGAACATGAAGGAAGACGATATTTATCAGGTAAATCAGCCAAAGGTCTACGTGTTCCTTAAAAGGCAAGCAACCGAACAGAGCAACTAAACAGAGAACTTCTTCTTGCAGGTCATGAAATCTCAAGAATCCACAGTAGAGAAAGGGATGGAAAATGCTACAGCCATGTATGTGACAGCGCTTGTAAGAAGATAAGAACTGAAACTCCATGTACAGTAACTACTCCAAGCACAACAACCCCCACATGTTACTGTCATCATGAAGGAAAAGAGTATTTACCAGGTAATTCAGCCAATGCTAGAATGCCTGCGTCTTCCTTAAAGGTCATTTTAACCCAAAAAAGATTTAGTGTAAACTAACTCAGACTGCTGCCCACCTGAGCACTTTAGGAATTTGTATTCCTTTTTTGTATTTTAAGTAGCTTCTGAAATAATTGCAATTTTAGGCAGTTATCTTCTAATGGTCAACCTTTTATCGCAACAGCTTTTTGAATACTCAGAGTGTCAGTGGCCTTAGTTGTCCAAGAATGTTTTATACACTGCCTGTATTTACTTACATGTTGAGTTGCTACCTCTAAGTTGAGCCAAAAGCCTGCCATAAACAGTCTGGGAATGTTGTCTGATATCTTTAAAGCTATGGCTATTGCATAGTTTTAGTCAGAGCAAGGTCCAGGGACACTAGCAGTGCAGGACGGCCGAGGATCCCGTCTGTTGTTACGCTACCTTGCCATCATTTCCAATGGCCTGTCTGTCCTAATCATTTCCATGGAGTGGTGGTGGCCCATGGGAGAGAGCTTTTTTTTCTCTTAAACCTGGATATCTTCTCTGTAACCTGCACTTCAAATTTATTTTGCTGTTAGAGGCCTGCATTGCTCATACTGGCAATCTATTCGGTGTATTTGCATAGATATATTTCTCTATATCCATACATTCAGATTTAATAGGCTTTAAGGATATATTGATATCAACTCGGTGCAAAATTACATACGCTTTTACCAGTCAGTGGAGTTTGGTAGGATAAATAAATGAGCCCCCTGTGTGCAGGTACAATGTTTTTATTACAACAGATGCAGGGAAGGCGGCATGACAGTCCTTTTATACAATAGCTTTACAGATAAATGGAGTTCTCTACAACTAATATTGACAAAGACAAGCAACTAAACAGAGAACTTCTTCTTGCAGGACAAGAAATTACAACAAGCGACAGCTCAGAAAGAGCAAGAAATGGAAAATGCTACAGCCATTCATGTGACAGCAAATGTAATAAAGTAAGAACTGAGACCTCTTGTCCAGTATGTCACTGTGAACATGAAGGAAGACGATATTTATCAGGTAAATCAGCCAAACGTCTACGTGTTCCTTAAAAGGCAAGCAACCGAACAGAGCAACTAAACAGAGAACTTCTTCTTGCAGGTCATGAAATCTCAAGAATCCACAGTAGAGAAAGGGATGGAAAATGCTACAGCCATGTATGTGACAGCACTTGTAAGAAGATAAGAACTGAAACTCCATGTACAGTAACTACTCCAAGCACAACAACACCCACATGTTACTGTCATCATGAAGGAAAAGAGTATTTACCAGGTAAATCAGCCAATGCTAGAATGCCTGTGTGTTCCTTAAAGGTCATTTTAACCCAAAAAAGATTTAGTGTAAACTAACTCAGACTGCTGCCCACCTGAGCACTTTAGGAATTTGTATTCCTTTTTTGTATTTTAAGTAGCTTCTGAAATAATCGCAATTGTAGGCAGTTATCTTCTAATGGGCAACCTTTCATCGCAACAGCTTTTTGAATACTCAGAGTGTCAGTGGCCTTAGTTGTCCAAGAATGTTTTATACACTGCCTGTATTTACTTACATGTTGAGTTGCTACCTCTAAGTTGAGCCAAAAGCCTGCCATAAACAGTCTGGGAAACTTGGCTGATATCTTTAAAGCTATGGCTATTGCATAGTTTTAGTCAGAGCAAGGTCCAGGGACCCTAGCAGTGCAGGACGGCGGAGGATCCCGTCTGTTGTTATGCTACCTTGCCATCATTTCCAATGGCCTGTCTGTCCTAATCATTTCCATGGAGTGGTGGTGGCCCATGGGAGAGAGCTTTTTTTCTCTTCAACCTGGATATCTTCTCTGTAACCTGCACTTCAAATTGTTTTTGCTGTTAGAGGCCTGCATTGCTCATACTGGCAATCTATTCGGTGTATTTGCATAGATATATTTCTCTATATCCATACATACAGATTTAATAGGCTTTAAGGATATATTGATATCAACTCGGTGCAAAATTACATACGCTTTTACCAGTCAGTGGAGGTTGGTAGGATAAATAAATGAGCCCCCTGTGTGCAGGTACAATGTTTTTATTACAACAGATACAGGGAAGGTGGCATGACAGTCCTTTTATACAATAGCTTTACAGATAAATGGAGTTCTCTGCAACTAATATTGACAAAAACAAGCAACTAAACTGAGAACTTCTTCTTGCAGGACAAGAAATCACAACAAGCGACAGCTCAGAAAGAGCAAGAAATGGAAAATGCTACAGCCATTCATGTGACAGCCAATGTAATAAAGTAAGAACTGAGACCTCTTGTCCAGTATGTCACTGTGAACATGAAGGAAGACGATATTTATCAGGTAAATCAGCCAAAGGTCTACGTGTTCCTTAAAAGGCAAGCAACCGAACAGAGCAACTAAACAGAGAACTTCTTCTTGCAGGTCATGAAATCTCAAGAATCCACAGTAGAGAAAGGGATGGAAAATGCTACAGCCATGTATGTGACAGCACTTGTAAGAAGATAAGAACTGAAACTCCATGTACAGTAACTACTCCAAGCACAACAACCCCCACATGTTACTGTCATCATGAAGGAAAAGAGTATTTACCAGGTAATTCAGCCAATGCTAGAATGCCTGCATGTTCCTTAAAGGTCATTTTAACCCAAAAAAGATTTAGTGTAAACTTACTCAGACTGCTGCCCTTCTGAGCACTTAAGGAATTTGTATTCCTTTTTTGTATTTTAAGTAGCTTCTGAAATAATCGCAATTGTAGGCAGTTATCTTCTAATGGGCAACCTTTCATCGCAACAGCTTTTTGAATACTCAGAGTGTCAGTGGCCTTAGTTGTCCAAGAATGTTTTATACACTGCCTGTATTTACTTACATGTTGAGTTGCTACCTCTAAGTTGAGCCAAAAGCCTGCCATAAACAGTCTTGGAAACTTGGCTGATATCTTTAAAGCTATGGCTATTGCATAGTTTTAGTCAGAGCAAGGTCCAGGGACCCTAGCAGTGCAGGACGGCCGAGGATCCCGTCTGTTGTTACGCTACCTTGCCATCATTTCCAATGGCCTGTCTGTCCTAATCATTTCCATGGAGTGGTGGTGGCCCATGGGAGAGAGCTTTTTTTTCTCTTCAACCTGGATATCTTCTCTGTAACCTGCACTTCAAATTGTTTTTGCTGTTAGAGGCCTGCATTGCTCATACTGGCAATCTATTCGGTGTATTTGCATAGATATATTTCTCTATATCCATACATACAGATTTAATAGGCTTTAAGGATATATTGATATCAACTCGGTGCAAAATTACATACGCTTTTACCAGTCAGTGGAGGTTGGTAGGATAAATAAATGAGCCCCCTGTGTGCAGGTACAATGTTTTTATTACAACAGATACAGGGAAGGTGGCATGACAGTCCTTTTATACAATAGCTTTACAGATAAATGGAGTTCTCTGCAACTAATATTGACAAAAACAAGCAACTAAACTGAGAACTTCTTCTTGCAGGACAAGAAATCACAACAAGCGACAGCTCAGAAAGAGCAAGAAATGGAAAATGCTACAGCCATTCATGTGACAGCCAATGTAATAAAGTAAGAACTGAGACCTCTTGTCCAGTATGTCACTGTGAACATGAAGGAAGACGATATTTATCAGGTAAATCAGCCAAAGGTCTACGTGTTCCTTAAAAGGCAAGCAACCGAACAGAGCAACTAAACAGAGAACTTCTTCTTGCAGGTCATGAAATCTCAAGAATCCACAGTAGAGAAAGGGATGGAAAATGCTACAGCCATGTATGTGACAGCACTTGTAAGAAGATAAGAACTGAAACTCCATGTACAGTAACTACTCCAAGCACAACAACCCCCACATGTTACTGTCATCATGAAGGAAAAGAGTATTTACCAGGTAATTCAGCCAATGCTAGAATGCCTGCGTGTTCCTTAAAGGTCATTTTAACCCAAAAAAGATTTAGTGTAAACTAACTCAGACTGCTGCCCACCTGAGCACTTTAGGAATTTGTATTCCTTTTTTGTATTTTAAGTAGCTTCTGAAATAATTGCAATTTTAGGCAGTTATCTTCTAATGGGCAACCTTTCATCGCAACAGCTTTTTGAATACTCAGAGTGTCAGTGGCCTTAGTTGTCCAAGAATGTTTTATACACTGCCTGTATTTACTTACATGTTGAGTTGCTACCTCTAAGTTGAGCCAAAAGCCTGCCATAAACAGTCTGGGAATGTTGTCTGATATCTTTAAAGCTATGGCTATTGCATAGTTTTAGTCAGAGCAAGGTCCAGGGACACTAGCAGTGCAGGACGGCCGAGGATCCCGTCTGTTGTTACGCTACCTTGCCATCATTTCCAATGGCCTGTCTGTCCTAATCATTTCCATGGAGTGGTGGTGGCCCATGGGAGAGAGCTTTTTTTTCTCTTAAACCTGGATATCTTCTCTGTAACCTGCACTTCAAATTTATTTTGCTGTTAGAGGCCTGCATTGCTCATACTGGCAATCTATTCGGTGTATTTGCATAGATATATTTCTCTATATCCATACATACAGATTTAATAGGCTTTAAGGATATATTGATATCAACTCGGTGCAAAATTACATACGCTTTTACCAGTCAGTGGAGTTTGGTAGGATAAATAAATGAGCCCCCTGTGTGCAGGTACAATGTTTTTATTACAACAGATGCAGGGAAGGCGGCATGACAGTCCTTTTATACAATAGCTTTACAGATAAATGGAGTTCTCTACAACTAATATTGACAAAGACAAGCAACTAAACAGAGAACTTCTTCTTGCAGGACAAGAAATTACAACAAGCGACAGCTCAGAAAGAGCAAGAAATGGAAAATGCTACAGCCATTCATGTGACAGCAAATGTAATAAAGTAAGAACTGAGACCTCTTGTCCAGTATGTCACTGTGAACATGAAGGAAGACGATATTTATCAGGTAAATCAGCCAAAGGTCTACGTGTTCCTTAAAAGGCAAGCAACCGAACAGAGCAACTAAACAGAGAACTTCTTCTTGCAGGTCATGAAATCTCAAGAATCCACAGTAGAGAAAGGGATGGAAAATGCTACAGCCATGTATGTGACAGCACTTGTAAGAAGATAAGAACTGAAACTCCATGTACAGTAACTACTCCAAGCACAACAACCCCCACATGTTACTGTCATCATGAAGGAAAAGAGTATTTACCAGGTAATTCAGCCAATGCTAGAATGCCTGCGTGTTCCTTAAAGGTCATTTTAACCCAAAAAAGATTTAGTGTAAACTAACTCAGACTGCTGCCCACCTGAGCACTTTAGGAATTTGTATTCCTTTTTTGTATTTTAAGTAGCTTCTGAAATAATTGCAATTTTAGGCAGTTATCTTCTAATGGGCAACCTTTCATCGCAACAGCTTTTTGAATACTCAGAGTGTCAGTGGCCTTAGTTGTCCAAGAATGTTTTATACACTGCCTGTATTTACTTACATGTTGAGTTGCTACCTCTAAGTTGAGATAAAAGCCTGCCATAAACAGTCTGGGAAACTTGTCTGATATCTTTAAAGCTATGGCTATTGCATAGTTTTAGTCAGAGCAAGGTCCAGGGACCCTAGCAGTGCAGGACGGCCGAGGATCCCGTCTGTTGTTACGCTACCTTGCCATCATTTCCAATGGCCTGTCTGTCCTAATCATTTCCATGGAGTGGTGGTGGCCCATGGGAGAGAGCTTTTTATCTCTTCAACCTGGATATCTTCTCTGTAACCTGCACTTCAAATTTATTTTGCTGTTGGAGGCCTGCATTGCTCATACTGGCAATCTATTCGGTGTATTTGCATAGATATATTTCTCTATATCCATACATACAGATTTAATAGGCTTTAAGGATATATTGATATCAACTCGGTGCAAAATTACATACGCTTTTACCAGTCAGTGGAGGTTGGTAGGATAAATAAATGAGCCCCCTGTGTGCAGGTACAATGTTTTTATTACAACAGATGCAGGGAAGGCGGCATGACAGTCCTTTTATACAATAGCTTTACAGATAAATGGAGTTCTCTGCAACTAATATTGACAAAAACAAGCAACTAAACTGAGAACTTCTTCTTGCAGGACAAGAAATTACAACAAGCGACAGCTCAGAAAGAGCAAGAAATGGAAAATGCTACAGCCATTCATGTGACAGCAAATGTAATAAAGTAAGAACTGAGACCTCTTGTCCAGTATGTCACTGTGAACATGAAGGAAGACGATATTTATCAGGTAAATCAGCCAAAGGTCTACGTGTTCCTTAAAAGGGAAGCAACCGAACAGAGCAACTAAACAGAGAACTTCTTCTTGCAGGTCATGAAATCTCAAGAATCCACAGTAGAGAAAGGGATGGAAAATGCTACAGCCATGTATGTGACAGCACTTGTAAGAAGATAAGAACTGAAACTCCATGTACAGTAACTACTCCAAGCACAACAACCCCCACATGTTACTGTCATCATGAAGGAAAAGAGTATTTACCAGGTAATTCAGCCAATGCTAGAATGCCTGCGTCTTCCTTAAAGGTCATTTTAACCCAAAAAAGATTTAGTGTAAACTAACTCAGACTGCTGCCCACCTGAGCACTTTAGGAATTTGTATTCCTTTTTTGTATTTTAAGTAGCTTCTGAAATAATTGCAATTTTAGGCAGTTATCTTCTAATGGGCAACCTTTCATCGCAACAGCTTTTTGAATACTCAGAGTGTCAGTGGCCTTAGTTGTCCAAGAATGTTTTATACGCTGCCTGTATTTACTTACATGTTGAGTTGCTACCTCTAAGTTGAGCCAAAAGCCTGACATAAGCAGTCTTGGAATCTTGGCTGATATCTTTAAATCTATGGCTATTGCATAGTTTTAGTCGGAGCAAGGTCAAGGGACCCTAGCAGTACAGGACGGCCGAGGATCCCGTCTGTTGTTACGCTACCTTGCCATCATTTCCAATTGCCTGTCTGTCCTAATCATTTCTATGGAGTGGTGGTGGCCCATGGGAGAGAGCTTTTTTTCTCTTAAACCTGGATATCTTCTCTGTAACCTGCACTTCAAATTTATTTTGCTGTTAGAGGCCTGCATTGCTCATACTGGCAATCTATTCGGTGTATTTGCATAGATATATTTCTCTATATCCATACATACAGATTTAATAGGCTTTAAGGATATATTGATATCAACTCGGTGCAAAATTACATACGCTTTTACCAGGCAGTGGAGTTTGGTAGGATAAATAAATGAGCCCCCTGTGTGCAGGTACAATGTTTTTATTACAACAGATGCAGGGAAGGCGGCATGACAGTCCTTTTATACAATAGCTTTACAGATAAATGGAGTTCTCTGCAACTAATATTGACAAAAACAAGCAACTAAACAGAGAACTTCTTCTTGCAGGACAAGAAATCACAACAAGCGACAGCTCAGAAAGAGCAAGAAATGGAAAATGCTACAGCCATTCATGTGACAGCCAATGTAATAAAGTAAGAACTGAGACCTCTTGTCCAGTATGTCACTGTGAACATGAAGGAAGACGATATTTATCCGGTAAATCAGCCAAAGGTCTACATGTTCCGTAAAAGGCAAGCAACCGAACAGAGCAACTAAACAGAGAACTTCTTCTTGCAGGTCATGAAATCTCAAGAATCCACAGTAGAGAAAGGGATGGAAAATGCTACAGCCATGTATGTGACAGCACTTGTAAGAAGATAAGAACTGAAACTCCATGTACAGTAACTACTCCAAGCACAACAACCCCCACATGTTACTGTCATCATGAAGGAAAAGAGTATTTACCAGGTAATTCAGCCAATGCTAGAATGCCTGCGTGTTCCTTAAAGGTCATTTTAACCCAAAAAAGATTTAGTGTAAACTAACTCAGACTGCTGCCCTTCTGAGCACTTAAGGAATTTGTATTCCTTTTTTGTATTTTATGTAGCTTCTGAAATAATTGCAATTTTAGGCAGTTATCTTCTAATGGGCAACCTTTCATCGCAACAGCTTTTGTGAATACTCAGAGTGTCAGTGGCCTTAGTTGTCCAAGAATGTTTTATACACTGCCTGTATTTACTTACATGTTGAGTTGCTACCTCTAAGTTGAGCCAAAAGCCTGCCATAAGCAGTCTTGGAATCTTGGCTGATATCTTTAAATCTATGGCTATTGCATAGTTTTAGTCAGAGCAAGGTCAAGGGACCCTAGCAGTGCAGGACGGCCGAGGATCCCGTCTGTTGTTACGCTACCTTGCCATCATTTCCAATGGCCTGTCTGTCCTAATCATTTCCATGGAGTGGTGGTGGCCCATGGGAGAGAGCTTTTTTTCTCTTAAACCTGGATATCTTCTCTGTAACCTGCACTTCAAATTTATTTTGCTGTTAGAGGCCTGCATTGCTCATACTGGCAATCTATTCGGTGTATTTGCATAGATATATTTCTCTATATCCATACATACAGATTTAATAGGCTTTAAGGATATATTGATATCAACTCGGTGCAAAGTTACATACGCTTTTACCAGTCAGTGGAGTTTGGTAGGATAAATAAATGAGCCCCCTGTGTGCAGGTACAATGTTTTTATTACAACAGATGCAGGGAAGGCGGCACGACAGTCCTTTTATACAATAGCTTTACAGATAAATGGAGTTCTCTACAACTAATATTGACAAAGACAAGCAACTAAACAGAGAACTTCTTCTTGCAGGACAAGAAATCACAACAAGTGACAGCACAGAAAGAGCAAGAAATGGAAAATGCTACAGCCATTCATGTGACAGCAAATGTAATAAAGTAAGAACTGAGACCTCTTGTCCAGTATGTCACTGTGAACATGAAGGAAGACGATATTTATCAGGTAAATCAGCCAAAGGTATACGTGTTCCTTAAAATGCAAGCAACCGAACAGAGCAACTAAACAGAGAACTTCTTCTTGCAGGTCATGAAATCTCAAGAATCCACAGTAGAGAAAGGGTTGGAAAATGCTACAGCCATGTATGTGACAGCACTTGTAAGAAGATAAGAACTGAAACTCCATGTACAGTAACTACTCCAAGCACAACAACCCCCACATGTTACTGTCATCATGAAGGAAAAGAGTATTTACCAGGTAATTCAGCCAATGCTAGAATGCCTGCGTGTTCCTTAAAGGTCATTTTAACCCAAAAAAGATTTAGTGTAAACTAACTCAGACTGCTGCCCACCTGAGCACTTTAGGAATTTGTATTCCTTTTTTGTATTTTAAGTAGCTTCTGAAATAATTGCAATTTTAGGCAGTTATCTTCTAATGGGCAACCTTTCATCGCAACAGCTTTTTGAATACTCAGAGTGTCAGTGGCCTTAGTTGTCCAAGAATGTTTTATACACTGCCTGTATTTACTTACATGTTGAGTTGCTACCTCTAAGTTGAGCCAAAAGCCTGCCATAAACAGTCTGGGAATCTTGGCTGATATCTTTAAAGCTATGGCTATTGCATAGTTTTAGTCAGAGCAAGGTCCAGGGACACTAGCAGTGCAGGACGGCCGAGGATCCCGTCTGTTGTTACGCTACCTTGCCATCATTTCCAATGGCCTGTCTGTCCTAATCATTTCCATGGAGTGGTGGTGGCCCATGGGAGAGAGCTTTTTTTCTCTTAAACCTGGATATCTTCTCTGTAACCTGCACTTCAAATTTATTTTGCTGTTAGAGGCCTGCATTGCTCATACTGGCAATCTATTTGGTGTATTTGCATAGATATATTTCTCTATATCCATACATACAGATTTAATAGGCTTTAAGGATATATTGATATCAACTCGGTGCAAAATTACATACGCTTTTACCAGTCAGTGGAGGTTCTTAGGATAAATAAATGAGCCCCCTGTGTGCAGGTACAATGTTTTTATTACAACAGATGCAGGGAAGGCGGCATGACAGTCCTTTTAAACAATAGCTTTACAGATAAATGGAGTTCTCTGCAACTAATATTGACAAAGACAAGCAACTAAACTGAGAACTTCTTCTTGCAGGACAAGAAATCACAACAAGCGACAGCTCAGAAAGAGCAAGAAATGGAAAATGCTACAGCCATTCATGTGACAGCCAATGTAATAAAGTAAGAACTGAGACCTCTTGTCCAGTATGTCACTGTGAACATGAAGGAAGACGATATTTATCAGGTAAATCAGAAAAAGGTCTACATGTTCCGTAAAAGGCAAGCAACCGAACAGAGCAACTAAACAGAGAACTTCTTCTTGCAGGTCATGAAATCTCAAGAATCCACAGTAGAGAAAGGGATGGAAAATGCTACAGCCATGTATGTGACAGCACTTGTAAGAAGATAAGAACTGAAACTCCATGTACAGTAACTACTCCAAGCACAACAACCCCCACATGTTACTGTCATCATGAAGGAAAAGAGTATTTACCAGGTAATTCAGCCAATTGCTGGAATGCCTGTGTGTTAATTAAAGGTCATTTTAACCCAAAAATGATTTAGTGTAAACTAACTCAGACTGCTGCCCTTCTGAGCACTTAAGGAATTTGTATTCCTTTTTTGTATTTTAAGTAGCTTCTGAAATAATTGCAATTTTAGGCAGTTATCTTCTAATGGGCAACCTTTCATCGCAACAGCTTTTTGAATACTCAGAGTGTCAGTGGCCTTAGTTGTCCAAGAATGTTTTATACATTGCCTGTATTTACTTACATGTTGAGTTGCTACCTCTAAGTTGAGCCAAAAGCCTGCCATAAGCAGTCTTGGAATCTTGGCTGATATCTTTAAATCTATGGCTATTGCATAGTTTTAGTCAGAGCAAGGTCAAGGGACCCTAGCAGTGCAGGACGGCCGAGGATCCCGTCTGTTGTTACGCTACCTTGCCATCATTTCCAATTGCCTGTCTGTCCTAATCATTTCCATGGAGTGGTGGTGGCCCATGGGAGAGAGCTTTTTTTTCTCTTAAACCTGGATATCTTCTCTGTAACCTGCACTTCAAATTTATTTTGCTGTTAGAGGCCTGCATTGCTCATACTGGCAATCTATTCTGTGTATTTGCATAGATATATTTCTCTATATCCATACATACAGATTTAATAGGCTTTAAGGATATATTGATATCAACTCGGTGCAAAATTACATACGCTTTTACCAGTCAGTGGAGTTTGGTAGGATAAATAAATGAGCCCCCTGTGTGCAGGTACAATGTTTTTATTACAACAGATGCAGGGAAGGCGGCATGACAGTCCTTTTATACAATAGCTTTACAGATAAATGGAGTTCTCTACAACTAATATTGACAAAGACAAGCAACTAAACAGAGAACTTCTTCTTGCAGGACAAGAAATCACAACAAGTGACAGCTCAGAAAGAGCAAGAAATGGAAAATGCTACAGCCATTCATGTGACAGCAAATGTAATAAAGTAAGAACTGAGACCTCTTGTCCAGTATGTCACTGTGAACATGAAGGAAGACGATATTTATCAGGTAAATCAGCCAAACGTCTACGTGTTCCTTAAAAGGCAAGCAACCGAACAGAGCAACTAAACAGAGAACTTCTTCTTGCAGGTCATGAAATCTCAAGAATCCACAGTAGAGAAAGGGATGGAAAATGCTACAGCCATGTATGTGACAGCACTTGTAAGAAGATAAGAACTGAAACTCCATGTACAGTAACTACTCCAAGCACAACAACACCCACATGTTACTGTCATCATGAAGGAAAAGAGTATTTACCAGGTAAATCAGCCAATGCTAGAATGCCTGTGTGTTCCTTAAAGGTCATTTTAACCCAAAAAAGATTTAGTGTAAACTAACTCAGACTGCTGCCCACCTGAGCACTTTAGGAATTTGTATTCCTTTTTTGTATTTTAAGTAGCTTCTGAAATAATCGCAATTGTAGGCAGTTATCTTCTAATGGGCAACCTTTCATCGCAACAGCTTTTTGAATACTCAGAGTGTCAGTGGCCTTAGTTGTCCAAGAATGTTTTATACACTGCCTGTATTTACTTACATGTTGAGTTGCTACCTCTAAGTTGAGCCAAAAGCCTGCCATAAACAGTCTGGGAAACTTGGCTGATATCTTTAAAGCTATGGCTATTGCATAGTTTTAGTCAGAGCAAGGTCCAGGGACCCTAGCAGTGCAGGACGGCGGAGGATCCCGTCTGTTGTTATGCTACCTTGCCATCATTTCCAATGGCCTGTCTGTCCTAATCATTTCCATGGAGTGGTGGTGGCCCATGGGAGAGAGCTTTTTTTCTCTTCAACCTGGATATCTTCTCTGTAACCTGCACTTCAAATTGTTTTTGCTGTTAGAGGCCTGCATTGCTCATACTGGCAATCTATTCGGTGTATTTGCATAGATATATTTCTCTATATCCATACATACAGATTTAATAGGCTTTAAGGATATATTGATATCAACTCGGTGCAAAATTACATACGCTTTTACCAGGCAGTGGAGGTTGGTAGGATAAATAAATGAGCCCCCTGTGTGCAGGTACAATGTTTTTATTACAACAGATACAGGGAAGGTGGCATGACAGTCCTTTTATACAATAGCTTTACAGATAAATGGAGTTCTCTGCAACTAATATTGACAAAAACAAGCAACTAAACTGAGAACTTCTTCTTGCAGGACAAGAAATCACAACAAGCGACAGCTCAGAAAGAGCAAGAAATGGAAAATGCTACAGCCATTCATGTGACAGCCAATGTAATAAAGTAAGAACTGAGACCTCTTGTCCAGTATGTCACTGTGAACATGAAGGAAGACGATATTTATCAGGTAAATCAGCCAAAGGTCTACGTGTTCCTTAAAAGGCAAGCAACTGAACAGAGCAACTAAACAGAGAACTTCTTCTTGCAGGTCATGAAATCTCAAGAATCCACAGTAGAGAAAGGGATGGAAAATGCTACAGCCATGTATGTGACAGCACTTGTAAGAAGATAAGAACTGAAACTCCATGTACAGTAACTACTCCAAGCACAACAACCCCCACATGTTACTGTCATCATGAAGGAAAAGAGTATTTACCAGGTAATTCAGCCAATGCTAGAATGCCTGCGTGTTCCTTAAAGGTCATTTTAACCCAAAAAAGATTTAGTGTAAACTTACTCAGACTGCTGCCCTTCTGAGCACTTAAGGAATTTGTATTCCTTTTTTGTATTTTAAGTAGCTTCTGAAATAATTGCAATTTTAGGCAGTTATCTTCTAATGGGCAACCTTTCATCGCAACAGCTTTTTGAATACTCAGAGTGTCAGTGGCCTTAGTTGTCCAAGAATGTTTTATACACTGCCTGTATTTACTTACATGTTGAGTTGCTACCTCTAAGTTGAGCCAAAAGCCTGCCATAAACAGTCTGGGAATCTTGTCTGATATCTTTAAAGCTATGGCTATTGCATAGTTTTAGTCAGAGCAAGGTCCAGGGACCCTAGCAGTGCAGGACGGCCGAGGATCCCGTCTGTTGTTACGCTACCTTGCCATCATTTCCAATGGCCTGTCTGTCCTAATCATTTCCATGGAGTGGTGGTGGCCCATGGGAGAGAGCTTTTTTTTCTCTTAAACCTGGATATCTTCTCTGTAACCTGCACTTCAAATTTATTTTGCTGTTAGAGGCCTGCATTGCTCATACTGGCAATCTATTCGGTGTATTTGCATAGATATATTTCTCTATATCCATACATACAGATTTAATAGGCTTTAAGGATATATTGATATCAACTCGGTGCAAAATTACATACGCTTTTACCAGTCAGTGGAGTTTGGTAGGATAAATAAATGAGCCCCCTGTGTGCAGGTACAATGTTTTTATTACAACAGATGCAGGGAAGGCGGCATGACAGTCCTTTTATACAATAGCTTTACAGATAAATGGAGTTCTCTACAACTAATATTGACAAAGACAAGCAACTAAACAGAGAACTTCTTCTTGCAGGACAAGAAATTACAACAAGCGACAGCTCAGAAAGAGCAAGAAATGGAAAATGCTACAGCCATTCATGTGACAGCAAATGTAATAAAGTAAGAACTGAGACCTCTTGTCCAGTATGTCACTGTGAACATGAAGGAAGACGATATTTATCAGGTAAATCAGCCAAAGGTCTACGTGTTCCTTAAAAGGCAAGCAACCGAACAGAGCAACTAAACAGAGAACTTCTTCTTGCAGGTCATAAAATCTCAAGAATCCACAGTAGAGAAAGGGATGGAAAATGCTACAGCCATGTATGTGACAGCACTTGTAAGAAGATAAGAACTGAAACTCCATGTACAGTAACTACTCCAAGCACAACAACCCCCACATGTTACTGTCATCATGAAGGAAAAGAGTATTTACCAGGTAATTCAGCCAATGCTAGAATGCCTGCGTGTTCCTTAAAGGTCATTTTAACCCAAAAAAGATTTAGTGTAAACTAACTCAGACTGCTGCCCAACTGAGCACTTTAGGAATTTGTATTCCTTTTTTTTATTTTAAGTAGCTTCTGAAATAATTGCAATTTTAGGCAGTTATCTTCTAATGGGCAACCTTTCATCGCAACAGCTTTTTGAATACTCAGAGTGTCAGTGGCCTTAGTTGTCCAAGAATGTTTTATACACTGCCTGTATTTACTTACATGTTGAGTTGCTACCTCTAAGTTGAGCCAAAAGCCTGCCATAAACAGTCTGGGAAACTTAGCTGATATCTTTAAAGCTATGGCTATTGCATAGTTTTAGTCAGAGCAAGGTCCAGGGACCCTAGCAGTGCAGGACGGCCGAGGATCCCGTCTGTTGTTACGCTACCTTGCCATCATTTCCAATGGCCTGTCTGTCCTAATCATTTCCATGGAGTGGTGGTGGCCCATGGGAGAGAGCTTTTTTTCTCTTCAACCTGGATATCTTCTCTGTAACCTGCACTTCAAATTTATTTTGCTGTTAGAGGCCTGCATTGCTCATACTGGCAATCTATTCGGTGTATTTGCATAGATATATTTCTCTATATCCATACATACAGATTTAATAGGCTTTAAGGATATATTGATATCAACTCGGTGCAAAATTACATACGCTTTTACCAGTCAGTGGAGGTTGGTAGGATAAATAAATGAGCCCCCTGTGTGCAGGTACAATGTTTTTATTACAACAGATGCAGGGAAGGCGGCATGACAGTCCTTTTATACAATAGCTTTACAGATAAATGGAGTTCTCTGCAACTAATATTGACAAAAACAAGCAACTAAACTGAGAACTTCTTCTTGCAGGACAAGAAATCACAACAAGCGACAGCTCAGAAAGAGCAAGAAATGGAAAATGCTACAGCCACTCATGTGACAGCCAATGTAATAAAGTAAGAACTGAGACCTCTTGTCCAGTATGTCACTGTGAACATGAAGGAAGACGGTATTTATCAGGTAAATCAGCCAAAGGTCTACATGTTCCGTAAAAGGCAAGCAACCGAACAGAGCAACTAAACAGAGAACTTCTTCTTGCAGGTCATGAAATCTCAAGAATCCACAGTAGAGAAAGGGATGGAAAATGCTACAGCCATGTATGTGACAGCACTTGTAAGAAGATAAGAACTGAAACTCCATGTACAGTAACTACTCCAAGCACAACAACCCCCACATGTTACTGTCATCATGAAGGAAAAGAGTATTTACCAGGTAATTCAGCCAATTGCTGGAATGCCTGTGTGTTCCTTAAAGGTCATTTTAACCCAAAAATGATTTAGTGTAAACTAAGTCAGACTGCTGCCCTTCTGAGCACTTAAGGAATTTGTATTCCTTTTTTGTATTTTAAGTAGCTTCTGAAATAATTGCAATTTTAGGCAGTTATCTTCTAATGGGCAACCTTTCATCGCAACAGCTTTTTGAATACTTAGAGTGTCAGTGGCCTTAGTTGTCCAAGAATGTTTTATACACTGCCTGTATTTACTTACATGTTGAGTTGCTACCTCTAAGTTGAGCCAAAAGCCTGCCATAAACAGTCTGGGAAACTTAGCTGATATCTTTAAAGCTATGGCTATTGCAAAGTTCTAGTCAGAGCAAGGTCCAGGGACCCTAGCAGTGCAGGACGGCCGAGGATCCCGTCTGTTGTTATGCTACCTTGCCATCATTTCCAATGGCCTGTCAGTCCTAATCATTTCCATGGAGTGGTGGTGGCCCATGGGAGAGAGCTTTTTTTCTCTTAAACCTGGATATCTTCTCTGTAACCTGCACTTCAAATTTATTTTGCTGTTAGAGGCCTGCATTGCTCATACTGGCAATCTATTCGGTGTATTTGCATAGATATATTTCTCTATATCCATACATACAGATTTAATAGGCTTTAAGGATATATTGATATCAACTCGGTGCAAAATTACATACGCTTTTACCAGTCAGTGGAGTTTGGTAGGATAAATAAATGAGCCCCCTGTGTGCAGGTACAATGTTTTTATTACAACAGATGCAGGGAAGGCGGCATGACAGTCCTTTAATACAATAGCTTTACAGATAAATGGAGTTCTCTGCAACTAATATTGACAAAGACAAGCAACTAAACAGAGAACTTCTTCTTGCAGGACAAGAAATCACAACAAGTGACAGCTCAGAAAGAGCAAGAAATGGAAAATGCTACAGCCATTCATGTGACAGCAAATGTAATAAAGTAAGAACTGAGACCTCTTGTCCAGTATGTCACTGTGAACATGAAGGAAGACGATATTTATCAGGTAAATCAGCCAAAGGTCTACGTGTTCCTTAAAAGGCAAGCAACTGAACAGAGCAACTAAACAGAGAACTTCTTCTTGCAGGTCACGAAATCTCAAGAATTGACAGTAGAGAAAGGAATGGAAAATGCTACAGCCATGTATGTGACAGCTCCTGTAAGAAGATAAGAATTGAAGCCTCATGTACATTTACTACTCCAAGCACAACAACCCCAGTCACAACAACCCCCACATGTTACTGTCATCATGAAGGAAAAGAGTATTTACCAGGTAAATCAGCCAATGCTAGAATGCCTGTGTGTTCCTTAAAGGTCATTTTAACTCAAAAAAGATTTAGGGTAAACTTACTCAGACTGCTGTCCTCCTGAGCACTTTAGGAATTTGTATTCATTTTTTGCATTTTAAGTAGCTTCCGAAGTAATTGCAATTTTAGGCAGTTATCTTCTAAAGGGCAACCTTTCATGGCAACAGCTTTTGGAATGCTCAGAGTGTCAGTGGCCCTAACTGTCCAAGAATCTTTTATACACTGCCTGTATTTACTTACATCTTGACTTGCTATCTCTAACTTGAGCCAAAAGCCAGCCATAAGCAGTGTGGGAATCTTGTCTGACATCTTGACATCTATGGCTATTGCATACTTTTAGTCAGAGCAAGGTCCAGGGACCCTAGCAGTGCAGGAAGGCCGAGGATCCCAACTGTTGTTAGGTTACCTTGCCATCATTTCCAATGGCCTGTCTGTCCTAATCATAGCCATGGTGTGGTGGTGGTGGCCCGTGAGAGAGAGCTTTTTCCTGTAAAACCTGGATACTTTTTCTGTAACATGCACTTAGAATTTGTTTCACTGTTAGAGGCCTGCATCACTTATACTGGCAATCCATTCTGTGTATTTCCATAGATATAGTTCTCTATATCCGTAAATACAGATAGAATAGGCTTTGCGTATACATTGATCTCAACACGGTGCAATATTACATACCCTTTTTGCCAGTGAATGGAGTTTGGTAGGATAAATAAATGATCCCCCTGTGTGCAGGCAAGATATATTTATTACAAGAGATGCAGGGGAGGCGGCGCAACAGTCCTTTTATACAATAGCTCTATAGAAAAATGGAGTTCTCTGCAACTAATATTGACAAAGACAAGCAACTAAACAGAGAACTTCTTCTTGCAGGTCAAGAAATTACAACAAGTGACAGCACAGAAAGAGCAAGAAATGGAAAATGCTACAGCCATTCATGTGACAGCAAGTGTAATAAAATAAGAAGTGAGACCATTTGTCCAGTATGTCACTGTGAACATGAAGGAAGACGGTTTTCACCAGGTAAATCAGCCAACTGTCAGCGTATTCCTTAAAAGCAAGCAACTGAACAGAGCAACTAAACAGAGAACTTCTTCTTGCAGGTCACGAAATCTCAAGAATTGACAGTAGAGAAAGGAATGGAAAATGCTACAGCCATGTATGTGACAGCTCCTGTAAGAAGATAAGAATTGAAGCCTCATGTACATTTACTACTCCAAGCACAACAACCCCAGTCACAACAACCCCCACATGTTACTGTCATCATGAAGGAAAAGAGTATTTACCAGGTAAATCAGCCAATGCTAGAATGCCTGTGTGTTCCTTAAAGGTCATTTTAACTCAAAAAAGATTTAGGGTAAACTTACTCAGACTGCTGTCCTCCTGAGCACTTTAGGAATTTGTATTCATTTTTTGTATTTTAAGGAGCTTCCGAAGTAATTGCAATTTTAGGCAGTTATCTTCTAAAGGGCAACCTTTCATGGCAACAGCTTTTGGAATGCTCAGAGTGTCAGTGGCCCTAACTGTCCAAGAATCTTTTATACACTGCCTGTATTTACTTACATCTTGACTTGCTATCTCTAACTTGAGCCAAAAGCCAGCCATAAGCATTCTGGGAATCTTGTCTGACATCTTGACATCTATGGCTATTGCATACTTTTAGTCAGAGCAAGGTCCAGGGACCCTAGCAGTGCAGGAAGGCCGAGGATCCCAACTGTTGTTAGGTTACCTTGCCATCATTTCCAATGGCCTGTCTGTCCTAATCATAGCCATGGTGTGGTGGTGGCCTGTGAGAGAGAGCTTTTTCCTGTAAAACCTGGATACTTTTTCTGTAACATGCACTTAGAATTTGTTTCACTGTTAGAGGCCTGCATCACTTATACTGGCAATCCATTCTGTGTATTTCCATAGATATAGTTCTCTATATCCGTAAATACAGATAGAATAGGCTTTACGTATACATTGATCTCAACACGGTGCAATATTACATACCCTTTTTGCCAGTGAATGGAGTTTGGTAGGATAAATAAATGATCCCCCTGTGTGCAGGTAAGATGTATTTATTACAAGGGATGCAGGGGAGGCGGCGCAACAGTCCTTTTATACAATAGCTCTATAGAAAAATGGAGTTCTCTGCAACTAATATTGACAAAGACAAGCAACTAAACAGAGAACTTCTTCTTGCAGGTCAAGAAATTACAACAAGTGACAGCACAGAAAGAGCAAGAAATGGAAAATGCTACAGCCATTCATGTGACAGCAAGTGTAATAAAATAAGAAGTGAGACCATTTGTCCAGTATGTCACTGTGAACATGAAGGAAGACGGTTTTCACCAGGTAAATCAGCCAACTGTCAGCGTATTCCTTAAAAGCAAGCAACTGAACAGAGCAACTAAACAGAGAACTTCTTCTTGCAGGTCACGAAATCTCAAGAATTGACAGTAGAGAAAGGAATGGAAAATGCTACAGCCATGTATGTGACAGCTCCTGTAAGAAGATAAGAATTGAAGCCTCATGTACATTTACTACTCCAAGCACAACAACCCCAGTCACAACAACCCCCACATGTTACTGTCATCATGAAGGAAAGAGTATTTACCAGGTAAATCAGCCAATGCTAGAATGCCTGTGTGTTCCTTAAAGGTCATTTTAACTCAAAAAAGATTTAGGGTAAACTTACTCAGACTGCTGTCCTCCTGAGCACTTTAGGAATTTGTATTCATTTTTTGTATTTTAAGTAGCTTCCGAAGTAATTGCAATTTAAGGCAGTTATCTTCTAAAGGACAACCTTTCATGGCAACAGCTTTTGGAATGCTCAGAGTGTCAGTGGCCCTAACTGTCCAAGAATCTTTTATACACTGCCTGTATTTACTTACATCTTGACTTGCTATCTCTAACTTGAGCCAAAAGCCAGCCATAAGCAGTCTGGGAATCTTGTCTGACATCTTGACATCTATGGCTATTGCATACTTTTAGTCAGAGCAAGGTCCAGGGACCCTAGCAGTGCAGGAAGGCCGAGGATCCCAACTGTTGTTACCTTACCTTGCCATCATTTCCAATGGCCTGTCTGTCCTAATCATAGCCATGGTGTGGTGGTGGCCTGTGAGAGAGAGCTTTTTCCTGTAAAACCTGGATACTTTTTCTGTAACATGCACTTAGAATTTGTTTCACTGTTAGAGGCCTGCATCACTTATACTGGCAATCCATTCTGTGTATTTCCATAGATATAGTTCTCTATATCCGTAAATACAGATAGAATAGGCTTTACGTATACATTGATCTCAACACGGTGCAATATTACATACCCTTTTTGCCAGTGAATGGAGTTTGGTAGGATAAATAAATGATCCCCCTGTGTGCAGGCAAGATATATTTATTGCAAGAGATGCAGGGGAGGCGGCGCAACAGTCCTTTTATACAATAGCTCTATAGAAAAATGGAGTTCTCTGCAACTAATATTGACAAAGACAAGCAACTAAACAGAGAACTTCTTCTTGCAGGTCAAGAAATTACAACAAGTGACAGCACAGAAAGAGCAAGAAATGGAAAATGCTACAGCCATTCATGTGACAGCAAGTGTAATAAATAAGAAGTGAGACCATTTGTCCAGTATGTCACTGTGAACATGAAGGAAGACGGTTTTCACCAGGTAAATCAGCCAACTGTCAGCGTATTCCTTAAAAGCAAGCAACTGAACAGAGCAACTAAACAGAGAACTTCTTCTTGCAGGTCACGAAATCTCAAGAATTGACAGTAGAGAAAGGAATGGAAAATGCTACAGCCATGTATGTGACAGCTCCTGTAAGAAGATAAGAATTGAAGCCTCATGTACATTTACTACTCCAAGCACATCAACCCCAGTCACAACAACCCCCACATGTTACTGTCATCATGAAGGAAAAGAGTATTTACCAGGTAAATCAGCCAATGCTAGAATGCCTGTGTGTTCCTTAAAGGTCATTTTAACTCAAAAAAGATTTAGGGTAAACTTACTCAGACTGCTGTCCTCCTGAGCACTTTAGGAATTTGTATTCATTTTTTGTATTTTAAGGAGCTTCCGAAGTAATTGCAATTTTAGGCAGTTATCTTCTAAAGGGCAACCTTTCATGGCAACAGCTTTTGGAATGCTCAGAGTGTCAGTGGCCCTAACTGTCCAAGAATCTTTTATACACTGCCTGTATTTACTTACATCTTGACTTGCTATCTCTAACTTGAGCCAAAAGCCAGCCATAAGCAGTCTTGGAATCTTGTCTGACATCTTGACATCTATGGCTATTGCATACTTTTAGTCAGAGCAAGGTCCAGGGACCCTAGCAGTGCAGGAAGGCCGAGGATCCCAACTGTTGTTAGGTTACCTTGCCATCATTTCCAATGGCCTGTCTGTCCTAATCATAGCCATGGTGTGGTGGTGGCCTGTGAGAGAGAGCTTTTTCCTTTAAAACCTGGATACTTTTTCTGTAACATGCACTTAGAATTTGTTTCACTGTTAGAGGCCTGCATCACTTATACTGGCAATCCATTCTGTGTATTTCCATAGATATAGTTCTCTATATCCGTAAATACAGATAGAATAGGCTTTACGTATACATTGATCTCAACACGGTGCAATATTACATACCCTTTTTGCCAGTGAATGGAGTTTGGTAGGATAAATAAATGATCCCCCTGTGTGCAGGCAAGATATATTTATTACAAGAGATGCAGGGGAGGTGGCGCAACAGTCCTTTTATACAATAGCTCTATAGAAAAATGGAGTTCTCTGCAACTAATATTGACAAAGACAAGCAACTAAACAGAGAACTTCTTCTTGCAGGTCAAGAAATTACAACAAGTGACAGCACAGAAAGAGCAAGAAATGGAAAATGCTACAGCCATTCATGTGACAGCAAGTGTAATAAAATAAGAAGTGAGACCATTTGTCCAGTATGTCACTGTGAACATGAAGGAAGACGGTTTTCACCAGGTAAATCAGCCAACTGTCAGCGTATTCCTTAAAAGCAAGCAACTGAACAGAGCAACTAAACAGAGAACTTCTTCTTGCAGGTCACGAAATCTCAAGAATTGACAGTAGAGAAAGGAATGGAAAATGCTACAGCCATGTATGTGACAGCTCCTGTAAGAAGATAAGAATTGAAGCCTCATGTACATTTACTACTCCAAGCACAACAACCCCAGTCACAACAACCCCCACATGTTACTGTCATCATGAAGGAAAAGTGTATTTACCAGGTAAATCAGCCAATGCTAGAATGCCTGTGTGTTCCTTAAAGGTCATTTTAACTCAAAAAAGATTTAGGGTAAACTTACTCAGACTGCTGTCCTCCTGAGCACTTTAGGAATTTGTATTCATTTTTTGTATTTTAAGGAGCTTCCGAAGTAATTGCAATTTTAGGCAGTTATCTTCTAAAGGGCAACCTTTCATGGCAACAGCTTTTGGAATGCTCAGAGTGTCAGTGGCCCTAACTGTCCAAGAATCTTTTATACACTGCCTGTATTTACTTACATCTTGACTTGCTATCTCTAACTTGAGCCAAAAGCCAGCCATAAGCATTCTGGGAATCTTGTCTGACATCTTGACATCTATGGCTATTGCATACTTTTAGTCAGAGCAAGGTCCAGGGACCCTAGCAGTGCAGGAAGGCCGAGGATCCCAACTGTTGTTAGGTTACCTTGCCATCATTTCCAATGGCCTGTCTGTCCTAATCATAGCCATGGTGTGGTGGTGGCCTGTGAGAGAGAGCTTTTTCCTGTAAAACCTGGATACTTTTTCTGTAACATGCACTTAGAATTTGTTTCACTGTTAGAGGCCTGCATCACTTATACTGGCAATCCATTCTGTGTATTTCCATAGATATAGTTCTCTATATCCGTAAATACAGATAGAATAGGCTTTACGTATACATTGATCTCAACACGGTGCAATATTACATACCCTTTTTGCCAGTGAATGGAGTTTGGTAGGATAAATAAATGATCCCCCTGTGTGCAGGTAAGATGTATTTATTACAAGGGATGCAGGGGAGGCGGCGCAACAGTCCTTTTATACAATAGCTCTATAGAAAAATGGAGTTCTCTGCAACTAATATTGACAAAGACAAGCAACTAAACAGAGAACTTCTTCTTGCAGGTCAAGAAATTACAACAAGTGACAGCACAGAAAGAGCAAGAAATGGAAAATGCTACAGCCATTCATGTGACAGCAAGTGTGATAAAATAAGAAGTGAGACCATTTGTCCAGTATGTCACTGTGAACATGAAGGAAGACGGTTTTCACCAGGTAAATCAGCCAACTGTCAGCGTATTCCTTAAAAGCAAGCAACTGAACAGAGCAACTAAACAGAGAACTTCTTCTTGCAGGTCACGAAATCTCAAGAATTGACAGTAGAGAAAGGAATGGAAAATGCTACAGCCATGTATGTGACAGCTCCTGTAAGAAGATAAGAATTGAAGCCTCATGTACATTTACTACTCCAAGCACAACAACCCCAGTCACAACAACCCCCACATGTTACTGTCATCATGAAGGAAAAGAGTATTTACCAGGTAAATCAGCCAATGCTAGAATGCCTGTGTGTTCCTTAAAGGTCATTTTAACTCAAAAAAGATTTAGGGTAAACTTACTCAGACTGCTGTCCTCCTGAGCACTTTAGGAATTTCTATTCATTTTTTGTATTTTAAGTAGCTTCCGAAGTAATTGCAATTTAAGGCAGTTATCTTCTAAAGGGCAACCTTTCATGGCAACAGCTTTTGGAATGCTCAGAGTGTCAGTGGCCCTAACTGTCCAAGAATCTTTTATACACTGCCTGTATTTACTTACATCTTGACTTGCTATCTCTAACTTGAGCCAAAAGCCAGCCATAAGCAGTCTGGGAATCTTGTCTGACATCTTGACATCTATGGCTATTGCATACTTTTAGTCAGAGCAAGGTCCAGGGACCCTAGCAGTGCAGGAAGGCCGAGGATCCCAACTGTTGTTACCTTACCTTGCCATCATTTCCAATGGCCTGTCTGTCCTAATCATAGCCATGGTGTGGTGGTGGCCTGTGAGAGAGAGCTTTTTCCTGTAAAACCTGGATACTTTTTCTGTAACATGCACTTAGAATTTGTTTCACTGTTAGAGGCCTGCATCACTTATACTGGCAATCCATTCTGTGTATTTCCATAGATATAGTTCTCTATATCCGTAAATACAGATAGAATAGGCTTTACGTATACATTGATCTCAACACGGTGCAATATTACATACCCTTTTTGCCAGTGAATGGAGTTTGGTAGGATAAATAAATGATCCCCCTGTGTGCAGGTAAGATGTATTTATTACAAGGGATGCAGGGGAGGCGGCGCAACAGTCCTTTTATACAATAGCTATATAGAAAAATGGAGTTCTCTGCAACTAATATTGACAAAGACAAGCAACTAAACAGAGAACTTCTTCTTGCAGGTCAAGAAATTACAACAAGTGACAGCACAGAAAGAGCAAGAAATGGAAAATGCTACAGCCATTCATGTGACAGCAAGTGTAATAAAATAAGAAGTGAGACCATTTGTCCAGTATGTCACTGTGAACATGAAGGAAGACGGTTTTCACCAGGTAAATCAGCCAACTGTCAGCGTATTCCTTAAAAGCAAGCAACTGAACAGAGCAACTAAACAGAGAACTTCTTCTTGCAGGTCACGAAATCTCAAGAATTGACAGTAGAGAAAGGAATGGAAAATGCTACAGCCATGTATGTGACAGCTCCTGTAAGAAGATAAGAATTGAAGCCTCATGTACATTTACTACTCCAAGCACAACAACCCCAGTCACAACAACCCCCACATGTTACTGTCATCATGAAGGAAAAGAGTATTTACCAGGTAAATCGGCCAATGCTAGAATGCCTGTGTGTTCCTTAAAGGTCATTTTAACTCAAAAAAGATTTAGGGTAAACTTACTCAGACTGCTGTCCTCCTGAGCACTTTAGGAATTTCTATTCATTTTTTGTATTTTAAGTAGCTTCCGAAGTAATTGCAATTTTAGGCAGTTATCTTCTAAAGGGCAACCTTTCATGGCAACAGCTTTTGGAATGCTCAGAGTGTCAGTGGCCCTAACTGTCCAAGAATCTTTTATACACTGCCTGTATTTACTTACATCTTGACTTGCTATCTCTAACTTGAGCCAAAAGCCAGCCATAAGCAGTCTGGGAATCTTGTCTGACATCTTGACATCTATGGCTATTGCATACTTTTAGTCAGAGCAAGGTCCAGGGACCCTAGCAGTGCAGGAAGGCCGAGGATCCCAACTGTTGTTACCTTACCTTGCCATCATTTCCAATGGCCTGTCTGTCCTAATCATAGCCATGGTGTGGTGGTGGCCTGTGAGAGAGAGCTTTTTCCTGTAAAACCTGGATACTTTTTCTGTAACATGCACTTAGAATTTGTTTCACTGTTAGAGGCCTGCATCACTTATACTGGCAATCCATTCTGTGTATTTCCATAGATATAGTTCTCTATATCCGTAAATACAGATAGAATAGGCTTTACGTATACATTGATCTCAACACGGTGCAATATTACATACCCTTTTTGCCAGTGAATGGAGTTTGGTAGGATAAATAAATGATCCCCCTGTGTGCAGGTAAGATGTATTTATTACAAGGGATGCAGGGGAGGCGGCGCAACAGTCCTTTTATACAATAGCTCTATAGAAAAATGGAGTTCTCTGCAACTAATATTGACAAAGACAAGCAACTAAACAGAGAACTTCTTCTTGCAGGTCAAGAAATTACAACAAGTGACAGCACAGAAAGAGCAAGAAATGGAAAATGCTACAGCCATTCATGTGACAGCAAGTGTAATAAAATAAGAAGTGAGACCATTTGTCCAGTATGTCACTGTGAACATGAAGGAAGACGGTTTTCACCAGGTAAATCAGCCAACTGTCAGCGTATTCCTTAAAAGCAAGCAACTGAACAGAGCAACTAAACAGAGAACTTCTTCTTGCAGGTCACGAAATCTCAAGAATTGACAGTAGAGAAAGGAATGGAAAATGCTACAGCCATGTATGTGACAGCTCCTGTAAGAAGATAAGAATTGAAGCCTCATGTACATTTACTACTCCAAGCACAACAACCCCAGTCACAACAACCCCCACATGTTACTGTCATCATGAAGGAAAAGAGTATTTACCAGGTAAATCAGCCAATGCTAGAATGCCTGTGTGTTCCTTAAAGGTCATTTTAACTCAAAAAAGATTTAGGGTAAACTTACTCAGACTGCTGTCCTCCTGAGCACTTTAGGAATTTCTATTCATTTTTTGTATTTTAAGTAGCTTCCGAAGTAATTGCAATTTTAGGCAGTTATCTTCTAAAGGGCAACCTTTCATGGCAACAGCTTTTGGAATGCTCAGAGTGTCAGTGGCCCTAACTGTCCAAGAATCTTTTATACACTGCCTGTATTTACTTACATCTTGACTTGCTATCTCTAACTTGAGCCAAAAGCCAGCCATAAGCAGTCTGGGAATCTTGTCTGACATCTTGACATCTATGGCTATTGCATACTTTTAGTCAGAGCAAGGTCCAGGGACCCTAGCAGTGCAGGAAGGCCGAGGATCCCAACTGTTGTTACCTTACCTTGCCATCATTTCCAATGGCCTGTCTGTCCTAATCATAGGCATGGTGTGGTGGTGGCCTGTGAGAGAGAGCTTTTTCCTGTAAAACCTGGATACTTTTTCTGTAACATGCACTTAGAATTTGTTTCACTGTTAGAGGCCTGCATCACTTATACTGGCAATCCATTCTGTGTATTTCCATAGATATAGTTCTCTATATCCGTAAATACAGATAGAATAGGCTTTACGTATACATTGATCTCAACACGGTGCAATATTACATACCCTTTTTGCCAGTGAATGGAGTTTGGTAGGATAAATAAATGATCCCCCTGTGTGCAGGCAAGATGTATTTATTACAAGAGATGCAGGGGAGGCGGCGCAACAGTCCTTTTATACAATAGCTCTATAGAAAAATGGAGTTCTCTGCAACTAATATTGACAAAGACAAGCAACTAAACAGAGAACTTCTTCTTGCAGGTCAAGAAATTACAACAAGTGACAGCACAGAAAGAGCAAGAAATGGAAAATGCTACAGCCATTCATGTGACAGCAAGTGTAATAAAATAAGAAGTGAGACCATTTGTCCAGTATGTCACTGTGAACATGAAGGAAGACGGTTTTCACCAGGTAAATCAGCCAACTGTCAGCGTATTCCTTAAAAGCAAGCAACTGAACAGAGCAACTAAACAGAGAACTTCTTCTTGCAGGTCACGAAATCTCAAGAATTGACAGTAGAGAAAGGAATGGAAAATGCTACAGCCATGTATGTGACAGCTCCTGTAAGAAGATAAGAATTGAAGCCTCATGTACATTTACTACTCCAAGCACAACAACCCCAGTCACAACAACCCCCACATGTTACTGTCATCATGAAGGAAAAGAGTATTTACCAGGTAAATCAGCCAATGCTAGAATGCCTGTGTGTTCCTTAAAGGTCATTTTAACTCAAAAAAGATTTAGGGTAAACTTACTCAGACTGCTGTCCTCCTGAGCACTTTAGGAATTTCTATTCATTTTTTGTATTTTAAGTAGCTTCCGAAGTAACTGCAATTTTAGGCAGTTATCTTCTAAAGGGCAACCTTTCATGGCAACAGCTTTTGGAATGCTCAGAGTGTCAGTGGCCCTAACTGTCCAAGAATCTTTTATACACTGCCTGTATTTACTTACATCTTGACTTGCTATCTCTAACTTGAGCCAAAAGCCAGCCATAAGCAGTCTGGGAATCTTGTCTGACATCTTGACATCTATGGCTATTGCATACTTTTAGTCAGAGCAAGGTCCAGGGACCCTAGCAGTGCAGGAAGGCCGAGGATCCCAACTGTTGTTACCTTACCTTGCCATCATTTCCAATGGCCTGTCTGTCCTAATCATAGCCATGGTGTGGTGGTGGCCTGTGAGAGAGAGCTTTTTCCTGTAAAACCTGGATACTTTTTCTGTAACATGCACTTAGAATTTGTTTCACTGTTAGAGGCCTGCATCACTTATACTGGCAATCCATTCTGTGTATTTCCATAGATATAGTTCTCTATATCCGTAAATACAGATAGAATAGGCTTTACGTATACATTGATCTCAACACGGAGCAATATTACATACCCTTTTTGCCAGTGAATGGAGTTTGGTAGGATAAATAAATGATTCCCCTGCGTGCAGGCAAGATGTATTTATTACAAGAGATGCAGGGGAGGCGGCGCAACAGTGCTTTTATACAATAGCTCTATAGAAAAATGGAGTTCTCTGCAACTAATATTGACAAAGACAAGCAACTAAACAGAGAACTTCTTCTTGCAGGTCAAGAAATTACAACAAGTGACAGCACAGAAAGAGCAAGAAATGGAAAATGCTACAGCCATTCATGTGACAGCAAGTGTAATAAAATAAGAAGTGAGACCATTTGTCCAGTATGTCACTGTGAACATGAAGGAAGACGGTTTTCACCAGGTAAATCAGCCAACTGTCAGCGTATTCCTTAAAAGCAATCAACTGAACAGAGCAACTAAACAGAGAACTTCTTCTTGCAGGTCACGAAATCTCAAGAATTGACAGTAGAGAAAGGAATGGAAAATGCTACAGCCATGTATGTGACAGCTCCTGTAAGAAGATAAGAATTGAAGCCTCATGTACATTTACTACTCCAAGCACAACAACCCCAGTCACAACAACCCCCACATGTTACTGTCATCATGAAGGAAAAGAGTATTTACCAGGTAAATCAGCCAATGCTAGAATGCCTGTGTGTTCCTTAAAGGTCATTTTAACTCAAAAAAGATTTAGGGTAAACTTACTCAGACTGCTGTCCTCCTGAGCACTTTAGGAATTTGTATTCATTTTTTGTATTTTAAGGAGCTTCCGAAGTAATTGCAATTTTAGGCAGTTATCTTCTAAAGGGCAACCTTTCATGGCAACAGCTTTTGGAATGCTCAGAGTGTCAGTGGCCCTAACTGTCCAAGAATCTTTTATACACTGCCTGTATTTACTTACATCTTGACTTGCTATCTCTAACTTGAGCCAAAAGCCAGCCATAAGCATTCTGGGAATCTTGTCTGACATCTTGACATCTATGGCTATTGCATACTTTTAGTCAGAGCAAGGTCCAGGGACCCTAGCAGTGCAGGAAGGCCGAGGATCCCAACTGTTGTTACCTTACCTTGCCATCATTTCCAATGGCCTGTCTGTCCTAATCATAGCCATGGTGTGGTGGTGGCCTGTGAGAGAGAGCTTTTTCCTGTAAATCCTGGATACTTTTTCTGTAACATGCACTTAGAATTTGTTTCACTGTTAGAGGCCTGCATCACTTATACTGGCAATCCATTCTGTGTATTTCCATAGATATAGTTCTCTATATCCGTAAATACAGATAGAATAGGCTTTACGTATACATTGATCTCAACACGGTGCAATATTACATACCCTTTTTGCCAGTGAATGGAGTTTGGTAGGATAAATAAATGATCCCCCTGTGTGCAGGCAAGATATATTTATTACAAGAGATGCAGGGGAGGCGGCGCAACAGTCCTTTTATACAATAGCTCTATAGAAAAATGGAGTTCTCTGCAACTAATATTGACAAAGACAAGCAACTAAACAGAGAACTTCTTCTTGCAGGTCAAGAAATTACAACAAGTGACAGCACAGAAAGAGCAAGAAATGGAAAATGCTACAGCCATTCATGTGACAGCAAGTGTAATAAAATAAGAAGTGAGACCATTTGTCCAGTATGTCACTGTGAACATGAAGGAAGACGGTTTTCACCAGGTAAATCAGCCAACTGTCAGCGTATTCCTTAAAAGCAAGCAACTGAACAGAGCAACTAAACAGAGAACTTCTTCTTGCAGGTCACGAAATCTCAAGAATTGACAGTAGAGAAAGGAATGGAAAATGCTACAGCCATGTATGTGACAGCTCCTGTAAGAAGATAAGAATTGAAGCCTCATGTACATTTACTACTCCAAGCACAACAACCCCAGTCACAACAACCCCCACATGTTACTGTCATCATGAAGGAAAAGAGTATTTACCAGGTAAATCAGCCAATGCTAGAATGCCTGTGTGTTCCTTAAAGGTCATTTTAACTCAAAAAAGATTTAGGGTAAACTTACTCAGACTGCTGTCCTCCTGAGCACTTTAGGAATTTGTATTCATTTTTTGTATTTTAAGTAGCTTCCGAAGTAATTGCAATTTTAGGCAGTTATCTTCTAAAGGGCAACCTTTCATGGCAACAGCTTTTGGAATGCTCAGAGTGTCAGTGGCCCTAACTGTCCAAGAATCTTTTATACACTGCCTGTATTTACTTACATCTTGACTTGCTATCTCTAACTTGAGCCAAAAGCCAGCCATAAGCAGTCTGGGAATCTTGTCTGACATCTTGACATCTATGGCTATTGCATACTTTTAGTCAGAGCAAGGTCCAGGGACCCTAGCAGTGCAGGAAGGCCGAGGATCCCAACTGTTGTTACCTTACCTTGCCATCATTTCCAATGGCCTGTCTGTCCTAATCATAGCCATGGTGTGGTGGTGGCCTGTGAGAGAGAGCTTTTTCCTGTAAAACCTGGATACTTTTTCTGTAACATGCACTTAGAATTTGTTTCACTGTTAGAGGCCTGCATCACTTATACTGGCAATCCATTCTGTGTATTTCCATAGATATAGTTCTCTATATCCGTAAATACAGATAGAATAGGCTTTACGTATACATTGATCTCAACACGGTGCAATATTACATACCCTTTTTGCCAGTGAATGGAGTTTGGTAGGATAAATAAATGATCCCCCTGTGTGCAGGCAAGATGTATTTATTACAAGAGATGCAGGGGAGGCGGCGCAACAGTCCTTTTATACAATAGCTCTATAGAAAAATGGAGTTCTCTGCAACTAATATTGACAAAGACAAGCAACTAAACAGAGAACTTCTTCTTGCAGGTCAAGAAATTACAACAAGTGACAGCACAGAAAGAGCAAGAAATGGAAAATGCTACAGCCATTCATGTGACAGCAAGTGTAATAAAATAAGAAGTGAGACCATTTGTCCAGTATGTCACTGTGAACATGAAGGAAGACGGTTTTCACCAGGTAAATCAGCCAACTGTCAGCGTATTCCTTAAAAGCAATCAACTGAACAGAGCAACTAAACAGAGAACTTCTTCTTGCAGGTCACGAAATCTCAAGAATTGACAGTAGAGAAAGGAATGGAAAATGCTACAGCCATGTATGTGACAGCTCCTGTAAGAAGATAAGAATTGAAGCCTCATGTACATTTACTACTCCAAGCACAACAACCCCAGTCACAACAACCCCCACATGTTACTGTCATCATGAAGGAAAAGAGTATTTACCAGGTAAATCAGCCAATGCTAGAATGCCTGTGTGTTCCTTAAAGGTCATTTTAACTCAAAAAAGATTTAGGGTAAACTTACTCAGACTGCTGTCCTCCTGAGCACTTTAGGAATTTGTATTCACTTTTTGTATTTTAAGTAGCTTCCGAAGTAATTGCAATTTTAGGCAGTTGTCTTCTAAAGGGCAACCTTTCATGGCAACAGCTTTTGGAATGCTCAGAGTGTCAGTGGCCCTAACTGTCCAAGAATCTTTTATACACTGCCTGTATTTACTTACATCTTGACTTGCTATCTCTAACTTGAGCCAAAAGCCAGCCATAAGCAGTGTGGGAATCTTGTCTGACATCTTGACATCTATGGCTATTGCATACTTTTAGTCAGAGCAAGGTCCAGGGACCCTAGCAGTGCAGGAAGGCCGAGGATCCCAACTGTTGTTACCTTACCTTGCCATCATTTCCAATGGCCTGTCTGTCCTAATCATAGCCATGGTGTGGTGGTGGCCTGTGAGAGAGATCTTTTTCCTGTAAAACCTGGATACTTTTTCTGTAACATGCACTTAGAATTTGTTTCACTGTTAGAGGCCTGCATCACTTATACTGGCAATCCATTCTGTGTATTTCCATAGATATAGTTCTCTATATCCGTAAATACAGATAGAATAGGCTTTACGTATACATTGATCTCAACACGGTGCAATATTACATACCCTTTTTGCCAGTGAATGGAGTTTGGTAGGATAAATAAATGATCCCCCTGTGTGCAGGCAAGATATATTTATTACAAGAGATGCAGGGGAGGCGGCGCAACAGTCCTTTTATACAATAGCTCTATAGAAAAATGGAGTTCTCTGCAACTAATATTGACAAAGACAAGCAACTAAACAGAGAACTTCTTCTTGCAGGTCAAGAAATTACAACAAGTGACAGCACAGAAAGAGCAAGAAATGGAAAATGCTACAGCCATTCATGTGACAGCAAGTGTAATAAAATAAGAAGTGAGACCATTTGTCCAGTATGTCACTGTGAACATGAAGGAAGACGGTTTTCACCAGGTAAATCAGCCAACTGTCAGCGTATTCCTTAAAAGCAAGCAACTGAACAGAGCAACTAAACAGAGAACTTCTTCTTGCAGGTCACGAAATCTCAAGAATTGACAGTAGAGAAAGGAATGGAAAATGCTACAGCCATGTATGTGACAGCTCCTGTAAGAAGATAAGAATTGAAGCCTCATGTACATTTACTACTCCAAGCACAACAACCCCAGTCACAACAACCCCCACATGTTACTGTCATCATGAAGGAAAAGAGTATTTACCAGGTAAATCAGCCAATGCTAGAATGCCTGTGTGTTCCTTAAAGGCCATTTTAACTCAAAAAAGATTTAGGGTAAACTTACTCAGACTGCTGTCCTCCTGAGCACTTTAGGAATTTGTATTCATTTTTTGTATTTTAAGTAGCTTCCGAAGTAATTGCAATTTTAGGCAGTTATCTTCTAATGGGCAACCTTTCATGGCAACAGCCTTTGGAATGCTCAGAGTGTCAGTGGCCCTAACTGTCCAAGAATCTTTTATACACTGCCTGTATTTACTTACATCTTGACTTGCTATCTCTAACTTGAGCCAAAAGCCAGCCATAAGCAGTCTGGGAATCTTGTCTGACATCTTGACATCTATGGCTATTGCATACTTTTAGTCAGAGCAAGGTCCAGGGACCCTAGCAGTGCAGGAAGGCCGAGGATCCCAACTGTTGTTAGGTTACCTTGCCATCATTTCCAATGGCCTGTCTGTCCTAATCATAGCCATGGTGTGGTGGTGGTGGCCTGTGAGAGAGACCTTTTTTCTGTGAAACCTGGATACTTTTTCTGTAACATGCACTTAGAATTTGTTTCACTGTTAGAGGCCTGCATCACTTATACTGGCAATCCATTCTGTGTATTTCCATAGATATAGTTCTCTATATCCGTAAATACAGATAGAATAGGCTTTACTTATACATTGATCTCAACACGGTGCAATATTACATACCCTTTTTGCCAGTGAATGGAGTTTGATAGGATAAATAAATGATCCCCCTGTGTGCAGGCAAGATGTATTTATTACAAGAGATGCAGAGGAGGCGGCGCAACAGTCCTTTTATACAATAGCTCTATAGAAAAATGGAGTTCTCTGCAACTAATATTGACAAAGACAAGCAACTAAACAGAGAACTTCTTCTTGCAGGTCAAGAAATTACAACAAGTGACAGCACAGAAAGAGCAAGAAATGGAAAATGCTACAGCCATTCATGTGACAACAAATGTAATAAAATAAGAAGTGAGACCATTTGTCCAGTATGTCACTGTGAACATGAAGGAAGACGGTTTTCACCAGGTAAATCAGCCAACTGTCAGCGTATTCCTTAAAAGCAAGCAACTGAACAGAGCAACTAAACAGAGAACTTCTTCTTGCAGGTCACGAAATCTCAAGAATCGACAGTAGAGAAAGGGATGGAAAATGCTACAGCCATGTATGTGACAGCTCCTGTAAGAAGATAAGAATTGAAGCCTCATGTACATTTACTACTCCAAGCACAACATCCCCAGTCACAACAACCCCCACATGTTCCTGTCATCATGAAGGAAAAGAGTATTTACCAGGTAAATCAGCCAATGCTAGAATGCCTTGTTTTCCTTAAAGGTAATTTTAACCCAAAAAAGACTTACTCAGTCTGCTGTCCTGCGGAGCACTTTAGGTATTTGTATTCTTTTTTGTATCTTAGTAAGCTTCTGAAATAATTGCAATTTTAGGCCATTATCCTCTAAATGCTTGTGTGTTCCTTAAAGGTCATGTTAATGCATATGCACTTCTGAATTTTACTTTCACTGAGCAAACCTTCATGACAGCTTTTTGGATACCCAGAGTGACCCTAACTGTTCAATCTCTTTTCATGAACTTCTTCTTTTCCATTATCCCTTTAGTTGTCTACTCTCATTTCAGCCAAAATCTTGATCTGAGCTTTCTAAAAATGTAAATATCTCTGAAACCACTTTTAATAAAATATATACATATATTGCAAAATTGAACAGAGAGCAACACTGATTATACCTGTTCATTCTATGGGATTAATTTCCATATATATACAGTATACAGTTTTTAAAAAAGCTGTTTAGTAAAGGTCTGCCCAGTAGAAAACATAATTTAAACTGCTATTATCTCAGAATCCACTTAAAATAGAGATAATTATAAGTGCTCAGAGCACCTCTTTACACTAAGGGGCACATGTACTAAAATCCAATTTTTGGGGGGCTTCAAACACGATATGGTAAAAATTTGTAGTAACCACAATCATTTCTGATGTTCTAAAATGTCACAGAAATAGTCAGTTGTGGAAAAATTTAGAGTTTACATCCCAAAATCTTAATTTTTTCGAGTTGAAAGCATTGTTTAAAGTCGAAAAATTCCACTTTCAACTGACATCCATTTCCATGAATCCTTTTCATTTTTCCCAAACAGGAATTGCTCCTTCAGGCATTTTAGGAGCACTGGCACTCATTCTTGGACAACAATAATGTGTTTAAGTTTCAGTTGAAACTGGGTGAAGCTGAAAACAATCATAGGATTAACTTTCCCTTAAAAGGTGTTAAACTGAAAACAATGAGGGGGTTAAATTCCCCTTTGAAGCTGGGTGAAACTTAAAACAATAAGGGGGTTAAGTTCCCCTTTCAAGATGAGTGAAACTGATAACAATGGGGGGATTAATTTATCCTTTAAGGACAGGCTGTCACTGACTATTCTGTGCCTCCATGGGACTCAATGGTACTTGACAGATGAAACCTGTTGAACTTTTATTTTACAAAAACAAAACATTAATAAATCACAAATTATGGGAGTTATTTTAGAAAAACTCAAATGTTTCTGGGAATAATAACGAAAAAATCGAGTTCTGGTGAAAACCTACTTGTAAATCTCGAAATTATCCAGAAGAAAAAATCCAAATTTATCTCATAATTGCTTAGCAAATGTGCCCCTAAATCTTGGAGAGGCAGTGGAACAGTACTTTTATACAATAGCTATATAGAATAATGGACCTCCCTAGAGCTATTATTGACAAGAACAAGCAACTGGAAGAAGGAAAATGCTGCAGCTATATATGTGACAATATGTATTTTATTACATATGTAATAAAATAAGAACTGAGAGCTCATGTACACTTCCAAACACAACACCCCAATCACAACACCCCCCACATGTTTCTGTCATGTTAATTTACAATAAATTCTGGAGGGGCAGTGGAACACTGTCCTCAAATTTAAATTGGCAAGTATAATAAACTAAACAGAGAACTTTTTTTTTGCAGGTCAAAAAGTAATAGGTAGTGAAAGTAGAGAACGTGATGGAAAATGCTACATCTATGTATGTGACAGCACTTGTCAGACATTAAAAACTAAGACGCCTTGTGAAACAACTCAAAGTAAGTTTTTACCACTAAACAAGAGACATTTTATCACTAGGGTAATAGCAGGGATAAAAATTAACTATTAATTAAATATTATCTAATTGCCATATTCATATTATTGTTATAATGCACCACTGTATTACTGCCTAGTACAATAAAATGGAAGAAAAGTAAACCACACAATAATATTGCATAGAGCAATCATTTTCTTATCTACTCTGTTTGAGGTTATGATATATGACAAATCAGCAGGCATATGATAATAATGTCAATGTCGGTGTAAAGAAATTTAGTTTTTATGGATGTAAGAGTACCTTTTTTGCAGCAGCTCTCATTTCAAACAGTAAGATGGAAAGTGATTTCCATTAATACAATATAAAACGTTCAATGTTGCTGTTCTTGTTTTCGTTATATCTACTTTAAAAGAGTTGTCATGCGTATAATTTATACTGAGTCAAAAAAGAAAGAAAAATAAACCGCCTATAGGAGCATTAAGGTCATCCTAAATAAGTCATAAGAATGATGGTGAAATAACTTTTTTTCAGTAATTACAATTAACAAACTTTTTTTATGTGTGTTTGTTAAGTTTGTTTTAATTTTAACATCTACCCAAATTTTAAATGCAGAATTAATTATTGTTTCTTGAGTGAATTATTGTTTCTTGAGTGAATGTTAGTGACACAAAAATAAATATGAAACAAAGTGATCTGATTTTTCTGTATTGTTAAATAAGTGTTTCACCTTTAAATTGATTTTTTTGTAAGTTGTAAATGGCAAACAGCTGCCTTATTGATTTTTGATTACTTTCAAGAAATGAAATTCTAGGCATGAGAAACATAGAACACAATATAAAAATAATCAATTGAATTTGTTTTAGAATACTGCTATCTTCACACTGGGGGCCAGATTTATGATTGTTCCAAACTTTTGGCTTGAACAACCAGAAAGGAAATCCTGCATGAGTTCAAAAACTCTTTGTGGGGTTGGGGCAAAACCTAATTGCCCAAAACAGGAAGATAACCCAGCCTCTGAAGTTGGCCGCAGGTCTGACTATGAGTTTAAATGTCAGGTAGCAAAGAACAAATCATGCAAGGACCAAAAAATAAAATGCTACTGGCCTCCAAATGGTATATTATTGATTTGTGTAGTGGAGGAACTAAATATTGAAAAAAGAAAACCCAGTGTTCATGTTGGCTAGGAAAACCAATAACTAATTGCTTTAACAGTATTCCCCTTAAAAAAGAAGATTAAAAAAGATACAAAGTCCCTTTATGAGTAGTGATGAGAGAATCTGCCCTGTTTTGCTGAAAAATTTGCAAGTCTAAACAACGAAAAATTCACAAATCTAAACAACAAAAAATTCATGAAACAGCTAAAATATCATGTGTCAAAATACGGAACACCGAAATTCGCTGTGAATCCATGCCTGGCAAATAATTTCGCCCATCACTATTTATGAGAATGGGCACAGGGAAATTAACAGTATTTAAGAGGGTGGAAATACACAATCCCCTCACATAGATTTAATAAAATGTGAGGAGTATGATTTAATTTTTACAAAACAGTATTTAATATCTTGTTAAATTTTTAATGTATTATAATTTCAATATATTTTTTATTTATTCTAACAGCAACATCTTCAACAACAACCCCTTCAACAACAATTCACACCACAAAATGTTCCTGTTATCACAATGGGAAAGCATACATGCCAGGTAAAGCATTAACCCAAAAAATCTAGAAACTGGTGGGATATATATATATATATATATATATATATATATATACCCCACTGAATACTGATACTGTCACTCATTAGTACATATACGGTGTATATATAATATATAATAATGTAGTTAAACAAGAGATAAGTAAACTTTTTTACTCAGTACAGTTTTCTAAAGAAAAAAAAAGAAAAAGGATTTAGCACCTGTGTCATTATTATGCATCCCTCACTTTCCACATTAACCAATTATATCAGAGTATGACTTTACCCACCACATGTTTGTCTAAGAAACTGCTAAGTTTGGAAAAAGTAGGCAACATGAGAGTTTATTTGTGAGTAACAGTTTTAGCATAGCAGAAAGGAGCTTCTATAACAAGGTCAGGCAATGTATTTTTTTTTTTTTTTTTAAATTAAGGAATATATACCATTCCTTAATTTAAAAAAACAAACAAAAAAACAAAAACAAACCTTATCCCTACTGTTAACAGGGACAAGCAACTAATGAAATGGCTTCTTTTACAGGTGAGGAAATAACAAGAAATAAAATCCTTGGAAAGTGCTACAAAGTTGTATGTGATGGAAGTTGTGGAGAAATACCTGCCATTGAGTTCCCGTGTGAAATTACAACAACACCAACAACTACACCAACTACAAAAACAACAACACCATCAAGTACAACAACCACCAAGTCAACCACCATCACTTCAATCAGTACAACTACACCTTGTGTAGTAAGTTCCTATCAGTATGATTTTGGTGGCATTTTGATTAATAGTTGCACTCATAATAATGTGCCCCTCAATATTAAAGTCTTCACAAGACCTTGCTTTCCAGCATCAACCCACATATGAAACATATATTTATTAGTGAGGGACCAAATTCAGTATTTGTCAAGATCCCAGCAATTCTTGCAGAATCCAGATTTGGCTGAATCTTTAGGGTTCAGATTTGGTTCCAAACTTAAAGTTATGTGAATTTAAACCTCTGGGAAACTGACTTGGACCAATATTTGTCCACAGATATGCAAGAAAAAAAACACTGTACTCCCAGAAACATTACAACATGTAATTGAAACTCTGGACTGCATAGTTAACCACAAAATTTTATTTTGAAAGTCCCAAGAGTATAGGTTTTTCTTTGGTTCTTGTAACCCATTTTTTTGTTTAGTGGCAGCTTTAATGATATTGTTTATGGAAATTTTGCCCATCCAGCTTTCATGAAAATGAGGAACTATGCTATTGGGATTTAAAATGGAATCTATTAAATACTATTATACTAATTTCTATGTACTCAATTTTCCTGCATCTACAGCCCCATACAAGTTGGCAGATTTTCAATTGCACCAAAGCTGTGTGCAATGGAAACGGTGAGCTACAGATTGTTCAAAAATCTTGCACACCTCCACCAGAGATTAACTGTGCCAATAAAATGAAGCCAATTGCTGTTCCTGATGATGACTCCTGTTGCTGGCATTGGGAGTGTCCTTGTGAGTATATACCTAAATGATAAAAGCTAAGCCCTAAGGGTCTTTTTACGATGCCATCTATTATGATTTAGATAGTAAAACTGTTCCATTAAGTGTTAGCTTTCAGTATTCACAGACAGATTTCAATAATTTGTGTGGGTAACTATATTAATCAGATACAGAGTAAACTACTTGGTCCTAGCATCACCATCACCAGTAATAATGGATATGGACTAATCAATAATCAATACAAAATAATCATACAGACACATAAAACAGCAAAGAGGAGCAACAATCATCCTTATATCATTTGCAAAAATCTAACATTGTTCAATTAATAGTGCACTTGGGGTACTTAATAAGGGTGATTTATTAATTTAAAGTAATCTGGCCAGGTTGCATATTAACAAAGGGACAATCTGGACTTTAAGCAGCCATATACTGATGCTCTCCGCTGCTATCTCTTTACCTCTCTGAAGTTGCTACTTTCACAGAGATGTCTTTTGTCTTTGGTTGCTGTTGGCAACTGCACTTGTGCAAGTTAGCACCTGTGGTAGTAAATGAGCCTTTGATTCAGCTGCAAAATACAGGACAGCCATCTATAGTACATTTTAAATAAATTATTCAATTTTCTTTGGATACAAATTTGTTTAGGTTGCCATCTTACCTATATTAATATTTTTATTTAGGCGTCTGTAGTGGTTGGGGAGATTCTCACTATCTTACCTTTGATGGAACCTATTATTCATACCAAGGAAGATGCACCTATGTTCTAGTGGAAGAAATTGTGAAAACCATCGATAACTTTGGCATTTACCTTGACAATTATGATTGCGGACATAAAACTGGTATTACCTGCCCACGCAAACTTACTGTACGACATAAAACTCAGGAAATTCTAATTTCACCTAAAACATCTACTCCTACAAGCTTAGAGGTAAGTAAATTTAAAAAAAAAAAATTGTTCATATTAAAACATTATGTTAATATATTGTGGAGATGATATTATGTATTTTCTATCCTAGACTCGTGTAAATGGAAATCTTGTATTGCTTCCTTACACAAAATATGGAGTAACAATTTACCAGTCCGGAGTATATTTAGTAGTTGAAATACCAGAGCTGCACACCAATGTGACTTACAATGGTTTGACCTTCAGTATAATGATGCCATATGGAAAGTTTTATAAAAACACACATGGACAATGCGGTAAGTGACAGCATAAAGGCAAAGCTTTATTATCCTTCATGTAATTACAGCCTTGTTCACATACACAGCAGGTGTAAAATTTCTGCTTTTGATCTCATTCAAACTTTGTAAGTTTTCATTGTTAGTTTGATTCTAAAGGATTTACCATATTAGTAATCTATGTGTATTTTCCTTTCCAAACAAGTCCAGTTGCTTTAAAATTTATTTATACTAGATATACCATGACCTGGATGAGTGAAAATCGTCATAGACATATTTTCCTTTCCTTTTTCTTGTTGAGTTTTGTATCATTGCATTACATTGCACCAATAACTGTGATAAAATGTTTCTGTCTTGCTTTTTTAAATTTAGCCTATGTTTTAGAATGACAAATACCTCAGTAAACTCATTTATACCTGTATGAGCAGAGTTCAATATTGTGCAATGCCACTGTGATATATGGTTGAAATAACAACATTGTAAATACAGATTTATTCAGAGTTTGTGTTTTGTTTTATCAACATTAGCATTTTCCAAAATAGTGGGTTGCACCAAAAACTGTAACATAATTTCACTGTTTTATCTTAGGTACTTGCACCAACAACCAAGCTGATGATTTAATGATGGCTAATGGTAAAGTTACAACTAGCGCTGCAGCTATGGCTGATTCTTTTATGGTGCATAACCCAGACAAGCCTCGATGCAACAGCATTCCTCCAGTACATCATAACACTTGCAAATCTGCTGTCTGTGATCTCATCATGGGACCGTAAGAATTGACTTGAGATTTATTCATAATAAATTTATTAAATAATATCATTATGCATTATTCTCATTGCTGTTAAATGGTGATAGGAAAAATGTATTGTGAAAGGTTCCTAAGGACAGAAAATAACTTGCCAAGTTCACACAACCATATCAAAATACAACCTGTAGATAGCCTTAACTGTAACTATATAACAAAATACATGTTGTTTGTTCCTGCTGGCTCTTACAAACAAAAATAGCTTTTGTATTGATGTTTGGAAGGCGTACTAGGCCTAGACTATTCTTAAGACAACCAATAATGGAAGATTTGCTTCTGCCCTATACTTCTTTAGCAATTCAGGTATTCCATGAAATTGTTATTGCACATAATGATTTGTTGATGTGGGGTGCATAAAATAGCATACAACATGCATATCAAGATAATGATTGTATATGTTTCCCAGACCATTGCTCAGTTCATAAACAGTTGTTATATGGCGCTTAATTAATTCAGTGAAAAACTCTTACTATTGATCTCATATAAAGTCTATTTTAGTCCATGAAAAAATTAGATTTAAGGCTAAGAGATATTTTAAACAAGCCAGATCAAGTGAACAGAGTAGATAAAGGGCCATTACATAGGATAAAAAAGGAATTTGAGTCAAGTAAAGGAAAACTTTTCGTAAGAGTAGACCAATGATCTAAGGTTTTACAGTGATCCATTGACTTTTTAGATGAATTATCCTTATGTAGCTATGGAACTGAGCAGAAGTTGAGGTTGATAGAAGACTCACTCCATAAAGTTGTATATTTTTGTTACGGCTTCCTAAATGGATCTGATGCCTCAAAAATTCTGTCCTGTCTCCAAAAGGACAACTTAATACTTGGATTTAACTTCATAAACCCTGTATATTTTAAATTTTTAACCTGTAGTACCCTAGAAGTAAGTTTCCATGTTTCACCCAAGCGTTTGCATAATGCTCATTGCACCAATGTAAAGCAAGAATAGTATTTGTAATCTACCTTATATAAAAACACAGATTTCCTTTGTTCCTCTTTATTAGAATAAAAGATTTATGTATTAGCACCATTCCATGTTTATAGCTTTGCAAGATATTATTCATTGATTCCAAGTTAGATTTCAGTTATGAGGATTAATTGTATTTTACTTACAGTGTTTTATTGCTCTAAAAGTGCAATTTATGTTTAACTCTCGCACACCATCTTTAATTTGTGGATAGAATAAAAAACACTACTTTAAGAAGTTATTTACTCTTTCACATTTTCAAATGAACTAATTCTATATTGGTATTTATTTAAAGGGTTTTCCAAAACTGCCATGCATTCCATTCACCAGAACCTTTCTACCAAGCCTGCCTTTTGGACAGTTGCAATAAGGCCAACTCAGATAGTGAATGTTCAAGTTTACAACATTATGCTTCAATCTGTGGTGATCGTGGTGTCTGCATTCAGTGGAGAAGCCATGCCCCATCTTGTCGTAAGTTTCCTATTCAGCTCTTGCTTATTAGATCAAAACTCATCACTAAATAAAGGTACAGTGTATACATATACATATTCAGTAGAAGCATTCTAATAATGGCCTTATTTATCAATTTTTGAGTTTGGTTATTCAAGAGTGTTTAAAAAAAATTGAATATATTTATTCATATGGAAATCTATTTCAAATAAAAAAACTTGAATACTTCAAATTTGTGGGTTTACAAACTAGACAAACTAAAAAAATCTCGAATTGAAAATATGGCTTGACTTTGCTCAGGACAACCCCCATTGACTTCTATATAAAATTAAAGTTTTACATTTGAGTTTTCAGTTTTTTTGCATTTAATAAATATCAGACATTCAAGGTTTTGAACCATAATTCGAAGTGTGTGAGTTTTAGCACTATAAAACTCGAGAAATCACCCCCTAAAAGCAATAATTTATATCTTTCTCTTGTTTTAGCATTTACTTGTCCTTCTAACAAAGTGTATGATGCATGTGGCCCGGCTCTCCCCATCACTTGTCAAACTAGGTAAGTAGTTATTCCTGTGTTAAATGTTCTGGGAAAAATAATAAAACCTTCAGTTACTATATTTGTATAATACAAAAAATGTCTATAAAACTCCTTAATGACGCTGCAATTAAGATCAATGAATAAGTAGTCAACCTTCAAAGCAATAGATTTTTGACTTTTTGATTTTTGTTTCCTGTCATTTACATATATATGCAACAATTTATTTAGTGCACAGTGAGTGAAAATATATTAATATAAATCACAATACATTTTTAGGTTTTATGTTCTGCAATAAAATGTGCCATAATGCATATACCTGAGCCCAGAACTTCCTTATTAAATAACAGTATTAAGTATAAAGCCACTAAGTTCAGTTCAGAGACCCACATTTTTTATAAGATTTTAATAGATCAGCTTTATTATTCTAAGACATATTTAGCACAAAACTATACTAAAATTATTTCTTTTCAACATATAGATCCCATTAGTAATTTGGGGGCAAGGGGAGTCAGATTATGCATTTCATTAATGCATAGCCCATCAAGAACATTACTTCACCAATCTATTGCCTTTAGTTTTAAGTAAAATATTTAACTTGATTTCTGAATCTGTGTGGTCTTTGTTTAGGCCAACAGATACAATGGCAATGAAAAATGACAGACGTGTTGTGGAAGGATGCTTCTGTGCCAAAGGCAGCATGCCATTTAGCACGAAAATTGATACCTGCGTAAGCGAATGTGGTGAGTAAATGTACTGATGTTTTATGCAGACAGGCTGATTTTTATGCAGACAAGCTAAACTATCTATAGGACTCAATAGGGGGAATGTAATACAAATTGTTAACAGAAAAAATATTCACAATGAGAAATGTATGCCTTTGCATAAACAAATTTTCTTTGGGCAAATTCAATTTTTAGACTGCTTCTGAAAGTGGAGAAAAGATATTTTTTTAGTTTGTTCACCAAATGTCATAAAACTTCTTTCTATGGTATGGTTTTTGTACTGTGCGTTTTGCTCATGCGCATAAAAGAATTGCAGGTGTGCCAGCTGAGCTGGGGGTGGGAAGCATGTAGGTGCCCCTTTTCCTGTTCACCAATATGTGCATCATACAGATACAATTTAGGGAATGCGTGTAGGTGCAGTTCACAACAAAACCCTGTTTTGTGCTGGTCTGGTTCTTTCTCTGCTAACAGAGCTCCAATACTCCTATGGCTTTTACACCAGCCTGTTACTTGGTCATGCCACCAGGAATTATTTACTGTTTGGATTGAGTGTGCTGTTCTTACTTTTGGTAGTACAGTAAGAGTATAGTGAGAGAATTCTTGGGATAAGGGATATTTTTGTAATTTAGATCACCAGACCCAGTCTTCTACAATCATTTAAATATCAAATAAATATAATAGGATTGTTTTGTCTCCAATATGGATTTATGTAGCTTAGTTTAGATCAAGTCCAATGATCCATGTTATGTTTAGAGAGAAAGAGAATTAGAATTACTTGCTTAAAACAGACTCCCCTTTCGGCAAAATGGATTTCTAGATAGTGGCTCATACCACTGTAGGATCTTAAGTAGTGAGTTTAAGAAACTCAAATCTGCAGGTCCAGATTGAGAAACCAGTGCTATATATGACGATCCCTATAAGTATGATATATGTTTTATTAATGAACAGATTTACTAAAATTAAATCAGTTTTTAAAATTAGAATTACTTGCTTTAAACAGACTCCCCTTTCGGCAAAATGGATTTCTAGATAGTAGCTCATACCACTGTAGGATCTTAAGTAGTGAGTTTAAGAAACTCAAATCTGCAGGTCCAGATTGAGAAACCAGTGCTATATATGATGATCCCTATAAGTATGATATATGTTTTATTAATGAACAGATTTACTAAAATTCTGTTTTACTGAATTTGCTATTGGATATTTTCCTTCTTTCTTATGAACTTTTTCTTTATTTTTCCAGGATGTGTTGGGCCAGACAACATTCCCCGCAAGGTATTCATTTTTGATTTATATATGAATATATGAAAATAAGTATAGTTGTTGTTATGGAATTTTGCCACTATTTTAACTTTAAACTTAGTGCTGGTGTTTTGTTGGTTTAGTTAAAAATTAAACATGTCTTGGAAAAAAGATGACAATCTTCCTGTTTTGCTGAGCCAAGTGGTAACCTAATCCATATGTCGTTTAGACAATTTTATTTATTTTTCAGTTAAATGATACATCATGCTATGTTTCACTGTGTATTTTATGGTATCCCTATATACATTAACTTACTGTGCCCACAGCAATCAACCTGTGATGAGAAAATTATTCAACCTTGGCCCTACATTATTCTGACCTGGCTTTATTTACAAAAGTTTCAGACGTTTACCTTGTTGATAGATTGGGTATTTGTGTTAAATACTCTTTTAAATACACTTTCCTTTCTTTACAGTATGGAGAATCCTTTGAGTTTAACTGTGAGACCTGCAAGTGTTTGGAGGGTGGTAATGGAATAACCTGCCAAAAACAACAGTGCCATCATGCAAGAAATGAAGAGTGTACTCGAGAAGGCTTCTACAAAGTGACTCAAGTCAGTGCTACAAACAAGTGTTGTGAAGAAACTGTATGCAGTAAGTATAGTTTATCACACACAAAAAGTTTAGAGGTCTTTTCCTACCATGACTAAACTCACAAATGAAAAAAGTATCCTTATTTATGACAAAAGTGACAAATAAAATGATGTACGCCAAAATGCTTAATCTGTTAAGCTTTTAGATGGTGTATTTTTATAATAATATGGCATAAATGGCAAAAAATTTGGCATTTTTTAATCAAAAACATTGGATTGTTTTTGCAAAAAAACATATATGTTAGGGAGAGAGAGGCTGAAAGGTGCCACAGAGCCCTTCGTAAATGCAAGACAAGCATTGACAGCTATCTTAAAACAGAAAGTATTCACATGCCTCATTCTATGCACATGGCACTGATTTTAAACCAAGAATTAAAAGCTTTGACCTTTATTTTAGTTCAAGGCATTATAGGTGGAGACATGCAAATGACAGGGACAATAAGGAGTCATTTGCATGTCCCTGTATATAATGCCTTAAGCAAAGGTCAAAGTCTTTAATTGGTGGGGTGTATAGTATATTGCCACCTTGTCCCTTGTCAATTACTTTTAAATTACATTTGTGAGGTCTGCAAATCAATGCAATTTATATCAAATTCAAATAAAACCAATACATGTAAAAAAAACCTGATTTTTGGATAATCTTGTTTAAAGGATGTGACCCAAGTCGGTGCTCAAATACCTTCCCTAAATGTGGACCTGGATTTGAACTTAAAGGTGGCATCAATGAAGGACATTGTTGTCCTACTTATGTTTGTGGTAAGTTTATGGTAAAGTGAATGCATGCAATTAAAAGTGACTAAAATAGATATCTTAGGATTTAACAAAATATACAATGAATAGAAGACTCTGCATTGAGTCATGTTATCATTAATGTAGCAACCTAGTGCTAAAAATAAGGCACACCCTAGAAGAAGAGTTTCAGGGTTTTAAATCTACAAGAGAAAACAGGAGAAAAATAGGGTCATGTAGGCAGAAGGTAGTAGATAAGAAAGCAGAGAAAATAGGCAGAAAATTGGGTGTGGTACAAAAATAGGATAAAAGGGGAAACTTGGCAAAATTGGGGAAAAAAGGAATGTGGGTGGAAATAGAAAGGCGGGTGTGATGGATATAGGGAAAAGGCTTTTAGAGGCTGTGGGGAGAAAATGATAAAAAATGAGTAACAGGAGAAATACTGTTGAAAATTTGTTGTGATATGTAACTTACTAAAATAATATCAAACATCTGATGCATTTTTTTCTTCCAGAACCAAAACCTGTTTGTGTTAGAGGAAATGCTGAATACTTGGTAAGAAGCATTTTTTAGAGCTAAATAAAAAATAACAACAAAAAAAATATTAAACCTACTAAAGTTAAGTCATAGCTTCATAGCTATCATAGATTTTGGCAGGCCAATTTTACTAAAATGATGTGAAACCATACATGAATAATAATTAAACAGAGTCTTTGCAACTTTTCACAGCATCAGCCAAGCCTTCAGTGTTTTTTTTATCCTAGACAACACTAAAGGTGGACTATAGAATCCAATATCCTTTATAGATATTAAATGGGTAGTATACCCTGTATTGGACATGGGTTTAATGAATAGGACTTCATTGGCCCTGTTTGGTCCTCATGAGTTAGATAATTAGATTTCCATTATACAACACCTTTCTGTCACCCTTTGTTGTGACTGTTTCATCAGCAGGAGTCCATTATGTGGAAGGGTTATCTGTACACTGTACAATATAATTATCTACCTCTCAAAAATAAAAATAAATTCTGTTTAGCCTAAGAAAAAACAAAACAGAGTGACAACACAGTTACATGGTTAAGCTGGTTTGAAAAAAGACCAAAGCCTTTCAAGTCCAATCCAAATAAACCCCAGTGAGCATATTTATACACAGACTTATTATATACAGACCTATCTATACACTCACATATATAAACCATATACTAAACTTTATATGCCAGTACCTATGCCAGCTAACTAACTGTAGTTCTTAAGATCACAAAAGTCTTGAATATTATACTTATTTAAGAAATCTTCCAAATCTCACAATATCACCCTTTAGGGTGTTCCACAACCTCACTCAATGAAAGTTCTGTTCCTTCAGTCTAAAGCCTATGGTGCATTGATTTTTTTCTATGAGGCAAAAGATTGCTCCCTATCTGTTTATAATATCCTCTAGTGTACTTAAAAAGTACATAAAGAATAATCAAGCCCCCCCTCCCAAGCACATTTTCTACAAAGAAAATCACCCCAACCTTGACATTTTTTCCTTTTAGCAAGTCCTCCATCCCTCTTAACAGTTATGATGCATGTCTCTGCACTCTCTCCAGCTTATTAATATCCATGTTAAAGGAATAATGTCATTGGAAATCCTGGATTGAAATCCATTTTTTAAAAGCACACATTTTTAATTTGAAATTTCATATGGGGGTAGCCATATTCTTTGAGTTTTACCAACTTGAAAAAAACTTGAAAAACTCAAATGTCTCAAATTGAAAATATGGCTTCACTTTGCCTAGTACAACTTTTATTGACTTCCACATGTCTAACACACAATCCAATAAAACTTAATACTGCCCAGAAGTGCAAAATATGTGGTTCTACGGATCATGTTCTTGAGATTCAGAACTGTCGTTTTTATGTTCTTGGACACTGAGGACAAATAACCTCAATGTTGGAATAAGTAATCATTGACACAACTTACTAAAGAATATTATTGCACTTCTTTGGTAATTGTTAGGTACATGGTAATAGGTAACATTTTAATGTTATAAAGTGGTGCATTGCAGGTGTTGTAAAAGCCAAAGTTGTACTGCTATGGTCTAAAAATATATTATATATTTGCACCAAAACTTAAGTTTTTTTCTTTTGTGTTCCGACAGCCTGGATCTCATGTCTATTCAGAGAACTGTGAGAATTGTGTTTGTGCACAAAATGGACACAACTTTACAATAGCCTGCAACCCAGTTGTCTGCAACATACACTGCCCAGCTGTAAGTAGTGTGCAATGAGCATTAAAATATTTTGATAATGGCAAGAGGCATGAATTTATTTCACATACTCTTCTTATATATTGTGTACTGTGCTGAAGTAATGTAACAAATCTCTTCTACATACAAAATAGCACTATAAAAGTAATGTTCAAAATATACAGGTTTATTAATAGTTTCTAATTACTTCAACAGGGTTTTAAGGTGAAGAAAAATTCCCCATCTGACTGCTGTGGTACCTGTCAGCAAACCAACTGTGTTGTGAAGTATGATGGCTCCTACAGGATTATGAATGTAAGTTCAGTCATAGCTAAATGTTATATTGCAGCAAAATTATCTAGCATGTATATTTCATTTAGATGAGTTGTATGTGTTCATTTATTTTTTTTATTGTTTTTATGTTTTTAATGTCAAGTTAAAATGTAACAACATAAAATATCTTACAATTTATCCTACTCTATTTTTATCTTTATTTTAGAATGGAGATGTTCTGCCCTCTATGAACGATAACTGCACAATGTATAAATGCTCATTAATCAATGATCAGTTCATCACCACTGTCACTCAAATGTCTTGCCCCTCATTAAATGAAGAAGACTGTGAGCCTGTAAGTAATCCTTATTTGCCATGAACCATAATACATAATCATATCATACTATCATTTGCATAACTGTATCCTGTGACCTTAAGGTGTCACTAATTCATATATGTAGTTGGTTATAGAAGGCTACATACAAATGCATATTTTGTGTAGGGAAGATAGCAGTCCTATATTGGACAGTCCTTAGCCCTTATTAAGCAACATTCTTTACCCAGTATGGCAAGTTACAATTCCCTACTTGCTTATTATGGAACATTCCTGCTTCACCCTTTAGTGCCAGTTAAAGAGCTAGCTGATCACTATTTTAGTCCTTCTCCTCTTTCTTGCAGTCTCTGTACCTAAACAACATAGGCCAAAAAGGCACACTGTAATGTTTATCCATTTCTTCACACCTCAGTAATGTATTAAAGCTACCTTCAGTTCAAAGCAGTGGTCAAAACATAATTTACTTAACATTCTGTCCCTTAAGATGAATGACCTGTCCTGCTGTTTGCTGCCTACAATGGCCTGGCAACATGTATACAATATATGGATCAATAGTACAATGATTCTTTGTCGTTTCTATGGTTGGTTAAAGTAGGTCCAGTTTCAAAAGCTAGGGCAAGTACCATAGTCTTGCAAAAAATATTGAGACACATTTGTAAACAGAAGCTGCATTAGTATTAACAATCCCTGTTTTTGTCTGGCTCTTACTCTTCATGGTTTGTGCTTTTGGTGACCTTTAGGCTAAACGCTGCAACTGTAAATCTCTTGCTTATAATCCATAATTGTACAAATATATTGCATATCATGAATGTTATCCTAATATACACTACTTTTTTCCCCCAATACCAGGGAAGCATTCAACTCTTACCCAATGGATGCTGTAAAACATGTAAGTCCTTTATAAATTTAAAAAATGTGATTACGTGTGTGTTTCCATGCCTTTTCATTGATTCACCATCCATGATACAATAATTTTATTAGAAAACAGTTTGTTTTCCTTTTTAGTTTTCAAACAATTCATGAAAGAATAACAACAAAATGTTTCTTTAGGAGCTCATAAAATACTATTTGACTTTAACTATATTATGCCACCCATCTAATTGCCCCTGTGCGACTGAGTTGACAGCAGAGTTCCTTTATTGGATGTAATTTTAATTAAACAAATTTTGTTTATGATAACAAGCCAAAAAAAGCATTACATTACAATGTAAAAATAAATGATAAGATGGCATTCTTTATAGACTAAACAGAAATGTATTTTTAAACAGAGAGATTAAGAATTACTCTTAAGGGCTCTGGCACACAGGGAAATTAGTCGCCTGCGAAAAGTCACCCGACTTACATGTTCGCTGGTGGGATGGCGGGTCATGGCAACTCGGGGAGATTAGTCGCCCGTGATTTGTCGCGGGAGACTAATCTCCCCGTGTGCCAGAGCCCTAAAACATTACTTTAAAATGTATATAACTTAAATGTCACATTTAGTTAAACCATGTTGGATGTAATAAAATGGCCATTCTTTAAATGACTGTAATGTAACTCCACTACAGGTATCCAAAAGAAGGACTCCTGCAAGGTACAGGCATTTGATGATTACTTGTCCTACCAAGGGTGCAGATCTGTGAGCAGGATCAAAATGTCTCGCTGTGAAGGAGCCTGCGGAAAAGTTTCAAGGTAAGATGAAAATAATAGTTACATAAACTGAATATAATATACAGTATGATTATATACATATATGGTGCCAATGATTTCCAACTTTCCCAGTCTATTTGTTTCAAGAGTAAGTGTCCCTTACATTAAAAAAATTCACTGTACATGAGGTTAAATTTATAACTTTCCATACTAAACTTTAACTTCAGGGGTTCTTATAGTCTAGTCTTGATAAATATACCTTTGTCTAAGTTTTAAATAATGATATTCCCTAATTGTATTAAATGCAAGCCCTGGCAAGAACAATTTCCAACAGATGTTTTACATTTATAATTATATTTAATTTATAATTTAACATTCTGCTCTGAAAATTAAAATAATTCTGGCTACAGATGCTAAAAAGTCTGACTTTAATAAATATTATTAGACTGCCTTTAGAATTCTGGTACCTATTCACTAAGTATCACTTACTGCTATGTATGACTATTCAAAAAAATATTTTTAACCAAAAGTGGGCTTATCCCAATGATAGTGTAGGAGGCTTGTGTAAGTGGCCCAAAAGGGATATAAAAAACATTCCATATAAGGTAGTTATCTGGGTTTTCTTATACCCTATATAGAGAGATGAAAATAGTTTGTGCAAGCATAGGGATTAATTAATTACAATTCTGCTGAAAATGTGGGGGTATATTAGACCCTTAATTAGGTAATATGCTGAGTCATTTGTCTAGAAATATACTTTTTTGCAAGTAGAAATTGAAAGGGGTAATTTTATAAAAAGTTTCAAGTTTGCCTACATCTAGTAACCCATAGCAACTATTCAGATGTTTGTTTTCAAGCAGCTGACCAGTAAATAGCTGATTGGTTGCTAAGGCTTATTAACAAGTAACAAACTTAAGACCATCAATTGCAGCACCCCCTAAGGGGCTGCATGAGCCTAATTTAGTAGACACAGAAGACATTCTTTTATGTACAATAGTCTTCAAATTATCTCATTACAAACAAAACATGACAAATTGTAAGTTGGAGAAAAACCACTTCTGTGAAAGACAATTTAAATTTAACTTTATTGTATTTCCTTTACCTAGGTACTCTGCTGAAGAACATACTATGTCCCATACATGTTCTTGCTGCAATGAGGTTCAGACTAAAAGAAGTAAAGTCAAGCTGCAGTGCCCCGATGGAACATTAATTGATCATGAGTACATTGATGTGCTGGAGTGCAAGTGTGCTGGCACTAAATGTCCAGGTAGAAACGTCTAGTCTAAATCTTTAAGGAGGTATTTTAATTAGAGAAAAACACAATTATTTAATATTTTAATCACTTTACTGTCAATTAAATTTATTGTTAATTTGTATGATTTATACCTTTACCTCCTCAAATAAAGTACTTTCTGATGCAATGCAAAGATTTGTATGCTTCTTATTACACTGGTTTTCTTCTTTTCTAACTCCACCTTCACCTTCAAGTTCACCTCAATTTGTCAGGTGTATTTTCATAAATTTCCTAATGTGAGAAGCCAACTGGGTGCCCTAGGCAACCCGGTCGGCCACCTCACCCCTGCACCTCCCCCCTTCACTTGTGCATGCATGTGCAGTCACGCTGTCAAGCATGGGTGGGAGTCGTTGCCCCCACCACGTAATGAAAACAGGGGGGGCAAATAGAAGGGAGTGCAGGCTAGGGGTAGGCAGGAGAGGTTCCTGTCTGGCTCCCCCAATCAATGTACCCTAGGCAGTTGCCTCTTCTGCCTATCCCTAGCTTATCCCTACCTTATCATACCTTATCATACTCTCCTTTAAGAGAATATGTGATGTGAAAACTTTCTGTTGACAATACTCCAAATGCTCACTGTTCAGTAAATATGCCCAAGTATGCATTATAGAGTTTGAGGGCAAGATCCTCTATTCATTTTTTTACTCTTAAATTTATCCTTAAGGAATAAAGTCTCAAAAGTGTAACAGATTTATATTGTAAATTTAGAAATAAAAAGCAAAAAATAGAGAAGCACACTTTGGTATTGAATAAAGAAGAATAGAATTGAATAGTGGAAAAGATGATCATAGCATCAGGTTTTTTTTATGAGTAAAAAAGAAAATGCATAAAAAGGAAGAGTTTGACATGCAAAAAGAAACAGGTACAAGAGAACTGCACCAATGGGCTAATAGAGGAATATGGAGAGCACTGCACAACAATACAGAAGAGAAATAGTGGAATATGGGTAGCAGAGAAAGAAAAGAGAGAGTGTGGACTTCAGATAACGTACAGTATATAGAAGAACATTTTACAAAAAAAAGTAGAATATAATATTGAATAAAAGGGGAAAGAAAAAGGAAGGACCTAAGCAACCATTTATGAACAAGAGAAAAGAAAGTGTGAGAGCAAACACTTAGGGGCACATTTACTAATCCACAAATCCGAATCACGAATAGGAAAAAAACGGATTGGAAACGAAAATTTCTAAAGATCGCAAATATCACGAAAATGCTTACGAAAAAATCGTATTAGTCACGATAATATCGTATTGGCGATCCGAAAGTCACGAAATGTTCGTACCGAACAATTGTAAACAGTGGTAAAACCCTTCCGATTTTTTCGTGCAAACGTCCGAAAAAGTCGTGCGGCATACGAAAAAGTCGCGAGGACGCCCGAAAAAAACGGCGAAAATACACTCGGAGCATTCGCATGAATGCTCGAGCGTTCGTGCTTTTGTAAATGTGCCCCTTACTGTACAATTAATAGAAGAAATGGGATGGCGGAGAAAGGAGGAAGATGGGGATATCAAAGGGAGAAAGAGTTAATGGAGTAATAAGGAGAGAAATCCAAAAGAGAAGAAAAAAGAAAGGGAGAATGACACTTTGACTGTATTCTGAAAATAAAAGGGGAGGGAATTTAAAATAATATTTAAAGTAATAGAATGGCAGTAGGAGGTAAAAAAATGAAAAAAAGGACTTCACAAAGGTGATAATAGAATGATTTGAAGATATAAAAAAATAGTTTATGACTAACATAGAAGAGAGAAAAAATTAAGGAGAGTGAAACTAAAGTGAGCAGATATGAAGAAGGTGGGCAAAAGGTGCAGAAACAGAGATGTACAGGCAGGGTATAGGCAGTAAAAGGAAGAAACAGACCTGGACCAGAGCCAAAAATTATATATGGCTGTATGTATATGCATGGTATATATAAGGTTACAGACCTTTACATAGCTTTCAGTAAAGTGGAAGTGGAAGACATTTTGTTTCACAATGTGACATTCCTGTGACATTATCTTGCATCTACAAAGGTGATGGAGCTTTGATTACAGTTTTTTTTTTACTATTTCAAAGCCATATGGTATTTTTAAGTCTAAGCAATATTAGTACCACATGGGCCTGCAGACCTTGACTATATTGCAGAGTATAGTCAGGACAGGAAATCACAGCATATTGTGATTTTGAATTTCAACATAAACTATAACATGTACAAAAGTTTGTTAATTCAAAGCACCAAGACACATTGGGCATTAAATGTGTGTATGTAGGGATTCCAAATTATACCTGACAAGTAGTAATTTCAAGGCTTTCATTTTAACTAATTCAAAGACACACTGCTTGTATTATGTGGGGTAAAAGCAAAAAAAATCTAACCCTTGAAAACTTTTATTTTTGGAAAATAGATATTCTCTAGGATCCAAAATGGGTAAAAATGTTTTTATACTAAAACTAAAATGCTTTCCTAAAATATTTTTTATAAATTTATTGCCTGAAAGTTTCCCTTTTGCAGCATCTTATCTCCTGCAAATAATTTGGTAGCAAGATTAAATAACCTAAAAATGAATGCCAACAGTCTACTGAGCAGTATGATGCCCAATGTACATAGGTTTACCAAAGTTTATGTCATGTAGAGGCCCCAAAATGAAATGTAAGCACACAAATTTTCATGATTACCACTTTAGATGCTGTACACTGAAGCACACTTTGTGTATTTTATGTGTCATAAGAGTCCAAAGAGTATATGGACCCTTAAAAATGATATATATTTAAAAAGGACACATTCTGCCAAACATCCTCAATTTAAACACCAGGGATCTATTAAAAAGTTCATGTCCAATATGCATAGATTTACCAATGTATGTGGCATTCAGTGACCCTAAATGCAAATAGTGCAGATATAAATTTTCTCAGCTGCAATTCAGCTTTTGCAAAATAGTACCCTGCATGAGTATTTTGTGTTATAATTGGCTGGTGACTGTAATTGTACAAAGACCCTTGAATACCATAAATTTAAAAGTACACATTCTTTCGAATAGGTAGAAACAAGTAATGAACAACAATAATTCAGTAATAAATATAATAACATCAAAAAATCAATTAAAATTATGCAAATACAGTAGTAGTTAAAAAACTTGATCCACTCATGAAACTGAGAATAGTTTTTTGATGAAAAACAAATTACAAAATTATATAATTAATAATCAAAAAAACAGCTAATTTTAGTAATATGTGTGTTGTGTGTAGATGTGTAAATAAGGGGGACACCATTTTTATAGCAAAAGGGCTGCTAGACCAATGAGGTTACTTATCAAAAGTCTTGCACAGCAGAAAGCATGGGGGTGACGCAGGGGGTTGTATTGCGCTACCATAGAATCCTCATAGAGAAACTCTAACCGGCAAAGAATATAACAGATATGTTCTAGGCAGTTAAACCTTCTTCTGCTAGCATGTACGATATACATGCTGGTCAGGAAAAGTGTTAAAACCCTGTATCAATTGATACTTTGATATCAGCTCTTAAAGCTACCAGTGTAACCCATATAAAAGGTAATTAGAAATTACTCAGGTATTTTTTGGTCACTAGTTTTTATTGTTCTTAGGTAAGGTTAGGTTACAGTTGAACTTAATAAAGAGTTAATTCAAAAAGAGTTTCTTTGAATTGAGATAATGATCATGAAACAATTACACAATAAACACAAAATGAGAGTCAGTAAGTAATGGCACCCATAAACATTATATAAACTAGAAAGCAATGGGTCCTACACCCAAAATACATTATATTCAGTGAAAAGTAATGGTATAAGGTCCCCTACCTGTATATTGATTCCTGGACACCTGTGCAGAAGTGCAACCAATCAGTCAAGATTTGTTGTTGCACGGGGGCACATGTGGAAGTTGACCCCGCACATGTGCACTGTATTTATGCATTACCATCGTTTCTCCCCCACTGTTCTGTAATTCTATGTGCTCCTAAGTTAACACCCATTCTTAGAGTAAGTATGTGATCAGAGAGTAGGAGGGCTCAGTGGGTGGTCAAGTTGCTGAGGGCATACGTTATATGCCTGAAGGAAAAGTTGAGTTTTAGGTAACCATTTAAAAGTCTGGAGTTTCTGAGAGTGTCTAATGGGACAGGGAAGAGGATTCCAGAATATAGGTGCAGTACATGAAATGCCCTGAATTCAAGAGTGAGAGGAAGTAATTAGTGAGAGGGTGGTTGTGTGCAGATAGAAGGTAGTGTCTTGGGGTGTACTTGGTGATTAGGGAGGTAATATATATGGTGGTGTGGAACTGGTGATCACTTTGTATGTGAGTACAAGAATCTTAAATTGAATCATGTATATGCCTGAACAGACCAAACATTTCAAGGGCTTCACACCATCAGTGGAAAAAGTACACACTGATGAAGAGAGAAGCCCTTAAAATGTTTGGTCTGTATGTGCATTCTGCAATAAACAGGTTTGAGGTATTTTTTTACACCAGCAAACCATTTTGTGTGCATCTCCTTTTCTCCTTTTGTGCTCATTGTTATAGGCACCTAGCTAGGTGCATCTGGAAGATCTGCACCAATGGATAATGGACTGAGTTTACAATGAGGAACTGTGAGTGTATGGACTTTTTGTGTTTGTACTATTATAGGAACCAACCAGCAGGTGGTGCTAGTGTTACAAAATTTATTATATTGGAAGTTCATAAAAACAAATAATGTAAATTGCAAAAGTGCTTGAGCAATTTTTTAAGGTTTACTTATGCTTAAAATTCAAAAAAAAATCATTGTGATATAGTCCCTTGTGTTAATAGGAGCAAATCATGCAATAATATAAGGAACTTTCACCCTGCAAGATAAACAAAAACATATAACAATACTTTTATGAATACTGAGCTTGTTGCCAAAATATCAAACGTATTATGTAAAATATGTTCATACAGAATTATAGTGACCACAGCATATGAAATGTACACTTGTCTTGGTCATTCACACATACTTGTAAGTTTATTTGGGAAAGGACTGAGCACACTTTTTAACATATGCTCTTGCCTTTTATAGATACTTGGGGGGTAGTAGCATACTGAAACCAGGCATATACTCTTGGACACAAGGTTCTCTCTCTTATCCCAGGAAGGACAGACACACCTTCTCTCTCTCTTCCCTGGAGGGACAGACAGATCTCTCTTTTGAAGATGGGCACACATCCAGACATGCACACACATATATGACATGCACATATATCACATATACTTAACATTATATTTATATGCATTAATTGTACAGATTATTCCTGTGAAGGAGTCTGTGAATTCCAACAGCCAATGGACGCCAGCAGTATTCACTGGCCAATCAGAGGAGCTCAAGAGAAGAAGCTGGTGACTGGGGACTTGCCTGTTGAAGTTTTCAGTTAGGAGTTTTTGCTAGATAAAATAAAGAAGTTATTTCTCTTGCAATTGTGGTTGCTTGTGAGCAGTCATTGATTAGATCGCGGTGCCTCCCATCACAATCACCTTGGTGAGTGGTACTTTGACCATAATACTTGCACAAAAATGTTTTAATAAATACATGATATTCTACTTTAGCCCTCTTTCACTACTGCATGAGATCTAGCACGCATTCACTTGCGTGTGGCGCTACAGGAGCCCTTTGCCTCTGCTATCTGGAAGAGCAGGTACACTGATAAATGGCGTGCCTCCACCCAGGGTCAGGACAGGTTGAACTGCGGTACCCTTCCCTGGGAAACTTCTCTGATCCACAACACACACTGGAAAGATTGATGGATTTATTGGCCTATGTTATACCTTTAAATTTGCAGAGATAGATACAGCCTGCCAGCCAGGGGCAACTCCACTTACATAACATAGCTTATACTTTCTGAACTGAGGGAAATCCCCCACTTATGTGGCAAGTGCTTTTGAGTCTTGAGAAGAACTGCCTTTGGCTTTCCGTGCCCTGAGAAGAGCGCACTTTGCTCTCCAGAGCCCTGTACAGGACCCTCTTTTCTTCCGCACCCTAAAAGAGTGCACTTTCTGCCACTGGGGGGTTCCCAATTACTTTCTTATACAGAACACTTTCTAAGCTACCAGCACCTTGCTTGTCTCTCTGCTTCCTTGTTCCCAGCAGCACCTCCTTCTCTCACTTCCTTCCTGCCAGCTCACACAGAGGGTGGGGGCTCCTCCTCCTTGCACAGTAACAACACAGAGGAGAGACAAGTGTACACAGCTCCCCTACACTACATTGACGAGCCAGCCAATAAACACTGAGCTTTATAAACCACATGTATACCCACTTTGAAAGGTTCATAAGGGGGGGGTATAATAATACATATAAGAGTGTGCAGTATGTATGAAGCTTCCATAAGTCTTTAAGTAAAAGAACCTACGGTGGATTTTTGTGTAAGTATCAGAGGCATTGACACAGGAGTGCAGCAAGGAGTATTCTGCCTTCCGTAAGTATGGGTTTTATTAATAATTTGTCATGTAAGAGCAAATTAGAATTTAAAATTCTAAATGATTTGTCTGATGCAAAGTTATGGTCAAAGTCAGTGTGTGGATGCAAATTTAGAGTTAGATGAAGGAGTGTAATTTTCCAAACAAAAGCACAAAATTAACAATGTAATGTTAATGGTGAAAACATTTAACATGTTAAAGGAACAGTAACACCAAAAAATTCAAGTGTATAAAAGAATTTCCAATATAATGTACTGCACTGAAAACACTACTATGGTTTATATGAAGAATGCAGCTGTGTAGCCATGGGGGCAGCCATTCAAAGGAGAAAAGGCACAGGCACATAGCAGATAACAGATAAAACACTATTGTATTCTACAGAGCTTATCCGTTATCTGCTATGTAACCTGTGCCTTTTCTCCTTTTTTCCAGCTTGAATGGCTGCCCCCGGAGCTACACAGCAGCTTATTATAGATAAACTATAGTAGAGTTAATGTAGCAAACACACAACTTTTACCAGTGCGGGGCAACAGTACATTATATTTCATTTACTTTAAAACTCTTTAATGTTTTGGTGTTACTGTTCCTTTAATGTGCTCTAGTGAGAGGGACGCTGAGGAAGTACAGGTTATCTCTGAAACATTAAAAGAAAAGAAATGTGACTCAGTTGTATGATTCTGGCAGAGATAGGAAAACATAATGTCAAACTGACAGAGTCAGTTTTGCAACAAAATAAACTGACACGTTTCTGTGATCACTAAAAAACAGAGACAATTCCACAGAGTATGCCGGATATTAATGACCCAGAATTGGATTATCAAACGGCAAAGTTAAAATTAAAAATTGACAAACATTTGTTAAAAATTGCTAAGACTTTTCAAAAGTTAGATAGAAAATAGTCACATATTTGAGACTTACTGCTTCAAATATATTTCAGAAACACGAAAAAAATTTTTTTTTAAAAGATGGCTACCTGTATCTATAACAAGTTGGTTGCCAGACTTAAACATGGTGAGTGCAACTAGTTTGCATGCATGCAAAGACATGCAAGTTACAGGATGATGTTTTTGCATTTGAGGCAATGTTTGAAAAAGCATACAGATTGGTCAGGAAATTAACTGATGTAAATTAACCAGTACCAAAGTCCATGATCAATGAATTTGTACAATTGTTTTCAAGAAACAATTGCTTATATTGAGAAATATACTGTAGATTGGAACTTCTATCACACAGCTCAGAATCTACTGATAAGCAGATAGGATCCCTGAAAGAATCAGTTTTAAAGAAAGCCAATTCCAATTAATTTTTGGTTTGTCATTTTTGTGGTAATATGGGGCACCTAATCTGAAAATGCTTTTGTTTACGTCAGCATACAAAAATAATTAGTAAAAAATAATTCTATGAGGAAAGTATAAGGTCAGATAAATAGGGATTCACAAAGATGTGACTCTGGTATAGAGACTAGCAACAGCTACAATCCCAAAATAACCATGACCAGCACAACCCATGGAGGTCAGGAAAGATTTGAACTAAATTATTCACTAGAGGTTTACAAAATTTGTATTAATTAACCAAAGGTTTCAGAATTGTTGTAAAGCAAAGTTAATATATACATGGAAATGTGTATTGTGTTTAAAGGAACAGTAACACCAAAAAATGAAAGTGTATAAAAGTAACTAAAATATAATGTGCTGCTGCCCTGCACTGGTAAAAGTTGTGTGTTTACTTCAGAAAGTCTACTATAATTTATACAAATAAGCTGCTATGTAGCCATGGAGGCAGCCATTCAAAGGAGAAAAGGCACAGGCACATAGCAGATAACAGATAAAACACTATTGTATTCTACAGAACTTATCTGTTATCTGCTATGTAACCTGTGCCTTTTCTCCTTTTTTCCAGCTTGAATGGCTGCCCCCATGGCTACACAGCAGCTTATTATATAAATTATAGTAGTGTTACTGTAGCAAACACACCAGTTTTACCAGTGCAGGGCAACAGTGCATTATATATTTATTACTTTAAAGCTCTTTCAATTTTTGGTGTTACTGTTCCTTTAAATAGCCATTTATCTCACTAACATATAATCAAAGCAGGTTCCATATAATTTTGCCTAATATGGGCAAGGTTGTCCCCAGATTAATTAAACAATATTGTATATGCTGCTAGCTGGAGCTGGTAAACCATGGGATAGTGTGGAAATATTGTTTATGTGGGAGAATGTATTCTAGTATGTTGCATTTTCATTTCCATGTATATTGACAAAAGTGTCTAAAATTAAAAATTAATTAGCCAACTTTTACTGAATAAGACCCTAAGAAATTTTAATACTTTGGTTGAAAGGGAATGAAATTGCTATGGTGCTAGAACAGCAATTCCTTGAGACAGCAGAACAGCTGCTGGGGGTGATTAGTGTACTATGTATATTTCCCTATGTGGCTGAGGAAATAGCCAACTCATAGTATCATAGTATGATATGGCTGGAAGAAAATTATTTCTGAATCTATGTCTCTACTATGTTTTAATGTTTTTTCCTAATTTCCCCTAGGAGTTATGGTTTAGTCCAAGTGGAAAAGGAAATTATTTGTATTTTTGTTTTCCTCTTTTGAAAGTGCATGAGGAAAATTGCATGTGAGATTAATAGTTTGGTGCTCATTTACTCAAACAGATTAACCAATTGCAATATACTGTAACATAGTTAGACTGTAATTGAGTGGTCCAAGGTAAGGGAATGATGTCCTTCCTGCACAAGGACTGTTGTCGCAATTTGTCATGTGGTGTTTATAAGTGACTGACAGGTGCATGTGGGTATGGTAGTTAATGTGAATAAGGGGTGATGTCAGGAACAGCCACAGGTGGGTGGCTGGCAGGTAGGAGCTTATATGCCGTGTAATATGGGTACAGGGGGTACTGCGCTTGTTGATAGGCAGGAAACAAGTTATGTTGCTGAAACATGATTTATTAATGAAAATAGAGTAATAAGAAATATGGAAGTCCTTACAACAGGCCAGTGGTAAGAGGCAGGCAGAAGACGAAACAAATCCGGAAAGCAGGCAGAGGGTCTGGACTGGCAGCAAACAAGGAGGGTCCGGAATAACAGGCAGTGGTCAAGGCAGGCTGAAGACAGGGAAAGTCCAAATAATCAGGCTGAGGTCAATACCGGGAGATCAAACAGAGGTCGGAAACAGGAGTTGTAGAACAGGGTAAGGTGAATGGAATCAGGCAGGTATGCGGGCAGGAGTCAGGCAGGAACAGGGACTGGAACAAGCAGGTAAGGACACTGGAACGCAAAAGGGCTCAATGATCAAGCAACCAGGGGTTGCTTGTGACAGGCTTATAAAGCCGTTAATTGTCTGATTGCAACCACCTGGGCTAATTAAAGGAGGAGAAGGTGAACATAAACACAGAAGCAAAGAAGAGGGGTTAACAGAATGTTCAGGGCTGGATGCCCAAGGTCTCTAGTGGCTCAGTGAGGTAATGCTGAACCTGCCTAACATAGAGTCCAGAGTTCTGGTACAGGCAGGTCCTGACAGGTGATTAACATAAATTAACAGTCTTTCCCCTTGGTTTGCAAAATATGTGGCAAATAAAGAACTAAAAGTGCACATATTAGGAAAAAGTGGTACTGCACAGATTAATGTATTGACATTATTTCTAAAATGTATGATGAATGATATCTTGCAATGATACATTTTTTAAGAGTACTCCATATACATCTTAAAGATTTTTGATGATTATATTTTGAGATCTATCAGATAATCTTGCCAATTATATGAAAAACAGTTTCAAAAATCAACAGAGATGAATTACAAGATGTATACTGTATGACCTAGTCTGGATTCACTGTTTAATTTTTATTTTGTTAAATGTACACTCTTTGTTTAGGGTATATTTTATCAAGGTCATAAAGTCTGAATGACATGTTTGTCTCCTAGTTGGCAACTGCCAACTGTTAAAGGTATTTTTGTTTGCATGCCAGGATACCTGAGTTAGCTATAGCTATGTATTGTATTACAAAAGTAGTTAGTATCCTGAACTGCCTGACAGCAGAGATGTGTGAGAACATAACTAGTTTTACAGTTTCCTAAGGAATGAAGGGTGATCCAAATCAAATGTGGTTTGATATGGGTCAGCTATTATGGTGATGATATAATATATTCCTTTATCTTTATACATTGTAGAATAGGTTGTAACAAAGGATAATGGAATAAAGGGTAAGAATCACAGGTATCATATGGAATTATGTTTTTAAAAGGTGGTAACATCTCTGAAGGGTAGTAATTATTTGTCAATGAAGCCATAGTTTAGTCTAACATATAAGAAACCCACATAACATCTGAGGAATAGTTAAGATTGTTATGAAATAATGCAGATTTATAATCTAGAAGGAGGGGTAATATTTGTCAAAAATCATTATGTAATATCACATCAGTTAATTGTATGAAGTTTTATGTGCAGTAAGATACAAATTTGTGAGATGTTTTGCCTAAATCATCCTTAGTGCCTGATTTATCAAGCTCAAACTAGCAAAATTATGCAAAGAAGAGTTATGAATATTGCATTTTTTATATTGGTAATGAGTCTTGAATATATAAAATGTATGAAATACTTTTGTTTGCAAAACAGTTGGTCGCAGTCTTTCCAAGCTTGTACTTGCTGTTTAAAGATGATAATGCCAGATCAACAGTGCAAATGTGTGATAAAAGACATGGCAAGGCAGAAAGCACATTTGCTACTATCTGGTATTAATTCATATATTATTATGATGAATTGTGGTAATAGCATAAATGAAAAAAATCTCACTTTAATGAACAAGAAAATACATATTATTTAATACCTCAAAGAAATAATAAATTTGATCATATACCTCACTGTTCAACTTTTATTGAATAGACCACTAAACCACTAGACCACTAAACCGGTCTGATTTTAAATTTACATTTTTATGTACTTTGGATACATTTATGTATGAATGTTTAGAAGTGTCTTTATGTAACATGTTTATTAATATTGTTTCTTATCCATATAATTGTAAAATTATAGGTTTAAATTAGTTATTACTTTTGTTAAAGTGTTAAATGAGGGTTCATTTTTATTGACATGTCCCCTTTATTCCCCTTACAGTACTGACAGTACTGTACTCCTACTATTAGTTGGTTTGTTTATTTATTTTTTTTGTTAAAATAATTCAGTTCTTATTTTGTAAATTCATCATATATTTACACAATACACAACAATACACAAAAGCTCACGTTTTATTTCTTGTTGTTTTTTCCAGACAGTAACAAGTTCTGCATGGAATGACATGGTAATACAGTGATTGGGTTAATATATATCTATAAATATCAGTGACACTGATTTTTGACCAAGGAAATTGTAGCAATTGTAGAAATTGTAGCCCCAAAGCCAGCAGTATAGAGAAAAGTTAATATGCATATACTTCAGCTAATAACATTATACTACAGAGAGAGCTTTTACTTATGTTTTACCTGCTCAGAATATAAGTAAGTAAACTTCTTCTATCCCTACCTTTTCTCTGCCCCCTCAGCCCAGTTCATCTCACTCAGGCAGCCTGGGCCCAAAACAATCAACTAAAAGGCAATGTCATGCTGTGGCACTGAGCTGTTGCTACAGCAACTCGTTGCTTCTCACCCAATCACAGCTACATCTGATTCTGCCAATCTTTAAACATAAACCAATCTAATTTGGCTGCTGGTCATAAGGATCCCTTGTCATGCAGCCCCTACGCTTAAAGCTCCAGGGCTTGTCTGGAGGAGCATAGAAGGGTTTCTGTGGTGCAGGAAGGAAGGCGGGCAGCACTACTGCTGATGGTTGGCTAATTTATTATTGGTCAACATATGTGCTCAACACTTTTCATATATAAAAAAATGTCCCCACTTCAACATATCAAACAACAATGGCTTTCCCCCCAAGTTATGCATTTTCTGGACATATGGCAGCACCATAAAAAAGCATACCATTGGCTCCCTCAGCTACATTTGAACTGCTTATTTCAAACATCTTACTGACCCAATGGGGGAACTAGCAATATGCACCAATTCATTTCATAACAAAAAATGTACAGCTGCAAACATTTGGCAACCTGCAACAACTACTTCACCTTACAAGATCAGTGTTTTAGCAATATCTTCAGATCAAACACTGTGGGCAATCTTTGCCAGATAGCAGAACTCACCAGATAATTGGAATCCACAAAGGTTCTTTATTTAGGGCAGATGTATAAATGTTGGAGTGGATGACAAATGCCAGAGGTGAAAAAGAATATTGCTTTCCTAACCCCTGGAGTAGCTTCTAAAATGTGGAAAGCAGGAACAGGAAAGGAATGATGGGAGGGGAATGGAAGGGTCTATAGACTTAGAAATAAACATCTTGCAATATGACCTTGGTCACTAGGTGGCAGTATAACAATGTGTATGCACATAAACCATGATATTTAAACCTAACACACAACTATTAACTGCTGGGGCAGCACAGGGGCTATTTAATAACACTTGGATTTTTCTTTACGATTCTGATTTTTTTGTGCTAAAAGGTGCAGAAAAAAGTTACACATTTTTCAGGATTTACTATGTGACAAAACAAAGATCCATATCCAATTATTCAACAGCTAAAACCTGCCAATATCATGTATAAGTCAATGGTAGATCGATTTGTAACACTGGTTTTTTTGTGCAACAATTTGAAAACATGACCAAATGGACAAATGAACAAGTGGACAAATTGTTTTTTTTGCTACTTTTTTATTTTATTTGAATTTTTATAAAGAAAAAAAATGGAAATGTTATAGTTGTAGTAAATCTGCCCCTAAGTGTATACCCAGCTATACTCTTAAAATGTATTACACTTTCAGAAACACCCAGGAAAATTCTCTATGACTGCTATTTAACCCCAAATAAACTGAAATGAATTTACAAAAATATGCCAAATATATGCTGGAGAGGATGCCACCTAAAGGGAGACCCCCATCCACATCTGGTAAGGTTGCCATTGCTGTTGGAACAGCATATAAAGCAAACCTAAGAACCTACAAATGACTATATCACCTGGCTTACTGCTTCTGCGTCTGATTCCCCCCAACATTCCTAAGCCATTCCACACTATCATTTCTCATATGATTTAAGCAATTGCCAATTATTTTTTAAAAAATAGATCCTGACAATTTCACTTATTATTAGGGAACTGGATTTTTGTAAATGTAGAAGTCCCACACAAAAAAAGAGGAGAAATTGCAAGAAATCTTCCCACAAGGAGGTCTCTCAGTCCCTATTGGTAATGGTAACCACAAGTGCTACTAACTAAGGTTAGTCAGACCCAATTCAATCTATATAGAAAACACAAAAAGGAAGGGCATGCTCTGGCGAAGAAAGTTTTTAAAAAAAGTTTAACAAGAATAAAATATTCCACTTACAATTTTTAGTGTATTTACATACGATCATCAAGCAATACAGTATTCAGCCCCACGTGCTTTGTCCAAAAAGAACTTCATCAGGGGCACATAATTTTCAAGCTTGCAAGGTCTTCTATGCTATCAGAGCCAGTGGGTCTAGACAGGAGGAAGGAGACTCTCAGGATGGAAGGAGGGTCGTAATTACCACAAAACCATGCAGCATAGGGTGGTGGACAAGGAAGAGAACCCTGTGAAGGGCCTAAGCTCAAAGCTCAGATACAGGTATAGCACCCATTATACAGAATGCTCGGGACCAAGGGTTTTCCGGATAAGGGGTCTTTCTGTAATTTGGATCACCATACTTTTTTTTTTTTCAATTCTTTATTTAAAGTTTTGCAAATATGGGGAAGGGATACAAAAGAGAAAAGGGAGGGTAGGGAGGGGAAATTGCATGTTTAAACTTTACATTGTTTGTCAACAAAGATATTCAAGCAAATCTGTCATCAAGTCATTCCTAGATTTTCACATATAAATTAAATTAACTATACCTTGCACTCATTACGTCTATTGTTCTTTTTGTGGATGGCTGTCCTTGAAATTCGTGTCAAAGTGACCTTAGATAATCTAACCAAGGGGTCCAGATATTTTTATACTGATAACTGTTATTATGTATCATGAAGGTTATTTCTTCCATTTGCCATATGTCTTCAGTGTTTGCTAACCATTCCGTAAATGAAGGGGGGTCTATAGATTTCCATTTTCTAGGGATGAGCGCCTTTGCGGATTGTTGGATTACCATACTTTAAGTCTACTAAAAAATCAATAAAACTTGAATTAAATCAAACAGGATTGTTTTGCATTCAATAAGGATTATTTATATCTTAGTTGGGATCAATTACAGGTACTGTTTTATTACTACAGAGAAAAGGGAAATCAGTTTTCAAATTCTGAATTATTTGATTAAAATGGAGGCTTTGGGAGACAGCTGTTCTGTAATTTGGAGCTTTCTGGATAACGGGTTTCTGGATAAGGGATCCCATACCTGTACAATGATAAGAATGATGTCTGCAGTAATCAGACAACAGCATCTCTTGTTGTTTGTGGCTTAATCCCTTCACATCACTACTGCCACTGGAAACACTGCATGTAGCAGAAGTAGCGGAGTTCTGCAATGGCCTCACAACATATACAATAATGTTTAATTAATCTGTAATTCTGTATTCAAGAAAAGTTTTTGGTCTGGAGGGATAAAGATGAAAGAGCTGGCAGAGGGCCTCTTCTTCCACACATTGGGGCAAATTTACTAATGGACAAATGTTGAATTTTGCCAAGAATGTTGTTATAACATGAACAATTTACTAAAAGATGAGTGTAATAAGTTTTGGAAAATTATCTTCGCATCAGAGAAAATTTTCCTCACTGTCACATAAAGTCACATTTTGACAATTGACTATTTGACAAGCTCATTATCTTCAACATGTCCTCCATGCTAATATCCCACATTTGTTATTTCTTAATAGTGAAAAAAAATGCAGAAATTTTAACCATGAGAAAATGTGGCACCTTTCTCTCACAAAAGCATACTTACATTTTTTAGCAAATATTCAAAGTCTTGCCCAGGAGCTGTAACCCAAGGCAACCAATCAGCAGGTAACATTTACCTTAATGGTAAACCTTATTGGTTGCTGTGTTTTACTGATCCTGGGCAAACTTAGTGCCTTTTATTACATATGGGGTGTTATATATTCTTTACAATTTCCTTTATGAAAGTTTTGAGCTTTCTTGTCTACAGAGTGTGTATAGAGAAAATGATAGTGCAGTGCAGGACATTTATGGATACATTTACTATGCAATTTTGAGAAAAAGTTGATTTTTTTTTTTTACTTCTTAGTATTTTCGATTTACGAATGGGTTTTTCCCTGTACTCAATTTTTCCGATATGGTTTTTAGAAAATAATTTTGAAAATAACTTCTATAATTTATCATTTATTAATGTTTAATTAACTTTTTTTTTTGAAAAATAACATTTGGCAGCTTTTATCTGTTGAGTTCCATTGGGTCCTATTGAGGCTTAGAATAGTAGAGGAATAGAATAGTCAGTGACAGTCCTTGGCACATTTTTAGGGGAAATTAATTCATCATTGTTTTAAATTTCACCCAATTTTAAGGGGAAGTTAATCATATCATTGTTTTCTACTTCATAAACTTTCAAGAGGATGTTAATCTCATCATTGTTTTCTAATTCACCCAGTTTCAAGTAAAACATAAACACATTATTGTATTGTTTTGCAAGAATGAGTGCCAATGCTCATAGAATGGCTGCTGGAGCAATTCCTGTTTGGGAAAAATAAAGAGGATTCATGGAAACATACAGCCATTTAAACTTAAAACTTTCATACAACCGATGACAGCAGTAGCATGACATTTTATAAATACAACAGTGATATAGTTTAATTTGAATTTCTAGTTTATAGACCAGGAGAAAACACATTTTAGTAAATCCTAAATGAAGGATCCTGGACAGTGGGATTTGGTTTAAAAATGATGACTTTCCATTGAAAAGCAGGATAGTTGGGAGGCAGCCTCTGTTATCACATATTTAATTGCTGTTCCATTGTTTAAAGGAGTAAGAATTCAAATGGCAAAACATATTTCTTGTAGGAATACATCCACATACTTGGACTAGGAGTTGGTCACCCTACTGTCCTTGAAAAAAACACATGCCATTGTTGGAAATATAAAGCAGTAGCTGCTTAATCCTGGGTCTCACATAAAATTCTTACATTTAGATGTCCGTTGTCCTTAGCAGCAAAAATGTTTTTTTTTAATCAATTTAGTCATCAACTCAAACACACTCAAACTGTCATGTCATGCCATCTCCACTCTCTCCCTCCTCACTAATGCCCTATGCAGCTGCTATATCTCTTCAATTAAGACACTAAAGGCCATTTACTAATAGTCGGATGTTTTTTCCAAGATTTACTAGGCAACAAAACTGCTAAATCCGACAAGTCAATGGCAGATGTCCCTCTCCTGGAGGATCCTTCTTGCTTTAGAGGTTTTTGACGCTGTTTTTTGTACGACAGTTCAAAAAAGTAGAGGTTTCAGTGTGGCAATTCTCCCAGTTTTGTGACTTTTGCCTGAACCTCAGACTTCTTTGAAAAATTAAAGCATGGTGTATGTTTCAGGCTACTTTACAAAAGACTAAGCAGTCGCCTACAGGTGAAGAGATTTATTGCAGGCAACTAATCTGTAATATCCCCAAAGACCATTGTTTGTCATTATTATTCACTTTGACTAATAACTGGGCTTCCAAATCAAACAAACAGCCCTCCTACTAACAAAATTATTTGTTGTTGGCCACAAATGTCTGCTTCTCCTCTTCAAATTATTTATTAGCAAGTTATTAACAAATAGTACTATGGACTATGATTTTCTCAGGGTGGGCGTAAGGCCTATTCCTAGTATAGATGCACCAGAGCACACCCATGTGTTCAACCATGTGCCTTGGTGCATGCTGGTTCATTAATCAGCATGTTTAAACAAATGTATTGGTCTTATTAAGATTTATTACAAACAAATATGGAACAGTTGATTGACTGGTAGGGGGTACACTTGTCAAGGTTTCAGGAATCTGAATCACAGTCCTTGTTTTTTACTCCTTATTTTGATTAATCACAAGTAGACAACAGACATATTAATATACATGTATAGTTCCAGACTGTATATCACTTTTGATGTAAAAGGACATTAGACTATCATTTTTTAAAGTTTTCTTATTGCCTATTGATAAAGTATTGATATCTATATTTTTACAAAAGGCTTCAAATACATTTTCCATACTGAAAACATAAAGCTATGGGGACAGGGGGATCCATGTCATGTCCTATGCTATTACCTTATTTTTAAACTTCTGTGGAATTTAAGGTTTTAACTCTTGTGCTAGTATTCTGGTGAAGATTTTTCGATAAATATTCAACAATGACATAGGTCTATAATTATTGCAACTGGCTGGATAATAACCGAAATGTACTAGTAAGAAATCTTTGTTCAGTATATAAACATTATCAACACCATTAGTAAAATCAGTAAAAAAGGAGATTTATTTTAACCATTTACCTCTTATCCTTAAGAGGCAAGCTCTTTAAAAACTATTTTCTTCATATAAAAGATATTTATAATTTAAAAAAAAAAGTATTCAAGTTAGATATGTAGTTAAGCAGCAAATTGCAGCCCTATAGTCAGACTGTTCTTTTACAGATCTACACAATTAAACAGTAATGCGCATGGTCTTCCTCTTCATGGTCATTTGCATATCTGTGATCCTATTGGCTAAATCCAATGTTAGCAGCCAATCAGATCAAGGACATGCAAGTGACCATGAAAAGAATAGGTCATTGTCAAAATTGCAGAATTGGGCTGCAGTTTCTACAGCTTCTTACATAATCCACAGCAGGGAGGATCACTGACTCAGCCTGGGAGTTGGCTATCCCTTGCAAAGCAATAACAATGCATAAGTTTTATTGACAATATATTGCAAATGTGTTTTAGATGAAGAAAATGGTTGTTTAAGTGTATGTCTTTAAAGGTGAATGTCCTCTTTAAAAATATTTTATAAAAGCTTTCTAAGAAGCCATATGGTCCAGGAGCATTTACATGTTTAATCATTTATTTTGCTTGGATTAGAGAAAAGGAGAATCAAAATTTCTCCCTCTGCCATTGTTGGAGTGATATCACCCCCTCCCAGCAAGTGATCAGCAGAACAATGGGAAGGGAGCAAGATAGCAGCTCCCAGTAGGTATCAGAATAGCACTCAATAGTAAGAAGTCTGGCTTGGGACTCCTCCAGTTACATGGGAGTAGGAGAAAAAATAGGTTACCTAAAAGCAGTTCTAATGTGTAGCGTTGGCTCCTTCTGAAAGCTTAGATTTACAAAAAAACTTAGATGGATGCCTACGCACCAATATTACCACTTAAAAGAAAAAAATACATTTGATGGTTCAAGAATAAAAATTTAAATGGTAGAGGGAATTTTTCGCTATGCAAACAGTGTAAAATAAAAAGTACCCCATAAAAATCATGACAGTATCCCTTTAAAAATGTAACCCTTGAGTGTAGTATTATTCACTTCAGGTGTGGATCACAATCTGTTTTCATATGTAACGGGTTGTATTACCCAACTAGTGTGAGGTTGTTATAGTAGCGGCATCTGAATAACCAGAAGGTGGCATTGTGTTCATTTTAATCAATGACTAAGACACACTGATAACTTTTAGTTATATTGTATTTTCAATTGCAATAAATATAATACCTTATGGCCATATTATTGTCTGGTACTTGGACCCTCAATTAGATTTAAGAAAAAATAATTAAGCATCTACCTGGCTCCCAATTAATCAATGCTGCATACTGGGTTACTTATGGCATAGCTGTACATGGGCCCAATAATCCAGCCCCCTGTCTTAGGCTGATGCCACACGTGGCGTTTTTACGCGGCGTTTTTTCTCAGCCTAAAAACGCTGCACAAGCCACACATGGCGTTTTTCAGCCTAGTACTGGTGACGTAAGCAAATCCTGTTGCCATGGTGCTAATAGTGCGAAATAGCAAAAAACGCAGCGTATTTCCGCTAGGTCTGGCAGCTGCCTTTGCGTATCCATAGGAATAGCTTGCTTTGCAAGTACTGGCGTATTTCAGCCAACGCTTGAAAAATCCGTGCTTAGGCGTTTTCTAGCGTATTTCCGCATTGTGTGGTTTGCTTCGCATCTTTTCAAGCTATTTCTATGGATGATGATATCAGGCGTTTTTCAGCCGCCGAGAGAATTAGAAAATACGCAGCGTAAAAACGCCACGTGTGGCATCAGCCTTATATTCTAAGGCTGTCTGGCATACCTATACCAAAAATAATACCTCAGCCTGCCAACTAAATGCTTAACCAGAATGGTGCATCTCTCTTATATTTTGTGAGACTGTCTGATATTCAGTAAGACTGTTTAGAATGCCTACACCAATGATTTTGCATCAGCGTGCCAGCTAGGCTTTCAAATAGATTGATACAGCTCAGCCATATACAAGTTCTGATGACCATTCCACCCTCATTCCACATCATTGTACTATTAACTGACATGATTGGGCTTTGTATGGTTGAGCCGTTAGTACCCTACTGAAGTTATCAGTGCATCTCATTAGACATTGATTAAAGTAGACACACTGCCACCTTCTGGTTTTTCAAGTGCCAATATTATAGCAACCTCACTCTAGTGTGTTAAAGTTCCCCCTCTACCTACTTGGGTAATACAACCCATTATATATGTAGGAACCCTATGGAATTAGGGCATCCTATGGGTTTAAAGGAACAGTAACACCAAAAAATTCAAGTGTATGAAAGAAATTCCAATATAATGTACTGCTGCCCTGCACTGGTACAACTGGGGTGTTTGCCTCAGAAACACTACTATGGTTTATATAAAGAATGCAGCTATGTAGCCATGGGGGCAGCCATTCAAAGGAGAAAAGGCACAGGCACTTAGCAGATAACAGATAAAACACTATTGTATTCTACAGAGCATATCAGTTATCTGCTATGTAACCTGTGCCTTTTCTCCTTTTTTCCAGCTTGAATGGCTGCCCCCAGGGCTACACAGCAGCTTATTATATATATAAACTATATTAGAGTTACTGAAGCAAACATACACGTTTTACCAGTGCAGGGCAACAGTACATTATATTTCATTTACTTTAAAACTCTTTAATTTTTTGGTGTTACTGTTCCTTTAAGTTGCTACACTTTCCTATTGTCTTGTTGCTGGGTATATGTCCATGTAACCATTTGACTCATTTCTATATTTTGCATTATTGGCCCATAGTTTGGATGACCACTTCCTGCACACTGTAATATAGAGTTTAAAGAGGGGGTAGATCTTGTGCTTTAGACTTCCTTATCTAGGTACATGTGTTCCAGAAAGCCTGGGATAAACTGGACCCAGAAATGTTTTGCCATGAGGGGACCATCATCTCCAGTAAAGTTGGGGAACAGGGACCCTGTGACTGAGGATTATTTAGTGTACAGGATAAAACTTTTAATAGCACATTCTAGGAACATGAGGCAGCTCAGAACTGGCTAGTAAGAGCAGCTTGTGTGCTCCAACCAGGAGAGATTGCGGGGAGTAGTTCTCCTATAGGTGCTGTGGCTCTAGTGAAGGGACCATTGTACAGGTTTGGGACCTGTTATCTAGAATGCTCGGGACCTGGGGTTTTCCGGATAAGGGATCTTTATGTAATTTAGATCTCCATAACTTAAGTCTGCTAAAAATCATTTTAATATTAAATAAACCCAATAGGGTTGTTTTGCCTCCAATAAGGATTAATTATATCTTAGTTGGGATCAAGTACAAGGTACTGTTTTAAAATTACAGAGAAAAAGGAAATCATTTTTAAAAACTAGAATTATTTACTTATAATGGAGTCTATGAGAGATGGCCTTTCTGGATCTTTCTGGATAACAGGGTTCCACATAAGGGATCCCATACCTGTACTGAAAGGGGAATCATTCTATATTAAACCTTGGTTCAGTTCTACTGAATGGGATTGGGGCCATTGGAGGTGGAAACCCTGGGGACATTTCTCATACTCCCCAAGATGGTCACCACGGTGGTGCCACAATGCTTTGTTCTGTATATGACTGTACCTGACATTTTGCTTCACTGCCTCATGCACTGTGAGTATTTTCCTTGAGCATTTGTCAAGGACAAATACATTTTTAGTTCAGATTTGTTGCAAAGTACTCTTGACATCCTGTTTCTCTATTCCTTTAATTTGTGGCAGTGGAGGTGTACAGTTTTACTACATCACCTCAATACTTTCTTCCATTTGACAAGGCCCATTCTGATGGATAGAGAGAGTTCAAATGTAACCCATGATCTCATTAGCCAGATTTGGCTGATTAAGTCAAGATAGGGTTACATTTATAAAAAATAAATTGTGATCCACACCTGATGTGAATAATGCTACAAGGGCTACAGTTTTAGGGAATTTTTTAAATTGTTCTAGAGTTCTAAAAGTTATGTTTTAATTCCAGTCTGTTATCGAGGTGCCCACTTACATATGTCTCTCTATCTGTTTAAATTACACTTATTCACATATAAAGGTACACTTCAAGAGAGCCGAGTTTATCGTTTATATCTTGAATGGTTTGGAGCTTAGCCTTGCCCTGTTGGAGATTTCTTTGCTTCCTTATTGTAGCTTTCCTTTAGTTAAGGTGGGGACCTTAGGTGGAGGTATTGACATTTGGCTTGTGTTGCATGATTCATTGAATGTGCCAGTACGAGTAAGGGTTGGCTTGTTTCTCCCATATACAGGAACTGTAGATTATTCCAGCATCCATATTTAATGGTAATGCCTTGTTATGGTCTCAAATCACAGATTTCAACAGCTTTTCCAGGAGCTTGTGGAGGCCAATTTATTGGATGCACCAGTTTTGGATTCTGGGATTTCAACAGTGATTGGTGGATAATAGCATGAGGAGTGGTTCTAGATTCTACTGTGCATGTTTGCAAATATTGTCAAGAAAGCAGAATCTTAATATGACATGGCCAAAGATGGAAGCCTTCAGCCCTACTGTGCAGCTTTGCTGGGAACGGAGGACCCAGGGCATTTTCATGGGGTTGGGGACAATAAATTAACATCAAGGATGAGGGATTTTTTTTAACTTTAAGAGTTAACAAAATACCATTTTTTGGGGGAGTCTATTGTATCTTGTCTACGTGCCCTCTACCCTGTTTCCTCCTATATTATTTGAAGTTGGCAAACATCCTTTCTTCCATACTTTTATTGCGTAGGTTGTTTGCTTTTCAGTTATTTGTATTGTATTTATTTATTTGTATAGCATGACAAATGCACGCAGTGCTTTAGAAGGCGTTATTTGTTGTTTGAGGTTGGATTAAGTTCTCCATTAAATTGCCAGCGCCTTCGTTCTGTGTCCTATTTCTATAATCCAAGTGTTAAATGGTATTTTTTTTAACTGTATTTGCTCTTGTTTGATTGATTTTGTTTGATAATCTGTCTGGCAGGCTTACTGAAGTCTTTAATGTTACTATTACGCATTCAGTGTTCAGCCTTGGGCTGATGATGTGGACAAACAGGTGACTAGATCTCCAGAAATCAGATACAGTATCTACAATCTGCCCAGCAGTCTAATGTAAAAAGCATTAGTGCACATCAATATGTACTAATTTAAATCTACTTTATAGGAATTTTAACTTTTAATAAAGCTTTATTATTATTATCATAGAAGAATCTATCCTAGCAAATCATTAACTAGTCTAAATTATGTTTTACCATTCTACATATTTACAGGCTACATGTAAAAATGCAGTCCCAGTCTTTTTATTCAGATGCTCACCTATTCATCTTCCATTCAGACTTCCAAAATACTGCCTGCTTACAATCCCCTCACCATAAACTACAGAATCCATGAGCTGTTATAGGGGAGGCATATTAAGTAACTTTCAACGTCGGGAAAAAAAAAAGTTTGAAAAAACTTGTGCTTTATTTTTCTTGAATGCTAGTTTATTTAAAGGAACAGTAACACCAAAAAATAAAAGCAATTAAAATATAATGTACTGCTGTGCTGCACTGGTAAATGTTGTGTGTTTACATAGCAGATAACAGATATGCTCTGTAGAATACAATAGTGTTTTATCTGTTATCTGCTATGTAACCTGTGCCTTTTCTCCTCGGAATGGCTGCCCTCATGGCTACATAGCAGCATTGTTTATATAAATTTCCTGAGGCAAACACACAGTTTTACCAATGCAAGACAGCAGTACATTATATTCTAATTACTTTTATACACAAGGAGAATCACATTATTCCATTGTTTTCAATGAGAGTAAAAAAACTTGAATGTAGTAAATGAGCAAATCTGTAGAAAATTTGTGAAATGCGGCTACTGCACAATTTTTATGACATGAATCCCTAACCGAATCCTGGATTCGGTGCATCCCTAGTTTTTTCAGACCCGAAAACCTCTTACAGCTACTGCAACTATAATCTGTTCTTATTTTTAACCCACTGGGGTTTTATTACTGTCAGTTAAAAATATTGCCTACATTGCCATATGGAAAAGAGTAGACAATGTAGGCAATATTTTAACAACACTTATGCGGATAAATTGCCAGGTGTAGGGTGAACGATTCAATATGGGGCACTTTAAACTTAAGAAAGAGAAACAATGAATAAGATATTATCTTTTTATTGATTATGGGAAAAATAATGTTGTTGATTTCTGGTGTACTTGGATATTCTTTCATTCTTCAATTTTGATTACATAGTAACTGTTTATTGTTTCTCCTAGGGCATGTTGGGACTGACAACATTTCCCACAAGGCGTTCATTTTTCCATTTGTATATAAGAAAACAAATACGGTTGTTTTAATAGGCTTTTGTCACCATGAAAAAATTCAATATTCCAACTTTAAACATTAATGGTGAGTTTAGGTACAAAATGTACCTAGCCAGCCAGCCATCCTGTTTCTCTAAGCCAAGTGCTAACTTAATGCGCATGTTGTTTTTATATTTTCCATCAGTTTACCTTTAAATTTGAATAGCTTTTCATATGTTGACTTTTATATACATTTGAAAGAATGTACCTTGTTAGCTATAAGTATTAAAGGAGAAGGAAATGTAAAACTAAGTTTTATCAGAAATACAGCCATAAGCACTCACAGAAACACTGCGCTGAGTCCTCTATCAAAAGAAACACAGGATTTCTTGTATCCATGTAAAATATTAAGGTTTGAAAATTGGTGATACAGTGGGTTTGAAGGAGTTAATAGCTGTGGTCATTTATGCTGTCCTGTCTTAGCCATACACATATTGACACATAGTCCTTTGTTCCTTACATCAGCAATGTCCCTAAGCAACATATGGAATGCCCTATGCATAAGGGTGGGGGAAGTGTAGAGGGTATACAAAGAACAAAGAAGAGCCTGACACACAAGCACACAAGGACACAAGGACACAAGCACAGACACACATGCTACACATTCAGACACTCTCACACACATTTATCCACATAATACACTTTTTAGACCTCACATTAACCCTTTCACTGCCAGCCATTTGGGACCAAAGTGGAACTTTTGAACATTTTGCACTGTTTCACTTTAGGGGCCTTTCCTCTAGGGGACTTTTAGTTTACCCAGGAAAGCAATGTATTGTTTTTTTCAGGACAACCTAAGCTTTCAAAATTGGTGTAATTCCAATTCTGTAACAAGATATAGGCTTCTAAATGTCTAAAAAAATTTTTCAAAAAATCACATTTTCCATAATATAAACACACATACCAGAAACAAAAATTATTTTATGTACAAAAATACAACTGATTTGGAAATTCCCATGTCTCCTGAACGTGCCAATACCAAATATATATAGTTTTATGGAGATTTCTCACTTGTATAGGTCAAAAACTCCCAGCAGTACACTACCAAATTAACAAAGCACTGCTTCAGAAAGCTGCATACTTTAGATTTCAAGACCAAAAAATCCATTAACAGAAGGTTTATCCCAGAAAATTACACATTTCTGGAAAGAACAGATTCTGGGGAATCCAAAATAGGCACAACTGGCTGTCTACTCCAAACTATCAAGTCACAATGCTTTCCTAAAGTTATTGGTTTTTATCAAAATTTGTGAAATTTAAAAAAAAAAATCATTTCAAAGCTTCCAGTCTATAGTATCTGATCTCCTTTAGGTCATAAAGTAACCAAATAAAACACCCTAAATATGAACGCCAGGGGTCCACTGAACAGTTTGATGTGCAATATGTATAGGTTTAGCTAAGTATGTGACATGTAGGGGCCCCAATGTGAACATACCCCCATATGAACTGTCATTTCTGTCATTTCAGCTCCTGCAAAATCAACACATTTAGCTTTATTTATTTAATCAACACATTTGGCTTTATTTGTGGAATAAAGCTAGTATAAAGTACGCTCACCCCAGAAATCCATATATTTTTGTAAAGTACACATTCCCCTGAATCTATAATGGGTAAACATTTCTTTTTACTCCAAAGTTCCTAGCCGTAAAGCTTTCCTGTTTGGCGATTTTTATGACATTTCAGAAAATTGCCTAAAAATGTTGCAATTTGACACATTTATCTCACACAATTTCTTGCATACAGAGGAATATCACCAAATATCTGCCAAATAGGAACACCTAAGGTCTACTGAACAGTTTGATGCCCAATATGCAAAGTCTGTGGTATGTACTGACCCCGAAATGAAAATAGCGCATATGGATTTCTCGCCTGCCAACTCAGCTTTTGCATACAGAGCCCCCTGACAGCATATTATGTGCAATAACACCCCCTAACTATACAGAAAAACCCAGAAAACCATATAGTTTTGGAAAGTACACATTCTGACATATCCAACATCGGTAAAGAATCCTTTCTACACCGAAGTACCAATCTGCAAAGCTTTCCTAAAGTTAGTGGTTTTTATGACCTTTCAGAAAATCGCCTAAAAAAATTGCAATTTGCTGCATTTATCTCACACAATTTCTTGCGTACAAAGGCAAATCACCCCAAATAGGAACACCAGAGGTCTTTTGCACACAGAGCCCCCTGACAGCCTATTATATGCAGTAAGACCCCCAAACTACACAGGGACCCCCAGAAAACCATATATTTTTGGAAAGTACACATTCTGACAAATCCAACAAGGGTAAAGAGTCCTTTCTACACCAAAGTACCAATCTGCAAAGCTTTCCTAAAGTTAGTGGTTTTTATGACATTTGAGAAAATCGCATAAAAATGTTGCAGTTTGCCGCATTTATCTCACACAATTTCTTGCGTACAAAGGCAAGTCACCCCAAATAGGAACACCTAAGGTCTACTGAACAGTTTGATGCCCAATATAAATAGATATACCAAAGTCTGCGGTATGTACTGACCCCAAAATGAAAATAGCGCATATGGATTTCTCGCCTGCCAACTCAGCTTTTGCATACAGAGCCCCCTGACAGAGTATTATGTGCTGTAACCCCCTAACTATACAGAGACCCCCAGAAAACCATATATTTTTGGAAAGTGCACATTCTGATGAATTCAAAATAGGCAAAGTTATTTTTCTACACCAAAGTTACACATGGCCAGACCCCACCCCGCACAACTACAGAGAATTTGCCACTAATCTCAGAAACCTCAACCTACACCGACTTGAACTAACCAAAAAACAATTATTACATGCCACGGCCACCACTTTTGCCTATGGAGACAAAAATGGCAAACCTCTGGCCTTCTTAGCCAAGGCAACAGAGAACATCACAGCTGTTCCTAAAATAATATCCGCTGTGGGAGAGACACTTATCTCACCAACAGATATAGCCGCAGAGTTCAGCAACTACTACTCTTCACTATATACATCCACTGCACACTACTCCAACCAGGAACTTCACGACTATCTCAACACACTCCCTCTACCAAAACTTACACGGCAACAAACAAGTACGTAGACTCCCCTATTACCCAATACGAAATAGCGGAAGCCATATTATCTCTCCCTCCAGGCAAATCCCCAGGACCAGATGGTCTTATAATAGAATGGTACTGAACACACATTAAAGAAATAGTCCCCAAATTGCATGAAACATTCATGTCCTCCTTTGAAAGCTTCTCCTTCCCTAAATCTTTTTATGATGCAACCATAGTGGTAATACCCAAACCCGGAAAAGATAAAACACTCTGCTCCTCATACAGACCAATATCCTTTAACCTGAGAAGACTCTTTCTCAACCTACAAATCCCACATGAAAACCCAGGCTCCAGATTAGTAGTGTCACTGGACACTGCCAAGGCCTTTGACTCTATCGAGTGGCTATACCTTTGGGAAGTCCTAACCAGAATGAACTTTAGCCCAACCTTTACTAAATGGATTAAACTAATGTATAAAGAACCTAAAGCTAAAATCAGGGTAAATGGGATCCTATCCCCCACAATTAGACTTACTCGAGGCACCTGCCAGGGCTGCCCCCTCTCCCCACTTCTTTTTGCACTAGCCATCGAACCCATGGCAATTGCAATCGGACACTCCCAACAAGTCAAAGGCCTCATATACAAAACAGTCGAAGAAAAGATTTAATTATATGCAGACGATACATTACTGTATCTTGCCGACCCCCACAACTCATTTACATCTGCAATTCAGATAATCAAACGCTTTGGCACGTTCTCGGGACTGCAAATTAATTGGGAAAAATCCATAATCTTCCCCGTAGATGGGCAAATACCACAAATGACAGACCCAGAATGCACCCTCAAAATCACAAATAACTTTAAATACCTGCAACATAACCTGTATCCACTGCACAACCGGTTTAAAGACACTCTTAAATTTTGGACAAAACTACCCTTAACATTAATCGGGAGAATTAATATATGTAAAATGATTTTCTTATCAAAATGTTTATATATCTTCAGTAACACCCCCAGCTATATACCCAAAAAAGCCCTACAGGACATCGACCGGACACAGTCCGAATTCATCTGGGGAAACAAAACCCCCTCCCTTTCTAGACCAACGCTTAACGCCCCCCTAGACTACCTAGGACTTACATCCCCCAACTACAAATTATACTACTTAGCCTCCCAAAACTCCCACATTGCTAATTGGAAAGTATTTGACACCGAAAACCCAGCATCACTATTAGAAGCTCTATATGCAACCTCCATTGAAAGCCTACACAATGCTCTTTACAGAAGTCGAAATGACATTAGCCCCCTACCACCAGTTCTAGATGCCACAAAGAGGGCATGGGATACTATGAGGTATCTCACCAACACAACAGAGCTGCTATCACCCGATACACCACTATGGGGCAATAGCAACCGTAAACACTTTGCAGCATTTCCAGAGGCAGCAATCTGGGCCAAAATAGGAATTAAGCACATCGACCATTTATATACAAATGGAACCCTGAACACTTTACCCCAGCTATGCCAAGCTACTTCCCGACCCGACCTGTCGGAGCTTAGATATGCGCAAATTACGCATCTCTGTTCCGCCCAATTCCCAATATCAGCACCACAAATCCAGCGTACTGATCTGGAAAAATTAATAACTCAAACAGCTACACAGAAACTTCTCTCCAGCACATACAAACACCTGATCTCTAAGCGTTATGACCCACGGCCCAGAGTAAAATACAAATGGAAAGCAAGCGGGATCCACATAGAATCTGATGATTGGGATGAAATTATTGAAAACCTAAATCAACCTTTAGTGAGTGTGAGAGACAGACTCATACAATTTAAAATCATTCATCAAACCTACCTCACACCCCAAAAACTACACACCATTGGAAGACTTGCCTCTCCTAACTGCTTGAGATGCAGGGCCTCCTCCGCTAATTTCCTCCATCTAATGTGGGATTGCCCAGACATACAAAAATTCTGGAGGCAAATTGTACAATTCATGGCCACAGAACTGTCACTCCCCCAAGTCTATAGCCCAACTATGTGCCTATTAGGCCTACTTGACTCCCTGGTGCCCAGAGCATATACCAGATGTTTAATGAGGCTACTTTTCTTCTACGCAAAAAAGACAATCGCCATGCACTGGATGGGCCCAACCCCACCGACACTCGGCAAATGGATCTCTCTGATCAACTCTCAACTACAACTATACAAACTCACTTACCTGGCCAGAGGCTGTGCAAACAAATTTGAAGGAATTTGGTCCCCATGGCTCGAATCCTCAGCAACTACCACCGAATGAAAACCAAAGATGTCCGGTCCCCCCCCCCCTTTTTTTCTCTCCCCTCTCTTTCCTACTTTTCTAACTTTTCAGTTAAAAAAAAAACAATAAAAATATGTTTAAAAAAAAAAAAGTTACACATGGCAAAGCTATGCTAAAAACAGATCAGGAATACTAATACAGGGATAAAAATGCAATAAAACCACAAAAATTGTGTGAATTAGTGAAACAACAAAATAAGTCACTTGACAGTGTAATTAGTGGTCAGAATATCTGATCCAATAGTCATGCTGTCAAAACATAGAGTTTTTTAGGGAAAATAAACTAAAAACAAAGTGGTTAAAAAAAAAGTGTTTGTGTATACATGTGTGTACATGTGTAAAAGTTGTGCGACAGTGTGTAAGTGTGTATATTAGTGTATATAAGTGTAAATGAAAAAAACAAACAAAAAAAACCTGCTAAATTTTCTGCTGTAAATGTGTGTAAATGTATGTAAGTGTGTGTAAGTGAGTGTGTAAGTGCAAAAAAAACCCACCTTACCTGTCCTGAAGCAAGGATCGCAGTCCTGGTCCTCCTGCTGCAGTTTTCATCCGGGCCGGTGCTTGGGGGGGGTGAACAGGAAGCAGGAAGTAAAGACTAAGCAGCAGACGCGATGCAATCACATCTGTTGCTTGGAGGTCAGCCCTGCGATGCGCTCGTTGCCCAGGGGGCTGTCATTGCTAAAAACTCTCTGCAGAATCGCCACATGCCGCTTCTGCAGAGAGTATCTTTATCTGACAAACAACGTCCGGCGCTCGTTGTTGACAGATAAAGCCTTTTACTGCAACAACGTATGCCGTACGTTGTTGGCAGTAAAAAGGTTAATACATTCATATATTAGGTTTTATGGTTTTGGTAGGCTGTCGATGATATATCTTAATTGTTATAATTTGTATGTATTTTTCTGTAACATTATTTCCACACATTAAATATACTTAATATATCACCCTGGTGAGTGGTATTTGTTGACCATAGAACTTACACAAACTTGGTAAATATACAGCAGTAATTACAATCCGTTTTTGTAAACATGTTCTTTGATATCAGACTTCCTCTCTCAGAAAAATCTTTCATTCCCGGGGCCAGAGTCTGCGCAGCTCTCTCCTCTCTCCCGTCTCCTGCTCAGCCCTCCCTTAAGAATTCATAAATCTCACTCCTCCCTCCCTTAGGAATGTGTACTCTGAGCTACTAGCCTTTAGAGCTACAGCAGGAACCTGGGAAGACCAAGCTAAAATGGCAGCTGCAATGTTAAACAAATGGAGGGAGCTTCTAGGGCTCTTTACTCAGGTATAGTAAAGCTTTCTGCAGCATAGATATAGTGTTCTATGTGGTGAATCTATTGGCAGTAAAATGCCAAAATGACCTTCCTTCTGCTTTAAATAACTTAAAGGAGAATGCAAGTCAAAATGTAAAAAGCATACTGCCCAATAGTCCTCCTATTGTTTAGTAAAAATGCCACACTTTTGGCTCACCTAATCATATATTTACTCAGTCACACTTACTTCACATTTTCTAGAACAGGCAGCCATCTCTAAAAAGGTATTCTCCCTTCCTTTCCCTCCTTGCTTCATACTGCACATGTGTTTCATTCCCTCCCCCCCTCCCATCTGCCAGATCAGCTTCTGATTGGCTGGTGGGCATGTGTAGCTCAGAACAGGAGACAGGATCAAGTTACACACATGCTCAAAGAATAGGAAGGCGGCCGCTGGCAGCCTACAGGAAGGGGAGAGAGATTTCAATGATGTCACTGTAGTCTTCACACTGCTGTAGGCTGCCAGCACCATATCTCAGAGAAGCAAGCAGGGATCTGGGAATTTAGATATGCAGTACTTAAAAAGAATGCCTTTAGACTTACTCTTAATTTATATTAACCTTTCATTGTCCTTTAACTTGTTCTTACTTTGCACTATGGGAATCCTTTGAGTTTAATCATGGTGGCCTAACATAAGAAATGAAGACTCTGGAAGGTTTCTCCCAAGTTACTCAGTGCTACAAAAAAACTGTTTGTGGAAAAACTGTATGAGTGAGTATCTAAGATGTCTATCATCATGTTATGTGTGTCAACAGCAAATAGAGTATTTGACAATTCTCTAACAAGAGAAAATGCACAATAAATGACTAACATCATAGAATAAATTCCAGCAGAGTGGTTAAGCCAAAAGTGAGAGAGAGAAAAAACCTTCAGCCACAGACAATTTGCCCAGATGTCTAAAACTGGCCATATATACCCAGATTTGGTAGGGCAATTTGGACAATTTTGATGATGCTACCCAACAATCAAGGCATTGATGTCACCTCATGGGGTTGATTGTGGCAGCCCGAAAGAAAAAATCAGTAGCATTTACCATTCTCTGTGTATGGGCAGCTATATGGGATCCATTCTTCAGTTTGATCTCTTAAATATGGTGAAGTGATGGTTAGGGGCACATTTACTTATCCACGAATGCTCCGAGCGTTTGTTCGATCGGTCCAATCATATTTTCCATGACTTTTTCATACCTTGTGTGACTTTTCCAGTGCTTTCGCAACTTTTTCGATGCTGGCGCGACTTTTTCGTATTTTTAGCGCAAAAAAATTGTATCGGTTTTGCCGCTGTTTACAATCATTCGATACGAAAATTTCATGACTTTTGGGTCGCCAATACAATATTATTGTGACTAATACGATTTTTCCATAAGCATTTTCGTGATATTTGTGAAATTTTCATTTCCAATCTGAATTTTTCCCATTGATAAATCTGCCCCTTAGTATATGGCCACCTTAAAGTGCTTGCCTAATCTTAAATACAATTGTTTTGTTTAAATCATGAATTTCATGAACATTTTAAATAATGATATGTGTAAATACAAAGTGAACTGAAGCAACTGAAAGCAATTTCTGTCTGTACTTTGACTTCTTTGACTTTGACTTCTTAGTTTTCAACATGTAAGTCATTGTGGGAAATGGAGTCTTGCCTGAAGAATTGTTGATTACTGATGCAGGGTTGCAATGGTATAAGTAGTCAGAGGAAGAAGAAGGAATTGTGAGCCAGGCAAATATTATTTCCATAACAATTATCTAACTGTAAGGGGATGTAACCCTATCCTCACCGCTTCTGGCACTTTTGACAGTGTTACACTCCACGTGTGGTGCTTACCTGATGGCGCGGGACAAACCTGAATCACTCCGCAGTGGTATTGGGAGAGACTGGGTACCTGGTACTTATTAGCGCAGTGCCTCCACCTAGTGGGATCCGGGAGTGCACCTACGGGTGGCCCCACTAGGAACAATAATAATGCACACACAGTACTTGATAAACGAAATAACTTTTATCTGAAATAAAGGGGAAACTAATACACATAACACTCCTATCAAAGTGGCAATAAGGGCCTCACTAACTATCTTTGCCAGCACAATCTATCTCACTATCAATGTCTAGCTCAGTCCAAAGGAAACAGTTTATATACTTTAAATCTTCAAGCGCCCCTTTATTACTGTCACTTTAATTATACTCACTCCAGGGATCTCTTTGGGCAATTCACACAGAACCTTCAGGCAAGTCCAGCACCTACAGACATGCAGTGCGACTACTAGCCCCTTTAGCTACTCAGATGGGATTCCCCTGCAGGTGTTTGTTCCTCCAGTCAGGACTCCTCACAGAATCTCTGTCTCTCCAGGTACAGGATCTGCCTTCCCTGTACCAGCCTGTTCCAAAAGACAGCTTCTTCTTGTGCTGCTCCTCTCTCTGAGCCCACTTGCAGCTTCTGGAGCTCTGGAACTTTCTTTCTCCTCCTCCTCCTGACTTCCTCTGCCAGGCTTTCCAGCTTCATTACATTACATTAACATTTATTTATAAAGCGCCAACATATTCCGCAGCGCTGTACAATATGTAGCTTCCTTTTCTTTTTTGTGGCTCCCAGGCTGCTTTGCAACTTCCTGCAGCCCTGAGCTTGCTGCTCACCTTGTTGCTAGGCAGCAGCTCACAGCACAAAGACAGTCTCAGTGCCTGCTCCCCTACAGGGAACAGCAGCAGGAGGGGGGTAAGAGCAGGGACCCAGCACTACCTCCCTACAGGGACTTCAACCCAGCTGCACAGCACTGCTCAAGCAAACTTTACTCAGTTGTTAATGGACTACAAATCCCAGAATAATGTCACATATTTTGTAAGCTCTACAAATATTGTAAGCTCTTCGGGGCAGGGACCTCCTTCCTACGGTGTCTCATACCACATGGCACTTATTCCCTGTGCATTTATATATATTTATTGTATTTATTTATTATAACACTTGTCCTCCCTGTGTGTCATTTTGTATTTTGTAAGATTGTACAGGGCTGCGTACCCTTGCGGCGCTTTATAAATAAAATTATACATACACATAAAATGAAGGTTGAGGTATGCTGGAAGCTGTAGTCCAGCAACATCAGGGTTGTATTCTTAAAGCAATATTGCACAATAAAACTTTTCCCTAAATCTCCACAGCCAGCACCTGCTTTTAAAATGCAAAAAATCCTCCAATGAGAATCCCAGCTGACCTGTGTAAACCTGGCTCCATGTTCTCTGTTCCTGCAATTGGAATTGTAAGCATCAAGCACAGTTTCCCGGCCAGCACTGAACAAGTCTGTCCTTTATCTCCATGTCTGATTGCAGTATCATATAATGAAGGAAGAAAATGACATCTCTATATGCAAGATAACAGCAAGGTGTCTGACATCTCATTGTTCAGTTCTTTTGCATTTATAATAATGTTTTTATCAGTAGAATTTGCATTGTGAATTTTGCAGCTATAATTACGTTTTTTAGCAACTTCTATAGCAAAGCTAGAGGCACAGTGACATAGTTTGGTTTACAACCCCTTTAAAATCATTGACCATTTTGCATTAATATATATATATATGAGAAACTTCTATACCAAAATTAGCTTTTGTTCTGCTATCCATTTTTTTTAATTTTTTCCTATTCAAAATATAACATTTTCTAAAAGTTGTTCTTTATATGAGTAAAGAACAACTGTCAAAAGAGATGGGTGAATAAATGGTGGTGGGTGAATATCATTAAAAGAGAAACAAATTGAGAAAAATAGGGAAAGCGCCCGAAGCACGGCTTCGGGCACTGTGTTTAGAAAACCAAAGCTGCAAAAATTTTAACTTCTGATGCATTTGTTGAATGCCCCCTTTCCAGAATTAAAACAACTATGGACAGTAAAGCTTGGACGTACATCATACAGGGCGGGGGATAGGGAAGACTGGCAGTATGAAAAGTGTGAAAGGAGAGTGTGAAACATGGACGTAATTTACCTGTCAACTTTTTAAATGAGCGTGTGTCTCTACTTCGTGGTTCCTGCTGGTATGAAGTGCGCCAGTACTCTGGGTCAATCATCAACCTTAACACTACGAAGAAAGAAAACAGCAGAACAAAGTACAAAGGGGCAGAAAAGGGCAATTTTAGACAGAAAGATGAGTGGAACAGAAAGGAGAGGGGGAGAAAACAGCTAAATACAATGGAAAAAAGGGGGAGGATGAAAGAGTTTGGATAGAATTAGAAAAATAGGTAAAAGATATAGCATGAGACCCAGGACAGTGGAAAATGACAGAAGGTATGCACTCATACATTTGTATAATTGAACAAACAGTATGCAATAGAACAAAGAGAAAAGAAATTAAATGAAAAAAAACAGCAGAAGGTAAAAATAATGTGTGAGCGGAGGAATCATGGGCAACATGAGTAAAAAGTAGTTTGAAAAAATTCTGGAATATTTATTGCACAGTGGAACGCACAACCATTCATCTCTGCTGGAGTTTTAGATGAGGTAAGGGAGAGAATGATTAGCAGCATGGGAGAATTTAGGGAGAAGAAAGGATAGAGGAACGCTGCTTGTGTATGTGTGGTTAGGTAATGCTTGTAATCTATACATGTTCTGCACTGATTTTGCTGGCATATTTGGGGTTAATAAAGCACTTATGATCCATTTCTGTAGTGATATATTACTGGTATGTCTGGGATTAATTTGATTATTGTCCATTTTCTTGCTGAACCTAATTCAAATGCCTAAAATCATGTAACTTTAGGTCACAAGATCAAGGAAATTTGAATCTTTTTTTCTGTGGGCTCCTCGTCCATTTTTTGTCCTTCCTTATGCAAATTAGGGTTTGAATTGGGATCCCCCCAAAAAATATATTTGATGCATCCATATAAAATATGCCTAGTAATAAATATGTACATATATAATTATATATTTTATTATAATAGAGTGAGTGTGTATGACTTCATGTGTTTCCTATGCAAAGCACGAGGCCCCACCAAGTAGAACTTTTCCTAGGATTGGCCAAGGCCTTAAAATGGCCCTGACTTCAACAACTATCTCCTAATTTGCCCCTTGATTCTCTATTGCCGTTGCTTATTTTCCCTTACATAAAATGGGCAACAACTTCTGCATGCTGCCGCTGCTGTGTGTTTTTTTTGGTTGTTATTTTTTTCCTTGCTTACCTAAGATTTGTAAAAACCCTGTAAAACTTTGGGGAGCATAGAGTTGCTCTTCATACTGTATGGCATATACAGTATATATATGCAATGTGGTCATCCCTTACCTTATTTGCTGCATAAATTAACATCAACTCCAGACACTTAGGGGCAGGCTTATCAAAATGTTAGATTAGAGCTCCCCACAGAAAAATTCATCCACTTTTTATCCATTTGTATGGGATTTTTAGAAGCGTAAAAAGTGAACTCTAACTTTCATCCATATATAAATGCGCTTCTAAAATTCCATAGGAATTCAATGAGAAGTTTTCTGTGGTGAGCTTTAATTTTGCACTGATAAAGCTGCCCCTTAGGGCAAACAGAAATGCAGAAAAACCAATTCACTTCCTGAACTCACTTATTCTTTCTGCACTCAATTAGCCTGGCCTGCCGAAGATGCCATCTGTTTGTTATTGGCAAAACCTGCTTCTGTGAAAATCAGATGTCATTCTCCAGTATGCCAGAGTAATCAATTGCAGAAAAAAAACCAGTGAGTTCAGGAAATCACCTTGTTCTTCAGCAATCGAATGATCCGACCACTGATGGGTAATTTTGATAAAAATGCTCCTTAAATTTTCAAGATCTTTCATTAACTTGCCAGAGTTTAAATACCAATTTGTTCTATTGTTCTTGAAACTCAAATTCAAATGTGTAATTCTTGCTGTGAGAAAACTCAAATTGCATTATAAACTAGAATTCAAATATTGATAAATCTGCCCTGCCTGCCTGAAACCACAGTGATTTATAAGGGTTCCAGGAAGTGCTCAAGAAATGATCTACTTGGATGCAGGTTCTTTATACATTTAATATACTTGATTTTGTATTTTTCCATGACTTTTCATTTATATAAAAATTACAAAATTATTATTACAAAATTATATTTATTGGAAATGAAATAAAGCCAAATTTCTGGCATCACTATTACTCAAAATAAGCACCTGTTGTTACCAAAAGGGGTCCTTCAAGGGGATTAACTTCAAAATATCAAAATTAGTAGTCAGGAACCCCAGGTCTCCAATACTTTATGGACCATGTGTTGATCTCTGCCATTTTGTGAGTGGTTGAAGAAAACAGAAGTCTTAAACAAAGAAATGGGCGATAAACATGTTTTTACTGTATAGTTGAAGTCAAAGAGGACACCAACCTAGTGATTTAAATACAGGTATGGGATCCCTTATCCGGAAACCCATTATCCAGAAAGTTCAGAATTACAGAAAGGCCGTCTCCCATAGACTTCATTATCAGCAAATAATTTTAATTTTATAAAATGATTTCCTTTTTCTCTTTAATAATAAAACAGTACCTTGTACTTGATCCCAACTAAGATATAATTACCCCTTATTGGGGGCAGAACAGCCCTATTGGGTTTATTTCATGGTTAAATGATTCCCTTTTCTCTGTAATAATAAAACAGTACCTGTACTTGATCCCAACTAAGATATAATTACCCCTTATTGGGGGCAGAACAGCCCTATTGGGTTTATTTCATGGTTAAATGATTCCCTTTTCTCTGTAATAATAAAACAGTACCTGTACTTGATCCCAACTAAGATATAATTACCCCTTATTGGGGGCAGAACAGCCCTATTGGGTTTATTTAATGGTTAAATGATTCCCTTTTCTCTGTAATAATAAAACAGTACCTGTACTTGATCCCAACTAAGATATAATTACCCCTTATTGGGGGCAGAACAGCCCTATTGGGTTTATTTCATGGTTAAATGATTCCCTTTTCTCTGTAATAATAAAACAGTACCTTGTACTTGATCCCAAATAAGATGTAATTAATCCTTATTGGGGGCAAAACAATCCTATTGGGTTTATTGACTATTTAAATGATTTTTAGCAGACTTAAATTATGGAGATCCAAATTACAGATAGATCTATTATCTGGAAAACCCTAGGTCCCGAGCATTCTGGATAACTGGTCCCATACCTGTACTGAGAGTAGAGCCTCAAAATGGGATTTGAAGCTTTCTGTATAGCACTTGCACATTGCCTGCTAGATACCACTAGTGTAAAATGACTTGTGGTCTAAACAAATGAAATCATAGTAAAGGGTGTATATATTCACGTTAGTGATGAGCGAATCTGTCCCGCTTCGCTTCGCCATCAAATTTCATGAAACAGCAAGAAAATCCGTGAAACGGGCAAAAATTTGCGAAACGCATTTGTTGCGCAATTTTTTTGTCGCCCGTGTCTTTTGTCACATGCGTCTTTTTTTTTTGTTGCCCATGCTTTTTTACGCTTTTTTGATGCGACTGCGCCCAATTTGACAATTTTTTCTGCTGCAAATTTTCACAGGAGCTTTGCAAAACAATTCGCTGATGGCTAAATGTGGAAATTCGCAGAGAATCCATGCCTGGTGAAATAATTCGCTCATCACTAATTCATGTTTTTCTGAAACCTGATGATCAGTTTGCCCTTATGCGAGTTAATGATTATGCTATTTTTACACAATGGCTTAAAGCCTTTCCTGAATACCGGTAGTGTTATATGCTTACTTACATTACTTTCTAGAGTTCTCCCCTGACAGGACAGAGAGGTGTTGCTGTTATATTCCACTGAACAAATTAAACATATAGTGGCAGATTGGCAATTAGATTTCAACAGTTAGAAAACCACAGCAAAGCATCTGATGTAATGAGTAATGTTTTACTCTTTTTACACAGCACAATAAATAACCCCTATGTGTATTTAACCCTTTAAGTGCCAGCCGAATTCGTCATTTCGGTTCCCCCCAGTGCCAGACGTTTTTTAAGCATTTTGTACTCATTCACTTTAACAATGTTTTTTGGTAGGAAAACCTCCATGAAACTAGGGAAATTATATATCGTTTTTTTCGTCACTAATTGGGCTTCGACATACATACCAAATTTTATAACTTTTCTGGAGATATGATGTGTATTTTGGGTGAAATATGTAAAAAAAAAAAAATTATGAAAAATTTCTGTATATTTTGAGGTTTTTTTCCATAGAAAAGTTAATTTTACACAATTTTTTTTGTCGTTTGTAAAAGCCCTGATACTCCCAAGTCCAACGATACCAAATATGTGGTGGTACCCCACAGTTCCTGTCCAGAAGTAACCCCCAAACTAAAGCAATACTTAGTACAATATCACACCAGAACAAAGCGGAAAAGCGCTTGTAACAGTTGATGCAGCATAACTTACATGTAAATCTAAAATATCCCCTCATGTTCGGTATCTTTAGAAACTACAGACCTTCAGGTTTCTAGGTGCAATGTAGTTTTCTCTCAAAAGCCAAATACTTTTTTTCTAAAACGTAAACTTGGACGCATGATCAAATGTGGATTTGACAAAAAAAAATCTCATAAAAATATTCTAACAAAGGCAAATTTGAAAGACAAACTTCTCCTGAATAAAATGATGCCCCATATGTATGGGTGCACATAAAGACATGGGCACCAAACACTCCAAAGCAGGGGCAATGCACAAGGGCAATTACAGCTAAAAATGTGGGTGCTGTGCTCTATGTGCACTACCTGCAGTTTTTCAGTGTTACCCCCCCTACCTGTGAAATAACCCCCACAAACTATATATTTCTGAAAAGTGCACACCTTCAGCTATTCAGAGACACCATTCTTCTCTTACTACATGGAAAATTGTGGCTGCAGTCCCTTGCAGAAGTCAGCGCTTTGGTCAGAAATCAAGGAAAAACCAGATACAAACCTAGATTTCTCCCCAAAATCTCCATGGCAACTACCAAAAACTTACTAAACATCAATCTGCAAGTTCCCCTGAATAAAACGATACCCCATATGTATGGGTGCACATAAAGACGTGGCCACCAAATGCCCCAAAACAGGGGCAATGTATAAGGGCAAATTCAGTTGAAATTTTGGGGGCTGCGCTCTATGTGCACTACCTGCAGTTTTTCAGTGTTAACCCCCCCTACCTGTGAGATAACCCCCACAATCTATATATTTACGAAAAGTGCACACCTTCAGCTATTCAGAGACACCACTCTCCTCTTTCTACATGGAAAATTGTGGCCGCAGTCCCTTGCAGAAGTCAGCGCTTTGGTCAGAAATCAAGGAAAAACCAGATACAAACCTAGATTTCTCCCCAAAATCCCCATGGCAACTACCAAAATCTTACTAACCATCAATCTGCAAGTTCCCCTGAATAAAACAATACCCCATATGTATGGGTGCACATAAAGACGTGGCCACCAAATGCCCCAAAACAGGGGCAATGTATAAGGGCAATTTCAGTTGAAATTTTGGGGGCTGCACTCTATGTGCACTACCTGCAGTTTATCAGTGTTAACCCCCCCTACCTGTGAAATAACCCCCAAAATCTATATATTTACGAAAAGTGCACACCTTCAGCTATTCAGAGACACCACTCTTCTCTTTCTACATGGAAAATTGTGGCCGCAGTCCCTTGCAGAAGTCAGCGCTTTGGTCAGAAATCAAGGAAAAACCAGATACAAACCTAGATTTCTCCCCAAAATCCCCATGGCAACTACCAAAATCTTACTAACCATCAATCTGCAAGTTCCCCTGAATAAAACGATACCCCATATGTATGGGTGCACATAAAGACGTGGCCACCAAATGCCCCAAAACAGGGGCAATGCATAAGGGCAATTTCAGTTGAAATTTTGGGGGCTGCGCTCTATGTGCACTACCTGCAGTTTTTCAGTGTTAACCCCCCCTACCTTTGAGATAACCCCCACCATCTATATATTTACAAAAAGTGCACACCTTCAGCTATTCAGAGACGCCACTCTTCTCTTTCTACATGGAAAATTGTGGCCGCAGTCCCTTGCAGAAGTCAGCACTTTGGTCAGAAATCAAGGAAAAACCAGATACAAACCTAGATTTCTCGCCAAAATCTCCATGGCAACTACCAAAATCTTACTAACAATCAATCTGCAAGTTCCCCTGAATAAAACGATACCCCATATGTATGGGTGCACATAAAGACGTGGCCACCAAATGCCCCAAAACAGGGGCAATGCATAAGGGAAATTTCAGTTGAAATTTTGGGGGCTGCGCTCTGTGCACTACCTGCAGTTTTTCAGTGTTAACCCCCCCTACCTGTGAAATAACCCCCAAAATCTATATATTTACGAAACCTGCACACCTTCAGCTATTCAGAGACACCACTCTTCTCTTTCTACATGGAAAATTGTGGCTGCAGTCCCTTGCAGAAGTCAGCGCTTTGGTCAGAAATCAAGGAAAAACCAGATACAAACCTAGATTTCTCCCCAAAATCTCCATGGCAACTACCAAAAACGTACTAAACATCAATCTGCAAGTTGCCCTGAATAAAACGGTACCCCATATGTATGGGTGCACATAAAGACGTGGCCACCAAATGCCCCAAAACAGGGGCAATGCAGAAGGGTGGGCTGTGCTCTATGTGCTCTACCTGCAGTTATTTAGTCTAAACACCCCCCTACCTGTGAAATAACCCCCACAATCAATATATTTACGAAAAGTGCACAACTTCAGCTATTCAGAGACACCACTCTTCTCTTTCTACATGGAAAATTGTGGCCGCAGTCCCTTGCAGAAGTCAGCGCTTTGGTCAGAAATCAAGGAAAAACCAGATACAAACCTAGATTTTGGTCAGAAATCAAGGAAAAACCAGATAAAAAAACCTAGATTTCTCCCCAAAATCTCCATGGCAACTACCAAAAACTTACTAAACCTCAATTTGCAAGTTCCCCTGAATAAAACGATACCCCATATGTATGGGTGCACATAAAGACGTGGCCACCAAATGCCCCAAAACAGGGGCAATGCAGAAGGGTGGGCTGTGCTCTATGTGCTCTACCTGCAGTTATTTAGTCTAAACACCCCCCTACCTGTGAAATAACCCCCACAATCAATATATTTACGAAAAGTGCACAACTTCAGCTATTCAGAGACACCACTCTTCTCTTTCTACATGGAAAATTGTGGCCGCAGTCCCTTGCAGAAGTCAGCGCTTTGGTCAGAAATCAAGGAAAAACCAGATACAAACCTAGATTTCTCTCCAAAATTTCCATGGCAACTACCAAAAACTTACTAAACATCAATCTGCAAGTTCCCCTGAATAAAACGATACCTATGTCTGGTTGCACATAAGTACATGGCCGCCAAACCTGAAAATGCATAATATTGGGGCTGCACTCTATGCACCCCTTTTTTTTTGCCTGCACCCGAATGAATGGAATACGCTCGGGTGCAGGCACATGTAGCCGATATACGCATGAAAACGCGTGAGAATGCAAAGCCTCGCGTTTTCATGCGTATATCGGCTACATGTGCCTGCACCCGAGCGTATTCCATTCATTCGGGTGCAGGCACAAGTAGCAGGCGTAGGGCTGAATTTTCGGCAAGCGTTTTTCCACTTGCTGAAAAAATCAGCCCTACGCCATGTGTGGCATCAGCCTAACCCTTGGCAATAGAAACTACCAGAACAATCTTAGCACCTCTGGACCTTTCTAGAACAACTGAAATCAAATGAAGTTAAAATGGAATAAAACCACTAAAAGCAATCAAAGAACAATAATTGCAATGAAATCGGTGGTCAGAGCCCTGGATCCACCAATGTCACTGCAAAAGCAACCTTTTTGGGGCACTAAATACACAATAAAGAACAATGCAAAGATAAAACACCATAAAATCAGTAAAATCCAATAAAACCACCTAAACCAACAGAAGAACAATAATTGCAATGAAATTGGTGGTCCGAGCCCTGGATCCACCAACGTCACTGCAAATTCAGCACCCAATAGCAATAAAAAAAGTTACAATACAATACAATAATAAAAAAACAGAAATCAATTATGAAAATGCCAAAAAAACACTAAAATGCAACCAAATAAATCAGATAATTATAGAGCAAGATCAGAAATAAAGTTTTAGTAAAAAAAAAAGACTGCCAAAGAAAGCAAAGAAAGAAAGAAAAGAAAAGAAAGATAGAAAAAAAAAAAAAAAAAAGTAAGTGTAAGTAAGTGTAAGTGTAAGTGTGTGTGTAAGTGTCTGTGTGTGCTTGGGAAAGTTGTAAATAAGTGTGTATGTGTGCAAAAGTGTAATAATGACAAAGATAGAAGAAAAAATTGAAAAAAAAAAAAAAAAATTTAGACAGTTGAGATAGAAATAAGCAAAATAAACAGTGGTAGAGAGTTGTAGTTCAGCTTACCCAAGGCAGGCAGGCGATCAGGGGCGACCAATCTGGCAGGAAGGCAGCAGGGGAGCTCCATCACGTCCGAAGTGCGCAGCAGGAATGAGGAGCCGACAGTAGGCGGCGCTATTTAAAGGGACAGCAGTGGACACGTCATCATCGCGTGTCCACTGCTGTCATTGGCTGGCGACGCGATCGGGGGACCGGATCGGTGAGTATGTTGTTCTTTGCTCGTTGCCTAGGGGGTTGTGAAGGGTTTACAAGCGCTGCGCTGCTTTAAAAGCCAGCGCAGCGCTTGTAAACCTGATAGTGCTGTAGGACGTAGATTCTACGTCCTGTGGCACTTTGGTCCTTTGCTACCCAGGACGTAGAATCTACGTCCTATGGCACTAAAAAGGTTAAACATTTGAGCAAACTTAGGAAAACTAAACCTTCAGAATAAATACTGGGGCTTTCAGTCTTCTTTCTTCCTTAATCTGATCAGTCCCACGTGTCTGTTAGACACTAGAGTCACTTTATCTAATATTTATTTAAAAGAGCAATTCTTGTTTATGATAACCAACAGCCAATCAATCATTATGGACTAAAAGAGCAAATAAAACAAATTATCAACTAAATAATAAAGAAAGAAATCATTATTACAAAATGTTTACAACTTTCAAGTTACATTTAGTAATATAATGTTATATTATGTAAGATGTAATGAATTAGTCCTTTTTTAATGGCTGTTATGGGGGTTAAAAAGTCTTAGGGGCGTATTTATTATGCTGTGTAAAACTAATTCACCGAAAAAACGGAGTAAAAAGCTGTGTAAAATAAATGGAAAAGATCGCCATCTGAATGCCGGATATTACGCCGTTATTTTCCATAAGTTCCGGTGGAAGAAAAAATGCGTAAAACAATTATGCCGTTTTTCGCCATTTTTACACGGGAAGCCTGGCGATGTGTGACGAATTTTTTCGCCGTTTTTTACACAGCATAATAAATATGCCCCTTTATGTAAAGGATACTGTGGAATCTTTTCAATTTAAAGGAATACTGTCATGGGAATAGAGCTTCCCCGGCAGAACCCTGCATTGAAATCCATTTTTCAAAAACACAATTTTTTTTTAATATATTTAATGTTGCCATATTCTCCATGGATTCGCAGTGATTTTCCACATTTTGCTATGAGCAAGTTGTTCTGTGAAAATTTGCAGTGGAAAAATTTGTTGGGCGTGAAATTATATTGTCTTGCTTTTTAATGTCATACTTTTCAATGCCTTTGTGATAGTTTGTATTGCTGCTAGAAATATTATCTAAAGTTGTTTATACTGAAGATTAGTGAATCACTTGCAATTACTGTTAGAAGGGTGGTTCACCTCTACATTAACTTTTAGCATGTCCTATTTCTAGCAACTTTGCAATTGATTGAAACTATTTGCCTTTCTCTTCTACATTTTTACAGCTTTCAAATGGGGGTCACTGACCCCGATAGGCAAAAACTATAGCTCACTGCACAAATGTATTAATATTGTTACTTTTTATTACTTATCTTACTATTCAGCCCCTCGCCTATATTCCAGTCTTTCATTTAACCCACTGCCTGGTTACTAAAGTAAACAAGACCCTATCAACAAGATAGATACTGAAATTACTACCTGAAGAGCTGATGAACAAAAAGCTAAATAATTGAAAAACCGCAAAGAACAAAAAATGAAAATCAATAGCAAATTGCCTCAGAATATCAGTGTCTATATCACATTAAAACAATAACCCCTTTAAGTAAAGCTTGCACAGTGTCACATCTAATGGTGATGTGAAATAATAAGAATATTGCATTATTATTATTAACATTTATTTATAAAGCGCCAACATATTCCGCAGCGCTGTACAATAAGTGGGTTTCATACATTGGACATACAGAGTAACATATAAAGCAATCAATAACCGATACAAGAGGTGAAGAGAGACCTGCCCAAAAGAGCTTACAATCTACAAGGAGAAAGGATTGAGACACAAGGTGTGGGAATGGGCATGACCAGAGTTGTGAGAGGTGTGGCACAGGGTATTGTTAAACTAGATTAGGGTAAGCTTCTCTAAATAAATGTGTTTTTAGAGATCTCTTGAAGGCAGAGAGATTGGTAGAAAGTCTGATTCGTGGGAGCGAATTCCAGAGAAGGGGGGCAGCCCATGCAAAGTCTTGAATGCGAGCGTGTGAGGAGGGAATGAGAGAGGAGTTGAGGAGCAGGTCAGTAGAGGAGCGTAACAAACGGGTTGGATGGTACCTAGAGATAAGTTCAGAGATGTAGGGTGGGGCAGAGTTATGAACAGCTTTAAATGTGAGAGTCATTAGTTTGAATTTTATCCTGGATGGTAGGGGAAGCCAGTGCAGGGATTGGCAGAGGGGCATGGCAGAGGAGGAGCGGTTGGAGAGGTGTATGAGCCTGGCAGCAGTATTCATTATGGACTGGAGAGGGGACAGTCTTTGGAGGGGAAGGCCAATTAATAGGGAGTTACAGTAGTCCAGGCGAGATATTATAAGAGAGTGAATAAGAATTTTGGCAGCATCTTGGGTGATAAATGATCGTATTTTGGAGATATTTCTTAGGTGAAAGTGACATGATTTGATAAGTGATTGGATATGAGGAGTGAAGGACAGGGCAGAATCAAGAATAACCCCAAGGGTGATGGTAGAATTGTTAACCGTTATAGATACCTCGGGAACAATGTGGGCGTTGGATGGGGGAAAGAGAACCAGTTCAGTCTTAGAGAGGTTTAGTTTAAGGTAACGTTGGGACATCCAAGTGGAGATAGCGGACAGGCAGGAAGAGACGCGAGTTATACACTCTTATCCTGAATCAAGACACTGTAGGGCAAGTCCACCAGATATAGTATAGAAACCCACTTGTGCACCCCAACAACAATTGGCCTTTTGTTAGCCTAAAAGCTTTAAAGCTCTGAGGTGTCAAAAATGGAAATGTATGAAATGAGTATAGTATTTAGGTGTTGAGTATATTTCAGCTGTGAACAAAGGAAACCTTATTCATGCATGCTGTTTGCTACATAGTGGGGTTAAGTGGGGTTGTTATAAAAAGTCTTAAATTTGCCTACATCTAGTAACCTACTGTATAGCAACCAATCATATCTTTGTTCTCAAACAGTTGACCAATAAATTGTACATGCTGATTGGGTGTTAAGGGTTACCAGACAAGAAGCAAACATATAGCATAACTCCCCCCCACAATAGTGTAGGCAATAATAATTAATATATGGTGCTGGTTTCAATCTGAGCTAAAGGTTTTATATTAAATATTGCCCCTTTATTGGAGTTCTCTATAGAATTCCTATGGTCCCTTCCATTTTTTAAATGAGGTTTGGAAATATGCTAGCAGTCTTTGCCAGAAGTACAGGAGGAGGGGTATAGCCAATCACAGCCATCTTGTTTTCTTAACTCCATCTTGTTCATATCATTTAATATTAGAGGGTTTTGAAATAAGATTAAGTTGTTTTTTTCTGTCAAAAAGCTGTTTGATGAGTATTGCTGAGTCCGCCTGGCAGAGGGTCCTCAACTGTACATAAGGCTCCTCCTCTCATTGTATTTGCATAACTGAGGGGCCTTGTTGTGTTGGCCAACTGGACACCACTGCCTGTTCTGCTTTTAGAGAGAACAGTGCTAACTTCTCAACTGGTACAATTGAATTCTTTAAGGTCAATAATTTTAATAAAAAAATTGGTCGTTCAGTAAGTCCATACATGAATTAAAAGAATATTATCATGGGAAACATGTTTTTTTCAAAACACATATCAGGATGCTGAACGATGAGCCACTGTAAGAATTCATAGAGGAAAGACCTTCTACTTCTTCCAGTGACTGAGAGTGAGATAGGACTGGACCAAGTGGAGGAGTGGCAGAAGTGCCAAGCCGGGTGTTTAAGCCGAATCGAGAGGCAGAAGAATGGTCAAACAGGCAGAAGGTACTGACCTTCTGGCAGTACGGTTCGGAATCAAAGGTCAGGCTGGGTCAGAAAATCAGAAATACAGGAACAGGAATAATGCTTACTGTCTTCACCAGGGTAACAAACACTTTGCAGTCATTCCAGGCCCTTGGTGTCCTTTTAAACGCAATACGCATGTGCAATTGTTCAGACACGCCATCTTGGAGCAGGGTAGTAACGCGACAAAGTGTGGGCCCAGTGACCGTGCCTGCTGAGCTGCTCCCAGGTACCTTACAACACATCAGTTAATCCATTTTTTAGGTGCAAACAGATTTTTTTTATGTTTATTTTTGAAATTTCACATGGGTGCCACAGCCATGTGACCTGGGAAGGTAGCAAAATACCATCTACCTGACACCTGTATTGCTAAAAGTGGTAGATATCAGAATAGCACTCAATAGTAAAAATCCAAATCTGGCTCATGACTCCATTTACATGTGAGTAGAAAGAACAAAAGCTTAAGCAGTTATGATGTGTAATACTGGCTTCTATTGAAAGCTCAGAATCAGGCAAAATGGCGCCGACACACCAATATTACGATTAAACAAAAAATTCATTTGTTGGTTCAAAAATAATATTTTAAATGGTTGAGTGAATTGTTTGCTATATAAACAATGTAACAATGTAATTTAGAAATAAAAAATACCCTATAAAATCATGACAGAATCCCTTTAACATAGTAACATAGTAACATAGTAAGTTGGGTTGAAAAAAGACATACGTCCATCACGTTCAACCATAATGACTATATATAACCTGCCTAACTTGATCCAGAGGAAGGCAAAAAACCCCATCTGAAGCCTCTCTAATTTGCCGCAGAGGGGAAAAAATTCCTTCCTGACTCCAAGATGGCAATCGGACCAGTTCCTGGATCAACTTGTACTAAGAGCTATCCCCCATACCCCTGTATTCCCTCTCTTGTACTGAGAGCTATCTCCCATACCCCTGTATTCCCTCACTTGTACTGAGAGCTATCTCCCATACCCCTGTATTCCCTCACTTGTACTGAGAGCTATCTCCCATACCCCTGTATTCCCTCACTTGTAATAAGAGCTATCTCCCATACCCCTGTATTCCCTCACTTGTACTGAGAGCTATCTCCCCTACCCCTGTATTCCCTCACTTGTACTAAGAGCTATTTCCCATAACCCTGTATTCCCTCACTTGTACTGAGAGCTATCTCCCCTACCCCTGTATTCCCTCACTTGTACTGAGAGCTATCTCCCCTACCCCTGTATTCCCTCACTTGTACTAAGAGCTATTTCCCATAACCCTGTATTCCCTCACTTGTACTGAGAGCTATCTCCCCTACCCCTGTATTCCCTCACTTGTACTGAGAGCTATCTCCCCTACCCCTGTATTCCCTCACTTGTACTGAGAGCTATCTCCCCTACCCCTGTATTCCCTCACTTGTACTGAGAGCTATCTCCCCTACCCCTGTATTCCCTCACTTGTACTAAGAGCTATTTCCCATAACCCTGTATTCCCTCACTTGTACTGAGAGCTATCTCCCATACCCCTGTATTCCCTCACTTGTACTGAGAGCTATCTCCCATACCCCTGTATTCCCTCACTTGTACTGAGAGCTATCTCCCCTACCCCTGTATTCCCTCACTTGTACTGAGAGCTATCTCCCATAACCCTGTATTCCCTCACTTGTACTGAGAGCTAAGCAAGTAATTTGAACTAAAAGTACAAATGTAGGAAATGTCAGGGATGACAAAAGTAACATAGTAACATAGTAAGTTGGGTTGAAAAAAGACATACGTCCATCACGTTCAACCATAATGCCAGTGGGGAACTGAAACGTTGGTCACAATAAACCTCTGAATATTATTTCACATCTTCGTGACTCCTTGTGAAAATCCTGTGTGTGCCGTCACCCCATGCCTGTCTAGATTTTGTTTTGCCACAGGCACCCAGGTATTATTGTTCCTTATGGTGTGCAGCTTCCCAGCACTTCCTATTGTATATATATATTACACAAAATAACATCTTGCAATACTATCTCACAGAACTTCAGCTGGACGTAGCGCCTCATCCCCAGGCCCAACCCCAGGCACCCCAGGCTGCAGAGGCTCTTCAGGCCCCCGATGCCCCACAGGCCCCCGAGGCACCACAGGCCCCCCGAGGCACCACAGTTCCCCGAGGACCCCCAGGCACCCGAGGACCCCCAGGCACCCGAGGACCCACAGTCCCCCGAGGACCCACAGGCCCCCGAGGACCCACAGTCCCCTGAGGACCCCCAGGCACCCGAGGACCCCACGCTGCAGAGTCCCACCCGGCTACACCAGCAGCTCTGAACTCTCCCCAGGCCAAACACTGGGCATCAGGTCCTCCACCCTCACGACAGACCGAAGATGTGGGGGCCCAAACAACACCTGGATGGACTGACCCCACACTTCGGTCAGTGCAGGAGGACCTGAACACTATAAAGGCCCAGTTGGCCGAGCTCCGGGGGGACATGGCCCAGCTGCAGCAGGATGTGGGGGAACTCAAGGCCAGCAAGGCCTAAGTTTTTAATGTTTTAAATTTTATTGTTAAAATAAAACTTGTTATTTTTCTACTTTTGAACTGGTAATGTCTAATTATTTTGCCTTCCTTGATATGGTATTCTATACTTTCATGTAGTTTCTCCTCCACTCTTACATTTATCAGTAACAGCATCAATATGTTATATGGTTTAAATGTTTGCAAATATTCTGCCAACAATTTAGTCTTTAGCCCATTTTGCTGAATAGTAAAACTTGCGTTAATTAGTAGGTAGCGTATTTTCTGGCGAGTGTGATAACTGCCAATCAAATGTTTTGTTGCCAGAATAATTGCAATATTATATTTGTTCCCATTTAATAAAGTGCCCATAACATATTTGCCATTTATTCTGTGTCTAAAATCTCCCACTTAATTTAAGCCACTTTAGCAAACAGACCGCTACGTATTTGGCTAAATATTCTTAAATGCCCCCCCCCCCCCTTATTTTATTATCTATAGCACTTCTTTTTTTTCTTACTTATATTTTTATAGTTTTTTGTTTGTTTTTTTTGCAAATAAACATTTATACAGCACCTCTCTAGCACTTCTGTGCTGTCCCAGGGCAAAATGTCGCCAGTTTTATGCTGCCGATTGCCGCATGCATAATGTCGCGACAATGTAAAAGCTACTGCACTTGCGATAATTAGCGTGCATGTGGAAAATACTGCACGTGCGTTATTTAGCGCATAAAATATCGCATGCAGTATCGCGGGTAAATTAGCGCAAGTGTGCTTATAGTGAATCGTGAGATAAGTTGCGAAAATTTAGACGCGATAACATTTTTAACGCACGCTATAAATAGCACACGTTAAAAAGCACTTTAGTTAATCAGCCCTCTTGTATCATGGACTTTATGGGCAAATTCATCTATTCATTTTTGACTCTATGGCAGGGCATGCATTTGCCTGCCTTCCTCTATGTGTTTCTTTTTGCCCATTGCCATTTCAGCATCATATGAGATGTTGTGAGTTTGTAGGATCTGGAATCATCTTTTATCCTTAAATTTGCTGTGTTTTCCCATGGTAAATATTTTTATTTTACTTTTTGGTAGCACAGAGCTACCAAGTAAAGCAGGTAGCTGGCTCAATAGTTAGCCTTGCCCACCAAGTCACTGTACCTTTCATTTTCAAATTGTTATTTTTAAATGTCTAGTTAAAAAGAGCAGTCTGTAATAAACCCTTTAGTGGCACTACTATATAGAGACAGACAGGTACTGAAATTTCCAGTGGTACCATACTTCTTCATTCTTCTGTACCAGATTCATCAAGGGAGCCAAAGAAACAAGTCAATGTACCATAAATATAATGAAGTAATCATTACATGTTATCAGAATTTATTAGATACACCTTCACATCTAGAACCCGTGGCATAACATGCTTGGGATGTCATTGGAAAGCTAGAATAAATGATTTATATGGACAAGGTAAGGAATGTGAACATAGTTGTCAAAAGGGGCAATTGCTTTGGATGCAATTGCCTTGTTCCTACCAATATTGCAGCATTTTCCTCATAATTCCAGTGCAATTGTCATTAGGGGGGGGATGCACCCCACACAATAGCAGTTGAAGCATTAAAATCAACACCTAGGGGCACATTTACTAACCCACAAACGGGCCGAATGCGTCCGATTGCGTTTTTTTCGTAATGATCGGTAATTTTGCGATTTTTTTTCGACGTCTTTACGATTTTTGCGTAAAAACGCGAATTTTTCGGCGTCTTTACAATTTTTGCGTAAAAACGCGAGTTTTTCGGCGTCTTTACGAAAGTTGCGCAAAGTCGCGATTTTTTCGTAGAGTTAAAACTTGCGCGAAACGTCGCGCCTTTTAAGTTTTAACGCTACGAAAAAGGCGCGACTTTGCGCGCAAGTGTTAAAATCGCGACTTTGCGCAACTTTCGTAAAGACGCCGAAAAACTCGCGTTTTTACGCAAAAATCGTAAAGACGCCGAAAAACTCGCAAAAAATACGAAAAAGTCGCAAAATGTTCGTTTCCAATCGGAATTTTTCCAATTCGGATTCGAAATCGTGTCTTAGTAAATCAGCCCCCTACTATTTAACATAAATTAGAGAACACAGGGCATTTTCAGGGAAGGCACCAATGTGGTGTGGTTGGAGGCAGGCGGAACCTCTGTGGTAGAAAATCAGTTTGTTTTGTTAGGTAATTTTGCTGAGTCTACTTTATCCTTTCTACGTGTCAAGTCCTAAACCCACTCTGTTATTTCAAGTTAAAAAAACAATTCTGTTATTGCGTAGGTTCTTTGCTTTTCAGCTATTTGAGGATGGATTAAGTTCTTCATTTTAATCTCCAGTGCATCTGTTCTGTGTCTTCTTTCCATAATCTCAGTGTTAAAATCTCTTACTGTTTGTTGAACTGTATTTGTTATTGTCTGAATGACTTTGTTAAATAATTTGCCTAGTTTGCTTATGGAAGTCTTTCAGTGTTACTGTTGCACTTTGTATTTAGCTTTAGAGTGATGATGTGGACAAACAGGTGACTAGATCCCTAGTTATCAGATACAGCGTGTATTCTATGTGCAGAAAGATTACAAAAAAGCATTAGTGTATATCCATGTTTACTCATCTTAGTTTACTTTAAAAGGGGGATTTCCAAATTTGAATATTATGGTATATAAATGCATCTAGTCTACCAAATTCTCAATAAGTATTTTTTTGTTATGCTTATTTTGTATTCCTTGTCTTTCTTTTCACTTAACTATTCATGTTTCATTCTGACTACCAAAACACTGCCTGGTTACTAGAGTAAATAAATTTTATTAATGAGACAATGCTGGGGATTGTATAACAAAAAAAATGTACATATTCCAAACATCACAAACAATAAAAACAATAAGACTAATTGTAATTTGTCCTAGAATAAAACTAACATAAAAACACATAACATAAAAAATGGAACTAGTGAACTACCACTTAGGATTTATTTCCTCTGACTATAGTAGATCATCATGAATTAGGAAAACAGGTAACTTTGGAGACAAGGAAAAACCTTTATATATTTATATTGAGGTTTTGCATACAATACATCAAAATTACATCAGCTGTATGAGACAAGAGCATCTGTATGTCAGGGGAACTGGCACAAAAATCAAATGTGTGGGCAAAAAAGAATGCAGGGACTGGATCACAGGAATGATAGGTACTGCAAAACAGGCTTACACTTTATTAGGCACAGGCAGGCTAATTACAAAAGGATTTAACAAGCTTGTGATCAGTGATGAGTCTTGTCAAAGGTCGTGACAAGTTTCATTTTAGAAATGTCAGAATAACAGGCAAAACTTAATATGCAAAGTATCAAGAAAAGAAGCTTGCACTCGCAGAAACAGGCAAAGTGGACCTATTAACAAGCTACCTGTCTAGTTGATGTCAATGCATCCATTAAACATGTCACTCGTGGTGCACAATCACTTTGTATATTTTAATCATCATTGCTATTAGGTTTCTTTGGCTAGCCAGAGGCTGCTATTGCTGTAAAGTAGAGCAGGTTTGTATCTGCTTGTCTCTATCTGATGGGTACCTGTGCCAGCACCACTCAAGCATACTCTTTGGAGATCTTTGTTATGGTCTGTGATCCAAGGTTTTAGCTGTTTGAGTCTAATGTGTTTCAACTTGGCAGGAGCAAACCTGTTCAAGGCAGTGGTTAGTGTGTTATAGTAGATAGAAGTAGCCAAATAAGGACTAGAGATGTTTGAGATGATGAGCAAAACTAACCAAAGTTTGCAAAAGTATGTAATTTCACTGAAATGTCACAAAATGCAGTTTAGGCACCCTACCATGTTAGAGAAGTTCTTCATAACAAAAGGCTCCAGTGTTGCCAATTTCTTCCAGGCATGGCAGCCGGACAGCTTCTTAGGCAGACAGAGGGAGGCTCATTACCATTTCTTTGATGTGGAAGGTAAAATCAGCTTTTTTTCTTTAAGTGAAACAAAACACATGGGGAAGTGCATTTTATTTTACCACTGTCAAAAGCAAGAATTTCACTGCAATTCTGTACCAGATTAAAACTTTAATCACCTCTAGTTTGGCATATTAAAGTAAAGCAAATAAAAAAATAAGACGTGATATACTTGCAGACAGTCCATTGCCTTTTGACTTGTCATTGCCTTGTCTAACTGCCATTTTCCTAGCACTTGTGAATTATTAGGAAAACCTAGGCTAAGAAATGCTATTGCCTATACTAGCTCTGAATTTAAAGTTTGGTGATTGGGAAAACCAGAGTCTGATTAAATGAACTGACTTAGGAATTAGCCTTAGAATTTGGCTCTTGGCTAACTAATCATGCTCAATTCTTATCAGCTTAGGTTACTAAACACATCCTTCAATCTAACAGCTAATGAAGAGATGGCACCACTGTCTTCCATAAAAACTATGCCCCACCAGACAGACCAGTAATGCCAATCAACAAAAACTATGAATGGTAGAAAATGGCAAATGAAAATGGTAGGTTGTTTAAATGGTAGGAAAGCCCCAATCATTTTTCAAAATGTATATATTGTAAGGACCCCCTCCTGTCCATAATGAGTACATTGCTGCTGAAAGCAAGCAGCATTATAGTCAAGGGGCGTAACCACCGGTCTCTGCGCTCACAGGAAAAGGCAGTGTGTGAAAAGAAGCAAACAAACAAAAAAAATAATTGTGAACATTTTTTGCACTTCTTTGAACACTGCCCTCGTCGCTGTTAGTTATCTCTTTATTCTACCAGGAGTGGGAGATTTAAATGAAGCTGTAAACGTACTGTTCTGGGCTCCAAAAAAGCTGCTCCATCTCTCTACAGACTAACATAATGAAATGACAGCAGAGAAATGAAAAGTTCAGTGCTGGAAAGGTTCTGACTGGAAAATGCTATATATGAGAAGGGAATCATTGTCTTTGATTGCAGAACAGAAAAGCAATACAGTGAACTTCACTTTGCAAATATTTACACACATCATTAAACTCCATAAATATTGTCAGGCAGTGACCCCCAACCAGTTGCTCTTGAGCAACATGTTGCTAATCAAACCCTTGGATGTTGCTCCCAGTTGCCTTAAAGCAGGTGCTTATTTTTGAAATCTTGGCTTGGAAGAAAGATATCGGTTGCATAAAAACCAGATACTGACAGAGCCTCCTGCAGGCTTCCAGTCAATATAGGGGCTACCAAATAGACAAAAACAGCACTTATTTGGCACCCTTTGGCAAACTAAAGACCCAAATGCTCCCTAAAGACCCACTTGTTTAAAGAAGCATATTCAATGCATCTTGACTGATCAGACATCAATTGTTTGAATTTTTCTCATGTTTTATATGTACCATAACCCTTTAGTTTGAAAGCTCTTGTGAGTAGAGCCCTCTCCTTGTTTGTTAACTTATTGCAAAATCCCTAATTGTAAAGTGCTGCAAAACCACCCTGTATAAATAAATAAATAAATAATGATGATGATGATGATGATAAGGGCAGCTGTTAAGGAATCCCTGTAGAATAAAAGACTTTTAGTCCTGAAGCTGTGGTTTTCTGTTCTATTAACATAGCAGTAAGATAATGTTGTAGACTGTGTTCTTTTGCAATTTTTTACACACGTTAATAAGTTGTGTGCAGAACAATAACTACTCCATGGAAATGCTGAATAATGTGGAATCACAAAGTGTTCCAGTGTTAATATATGGAACAGAGCCATACTTTTAAAAACATTAATTATGATATTGTTGCAGAACCACAACGTACATATGCCCTAAAAAACAATTGTCTGGACTTTAAAAAAACATGTGTAAAGGATATGGGTCAGTCCTTGCAAGTACTAAACTATACGTGCAGCCAATTTTCTGAGCACTCCAAAATTTGTGAACACGTTTACAAGACCCGAAGTGGGAGGAGCCAACAACAACCAATCAAATTTCACCCATTGACTTTAATGGTGGAAATGTAAACTGCTGCCAATCTTTGAGCTTTGAGGCCACACTCACCAAACTTGAATCACATAATCATGGGGTCAGCCTATATGAAAATATGATATTTGTTGGATGCCCAAAAGTGGGTGGAGCTTTGAACAGCCAATCAGATTTTACCTTTTGACTTTCAATGGGTGAAAATCAACCTGCTGCCATTCTCACAGGGTCCCCAAACAGCCAATCAGATTTCACCTATTGAATTTAATTGGTTTATATTCAAACTGCTCCCATTCTCACAGTAATAGCACCAGGGTCCCTAAGTAACTGTGGTTCAAGGTTTGAAAAGGTGGGCGGAGCCACCAACAGCCAATCAGATTTTACATATTCAGTGAGAAGTTACAAAAGCACTTCTATGTCTCAAACTTTGCACCAGTATAAAATTTGCACCTGTGGATAAAATGAAGCTAATAAAATAATAATAGATATCCTATCTATTTTATTAAATAATAATAACTGTTAAAAATACAGTTTATGGCATAATATCGGGGAGCTACTAAGAGCTTTATGGGGTTATGTAATAAAAGGCCAGTAACCCATAGCAACTAGCAGCGGGAAGCATTTACTGGTCACCTATTTAAAAGCAAACATCTTATTGGTTGCTATGGCTTACTGCTCCTGGGCAAATTTTGTGCCTTTTATTACACATGGGGGTTAGTGCTTTATGACAGTAACTCATTTTTTACTTTCTTCTTGTTTTTTTGTTGTAAAGTAAACCACTATTTACCCATCATTCAGTTGTGCAATCACACGAAGCAGGGAATTTACACAATCCCTGCAGCAGTGAAGTCACATGAAAGTAGTAATGACCTGTGGTATTTGCTTGATGACTGATATGCTTAATTGTGCTTGAATTCAGGTCAGTGACTACTTATGGATTATATGGAATTCATAGAATCATTGGGAAAATATTACTTGAAATTAATTTATATGATTGATTTACAAATAAGGTATTATAACAAAATGAGTCAGCGTGTAAAAAAGCCAATCATGTCAATTTTATTCTTAATACTGTTGTGAAAATTGATCTAACACCCAAATGACCTCTGGTATCTAAATTTCCGCAACAATACTTAAATGCTTAAATATGCCTTTACATGGCTGTTCTTTTAGCTTGTATGTTGTGGGCAATGAAGATACTTTACATTTAATTGTGCACATTGGCCAAAGGTCACTTGGTGCACTGGTAAAGAACATGTCTAGTATATCTATGGATGTGAGTCTTAGCAGAGACTAGTTTAATTTCTGGAACATGTATTTTTATTACGTATATTTTCAAGTTATTGAAATTATAAACTGTTTGGAATAGGCAGGGTTTAAAAATTAGATTCTTCTGTCCACAAATGAACTGCAGTTGGCCGCTCAGAGATAGAAAGGGAACCCAACATAAGAGGTTATTTATTATGTGCAGGGCAGAGAGCAAAGTGCAAAAAAACAGCACAATCCACTATGTTGCTTGCACCGCCTGCGCAGAAGAATTGACGCAGGTCACTGCACTCTAAATTGGAGCACAGAAACATTTGTAACCCTGATGAATAAAGTGCTGCCTGTGTTTGGAAGCTCTGCATTCATGGAGAGTGAGCGTCTGCCCATGTCCTAACTTTGCAATATTCAGACATACAAGTTAGGGAACACCATAGGATGCAGACATGAAACTGTGTAATGCATATTTTGCTTATCTTGATATATCATGGATTTGTGTATTCTGCAGTTCACGATGGTTTGAGAGGAACGTATAAAATACCAACCCAAATATATTGCCTAATAGTATAGGAAACCCAGGGGCTACTGTCAAAAAACCCTTAGCATTTTTTTTATTGCCCTTAGCTGTAATTATGTGATTTTCATTTGATAACTTATGGAGAGAAAAGCACAAAGTTGAGCACTTTGCTCATTCCAATGTACAAGGTTGCACAGTTTGCTTGTTTCCCAGCACAAGGAATTACAGAAGTTAGTCAAGAGCAGAAGCTGAATGCTTCAGAACAGGGCTGTATAATGGTCTTTGATATGCTATGACAACCCCAATCTTGACAGTCTGCTATCATAGTTTAAATTCTCCATCCTATCTATACACTGCCATATACAAAGTATAAATACCAATATCTATACTAACTATAGATCTTAAAATCACAATAGCCATGGATAGTATGACTGTTCAGGAAATAGGCCAAGCTACTTTTACAGGCATTATAAGAATCTACCATCACAACATCAGCTTTCAGGGTATTCCATAATCTCACAGGGAGGGCTGTGTAGAACAACCTAAACTGCTTCAAATAAAAGGTGAGTTCCTCTTGTTAAATTGGGTGGTCTCTGGTTCAATAATCTTTTCTATGTGAAAAAAGATTCCCCACTTTCTGCCTATGATAATCCAGTTGCAGTCCCTGCACTCTTTCCAGTTTATTAATATCCTTCTTAAAGACTGGAACAAAAAACTGTACTGCATACTCAAGGTGAGGCTTCACCAGGGACTAAAAATGCCAAATGATGTTAATAGCTTTTTATGCAAGATGGTACTTTCTTTGCTATAGTAGATCTGGAATGACATTGCCTAGAATTACACAAAATCCCCAGATCTTTCTTGATTAAGGCTACCCAACACACTACCATTTAGGGACAGATTTATGACTGCTTGAAGCCGAATGCTAACTCACACTGGGTTTTGAATGGAAAAAGCTTGGAAATTTCTGTAAATTTCCCCGAATGAGCTTTAGTAACAAAAAAAAAACCCAAAAGCTCCTCAAAGTTTTTCTTTGTTACATAAGCCCATTTGGGGAAAATTATTTTTTTCCAAAACCCAGAGTAAAGGTCCCCATACACTATAAGATCCTACGGGGGGGGGGGGGGGGGGGGGGGGGCGATATCGGGTAGCAAGTTGCTTAAAAAAAAAATAATGCGATCGTTTGGCCCTGGGGGATTACATTTGCGGCCATGGGGCAGTCGGTTCGGGGACTGCATCAACGAGCTGATGCGGTCCCCGATCCGACTGGATTTTCTAACCTGGCCGATCGATATCTTGCCAATTTCAGGCCAGATATCGGTCGGCCAGGCCGCTCATTTCTGCCCATACACGGGCCGATTAGCTGCCGAATCGGTCCAAGGGACCGATATCGGCAGCTTCTATCGGCCCGTGTATGGGGGCCTTAAGTTAGCAAACTCAAGCAGGCTGTCCTTTATGATTGCTCAAGCACAAGGCTCAAGCAATCATAAATCTGACCCTTAGGGGCACATTCATGAAATAATGAGTTCGAATCCCTAATGGGATAAATCTGGATTGGATACGAAAATTTCTGAAGATCGCAAATATCACGAAAATGCTTACGAAAAAATTGTATTAGTCACAATAATATTGATAATATAGATAATATCAGTAATATTGTATTGGCAATCCGAAAGTCATTAAATTTTCGTACCGAACGATTGTAAACACCGGGAAAACCTTTCCGATTTTTCCGTGCACGCATACGAAAAAGTCGCGCGGACGTCTAAAAAGTTGCGCAAGCGATGGAAAATTCTGCGAAAATAGACTTGGAACGTTTGAATGAATGCTCTAAGCATTCGTGTCTTAGTAAATCTGCCCCTTAGTCTAAAACTCACATTTATTATAACCTTGTAATTATCAACAGAGAACCTAATTTGCCAGTTTACTGACTAGCTTTATAGTTAAGTCAAATAACTCTGCTTAATGGCATCATCCTGCATTGAACATATAGTTTGGACAGTTTAGTATGGTCAGCTAATATTGAGATGCACTTTTAATGCCCATAATAAACAAAAAGTTCAAAAAAAAGTTTTGAAAAAAGTTCAAGGACAGACCCATGTGGTACTCCACTAGAATATGCTCCATTTACCACCCCCCTTTGTAATCTATCCTTCATCCAGTTCTATCTAAATTAGCTTGTATGTCTTCTTAACAAAGAAAAGGTAGTAAGTAAAGTGGAGTTAGTAGAGGTAAAAAGAAGTTTAACTTACCATAGCAGAAAAACGAAAACAAATAAATAATGATAATGCCTACAATATCAAATAATATAAACATATTTGTGCCTTTGAGTCTCTTTAAATGATGGCAACTTCTATGGTCAACTAGGTGCACAGTGGAACAGCATTTTTGTTAGGTTTAGATACATTTTACCATTTTTTAATTTTTAGGTTTAGCAATAGTAATGTTTAAACTAGAATTTTCCATGGAAATTCCAAGTAGGAAAGGTAGAAGTGGTGAGGGTCTGAAAACACCTTTAAAACGTCATTGAGTAAAATGCATGTATTCTCTTCTTTCATCAAATGCACAATATACACTACATGCAATGCTGGAAGTCACTCACCCACGACGTGAAGAACAGATGATTTACGTTTCTTCTAAGCTTTTCCGTGAAAAACAAATTGGAAGGAGGTGATGCAATAAAACCACACATAAAATATAAGTGATGTTTCGATAAATAGGAACTGTCAATTATTTTTTGAAAACTTGTTTGGCCTAATTTATTTTTGTTTGTCTGTCTATCTATCTGTCTATTATGACAGGAAAACACATCTTTCTGCCTTGAAAATTTACAGGAAACTGTGCATTTAACATCCCTTTATGTTTGCTTTTCTATTATTCTATATTATAGAAGACACTAACTATAGGGTTAAGTCAGAAGTGTATATTTTACATTTCAATTAACTTTTCTCTTAAAGTAACAGCAACATCTTTGTCTAGTGAAAATTCCATGATACTAGATACTCATGATAGCTGTTTAAGAATAGATTGTTTATGATTATAAAACAGACTCATCTTGACTAAACAACATTTTTAGTCAGTGTACCCTGCATAATTGATGCTGCAGTCTCTAAAAAAACACAAACCTGCATTTTAGTGGAAATTTAATAAAAGATTATTATCTACAAATACAGTTATGGGACCTGTTAACCAGAATGCTCGGGACTCGGGGCTTTCCAGATAATGGATCTTTCCATAATTTGGATCTCCATACCTTAAGTCTACTAAAAAATAATTTAAATATCATTTAAACTCAATAGGATTGTTTTGCCTCCAATAAAGATTTATTATATCTTAGTTGAAAGTACAAGGTACTGTATTATAATTACAGAGAAAAAGGAAATAATTTTAAAAAATTAGAATTATTTGCTTATAATTAGTGATGGGCAAAATTTTGTTGCCAGGCACAGATTCGCAGCAAATTTCCGCATTCGCCATTGGCGAATTGTTTTGTGAAACTTCCGTGAAAATTTGATGCGAAAATTTTTTTTGTTGCGTGTCAAATTGGGCAAAGAAGACGTGGTCACGACAAATAGGGTGTGGTTGCTTTAAAAAGGGCACGTCAAATCAGGTGCAGCCGTGGCAAAAAAGGGCACGGTCACGTCAAAAAAAGGTGCGGTCGCTTAAAAATATACACGGACTACAAAAAATAGACGCGGGCGACAAAAAATAGATGCGGGCGATAAAAAAGATTGTGCATCAAATGCATTTTGCGCATTCTTCGCCTTTTCGCAAATTTTCTTGCCGTTTGCCAAATTTTATGGCGAACCGAAACACGGCACAGATTCGCTCATCACTACTTATTTATTGAGTCTAAGGGACATGGCCTACACTTAACTTTCTAGATAATAAGTTTCTTGATAATGGATCCCACACCTGTACCAGAAACACAATTAGAGCAGAATTAAACAGGCAACCAAATCAATAGTATCAAGTATATGGGAATAAATTTAGCTAGCTCACATGGAGCACTTATTCAACTTAAGCTAAAAAGCATTATTCTACAAAGTGATGCGCGACTCTGTCCCGTTTCGCTTAGCTGGAAATTTTGTGAATCTTTCAAAAGATTAGCAAAACGGCAAAATTGCTGTGCACATCATTTTTTTGACGCATGCAACATTTTGACGCCCATTTGTGAAAGAATCAGTCAATGGCGAAACACAGAAATTCATCACAAATCCATGCCTGGTGGATAATTTTGCCCATCACTACTTAATTTAGATGATCCCAATAAAGATACACTTACATTTCCTTACTAGAGTCACAACAAAATACAAGATGTTAATAGAAAAAAATCAAAAGGTCTACATTTATCATGCCCTAACGATATTACAGATCCACCTCAACAGAATTTAGTTATAAAAACATACTAAAATATACAAATTATAAAAAAACAAGTAGTATAATACAGCATAAAATTAAATTAAAGGAGAATAATGAATATTAAAAGGTACACACAAGCAGATTTATCATATTGTAAAATAAGAGCTTGCTACAGAAAAAAATACATAATTATGTTAGCCTCTCGTTATAATGTATATTACTATAAAAGTACACAATTACATTTCTTGTGCTATTATATCAGGAATTGTTTCCAGATTGATTTATGATACAGGTATGGGATCCGTTTTCCAGAATGCTTAGGACCTGGGGTTTTCTGGATGGGGTTTTTCTCCTACCTTAAGTATAAAAAAAAATATTAAACATAAATTTTCCGCATTCCGAGAATTTCCCGGTGAAGCAAGACGGGATAGATTCGCTCATCACTAATACTGGAAGCTAAGTTCTGCTAGCTATTTGACTGCTTATGCTAGTGTCTTCTCTTCAGTTTTGTTTTACTTTTGCATTAGTCTAAATAATAAAACATAAAACTGTATGTTTTCTAATATCGTATATAAAGTAGTACAATAAAATAAAATACTATCTCGCTTACCACACAATTTCACAGGGGAAATTTTTGTGTTATTTCAGATGGTGAAAAAAAAACAATAAAGTAAGTTGCAGCATAGTTCTGCTCTGCTTCCTTCATCATTCTAGATTTTTAGCAAAGAAAAAAAGTTGCAATTTTTTTCGAGATTTGCTTCAAAATGACTAAAAACACAAATCTGACAATTTGCCAGTTTAAACTTGCCAAGATCATATAGAAGTAAATGGCAGAGGTCCTTTCCCTTTCCTTAAAGATCCTTCTTTTTTCTCAAAACTTTAGAGGTTTTGGTGCAAAATTTTGCCTTGTTGAAGGTCTGAGATCACTAGACACAAGATGAAATAAGCTTTACCTTTTTCCTTTTCAGTACATTGCGCTGTTCCATTTTTGACATTCTAGGAAGGTTAGAGCAAATGTGCTACTTTCTAGTCAATACTTGGCAAATTAAGGCAGCAATGTAATCAATGAAACCATATTATCATTTGCACACTAGGGGCACATTCATAAAAGTACAAATCCAAATCACGAAATCCGATAATTTCTGATGATTGCAAAAGTCATGAAAATTCCGTTTGTTTGAATACGAAGATTTCGTACTTACGATCCAGGAAGTTCCGAAATTTTCTTATTGAAACGATCGTTTGTGAATGGGGATCCGAATGATCGCAAATGGCGGGAAAACCTTTCTGACTTTGGACCTTCAGTGCATGATTTTGGAAGCCTCCCATAGGACACAATGGCACTCTGCAGCTCCAACATGGCCAAAGGAAAGTCACGATAACGAAGCTTTAATGAATCCAAAACTTTTGTACTTGTTGCGACAAATTTTGGCACACAAATTGCCGCAAAGTACAAAAAAGTTGCACAAATTAACAAAAATATTGTAGAAGATATGCAAAAGTTGTAAATTTTTGTAATCGGACCTGTCGTACTTTAATGAACGTGCCCCTAAGGGGCAGCTTTACTAAAACTTCCTAATTTCAAATTTTCTTTTTTTTATTTTCAAATTCAACTAAAATTATTTTCCTGATTGTCTAATATATACTATAAAAAAAGTCACAAGGAAAAGTCGCTGCAAGAAAACTTGTAATAAACTCAACTTTATTGAATTATCAGTGTGGACCCAGCAAAATCTCTAAAGCTTCAAGACAAAAGAAGAAACCTCAAGGAAATGAAAAGGATTTTTGCCATTGACTTCTACATGAACTTAGCAAATTTAACCTAGCAAATTGTTGAGATTTTTAGTCATTTAGTAGTAAATTTAGAAACCATTGCAGTATTTTTTCTCTTCAACTTTTTTGTGCTAAAAATTAGATTTGCATTAAAAAAAATTGATGGTTAGTAAATGGGCCCCTAAATTTGTATTTTGGCATTCGTATAAGGTTTTGAAATCCATAAAGTAATTTGTAGCTGTCTATTTATTTAAAAGCCCACTCAACACAACTCAAAGGGGCTGATTTACTAATCCACGAACGGTCCGAAGGTGTCTGAATGCGTTTTTTTCGTAATGATCGGTATTTTGCGATTTTTTCTGAAATTGTCGCGCCTTTTTCATAGCCATTACGAATGTTTCGCAAAATGTCGCGACTTTTTCGTAGAGTTACGACTTGCGACTTTTTCGCAGCTTTCGCGCCGAGTACGAAAGTTTCGGATTCATTCAAGCTTCAGTATGGTGACTTTTCTTGGGCCAGGTTGGAGCTGCAGAGTGCCATTGAGTCCTATGGGAGGCTTCCAAAATCATGCTAAGTCTGAAAGTTTCGCCCGCCGCTTACGAGCGCTCAATACGAAAAAGTCGAGACAAGATACGAGCAAATCGTAACGGCCACGAAAAAGTCACAACTTTTCGCGCAAGTCGTAATGGTTACGAAAAAGTCACGACAATTTACGAAAAGTCATAACGGCGACGGAAAAAATCACAAAAAATATGAAAAAGTCGCAAAATGTTTTCCAATCGGAATTTTTCCAATTCGGATTCGGATTTGTGGGTTAGTAAATGTGCCCCAAAGTGTGAAATTAGAACTCAACACATAAAAACTCGCCCACTTTCTATTCATTCCTATGGTATTTTCAGAGGTGTATTTATCAAATAGTGAACTCTAACTTTCACCCATTGATAAATGCACTTCTTAAAGTCTCATTAAAATGAATCAAGTGTGGGTGAGTCTTTCTGTGATGAGCTTTAATGTATAACTTTGATAAATCTGCCTCTATATGTGTTTGCTGTTGATTATAGAAGCCTAATTTTGTCTGGCTATAGATATTTTTAGGCTTTTCATATGGGACATGAATACAACAGCATTTTTATATAATATCCTTGTCTGTTTGAGATTATTCTTTGAGTTCATAAATGATCAGTACTGGTGTTTTCATAAAATAATTATCTGAAGTCTTAACTGAATGGTACATTATTTCTGTGGATATTGTACACTTTTGCCTTTCAAAGTAAGACTATGGTTTATACTGTATTTCACCTGAATGGTTTGTTCCATGTATATTTCCATTGGAGCAAAGTGTTAATATTTGCAAAAAGTTAAAATTATAACTGAAATGAATTTTTCCATATGTTTTTTTCCACAGGTCTTTCTCTAATGACTTTTTGTGGTTAAAACACAATGTTTACCTTGATTGTAAATAATGGAGATTTCCATGTCCAGCCTAGGATGAGGTCAGAAATGGTCCTGGTGAGATGTATAAAAGGCAGAAGCTGAGAGAAGCAGGTTGTCATTGCAAGGCCAAGGAGCAAACCATGGGGCACCAGATGTGGGTGTTGGCCTTGATGCTTTCTCTCTCAAATGCCTATGACATTATTCCAGGTAAAAATCTATCTGTATTGCTTCATTAATATTTCCATTTTTAATAGATGCTGAATGTGCAGATTAAGAAAGAAATTGCTATTGTATAGTCTAATGTTCCATCCATTTTATATTGAATCACAACATATGCAGAACTGAAAAGATGGAGCATGCATTCTCCTACAAGTTCTGAAAATATTCTACACATTTTTCTGTCTGCATTGAACAGATCTACGCATTTTATACATCATAACATTTTATATGTGTGGGTGCCCGTGTATATCCCAACAATTTTCAGAAATGAATGGAAGCTAAAAGCCTGTACATTTATTTACAAGATTACTAGCTAACTGGCAGGAACGTTAAACACAAGTGAAATCAGAAATTAAGATGGGATAGTGTTATGTTTGTATATATTTTCTGGTTTGTTACTTTTGTTTTCAAAAGGGATGTACTGTAATTATCCCTTATTAAATGTAATTTATAAAGCACATTTCCCAAGAATATTTAAAATATTTATATTAAACTTAACACTTATAATTAGTACTAAGCACTAACATTACTTTCTCAGTATTTGAATCAATTATGCTTTTGCCCCAAAACTCCTTTAATAACTATAATTTGTAATACAACTAAGATAACTTTGGTTGCTCTAAGCTATTTAATAAAAAAACATACTGTACACTACATAGAAACATTTGGTACTTTTCTGTAAGCTCTTGTCATATTATTTTAAACTACTTTGCTCTAGAACATACTTAACTTGTTTGTGTTTTTACCAAATAGGTAGACCTATCGACCATACTAATTCTATCTGCAGTTCATGGGGGAACTTCCATTACAAGACATTCGATGGAGTGATCTATCAGTTTCCTGGAACCTGCAACTATAATTTGGCTACAGACTGTGGGAACTCCTATCATGATTTTTCTATCCACATCCAGCGTGCCATTGAAAATGGTAGCCCAGTAATTCACCAAATAAATATGCAAATCAAGGATGTTACCATTGAACTAAAGAGAGATTCTGAAAAGCTGAATGGGATCGGGTAAGTCAGATGCACATTTCATACTTGATTTTATTATTTTTACAAATTTGGAATTGAAAAATAATGTGACTAAATTCCAACATTACCAAAACAGTGCTACTGATATATCCCTCAGTTAAAAAACATTTACATTCATTTGGAAAAGTATAAATTGTCATACTAGACCTCTGAGCTTTAGAAGAATAAGGGGCAGATTAATCAAAATGTGAGTTTAGGGCTCAATACATAAAAACTCACCCACATTCTATTCATTTATATGGGATTTTTAGAAGCATATTTATCAATGGGTGACAGTTAGAACTCACCATTTAATAAATACACATCTAAAAATCCCATAGAAATGAATATAGCATGGGTGAGTTTTTATGTATTAGGCTCTAAACTCACATTTTGATAAATCTGCCCCTAAATGTCCTGATTCTTTATTTGTATTCGTTATACATATTTATGTATTTAGAATGGATGAATCAGTATTTGATCTAGATATATTTCTTTACCCAAATGAGTCTAATTTATCTGATGTATCTGATTTTGGGCTATATTTAACTTGAACGTTTACCTCATGGTTTATCAGAAAAAAAACCCCAAAGAGAACTGAAATTAAAGATAAGTATTTCTCATTCAATGAAATCTCAGGAATATAGAAAAGATGACTTATTCTTAACCCAAATGAGCCATCTGATTTTGGACTACATTTTATTTTATGGCAACGTTTACCTCATGGTATATAGGAAATACCTCAGTAATAAATGTTTTACTTTCTTAAAGGGTGCGGAGGTTTAGTCATATTTATTTTGTGCTCCCTTACATAAATATGCTGTATGCAAATAAGCACTACCAAGCAAAATTCTTTTTATTTTAAAAGGCATATCAAACTCCCAGGTTCATAAAGTAATATTTGTTCACTACATTCACACATAATTTAGACATTGAAACCTGACATCTGCCACTATCAACCAGTACTGACACAGGGAGTGCTATGTATAAAACCATTCATGGCTGGAATTGATTATGTGGCATATTGGAAATTTTAGTTCATGTATATCTCGCCCTGAAAGTGCAAATGAACATAATATTTGTTTAATGTTTTATTTCTTTTTAATACATATAATTTATTTTTAATACATATTTGTTTTAACACTTTAATACTATTTTATACTATTCCTCAGCTTTGAGACTCCTTACTTTAGCTATGGAATTTTCATCAACAAGAAGGATGGGTACACAATGGTGAATACAAAGACTGGTCTAACCCTCACATGGAACCAAGAAGACTCAGTTATGGTGAGTATCTTGCTCTTATTTGCAATAAAATATGGGCTGCATTGTCATTATGAATAGGTTGCACTTACTTTTTATGCCAAGGGTGAATGGAAAAAGAGTAGGTATATCATTCATCATAGAAAGGATTTCAGTACAGGTATGGGACTTGTTATTCAGAATGCACTGGAGCTGGGGTTTTCCAGATAAGGGATCTTTCCGGAATTTGGATTTCCATAACTTAACATAAGTCTGCTAAAAATCATTTAAATGTTGAATTAACCCAATAAGCTTGTTTTGCCTCCAATAAGAATTAATTATATCTTAGTTGGGATCAAGTACAGGTACTGTTTTATTATTACAGAGAAAAGGGAATCATTTAACCATTAAATAAACCCAATAGGGCTGTTCTGCCCCAATAAGGGGTAATTATATCTTAGTTGGGATCAAGTACAGGTACTGTTTTATTATTACAGAGAAAAGGGAATCATTTAACCATTAAATAAACCCAATAGGGCTGTTCTGCCCCCAATAAGGGGTAATTATATCTTAGTTGGGATCAAGTACAAGGTACTGTTCTATTATTACAGAGAAAAAGGAAATCATTTTTAAAACTTAGAATTATTTGCTTATAATGGAGTCTATGGGAGATGGCCTTTCCATAATTGGGAACTTTCTGGATAATGGGTTTCCCGATAAGGGATTCCATACCTGTACTGCCTGTGTGTTAATTTTTGTTTTTAAGTTTTATAACACAATCACATTGCAAGCCTATTCTTATTTTAATGAAACCAATAATAAGTTGACCCAAATGTATTTTTTTCATTGCAGTTAGAGCTGGATTCCAAATATAATGGCAAAATATGTGGTCTTTGTGGGGACTTCAATGGCATGCCAGTCAGTAATGAATTTTATATGAATGGTAAGTTGGTTTCCTTAATTAGTCCAGGGACTATGGTCAAAATATTTTGGGATAGCTATGCAATTTCTGTTATTAATGGATATTATTTTTGTTAGATATGCCACTCAACCCTATCCAATTTGGAAATATGCAAAACATCAATGATCCAACTGTTACCTGCACAAATGTAGATGAAAGCCAGCAAATGAATGCTTCCAGTTGTGGACAATACGTAAGCATATTTGTATATAGGCCTTGTTAATAAGATTCTCTAGACCTGTCAATTATGCATTGTTTTGCCAAATAAATGTTATATCAATAAATGCCAGGATCAGTTCTGATGATACTGTATCTAAAAATCAGTACTCTAGAATATTTATCATGGACAGCATTTGAAGATAATATTGTTTTTTTTTTCTCTTTCCAGTACTCAGTATGCAAAAGTTACCTTAGCCAAAGTGCTTTTTCATCATGCCAAGATCTTCTTGAAGTATCCGATTATGTTATGGCCTGCATGCTTGATGTGTGCTCCTGTAGCAGTGCCGATGTCTCCTGTCTATGCAATACATTAACTGAGTTTTCAAGGCAATGCACTCACGCAGGAGGGAGCCCACAGAACTGGAGAACTGATACCCTCTGTCGTAAGCATCTTATTTTTTTAATATACAATAGTATCAAACCCTATAGCTTACTTCTTACTTTCATTACTTAATTATTCCTATTCATATAATAAATACACAGTCCATGTTTTTACATACACAGCAAATTAACTATTTTTAACAAATAGCAAAAAAAAATAACTTTTTCAAATTTTTTTTTTTAATTTAAAGCTAAACAGTGCCCTGGGAATATGATATACAAGGAGAGTGGTTCCCCATGCATAAGTTCATGTTCTCATCGTGAAGTAAAAAGCCTTTGTGAGGAACATGATGTAGATGGTTGCTTCTGCCCTGATGGTAAGTCTTGTGGAAATGTTATACTAAATTGTTATTAGCAAAAAAAAGAAAAAAGTAACTTTCCTATCCCAGTTATTGGATAGAGTACTAAAACTAATGTAAAATGCATGAGTCCTACTTCTTATCTTCAAGTGTGAAATGGTATATATTACAGCTAGTCAAAAAAAGTCTGTGGTAGCAATATAACATCTGTGTTGATGGTGAATTCAGAGTTTAGAGACAGGGCACTCAGTAATGGGGCATTGGTCCACAGTCAAGCTACTGTGGACCAATAGAAAAAGATTAAACAAGATATAGAGAAGGTATTTGGTCATTGCCTAATGGTTAACCTCAGGAAGAATGCAAAAAGCACTACAGCTATGATTATTTATTTATTTTTTTTAAATTGTCGTTTTTATTGTAATTTACAGCATAACAATTCATGACAGCACACTTGTATTACATTCTTATTTAACAATGCAGGTAAATCAAAAGGTGCACAATCTTTTGCTAATTTCAGTCCTAATAATGGAATAACAGTGCTTAGTTATCGTAACCAGTGTTTCGGGGTAGGGGTTTCCCGTCTTTGAGGGGTGGTCTAGTTCCCCTCGCTAGATTGAGTTTGTTGGAAACCACCTTGCCGGGTATTTTGCTAATGGATAGTGGTGGTGTGCCGTCTGGATTAACCGAATTGAACAAAGATAGTGGTATATATACTTAGTGGAAAAGGGTAAGAAAGGGGGAAACAGTAAAGTATATATATTAAAACCATAACTAAGAAAAGAAAAGATAGAAAGGATGAGAAAGATTATAGGAACATTCTGCTCATTCGCTTTATGGATTATTCCAGTGTAAGTCCATGGTCTTGTCGTGTGGATACATCCAGTGGCCATTAGGATGGAGTCTTCCACTCCTATTCAGTCTGTGTGCGAGCGTCGGGCCATGATTATTTTTTTAAATGTTATATCTATGGAAAATCATTGGCTGAGCTTATAACTCACTGTAATTTTACCTTGTAAAAATGTTTAGAATATGTTTCCATTGCAAGTATTGTCTACTGTTTAGCTTCTGTAGCATGCATAAAGGATTTATATTCTTTCTGTAAGGCATAATCATTACCACTATGGCTTCAGTGGTGTCTCATTGCAGTGTTTTCAAAACACTAGTTCTACAAAAAAGGCAATGATTGCCAAAAATTACTACAGACAATGATCTTAATTGGCCTAAACCAATTAACTATGACCTTAACATTTTGTCAGACACCATAACAGATTGTAAACTATGTGTTCTTTAGGCTTTTTCCGCCCTATTGTTTTCAGAGACATTACAAACAAAAGCTAAGATGGGAGTGCAAAAACTTTATTCCAAAGAAAATAGCAACTGACTTTTTTTATTTGGCTTTCTTTAGGCACAGTGTGGGATGATTACAATAACACAGGCTGCATTTCAACTACTCAATGTTCCTGCAAGTTTCGAGATCAGCTCTATGCTCCCGGATCAAACATTATAAACGATTGTGATGAATGGTAAGCATGGGCTATGTTATGCAACTTTACAAGTACCCTAGTATACTGTACCATAATGGATTTTTTTATTGATTTAAGCTAGATATTTAAGTTTTATATTTAATTTGATAAATATACAGGTATAGGACCTGTTATCCAGATTGCTGTGGACCTGGGTTTTTCCCGATAAGGGGTCTTTCTATAATTTGGATTTCTAAGTCTACTAAAAAACCTTAAACATTAATTAAACCCAATAACGTTAATTTGCTTACAATAAGTATTAATGATATCTTAGTTGGGATTGAGTATAAGGTGATGTTTTATAATTATAGAATAGGAAATGAGCTTAAAGGGGATTGATTTAGGATGAAGTAAATAGCACGGTTTGGAGCTGGGTTTCCAGATAACAGATTCTATACCTGTATTTAACCAGCTGTGTAACCAAATAATTATTAGTTATGCTCTGTGGAGTATTCTATTCATGCATTCTTTTTAGTAAAAACTGTTTATCCCTTTTTTAGCTATTGTAACGAGGGAAAATGGGTCTGCGCAGGGGGAACATGCCCCAAAGTTTGTTCCATTGAAGGAGGAGCTCATTTCCAAACGTTTGATGGGAAGCTGTATGATTTCTTTGGAAGATGCTATTATTTGCTGTCTAAGGCAAGGCACTATACAACACAAAATCTGGATGCTAATAATCTTTTATCTAAGGGAGCAGTGTGAAACTACTCATATAGTAATATAATAGAGCAGAATTGTGATCTACATCTTATGTAGTAGAATTTTGAAGCATTAATCTATAATGTATATATTGTGTGCCAAATCTGTGGTTCTTTTCTTTACATTTAGTTCAATAATTTTATAATTTCTTCATATAAAAATAGTTACTGTATATTACTGCAGTCACTGTTGAACATAACTAAACTGTTGAACATAATACCAATGTTTGTGATATGAATGATTTCAAAACAACACTTTGGCTTTTAATATTTATTTCCCCTCTAGATTGATTTAAGGAGTAATGACAGCTACACAATCGCAGCAGAGCTGACTCCATGCAATGCCTATTCACGGGAAACTTGCCTGAAAACCATCAAGTTCTACACCGATAATGGGAAAAATGTAGGTTTGCTGAAAGCACATTTATTTTTGTTCCATTAGTTATTTCTAGTTAACATAATTGTTACAATAACATTTCCTATATTATGCAGATTTTGTCTATCAGAGCTGACGGATCTGTTTTACTAAATGATCTTCAAGTAAGCATCCCGCATATCACAGGTAAGAAATATCCATGTAGAAAAGTCTTTAAACTCAAAATCGGAATCAGAATATCACTGTCTATGCTGCATAGATACTATTCTTATCCAAAAAGTTGAATACTCTCACGTGAAAATTTTTTTTTGTCCCTTAATGTCTTCAAAGGGTAACCAATAGCAACTAAATACAGTATATGTCTACTACTAGGTGACTAGTAAATGCTATCTGCTGATTATCTACTATAGCTGATTAGAAAAATAGCAAACTTTTTACCTTTTTATATTATTATCATTGTATGAAATTCCAGCCAATAAACATTCAGTACTGTATATTTTTATCACCCTATCAAATGGAAAATGTTGTTCTATACTGGCCTTTTATTGTATTTTCCCCATGTTAATACTGTGTTTAAATGATATCTTATTTCTAGGAAGTTTTTCAGTTATACAGCCCTCTGAATCATTTGTCGTTGTGGAGACAGAATTTGGTCTCCAAATCCAAATTCAGTTCCTACCATTGATGCAAGTGTATATTACCATGGATAATTCTGAGGAGAATGCAGTTGAAGGTGGGTTTATAATTACTGATATCTAATTAACCTATAAATAGAGCGTACAATAAGAAATCATTGCATATAACCCAGCAAACCCTAAAATGATTTTAATAATTTCTAAAAGCACTACAATTCCAAGAAATTAAAATTGATTTATAGACCTTTTTTTAGCAGAAATTTTCTTTTTTGCAACCATTTGCTTTTATGAGGGTTTAGTTGTCCCCAAAAGCAGGTATGTTAGTAAATAAACTTCTAATAAATTATGTGTATCTACTGTAACTTTATTATGACCCCATGGAAAGAACCGCTAACTCCTGACCAGGTGGCCTGATCTACAAACATGTGAAGGTCGATTTTAACCTGTTAGAAAGTATCCATTTTTTTTGTTCATGAATGTTGAGGGGTTAGATACAATGTGAGCTTAATGATGTCCTGTGAGTATCAAATATATTGAAATTATACTCAAACTTAGTACCTAATTTGTCTGGTATACAGTATAAAATGTTTTACCTAAAAATGTTCAACATGTTGCATGTGTTCAAAACATTTAGAAATGTTTCCTTGCCTGATCCCAGAATTCCTCTATGAGGGGGCGGCCATATTTGTGCAGCAGTAGTCCGTTAGCATTAGAAGCTATAACTGAGAGACTGAGAAGGGACAGTCAGATTGGCAAAACAGTCAGGTTTAGGGGCTTCAAGTAACAATTACTTACAAAAGTAGGTCTATCAGTGAAAAATGATCAACATGACGTATAGGGAACATTTACATACATTGATATTTTGAAGAGTAGTGTTAGTATCACATTTGTTGATAGCATTTTAAGACATAGACTCATAACAACTTGCCCAACCAATTGACAGGGTTTACATGTGTTCCACAGATAGCCCATGTGTAGCAATCCACAAACAAGCAGTGTTTAATATTATATACTGCAGTGCTTAATATTATTTGCCCTACTGGTTAAACAAATCCAATGGGGGCTCATGGTCCCATGACAGTCCAAAGAGCCTTAATGGGAGGGATTTTGGTCTCTGAGACTTCATTAGTTAAAGACAGTTACTCTTCCTTAAGGGGGGAAGGTCTCTGCAGATATTATGACTCATTGTTCTTCTCAGTCCTCTTTTTCCCAAGAATTCCCACCCCCCCCCCTTTTAGATTTTACTTCCTAACTTATCATTTTTCCATACTATTTCATCCCTCTGTCCTTTCATTCCCATTCTGGGCTGTATGTGTAAAGCAACAGACGAGAAAGGTATAGACTACTGCTATTTTCTGTTTCTGGGATAGGTAATAGTATATACGATAGGTATGGGCTAGGTAATAGATATAATAGTATAATATTTTAATACTGCATTTTAATACCCAGGTCATCAAACTAACTGAAATAGAATAGTATTAGATTATATTGTACATTGTTAGAAGATAAAAAAAACAATTTCTTGTTTTAACCTTTCACTGTATTTCCTAGCATTTCACATTCAGCAAAAAAGTATAATATATTATCTTCTTTGTAGGTCTTTGTGGTAACTTTAATTACATAGAAGGAGATGACTTCACAACATCTGGAGGTATAGATGAATCAACAGCATCAGCCTTTGCCAACACCTGGAAAATGCAGTCTACCTGCCAAGACTCAGTAGAAATGTTAGGAGATCCATGCAGCTTCAGTGTTGAGACTAGTAAGTAGCTTGTTTGTTTACTTGACATATATGGCTTATACAATGCATTATAGATCTAACTTTCTTCATTTTCACCTCTTTTAATTTGTCTTCTGCAGAAACATATGCTGAGTTCTGGTGTTCTAAAGTAAAAGATTCAGATTCTATTTTTGGGACATGCCATGATACAGTAGACCCAAATGAATATTATAAGGTAATTCATTATAAGCTTCACTTTGCCAATACCTTATAGTTTTATGGTAATAATATGTTACTTATTTACATTCTGTGATAAGTCTTGTGCTCTTGGCCATGGAGAATTCTCAGTTCTGGAAATTTTACAATAACCCTACTGTGACATTCAAGCAAGCAGTTATGATGTAATATGATGTAATATTTCTTATTGCCAATATATGTCACAAACAACCCTTTATCATTCGTAAAATAGGGTTACAAGGGGTTTTAAACATAATTTAAAATGTCTCATACAGGAAAAAGTATAGAACCACCCCCATATATGCACGGTCATAATCAAGTGATTTTAGGGCCTGATCCAAATGCAGTTTGTGTCATTATCTGCAATTCATGGTTCTTTTAAAAAAAAAAGTCTGAAGACTGACAAATTTCTACAAAAATTCAGCTCAGATTCTTTTCTAAATGTCAGACATTTGAACTTTAATAATAAATCAGCCAGAAGAATGATCACTTTGTAATAAATTACTTCTGTGGCCTTTTGTGAATTTGATATGTAAAATTGGGAATTTTATAATTAAGACACAACTATCTTTATTAGAACCTTAAAGAAACTCAAGATCATTTTCTTCCTATAGAGATGTATGTCTGATACCTGCAGCTGTAGTCGTAGCGATATCTGCATGTGTGCCGCAATGTCCTCATATGCCAGAGCCTGTGCTGCAAAAGGAAAGATCTTGTGGGGCTGGAGGAATGGAACCTGTGGTAAGACAAGTTTCCAGTATTGCTGAAATGGCAAGATTTTAGGCACACATCAGTACAGAGGGACATATTATGTTCCACTGAAGCTGCTCGCGCACTTGGCATAGACTTATCTCTATATACAGGCTTTGAGAAAATGTAAGATACTGTTTATGGCCCCATTCAGCTGACGGATTGAAATATTTTCATTAAACATATTAATAGGGGAAAATAAAGATTATTATGATCTTTAGAGTATAGTTTTTATACCTTGACATTTATTACAGCCAATTCAGTCAATACTGAATTATGAAGCTTACATGCTTAAGCCCCATAATTGTAAAAGGTTTAAAAATACTTCCTTAATAAGGCATTGCTATAACTCTGTAGGGTATATGTTATGGTAGTAATAGATACCATATGTAACAGGTACTTGATCATAACTAGGCTGAATGAATCAATATTGGTGGCAAAACAATCCTACTGGCTGTATTTAATCTCAAAATGATTTTCAACAGACTAAGGTACAAGTTGTAAAAACATTCCTTATCCAGAAAACCCAGGGTCCAAAGCATTACAGATAACCCTATACCAATATATGTTTGTAATAGTTTACGTATTAGTATTCTTCTAAACGTGCTTTAATATTTACAGAAAATGACATTCCCAGCTGCCCTGCCACACAGACATACTTGTATAACATCACTACTTGTCAGCCTACTTGCCGCTCCCTGTCACTTGGAGAAAAAGACTGTGACAGTGAATTCACACCTATTGATGGCTGTGGCTGCCCAGATGGAACATATGTTAATGAAAAAGGTGGTTGCGTTCCCATATCAGAGTGTTCATGCTACTACCAAGGAATGTATCTCAGACCATATGAGGTTTTCTACAAAAGGGATGAACGATGGTACGTATAAGTAACATATAAAGAAAAAAAATATTATTTCTATATTCCTTGCACCCCTCTGAACTGTTTGCATAGTTTTCTGTGAATGTAGGAGTAATAAAACTATATAGCTGAAGTACTGTAGGGCAGATACTGTCAGTAAATCTTAAAAGAGGTGATGCTATTGACTTGAGTGCCAAAATACTGATTTTTATGTTTTCCCACCAGTTCCTGTATTGCGGGAAAACTTAACTGCGCCAGTTTTATCAATGACAGTAAGTTAAACAATGATACAATTCTTTTTTTTTTGTCTTGCTTTTCTATAATAATTTCCATAACATTTTAAAAATGTATGGTATTTGATGCTTGATAGTTGATTACCATATAGGTTTATCACTTTGTTTGCAGCCTTCTTTTTTTCAAAAATAGTATTTGCGATACTAGCAAAATAACATATATGTATCAATGTACATGTTCATTTTTTTATAGCATACCAAGCTGTACTTATGTTATCATCACAAAGTTTCTAATACCTTATATAATTTGTAGTATTATCTAATATTTTGTAATAACATGGTCTAATGCAAAGTCTTCTTGCAGCTTGTTCCAATGGGAAAGTCTTCTTTGACTGCAGCTCACTTCAGAAAGGAGATCCTATTCCACAGCATAGGAGTTGCCGTACTCTGAATATCGGACCTGTATGTTAATATAATTTGTTTTAGAATAATGTTGTTATTATCAAATGTTTGTAAAGTGTGACAATATTTGAGTTGTGCGACAACTTCATTAATAATACTGCTACTTATCTCCAAAAGATTACTTTTAAAATGTAATTTTTTAATTTTCGTAGTCAATATTTCATTCAAGAAAAGTAATATATTACAAACATTGGGTAGCTGTGTAAGTCCCCTGTTACCTACTGGGTTACCCACAATGTCAGCGTTAAGATTTTGCACATTTCACCTAATATTTACTGTATATGCCACTGTTATTCTTTGGGTCATTTGGATGTGATTTCTTCTGTAGTACTCCAGACCAAACTTGTTAATGTTGGAATTGGACTGGTTTGTGTTGAAAAGGACCTTGTAGTACTCCAGACCAGTCTTGTTCTGGTCTGGAGTACTACAAGGTCCTTTTCAACACAAACCAGTCCAATTCCAACATTAACAAGTTTGGTCTGGAGTACTACAGAAGAAATCACATCCAAATGACCCAAAGAATAACAGTGGCATCTTAAAATATGTTACATGCAGTCATTGTTCAAAACATTTTTTTAGTTATAGATGTAACACGTAGACTAACAAGTGGGCAACTGCCCTACCTATCTTATTCAGAATATGAATGTGCACAGACTTTTAGGTGGTTCCCTCCCGTATGTGAAATCTAAAAGGTTGTGCATCTTCATCAACTAAATAAAATAAAATGTCCTGTCCATTGATATTTTGGCATTTTTTTCTTTATTTGTGATCACAAAGGATTGCATGCTTTTTTTTGCATTGGCAATATTCAGTAGATCTCATAAATCTACTTGTATAACTTGTATTTGACCTCATTGTCCAGGTCAAATAGAAAACAGTGACTTTAAACATGGGCAAAGATATGCAACATTTCCATACACACTGTTATATTGGAATGATTACTAACCTTGACATGTGAAAATAGTTCATAGCAGTTGCATTTACAGAACAGCTTCAGTTAATAGTGTTTCTGGTCTACAGTACATATCAATAGAAATAGTGAAAAAAGTTTACTGTACCATGATATAATCAATTTGTTAAATTCTTTCGTAACCAGTTTTTTTTTCTTTGAATAGGTATGGCCAGAATGCATCTCAGGCTGTGTGTGCCCAGAAGGGCTACTTGATGATGGCACTGGTGGCTGTGTACTCGAGAGTTACTGCCCTTGCACATATAATAATGAAGTATTTCCTCATGGATCTAGCCTCAATGAAGAATGCAAATCCTGGTGAGGTTATTTTAGATTTTAAATAGACCATTACAATGTTTTATGGGATATCATTACAAATTATAATAACTAGAGAATGAGTTTGTAATATAATGTTCTTTCTGCAGCGCTTGCGAGAGTGGCATTTGGTCATGTATACAAACACCTTGTTATGGAACGTGTACCATCTTTGGGAGCGGCCATTATATTACATTTGACAAAAAATTCTATGATTTTGATGGAAGTTGTGAATTTGTAGTTGCTCAGGTAAGCATTTTTATGTTTCAGGAAAACTATTTATCCTGCCTTACATTTAAAAAAAAAGAAAAGAAAAAGAACATTTTAGGATTTAAGCTGAAAAATGTATTTATTTATAGACTGTTAAATTTCATATCAATATGGAAATAAGCTGAATCCTAGGGTGAAAAAGCTCAAATGTACATGTACAGAAAGGGGGATGTCCAATAAGAGGGAAGAGTAGATGGTGACAAAGAGGACTCTTTCTATGCACTATATATATATCAAATATACATTTAAATCAAATATGCATTTGAAAAAAAATAATATAAACATGGTAAATCTAGAGTCAAAAAGAACAAATACATTTTTCTAATGCAACATCTCTTTTCTTTCATTATTTTATTTATTGCTGTCTTATTATTATTATTATTTTTAAATTATAGGACTATTGTGGCGATGTAAATGGTACCTTTAGAATAATCACAGAGAATATTCCATGTGGCACCACTGGAGTAACCTGCTCAAAGTCTATCAAGATATATTTAGGGGTAAGTTTTGCACTGTTGTACTCTATTGGTACATACTGCCTGTGTAAAATATTATTATATCATTAGCAACAAGGCTTTTTACTTGGGTTAGAGGGGTATTTGGTAAATTAATAAAACAACATTCAAAGGCTGTTGTTTGGTGTGACAGCTCTAAAAATGCTTTCTGTTTTAACCCATTGTACATTCAAAAACTCTATTGTAGGCATCTTTTAAAACCAATCTATCCATACATGCACTGCATTATGATACATGCCTAAGAGGTAATGTAATAAAATATCTAAAGTTTTAGCCAGTACATGCTACTTACTGATTGGTTGCAATGGGATACTAGAGAAGTTGCAAACTATATATATAAAGGATATCCAGTAAACTACAATTCCCAAGATATCAACAACAAGGAAAGGTGTCATTGGACACAAGAGTTATGTTTCAATCATGTGAGGATGGGCAGTGAGACCATATGATTAACTTTTTACATAGTTTTTTAAAAGGTTCTACATTTAATTTAAATCTTGCTTTGTTTAACCATTCAGAATTCAGAACTGAAGTTGGCCAATGAGCACTTGGAGCAAACTGTAGTGGATCCATTAAGTGTAGAGGAACAATACAGAGCCCGTGAAGTGGGTCTATACATAGTAATTCATACAAAAGATGATATTTTCTTCATTTGGGACAAGAAAACTTCCATATTAATTAGACTACCATCTTCATACAAGGTAAGATATGAGGGACCATTTATAACCCCATGTGCAATTGCAGTAGCACAGATTTCCCCACAGTGTTTGCATGCAAAAATTCCATCCGTTACTTGGTACTTGTGCCAACATGCACCCCTTGCACTTCCATATATTTGCACTCGGCACTGTTCAGTTCATCCTAACTGGCATTCGCTCTTACACTGAATGCCAGCAATGATAGCAACCAGACTTGCTTATTGTTTACATTAAGAAATATCTATGGTTTCTTTTATTTCTGGCACTAAACAAGAATATGAAGTTTCACCTTAGTACTCCCTGTCACTTCTGGTCCCAAAAAAACTTCAAAGGAGCTGATAAAACTAATCACCAGTCCACTCAGAAGCCCCTAATAATGAGCTGCTCAAAAGCTAAGGAAGATATTTGTTTGTTTAAAGGGAGCTTTGAACAAATAGATAGAGGTGAGTTCAGTTAACATAGCCCAACTTGCAAATTTGTACTTCATAATGGCAAGAAAAATAGGAAAATAAGGATTTTTTAACATTAAAACAACAGGGAGATTTGAATTTCAACAAAGCTGTTTGTTAAGTGTATACACTAATGTCCCTTTAACAAATTTATGCCCAACCACAGAGTTATTCATTTGAAGGCCAGTGGTCTGCTGGTGGACCTCCAACAGATTTTGAAGGCATCCCCCCACATGCCCAATTTGTTCTTTGGCTTTTTTATGTGTTTTCATTTTTGACTTTTCACTTGGTGCCCTAAGACTGAAAGGTTAACCCAACCCTGGCCCTTATCTGCTTTCAGTTCTGTCATGGCTATAATCCCCCTTTAAACTAAGGACTTTTACTTGACTTTAACTTGACCATCACTGATTAATTAAAATTGCTTTTGATAACTAAAAACTGATATTTTTCTGCAGAAACTCTCTTACCTGCAGTCCTACCCTATTAAGGCCCACACCTTAGTCACATTTCCAGACCTGGAGACAGAGTAGGGGGTAGGGTAGGATTCCTTCTCTCAGCCCCACTGCAAATTTAAAGTTATTATTCTGTTCTATCACTATTCATTTCTCCTTTACAGTTCACTTGATTTGACTTTGTCTTTGACTTTGATTTGCATTGCTGCCAAATCATGTTCTCTTGATGCAGCTTTGCACTTTTTGGGCAGCTTTTCTGCCTGGATTTCATATTCCCTTTCCTTTGACACCGCACCCATCATTCTTGGTGACTTTAACCAACTCAAAATCCTAGTTATAACACTGTTAAATGACAATGTTCAGCAACATACTCTTAGAAGCCCACCTCCATCACTTAATGTTCCTCAGTTTCTTGAAGATGTAGTTTTAATATATATATATATATATGTGTGTTATTTGTAGATTTCATTATACAACTATCTTGTATGGGGCCTCAAGAACTTTACTTATCTAACAAGACAGAAAAGGGACTCAAGACTATAAGAACGATAGAGAGTAGGAAATAGAAAGTAGAAAATGAAAATGGAGGAGAAAGGGTATAGAAAGGAAAGAAGAAGTTAAAGAGAAGAGTGGAAGGAAGAATAGTTAAGTACCGGTGCATGAGTGCAGGAAAAACATCTGAAATTGTTTAAGTATACAAAAGGGTACAAAATGAGAAGGTTAATTGGGCCTTAGTGATGTCATCTGGAAACCTATGGAACCGGAAAGTGAAGAGACCCATTAGGTAGGAACCTGTCCAAATAGGAGCTGAAATTCCACACTGACCATTTGAGATTGTATTTGCACAATAAATGATTGTTTCTAGCGCAGTAATATTCCAATCTATTGATTTTGTTAATAAATTTGTTTTTTAAAGGACTCACAAGACTGAAATTGAGTTTATGCACTGATTTTCATATCTCAATTAATATGCTTAAGGTCTTTCTTGATTGTAATCCTTATTTTTTTAGGGAAATGTTTGTGGTCTGTGTGGAAATTATGATGACAATGCCAACAATGACTTCCTGACCAGTCAATTGATACAAGCCAGCAATGTAATGGACTTTGGAAACAGCTGGAAGCGAAGTAATCTTTGCCCTGATGCAAACAGTATTCCCCAGCCATGCTTTTCAGCACCCCACCGCAGATCTTGGGCTGAAAAGAAGTGTGATATTATCAATAGCAATGTTTTTCTCAGCTGCCACAGCAGGGTAAATGCTTTTTCATTATATTCATTTAATATTTATTTACCTAAAAAGTTGTCATAGTAATACAAAATAATTTGGATTTAACAGTTAATTAGTATTTAAATTGGACTATATGTATTCCATATGAAACACATTGCAAAGTGTAAATGTTTGCCTAAGCCTACGCACCACTGGGTCAGTTGTTATAGGATGGCAGATATAATTTTACAGGAGATGACCTGAACATATATTGTTAGAATATTAGTCAGTAATGATACATCTAAAACAACCTTACTTGTTGAGAAATCCCTAACCTTTTCCTTCACTCATCTGGGTAGATCTTCAGTTCAGATTAAGTACGTATGTTACTTTAGATGTATCACTACAACATACTGTACTGTATGTCACTGCAACATGTAGGCAAAGCTCCTCATGTCACCGTGCCCATTACTATTTAATTACCATATGTAGTAGACTCTTGCTTTTTTAGCTAAAGTATTTTCTGGACTTTTTTAACTTTAGTTAAAGTCTGTGTCACCATTGTACCTTGTTATGATGCATCAAAACAAGCACAACATAAATGGCGGTGCTAATAAATAATTGCTTTAGAAAGTAATATTTTGATGTGATGTGACTTTTCAAGATGGTAGATATAATAACTAATTATATATAAAGAAGGTGTATCTCTTATCTTGTTGTGCTTAGCCATCACTATTTACTGGGAAAATATAAAAAAATATATAAAACATAAAAAAGTTCCAAGCAGATTATTCAGTGCCTTGACTGGAATTAAACCTAGGACCTCAGCTTTGCAAGGCAGCAGGGCTAACTAGGCAGGGTTCTAAAAGGACAAGACTGTTGCATTACCTAGGCCACTGGTTCTGAAATTTTTTTGAAAAGGTGGTGCTTAAAAAATTATTTTCTATGTTATAGTTCCCATAATGCTTTTAGTCCTTGATAAGATAGAAAATGCTTGGAGCTAGGTGGACCAACAATGCTATGGAAGATTTATTGAGATATTTCGTTTTTGGTAGGTGAATCCAAAACCCTTTTATGATTCTTGTGTAAATGATGTCTGCTCCTGTGATACCGGTGGAGACTGTGAGTGCTTCTGCACTGCTCTGGCTGCCTATGCTCAACAGTGTTCTAAAGTAGAAGTCTGTATTGACTGGAGAACGCCAGAGATTTGTCGTGAGTATATAAAGACATTATAAAGCAAAATTTGAGAAAATTATATTACTTTCAAACAATTATTGGTTTCCTAAAATACAAATGTAATTTCACATACAGTCAGTCTCCAGATAAGGGATCAATCTATAATGAAGAGCTTTTTGCTTTAAAGGGAAAGTATACGCTCTTGTTTAACATAAGCTCAAAGAATAGGACTGTGTTGTACTTTTTGCCTATTGTTTTAAATACACAGATTCTAAATCAAAACAAATAACTGCAATATAAAATAATAGGCAAAAAGAATGTTCTGTATTTTAAACTTAATTTGAACAAGGGAGTACACTGTACATTTCTAGATAATAAACATTTATTTGAAAGAAAAAAATATTGATTTGTTATCAAAATCAATTTATATTAGTCAAATTACCCTTATAAGGTAATCTGTCTCTGGATAACAGATTCAGCCAAAGCTTGATGTATATAGTATATACATATATAGTAGCATAAATTATACACTTTCTTTTTCACCTCTAGCAATATACTGTGACTACTATAACGATGATGCAAATGAATGTATGTGGCACTACATGTCCTGCGGCCCACAGTATAGCACATTTCAGCACATCACCAAGTACTGCTTCTCACCCCCTGTCACACACCTGGAAGGTATGTTTTTACCCTTATCCTGCCTGACCTTATTTCATGTTTTTGTCTGTGACATACTTACAGCATTCTGGGATGGAAAGACTGAACTCTAGAAAAGCAGTGTGTAATAAAGAGCACCTTTGGGGGTGATGTATCAAAGTTTGATTTTTTTAAAGTTTCACGCAAATTCCAACAAATTCAAATTTGGTTTCGAAAATCCAAATGTTCGGTTCTTATTAAATGCAAAAAATTTAACAAAAACTCTTCAGCATCTAAAATCTTTAAAGTTTATGTTGAACTCTAGAAAAGCAGTGTGTAATAAAGAGCACCCTTGGGGGTGATGTATCAAAGTTTGAATTTTTGAAAGTTTCACGCAAATTCCAACAAATTCAAATTTGGTTTCGAAAATCCAAATGTTCGGTTCTTATTAAATGCAAAAAATTTAACAAAAACTCTTCAGCATCTAAAATCTTTAAAGTTTATGTTGAAGTCAATAGGAGTTTTTTTCTATTCAAGGTTTTCAAATGTTTTTGCAAGTTTTTAGACTTTTAGAAAATAATGGATACAACATGAATTTATGGAATTCAAATTTTGTTAATGGTTTAATTTGATAGCATTTTAAATTCAATTTTGTAAGTTTATTCAAAGTGTTAAAAACATCTACAATTCTCAGATTCTAGAATTAATAAATAAGTCTTCTAGTAATTATATTTTTTTGTTAGGTCTGGGAATATTTAGAATTAACATAAACATTTTAGACAGAGTAAGCCTGACTGCCAGAGTATGTTCAAGTAGATTAAGGAACCAATGAACCCTAGCCTAGGAAACAATTCACATTTTTATTTCCACCAGAGACATATACAAACTTGATATCATGTAATAATGTTATATTTTTAAATATTACTGTTTCATTGTTTGGGCCAGCTTTATTAGGATTATTCATTTTAAAAAGATCCTTGAACAATATAAACAAAGGATCCATGACCACTATCATAGTTAACTGTGCAATAGCAATAGATTGAAAATCAGGCATAAAGTTTGAGAGAACCTAAACAAAATTTGTTTGTTCTTATAAGGTTGCTATCCAGTTTGTCCACCTGAACGTCCTTATTACGATGAAAGAAATAAATCATGTGTCGATGCATGTGATTCATGCTTTATCAATAACAGAATCTACATGATAAATGACACTGTACCTAGTAATGACATCTGTCAAACATGGTAAGAGAAATCTATTCTATTGTATTACAAAAATAAAACATTTTGTGACTTTGAATTCAATTTGTTAGTGTATTAGATATATGTATGTATTTAAAGTTTGGTAAATTGCTGTTGCACTATGAGAAAGGTCCTAATAAGGACTGAAATGGCTTTTTGTGCAATGTGCTTGGCATAAATATAATTTTTGTGTGTCTTTATATAATTATAATGGCTTTAAAAAAAGCTGCTCTGAAATGTATTTTTTGCCAAATGTCCTTTTGTCCTTTTTGTGTTCATATCATAAAAATGTTTTGTATGTTTTCTTTTTTAGTAAGTGTGATACTAACCAACAACTGCGTTGTACTCCTATCGAGAACCCTCCAGCAGAATGTTTCTCCAAATGCTATATCAATGGCCAAACCTACAACATTAATGATGTGGTACCTAGTACAGATGAGTGCTCAACATGGTGAGTAAGAGAAATAATTGCTGTACAAGAAAAAGTTTGGCAAGCTGTATACAAAATGTTAGTGCAAACAAAAATGTTTAGGCAACCCCAATGCTGCATACTATTCTATCAATAACTGCAGGTTTCCCACTATATTGGGAACCTCATAACACCTTGTCAAGGAGGACATGTACTCCCTTTGAACAGATATGCCACAGGGGACCTAGACACAAGAGAGTAATATTATATTTTATAACATAGTAGTCATACTTCCTACTGGAAAGTTTCTGAAGCACTCCATTATTGTAGGTTTGGTAAACCATTTCCAGCAAACCTCTAGTATATAGTCTGGGAGGATATATTGGAGAATGCTAAAAAGTCATCTTTTTGGTATAAAGAGAAACATTATAATATTATATTAAACTGGTATACCACTCCTGATAAACCACCTACCCTCAGTCTCAAACTGATGCTGATGTAAATGTGAAGACGTGGATACTCTGTCCTACACTAGATTTGCCCTAAGATGAGCCCTTGGGAGGCAGTCCAGAAGTACCTCCATGGGGAATTTTGGACTACTAGACATAGGGATGTTTAAATGTATGTCTTTATAATCTAATAAACCAATATTTAAATCTACTAAACCAGCAAGGAGACTGATAAGCAATCATTTTTAGTTGCATGAAGATTGATCTTTCTAAAATGGAAACAGCAAGTCATACTAACAGAAAAAGAACCACAAAAGTATATAGAGGAAATTAAATGTATGGAATACTTATTTGAATGGAAAAATGCTACAATGCATCCATATCTTGAGGTGGACTTAATGTTGACTCTTATTATGTTGTTGCCACCTTTTAATGGGCCAAACATTTTGACTACTTTAATATATGATCAATTGCTGTACTTTTTTGTATTTGATAAAGGTAAAGTACTAAAATAAAAACAGTTTAGATTTTAAAGATATATATCTATGACTGCAGTGGGTTTTTATGTAATAATACATGTGTTTGTATAATAGCACTGTTATATCTATTTCTTTAAAAATTTGTTTTAGGGTTCAATTCTAAAACTATTTTGTCTTTTTTTTTCCTCTTTCAGTAAGTGTGATATTAACCGACAGCTGAGTTGTTCTCCTATTCCAAATCCTCCAGCAAAATGTATTTCCACCTGCTCCATCAATGGCCAAACCTACAACATTAATGATGTGGTACCTACTTCAGATGACTGTTCCACATGGTAAGTAAGAGAATTTGCTGCTGCAGGAAAAAATATTTTGTCAGGTTGTATTCTAAGAAGTTAGTTGAAATAGTATACCCTTCATTTTTAGAGCACCGATTATGTAATTATGTAATTGAGTGCCTATGAATGAGTGAATCTGTTCCATTTCGCTTTGCCTACTATACTTTTAATTAAAATATACCAAATTGTCTTTCTTTCTCCATAAAATAGCAAAATTGAACATAGGAGTGCTTATTTAAAGTGTAGTATGTGTTCTAGCCCTGTATGGTCTATGTGCTAGCCTCTGTGGTGTCTTTCCAAGCCTCTTTTCTCCCATAAATATTAATTTAGTCATACCAATCCCGGATTGTTTTTGCTAGGCCCTTTCTTAAATCAATCCAGGAACTGTAAAAAAACAGCCCACATTTTGTAATGATAGTTGTTCACATATACCAGGCTTTAAACATATATACCTAGATGTCATATGATTGTGGTTTAGTGTGTTAAATTATAAATCTGTTTGTCTTTTATTTGCTATTTCAGTAAATGTGATACTAACCGACAGCTGAGTTGTACTCCTCTTCAGAATCCTCCAGCAAAATGTATCACCACCTGCTCCATCAATGGCCAAACCTACAACATTAATGATGTGGTACCTACTACAGATGACTGTTCAACATGGTAAGTAAGAACAAACGCTGCTGTACAAGGAAATATTTTGACAGGTTATATACTTAAATGTTACTGAAAAAAGTATATCCTTAATTTTTGAAGCATTGTTTTTATGACATATATTATAAAAAAAAGATTGAGTTTTTATTTTGTATTTATCCTCTTCTTAAAGATCAGCATGCCCTTTTCTTTAAAAAGAAGGGCCTTCACCAAAAATGTATTTTGTCTACATTTTTTACCATACCATATTTTCTTTCTTTCTCCACATACAGTATAGCACCTTAATGGTACATAGAAGTGACTATTTTAAACCAGACATGCTACTTTTTGCTAAACCCTTTCTTCATTCAATCTAGGGATTGTGCCACAGGGGCTCAGAAACAAAAGTGTACTATGTTTCAATAACAAATTCATCAGACTTCCTACTGAAAATGTTCCTATTCATTTCTATATGGTATCCTTGATACATGATCAATGACTGCACTTTTTGTATTTAATAAATTTATAAAATTAAAGATATCTCATTGTTTTTGTTTTTCAGTAAGTGTGATACTAACCAACAAGTGACCTGTGCTCCTGTTGAGAATCCTCCAGCAAAATGTACCTCTAAATGCTATATCAATGGCCAAACCTACAACATTAATGATGTGGTACCAACTACAGATGACTGTTCAGCATGGTAAGTAAGAACAAACGCTGCTGTACAAGGAAATATTGTGGCAGGTTATATACTTAAATGTTAGTGGAAAAGGAAAACCTTAATTTTTAAAGCATTGCTTTTATGACATATATTATAAAAAAAATACAAGATTGAGTGTTTGTTTTGTATTTATTCTCCTCTAAAATATCAGCATGCCCTTTTATTTAAAAAGAAGGGCCTTCACCAAAAATGTACTTTATCTACACTTTTAAATAAAACATACCAATATTTTCTTTCTTTCTCCACATAAAGCGCCTTAATGGTACATAGAAGTGACTATTTTAAGCCAGACATACTACATTTTGCTAAACCCTTTCTTCATCCAATCTAAGGATTGTGCCACAGGGGCTCAGACACAAAAGTGTAATATCATGTTTCAATGACAAATTCATCAGACTTCCTATTGAAAATGTTCCTGTTCATTTCTATATGGTATCCTTGATACATGATCAATGACTGTTCTTTTTGTATTTAATAAATTTATAAAATTAAAGATATCCAATTGTTTTTGTTTTCTCAGTAAGTGTGATACTAACCAACAAGTGACTTGTACACCTGTTGAGAATCCTCCAGCAAAATGTATCTACAAATGCATTATCAATGGCCAAACCTACAACATTAATGACATGGTACCAACTACAGATGACTGTTCAACATGGTAAGTAAGAACAAACGCTGCTGTACAGGGGCTCAGACACAAAAGTGTAATATCATGTTTCAACAACAAATAAATCAAACTTCCTACTTTAAATGTTCTATTCATTTGTATGTGGTATCATTGATCCATGATCAATGGCTGTACTTTTTGCATTTGATAAATTTATAAAATTAAAGATATCCCATTGTTTTTGTTTCACTCTTTCAGTAAATGTGATACTAACCGACAGCTGAGTTGCACTCCTCTTCAGAATCCTCCAGCAAAATGTACAACCACCTGCTCCATCAATGGCCAAACCTACAACATTAATGACGTGGTACCTACTACAGATGTGTGTTCAACATGGTAAGATAATTTGCTGCTGCAGAAAGAAATATTTTGTCAGGTTGTATTCTATAAAGTTAGTGGAAATAGTATACCCTTTATTTTTAGAGCACTGATTATGTAATTGAGTGCCTATTAGTGATGAGTGAATCTGTTCCGTTTCCACTTTCAAATAAAACATACCAAATTGCCTTTCTTTCTCCATAAAATAGCAAAATTAAGTGTAGTATGTGTTCTAGCCCTGTATGGTCTATGTGCTAACCTCTGTGGTGCCTGTCTCTCAAAACATCATTTCTCCCATAAATTATTAATTTAGTCATACCATCCCTGATTGTTTTTCCTAGGCCCTGTCTTAAATCAATCTGTGAATTGTAAAAATAACAGCCCACATTTTGTAATGGTAGTTGTTCACATATGCCAGGCTTTATATACCAAATTGTCTTTCTTTCTCCATAAAATAGCAAAATAGAACATAGGAGTGCTTATTTTAAGCGTAGTCTGTGTTCTAGCCCTATATGATCTATGTGCTAACCTCTGTGGTGCCTGTCTTTCCAAGCCTCTTTTCTCCCATAAATATTAATTTAGTCATACCAATTCCTGATTGTTTTTGCTAGGCCCTTTCTTAAATCAATCTGTGAACTGTTAAAAAACAGCCCGCATTTTGTAATGATAGTTGTTCACATATACCAGGCTTTAAACATATTTACCTAGATGTCATATGATTGTGGTTTAGTGTGTTAAATTATAAATCTGTTTTGTCTTTTCTTTTGCTATTTCAGTATATGTGATACTAACCGACAGCTGAGTTGCACTCCTCTTCAGAATTCAAAATGTATCACCACCTGCTCCATCAATGGCCAAACCTACAATATTAATGATGTGGTACCTACTACAGATGACTGTTCAACATGGTAAGTAAGAACAAATGCTGCTGTACAAGTAAATATTTTGGCAGGTTATATATACGTAAATGTTAGTGAAAAAAGTATATCCTTAACTTTGAAAGCATTGTTTTTATGACATATATTATTTAAAAAAAAATACATGGTTGAGTGTTTATTGTGTATTTATCCTCTTCTTAAAGATCAGTATGCCCTTTTCTTTAAAAAGAAGGGATTTCACCAAAAATTTATTTTGTCTACTCTTTTAAATAAAACATACCAATATTTTCTTTCTTTCTCCACATACAGTATAGCACCTTAATGGTATTTAGAAGTGCCTGTTTTAAACCAGACATGCTACTTTTTGCTAAACCCGTTCTTCATCCAATCTAGGGATTGTTCCACAGACACAAAAGTGTAATATGTTTCAATGACATATTCATCAGACTTCCTACTGAAAATGTTCCTGTTGCTTTATATATGGTATCCTTGATCCATGATCAATGACTGGACTTTTTGTATTTAATAAATTCATAAAATTAAATATATCCCATTGTTTTTCTCTTTCAGTAAGTGTGATACTAACCAACAAATGACTTGTACTCCTGTTGAGAATCCTCCAGCAAAATGTATCTACAAATGCGTTATCAATGGCCAAACCTACAGCATTAATGACGTGGTACCTAGTACAGATGACTGTTCAACATGGTAAGTAAGAACAAACGCTGCTGTACAAGGAACTATTTTGGCAGGTTATATACTTAAATGTTAATGAAAAAGGAAAACCTTATTTTTTTATGACATATATTATAAAAAAAATACAAGATTGAGTGTTTGTTTTGTATTCATTCTCCTCTTAAATATCAGCACGCCCTTTTATTTAAAAAGAAGGGTCTTCACCAAAAATGTATTTTGTCTACACTTTTAAATAAAACATACCAATATTTTCTTTCTTTCTCCACATATAGTGCCTTAATGGTACATAGAAGTGCCTATTTTAAACCAGACATACTACATTTTTCTAAACCCTTTCTTCATCCAGTCTAAGAATTGTTCCACAGGGGCTCAGACACAAAAGTGTAAAGTCATGTTTTAATGACAAATTCATCAGAATTCCTATTGAAAATGTTCTAATTAATTTCTATATGTACCCTTGATCCATGATCAATCGCTGTACTTTTTTTATTTAATAAATTCATAAAATTAAAGATGTCCCATTGTTTTTCTCTTTCAGTATGTGTGATACTAACCAACAAGTGACTTGTACTCCTGTTGAGAATCCTCCAGCAAAATGTATATATAAATGCGTTATCAATGGCCAAACCTACAACATTAATGACATGGTACCAACTACAGATGACTGTTCAACATGGTAAGTAAGAACAAACGCTGTTGTACAAGGAAATGTTTTGGCAGGTTATGTGTTTAAATGTTAGTGAAAAAGGAAAACCTTAATTTTTAAAGTATTGTTTTTATGACATAAATTTAAAGAAAGAAAAAAAAAATACAAGATTGAGTGTATGTTTTGTATTCATTCTCTTCTTAAAGTTCAGCCAAAAATGTTTTTTGTCTACACTTTTAAATTAAACATACCAATGTTTTCTTTCTTTCTCCACATATAGCACATTAATGGTACATCGAAGTGCCTATTTTAAGCCAGACATGCTACTTTTTGCTAAACCCTTTTTTCATCCAATCTAGGGACTGTGCCACAGGGGCTCAGACACAGAAGTGTAATATCATGTTTCAATAACAAATGAATCAGACTTCCTAATGAAAATGTTATATTCATTTCTATATGGTATTCTTGATCCATGATCAATGGCTGTACTCTGTATTTGATAAATTTATTATATTAAAGATATCCCATTATTTTTGTTTTTCTCTTTTAGTAAATGTGATACTAACCGACAGCTGAGTTGTACTCCTCTTCAGAATCCTCCAGCAAAATGTTTCTCCACCTGCTCCATCAATGGCCAAACCTACAACATTTATGACATGGTACCTACTTCAGATGACTGTTCAACATGGTAAGTAAGAGAATTTGCTGCTATAAAGGAAATATTTAGTCAGGTTTTATTCTAAAAAGTTAGTGGAAATAGTATACCCTTCATTTTTAGAGCACCGATTATGTAATTATGTAATTGAGTGCCTATGACTGATGAACAAATCTGTCCTGCTTCACTTCACCTACTACACTTTTAAATAAAATATACCAAATTGTCTTTCTTTCTCCATAAAATAGCAAAATATAAAATAGGAGTGCTTATTTTAAGCATAGTCTCTGTTCTAGCCCTGTATGATCTATGTGCTAACCTCTGTGGTGCCTGTCTTTCCAAGCCTCTTTTCTCCCATAAATATTAATTTAGTCATACCATCCCTGATTGTTTTTGCTAGGCCCTTTCTTAAATCAATCCAGGAACTGTAAAAAAACAGCCCACATTTTGTAATAATAGTTGTTCACATATACCAGGCTTTAAACATATATACCTAGATGTCATATTATTGTGGTTTAGTGTGTTAAATTATAAATCTGTTATGTCTTTTCTTTTGCTATTTCAGTATATGTGATACTAACCGACAGCTGAGCTGTACGCCTCTTCAGAATCCTCCAGCAAAATGTATCACCACCTGCTCCATCAATGGCCAAACCTACAACATTAATGATGTGGTACCTACTACAGATGACTGTTCAACATGGTAAGTTAGAACAATAGCTGCTGTACAAGGAAATATTTTGGCAGGTTGTATACAAAATGTTGAAATTGCATAACCTTAATTTTTAAAGCATTTATAACATTTTTTATGAAAAATATCTTCGAAAGTTCATTATATTCAACCTCTGTTTAAAGATCAGCATGTCTTTGTAGTAAATTGGCAGGGCCTTCAACGAAAATGCATTATGTCTCTTTAATAAAACATTTTCTTTCTTTCTCTACAATATAGCACATTAATAGTGCACAGGAGTGAATATTTTAGCATAGTGTGTGTTCTAACCCTGTATAGTCTATGTGCTAACCTCTTTTTCCCATAAATTATTAATTTAGTCATACCACCCCTGATTCTTTTGGCTAGTCCCTTTCTTAAATCATTCGAGGAACTTTAATAAAACAGCCCAAAATTTGTAATATTAGTTGTTGACATATATTATAACTGTAGTATGTGTCTCTGAGGTTTACCGTCACTACAAAGCACTTAATTCCCCATTACCCAATGACTATCAAGATACAGTAAGAAGGATACAATGAAGATTTAAGAAAACTCATAAACACTGTGCCTTTAGCTGTGGCAGAATCTGGTGGTATAAATAAAAAAATCATGTTAGGCCTCTGGCAATAAGGTGGATAAAATATGTGAAAAGTAGAATGATGTGCTTGAACTGTTTATTTTTATTTGCTATATTGAAAAGTTTTTGTGCCTCTCAAATAAAAGGTTGTATTTTGCAATATAACATGTTTTACTATCCCATAGTTTAATGTATGCTATTATGTCATGTCCATAGTGCAATGGGAAGTATTGATAGGCAGCAGTATCAGTTTCTTTCATGGGTTAAAATATACTTAGACTATCCTAAATCTCTATCTAAAAATAAAAACATGCAATGCCTGCATTGCAATGTCTCCCCTATATTAAAAGCCCCAACAAGGAGGTCACAAATTCCTTTTGAGCAGATACTGTATACCACAGGGACTCAGGGTACAAAAGCACAGTATCAAATTTTAATGACATATTAATCATACTTTCCTAATCACTTCCGGTGGTGTCCTTTTTTCATGATCAATGGCTATACTTTATGTATTTGTTAACTTGATAAAAAATAAAGTACCAAAATCAAAACTGTTTAGGCTTTAGACATATATACTTAGATGTCCTATGATTGTGGTTTAGTGTGTTAAATCCTAAATTTATAATGTCTTTTCTTTTGCTATTTCAGTAAATGTAATACAAACCAACAAGTGAGTTGTAGTCCTCTTCAGAATCCTCCAGCAAAATGTATCACCACCTGCTCCATCAATGGCCAAACCTACAATATAAATGACATAGTACCTACTACAGATGACTGTTCAACATGGTAAGTAAGAGAAATAGCTACTGCACCAGAAATAGTTTGGCAGGTTGTATACAAAATGTTGAAATAGCATACCCTTAATTTTAAAAGCATTTAAAATTCCTATAAATTATTGTTTTTTTTTTCTTTGCTAAGTTCTTTATTGAGTGTTTATATAATTTGATGGTGTTTGTCAAACAGCCTTGTAATATATTTTTTCTTTTAGTCAAATATTCCATAGTTTTAGCATGCTCAATCATAAAGCTGTTTTGTCTTTTCTTTTTCTCTTTCAGTCACTGTAATACTAACCAACAAGTGACTTGTAGTCTAATTGAGCAGCACCATAATATTTTTTTAGACAAATATGCTTTTATGTGACTGTGTTTAATCATAAAGATGTTTTGTTTCTTTTTCTCTTTTAGTTATTGTGATACTAACCTACAAGTGAGCTGTAGTCTTATTCAGAATCCTCCAGCAAAATGTATCTCCAAATGCTATATCAATGGCCAAACCTACAACATTAATGATGTGGTACCTACTACAGATGACTGTTCAGCATGGTAAGTAAGAGAAATAGCTGCTGTATAATGCATCAGAAAATAAAAGCCTACCATTCTATAAATAACTGCAGGTTTCTCACTATATTACCTGCCTAAGCAGGTAGGTTACAGTTATGTCAAGGTTCAAACAAGGCACAAATTGTAGTAGATTGTTGCCTCCACAGCTGCCTAATTTTTTTTAACTACATTAGGAACTGTTGTGCACATTAAAAAAGCTAAAAGCGGCAGAGACAAAAAACTAAAGAAATGTGAAACAATTCACAGATGGCGAAATACAGATACATAATAATACAAAGCATATGTATGAGGAATTGTGAAGTTAATGGATTTACTGCTTTCCTGACTGAAGCCATTTTGGGAGTCATAAGCATTCATAATTCTCGTACTTTCTTCTAATCCTTTCATGTGCCTGGTTTCTCTCTCTCTTCATTTATTTTCCATTCCTCTCCACCTACTATATACTGTAGTTTTGTTGAATTTGATTATGTTGTTAACATACTTTTAATGGACCAAATATTAGGACTATTTCATTGCATGACTATTAGCTGCATTAATTGTATTTGATAATTTTAAAAGAAAAAAAATAAAATCAAGTTCCAAAATTAAAAATATATACTTAGCTGTCATATAATTGTATTGTGTATTTATGTAATTAAACTGTATTTGTAAAGCAGCACTATATTATACCTTTAAGTCAAATATTAATTTGTATTATCATGTTTCTATTATAAAGCTTTTCTGTCTTTTTTCTTCTCTTTTAGCAAGTGTGATACTAACAAACAAGTGACTTGCACTCTTATTGAGAATCCTCCAGCTAAATGTACCTCCAAATGCTATATCAATGGCCAAACCTACAACATTAATGATGTGGTACCAATTACAGATGACTGTTTAGCATGGTAAGTAAGAGAAATAACTGCTGTACTATTGAATCTTTTGGAAAGTTGTGTGCAAGAGGTTAGTGGAAAACAAGAATGCTTATTTTGCCCTGCTGCTGGGAGAATCAAAGAACTAGAACACAGTGGAAATTTCTATCTGAAAATAAAATCATATTATATGTGCAGTTCTCCCACTATATTAAGACCCTTATTAAAACAGGAAGATTACATACTCCTTTTAATTGGATATGCTACATAGACCCAAGGTGCAACAGAGTGATATAATATTTTATATGATATTATCATATTTTTGATTGATCAGACTTCCTACTGAAACTTTTCCCATTCACTCCAATATGGTATCCTGGGTGGAATGATGCCTAGCAACCATCCAGTATATAGACTGGGAGGACATTTGGAGAGAACACATTATTTTCTCTATTTTGAACCTTTTCCAAAGGAATTGTCTTTATTTAACCCCTTATATGGAGACAGTATGGATGCTCTTTCCTAGGGTGCTTTATACTAATATAGATAGGGATCCCGGAGCTTAAGTCTTGCCAAAACCAATAAAAAACAGCTAGGAGACTAATGACATATTTTGATAGTGGCTAGGAAATTGCTCTGTCTGAAATGGAAACAGCAAACCATACCTACAGAAATGGAACCACAGAAATAAATAGAGTAAATTTAACTAATTCAATTCTTATGTCATGGCATAATAATACAATGCATACAGATGATGACATACCTTTTTAATTTGATTACAAAACTTTGTTGCAAAACTTTTAAAGACCAAACATTATCATTATCTGATCAATGGCTGTGCCTAATTTATGTGATAACTCGATAAAAATAAAGTACAGGTATGGGACCCATTATCCGGAAACCCATTATTGAGAAAGTTCCGAATTATGGAAAACCATTTCCATTTTAATCAAAGTCACATTTTTGAAAATGATTTTCTTTTTCTCTGTAATAATAAAACAGTACCTTGTGCTTGATCCAAACTAAGATATAATCAATCCTTATTGGAGGCAAAACCTATTCCTAAACCTATTGGGCTTAATTACTGTTTAAATAATTATTTAGTAGACTTAAGGCATGGAGATCCCAATTATGGAACAATACCTTATCTGGAAAACCCCAGGTTCCAAGCTTTATGGATAACAGATCCAATACCTGTACCAAAATAAAGAATATTTATGCTTTAAAAATATATACTATATATAGCTATCATATGATTGTAGTGTTTCTTATGTAATTGCACTGTATTTGTAGCAGCACTGTAATATATTTTATTTATTTTACCCGGATCTCATATCTATTCGTTTTACTGTGTTCAATAATAAAGCTGTTTTGTCTTTATTCTCTCTTAGTATGTGCGATACTAACCAACAAGTGAGCTGTACTCTTATTCCGAATCCTCCAGCAAAATGTATCTCCAAATGCTATATCAATGGCCAAACCTACAGCATTAATGATGTGGTACCTACTACAGATGACTGTTCAACATGGTAAGTAAAAGACATTCCTGCTGTATAAGAAAATATTTTGGCAGGTTGTATACAAAATGTTAATAGAAACAAAACTGCTTAGGCTACCCTGCTGCTAGCAGAATAAAAGAGTTGATGCAGCTGAAATCTCTATCTGAAAATAAAAACATACTATTCTCCCACTGTATTAAGTCCTATGGAAGCCTCAACAAGGATGTGATATACTCCTTTTGAGCTGATGTTCCACAGGGCAAAGAAAGCAATATCATGTTTTATGACATATTAATCAACATTTCCTAGTCATTCGTATGTGGTATCCTGAATAGACCAATTCCCAACAAACCACTGGCATATAGACTGGGAAGAGATTTTGGAAAATGCTTAAAAGTCATCTGTTTGTCTCCAATACAAATAGCACATTTATAAAATAAAACAGAAATGGTGCCTTTTTCTTAATTTAACTACCTTTAATACTTCCCTCAGTTGCTAGACACTGGCATTAATGTGGACAAGTGGGAACTTTGCCCCATACATTATGGTATTGCCATAAGATCATCTCTTTCTGGGAGACAGTACAAAGATCTTTCACAGATTGTTTGTGAATAATATGCATACTGATTCCATGACTTAAGTCCAGCTAGGAGACTGATATAACATATTTTGAAATTAGCAAGGAGATTGTTCTATCAAAAATGGAAACAGTAACCATTAAAGAAAAGTAGCCACAGAAAGGTATAGAGCAAATTAAACAAATGGAATACTAACTTACACAGGCATAATAGGATTTACTGCTTTCCTGACTGGAGCTGTGATTGAGACTTGATTTATACACTGTTACAATGCTCCCTTTTTCTCATTATCCTTTTCATTTGCCTGTATTCTTGTTTCTTTGACTTAAGCCACTTCTTTCCACATGCTATAGAGCAATTGTCATTTTTCAATTTGATTATGTTGCTGACTTACTTGTAGTGGACCAAACATTGTCTTCTTCATTATATGATCAATCACCATCCTTATTGTATTCGATAACCTGATAAAAAAAGTAACAAATTGAAAAATCTTTAAACATTTATACCTAGCTGTGATATAATTGAAGTGTCTTATTTAACTGCATTGTGTTTGTAAAGCAGCACTGTTATAATTGTAATTTGTTTTAGCCAGATATCTATTTGTTTTACGGTGTTCAGTCACAAAGATGTTTGTATTCTTTTTTTTCTCTTTCAGTAAGTGTGATACTAACCAACAAGTGAGCTGTACTCTTATTCCGAATCCTCCAGCAAAATGTACCTACAAATGCTATATCAATGGCCAAATCTACAACATTAATGATGTGGTACCTACTTCAGATGAATGTTCAACATGGTAAGTAACAGAAATATCTGCGGCAATAGAAAATATTTTGTCACGTTGTACACAAAATGTTAGTGGAAACAAAAATGCTGCTGGCAGAATCAACAAGCTAATTATATCAATAACTGCAGGTCTCCTAATATATTAAGAACCTTATGAAAACCTCAACACTCAGTTTAATATATGGCAGATGGTCCCAGGGCAAAAGGCAGTGATAATATTTTTATGACATATTGATCAGACTCCTTACTTTTTCAGTCATTTGTATTTGATATCTTAGGTGGGATGATTCCCAGCAACCCTCCAGTATATAGACTGGGAGTAAATATGGGAGTACACTAAACAGTCATCTATTTTTGTCAAAAAGAATATGTTTCAGATTATACTGAATTGGTACTCTATTGCTGAGAAGCTACATGGAATACTCCTGCCAGTCTCAAATAGATGCTGGCTTAAATGTGAAGAATTTAGAATTGTGTCCCATATATTATGGAATAGCCTTGAGATCACCCCCTTCTTGGAGTCAGTATGGTGATCCTCTACAGTGTAATATGAACAATATGCAAAAAGATCCATGTAATAATGTTCTGGGCAACCAGTGCTTATATCTACTAAACCACCTAGGTGTTGATGAACTATATGTTGAAGGTGGCAAGGAAATTGCTCTGTCTGATATAGAATTAGCAAATCCCAGCCACAGAAAGAAAAGGGGGCATACAAATCAATGGAATAATGACATTCATAGCCTAAAAGTACAATGCATACATATGATATAGTGTGGATTTATTGGGTTTACAGCTTTCCCAACTGGAGCTATGATTTAGGGTGACATGGGTATTTATAATTCTCCTTTTTTATCATCCATTTATTTGCCTGTCTTCTTTCTCCCTTTCCTTTTACTTTGGTCATGACTTTCCATCTGCAAAATATATGTAATTTAATTAATTTGATTATGTTGTTGTCATACTTTCAATGGACCAAGCATTGTGACTGCTTCATTAACTGATCAATGGTTGTTCATACTGTATGTGATCATATGATAAAAGTAAAGTAAAAATATAAAATGTCTGAAACATACAGTATATAGCTAGCTGTCATATGATTGTAGTGTGTTTGTGTTGTTATAATGTTATCATTATAAAGCAGCTCTGTAATATAGCTCATTTAGGGAGTCATAAAAACTTTAAAAGCTTCTTCTTTCTTCTGGTCTTCTTTCATTTTCTTTACATTTTAACACTCCTCTTTACATGCTATATAGCTGGAGTTATTTTTGAATTTTATAATGTTGTTGTCTCACTTTTAATGGACAAAACATTGTGACTATTACTGTATATTAAATGATCAATTCCTGTACTTATTGTATTTGATAACTTAATAACCATAAAGTATCTAGATTTAGGTTTTAAACACCTATACCCAGGTGTCATATGATTGTATTGTGTGTAATTTTATTGTGTTTGTAAAGCAGCACTGTAAGATATTTTGTTTATTTTAATCACATACTCTTTTGTTTTACGTTTATCATATAATCAAGACATTTTGTCTTTTTTTCTCTTTCAGTATGTGTGATTCTAACCAACAATTGAGTTGTACTCTTATTCCAAATCCTCCAGCAAAATGTATCTCCAAATGCTATATCAATGGCCAAACCTACAATATTAATGACGTGGTACCTAGTACAGATGACTGTTCAACTTGGTAAGTAAGAGAAATAACTGCTGTACATGAAAAACTTTCAGAAATTTGTATACAAAATGTTAGTGGACACTACCCTGCTGCTGGCAGAATCAAAGAGTTAACACAGCAGAAATTTCTATCTGAAATGGAAAACATACCATTGTATCAACAACTGATGGTCTCCCACTGTAAAGAAGTCCAGGGCACAAGAGAGCAATATCATGTTTTATGACATATCAATTAGGCCCCCTACTGAAAATTTCGTAGTCACTCCTATATGGTATCCTGAATCGACTAATTCCCAGAAAACCTCTGGCGTATAGAGATTTGGGAATGCTAAGATGTCAACTCTTTGGGGCACATTTACAAAAGCACAAACTCACGAGCGTTCATGCGAACGCTCCGAGTGTATTTTCGCCGTTTTTTTCGGGCGTCCGCACGACTTTTTCGTACGGCGCATGACTTTTTCGTACGCTGCACGACTTTTTCGGACGTTTGCACGAACAAATCTGAAAGGTTTTACCGCTGTTTACAATTGTTGGGTATGAAAATTTCGTGAATTTCGGATCGCCAATACGATATTATCGTGACTAATACGATTTTTTCATAAGCATTTTCGTGATATTTGGGATCTTACGAAATTTTCGTTTCCAATACGATTTTTTCCCATTCGTGATTCGGATTCGTGGATTAGTAAATGTGCCCCTTTGTCTCCATTACAAATAGCACATTTATTAATTTGCCATACAGTTTATTTTGGAAAAATATATATAACAATTCCTAAAAGTCCTGGAGAAAACAATATGTTTATCTTTTAACCAGCTAGGAAACAAATAAAGTATATTTTGACATTAGCAAGGAGATTGCTCTGTCAGAAATGGAAACAGTGAACTTTACTGGGTGACACACAGATCTACTAGTAGCAGCTACTTTTTCACGGCTACTAAACACCAGGAAATCCCCTGCCATTGACAATACTGAGAATTGCCTCTGCTAAAACACACATAGAGACAATTATCAACATTGTCTAGTTTTGTAGCCATGACAAGTAGCTGCTACTAGTACCTCCATGTGTCTTCACCCTTACTCAAAGAAAAGTAGCCACAGAGATATATAGAGAAAATTAAACAAATGGAATATTTACTTGTATGGTATAATAATACAATGCATACATTTGATAAATGGTGGGGTCATTGTTGTACTCTTTTAGAATGCTCTTTCTTTCTTATGATTTTTTTTATTTGTTTTTTTTTTTTCATTTTGATTATGTTGTTGCCATACAACAGACCAAACATTGTGACTTCTTCATTAAATAACCAATCACTGTATCTATTGTATTTGATTAAAATAAAATAGCAAAATGAAAAATGTTAGCACTTTAAATATATATATTTTTTGCTTCATACAAGTCCTGTGAGTGAGGTTTGTTTGTGCTTACTTGTTATGTTATGTAAACCATGCACCCAAGCAGTACCTGGAGTTCTCTGTGTACACCATTCCTGGACTTTTAATATCATATTTATCATATGATTGTAGTGTTTCTTATTTGTTTTAGCCAGATATCCACATGTTTTACCGTGTTCAGTCACAAAGATATTTTGTATTCTCTTTTTCTCTTTCAGTAAGTGTGATTCTAACCAACAAGTAAGCTGTACTCTTATTCAGAATCCTCCAGCAAAATGTACCTCCAAATGCTATATCAATGGCCAAACCTACAACATTAATGACGTGGTACCTACTTCAGATGACTGTTCAACATGGTACGTAAGAGAAATAGCTGCGGTAACGGAAAATATTCTGGCACGTTGTATACAAAATGGTAGTGGAAACAAAAATGCTTAGGCTTACCCTCTTGCTAGCAAAATAAACGAGAATCAAAGAGCTAATTTCATCAATAACTGCAGATTTCCTAATATATTAAGAACCTTAAAAAAGCCTCAGCAGAGAGGTAACATACTCATTTTGAGTAGATATGCCAGAGGGGCCAAGGGCACAAGAGAGTGATATCATATTTTTATGACATTTTGATCAGACTTCTTAGTGAAAAATTTCTTAGTCATTTATATATAATATCCTGGGTGGAATGATTCCCAGCAACCCTCCAGTATATAATGTAGATTGGAAGGAAATATGAGAGAATGGTTAACAGTCATCTATTCACCACCAGCAGCAGCACTGTAACATATTTGATTTGTTTTACCATGTTTAATTACAAAGCTGTTTTGTATTTTTTTTTCTCTTTCAGTATGTGTGATTCTAACCAACAATTGAGTTGTAGTCTTATTCAGAACCCTCCAGCAAAATGTACCTCCAAATGTTATGTCAATGGTCAAACCTACAACATTAATGATGTGGTACCAACAACAGATGACTGTTCAACATGGTAAGTAAGAGAAATAACTGCTGTCCATGAAAATATTTGGCAGGTTGTATACAAAATGTTAGTGGAAACAAAAATGCTTACGCTACCCTGCTGCTGGCAGAATCAGAGTTGATGCAGCTGAAATTTCTATCTGAAAATAAAAACATACTATTGTATCTGAATAACTGATAACCTGCTCTGTAAAAACATTTTAAGTCATGTATTCATTTGTTTTACCATGTTTAATCACAAATCTGTTCTGTCATTTATTTTTCTCTTTCAGCAAGTGCGATACTAACCAACAAGTGAGTTGTACTCTTATTCCGAATCCTCCAGCAAAATGTACCTCCAAATGCTATATCAATGGCCAAACCTACAACATTTATGATGTGGTTCCAACTACAGATGACTGTTCAGCATGGTAAGTGAGAGAAATAACTTCTTGTATTCTAGTTGTATACAAAATGCTTGTGGGAACAAAAGTGCTTAGGCAACCCTGCTTATGGTAGAATCAAAGAGCTAATGTAGCTGAAATCACAATCTAAACCTAAAAAAAACATACAAAAAAATCTATCAATAACTGCAGGTCTCCCACCTTGTTAAGAAGGTGAGGAAGGTTGAGGAAAACCTCAGCAGGAAAGCTACTTACACCTTTGGAGCAGATAAGCCACAGGGGCCCAGGGCATTAGAAAGTGATATTATATTTTTTTGACATATTAAACTTCCCACTGAATATTTTTTCTATATGGTATCCTGGGTGGAATGATTACCAGCAAATCATCAGTGTATAGGCTTGGGGACATGGGAGAATGCTAGAAAATACATGTAAGTGATTATATACAGACAAGTACTTAAATCTTCTAAACCAGATAGAAGAAACATATTTTGACAATAGCAAGCTTCCTACTGAAATTTTTTAAACTACCTATAAATTCCCCTTCGTCTCAGATACTGGTGTGAATGTAGAGAACTGGCAACTTAATCCCACACATTGTGGAATTATCCTGAGATCACACCTTTCTTGGATCCAGAGGATCCACAGGAAATTTCATTGTAATATACATAGGGATCTACAGACTTATTTTATGAGGGAATTAATATTTAAATCTACTAAACCAGCTAGAAGACTGATAAACCATATTTTGATAGTGGCAAGCAAATCGTTCTGTCAGAAAATGAAACAGTGAGTGATACCCACAGAAATTTAAACAAATAAAGATGCAAGAAAGAGGAAATTAAAGAAATTGAATAGTTGCTTGCATGGCATAATAATACAATGCATACTTTTAAATAGTGGGTTAATTTGATGTACTGCTTTCTTGACATAAACCACGATTAAGAGCCAATTTAGGTACGCACTTATAGCATTCTAATTCTTATGATCCTATTATTTTTCTGTGGTTTTTATTTTATGTTGTCTCCTTCATTCCACCAGCTATATAGCTGTTGTTATTTTTAAATTTGATGATGTTGTAACCATACTTTTTTTTTGTATATTCTTTATTTATAAACATAGACATTTTTTCAGTTTTATATCACATAATAAAGGGGGGTAGAGAAAGAAAACACGTGTGACATAATGCATCCATTCAGGCCCCAGATAGTCCTCTCTGGGTACCTGTTAGATGCTGTCTCCTTCCAGTCGCTGGGAAAAGTAGTTCTGATGACTACATAGGGAAACCATTTTAGTCGTGTAGAGTCCACTTTGTTGGGATTTTCAATATAGTATGCTACCATTCTGGAACAGTTACTATTAGTCTTCTGTTATGTCATCACATGTGGGTGGAACGGGGGAACAATAACATTCAATAGGAAAATTAAATCATATTAATAATTAGAAGAAGAGAAAGAAAGAAGAACAAAACCTGATAGGTCGCACAGCCGTTCCGCTCCCATTGATTCATTCTGTAACCATACTTTTAATGCACCAAACATTGTGACTACTTCATTGCATGATTGGTTGCTATAATTATCGCGTTCGATAACTTCATATACAAAGTACCAAAACAAAAAATGATTGTAGTGTGTGATTATGTAATTAATCTGTATTTGCAAAACTGCAAATTAATATCTTTAATTCATTTAAGTCAAATATTGCTTTCTATTACAGTGTTCTATCATAAAGCTGTTTTGTCTTTTATTTTTCTCTTTCAGTATGTGTGATACAAACCAACAAGTGAGCTGTACTCTTATTCCAAATCCTCCTGCAAAATGTATCTACAAATGCTATATCAATGGCCAAACCTACAGCATTAATGATGTGGTACCTACTACAGATGACTGTTCAACATGGTAAGTTAGAGAAATTCAACAAGATGTTAGTGAAAACAAAAATACTTAGGCTACCCTGCTTGTGGGAGAATGAAAGAGGTAATGCAGCTGAAATCTCTATCTGAAAATCAAAAAAACATAAAATGTTATCAATAACTGCAGGTCTCCTTATGAAAACCTCAACAGGAAGCACATGTACTCTTTTTGTGCAGGTATGCCACGGAACCCAGGATACAAGAGATCTATTTTACATTTAGATGACATATTAATCAGACTTCCTACTGAAAATTTTCAATTATTCCTATATGGTATCTGGGATAGAACTATTCCTAGCAAACCTTCAGAATACATACTGGGGGGATATATAAGTCATCTATATATATTTCTGTTATGTATAAAAATAACATGTATAAGATTCTACACACCTGATACTATATTCCTGAACAACTACATACAATACTCCTCTTAGTGTCAAAATAGTCACTGATGTAAATTATCCCATACATTATGCCTTGAGATCAACCCTTTCTTGGAGACAGTAGGGTAATTTCAGACTAAAATACATATAGATCACTGGAGTTATGTCATAGGGGAAACTATTAAATTAAATTAAATCAATAAATTAAATTAAATCAACTAAAAAAGAATTATTAGGACATAACTGCTTACCACTTTGTCTTCCAAGAGAGAAGGCTGCTAAGAGGAACCATGACTGAGAGCCCATTTAGGGTATCATATGCAGTCCTAATACTCCTTCTCTTGATCCCTTCTTCTCTTGTTTTTCTTTTTCTTTGGTCACGCCTTTCAACCTTCTATATAGCTATCGTCAGTTTGTCATTTTTGAGTTTGATTATGTTAATGCCATACTTTTAATAGACTGAGCATGGTGACTACATTTTTACATGATCCATGGCTGTACTTATTACATTTCACAACTTTATGAAAAAATAGTACTAAAATAAAAATCGTTTAGGCTTTAAAAATGCATGCCTAGCTGTCCTATGATTGTGGTGTGTGTTTATGTAATTATACTGTACTGTATACTGCAAATTAACACTGTAATAACTTTTATTTTATTTTTAATTTCCCTTTTTTATTGTGTTAAGTAATAAAACTGTTTTCTCCATTTTTTTTTCTCTTTTAGTAAGTGTGATACTAACCAACAACTGACTTGTAATCCTATTGCGAATCCTCCAGCAAAATGTACCACCACCTGCTCCATCAATGGCCAAACCTACAACATTAATGATGTGGTACCTACTACAGATGACTGTTCAACATGGTAAGTAAGAGAAATAGTTGCTGTACAAAAAATATTTTGGCAGGTTGTAAACAAGCTTACATTTTCATATTTTCACATTTATATCAGCCTTTTTTTCAAGATTAAACTGTTAAAAGTTATAATAGTATGCCCTTAAAAGTGAACCAATTTGCTTGAACCATTCATTTTCATTCATGTAGCTGTCTTGTACAACAGTATGCTCTTGTGCCCCTCAAATGAAAAGTTTTATTCTGTAATCTAACATTGTTCACTATTACATAGATTAATGTGCAATACAGGTATAGGACCTGTTATCCAGAATGCTCGGGACCTGGGGTTTTCCGGATAAGGGATCTTTCCGTAATTTGGATCTCTATACCTTAAGTCTACTAAAAAATAATTTAAACCCAATAGGATTGTTTTGCCTTCAATAAGGATTAATTATATCTTAGTTGGGATCAAGTACAAGGTTCTGTTTTATTATTACAGAGAAAAAGGAAATCATTTTTAAAAATTAGAATTATTTGCTTATAATGGAGTCTATGGGAGATGGCCTTTCCATAATTCGGAACTTTCTGGATAATGGGTTTCCGGATAAGGGATCCTTTACCTGTATTATTTAAAATCAATACAACAATGGGACTTATTGATAAGGAGTAGGACGTACCCTTTTCTTGCATAGTCCCAATAATATTTAGGCAACCCTACTGCTGGGAGAACAAAAAGGCTAATGCAGCTCAAATGTTTTTGAGAAGATATGTCTCAGTTGTCCTGGGAACAACAGAGTGATATCATATTTTTATGACATATTAATCAGACTTTTTACTGATACATTTTCCAATCACTCCTATATGGTATACAGGGTGGGACAATATCCAGCAAACCTCCAGTAAATAAACTTAGAGGACATATGGGATAATACTAAAATGTCATCTATCTATGTCCAGTACCAAAGGAATATCTTAAGGATTATTCTCATTTTGTACTATACTCCTTAAAAACTGACAAGAATAACCCTCCTCAGTGTCAAATTGATGCTGAGATGATTGCAGAGGATATTGAACTTTTTCCCAAACATTATGGAATTGTCCTGAGATCACCTATTTCTTGGGAATAAGATGGTAGCTACTTTCTTGGTATTTTAGTCTAATATACATAGGCATTGATGGCGTTATGGAATGCAATACTGATATCTACTGAACCAGTTTTGAAAACTGATAGCCATATTGATAACCATATAGCTGCAAGTATTTGTAAAGCAGCACTGGGATGTAATTTATTCTTTGTGTCAAATGTCCTTTTACTTTGCTGTGTTCAATTATAAAGCTGTTTTATCTTTTCTTTTTCTCTTTCAGTAAGTGTGATAGTAACCGACAGCTGAGTTGTACTCCTCTTCAGAATCCTCCAGCAAAATGTACCACCACCTGCTCAATCAATGGCCAAACCTACAACATTAATGATGTGGTACCTAGTACAGATGACTGTTACACATGGTAAGTAAAAGAAACAGCTTCTGTACAGTTAAAAAAAATTGCTTCTGTACAAGAAAATATTTTGAAAGGTTGTATACTAAATGGGATTGGAAACAAAAATGCATAGTCTGTCCTGCTGCTGGGAGAATCAAAAAGCTAATGCAGTTGAAATCTCTATATGAAAACAAGAAGGACATGTACTCCTTTTGAGCAAACATGCCACAGGGACCCAAGGCACAGTAAAATTATATCATATTGTTATGATATATTAATCAGACCTCCTTCTGAAAAATCTCTGGCCCATGGAAAAACTATTGAGGTGCCATGTTGGCATCTCCTTACCCTAGGTCTTTGTTCCTTTGGCATTTGGCATTCTGTGCAAGCACAGTAGAGTAGATCTCACCAGAATTACATTACTGCTCATGCTGTAACAGGGATTTTCCAAAGGCATGCCTGGGAAGCCAGAAGGAATGTAAGTAAGATGCCAGCTCAGGCAAATGCAGTTTTCTCCTAACAGGGGCACCAGTCTTGGGAAAAAATTAACAATCTAGGTGGCGCCTAATATTTTGGCATCCCCAGTGAAATGTACTTTATATGTCCTTTATAGTGGCAAAGAGATTGCTCTGTCAGAAATGAAAACCATACTTACAGAATGGGAACTACACTAAGAAATAGAGGAGATTAAAAGAATGGAATACTTAATTACATGGCATAAGTGCACAATGCATACCTATGCTGATGTGTGGAGTAATAGAATGTATTGCTTTCCTGACTGGAGCCATGATTCACAGCCAAATTAGAGTGAAATATAAATTCATAATTTGCTTTCTTTCTATGCTTTCATTTGCCTTTTTTTCCCATTTGCATCTTTTTTTCTTTAATTGTGGTCACTCCTTCCACCTTTTGTATAGCTGTTGTCGTTTATAATTTTCATTATGTTGTTGTCATACTATTAATGGACCAAATATAGTGATGACATCTTTACTTGATAAATAACGGTTCTTATTATATTTGATAGCTTGATAAAAATAAAGTACCAAAATAAAAGCTGTTGTAAAGTGATACTGACACTAAAACTTTTCAAAATACAAATATACATAAAAAGTACCTATAGGTCTCGATGATCATGTTTTATAAATTTGGTTTGTTTTTGTAAGTATTACTTGTTACCTGAAGTTCCTAAACCATTTTTGCCAATCTGACTGCCCCTTCTCAACCTGTCAGTTCTAGCTTCTACATCTAATAGACATCTGCTGCATGAAAATGGCAGCTCCCTCACAGAGGATCATGGGGGGTCAGAGAGGTTATGTAAACGCAAATACTTTTATAGCAAAATTATTAATATCAAGCAAAGAAAATGTTAAGATAGATGTAATTTCTAGTGTCAGTATCTCTATAAGATTGTAGTGTGTTAATGTTATAATGCTGTATAAAGCAGCACTTTAATAACTGTTATCAATTCATTTTATCAGGTTCAATCTTAAAGCTGTTTTGTCTTTTCTTTTTTCTTTCAGTCTCTGTGATACTAACCAACAAGTAAGCTGTACTCTTATTCAGAATCCTCCAGCAAAATGTACCTCCAAATGCTATATCAATGGCCTAACCTACAATTTGAATGATGTGATACCTACTTCGGATGATTGTTCAACATGGTAAGTAAGAGAAATAGCTGCTGTAAAAGAAATTATTTTAGTATATTGTATACAAAATGTTAATCAAAAATGGAAGAAAAAATGCCTAGGTGCTGCTAATGCTTCTGGGAGAATCAAAAAGAAAATTCATCTAAACTCTCTATCTGAAAATGAAATACCATTTTAACAATAATTGTAGGTCTCACTCATATTAAGAGCCTTATAGGGTGGTCACATACTACTTTTTGGCATATATGCCAAAGAGGCCAGGGCACAAGAGAGTAATGTCATGTTTTTTTTTTATATATTAATCAGAATTTCTACTAATACATTTTCCAGTCACCCCACAGTATATGGTATTTTGGGTGGAACAATTTGTTGCAAACTTCCAGAATATAAACTGGGAAGACATATTGAAGAATGTAAAAAGTGATCTATTGTGTCCAGTACAAAAAGAACATGTATATGATTGAAGAAAATGTGTACTCCATTCATGAGAAACTATATTGTCTTTTCTTTTTCTCTTTCAGTTACTGTGATACTAACCAACAAGTGAGCTGTACTCTTATTCAGAATCCTCCAGCCAAATGTATCTCCAAATGCTATATCAATGGCCAAACCTACAACATTAATGATGTGGTACCAACTACAGATGACTGTTCAGCATGGTAAGTAAGAGAAACAGCTGCTGTACAAGAAAATATTTTGATATGCTTGGCCTCAAATAGATACTGGTATGAATGTGGTGAACTTTCAACTTTGTCACACACATTGGGGCTGATTCATCAAAGTACAAATTCGAATCCCAAAATGGGTAAAATTCAGATTAGATATGATCATTTCTGATGATCGGAAATGTCATGAAAATGCTTACGAAAAAATTGTATTAGTCACGATAATATCGTATTGGCGATCCGAAAGTCACAAGATTATATATAAATTATACTATGGAATAGCTGAATCTTACTTTGAGATTAACAAATAGATTGTTCTGTCTAAAATGTATGTATGTATGTATATTATTTTTATCTATATAGCATTACTTATGTATGCAGTGCAGTATAGCAGAACAATAACTCAATAAACAAACATGGGTTCATTACAATAATAGATACATAACTAGAAAGTACAATAATGAATACAAATAAATATAAAGTACAGTTGCATTTTTAAGATTCAACAGAGCTAAGTGACAAAGAGACAAGAGGATGGAGTTCCCTGTAGAGCTTACAATCTAAGTGGGAGGGTAACTTAAGACACAAATAGGAGAGTGATAAATGTTGCAGGTTACAGTGGGTGATACTGTAATATAAGTGCAAGTTCTCAGTTCAGGTGCTTTGCAAGTGCTTCCAAGGAAAAATGGAAACAGAAAACCATGCCCACAGAAACTTCAATAAGAAATAGAGGAAATCAAATGAATGAAATACTTACATGCATGGCATAAAAATGTAAGAAAAAAATGTTGCACGGTAGAAGTGAGAAGAAATGCTCATTGACTTTAATGCATTTGGAGTGACGCGCATTGTTCAATGTTATTGCCATACTATTTAGGGACCAAACATTGAGACAACTTCATTACAGAATAGCTATCTGTACCTAATTTATGTGATAACTTGATAAAAACATAATATATGCTTTAAACATATATATCTAGCTGTCATATATTTGTAGTGTGTATCTTGTATTTCTTTTAGCCAAATATTTCTTTGTTGTATCATGTTCAATCATATTTTATCTCTTTCTCTTTCAGTAAGTGTGATACAAACCAACAAGTGAGTTGTAGTCTTATTCAGAATCCTCCAGCAAAATGTACCTCCAAATGCTATATCAATGGCCAAACCTACAACATTAATGATGTGGTACCTACTTCAGATGACTGTTCAGCATGGTAAGTAAGAGAAATATCTGCTGTATAAGCAATTATTTTGGCAGGTTGTATACATATTGTTAGTTGAAACAAACATGTCAAGGCTACCATGCTGCTGGGAGAATTAAAGAGCTAATGCAGCTAAAATCTCTATCTAAAAATAAAAAAATAACATTCTTTCAATATCTGCAGGACTCTCACTATAGTAAGAGCCTAATGAAGACATATGCAGATTTATTACATACTTCCTTTTGAGTAGATATGCCAAAGGGGCTCAGGGCACAGGAGAGAGTGATACCATATTTTTTTCTGACAGATTGTAGTACAGGTATCGGACCCCTTATCCGGAAACCCGTTATCCAGAAAGCTCCGAATTACGGAAAGCCCGTCTCTCATAGACCCCATTTTAATCAAATAATTCAGAATTTTAAAACTGATTTCCTTTTTCTCTGTTGTAATAAAACAGTGCCTTGTAACTGATCCCAACTAAGATATAAATAATCCTTTTTGGATGCAAAACAATCCTATTGGGGTTAATTAATGTTTTATTGATTTTTTAGCAGACTTAAGGTATGGAGATCCAAATTACAGAAAGACCCCTTATCCAGAATACCCTTGGTCCCGAGCATTCTGGATAATGGGTCCTATACCTGTATTAGAAATGGAAACAAAGAACTATAGCTACAAAACAGCAACCACAGAAAGAAATAGAGGAAATTAAATGAATGTTACATAGTAACATTGGGTTGAAAAAAGACCAGAGTCCATCAAGTTCAACCCTTCCAAGTAACCCCAGCACACATAAACCCATACTGACCTATCTATATTCACATGCATAAACCATATATACCAACATCAATACTAACTGTAGATTTTAGTAGCCTTGGATACTATGCTTGTTCAAGAACTCATCCAAGCCCCACTTAAAGACATTAACAGATTCTGCTATAACAACATCACTAGGAAGGGTAGTCCACTTATCTGCATGGCAAAATAATACAATGCAAACATTTCATGAGTTGCGGGGTAATTCTTTCTTGACTGGAATTATGATTATTCAGAGAGCCATACACTCCTTGTTTTTTTATCCTTTTATCTTTTATCTGTCTTCTCCCTTTTTTATTTTGCTTTTGTCACTTCTTTCCACCAGCTATATAGCTATTCAGTTTGATAGTGTTGCCATAATTTTAATGGACCAAACATTGTGACTACTTCATAACATGATTGATGCCGGTACTTAAATTATATTGTATAAGCTGATAAAATAAAGTACAAAAATAAAACATATTTTGGCTTCAAACATACTGTATATACCTTGTTGTTATATGATTGTAGTATTTTTTTTTATTTAACACTGTGCTATAAAGCCACACTGTAATATATTTTATTTCCTTTAGTCAAATATACTTTTTTTGTTACCATCTATAATCATGAAGCTGTTTTGTCTTTTCTATTTCAGTATATGTGATACTAACCAACAAGTGAGCTGTACTCTTATTCAGAATGCAAAATGTACGTCCAAATGCTATATCGATGGCCAAACCTACAACATTAATGATGTGGTACCAACTACAGATGACTGTTCAGCATGGTAAGTAAGGGAAACAGCTAGTGTACAAGAAATTGTTTTGGCAAGTTGTATACAAAATGTAAGTGGAAACACAAATGCTTAGGCAGAAAATAAAAACATACAATTCTATCAATAACTGCATGTCTACTACTATATTAAAAGCATCATGAAAACCTTAAAAAGGAAGTTGTGTATTCCTTTTTAGACGATATGCCACCAGGACACAAAAGAGTGATTTATGAAAAATGAATCAGTCTTATTACTGTAAATTTTCCCAATTTCTCTTCTATAATATCCTGGGGACTATGATTCCCAGCAAAACTTCAGTAGATAAACTGGGAGGACATATGGCAAAATGCTAAAAATAAATCAACATGTATTTGTGTGGAGTATAAAGAAAAATATGTATAATGTTATCGAAAATTGGTACAGGTATCGGACCCCTTATCCGGAAACCCGTTATCCAGAAAGCTCTGAATTACAGAATGCCCGTCTCCCATAGACTCCATTTTAATCAAATAATTCAGAATTTTAAAACTGATTTCCTTTTTCTATGTAGAAATAAAACAGAACCTTGTAATTGATTCCAACTAAGATATAATGAATCCTTATTGGATGGAAAACAATCCTATTGGGTTTAATTAATGTTTTATTGATTTTTTAGTAGACTTAAGGTATTGAGATCCAAATTACGGAAAGACCCCTTATCCGGAATACCCTTGGTCCCGAGCATTCTGGATAATGGGTCCTATACCTGTACTATATTCCTACATAGAAAATTCCCCTAAGTTTCAAATAGATGTTGCCATCTTTTAGTTTGTGTGCTTCTTTTCATCTGTTATGTAGCTGTTGTCATGTTTTAATTTAATTATGTTATTTCCATACTTTCATTAAATGATCATGGGTTGTGCTTACTGTATTTTAAAACTAAATTAAAAATAAAGTCCTAAAATACAAATTGTTCAGGGTTTAAACATATGTAGTTAGCTATCAAATAATTGTGGTGTGTTTTTATGTAATTATACTGTATTTGCAAAGCAGCATTGTAATAACATATATTTGCATATTTTCTTCTCTTTCAGTAAATGTGATACTAACCAACAACTGAGTTGTAGTCCTCTTCAGAATCCTCCAGCAAAATGTACCACCACCTGCTCCATCAATGGCCAAACCTACAACATTAATGATGTGGTACCTACTACAGATGACTGTTCAACATGGTAAGTAAGAGTAATAGCTATTGTACATTGGTTATACAACATATTGTGAAACACATTCTTCAATTGTCTTAGGTTTTAAATATACGTATATATACCTAGCTGCTGTATGATTGTGGGCCTGATGCAATTATATTGTGTGTATATTTTTCTCTTTCAGTAAATGCGATACTAACCGACAGCTGAGTTGTACTCCTCTTCAGAATCCTCCAGCAAAATGTACCACCACCTGCTCCATCAATGGCCAAACCTACAACATTAATGATATGGTACCTACTACAGATGACTGTTACACATGGTAAGTGGTGAGGATATGGTTGTCAAAAATGAAAACGTTAGTTGTAGGGTAATGGGATTTACTGCTTTCCTTACTGGAACCATGATAGTAAGCTAATTTAGGGAGTCATACACACTCCTTATACTACTTCTTTCTTCAGATTCTTTCTTTTGTCTATCTTCTATCCTTTTTCCTTTAAATTAGCCACTCCTTCAATCCCACTACTTAGCTGGTGTTGTTTTTTTTATTACATTGTTGCAATACTTTTAATTCAACAAACATTGGGCCTGATTCACTAAAGTCCGAAATAAGGAGTGCTATTTATAGCATGCGTTAAAAATCTTATCACTTCTTATTTTTCGCTCGATTCACTAAAAGGACACTTGTCATAATTAAGAAGCGATGTTCTTGGCGTTATTTATCTTGCAACGACATATTTTCAAGCAATGTGCTGCGTAATATGTTGTGTGCTGCGTAATATGTTGCTTGAAAATATGTCGTTGCAAGATAAATAACGCCAAGAACATCGCTTCTTAATTATGACAAGTGTCCTTTTAGTGAATCGAGCTAAAAATAAGAAGTGATAAGATTTTTAACGCATGCTATAAATAGCACTCCTTATTTCAGACTTTAGTGAATCGGGCCCATTGTGTCTACTTTATTACATTCTTCACAGCTGTACTTATTTGATAGGTTGATAAAAATTAAGTACCAAAATAAATACTGAGTAGGCTTCAAACCTCACTGTCATATTATTGTAGTGTGTGTATATGCAATTATACCGTGTTTATAAAGCAGCATTCTTATTTATTTGGTCTTATAATCAAATATCACCTTGTTTTACTATGTTCAATCATAAAGCTGTTTTGTTCTTTTATTTTTTTAGTAAGTGTGATACTAACCAACAAGTGAGCTGTACTCTAATTCAGAATCCTCCAGCAAAATGTACCTCCAAATGCTATATCAATGGCCAAACCTACAACATTAATGATGTGGTACCTACTACAGATGACTGTTCAACTTGGTAAGTAAGAGAAATTGCTGCTTTAAAAGAAAATAATGTGGTAGGTTTTATACAAAATGTAAGTGGAAGTCTAGCTTAAAGGAACAGTAACACCAAAAACTGAAAGAGCTTTAAATTAATACAAATATAATGCACTGTTGCCCTGCACTGGTAAAACTGGTGTGTTTGCTACAGTAACACTACTATAATTTATATAATAAGCTGCTGTGTAGCCACGGGGGCAGCCATTCAAGCTGGAAAAAAGGAGAAAAGGCACAGGTTACATAGCAGATAACAGATAAGTTCTGGAGAATGCAATAGTGTTTTATCTGTTATCTGCTATGTGCCTGTGCCTTTTCTCCTTTGAATGGCTGCCTCCATGGCTACATAGCAGCTTATTTATATAAATTATAGTAGACTTTCTGAAGTAAACACACAACTTTTACCAGTGCAGGGCAGCAGCACATTATATTTTAGTTACTTTTATACACTTTCAGTTTTTGGTGTTACTGTTCCTTTAAGCTACAATTCAGCTGGGAGAATCAAAGAAATAATGCAGCTACAATCTGTATCTGAAATTAAAAAGATACCATTATGTCAATAAATATATGCCTCAACCTATATTAAGAGTTTGATCAAAAACCTCAATAGGGCGGTAACATACTCCTTTTAAGCAGCTTTGACAGGGGTGCAGGACATAAGAGATGATTTCATAGTTTTAGGTAATATATATTAGACTTCCTACTGAAAAAATCCCCATTAGTCCTATATGGTATCTTGTATGGAATGATTCCCAGTCCATACACCAGTCCATACATCAGTGTCTAGGACAATGAAACAGTGTAGAAGATTCTGATTAGTTTTTGCTATATTCCTGAAACACTCTATAGAATATGCCTCTCAGGCTCAAATAGATGCAAGTTTAAATGTGAAGAATTCATAATTCTCCTTTCTTCTGATCTCATCATTGACCTGTCTACTCTCTATTTTCCTTTTACTTTGGTCACTCATTTCTGTTGTTGTTTTTGAATTTCATAATGTTGTTTCCATACTTTTAAATTACCACAAATTTGACTACTTCATTACATGATAAATGGCTGCACTTATTTCATTTGATAATTAGGTAAAAGTAAAATAACACAATAAAAATGTTTAGGCTTAAAACATGTAAATACTTAGCTGTCATATGATTGTAGTGTATTTTTGTAATTATATTTTGTTTGTAAAGCAGCACTCTCATTTCTTTAATATCCTTTTGTTTTATTCTGTTCAATCCTAAAGCTGTTTTGTCTTTTTATTTCTCTTTTAGTCTCTGTGATACTAACCAACAAGTGAGTTGCACTCTTATTCAGAATCCTCCAGCAAAATGTACCTCCAAATGCTATATCAATGGCCAAACCTACAACATTAATGATGTGGTACCTACTACAGATGACTGCTCAGCATGGTACGTAACATAAATAACTGCTGTACAAGAAAATATTTTGGCAGGTTGTATACAAAGTGTTAGTGGAAACTGTATACTCTTAACTTTTAAAGCATTATTGCATAGTAGTGCCTATTTTAAGCATAGGCTGGGTTCTAGCCCTGTACAGTCTATGTACTTACATCTTTGGTACCTCTTTTCTTCCATAAATTATTATTTTTTGCTGAGCCCTTCCATAAAGCCAGTCCAAGGACTGTAAAAATAATAAATCCAGGCAGGTTGAATACAAAATACAAAAACCTCTGCTAGCAGAGGTTCATCTATATATTCTATATATTCATCTATTTGTGTCCAGTACCAATCAAACATGTATAAGATTATACTGATTTGGTACTTCAGTCTCAAACATATGTTGGCATGATTGTGGGGAATGAGATCATCCATTTCTTGGAGACACTACAGAAAATACTCCACAGGCTATTTCGATCAAATATACATAGGAAGTACTTATGTCCTGTGGAAATCAATACTTAAATCTATTAATACAGCTAAGACACTAATGAACTGTCATTCAAGATTGACAAGGAAATTGCTCTGTCTGAAATGGAACAGAGATCCATACCCACATAAAGGAAACAGCAGAAAGAAATAGAGTGGCAAAATAATATAAATATACATATGATGATGATGTGTGGAATAATTGCTGTTACTACTACTACAGAAACTTCAATTGAGAGCCAATTTAGGGAGTCATATGTACTCATAATACAACTTATTTCTCCTGATTTTTTTATTTTGCCTGTTTTCTCTCTTTTTTCCTTTTACTTTGGTCACTAATTTCTACCTACTATATAGCGGTTTCTGTTTTTGAGTTTGATTATGTTGTTGCCATCTTTTTAATGGAGTAACATTGTGACTACATGATCATTGATCATGATCACTGATACATGATCAATGGCTGTACGTAATGTGTTTCATAAGTTGATAAAATAAAGTACAAAAATAAAAAATGATTAGACTTTAAACATATATACTTTGCTGTCATATGATTGAAGTATGTTTTACCATGTTCATTTACAAAGCTGTTCTGTGTTTTTTTTTAGCAAGTTTTATTTTGTTTGTAAAGCAGCACTCTCATTTCTTTAATATCCTTTTGTTTTATTCTGTTCAATTCTAAAGCTGTTTTGCCTTTTTATTTCTCTTTTAGTCTCTGTGATACTAACCAACAAGTGAGCTGCACTCTTATTCAGAATCCTCCAGCAAAATGTATCTCCAAATGCTATATCAATGGCCAAACCTACAACATTAATGATGTGGTACCAACTACAGATGACTGTTCAACATGGTAAGTGAGAGATATAGCTACCTTAAAGAAAATATTTTGGCAGGTTCTATACAAAAAGTTAGTAGAAATAAAACTGCTCAGTCTATACTGCAGCTGAAATATCAATATGAAAACAAAAACCATACTTTTCTATTAGCTGCACTGCTGAACCAGCCTGGAGCTTGTTGAACCATTTTTGGACAGTAACAAGGTGATTGCTCAGTCAGAAATAGAAACAGCGAGCTGTACCAACAGAAAGGGAATGGCAGAAAGGAAAAGAGAAAATTAAATAAATAGAATTCTTAATTGTATGACATACTAATACAATTAATACATTTGATGATTTGTGGTTTTTTTTGGATTTACTGTTTTCCTGACCTTAGCCATGATTGAAATCCCAGCTGGGGTATCACACACACTCATAATACTTTGAATGCTTTTGCTAGCCTGTCTTTAATTAATTTGGTATAGGGGGTGTCGTCCTTTTTAAATTATATTATGCTGTTGCCCTACTTTTAATGGATCAAACATTGTGTACTTCATTTCCTATTCCATGGCTGTACTTATTTTATTTGAGAAAAATAAAATTAAAAAAATAAAACAGTTCAGGCTTTAAACATACTCTTAGTTGCTATATTATTGCAGATGTGTTGATGTAATTATACCTTGGTTTTGCAAAGCAGCACTTTAAATTCTTTTATTTCTTACAGGCACAGTAACACTATTGTTTTACTGTATGAAATCATGGCGCTGTTTAGTATATTTTTTATTATTTTTCTTTCAGTAAATGTGATACTAACCGACAGCTGAGTTGTACTCCTCTTCAGAATCCTCCAGCAAAATGTATCACCACCTGCTCCATCAATGGCCAAACCTACAACATTAATGATGTGGTACCTACTACAGATGACTGTTACACATGGTAAGTAAGATAAATAACTGCTGTACAAGAAAATATTTTGGAAGGGTGAACACAAAGTTTTAGTGAAAACAGAAATACTTAGGCACCCTGCTTTTTTTTTTTTTAGCAAGTGTGATACTAACCAACAAGTGAGCTGCACTCTTATTCAGAATCCTCCAGCAAAATGTACCTCCAAATGCTATATCAATGGCCAAACCTACAGCATTAATGATGTGGTACCTACTACAGATGACTGTTCAACATGGTAAGTAGGAGAAATAGCTACCTTAAAGAAAAGTATACAAAAAGTTAGTAGAAATATAACTGCTCAGGCTATACTGCAGCTGAAATATGAAAACAAAAACCATACTTTTCTATTAACTGCTTTGCTGAACCAGCCTGGAGACTGATGAACCATTTTTGGACAGTAACAAGGCGATTGCTCAGTCAGAAATAGAAACAGCGAGCTGTACCAACAGAAAGGGAATGGCAGAAAGGAAAAGAGAACATTAAATGAATAGAATTCTTAATTGTATGGCATGATAATACAACCCATACATTTGATGATTTCTGGGGTTATTTAGATTTGCTGTTTTCCTGACCTTAGCCATGGTTGAGATCCCACCTGGGGTATCACACACACTCATAATACTCTTTGAATACTTTCATTTGCCTGTCTTTACTTAATTTGTTAAAGAGGTGTTGTCCTTTTTAAATTATATGATGCTGTTGTCCTACTTTTAATGGACCAAACATTGTGATTACTTCATTTCCTGTTCCATGGCTGTACTTATTTAATTTGAGAAAAATAAAAGTACAAAAATAAAACAGTTCAGGCTTTAAACATATTTCATAGCTGTCATATCATTGCAGTAGGTGTTGATGTAATTATACCTTGGTTTTGCAAAGCAGCACTTTAAATTCTTTTATTTCTTTCAGGCACAGTAACACTATTGTGTTACTGTTTGACATCATGGGGCTGTTTAGTCTATTATTTTCTATTATTTTTCTTTCAGTACATGTGATACTAACCAACAGCTGAGCTGTACTCCTCTTCAGAATCCTCCAGCAAAATGTACCACCACCTGCTCCATCAACGGCCAAACCTACAACATTAATGATGTGGTACCTACTACAGATGACTGTTCAACATGGTAAGTAAGAGAAATAGCTGTACAAGAAACTGTTTTAGCAGGTTGCATTCAAACCATTAGTGGAAACAGAATGCTCTTAATTATATTATATGATGAAACACAACATTGAGTTTTCATTTTTATATTCAGCCTCTTTTGAAAGAGCATGCCTTTTCAGTCAAAAAACAGGGCCTTTATTGGAAATGCATTATGTCTTCAATTTTTAATAAAACATACCAATATTTTCCTTCTTTTTTCTTTTCCCTCACATTTAAAACACCCCAACCATTACCCCACGACTAACAAGATACATTTAGGAGAACACAAAAGAGATTAAGGAGAACATATAAACACTGTGCCGATAGCCCTGGCAGAACCTGCTCAAGACTAAACTTTTTTTGAGGACTCTGGCATGTTATGGGTTTAGTGCAATAAAGGTGGATAAAATATAGCTGGATAAATATGCTCAAACTATTCATTTTCAGTTATACAATGGGACTTATTGCTAGGTAGCAGTATCCGTTTTTTGCATTGTTTCAAAGGACCAAGGGTATCAGGACCAAGGGTATTCCGGATAAGGGTTCTTTCCGTAATTTGGATTTCCATACCTTAAGTCTACTAAAAAAATCAATAAAACATTAATTAAACACAATAGGATTGTTTTGCATCCAAAAATGATTATGTATATCTTTGTTGGGATCAATTACAAATTACTGTTTTATTACTACAGAGAAAAAAGGAAATCAGTTTTAAAATTCTGAATTATTTGATTAAAATGGAGTCTATGGGAGATGGGCTTTCCGTAATTCGGAGCTTTCTGGATAACGGGTTTCCGGATAAGGGATCCCATACCTGTTCAGTGAAATCTCTATCTGAAAATAAAAGCATTCCATTCTTTCAATTAATGCAGGTCCCACTATATTAAGAGCCTTATGAAAACCAAACAGGAAGGTCATTTACTCTTTTAAAGCATATAAGCCTAAGGGACCTTGCCAAAATATAGCAATATCATCATTTTATGACATATTAATCAGACTTCCTAGTGAAAAATGTCCCAATAATTTCTAAGTAGTATGCTGAAATTAATGATTCCCAGCAAACCTCAAGTAAAAAAAATACTAAAAAGCTATTATCTATAGTATTACAATGAATAGCTATTTGTTAAAAAATAGCTAGAATACTCCCCTCAGTCACAAACAGATACTGGCATGATTGTAGAGATTATGGAACTAAGAATTGGCTTAAGATCACCCCTTTCTTGGAGACAGCATGGAAGATACTCCACAGGGTATTTCTGACAAATATACATAGCGATCCCTTGTTTTTTGTCCTAAACCGGCTAGAGAGATTGATCTATCTGAAGTGGAAACAGTGAGCCGCACCCACAGAAAGGAAACCACAGACAGAAATAGAGAAAATTAAACAGATTGCTTACTTGATGATAGTGAATACTTTATGACATGATCACTGTACTTAGCTTACTGGATTAGAACACGTCTAACTCATTAAAGCCATTGGCTGTTTTTTTTAAGGTGACTTTTTCCATGCCACTTGTCTTTTTTACAGTGCAACTTTTTTTTTTTTTTTTGCTGCAATTGGAGTCTATTGTCATTGCTCATTGCTATATTTGATAACTTAATAAAAACAAAGCACCAAAAAAAACCAATGTTTTGAATGTAAACATTTATATGCATACCTGTCTTAGGACTGTGGTGTGAGTTTATATTATGATATTGTGTTTACAGAGCAGCACTGTAATAGCATTCATTATATTTTCGCATCACATGTAGTTTTAGTTTAGTATAATCAATTATAAAGCTGTTTAATCTTTTCTTTTTCTTTTTTAGTAAATGTGATACTACCCGACAGCTGAGTTGTACTCCTCTTCAGAATCCTCCAGCAAAATGTACCACCACCTGCTCCATCAATGGCCAAACCTACAACATTAATGATGTGGTACCTACTACAGATGACTGTTACACATGGTAAGCAAGAGTAATAGCTGCTGCATAAATAAATATTTTTGCTGATTGTATACATAAAAATAGTGGGGAAAATAGCTAATGCAGCTGAAATGTCTATCTGAAAATAAAAACATACCACTCTATTAAAAAATGCAAGTGTCCCACTATATTAAGAGTCATATGAAAATTTCAACAGGGAGGTACTCTGAGAAACTACAAAGAATTTTCCCCTTGACTTTAAAACATACTGATGTGAACGTAGAGAATTTGTCAAATTCTCCAAGACGTTATAACATTGCCCTGAGAGTATCTGATTCTGGGAGACATGCACAGATGGAATAAACATACATGGAATAATATACACCTTGATGTCATATGATTGTAATGTGTGCTTTTTGCAATTACATTTTGGTTATAAAGTAACACTGTCATTTCTTTCCTTTCTTTAAGTCAACCATGTTCAATTTTAAAGCTGTTTTATTTTTTTACTTTTTCTCTTTCAGTAAGTGTGATAGTACCCAGCAAGTGAGCTGTACTCTTATTCAGAATCCTCCAGCAAAATGTACCTCCAAATGCTATATCAATGGCCAAACCTACAACATTAATGATGTGGTACCAACTACAGATGTCTGTTCAACATGGTAAGTAAGAGAAATAGCTGCTGTACAAGAAAATATTTTGAAGGTTGTATACAGACTGCTAGTGGAAACAAAATGCTTAGACTGCCATGTTCCTGTGAGAAATAAAGCACTTATGCAGAAAAAATAAAAACATACAATTCTATCAAATTCACATCTCCAACTCTATCAAGAGCCTTATGAACACCTCAACATGCTGTTCACATACTTTTTGAGCAGATTTGTCAACATTTATCAGGGTGTAAGAGAGTGTTATCATAATTTTATGACATATTAGTCAGTCTTCCTACTGACAAATTTTCCAATCATTCCTATATGGTGGAAAGTTTCCCAAAAAACACTCTGTTATAAACACTGGGAGGACATATGGGAGAATGCAATTCATCTGAGTCCAGTACAAAGAGAACATGTATACGATTATACTGATATTCCCTTCAGTCTAAACTAGATGCTGGCATGATTGTGGAGAATATTGAACTTTGTCTCTCAAATTATTGAATCACCTTGAGATCACACCTTTTTTGGAGACAGTACAGAATTTTCACCACAGGGTATTTCTGACTACCATAATTAGTGATCCCTGGAATTATGATCTGGGGAAACCAATACTTAAACCTCCTAAACCAGCTAGGAGACTAAGGAACCATATTTGACAGTGGCAAAGAGATTGCTCTGTCAGAAATTAAAACATACTGACAGAATGGAAACCACAATACTTCCAGATCTTCTGATCCTTACATTGTCTAAGTTTTTTTTGTGTTACCATTATAAAGCTGTTTTGTGTTTCATTTTTTTCTTTCAGTCTCTGTGATACTAACCAACAACTGAGTTGTAGTCTTATTCCGAATCCTCCAGCAAAATGTACCTCCAAATGCTATATCAATGGCCAAACCTACAACATTAATGATGTGGTACCTACTACAGATGACTGTTCAGCATGGTAAGTGTTAGTAGAAACACATTTAATCAACATTTAAACAACCCTAATCTCTATCTAATTTTCAATGCTTATACAGCTGAAATCTCTATCTGAATATAAAAACATACCAATCTATCAATTACAACAGATCTACCACAAGAGAGCCTTAGGAAAATGTCAATAAGGAGGTCATGTACTCCTTTTTACTTAATAAGTAAAAATGTTCCCAGTCACTGCCATATGGTATCCTGGGTGGGAAGATTCCCAGCAAACCTCCAGTATAGATACTTCTATCAATAACTGAAGGTCTGCCACTACATAAAGAACCTTATGAAAACCTTATGAAAAACCTCAACAGGGAGGTCATGCACTTTTTGAGCAGATATGCAATTGGCCCTGGGAACAACACAGCGATTTTAATAATCAGACTTCCTACTGAAATGTTTTCAGATCACTCCTATCTGATATGCTGGGTGAAACAATTCCCACCTTACCTCTGGGACATAGACTGGGAGGACATATGTTAGAATGCTAAAAAAAAAGTCATCTACATATATTTATGTTCACTACATAGACAACATGTATGAGATGTTTCTGAAATGATACTATATTCTTGAGAATCTGCATAGTATACTCCTTTCAATCTCAAATAAATGCTGGCATAAATCTAAAGAAACTTGAACTTTTCCCCATAGATTATGGAAGTGCCTTGAGATCACCCAATTATTGAAGATAGTAGAGAAGATTTTGAGAGAAAAATTTTCAAAATAAAAACTGCCTTAAACATAAATACCTAACTTTCATATCATTCTAGTGTGTTTATTTATTTATACTATGTTTGCAAAGCAGCACTGTGATATTTTTTATTTTAGACTATAATTCCTTTTTTTATCACGATTAATCATGAAACTGTTTTGTCTATTTCTTTTCTATTTCAGTAAGTGTGATACTAACCAACAAGTGACTTGTACTCCTATTGCGAATCCTCCAGCAAAATGTATCACCACCTGCTCCATCAATGGCCAAACTTACAACATTAATGATGTGGTACCAACTTCAGATGACTGTTCTACATGGTAAGTAAGAGAATGATAAACGTTATTTTGACAGTGGTGACATTAGATGTAGGGTAATGAGTTTTACTGCTTTCCTTACTGGAACCATAATTGTAAGCTGATTTAGGGAGTCATACACACTCCTTATACTCCTTCTATCTTCTGATTCTTTCTTTTGTCTACCTTCTATCCTTTTTTCTTTAAATTAGCCACTCCGTTATACCCACTATGTTGTTGTTTTATTACTATGTTCAATCATAAAGCTGTTTTGTTCTTTTATTTTTTTTAGTAAGTGTGATACTAACCAACAAGTGAGCTGTACTCTTATTCAGAATCCTCCAGCCAAATGTACCTCCAAATGCTATATCAATGGCCAAACCTACAACATTAATGACGTGATACCATCTACAAATGACTGTTCAACATGGTAAGTAAGATAAATTGCTACTTTAAAAGAAAAAAATGTGGTAGGTTTTATAAAAAATGTAAGTGGAAGTCTAGCTTAAGCTACAATGCAGCTGGGAGAATCAAAGAGATAATGGAGCTAAAATCTGCATCTGAAATTAAAAAGATACCATTATGTCAATAAAAAAATATGCCTCAACCTATGTTAAGAGTTTGATAAAAACCTCAATAGGGAGGTAACATACTCCTTTTGACATAGTCTAATATATTAGACTTCCTACTAAAAAAAATCCCAATTACTCCTGTATGGTATCTATGGAATGATTCCCTGGTATATGGACTGGGAGAACATAGTGGAGAATTCTAAAAAGTCTTCATTGTCCAGGACAATGAAACAATGTATACGATTATGATGCGTTGCTACTGTATTCTAGAACAACTATATAGAATATGCCTCTCAGGCTCAAAGAGATGCAAGTGTAAATGTGGAGAATTCATAATTCTCCTTTCTTCTGATCCCATCATTGTCCTGTCTTCTCTCTATTTTCCTTTTTACTTTGGTCACTCATTTCTGTTGTAGTTTCTGGATTTCATAATGTTGTTTCCATAATTTTAAATTACCACAAATTTGACTACTTCATTACATGATAAATGGCTGCACTTATTTCATTTGATAATTTGGTAAAAGTAAAATAACATAATAAAAATGTTTAGGCTTAAAACATGTATATACCTAGCTGTCATATGATTGTAGTTTTTTTGTAATTATATTTTGTTTGTAAAGCAGCATTCTCATTTCTTTTATTTTCTAAAGTCAAATATCCTTCTGTTTTATTCTGTTCAATCCTAAAGCTGTTTTGTCCTTTTATTTCTTTTTTAGTCTCTGTGATACTAACCAGCAAATGAGTTGTACTCTTATTCAGAATCCTCCAGCAAACTGTATCTCCAAATGCTATATCAATGGCCAAACCTACAGCATAAATGATGTGGTACCTACTTCAGATGACTGTTCAACATGGTAAGTAAGAGAAACAGCTGCTGTACAAGAAAATATTTTGGCAGGTTGAAGACAAAATGTTAGTGGAAACAGAAATGCTTAGGTTACCCTGCTGATATAAGAATCAAAAAATGAACACAGCCACAATCTCTAACTGAAAATAAAAACATGCCATTCTATCACTATATTGAGACTCTTATGGCATCATCAACAGGGTTATCACATACTCCATTTGAGCAGATATTCTAGAGGAGCTCATGGTATAAGAACAGGATATATTTTTACGACATATTAATCAGACTAAGTACTAAAAATGTTTCCAGTCACTCCTATATGGTATACTGGGTGGAATGATTCCAAGCAAACTATAGTGATTTGGTACTTCAGTCTCAAACATATGCTGGCATGATTGTGGGGAATTGCCATGAGATCACCCATTTCTTGGAGACAATACAGAAAATACTCCACAGGGTATTTCGATCAAATATACATAGGAAGTACTTATGTCCTGTGGAAATCAATACTTAAATCTATTAATACAGATAAGACACAAATGAACCATCATTTAAGATTGACAAGGAAATTGCTCTGTCTTAAATAGAAACAGAGATCCATACCCACATAAAGGAAACAGCAGAAAGAAATAGAGTGACAAAATAATATAAATATACATATGATGATGTGTGGAGTAATTGCTGTTACTACTACTACTACAGAAACTTCAATTGAGAGCCAATTTAGGGAGTAATATGTACTCATAAAACGACTTATTTCTCCAGATTCTTTTTTTTTTTTACTGTTTCTCTATTTTTTTACTTTGGTCACTAATTTCTACCTGCTATATAGCTGTTTTTGAGTTTGATTATGTTGTAGCCATATTTTTAATGGAGTAACATTGTGAATACATGATCACTGATACATGATCAATGGCTGTCCTTATTGTGTTTGATACGTTGATAAAATAAAGTACCAAAATAAAAAATGATTAGACTTTAAAAATATATATCTTGCTGTCATATGATTGAAGTGTGTTTTACCATGTTCATTTACAAAACTGTTCTGTTTCTTTTTTTTTAGCAAGTGTGATACTAACCAACAAGTGAGTTGTAGTCTTATTCAGAATCCTCCAGCAAAATGTACCTCCAAATGCTACATCAATGGCCTAACCTACAACATTAATGATGTGGTACCAACTTCAGATGACTGTTCAACATGGTAAGTGAGGGAAATAGCTAATTTAAAGAAAATATTTTGGCACGTTGTATACAAAAACTTAGTAAAAATACAATTGTTCAGGCTATACTGCAGCTAAAATATCAATATGAAAACAAAAACCATACTTCTATCAATAACTGCTTTGCCTGGGGACTGATCAACCATTTTTGGACAGAAACAAGGTGATTGCTCAGTCAGAAATAGAAACAGTGGGCTGTACCAACAGAAAGGGAATGGCAGAAAGGAAAAGAGAACATTAAATGAATAGAATTCTTAATTGTATGGCATAATGATACATTATTTCTATTTCTTTCAGGCACATTAACACTGTTGTGTTACTATATTAAATCATGGGCTGTTTTGTCTATAATTTTTCTTTCAGTATGTGCGATACTAACCAACAGCTGAGTTGTACTCCTCTTCAGAATCCTCCAGCAAAATGTACCTCCACATGCTATATCAATGGCCAAACCTACAACATTAATGATGTGGTACCTAGTACAGATGGCTGTTCAACATGGTAAGAGAAATAGCTGTTGCAAAAAAAAAAAAAAACTGTTTTAGCAGGTTGCATTCAAACCATTAATGGAAACAGAATACTCTTAATTATATTATATAATGAAACACAACATTGAGTTTTCATTTTTATATTCAGCCTCTTTTGAAAGAGCATGCCTTTTCAGTCAAAAAGCAGGGCCTTTATTGGAGATGCATTATGTCTTCAATTTTTAATAAAACATACCAATATTTTCCTTCTTTTTTCTTTTCCCTCACCACAAAAAACCCCAGCCATTACCCCACGACTAACAAGATGCATTAAGGAGAACACAAAAGAGGTTAAGGAGAACATATAAACACTGTGCCGATAGCCCTGGCAGAATCTGCTGTAGATAAAAAAATACTTTTAGGGCTCTGGCATGTTAGGGGTTTAGTGCAATAAAGTTGATAAAATATAGCTGGATAAATATGCTCAAACTATTCATTTTCAATTGTACAATGGGACTTATTGCTAGGTAGCAGTATCAGTTTCTTGCATTGTTTAAAAAATGCTTAGCCTGCTGGGAGAATCAAAGAGAAATGCAGTGAAATCTCTTGCTGAAAATAAACACAAACCATTCTTTCAATTAATACAGGTCTCACAATATTAAGAGCCTTATAAAAACCATGTCTTTTTTTTTTTGCTGCCATTGGAGTCTATTGCCATTTTTTTTACTGTGAAAACTGGTGAAAAATGTTGCTCAGTACAATATTTGATAACTTGATAAAAACAAAGCACCAAAATAAACAATGTTTTGGATTTAAACATATACATACCTGCCTTAGGACTGTTGTGTGAGTTTATATTATGATATTCTATTTACAGAGCAGTACTGTAATATCTATAATAATATTTTCACACCATCTGTAGTTTTAATTTACTGTGTTCAATTATAAAGCTGTTTTATCTTTTCTTTTTTTCTTTCAGTAAATGTGATACTAACCGCCAGCTGAGTTGTACTCCTCTTCAGAATCCTCCAGCAAAATGTACCACCACCTGCTCCATCAATGGCCAAACCTACAACATTAATGATGTGGTACCTACTACAAATGACTGTTACACATGGTAAGTAAAAGTAATAGCTGCTGCATAAAGTAATATTTTTGCTGACTGTATACATAAAAAGTGGGGAAAATAGCTAATGCATCTGAAATGTCTATCTGAAAATAAGAACATAGCATTCTCTTAAAAACTGCAAGTGTCCCACTATATTAAGAGCCACATGAAAACTTTAACAGGGAGGTACTCTGAGAAACTACAAAGAATGTTATAGAGATTTTACACAGGTTGTTTCACAATATAATACCTAAAGATTCCTGGACTTGTGTTCTGGGGAAAACAATACTTAAATCTACTAAACCAGCCAGGAGACTTTAACAGTAACAAGATGATTGTTCTGTCAGAAATAGAAAAAGACAACCGTACCCATATATATATATACACACACACACACATATATACCTTGCTGTCATATGATTGTAATGTGCGCTTTTGAAATTACATTGTGTTTGTAAAGTAACACTGTCATTTCTTTTCTTTCTTTTAGTCAAAAATCCTTTTTTGGACCATGTTCAGTTTTAAAGCTGTTTTATTTTCTTACTTTTTCTCTTTCAGTCTCTGTGATACTAACCAACAAGTGAGCTGTACTCTTATTCAGAATCCTCCAGCAAAATGTACCTCCAAATGCTATATCAATGGCCAAACCTACAACATTAATGACGTTGTCCCTACTACAGATGAATGTTCAGCATGGTAAGTAAGAGAAACAGCTGCTGTACAAGAAAATATTTTGAAGGTTGTATACAAACTGTTAGTGGAAACAAAATGCTTAGACTGCCATGTCCCTGGTAGAATTAAAGCACTAATGCAGACGAAAATAAAAACATACTATTCTATCAATAAATTCACATCTTCCACTCTATTAAAAGCCTTATGACCACCTCAGCAGGCTGTTCACATACTTTCTGAGCAGATTAGTCAAAATTGCTCAGGGTGTAAGAGAGTGTTATCATATTTTTCCAATATTTTTTTTTCCAAAATTTTCCAATCACTCCTATATGGTGGAAAGTATCCCAGAAAACACTCTGTTATATACACTGGGAGGACATATGGGAGAATGCAAAACAATTCCTCTATTTGAGTCCAGTACAAAGAGAGCATGTATAAGATTATACTGATATTCCCTTCAGTCTAAACTAGATTCTGGCATGATTGTGCAGAATATTGAACTTTGACTCTCACATTATTGAACTACCTTGAGATCACACCTTTTTTTAGAGACAATACAGAATATACACCACAGGGTATTTCTGACTAACATAATTAGTGATCCTTGGAATTATGTCCTGGGGAAACCAATACTTAAACCCTCTAAACCAGCTAAGGATCCATATTTGAAAGTGGCAAGGAGATTGCTCTGTCATAAATTGAAACAACAAGCCATACCGACAGAATGGAAACCACATACAGAAACAGAGGAAATTAAACAAATTAAATACTTACAGATCTTCTGATCCTTACATTGTCTGTGATCTTTTTTTGTGTTACCATTATAAAGCTGTTTTGTGCTTTTTTTTTTCTTTCAGTCTTTGTGATACTAACCAACAAGTGAGCTGTACTCTTATTCAGAATCCTCCAGCAAAATGTACCTCCAAATGCTATATCAATGGCCAAACCTACAACATTAATGATGTGGTACCCACTTCAGATGACTGTTCAACATGGTAAGTAAGATAAATAAATGCTGTATTTTATTTGGCAGGTGATATACAAAGTGTTATTAGAAACAAACTTAGACAACCCTAATCTCTATCTAATTTAAAATTTTAAATCTTTATCTGAGGATAAAAAATATACCATTCTATCAATTACAGCAGATCTACCACAAGATTAAGGAAAATGTCAATTAGGAGGTCATGTACTCCTTTTGAGCTGATATGCCACAGGGGCCCAGGGCACTAGAAAGTCATATCATATTTTTATGACATCTTTATTAGTAAAATTTTCGAAGTTACATAGTTACATAGGGTTGAAAAAAGACTATCAAGTCACTGCCATATAGTATCCTGGGTGTAAAGATTCCTAGCAAACCTCCAGTAAAGATACTGGGAGGATATTCTATCAATAGAAGGTCTCCCACTATATAAAGAGCATTTTGAAAACCTCAACAGGGAGATCATGCACTTTTTTTGAGCAGATATGCCACATGGGCCTAGGGTACAATACAGCAATTTTATATCATACCATTATGTCATATTAATCAGACTTCCTAATGAAAATGTTTCAGATTCTCCTATATGGTATCCTGGGTTGAATAACTCCCATCTAACCTCTGGCATATAGACTGGGAGGCCATATGGGAGAATGCTAAAAAAATCATCTACTTGTATTTATATTCACTATATAGACAACATGTATGAGATGTTTCTGAAATGGTACTTTATTCCTGAGAATCTACATAGTACGGTATACTCCTTTCAATTTAAAAAAAATGCTGGCATAATTCTAAAGAACCTTGAACTTTTCCCCATAGATTATGGAAGTGCCTTGGGATCACCCTATTGTTTAAGATAGTAGAGAAGATTTTAAGAAAAAAAATGTTTAAAAATAAAAACTGCCTTAAACATAAATACTTAACTTTCATATCATTGTAGTGTGTGTTTATTTATTTATACTATTTTTGTAAAGCAGCACTGTAATATCTTTTATTTCTTTTAGACTATAATCCCCCATTTTTATCGTGATCAATCATGAAGCTGTTTTGACTGTTTTTTTTTTTTTTTTTTCAGTAAGTGCGATAGTACCCAACAACTGAGTTGTACTCCCATTGCGAATCCTCCAGCAAAATGTACCTCCACATGCTATATCAACGGCCAAACCTACAATATTAATGATGTGGTACCTAGTGCAGATGACTGTTCAACATGGTATGTAGGAGAAACAACTGCTGTATAATAAAATATTTTGGCAGGTTGTATAAAAACTGTTAGTGGAAACTGTATACTCTTAACTTTTAAAGCATTGGTTATAACATATTTTCTAAAACATATCCTTGATTTTTCATTTTTTTATCCAGCCTCTTTTTAAAGACCAGCAGGACCTTCAATGAAAATGCAATTTGTCTATACTTTTAAATAAAATATATAATTTTTCTCTCTTTTTCCACAATATAGCACATTAATAGTACATATGAGTGCCTATTTTTAACAGTCTATATGGTCTATGTGCAAACCTCTGAGGTGCCTGTCTTTCCAAGCCTCTTTTCTCCCATAAATCATTCATTTAGTCATGCCAGTAATGCTTCTATTTGCTAAGCTCTTTCTTTAATTTGGGGACTATAACACAAAAAAACAACACCCTATTTCATGAATGTAGTTGTTTATATGTACCAGGAAAACATAAACATTAATAGATGAAAATGCTTTTTAGAGGTCTAGCATGTTAGCATATCAGACATCCTAGCGAAAATTTTCCAAATAACTACTATATGGTACGCTGAAATTAATGATTCCCAGAAAACCTCCTGTATATAGACGGGGAAACATATAAGATAATTCTAAAAAGCTTTCTATTATTGTCCACTTAAAGAGAATATCTATAGGATTACACTGAATAGGTATTATATTTTTTAAAAAACTACGTAGAATACTCAAACAAATTCTGGCATGATTGTACAGATTATTGAACTCATAGAATTGGCTTGAGGTCACCCCTTTCTTGGAGACAGAATGGAAGATACTCCACAGGGTATTTTGGACAAATATACATAGCATTGTCTTGTCTTTTGTCCTGGGGAAACCAATTCTTAAATCTCCTAAACCAGCTAGAAAACTATTTCAAGGAGATTGATCTATCTGGAGTGGAAACAGTGAGCTGCACCCACAGAAAGGAAACCACAGATAGAAAAATAGAAAATAAAACGGATTACTTACTTGATGATGTGTGGAGTAATTGGATTTATTGATTTACTGACTAGAGCCATGATTGAGAGCCAATTTAGGGAGTCATACTCATTCAGAATACTACTTGAAATCTCTTCATTTGATGTCTTTTTTTCCTTTTACTTTGGTCACTCCTTTCTACCTGCTATATAGCTGTTGTCATTTTTGATTATGTTGTTGCCATACTTTTGTTGATTAAACATGTTAATACTGTGAATACTGTGAAACATAAAGTGAATACTTTATGACATGATCACTGTACTTAGCGTATTGAATTAGTGATGAGTAAATCTGTAATATTTGGCTTTGTGAAAAAGATTGCAAAACGCCAAAAACACGTCTCATTGACGGCCATTGGCTGTTTTTTGAGGTGACTTTTTCCATGCCACATGTCTTTTTTTTATAGAGCAACTTTTTTTTTTTTTCTGCAAAAACAAAGCACTAAAATAAACAATGTTTTAGATTTAAACATATACATACCTGCCTTAGGACTGTGGTGTGAGTTTATATTATGATATTGTGTGTACAGAGCAGCACTGTAATAGCATTAATTATATTTTCACATCACATGTAGTTTTAATTTACTGTGTTGAATTATAAAGCTGTTTTATTTTTTTTCTCTTTCAGTAAATGTGATACTAACCGACAGCTGAGTTGTACTCCTCTTCAGAATCCTCCAGCAAAATGTACCACCACCTGCTCCATCAATGGCCAAACCTACAACATTAATGATGTGGTACCTACTACAAATGACTGTTACACATGGTAAGCAAGAGTAATAGCTGCTGCATAAAGAAATATTTTTGCTGATTGTATACATAAAAATAGTGGAAACAAACAACAAAGAAAATAACTAATGCAGCTGAAATGTCTATCTGAAAATAAAAACATACCATTCTATTAAAAACTGCAAGTCTCCCACTATATTAAGATCCTGGACTTGTGTTCTAGAGAAAACAATACTTGTATCTACTAAACCAGCCAGGAGACTGACGAACCAAACTTTGACAGTAACAAGATGATTGGTCTGTCAGAAATAGAAAAGCAAATCATACCCAAATATATAGAAAAAGGCTAAGGCACACACTTATAGGGATAACAACCTGGGTGCAAATCAGATAAACAATGTAAATATGTAAAAAATGCTGATGCACACCAGGAAAATTTTACCGAAACGTCGATCTAAATAAACTAAGTATCTTTTTTTTGATAAAATTTTCCTGGTGTGCATCAGCATTTTTTACATATATATATATATATATATATATATATATCTTGCTGTCATATGATTGTAATGTGTGCTTTAGCAGTTACATTTTGTTTGTAAAGTAACACTGTCATTTCTTTTCTTTCTTTCACTGAAAAATCATTTTTTTGACCATGTTCAATTTTAAAGCTGTTTTATTTTTTTTTACTTTTTCTCTTTCAGTCTCTGTGATACTAACCAACAAGTGAGCTGCACTCTTATTCAGAATCCTCCAGCAAAATGTACCTCCAAATGCTATATCAATGGCCAAACCTACAACATTTATGATGTGGTACCAACTACAGATGACTGTTCAGCATGGTAAGTAAGAGAAACAGCTGCTGTACAAGAACATATTTTGTCAGGTTGTATACAAACTGTTAATGCAAACAAAATACTAAGACTGCCATGTTCCTGGGAAAATTAAAGCACTAATGCAGATGAAAATAAAAACATATCAGTCTATCAATAAATTCACATCTCCCACTCTATTAACAGCCTTATGAACACCTCAACATGATGTTCACATACTTTTTGAGCGGATTTGATGAAATTGCTCAGGGTGTAAGAGATTGTTATTTTTTTTTTATATCATATTAGTCAGTCTTTCTACTGACAAATTTTCCAATCATTCCTATATGGTGAAAAGATTCCCAGAAAACACTGTTATATACACTGAGAGGACATATGGGAGAATGCAAAAATATTCATTTATTTGAATCCAGTACAAAGAGAACATGTATAAAATTTTACTGATATTGTCAGGCCTGGCCTCTGGCGAGAGACCAGCAGGTAGGAGCCTTTGTATAGATAACCCCCAGAACTCCCTTAAAGGGCCAGACAGCCAAGTGAGATGAAAATAGGTAGTTTAATGAACACAAAAATAAAAGTAAAGTACAAGCCTGTGGTAAGGTAAGGTACAGAGTCCGGCAATATGCAAATCCGTGAGCAGGCAGAGGTCAGTCCAGGCAGAGTTCAAGCAAATCCAAATATCAGGCAGAGGTCAGTCCAGGCAGAGTTCAAGCAAATCCAATAATCAGGCAGAGGTCAAATCGGGGAACCAAACAGAAATCAGGCAGGGCAAAGGCAGGGAACAGGAATCAGAAGTGGCAAGACAAAGCTCAGCAGGAACGATGATCGAGCAACTGGGTGTTGCCCGAAGAGGGTTTATATAGGCGGGTAATTAGAGAAGCAGCCACACATGTGATAAACGATATCTGTTGCGACATAAGCAAAACTGGTGGAAATGCAGAAGGCACATAAGGGCGACTGATCCCATGGAGCTCGTGGAGCCTCCTGTGGCTCACCAAGCAAGTGCACCTCCAGTTCCACACACAGTCCAGGGATCGAATCCCTATAGTTCCTGACAGATATTCCCTTCAGTCTAAACTAGATTTTGGCATGATTGTGGAGAATATTGAACTTTGTCTATCAAATTATTGAACTACCTTGAGATCATCCCTTTTTTGAGACAGTACAGAATATACTCCACAGGGTATTTCTACCATAATTAGTGATCCCTGAAATTATGTTCTGGGGAACCAATACTTAAACCTCCTAAACCAACTAGGAGACTAAGGAACCATATTTACAGTGGCAAGGAGATTGCTCTGTCAGCAAATTTTCTTGCCGTTTCACGAATTTTATGGCGAAGCAAAACTGGACAGATTCGCTCATCACTATGTGTTGCCATCATAAAGCTGTTTTTTCTTTCAGTTACTGTGATACTAACCAACAAGTGAGCTGTACTCTTATTCAGAATGCAAAATGTACCTCCAAATGCTATATCAATGGCCAAACCTACAACATTAATGATGTGGTACCAACTACAGATGACTGTTCAACATGGTAAGTAACAGAAATAAAGGCTGTATATAAAAATATTTGGCAGGCGATAAACAAAGTGTTACTTAGACAACAAACTTAGACAACCCTATTCTCTATCTAATTTTTAGTGTTAATGCAGCTGAAATCTCTATCTGAAGATAAAAACATACCAGTCCATCAATTACAGCAGATCTATCACAATATTAAGAGCATTAGGAAAATGTCAATAAGGAGGTCATGTACTCCTTTTAAACTGATTTGCCACAGGGGCCAAGGGCACTGGAAAGTGATATCATATTTTTATGACATCTTCATCAGTAAAAATGTTCCCAGTCACTGCCATATGGCATCCTGGGTGGGAAGATTTCCAGCAAACCTCCATAGTATCATAGTATAGTATCAATAACTAAAGGTCTCCCACTATATATAGAGCCTTATGAAAACCTCAGCAGGGAGATCATGCACTTTGTTTGAGCAGATATGCCACATGGGCCCAGGGTACAACACAGCAATTTTATATCATACCATTATGTCATATTAATCAGACTCCTACTGAATATTTTCCAAATCACTCATTTATGGTATTCTGGGTAGAACAATTCCCGTCAAATCTCTGGGATATAGACTGAGAGGATAAAAAATAATCTACATGTATTTATGTTTAATATATAGACAATGTATGAGATTTTTCTGAAATGGTACTACCTGTATATTCCTGAGAATTTACATAGTATACTCCTTTCAATCTCAAATAAATGCTGGCATAAATCTAAAGAAACATGAACCCTTGAGATCACCTAATTTTTGAAGATACTAGGGAAGATTTTGAGAAAAAAATGTTTCAAAATAAAAACTGCCTTCAACATAAATACCTAACTTTCATATCATTCTAGTGTGTGTTTATTTATTTATACTATTTTTGCAAAGCAGCCTTGTGATAGTTTTTATTTATTTTAGGCTATTATCCCCCATTTTATCGTGATCAATCATGAAGCTGTTTTGTCTATTTTTTTCTTTTTCAGTAAGTGTGATAGTACCCAACAACTGAGTTGTACTCCTATTGAGAATCCTCCAGCAAAATGTACCTCCACATGCTATATCAACGGCCAAACCTACAACATTAATGATGTGGTACCTAGTGCAGATGACTGTTCAACATGGTAAGTAGGAGAAGCAACTGCTGTATAATAAAATATTTTGGCAGGTTGTATAAAAACTGTTAGTGGAAACTGTATACTCTTAACTTTTAAACCATTGGTTTTAACATATCTTATGAAGATTTTTTAAAGTTTGTATACAAGCTGTTAGTGGAAACACATAAACACTGATAGATGATCCCTTTTAGAGGTCTAGCATGTTAGGGGTTCAGTGCAGTAAAGATGGATAAAATATAGGTAAAGTGAATAAATATGCTTATAATATTTATTTTCATTTAGCTATTTTGTAAAACATTATGCTCTTTTGTCTCTCAAATAATACATTTTATTCTGTGATCTAACATGTTTTACTATTACATAGTTATATTATATTATTACATAGTTATATTATTATTATTATATTATTACATAGTTATATTATTATTATTATTATTATTATTATTATTATTATTATTATTATTATTATTATTATTATTATTATTACATAGTTATAGTATTATTATATTATTATAATAATTATATTATATTATTATTATATTATATTATTATATTATTATTATTATTATATTATATTTTTTTTTTAATTTGACAATTTTTATTATTTTTCTTTCCATTAAAACAAACAAACAATCACATTACAAGGGTATAGCCTTTCCAAAAGTTGGTCAACTTATGAATCTCGCCTTCAGGCCATACAACTTTTATTAACTACACTCTATACTCAATATAGAGAAAATTTTAGGGGATAGAGAAACAGGAGAGAGAAGGGAAAGATAGAAAAGGAGAGGGAAAGAAAAAAAAAAAAAGGAATTAGGAGACACATAAGTAAGAACATTAAACTAGATTATTATTATATTATTACATAGTTATATTATATTATTATTATTATTATTATTATTATTATTATTATTATTATTATATTACATAGTTATATTATTATTATTATATTATTATTATAATAATTATATTATATTATTATTATATTATATTATTATAGTATTATTATTATTATATTATTACATAGTTATATTATATTATTTGAACTCAATAGTACAATGGGGAGCTCACTATTCTCTCCTATAAGGTATCCAGGGTGGAACGACTCCCAGCAAGCCTCCAGTATAATGACTTGGAGGACATATGGGATAATACTAAAAAGTCATCTATTTGTTTCCAGTATCCAAAGGAATATACTGAATGGTTATTATAATCCTGCATAGAATAATCTCCTTAGGCTCAAATAGATGTTTGCATAATTGTGGATAATATGAAATTTTCCTGGTCTTTTGTTATGGGGGGGGGACGACAATATTTATATCTACTAAACTAGACTTGAGAGTAAGAACCATATTTTGATAGGGGCAAGAAAATTGCTCAGTCAGAAATAGAAACAGCGAGCCATACTGAGGAAATGACACAAATGGAATACTTACGTGCACGGCAGAATAATACAATGCATACATATGATGACATGTGGGATGATTTACTGGAGCCATGACTGAGATCTAAGATATCACAGTCATTTAAAATTCTCCTTTATTCTCAGCCTTTCATTTGTCTGTCTTCTCTCTTCTTTCTTTTACTGTGGTCACTATTCATTGGCTATATAGCTGTTGTCATGTTTGACTTTGATTAGGTTGTTGCCATACTTTTAGTGAGTCAAACACTGTGACTACTTCATTACATGATTATGGGCTGTACTTACCGTTTTTGATACCTTGATAAAATTAAAGTTCCCAAAAACTTTTTAAGCATATATATATATATATATACTTACCTAGCTGTCATATGATTGTGGGTTGTCTTTATGTAAACAGTGTGTTTAATTATAAACCATGTTCAAGTATTAAGCTGTTTTGTCTTCTCATTTTCTCTTTCAGTAAATGTGATACTACCCGACAGCTGAGTTGTACTCCTCTTCAGAATCCTCCAGCAAAATGTACAACCACCTGCTCCATCAACGGCCAAACCTACAACATTAATGATGTGGTACCTACTACAGATGACTGTTACACATGGTAAGTAAGAGAAATAGCTGTTGCACAAGAGAACATTTTGACAGCTTACATACAAAATGTTAGAAGAAACTAAACCTATTTGTCTAGATATCATTCTATCGATAACTGCAGATCTCCTTTCAATCTCAAATAAATGCTGGCATAAATCTAAAGAAACATGAACCCTTGAGATCACCTAATTTTTGAAGATACTAGGGAAGATTTTGAGAAAAAAATGTTTGTCTATTTGTCTAGATATCATTCTATCGATAACTGCAGATCTCCCAAAGAAATGCTAGTAAAAAAATTTCCAACTGGGTAACAGTTTGAAGCTTCTCCACAGGGTATTTTGGAATAATATACCTAGGGATTCCTGTACTTATATTCTGAGCAAACCAATGGAGATGGAAACAGCAAGCCATGCATACAGAATGAGAACCTCTGAAATAAATGAATGAAATTAAAGAATGGAATGCTTACTTGCATGGCATAATTATCCAATGCATACATTTGATGAGTTGTGGGGTATTTGGATTTGCTGCTTTCCTGACTGAGAGCTGATTTAGGGAGTCATACACACTCATATCACTCCTTTTTTTCCAATTTTTTCATTTTTTTTTCTTTTCATCATTCACTCCTCTCCATGTGAAATATAGCTGTTGTTGTTTTTCAATTGGATTATTTTGTTACCATACTTTTAATGGACCAAACTTTGTCACAACTTCATTTCAGAATCAGTGTCTGTACTTAATGTATTTGATAACTTGATAAAAGTAAAATTTAAAAATAAAAACCGTGTCATTTATTGTAGTGTATGTTTATTTAATTTGACTGTGTTTGTAAAGCAGCACTGTAACATATTTAATTCTTTTAGTAAACATCTGTTTGATTTACTGTGTTTAGTATTAAAGCTGTTTTGTCTTTTTTCTCTTTTAGTAAGTGCGATACTACCCAACAAGTGACTTGTAGTCTTATTCAGAATCCTCCAGCAAAATGTACCTCCAAATGCTATATCAATGGCCAAACCTACAACATTAATGATGTGGTACCAACTACAGATGACTGTTCAGCATGGTAAGTAAAAGAATTAACTGATGTGAAAGAAAATATTCTGGCAGGTTATATAAAAATATTAGTGTAAAGAAAAATGCTTAGGTTACAATGCAGTTGAAAGGATCAACGAGCTAATGCAGCTCTCTATGTGAAAATTCAAACCATACATCTCCCACTACTTTAAGAGCCTTATGAAAAACTCAGTAACAGGGTAACATACTCCTTTTTAGTAGATATGCCTAAGGGGCACACGGCTCAAGACTGACTTCCTAGAGAAAATTTGTCAGTCACTCCTATATGTTATCCTGGTGGGAAAATTCCCAGCAAACCACTGGCATATACAGTATAAACTAGGAGGACATATTGGAGAATACTAAAAAATCATCTGTTTGTGTCCAGTGCAAAGAGAACATCTATAAAATTATATTGAATCGGTACTATATTCTTGAAAAAACAACATAGAATAATCCCCTTGGCCTCAAATAGATGATGGTGCACATATGGAGAATTTATAACTTTTTCCCAAACATTGCATTAGCCTTAGATCACCCTTTCTTTGAGACAGTACAGTGAAATCTCCAGAGGGTATTTAGATCTAATATACAGTACAAAGTGATCCCTGGACTTATGTCCTGGGGAAGCCAATACTTAAATGTACTTAACCAGCTAAGAGACTGATGAACCATACTTTACCAATTGAAAGGAGATTTCTCTGTCTAAAATGGAAACAGCAAGCCATACCCACAGGAAGGGCAATGCAGAAAGAGATAGAGGAAATTAAACAAATGGAATACTTACTTGCGTGGCATGCTAATATAATGTGCGCATATGATGATGTGTGGAGTAGTTGGATTTACAGCTTTCCTGACTGTAGCCATGAAGCAGAAACAATTTAGTGCATCATACACATTCACAATTCCCCTTTCTTCTGTTCCTATCATTTGCCTGTCTTTTTTTTTTTGCTTTGGTCACTCCTTTCCACCTACTTTATAGTGATTTGTCATTTTTAAATTTTGTAACTTTGTTGCCATTCTTTTAATTGACCAAACATTGGGACTTCTTTATTACATGATCGACGGCTGTACTTATTGTATTTGATAAATTGTTTCAAATAATGTATCATAAAAAAAAAAAAGTTTAGGTTTCAAACATATAAAACTTGTCATATGATTGTAATGTGTCTTTTCACAATTATTTTTTGTATAAAAACCACACTGTCATTCTTTACCACAATCAATCATAAAGCTGTTTTGTGTTTTCTCTCTCTCTTTCAGTCTCTGTGATACTAACCAACAAGTGAGCTGTACTCTTATTCCGAATCCACCAGCAAAATGTACCTCCAAATGCTATATCAATGGCCTAACCTACAACATTAATGACGTGGTACCTACTTCAGATGACTGTTTAACATGGTAAGTAAGAGAAATAGATGCTGTACTTGGAATTATTTTGGCAGGTTTTATACAAACTTTAAGTGGAAACAAAAATGCTTATACTACCATGTTGCTGGGACAATCAAAGCCCTAATGCAGCCGAAATCTCTGAAAATAACAAGCCATCAATAAATTCACATCTCCCACTATATTAAGAGCCTTCTAAAAACCTCAACGAACTTATCACATACATTTTTAAGCAGATTTATCAAAATGGATCAGAGGATAAGAGAGGGTTATCATATTTTTATGACATTTTAGTCCATATGGTGGATAGATTTCCAAAAAACATGTATTATATAGTCAGGGAGAAACTATGGGAGGATGCACAAAAAAATCCATCTATGCAGTACAAAGAGAACATATATAAAGTTATACCCTTCAGTCTAAAATAGATGCTGGTGTGAATGTGGAGAATATTGACCTTTGTTCAACATATTATGGCATCAACTTGAGATCAACCCATTCTTGGAGACAGTACAGAAGCAATACAACAGATTATTTCATCTAATATACACAGGGACCCATAGACTTATAAACTGGGGAAACCAATACTTAAATCTGCTAAACCAGCTAGGAGACTAATGAACCACATCTTGCCAGTAGCAAGGAAGTTATTTTGCCTGCAATAGAAACAGTGAGACATACCCACAAAAAGGAAACCACAGACAGACAGAAATAGAGGAAATTAAACAAATGGAATATTTCAGTACTTGCCTAGCATACTAACAAAATGTATACATGATGATTGTCATTGCCATACTTTTAATGGATCGAACATGTTGACTTCTTCATTACATGATCAATGGCTGTTCTTTTTGTATTTAATAAGTTGATATAATAAAGTACCAAAATAAAAAAAAATTAGTCTTTAAACATATATACCTAGTTGCTGAAACAACACCATAATATTTTGTATAGTCAAATATGCTTTTATGTTACTGTGTTTAATCATAAAGATGTTTTGTTTCTTTTTCTCTTTTAGTCTCTGTGATACTAACCAACAAGTGAGTTGTAGTCTCATTCAGAATCCTCCAGCAAAATGTACCTCCAAATGCTATATCAATGGCCAAACCTACAACATTAATGATGTGGTACCTACTTCAGATGACTGTTCATCATGGTAAGTAAGAAAAATGTATGAGATTTTTCTGAAGTGGTACTATATTCTTTAGAAACTACATAGTATATTCTGAAGGATCTTAAACTTTCCCCCACAGATTAGGGAATTGCCTTGAGATCAACCCTTTCTTTAAGACAGTAGGGAAAATATAAATACCTAGATTTTATATGATTCTAGTGTGTGTTTATGAATTTATACTGTTTGCAAAGCAGCACATCTTTTAGACTAATATCCCCTTTTTTACTGTGATCAATCATGAAGCTGTTTTGTCTATTTTTTTTCTCTTTCAGTAAGTGTGATAGTACCCAACAACTGAGTTGTACTCCCATTGCGAATCCTCCAGCAAAATGTACCTCCACATGCTATATCAATGGCCAAACCTACAACATTAATGATGTGGTACCTAGTGCAGATGACTGTTCAACATGGTAAGTAGGAGAAACAACTGCTGTATAATAAAATATTTTGGCAGGTTGTATACAAAGTGTTAGTGGAAACTGTATACTCTTAACTTTTAAAGCATTATTGTATAGTAGTGCCTATTTTAAGCATAGCCTTGGTTTTAGCCCTGTACATTCTATGTGCTTACATCTTTACATCTTCTTTTCTTCCATAAATTATTTTTTTTTGCTAAGCCCTTCCATAAAGCCAGTCCAGGGACTGTAAAAAAAATAAATCCATATTTTGCGATGGTAGTTGTTTACATATGCCATAACTGAAGTGAGTTTCAGCAACTTTTACTTGAAACCAGCAGAATTTCCCTCACCACAAAACACTCATTTCACCATCATTACCCCCAACGATTCATTCTCATTAAGCTATCTTGTAAAAGATTATGCTCTTGTGCCTTTCAAATGAAAAGTTTTATTCTGTGATCTAACATGCTTTACTATTCGAGTTTAATGTGTGATATTTTTTGAAGTCAACAGTGAAATGAGACTTAATGCTAGGCAGCAGGATCAGTTTTCCCTATTCACTCCTATAAGGTTGCAGGGTGGAGCAATTCCCAGCAAAGCTCTGATATATTGACTAGGAGGACATATGGGATAATACTAAAAAGTCATCTATTTGTTCCTATTTCTGTGGATTTACCTTTTTCCTTACTGGAGCCATGCCTAATATTTAGAGTTTTATAGACATTCATAATTCTCCTTTCTTGTCATCATTTTATTTGTCTTCTCTCTTTTTTCTTTTACTTTGGTCACTCCTCTCCATCTGCTATATAACTGTTGTAATTTTTGTATTTGATTATGTTGTTACCATACTTTGAAAGAACATGTGAACCCTACATTTTCCTACCATGTATATAAGTTGCATACATCTCCCCCACCCACATCATTTATACTGCAAATATTCCCTCTGTTTACCAGCACCATCACATTTTCCTAAAACAAATAGCAGCTTTTACTCGGTGGTCATTTTTCCTCTGATCTTCAGTAACATCTACATCTGCAAACAGAACATGTGCACTGTACAGTTCATACATTGAAGAATGCAGGCTTACACAGACAGAACTTACTTAGATAAAAAGTTCTGCTTGGGTTGTGCCCTGTAACAGTTAAGCTAGACTCAGGTTAATAGGTTAGGAGAAAAAATATGTTTCGCCAGCACAGTGCACAGCTAGAGCAGAGTTTCTATAGAAACCAGCAGTGCCATCTCTTCATTGGCTACTAGACTGGAGGGTGTGTTTGGTTACCTAGAGTTGAGAAGAACTGAGCATGCTCAGTAATTCAAGATTAAAAGAAAATTCCTACAGGAGGGGGCCTAGTGGGTTAGAGTAGAAGAAAGAATCCTAAGTGATTAAGGGGATGCTGTAACCTTACGATTATCTTTTAAACAGCAGGAGTAGCAGGCATTTAAAGATTTCAAAGAGGCTTTTCTCATTTTTAGTGTGGGGTTTACATGTCCTTTAATGGAGCAAACATTGTGACTACTTCAATACATGATTGTGGGCTGTACTTACTGTATTAGATAACTTGATAAAAATTAAAGTCCCAAAATAAAAACTTTTTAGGCAAATATATACTTTATATAATATACTACCATGTTCAATTATTAAGCTGTTTTGTCTTTTCTTTTTCTCTTTCAGTAAATGTGATACTAACAGACAGCTGAGTTGCACTCCTCTTCAGAATCCTCCAGCAAAATGTACCACCACCTGCTCCATCAATGGCCAAACCTACAACATTAATGATGTGGTACCTACTACAGATGACTGTTACACATGGTAAGTAAGAGAAATAGCTGCTGCACATGAAAATATTTTAACAGGTTGTAAACAAAATGTGGAAAAAAAATGCTTAGACTTCCCTGCTGCTAGAAGAATTCAAGAGTTAATGCAGCTAAAAACTCTGAAGATTGCCCAAGGCACTGGAATGTGATATCATATTTTTATGACATCATAAAAATATGTTCCCAGTCACTCCCATTTAGTATCCCAGGTGGAAAGATCCCCAGCAAACCTTCAGACTGGGAGGACATTTGTGAGAATGCAAATAGTAATTTATTTGTGCCAAATATAAATCAAAAATATATGATTATACTGAATTGGTACTATATTCTGGGACATCTACATAGAAAATTCCCTCCTCCTCAAATACAGTATATGCTGGCCTGAATGTGGAAAATTGTATCACAAACTTTATCACAAACATTATGGCATTGCCCTCAGATCATCCCTTTGTGGGAGACAGTACGAAGCTTCTCCACAGTGTATTTTGGAATGATATAACTAGGGATTTCTGTATTTACTGTATGTTCTGGACAAACCAATAGAGATGGAAGCAGCGAGCCATACCTACAGAATGTGAACCACAAAAATAAATAGAGGAAATTAAACTATGGAATGCTTACTTGCATGGAATAATTATCCAGTGCATACTTTTGATGAGTCGTGGGGTAGTTGGATTTACTGCTTTCCTGATTAAGAGCTGATTTAGGGAGTCATACCTCTCTCTATTTTCCTTTTCATAGTTTTCACTCCTCTCCACCTGCTATATAGCTGTTGTTGTTTTTCAATTGGATTGCTTTTTTACCATAATTTTAATGGACAAAAAATTGTGACAACTTCATTGCAGTATCAATGGCTGTACTTATCGTATTTGATAACTTGATAAAAGTAAAACGCAAAAATGAAAACCGTGTCATATGCTTGTAGTGTACGTTTGTTTAATTATAGTGTTTGTAAAGCAGCACTGTAAAATATTTTATTTCCTATAGTAATCATCATTTTGATTTACTGTTTCATTGTCTTTTATTTTTTCATTACTTTGGTCACTCCATTCCACCTGCTATATAGCTGATTTCATTTTTGAGTTTTGTTATGTTGTTGCCATACTTTTAATGAACCGAACATGGTGACTTCTTCATTACATGATCAATGGCTGTTCTTATTGTATTTGATAAGTGAAATGTACCAAAAATAAAAAAAAATATTTAGCTTTTAAACATATATACCTAGTTGTTGAAGCACCATAATATTTATTTTATTTAAATATGCTATCAAAAAGATGTTTTGTTTCTTTTTCTCTTTTAGTCTCTGTGATACTAACCAACAAGTGAGCTGTACTCTTATTCAGAATCCTCCAGCAAAATGTACCTCCAAATGCTATATCAATGGCCAAACCTACAACATTAATGATGTGGTACCTACTTCAGATGACTGTTCAGCATGGTACGGAAGAGAAATAACTGCTGTAAAAGAAAATGTTTTGGCAGGCTGTATACAAAATGTTAGGTTATAATGCAGCTGGAAGGATCAAAGAGCTAATGCAACTGAAATATCTATCTGAAATTCAAAGCTTACACCTCCCACTACTTTAAGAGCCTTATGAAAACCTAAATAGGGAGGTAACATACTCCTTTTAGGCATATATCCCTCAATGGCCCAGAACACAAGAGAGTGACTTCCTAGAGAAACTTTCCCAATCACTTTTATATCTTATCCTGGGTGGAACAAATCCTTGCACACCTCTGGTATATATATAGACTGGACGGACATATTGAAGAATACTGAAAAATCATCTGTTTGCGTCTAGTGCAAAGAGAACATTTATAAGATTATAATGAATTGGTACTACCGTATATACTCGAGTATAAGCCGATCCGAATATAAGCCGAGGTACCTAATTTTACCTAAGAAAACTGGAAAAACGTATTGACTCGAGTATAAGCCTATAGGGTGGGAAATGCAGCCGCTACTGCTAAGTTTCAATAATCAAAATAAATACCAATAAAATTACATTAATTGAGGCATCAGTGGGGTATATGTTTATAAATATTTATTTCAAAGAAAAATAGTAAACTAGCTCTGTAAGTGGAGAAGAGGGTCAACAAAAACAACAGGCACTGGAGGGTCTGGTTGTGGGTGGCCTAATTTGCACACAAAGTACAGAGGGTGCTAGTCTGGAGGGACCCATGGCACCCGACTCGAGTATAAGCCGAGGGTAACTTTTTCAGCACATTTTGGGTGCTGAAAAACTAGGCTTATACTCGAGTATATACAGTATATTCCTCAGAAACTACATGGAATAATCTCCTTGGTATTTAACTCTAATGTACATAGGGATCCATGGATTATATCCTGGGGAAATCTATATTTAAATGTACTGAACCAGCTAAGTGGCTAATGAATCATACTTTGATAATGGCAAGTAGGTCTAAAATGGAAATAGCAAGCCATACCCATAGGAATGGAACTGCTGAAAGAAAGCAAGGAAATTAAAAAAATGGAATACATATGATGATATGTGGAGTAACTGGATTTACAGCTTTCCGGACTGTAACCATGATGGAGAGCCAATCATACACATTCATAACTTCTACTTACTCTTAATCCTATCATCATCAAGTATGCCTGTCTTCTTTTTTTCTATTGCTTTGGTCACTCCTTTCCACCTACTTTATAGTTGTTGTCATTTTTGAATTCTGTTACATTGCTGCCATACTTTTTATCGACCAAACATTGTGACTTCTTTATTTCATGATTGCCAGCTGTACTTGTATTTGATAAATTGTTAAAAAAAAAAAAAAGTACTATAATAGAAAAATGTTTAGGCTTCATACATATAAAACTTGCTGTTGTATGATTGTATTGTGTATTGTATTATGTTTTTTTTGTAAAGCAGCGCTGCCATTTCTTTGTCATCAATCATAAAGTTGTTTTATCTTTTCTTTTTCTCTTTTAGTCTCTGTGATACTAACCAACAAGTGAGCTGTACTCTTATTCAGAATCCTCCAGCAAAATGTACCTCCAAATGCGTTATCAATGGCCAAATCTACAACATTAATGATGTGGTACCAACTACAGATGAGTGTTCAGCATGGTAAGTAAGAGAAACAGCTGCTGTACTAAAAAATGTTTTGGAGGTTGTATACAGACTGTTAGTGGAAACACAATGCTTAGACTGCCATGTTCTTGGGAGAATTAAAGAACTAATGCAGCCAAAAATAAAAACATACCATTCTATCAATAAATTCACGTCTCCCTCCTCATTAAGGGCCTTATGGAAACCTCAACAGGCTGCTCACATACTTTTTGAGAAGATTTCTCAAAATGGCTCAGAGTTTAAGAGAGTGTTATATTTTTATGACATATTAGTCAGTCTTCCTACTGACAAATTTTCCAATCATTCCTATATGGTTGAAGGATTCCCAGAAAACTCTGTTAAATACAGTAGTAGGGCATATGGGAGAATGCAAAACATGTATCCAGTCCAGTACAATGGGAATATGTATAAGATTATACTGATATTCCCTTCAGTTTAAACTAGATTCTGGCATGATTATGGAGAACATTGCCCCACATATTATTGAATGACCTTAATATCAGCCCTTATTTGGAGACAGTACACAATATACATCACAGGGTATTTCTGACATCATATCTAGGGATCCCTGGAATTATGTCCTGGTGAATTCACCTAGGAGACTAATTAACCATGTTTGACAGTGGCAAAGAGATTGCTCTGTTAGAAATGGAAACAGCAAGCCATACTCACAGAATGGAAACCACAGACAGAAATAGATGAAATTAAACAAATTGTGTAATTACAGTATTTATGTGGCATACTTACATAGTCCATCAAGTTCACCCCTTTCAAGTAAACCCAGCACACACAAACCTATAATTACCAATCTATACACTCACATACATAAACCATATATACCAACATCAATACTAACTGTAGATATTAGTATCACAATAGCCTTGGATACTATGCTTGTTCAAGAACTCATCCAAGCCCCTCTTAAAGGCATTAACCAAATCTGCCATTACCACATCACTAGGAAGGGCATTCCCCAACCTCACTGCCCTCACCGTGAAAAAACCCACTTACGCTGCTTTAAATGGAAGCTCCGTTCCTCTAATCTAAAGGGAGAAAACAACCCCAACCTCGACAGGGAGAAAACAACCCCAACCTCGACAGTCTAACCTCATAGCTTAAATCTTCCATCCCACTTACCAGTTTAGTTGCACGTCTCTGCACTCTCTCCAGCTCATTAATATCCTTCTTAAGGACTGGAGCCCAAAACTACACCACATACTCAAGGTGAGGCCTTACCAGGGACCTATAAAGAGACAAAATTATGTTTTCATCCCTTGAGTCAATGCCCTTTTTCTATACAAGACAGCACTTTATTCGCTTTAGTAGCCACAGAATGACACTGCCTGGAATTAGACAAGTTATATAGAAAAAAACCCTAGATCCTTCTACATTAAGAATACCCCCAACACACTACCATTTAGTAGATAGCTTGCATTTATATTATTTCTATTTCATAACTTTGCACTTGTCCACATTGAACCTCATATTCCAATTTGCTGCCCAGTTTTCCAATTTTACTAATATAATGCATAAATATAATGACGTCTGGAGTGATTAGATATACTGCTTTCCTGTCATGATTGAAAACTGATTTAGGGAGTCATATGGACCAGCAATACTCTTTCTTTCTTCTGATCCTTTAAATGTCTGTCTTCTTCTCTTTTTTGTGTTACCATCATAAAGCTGTTTTGTCTTTTCTTTTTCTCTTTCAGTTACTGTGATACCAACCAACAAGTGAGCTGTACTGTTATTCAGAATGCAAAATGTACCTCCAAATGCTATGTCAATGGCCAAACCTACAACATTAATGATGTGGTACCAACTACAGATGACTGTTCAGCATGGTAAGTAAGAGAAATAGCTGCTGTACAAGAAAATATTTTGGAGGTTGTATAACAACTGTTAGTGGAAACAATATGCCTAGAATGCCATGTTCCTGGTAGAATTAAAGCACTAATGCAGATGAAAATAAAAACATACCATTCTATCAATACATTTACATCTCCCACTCTATTAAGAGCCTTATGAACACCTCAATAGGCTGTTCACATACATTTTGAGCAGAATTGACAAAATTGCTCAGGGTGTAAGAGAGTGTTATCATATTTTTTGTCAGTCTTCCTAGTGACAAATTTTACAATCACTCCTATATTTTAGAAAGATTCCCAGTATACACTGGGAGGACATATGGGAGAATGCAAAACAATTCATCTATTTGAATCCTGTACAAAGAGAACATGTATAAGATTATGCTGATATTCCCTTCAGTCTAAACTAGATTCTGGCATGATTGTGGAGAATATTGAACTTTGTCTCTCTAATTACTGAACTACCTTGACATCACACCTTTTTTGGAGACAGTACCGAATTTACACCACAGGGTATTTCTACCATAATTAGTGATCCTTGGAATTATGTCCTGGGGAAACCAATACTTAAACCTCCTAAACCATCTAGGAGACTAAGGAACAGTGCCTAAGGGACAGTGGCAAGGAGATTGCTCTGTCAGAAATTGAAAAGAGAATCCATACCAACAGAATGGAGACCACAGACAGAAATAGAGGAAATTAAACTAATTGAATACTTACAGATCTTATTATCCTTACATTGTCTGAGTTCTTTTTTTTGTGTGTTACTAGTGATGAGCGATTTTTTTCGCCAGGCATAGATTCGCATAGATTCCGCATTTTGCCATTGACGAATTGTTTTGCGAAACTTCTGCTCATCACTATGTGTTGCCATCATAAAGCTGTTTTTTCTTTCAGTTACTGTGATACTAACCAACAAGTGAGCTGTACTCTTATTCAGAATGCAAAATGTACCTCCAAATGCTATATCAATGGCCAAACCTACAACATTAATGATGTGGTACCCACTTCAGATGACTGTTCAACATGGTAAGTAACAGAAATAAAGGCTGTATATAAAAATATTTGGCAGGCGATATACAAAGGGGCTGATTTACTTACCCACGAACGGGTCGAATGGAGTCCGATTGCGTTTTTTTCGTAATGATCGGTATTTTGCGATTTTTTCGTATGTTTTGCGATTTTTTCGGATTCTTTACGAATTTTTCGTTACCAATACGATTTTTGCGTAAAAACGCGAGTTTTCGTATCCATTACGAAAGTTGCGTAAAAAGTTGTGCATTTTTCGTAGCGTTAAAACTTACGCGAAAAGTTGCGCATTTTTCGTAGCGTTAAGTTTTAACGCTACGAAAAATGCGCAACTTTTCGCATAAGTTTTGGTAACGAAAAATTCGTAAAGAATCCGAAAAAATCGCAAAACATACGAAAAAGTTGCAAAATGTTCGTTTTCAAGTCGGAACTTTTCCAATTCGGGTCGGATTCGTGGGTTAGTAAATCAGCCCCAAAGTGTTACTTAGACAACAAACTTAGACAACCCTATTCTCTATCTAATTTTTAGTGCTAATACAGCTGAAATCTCTATCTGAAGATAAAAACATACCAGTCCATCAATTACAGCAGATCTATCACAATATTAAGAGCATTAGGAAAATATCAATAAGGAGGTCATGTACTCCTTTTGAACTGATTTGCCACAGGGTCCCAGCGCACTGGAAAGTGATATCATATTTTTATGACATCTCAATCATTAAAAATGTTCCCAGTCACTGCCATATGGTATCCTGGGTGGGAAGATTCCCAGCAAACCTCCATAGTATCATAGTACAGTATCAATAACTAAAGGTCTCCCACTATATATAGAGCCTTATGAAAACCTCAACAGGGAGGTGATGCACTTTTTTAAGCAGATATGCCACATGGGCCCAGGGTACAACACAGCAATTTTATATCATACCATTATGTCATATTAATCAGACTCCTACTGATAATTTTCCAAATCACTCATTTATGGTATTCTGGGTAGGACAATTCCCATCAAACCTCTGGGATATAGACTGAGAGGACATATGGGAGAATGCTAAAAAATAATCTACGTGAATTTATGTTCAATGTATAGACAATGTTCTAAAATGGTACTATATTCCTTAGAATTTACATAGTATACTCCTTTCAGTCTCAAATAAATGCTGGCATAAATCTAAAGAACCATGAACCCTGGAGATCACCCCATTCTTGAGGGTTTTAGGGAAGATTTTGAGAAAAAAAATGTTTTAAAATAAAAACTGCCTTCAACATAAATACCTAACTTTCATATCATTCTAGTGTGTGTTTATTTATTTATACAATTTTTGCAAAGCAGCACTGTGATAGTTTTTATTTATTTTAGGCTATTATCCCCCATTTTATCGTGATCAATCATGAAGCTGTTTTGTCTATTTTTTTCTCTTTCAGTAAGTGTGATAGTACCCAACAACTGAGTTGTTCTCCTATTGAGAATCCTCCAGCAAAATGTACCTCCACATGCTATATCAACGGCCAAACCTACAACATTAATGATGTGGTACCTAGTGCAGATGACTGTTCAACATGGTAAGTAGGAGAAGCAACTGCTGTATAATAAAATATGGTGGCAGGTTATATAAAAACTGTTAGTGGAAACTGTATACTCTTAACTTTTAAAGAATTGGTTATAACTTATATTATGGAACAGATCCGTGATTTTTCATTTTTTTATCCAGCCTCTTTTTAAAGACTTTTTTAAAGTTTGTATACAAACTGTTAGTGGAAACACATAAACATTGATAGATGAAAATCATTTTTAGAGGTCTAGCATGTTAGGGGTTCAGTGCAAAAAAGATGTATAAAATATAGGAAAAGGGAATAAATATGCTCAAACTATTCATTTTCATTTAGCTATTTTGTAAAACGTTATGCTCTTGTGTGTCTCAAATAAGTTTTATTCTGTGATCTAACATGTTTTACTATGATGTAGTTATATTGTGATATTATTTGAAGTCAATAGTACAATGGGGAGCTCAACAGTGAGGTCATGTACTACTTTTTATGACTTCCTACTGAAAATTCTCCCTTTTCTCTCTGAGAAGGTATCCAGGGTGGAACGATTCCCAGCAAACCTCCAGTATAATGACTTGGAGGACATATGGCATAATACTAAAAAGTCATCTATTTGTTTCCAGTAAAAAGAGATTATCCAAAGGGTTATACTGAATGGTTATTATAATCCTGCATAGAATAATCTCCTTAGTCTCAAATAGATGTTGGCATAGATGTTGTGGATAATATGAAATTTTCCTGGTCTTATGTTATGGGAGGGAAAACAATATTTATATCTACTAAACTAGACTTGAGAGTAAGAACCATATTTTGATAGTGGCAAGAAGATAGCTCTGTCTGAAATAGAAACAGCAAGCCATACTGAGGAAATTACACAAATGGAATACTTACTTGCACGGCAGAATAATACAATGCATACATATGATGACATGTGGGATGTGGGATGACTGAGATCTAAGATATCACAGTCATTCAAAATTCTCAGCCTTTCATTTGCCTGTCTTATCTCTTCTTTCTTTTACTGTGGTCACTATTCATCAGTTATATAGCTAATGTCATGTTTGAATTTGATTAGATTGTTGCCATACTTTTATGTGACTACTTTATTACTTGATCTTGGGCTTTACTTACTATATTTGATATCTAAAAATATATACCTACCTTGCTGTCATATGATGGGTTGTCTTTGTCTTTCTAATTATAAACCGTGTTCAATTATAAAGTTGTTTTGTCTTTTCATTTTCTCTTTCAGTAAATGTGATACTACCCGACAGCTGAGTTGCACTCCTCTTCAGAATCCTCCAGCAAAATGTACCACCACCTGCTCCATCAATGGGCAAACCTACAACATTAATGATGTGGTACCTACTACAGATGACTGTTACACATGGTAAGTAAGAGAAATAGCTGCTGCACAAAAGAACATTTTGACAGCTTATGTACAAAATGTTAGAAGAAACATTTGAGCAGATATTCCACAGGGTCCCAGGGAACTGGAAAGTGATATCATATTATTATGACATCTTAATTAGAAATGCTAGTAAAAAAATTCCCAGTCATTTCCAAATAGTATCCTGGTTGGAACTATTCCCAGCAAACCTTTGATACAGAGACTGGGAGGACATTTGTGAAAATGCAAAAAATGCGATCTATTTGTGTCAAATACAAATGGAACATAAACATGATTAGACTAAATTGGTACTATATTCCTAAGACTCTACACAGAAGAACTCCTCAAATACATGCTGACACAAACTTGTAAACTTTGTCACAAACATTATGGTATTCCCCTTTCTGGGAAACAGTGTGAAGCTTCTCCACAGGGTTTAATGTTCCAAAATACCCTGTGGATTCCCATACTTATATTCTGAGCAAACCAATAGAGATGGAAGCAGCATGCCATGAATGTGAACCACAGAAATAAATGGATGAAATTAAACAATAGAAAGCATACTTGCATAGCATAATTATCCAATGCATACATTTAATGAGTTGTGGGGTAATTGAATTTACTGCTTTCCTAACTGAGAGCTGATTTAGGAAGTCATACACACTCATAACACTCCTTTTTTTGAACCAAACATCGTGACAACTTCATTTCAGAATCAGTGGCTGTAAAATACTTGAAAATAAAAACAGTGTCATTTATTGTAGTGTATGTTTATTTAATTTTACTGTGTTTGTAAAGCAGCACTGTAACATATATATTTATTTTAGTAATCATCTGTTTGATTTACTGTGTTCAGTCATAAAGCTGTTTTGTCTTTTTTTTCTTTCAGTCTCTGTGATACTAACCAACAAGTGAGCTGTACTCTTATTCAGAATCCTCCAGCTAAATGTACCTCCAAATGCTATATCAATGGCCAAACCTACAACATTAATGATGTGGTACCAACTTCAGATGTCTGTTCCGCATGGTAAGTAAGAGAAATAACTGCTGTAAAAGAAAATATTGTGGCAGGTAATATAAAAATATTAGTGGAAAGAAAAATGCTTAGGTTACAATGCAGAGCCGTATAAAAAACAGGGTAACATACTGCTTTTAAGTAGATCTGCCTCAGGGGCCCGCAAGAGTGACTATCTAGAGAAATATAGTCAATCACTCCTATATTTTATCCTGGGTGGAAAAATTCCCAGAAAACTACAGGTATATATAAACTAGGAGGACATATTGGAGAATGCTAAAAAAAGCTAACATTCTAAAAAGGCATCTGTTTGTGTCCAGTGCAAAGAGAACATTAATAAGATTATACTGAATCGGTACTATATTCTTGAAAAAACAACATAGAATAATCCCTTTGGCCTCAATTAGATGATGGTGCACATATGGAGAATATATAACTTTTTCCCAAACATTATTGCATTAGCCTTAGATCACCCTTTCTTTGAGACAGTACAGTGAAATCTCCAGAGGGTATTTAGGTCTAATATACAAAGTGATCCCTGGACTTATGTCCAGGGGAAACCAATACTTAAATGTACTCAACCAACTAAGAGACTGATGAACCATACTTTTAAAAATGCAATGAGATTTCTCTGTCTATAATGGAAACAGCAAGCCATACCCACAGGAAGAGCAATGCAGAAAGAGTTAAAGGAAATTAAACAAATGGAGTAATTGGATTTACAGCTTTCCTGACTGTAGCCATGACTGAGAGCCAATTCAGTGCATCATACACATTCACAATTTCCCTTTCTTCTGCTCTTATCATTTGTCTTTTTTTTTTTTTTGCTTTGGTCACTCCTTTTCACCTACTTTATAGCGATTGTCATTTTTGAATTTTGTAATTTTGTTGCCATTATTTAATTGACCAAACATTGTGACTCCTTTATTACATGATTGACGGCTGTACTTAATATATTTGATAAATTGTTTCAAATAATGTATCATAATAAAAAAAAGTTTAGGGTTCAAACATATATAACTTGTTGTCATATGATTGCAATGCGTATTTACACAATTATTGTTTGTTTATAAAACCACACTCATTTTTTTACCATGATCAGTCATAAAGCTGTTTTGTCTTTTCTTTCTCTCTTTCAGTAAGTGTGATACCAACCAACAAGTGAGCTGTACTCTTATTCCGAATCCTCCAGCTAAATGTATCTCCAAATGCTATATCAATGGCCAAACCTACAACATTAATGATATGGTACCAACTACAGATGCCTGTTCAGCATGGTAAGCAATAGAAATAAATGCTGTACAAGAAAACATATTGACAGGTGATTTACAAAATACTAGTGGCAACAAAAATGCTTAGACCCCCCCCCTCCAATTTACAGAGTCTAAGTACTTTTTCTTTCTTCTGATTTTTTTATTATATGTCTTCTTTTTTTTTACTTTGGTTAATCCATCACCAGCTATTTAGCTGATTTCATTTTTGAGTTTCATTATGTCATTGACATGCTTTTAATGGACCAAACATGTTGACTTCTTCATTACATGATTGATGGCTGTTCTTTTTGTATTTAAGTTGATATAATAAAGTACTAAAATAAAAATAAAATTAGCCTTTAAACATATATACCTAGTTGCTGAAACAGCACCATAATATTTTTTTAGACAAATCTGCTTTTATGTGACTGTGTTTAATTATAAAGATGTTTTGTTTCTTTTTCTCTTTTAGTTATTGTGATACTAACCTACAAGTGAGTTGTAGTCTTATTCCAAATCCTCCAGCAAAATGTACCTCCAAATGCTATATCAATGGCCTAACCTACAACATTAATGATGTGGTACCAACTACAGATGACTGTTCAACATGGTAAGTAGGAGAAACAGCTGCTGTACAAGAAAATATATTGGTAGGCGACTTACAAAGTGCAAGTGGCAACAAAAATGCTTAGACCCCCACCCCCCTGCTGTTGGGAGAATCAAACAACAAAGGCAGCTAAAATCTATTTGAAAATAAAAACCTACAAGTCTATCAATAATGTCTGGTCTCCAACTATATTAAGAGCTTTATGAAAACTTCAACAGGGAGGTTATTCACTCTTTGAAAATAAAAACCTACAAGTCTATCAATAATGTCAGGTCTCCAACTATATTAAGAGCTTTATGAAAACTTCAACAGGGAGGTTATTCACTCTTTGAAAATAAAAACCTACAAGTCTATCAATAATGTCAGGTCTCCAACTATATTAAGAGCTTTATGAAAACTTCAACAGGGAGGTCATATACTCTGGGCCCCAGGGCAAAACAGAATGATTTCAAATTGTTATGTCATATTAATCATATTTCCTACTAGAAATTTTTCAAATCACTTCTATATGGTTTCCTAGGTAGAACGATTCCCATCAAACCTCTAGGATATAGACTGGGAGGAAATATGGGAGAATGCTAAAAAATCATCTATTAATTATTTGTATTCAGTACAGTGAGAACGTGTATGAGATTTTTCTGAAATGTATTATATTCCTTAGAAACTACATAGTATAACCCTTTCAGTCTCAAAAAGACCCTAGCATAAATCTGAAGAAACTTTAACTTTTCCCCATAGGTCATGGAATTGCCTTGAAATCAACCCTTTTTTGAAGACAGTAGGGAAGATCTTGATAAAAATAAAGTTTCAAAATAAAAACTGCCTTAAACATAAAAACCTAGCTTTTATATGATTTTAGTGTGTGTACTGTGTTTGCAAAGCAGCACTTCTTTTAGGCTAATATCCCCTTTTTTACTGTGATCAATCATGAAGCTGTTTTGTCTATTTTTTTTTTCTCTTTCAGTAAGTGCGATAGTACCCAACAACTGAGTTGTACTCCCATTGCGAATCCTCCAGCAAAATGTACCACCACCTGCTATATCAACGGCCAAACCTACAACATTAATGATGTGGTACCTAGTACAGATGACTGTTCAACATGGTAAGTAAGGTTGTATACAATATGTTAGTGGAAACTGCATACTCTTAACTTTCTTAAATCCTTATTGCATAGTAGTGCCTATTTTAAGCATAATCTGGGTTCTAGCCCAGTACAGTCTATGCGAGTATGTCTCATAACTTGAAACCAGCAGAATTTCCCTCACCACAAAACACTCATTTCACCATTGTTACCCCCAACTATTCATTTTCATTAAGCTATCTTGTAAAAAAATTATGCTCTTGTGCCTCAAATGAAAAGTTTTATTCTGAGATCTAACATGCTTTACTATTGCAATTTAATGTGTGATATTACTTGAAGTCAACAATGAAATTGGACTTTATGCTAGGCAGCAGTATCAGTTTTCCCTATTCACTCCTATAAGGTTGCAGGGTGGAGCGATTCCCAGCAAAGCTCCGGTATATTGACCAGGAGGTCATATGGGATAATACTAAAATGTCATCTATTTGTTCCTATTTGTGTGGATTTACCTCTTTCCTTACTGGAACCATGCCTAATATATAGTGTTTTATAGACATTAATAATTCTCCTTTCTTGTCATCCTTTCATTTGTCTTCTCTCTTTTTTCTTTTATTTTGGTCACTCCTCTCCATCTTCTATACAACTGTTGTCATTTTTTTATTTGATTATGTTGTTACCATACTTTGAAAGAACATGTGAACCCTACATTTTCTTACCATGTACTGTATATACTCGAGTATAAGCCTAGTTTTTCAGCACCCAAAATGTGCTGAAAAAGTCACCCTCGGCTTATACTCGAGTCGGGTGCCATGGGTCCCTCCAGACTAGCATCCTGTGTCCTTTGTGTGCAAATTAGGCCACCCACAAGACGCTCCATTGCCCTGGCCCGCTCCCAATTCATCTCTATCTACCATCCTCATCTGCCCCATTCTGCACTAGACATTGCACTTTATATTCTATATTAACTATATATAGTTTTGAATCATTTTAACTCTGTGTTTTAGCTGGGTTGCTGATTGAGCTAAGGGAGTAGTACTCTTAAGGTATCATTGTTGATACCATATTGTTTTTGCTGACCCTCTTCTCCACTTACAGAGCTAATTTACTGTTTTTCTTTTAAATAAATATTTAAAAACATATTCCCCATTGATGCCTCATTTAATGTAATTGTATTGGTATTTATTTTGATTATTGAAACTTAGCAATAGCCGCTGCATTTCCCACCCTAGGCTTATACTGGAGTCAATAAGTTTTTCCAGTTTTCTTAGGTAAAATTAGGTACCTCGGCTTATATTCGGATCGGCTTATACTCGAGTATATACGGTATATAAGTTGCATGCATCTCCCCCACCCACATCATTTATACTGCAAATATTCCCACTGTTTACCAGCACCATCACATTTTCCTAAAACAAATAGCAGCTTTTACTCAGTGGTCATTTTTCCTCTGATCTTCAGTAACATCTACATCTGCAAACAAAACATGTGCGCTGTACAGTTCATGCATTGAAGAATGCAGGCTTACACAGACAGAACTTACTTTGATAAAAAGTTATGCTTGGGTTGTGCCCTGTAACAGTAAAGCTGAACTCAGGTTAATAGGTTATGAGAAAAATATATGTTTCTCCAGCACAGTGCACATGGAAAACCAGCAGCAGGAGTCGCAGGCATTTCAAGATTTCACACTGGCTGTTCACTTATTACATTTTTTTGTGTGGGGTTTACATGTCCTTGTGACTACTTCAATACATGATTGTGGGCTGTACTTACTGTATTAGATAGCTTGATAAAATTAAATAAAGTATAAATATATATGTTATATAATATACCGTATAATATATTACCATGTTCAATTATTAAGTTGTTTTGTTGTTTCATTTTCTCTTTCAGTAAATGTGATACTAACCGACAGCTGAGTTGTACTCCTCTTCAGAATCCTCCAGCAAAATGTACCACCACCTGCTCCATCAATGGCCAAACCTACAACATTAATGATGTGGTACCTACTACAGATGACTGTTACACATGGTAAGTAAGAGAAATAGCTTCTGCACAATAAAATATTTTAACAGGTTGTATACAATATGTATGTGGAAACAAAAATGCTTAGACTACCCTGCTGCTAGAAGAATTGAAGAGTTAATGAAGCTAAAAACTGTATCTGAAGATAAAAACATATCAGTCTATCAATTTCTGTAGATCTACCACAAAAATAAGAGCCTTAGAAAAATCCCAACAAGAACCTCATGTACTCATTTTGTGTGGATATGCCACAGAGACCCAAGGCACTGGAATGTGATATCATATTTGTATGACATCATAATCAGATAGTCTAGTAAAAAAAAATTCCCAGTTACTCCAATTTGGTATTTCAGGTAAAAGATCCCCAGCAAACCTTCAGACAGGGAGGACATTTGTGAGAATGCAAAAAGTAACCTTTTTGTGCCAAATACAAATCAAAAATATATTATACTGAATTGCTACTATATTCCGAGACCTCTACATAGAAAATTCGCTCCTCTTCAAATACATGCTGGCCTGAATGTGGAGAATTTTAAACTTTGTCACAAACATTATGGCATTGCCCTGAGATCATCACATTCTTGGAGACAGTACCAAGCTCCTCCACAGTGTATTTTGGAATATGGATTCCTGTATTTATGTTCTAGACAAACCAATAGAGATTGAAACAGCGAGCCATACTGTACCTACAGAATGTGAACCACAGAAATAAATAAAAGAAATTAAACAATGGTTGCAATATTGCAATAGTTGAAATAGTTCCATACTTACATGGAATAATTGTCCAGTGCATACATTTGATGGGTTGTGGGGTAATTGGATTTACTGCTTTCTGGACTGAGAGCTGATTTACGGAGTTATATCTCCTTTTTTCTAACCTTTTTTTTTCCCTTTTTATAGTTCCCTCCTCTCCACCTGCTATATAGCTGTTGTTGTTTTTCAATTGGATTGCTTTGTTACCATAATTTTAATGGACTACAATTGTGACAACTTTATTGCAGTATCAATGGCTGTACTTATGGTGTTTGATAAATTGATAAAAGTAAAACAAAAAAATGAAAACCATGTCATATGCTTATAGTGTATGTTTATTTAATTATTCTGTGTTTGTAAAACAGCACTATAAAATATTTTATTTTCTTTAGTTTGATTTACTGTTTTATTGTATGTCTTCCTTTTTTTGTATTACTTTGGTCACTCCATTCCACCTGCTATATAGCTGATTTCATTTTTGAGTTTCGTTATGTTGTTGCCATACTTTTATTGGACTGAAAATGGTGACTTCTTCATTACATGATCGATTGCTGCTCTTATTGTATTTAATAAGTTGTATAATAAGTACCAAAATAAAAAAAAAAAAATTTAGCTTTTAAACATATAAACCTAGTTGTTGAAGCACCATAATATTTCTTCAAATATGTTTTTATGTTACTGTGTTTAATCATAAATCTGTTTTGTCTTTTCTTTTTCTATTATAGTAAGTGTGATACTAACCAACAAGTGAGCTGTAGTCTTATTCAGAATCCTCCAGCAAAATGTACCTCCAAATGCTATATCAATGGCCAAACCTACAACATTAATGATGTGGTACCTACTACAGATGACTGTTCAACATGGTAAGTAAGAGAAATAACTGCTGTAAAAGAAAATGTTTTGGTAGGCTGTATACAAATGTTAGTAGAAAGAAAAATGCTTAGGTTACAATGCAGCTGGAAGAATCAAAGAACTAATGCAACCGAAATATCTGAAATTTAATGCATACATCTCCCGCAACTTTAAGAGCCTTATGAAAACCTAATTAGGGAGGTAACATACTCCTATTAGGCATATATGCCTCAGGGGCCTAGAGCACAAGAGAGTCCCAATCACTTTTATATGTTATCCTGGGTGGAACAAATCCCAGCAAACCTCTGGTATATATAGACTTGAAGGACATATTGAAAAATACTAAAAAACCATCCATCCATTTCCAGTGCAAAGAGAACATTTATAAGATTATAATGCATTGGTACTGTATTCCTCAGAAACTACATGGAATAATCCCCTTTGTCTCAAATAGATTATGGCGTACATATGGGGAATTTAGAACTTTCTTACAAACATGATGGCATTGCCCTGAGATTCCTCCTTTCTTTGAAACAGTACAGGGAATCCTCCAGAGGGTATTTAGATCTAATATACACTGGGATCCATGGATTATATCCTGGGGACATCTATATTCAAATGTACTAAACCAGCTAAGAGACTGATGAATCATACTTTAATAATGGCAAGTAGGTCTTAAGTGGAAATAACAAGCCATACCCACAGGAAGGGAGCTGCAATAGGAAAGAGAGGACATTAAACAAATGGAATACTTACTTGCATGGCATGCTAATATAATATGTACATATGATGATGTGTGGAGTAATTGTATTTACAAATCTCCTGACTGTAACCATGATGGAGAGCCAATTTAGTGTATCATACCCATTCATAACTTCTTCTTTCTTTTGATCCTATCATTTGCCTGCCTTGTTTTTTTCTATTGCTTTGGTCACTCTTGTCCACCTACTTTATTGGTGTTGTCATTTTTGAATTATGTTACATTGTTGCCACACTTTTTATCGACATTAACATAGTGACTTCTTTATTACATGATCGATGTCTGTACTTGTTGTATTTGATAAATTGTTTAAAAATAAGTACAATAATAGAAACATGTTAAGGCTTTAAACCTATAAAACTTACTGTTGTATGATTGTATTGTGAGTTTTCAAAATTATGTTTTTTTTGTAAAGCAGCGCTGTCATTTCTTTTCTTTAAGTCAAATATCTTGATCTACCATAATCAGTTATAAAGCTTTTATGTCTTTTCTTTTTCTCTTTCAGTATGTGTGATTCTAACCAACAAGTGAGCTGCACTCTTATTCCGAATCCTCCAGCAAAATGTACCTCCAAATGCTATATCAATGGCCAAACCTACAACATTAATGATGTGGTACCAACAACAGATGAGTGTTCAGCATGGTAAGTAAGAGAAACAGCTGCTGTACTAAAAAGTATTTTGAAGGTTGTATACAAACTGTTAGTGGAAACACAATTCTTAGACTGCCATGTTCCTGGGATAATTAAAGCACTAATGCGGCCAAAAATAAAAACATACCATTCTATCAATAAATTCACTTCTCCCACTTTATTAGGGGCCTTATGAAAACCTCAAGAGGCTGTTCACATACATTTTAAGTAGATTTGTCAAAATGGCTCTGGGTTTAAGAGTATTATCATATTTTTATGACATATTGGTCAGTCTTCCTACTGATAATTTGTCCAATCACTCCTATATGGTAGAAATATTCACCAAAAAACTCTGTTATATACAGTGGGAGGGCATATGGGAGAATGCAAAACATGTATCTGAGTCCAGTACAAAGAGAACATGTATACGATTATACAGTTTAGATCTGGCATGATTATGAAGAATATTGAACTTTATCCCACACATTATTAAATCACCTTTATATCACCCCTTATTTGGAGACAGTATAGCATATACATCACAGGGTATTTCTGACTAACATAATTAGTGATCCCTGTAATTATGTCCCCGGGGAAACTACCTAGGAGACTAATGAACTATACTTGACAGTGGCAAAGAGATTACTCTGTTAGAAATGGAAACAGCAAGCCATATTTACCAAATGGAAACCACAGACAGAAATAGAGAAAATTAAACAAATTGAATAATTACAGTATTTATGTGGCATACTAATATAATGCATAAATATAATGATGTCTGGAGTAATTAGATATCCTGCTTTCCTGACAGGAACCATGATTGAAACCCGATTTAGGAAGTCATAATAAAGCTGTTTTGTCTTTTCGTTTTCTCTTTTAGTCTCTGTGATACTAACCAACAAGTGAGCTGTACTCTTATTCAGAATGCAAAATGTACCTCCAAATGCTATATCAATGGCCAAACCTACAACATTAATGATGTGGTACCAACTACAGATGACTGTTCAACATGGTAAGTAAGAGAAATAACTGCTCTATAAAAAAAAACCTTTTGAAAGGTAGTATACAGTATGCAGCTGAAATATCTATTTAAAAATAAATAAATATAATTCTATCAATAATTGCAGGTCTCCCACTATACTGAAAACCTCAACAAGAGGGTCATGCACTTTTTTTTGAGCAGATAAGCCACATGGGCCTAGGGAGTGATTTTATATCATACCATTATGTGATATTAATCAGACTTCCAACTGAAAATTTTCCAAATCACTGCTGTATGGTATCCTGATTGGAACAATCCCCATCAAACCTCTGGGATATAGAGTGGGAGGACATATTGGAGAAAAAAAAATTATCTACTTGTATTTATGTCCACTATATAGACAACATGTTTGAGATTTTTCTGATATGGTACTAAATTCCTAAGAAACGACATAGTATCTCTATAATCTCTATAATCTCAAATAGATACCTAACTTTCATGTCATTTTAGTGTGCATTTACGTAATTGTTTTGCAAAGCAGCACTGTAATATCATTTATTTCTTTAAGGCTAATATCCCCTTTTTAACAGTGATCAATCATGAAGCTGTTTTGTCTATTTTTTTTTCTCTTTCAGTAAGTGTGATAGTACCCAACAACTGAGTTGTACTCCCATTGCGAATCCTCCAGCAAAATGTACCTCCACATGCTATATCAATGGCCAAACCTACAACATTAATGATGTGGTACCTAGTGCAGATGACTGTTTAACATGGTAAGTAGGAGAAATAGTTGCTGTATATGAAAATATTTTGGCAGGTTGTATATAAACTGTTAGTAGAAATGTATACTCTTAACTTTCAAACTTTGTTCATTACATACTGTATATTATGAAACATCCTTATTTTTCAATTTTTTTATCTGTTTTTTATATTTGTATCCTGTTTTATTCTGTGATCTAACATGTTTTACATATTACATATTATGATATTATTTGAAGTCAGTAGCGTAATGGGACTTAAGAAGCAGTATCAGTTTCTTGCATTGTCTCAAAAATGCTCAGGAAACCATTCTTCCCTGTTCCTCTTTCTTTTACGGTGGTCACTTTTCATTCGCTAAATAGCTGTTGTCAATTTTTAATTTGAATAGGTTATTGCCATACTTTTAATGGCTCAAACATTTTCACTACTTCATTACATGATTGTGGGCTGTACTTACTGTATTTTATACCTTGATAAAAAATAAAGTTCCCAAGATAAAAACTTTTTTGAGCTTAAAATATACAGGTGTGGGATCCCTTATCTGGAAACCCATTATCCAGAAAGCTCCGAATTACGGAAAGCCTGTCTCCCATAGACTCCATTTTAATCAAATAATTCAGAATTTTAAAACTGATTTCCTTTTCTCTGTAATAATAAAACAGTACCTTGTACTTGATCCCAACTAAGATATAAATAATCCTTATTGGATGCAAAACAATCTTGTTGGGTTTAACTAATGTTTTATTGATTTTTTAGTAGACTTACAGTATGGAGATCCAAATTACGGAAAGACCCCTTATCCGGAATACCCTTGGTCCCAAGCATTCTGGATAATGGGTCCTATACCTGTATATACCTAGCCGCCATTTGACTGTATGTTGTTTTTATGTAAACAACGTGTTCAATTATAAAACTGTTTTGTCTTTTCATTTTTTTCTTTTAGTAAATGTGATACTACCCGACAGCTGAGTTGTACTCCTCTTCAGAATCCTCCAGCAAAATGTATCACCACCTGCTCCATCAATGGCCAAACCTACAACATTAATGATGTGGTACCTACTACAGATGACTGTTACGCATGGTAAGTAAGAGAAATAGCTGCTGCATAAGAGAAAAATATTATTGCTTATATACTAAATGTTAGTGGAAACAAAAATTCTTAGGCTACATACTATTCTATCTCCAACTATATTAAAAGCCTTATGTAAACTTCAAGAGGGAGGTAATGTTCTCCTTTTTGACCCTTTTGCCATAAGGTCCCATGGCACTGGAAAGTGATATCATATTATTATGATATAGTAATCAGACATCCTAGTAAAAATGTTCCCAGTCCCACAATCCTGGGAGGAACAATTCCCAACAAACCTTTGGTATGGAGACTGGAAGGACATTTATTAGTATGCAAAAGAGTAATCTACTTGTGTCAAATACAAATGGAAAATATATAAGATTATAATAAATTGGTACTATATTCCTAAGACTTTGTCGCAAACATTATTACCGTGCCCTGAGATCATTTCCTTCTGGGAAACAGTATAAAGCTTCTTACAGGGTATTTTGGCATAATATACCTAGGGATTCCTGAGCACAAATATTTTCTTTTCTTTAAGTAAATATCAGCTTACAGTGTTCAATCATAAAGCTGCTTTTTTCTTTTTTCTCTTTTAGCAAGTGTGATACTAACCAACAAGTGAGCTGTACTCTTATTCAGAATCCTCCAGCAAAATGTACCTCCAAATGCTATATCAATGGCCAAACCTACAACATTAATGATGTGGTACCAACTACAGATGACTGTTCAGCATGGTAAGTAAGAGAAATAATTGCTGTACAAGAAAATATTATGGCAGGTTCTATACAGATCTTTCCAGATCCAGCTGGGACGATCGAAGAGCTAATGCAGCTGAAAGCTCTATCTGAAATTCAAACCACTCATCTCCTACTACTTTAAAAGCCTTATGAAAAAATCAATAAGGAGGTAACCTACTCCTTTAAACAGATATGCCTCAGGGGCACAGGGCACAAGAGAGTGACTACCTAGACAAATTTTGCCAATCACTCCAATATGTTATCCTGTGTGGAAAATTTTCCGGCCGACCTCCAATATATATAAACTAGGAGGACATATTGGAGAATGCTAAAAAAATCACCTGTTTGTGTCCAGTGCAAAGAGATTATACTGAATTGGTACAATATTCCTGAAAAAAGGCATAAAATAATCCCCTTGGCATCAAATAGATGATGGCGCACATATGGAGAGTTTTAGAATTTTGCCCCAAACATAATAGCATTGCCCTGAGATCACCCTGTTTTAAGACAGTATATGGAAATTTCCGGAGGATAGTTAGGTCTAATATACTTAGGGACCCCTGGCCCCTTGTCCTTTCTTCTGCTCCTATCATTTACCTATCTTCTTTTTTTTTTTTTTTTTCATTTTTCTTTGGTCACTTCTTTCCACCGACTGTATAGCTGTTGTTATTTTTGAATTTTGCAATGTAGTTGCCATACTTTTAATCACCACTTGGGTGACTTCTTTATAACATGATTGACAGCTTTACTTATGGTATTTAATAAATTGTTTAAAATAAAGTACGATAACAAAAAAAGTTTAGGCTTCAAATATATATAAGTTGTAACGTATACATTTTTGCAATTATGTTTTGTATATAAAAGTCATTTCTTTTCCTTCTTTTTTTTACCATGGTCAATCAACTGTTTTGTCTTTTCTTTTTCCTTTTTAGTTACTGTGATACTAACCAACAACTGAGTTGTACTCTTATTCAGAACCCTCCAGCAAAATGTACCTCCAAATGCTATATCAATGGTCAAACATACAACATTAATGATGTGGTACCAACTACAGATGACTGTTCAACATGGTAAGTAAAAGAAATAACTGCTGTAAAAGAAAATATTTTGGCAGTTTTTTTTACAAACTAGTAACGAAAACAAAAATACTTAGACTACCAAAGAACACATGTATATGGTTATACCCTTCAGTATAAAATAAATCCTGGTGTGAATGTGGAGAATATTAACCTTTGTTTAACACATTATGGCATCAACTTGAGATCACCCCATTCTTGGAGACAGTATAGAAGAATAATGAACCATATTTTGCTAGTAGGAAGGAAGTTGTATTGCCTGCAATGGAAACAACAAGTCCTACCCACAAAAGGAAACCACAGACAGAAATCGAGGAGATTAAACAAATGGAATACTTGTTGAAGCATCATCATAATATTTATTTTTGTCAAATATGCTTTTATGTTACTAGGTTTAATCATGTGTTTTTGATTATTTTTCTCTTTTAGTCTCTGTGATATTAACCAGCAAGTGAGTTGCAGTCTTATTCAGAATCCTCCAGCAAAATGTACCTCCAAATGCTATATCAATGGCCAAACCTACAACATTAATGATGTGGTACCAACTTCAGATGACTGTTCAACATGGTAAGTAAGAGAAATAGCTGCTGTACAAGAAAATATTTTGAAGGTTGAATACAAACTGGTAAGAGAAATAACTACTGTATAAGAAAACATTTTGGCAGGTGCAAAGTTCTAGACCACCCTGCTGCTGGGAGAATCAAAGCACAAAGGCAGCTAAAATATATTTGAAAATAAAAACATACAATTCTATCAATAATGGCAGGTATCACACTATATTAAGAGCTTTATTTTTAACAGAATAAGTTCAATATTTTATCTCATATTAATCAGAAAATTTTCCAGTTCACTCCTATACAGTATCCTGGGTAGAACAATCTCCATTATATATATGGGATATATATGAAAATGCTAAAAAATCATATATTAAGTATTTGTGTCCAGTACATTGAGAACATTTGTGAGATTTTTTTCTCATAATATACTGTAATATACTTACGAGAAATTACATAGTATACTCCTTTCAGTCTCAAAAACATGCTGGCATAAATCTGAATAATCTTCCATAGATTATGGAATTGCCTTAAGATCTATCCTTTCTTGAAGACAGTAGGGAAGATCTCTTAAAAATAAATTAAAAATAAAATAAAAACTGCCTTAAACATAAATATCTAGCTTTCATATGATTCCAATGAGTGTTTATGTATTTGTGATATTGTTGCAAAGCAGCACTGTACTGTATTTGATTTATTTTAGACTAATATTCCCTTTTTGACTGTGATCAATAATGAAGCTGTTTTTTTTTTTTCTTTTTCAGTACGTGCGATAGTACCCAGCAACTGACTTGTACTCCTATTCAGAATGCAAAATGTACCTCCAACTGCTATATCAACGGCCAAACCTACAACATTAATGATGTGGTACCTAGTGCAGATGACTGTTCAACATGGTAAGTAAGAGTAATAGCTGCTGTACAAGAAAATTATTTGCAGTTTGTATACAAACTGTTAGTGGAAACAGTATACTCTTAACTTTGAAATCATTAGTACATAGGAGTTCCTATTTTAAGCATAGTCTGGGTTCTAGCCCTGTGGCAGAATCCACTTGGTTAAATTATGAAAATCCCTATCATGTTAAGAGTTCAGTGCAATATAGGTAGATAAAATATAGGAAATGTAAATGAATATGTTCCAACTATTATTTTTATTAAGCTATCTTGTAAAACAATTATGCTCTTAGTGCCTCTCATATGAAAAGTTTTATTCTGTAATTACACTAAACTATTGCATAGTTTCGTGTCAACAGTAAAAAGGGACATAATGTTAAGTAGCAGTATCAGCTTTCCCTAGTCACTCATATCCAGGGTGGAACAATTCCAAGCAAACCTCCAGTATATTGAATAGAAGGACATATGGAATAATACCAAAAAGTACCTCTTTCCTTACTGGAGCCATGACACACAGACATTCATTAGTCTCTCTTGTCATCCTTTCATTTGACTGTCTTTTTTCTTTTACTTTGTTCACTCATTTCCATCTGCTATATAATTGTTAATTTTTCTAATATGTATATGAGTAGGGCACATCACCCCCACCCATACCATATGATTTATACTAGCACAGTGCACAGCTAGGGCAGAGCTTCTATGGAAACCAGCAGTGCCACATCTTCATTGAAAGAACTGAGCATGCTTAGCAAGCTAAAAGCCAAAGTTAATTCTTATGGGAGGGGGCAGAGTGGGTTAGATTAGGAGAAGGAATCCTAAGTAAGGCTGCAGCCTTAGTATAACCTTTAAACAGCAGGAGTAGCAGGCATTTTAAGATTAAGGTGCTGTTCACTGATTAATTTTTTCGTGTGAGATTTACATGTCCTTTATTGAATCAAACATTGTGACTACTTCATTACATGACCATGGGCTGTACTTGCTGTATTAAATAACTTAAGATAAAATAAAGTCCCAAAATAAAAAACTTTTTAGGATTCAAATATATTCTTTCTATACTATGTAATACTTTACCATGTTCAGTTATGAAACTTTTTGTCTTTTATTTTTCTCTTCCAGTATATGTGATAGTAACAGACAGCTGAGTTGTACTCCTCTTCAGAATCCTCCAGCGAAATGTACCACCACCTGCTCCATCAATGGCCAAACCTACAACATTAATGATGTGGTACCTACTACAGATGACTGTTACACATGGTAAGTAAAAGAAATAGTTGCTGCACAAGAAAATATTTTGGCAGGTTGTATACAAAATGTTAGTGGAAACAAAAACGCTTAGACTACCCTGCTGCTAGAAGTATTTAAGAGCTAATGCAGCTAAAATCTCCATCTGAAGATAAAAAACATACCATTATATCAATTACTGCAGATTTACTACAAGATCAAAAGCCTTAGAAAAATGTCAACAGGGAGGTCATGTACTCCTTTTGAGCTGATATGCCACAGGGGCCCAGGACACTGGAAATGATATCATATTTTTATGACATCTTTATCAGACATCCTAGTAAAAAATGTTCTCAGTCACTCCCATATGGTACTCCAGGTGGAAAGATTCCCAACAAATCTTCACATTTGGGAGAATGCAAAAAGTAATTCATTTGTGTCAAATAAAAATGGAAAATCTATAAGATTATACTGAACTGGTACTATAGTATATTCCCAGACCTCTACATGGACAATTCCCTCCTCCTCTAATACATGCTGGCCTGAATGTGAACATTTTTAAACTTTGTCACAAAGATCATCCCTTTCTGGGAGACAGTATGAAGCTTTTCCACAGGGTATTTTGGAATAATATACCTAGGGATTCCTGTGTTTATGATGTGGACAAACCAATAGAAATGGAAACAGAAAGCCATACTGTACCTACAGAATGTGAACCACAGAAATAAATAAAGGAAATCAAACAATAGAAAGCATACTTGCATGTAATAATTATCCAATGCATAGATTTGATTAGTTGTGGGGTAATAGGATTTACTGCTTTCCTAAGAGCTGATTTAGGAAATCATACCTCATGACACTTTCTTTTTTTTTTTCATTTGTCAGTTTTCTCTCTTTTTTCCTTTTCATAGTTATGAAATTTATGCTATTGTTGTTCTTCAAATTGATTGCTTTGTTACCATACTTTTAATATGGCAAAGATTATGACACCTTCATTGCAGGATCGATGGCTGGATTTATCATATTTGATAACAGTATAAAAGTAAATTATAAAAAATGTGTTATATGATTGTAGTGTACTTTTAGTTAATTATACTGTGTTAGTAAAGCAGCACTGTAAAATATTTTCTTTTCTTTTAGTAAGCTTACTATGTTCAATCATAAAGCTGCTTTGTCTTTTTTCTCTTTCAGTAAGTGTGATACAAACCAACAAGTGAGCTGTAGTCTTATTCCGAGTCCTCCAGCAAAATGTACCTCCAAATGCTACGTCAATGGCCAAACCTACAACATTAATGACGTAGTACCAACTACAGATGACTGTTCAGCATGGTAAGTAAGAACAATAGCTGCAGTAAAAGAAAATATTATGGAAGGTTGTATACAAAGAAAAATGTTTGGGTTACAATGCAGCTGGGAGGATCAAAGAGATAATGCAGCTGAACTGCAGAAAGAAAGAGAGGACATTAAACAAATGGAATACTTACTTGCGTAGCATGCTAATATAATATGTACATATGATGATGTGTGGAGTAATTGGATTTACAGTTTCCTGACTGTAACTAAAGCTAATTTATTTTGACACGCACATTCATAATGTCCCCTTTCTTCTGATCCTGTCATTTGCCTGTCTTTTCTTTTTCTCATGCTTTGATCACTCCTTTCCACCTACTTTATAGCTGTTTTCAGTTTTGAATTGTGTTATGTTGTTGCCCTATTGTTAAAAGATCAAATGTGACTTCTTTATTACATGATCGAAGGCTGTACTTATTGTATTTGATAAATTGTTTTGAAAAAGTACCATATTAGAAAAAATGTTTAGGCTTCAAACAAATAACACTTTCTATCATAGGACTGTAATGTGTGTTTTCACAATTATTTTTTGTTTGTAAAGCAGCACTGACAGTTCTTTTTGTTTTACCATGATCAATCATAAAGCTGTTTTGTCTTTTCTTTTCTCTTTTAGTCTCTGTGATACTAACCAGCAAGTGACTTGTACACTTATTCAGAATCCTCCAGCAAAATGTACCTCCAAATGCTATATCAATGGCCAAACCTACAACATTAATGATGTGGTACCTACTACAGATGACTGTTCAACATGGTAAGTACGAGAAATAGCGGCTGTACAAGAAAATATTTTGAAGGTTGAATACAAAGTGGTAAGAGAAATAACTGCTGTATAAGAAAACATTTTGGCAGGTGGTATACAAAGTTCAAGAGGCAACAAAAATGATTAGACCACCCTGCTGCTGGGATGTTTTGGTAGGCTTTTTACAAACTATTAGTGGAAACAAAAATGCTGAAAATATAAACATTCAATGCTATCAATAAATCCACATTGCCTTATATAAACCTCAACAAAACTGGTCACATATTTTTTGAGAAGATTTGTCAAAATGGCTCAGGGCATTAGGGAGGGTTATTATAATTGTTTAAAATATTAGTCAAACTTCCTACTGAGAATTTATATGGGGGGACAGATTCCCAGAAAAACTATGTTATATAGACAGGGAGGACGTATGGGGACTATATAAAAAGTCTAGTCTAGTACAAAGAGAACATTCATAAGATTATAACCTTCAGTTTAAAATAGATGCTGGTGCGAATTTTGGGGATATTGGCCTTTGTTCAACGCATTATGGCATCACCCCATTCTTGCATATAGTACAGAAGATACATCATAGATTATTAATATAAATAGGAATCCCTAGACTTATATCCCGGGGAAACCAATGCTTAAATCTGCTAAACAACCTTGGAGACTAATGAACCACATTTTGTCAGTAGCAAGAAAGTTATTCTACCTGCAATGGAAGCAGTAAGTTATACCCACAAAAAGGAAACCACAGACAGACAGAAATAGAACAAATTAAACAAATGGAATACTTTCAGTACTTGTCACATACTGTGTGACAAGTACAGTCACATACTAATATAATGTATAAATATCATGATGTGTGGAGTAATTCGATTTAATGCTTTCCTGATGGGAACCATGAGAATCAATTTAGGGAGTCATGATACTTTCATTGTATACCTCTTTTTTTTTTATTTTACTTTGGTCACTACATTCCACCAGCTATATAGCTGTAATCTTTAAATTTGATGTTGTTTCTATACTTTTCATGGACCGGACATGGTGACTACTTCATTACATTATCGATGGCTCTTCTTATTTTATTTGATAAGTTGATATATTAATGTACCAAAATGATTATACATTTGTTTTGTTTCTTTTCTCTTTTAGTAAGTGTGATACTAACCAACAATTGAGTTGTACACTTCTTCAAAATCCTCCAGCAAAATGTACCTCCAAATGCTATATCAATGGCCAAACCTACAGCATTAATGATGTGGTACCAACTACAGATGACTGTTCAACATGGTAAGTAAGAGAAATAACTGCTGTACAAGAAAATAATTTGGTTTACAAAGTTCTAGTGGCAACAAAAATGCTTAGACCACCCTGCTGCTGGGAAAATCAAACAAAAAAGGCAGCTAAAATCTATTTGAAAATAAAAATAATGTCAGGTCTCCAACTATATTAAGAGCTTTATAGAAACCTCAACAGGGAGGTCATATACTCTTTTGAGATGCCAGATATGCCACATGGGCCCAGGGAGTGATTTTATATCATACCATTATGTCATATTAATCAGACTTCCAACTGAAAATTTTCCAAATCACTCCTATATGGTATGCTGGTTGGAATGATCCCCATTCAACCTCTGGTATATAGAGTGGGAGGACATATTGGAGAAAAAAACAGAATAATTTCATATTTTTATGTCATATTAATCAGATTTCCTACTGGAATTTTTTCGATTCCCTTCAAACCTCTAGGATATAGACTGGGAGGAAATATGGGAGAATGCAAAAAAAAAATCTATTCAGTATTTGTGTCAAGTACATTGAGAACGTGTACAGTATAGGATTTTTCTGAAATGGTACTATATTCCATAGAAAGTAGATAGTATACCTAGCTTTTATATGATTCTAGTGTGTGTTTATGTATTTATACTATGTTTACAAAGCAGCACTTCTTTTAGACTAATATCCCCTTTTTACCATGATCAATCATGAATCATGAATATTTTTTTCTCTTTTAGTAAGTGCGATAGTACCCAACAACTGACTTGTACTCCTCTTGAGAATCCTCCAGCAAAATGTACCTCCACATGCTATATCAACGGCCAAACCTACAACATTAATGATGTGGTACCTAGTGCAGATGACTGTTCAACATGGTAAATAAGAGATATAGCTACTGTACAAGACAATATTTTGGCAGGTTTTATACAAACTGTTAGTGGAAACAGTATACTCTTAAAGCATTAGTACATAGGAGTTAAGCATAGTCTGGGTTCTAGCCCTGTACACTCGATGTGCTAACGTCTTTGGTGCCTGTCTTTACAAACCTCTTTTCTTCTATTGACTGATATTTAGGGTGTAATAGGCATTCATAATTCTCATTTTTTTTCATCCTTTCATTTGCCTGGCTTCTATCTTTTTTCTTTTACTTTGGTCACTTCTTTCCATTTGCTATATAACTGTTGTCATTTTTGTATTTGATTATGTTGTTACCTTTGAAAGGACATGTGAACCCTACATTACTTTGATAAAAAGTTCTGCTTGGGTTGTGCCCTATAATGGTCAAGCTGAGCTCAGGTCAGGAGGTTAGGAGAATAATATGTTTCTCTAGAACAGTACACAGCCAAAGCAAAATTTCTATAGAAACCAGCAGTACTCTCTCTTCATTGGCTGCTAGACTGGAGGGTGTGTTTGGTAACCTGAGTTGAGAAGAACTGAACATTAAGCCAAAAATTAATTCTTAAGGGAGGGGGATGAGTGGGATAGAGTAGAAAAAGGAGGGGATATTAACATTCGAACAGCATTAGTAACAGGCATTTAAAAATGTCAAAGGGGCTGTTCACTGATTAAAGTTTTTTTGTGTGGGGTTTACGTGTCCTTTAATGGAGCAAATATTGTGTCTACTTCATTACATGATTGTGGGCTGTACTTAACGTATTAGATAACTTGATAAAAATAAAGTCACAAAATAGGCTTTAACTATATATTTGATATAATATATAGTATATTAGCGTGTTCATTTATGAAGCTGTTTTGTCATTTGTTTTTTTCTCTCAGTAAATGTGATACTACCCGACAGCTGAGTTGTACTCCTCTTCAGAATCCTCCAGCAAAATGTACCACCACCTGCTCCATCAATGGCCAAACCTACAACATTAATGATGTGGTACCTACTACAGATGACTGTTACACATGGTAAGTAAGAGAAATAGCTGCTGCACAAGAAAATATTTCAACAGGTTGTATACAAAATGTTAGTGGAAACAAAAACCCATAGACTACCCTGCTGCTAGAAGAAGTCAAGAGCTAATGCAGCTGAAATCTCAATCTGAAAATCTAAATTATATCAAATACTGCGGATCTACCACAAGATAATGAGCCTTAGAAAAAAAACAGGGAGGCCATGGGCCAAGGGCGCTGGAAATTATATCATATTTTAATGACATTTTAATCAGATATTCTAGTAAACATTTTCCAAGTCACTCCCATATGGTAACCCAGGTGGAATGATTCCTAGCAAACCTTCAGTATAAAGATTGGAGGACATTGGTGAGAATGCAAAAAAAAAATCTATTTGTGTCAAATACAAATGGAAAATATATAAGATTACACTGAATTGGTATTATATTCCCAGACCTCTACATAGAAAATTCCCTCCTCCTCAAATACATGCTGACCTGAATGTGGAAATTATGGCATTGCCCTCAGATCATTCCTTTCTGGGAGACAGTATGAAGCTTCTCCACAGTGTATTTTTGAATAATATAACTAGGGATTCCTGTATTTATGTTGTGGACAAATCAATAGAGATCAAAACAGTGAGCCATACTGTACCTACAGAATGGGAACCACAGAAATAAATAGATGAAATGAAACAATGGAATGCTTACTTGCATGGCATTATTATCCAATGGACCAAACATTGTGACAACTTCATTGCATAATCAATGGCTGTACTTATCATATTTGATAATGTGATAAAACTAACACACAAAAATAAAAACCATGTTATATGATTTTAGAGTATGGTTAAAATATGGTTTAAATATACTGTGTTTGCAAAGCAGCACTGTCAAATATTTTGTTTCTTTTAGTAAACATCAGTTTTGCTGTGTACACTCATGAAGCTGTTTTGTCTTTTTTTTCTCTTTTAGTAAGTGTGATACTAGCCAACAAGTCACTTGTAGTCTTGTTGCAAATCCTCCAGCAAAATGTACCTCCAAATGCTATATCAATGGCCAAACCTACAACATTAATGACGTGGTACCAACTACAGATGACTGTTCAACATGGTAAGCAACTTCTGTAAAAGAAAATATTTTGGCAGGTTGTTAGTGGAAACAACAATGCTTAGGTTACACTGCAGCTGGGAGGATCAAAGAGCTAATGCAACTGAAATGCAGAAAGAAAGGACATTAAACAAATGGAATACTTACTTGCGTAGCATGCTAATATAATATGTACATATGATGATGTGTGGAGTAATTGGATTTACAGCTTTCCTGACTGTAGCCATGACGGAGAGCCAATTTAGTGCGACGTACACATTCATAATTTCTCCTTTCTTCTAATCCTATCATTTGTCTTCTTTTTTTTTTTTTTTTTGCTTTGGTCACTCCTATCTACCTACTTTATAGCTGTTTTCATTTTTAAATTTTTTTGAGCCACGCATCATTTTTTTGATGACAATTTCTTTTTGACGTGCACACCAATTTTTGTTTTGACAGCAACAATTTTCGTGATTCACAAATTTTTTACCTTTTTGCAAATCTTTCGATGAAGCAAACAGGACAGAGTCGCTCATAACTAACCATAATAACAAAAACAAATTAAACTTGCTAATGTGTGTTTTCACAATAATTTTTTACCGTGATCAATCATAAAGCCGTTTTGTCTTTCTCTTTCAGTATGTGTGATACCAACCAACAAGTGAGCTGTACTCTTATTCAGAACCCTCCAGCAAAATGTTTCTCCAAATGCTATATCAATGGCCAAACCTACAACATTAATGATGTGGTACCTACTACAGATGACTGCTCAACATGGTAAGTAAGAGAAATAGCTGCTACCATGTCACTGGGATAAACAAAGCCCTAATGCAGCAGAAATCTGTATCTGAAAAGAAAATTATACCATAAATTCACATCACCCACTATATCAAGAGCCTTATGTAAACCTCAAAAAACCTCAAAAAAATTTTGGGCATATTTGTCAAAATGGCTCGGGGCATAAAAGAGAGTTTTCATATTTTTGTGAAATATTAGTCAGACTGTTAATTTTCCAATCTTATGGTGGATATATTCTCAGAAAACCTATGTTATATAGACAGGGACATATGAGACATATGTGAGAATGCACAAAAAATGAATCTAAATAATGAAGTCCAGTAGAAAGACAACACGTATAAGGTTAAACCATTCAGTTTAAAATAGATACTGGAGAATATTGACCTTTGTTCAACAGATTCTGACATCCACTTGAGATCAACTCATTCTTGGAGACAGTACAAAAGATACACCACAAATTAGTTCAGACTAATATATATATATATATATAAGTATCCCTAGACTTATATTCTGGGGAAATCAATACTGAAATCTGCTAAACCAGCTAGGAGACTAATGAACCACATTTTGCTAGTAGCAAGAAAGTTATTCAACCTGAAATGGAAACAGCGAGTCATACCCACAAAAAGGAAACCACAGACAGACAGAAATAGAGGAAATTAAACAAATGGAATACTTTCAGTACTTGTGTTTCATACTAATTTAATGTACACATATGATGACATGTGGAGTAATCAAATTTAATGGTTATCTGACGGGAACCATAATTGAGAACCAATTTAGCGAGTATTATGGACTCATAATACTTATTCTTTCTTCTGATCCTTTTTTACTTTGGTTACTCCATTCCACTTGCTAAATAGCTGTTGTAATATTTCAGTTTGATTATGTTGTTGTAATAATTTTAATGGACCGAACATGGTGACTGCATCATTACATGATCAACGGCTGTTCTTATTGTATTTGATAAGTTAATATAATAAAGTACCAAATATATAAAAAAAAATGTTTAGGCTTGTTGTTGAAGCTGCGCCAAAATATTTATTTAGTCAAATATGCTATTTTTTTACAGTGTTTGATCAAAAATGTGTTTTGTTCTTTTACTCTTTTAGTCTCTGTGATACTAACCAACAAGTGAGTTGTAGTCTTATTCAGAATCCTCCAGCAAAATGTACCTCCAAATGCTATATCAATGGCCAAACCTACAACATTAATGATGTGGTACCAACAACAGATGACTGTTCAACATGGTAAGTAAGAGAAATAACTGCTGCAGGCAGGTGTTATACAAAGTGCTAGTGGCAACAAATATGCTTAGACCATCCTTCTGCTGCTGGGAGAATCAAAGAGCAAAGGCAGCCAAAATCGATATGAAATAAAAACATACAATTCTAACAATAATGTCAGGTCCCCCACTATATTAACAGCTTTATGAAAACCTCAACAGGGAGGTCATAAGCTCTTTTGAGCAGATATGCCACATGGGCCCAGGGCACAACAGAATTATTTCAAATTTTTATGTCAAATGAATCAGATTTCCTACTGGAAATTTTCCAAATCACTCCTATAGGGTATCCTGGGTAGATCTATTCCCATGAAACCTCTAGGATATAGACTGGAAGAAAATATGGTAGAATGCTAAAAATCATCTATTAAATATTTGTGTCCAGTACACTGAGAGTATGTATGTGATTGGTCCCATACTATACTGTGCTATATTCCTGAGAAACTACATAGTAGACTCAAAGAGATGCTGGCATAAATCTGAAGAATCTTAAACTTAATCTTTTCTTTATAGAATATGGATTTGCCTTGAGATCAATCCTTTCTTGAAGACAGTAGGGAAGATCTTGAGAAAAATAAAGTTTCATTAAACATAAATACCTAGCTTATTATTCTAGTGTGCATGTACATATCTATACTATCTTTACAAAGCAGTTCTGTAATATCTTTTATTTCTTTTAGACTAATATTCCCTTTTTTTACTGTGATTAATCATGAAGCTGTTTTGTCATTTGTTTCTCTTTCAGTACGTGCGATAGTACCCAACAACTGACTTGTACTCCTATTGAGAATCCTCCAGCAAAATGTACCTCCACATGCTATATCAATGGCCAAACCTACAATATTAATGATGTGGTACCTAGTGCAGATGACTGTTCAACATGGTAAGTAAGAGAAACATCTGCTGTACAAGAAAATATTTTGGCAGGTTGTATACAAACTGAAAAATGTTCCTGGGGTTACAAATAGGGGCTCTGACTGGCAATTTGTTAGCCCCTATGTGGACTGGCAGCCTACATGAGGCTCTGTTTGGCAGTACACTTGGTTTTTATGCAACCAAACCTTACCCAAAAGCCAGAAATTCAAAAATAAGCATCTGATTTGAGACCACTGGTAGCAACATCCAAGGGACTAGTGAGCAACATGGTGCTCAGGAGCCATTAGTTGGGGTTAACGTCTTTGGTACCTGTTTTTACAAACCTTTTTTCTTCCATAAAGTATTTATTTTGTCTTGCCAGCCATGCTTCTATTTGCTAAGCCCTTTAATAAAGCCATTCTAGGAACTGTAGAAAGATATCTATATTTTGTGATGGTAGTTGTTTACATATGCCATAACTGTAGTGAGTAACTTTTACTTGAAACCAGCAGTATTTCCCTCATCATAAAACACCCATTTCACCGACTACTGAGATGCATTTAGGAGCACACAATGAAGATTAAGGAAAATACGTAAAAATTGTGCCTATAGCCCTGACAGAATCTGCTATCTTAAATGATGAAAATCTGTTTAAGGGCTCTAGCATGTTAGGAGTTCAGTGCAATAAAGGTTGATAAAATATAGGAAAAGGGAATGAATATGTTTCAACTATTCATTTTCTTTTAAGCTATCTTTTAAAAAGGTATGCTCTTGTGCCTCTCAAATTAAAAGTTTTATTCTGTGAGCTAACCTACCTTACTATTGCAGTTTAATGTGTGATATTATTTGAAGTCAATAGAAAAATGGTACTTAATGCTAGGCAGCAGTTTTCCCAAATCAGTCCTATAAGAAATCCAGTGTGGAAAAATCCCAGCAAACCTCCAGTATATCCACTAGTAGGAATGGGATAATACCAAAAATTACCTCTTTTCTTACTGGAGCCATGACTAATATTTAGGGTGTCATAGGCTTTCATAATTTGCAGAGTTTCTATGGAAACCAGCAGTGCCATCTCTTCATTGGCTGCTAGACTGGAGGGTGTGTTTGGTAACCTGAGTTGAGAAGAACTGAGCATGCTTATTATGAACATTTTCTTTTTCTCTTTCAGTAAATGTGATACTAACCGACAGCTGAGTTGTACTCCTCTTCAGAATCCTCCAGCAAAATGTACCACCACCTGCTCCATCAATGGCCAAACCTACAACATTAATGATGTGGTACCTACTACAGATGACTGTTACACATGGTAAGTAAGAGAATTAGCTGCTGCACAAGAAAATATATTGACAAGGTGTATACAAAATTTTAATGGAAATAAAAAATCCTCCTAGAAGAATTCAAGAGCTAATGCAGCTGAAATCTCTATCAGATGATAAGCACATACCACTCTATCAATAACTGCAGCTCTCCCAAAAGATTAAAAGCGTTAGGAAAACTTCAACAGGAAAGACATATATGCCACAGGGGCCCAGAGCACCGTAAAGTGATATCATATTTTCATGGCATCTTAATAATCTTAATCAGATATCCTAGTAATTTTTCCAGTCACCCCCATATGGTATCCCGGGTGGAACGACTCCCAGCACTGGTATAGAGACTGGGAGGGCATTTTTGAGAATGCAAAAAGTAATCTATTTGTGTCAAATACAAATGGAAAATATATAAGATTATACTGAATTGGTACTATATTCCCTCATCCTCAAATACATGCTGGCCTGAATGTAGAGAATTTGGAACTTTGTAACAAACATTATGGCATTGACCTGAGATCATCCCTTTCTGGGAGACTGTACCAAGCTTTTTCACAGGGTATTTAGGAATAATATACCTACTATATACCATATACCACACTTCCTTCTTTTAGTAAACATCAGTTTGATTTACTATATTCAATCATAAAGCTGTTTTGTCTTTTCTCTTTTAGTAAGTGCGATACTACCCAACAAGTCACTTGTACTCTTGTTGTGAATCCGCCAGCAAAATGTACCTCCAAATGCTATATCAATGGTCAAACCTACAACATTAATGATGTGGTACCAACTACAGATGACTGTTCAGCATGGTACGTAAGAGAAATAACTGCTATACAAGAAAATATTCTGGCAGGTTGTATACAAATGTTAAGAAAGAAAAATACTTAGGTTACACTGCAGCTAGGAAGATCAGAAATTTAATGCAGCTGAAATCGCCATCTGAAATTAAGAAGAAATTAAACAAATGGAATACTTACTTGCATAGCATGCTAATATAATGCGTAAATATGATGATTTGTGGAGTCATTGGATTTAAAGCTTTCCTGACTGAAGACATGATGGCGATTCAATTTAGTGTATCATACACATGAATAATTTCTTCTTTCTTCTGATCCGCCTTTTTTTTCTTTTGCTTTGGGCACTCCTTTCCACCTAAATAAAATACCATAATAAAAAAATGTTTAGGCTTCAAACATATTTAACTTTCTGTCATTTGATTGTAATGTGTGTTTTTTCAATTTTTTTTTTATATAAAGCCACACTGTCATTTTGTTTTCTTTCTTTATGTCAAATATCTTTTTGTTTTAAAAGTTTTTTGTCTTTTCTTTTTCTCTTTCAGTAAGTGTGATACTAACCAACAAGTGAGCTGTACTCTTATTCAGAATCCTCCAGCAAAATGTATCTCCAAATGCTATATCAACGGCCAAACCTACAACATTAATGACATGGTACCTACTTCAGATGACTGTTCAACATGGTACGTAAGAGAAATAGCTGCTGAACTACTGTAGAATATACTTTTGGCAGGTTTTCTACAAACTTTCAGTGGAAACAAAAATGCTTATACTACCATGTTGCTGGGACAATCAAAGTCCTAATGCAGCTGAGATCTCTATCTGAAAATAAAATCATTCTGTGCTAGTAATAAATTCACAATTCCCACTATATTATAACCCTTATAAAAACCGTACGAAAATATTTTTGTTTTATAGCAAATCTGTTAAAATGGCTCAGGGCATAAGGGATGGTGTGACAAATTAATCAGACTTTCTATAGATTCTCAGAAATCCTATGTTATATAGACAAGGAGGACCTATGGTAGAATGCAAAGAAAATACATCTTTCTGAGTCAGTTACAAAGAGAACATGTATAAGGTTATCCCCTTCAGTTTAAAATAGATGCTGGTGTGAATGTGGAGAATATTGACCTTTGTTCAACACATTATGGCACCAACCTGAGATCACCCCATTCTTGGAGACAGTACAGAAGATACACCACAGATTATTTAAGACTAATATATAGGGATCTCTATATCCTATAGAAACCAGACTAATATATATTAAACCAACTATGGGACTAATGAACATTATTTTGCTAGTAGCGAAGAGGTTGTTCTGCTTGATATGGAAACAGCGAGGCATGACCACAAAATGAAAAAAAACAGACAGACAGAAATAGAGGAAATTGAGCAAATGGAATACTTTCAGTGCTGGCGTGGCATACTAATATCATATATATATATATGATGGTGTGTAGAGTAATTAGATTTAATGCTTTCCTGATGGGAACCATGATTGAGAACCAATTAAGGGAGTCATATAGACTCATAATACTCCTTCTTTCTTCTGATCCTTTTTTTTTTAATCACTGCATTCCACTGCTATATAGCTGATGTAATTTTTGAGATTATGTTGTTGCCATACTTTTCATAGACTAAACATGGTGACTACTACATTACATGAATGATAGCAATTCATATTGTATTTGATAAGATGATATATTAAAGTACCAACATTTTTTTTAATGTTTAGGCTTCAAAAAGCACAGTAATAGTTTTTTGTATCACATATGTTTTTGTGTTACTGTGTTTAATCATAAAGATGTTTTCTATCTTTTCTCTTTTAGTCTCTGTGATACTAACCAACAAGTGAGTTGTAGTCTCATTCAGAATCCTCCAGCAAAATGTACCTCCAAATGCTATATCAATGGCCAAACCTACAACATTAATGATGTGGTACCAACTACAGATGACTGTTCAACATGGTAAGTAAGAGAAATAACTGCTGTAGAAGAATATATTTTGGTTTAAACAACCTTGTTGTACTATCATTTTAGTGCGCGTTGAAGTTCTATGTTTACAAAGTAGCATTGTAATATCTTGTATTTCATTTAGACTAATATCCTCTTTTTTACTGTGATCAATCATGAATCTGTTTTGTCAATTTTTTTCTTTTTCAGTAAGTGTGATAGTACCCAACAACTGACTTGTACTCCTATTGAGAATCCTCCAGCAAAATGTACCACCACCTGCTCCATCAATGGCCAAACCTACAACATTAATGATGTGGTACCTACTACAGATGACTGTTCAACATGGTAAGTAAGAGAAATAGCTGCTGCACAAGAAAATATTTTGGCAGGTTGTATACAAACTGTTATTGGATACAATCTACTTTTAACTTGTCTGTGTACAAATTTTAACTTGCCCTGTACAATCTTCTTTTCTTCCATAAATTATTTATTTTGTCTTGCCAGCCATGCTTCTTTTTGCTAAGCCCTGTCATAAAGCCAGTCCAGGGACTGTAAAAAAAAAAATCCATATTTTATGATGGTAGTTTTTTATATATGCTGTAACTGTTGTGTCAGCGAACCACTTGTGAGTGTCAGCATTCACTTCACCACAAACACTCATTTCACTGTCATTACGCCTTGACTAATGAGATGCATTTAAGAGGAAACAATAAAGTTTAAGCAAAACACATAAATATTGTGCCGGAATCTAAGCTGAATTGATGAAAAACCTTTTAAGGGCTTTGGCATGTTAGGAGTTCAGTTCAATAAAGGTAGATAAAATATATGAAAAGTGAATGAATAAGTTGCAACTATTCATTTTCATTAAGCTATCTCTAAGTTTTATTCTGTGATATAACATGCTTTACTAATTATCTTTACTAAGATTTCAAAGAGGTTGTTTACTATTTATATTTTTTGTGTAGGGTTTACATGTCCTTTAATGGAGAAAACACTGTAACTGAATCATTACATATCATGGGCTCTACTTACGGTGTTAACTTTTTAGGCTTTAAATATACTGCATACTTAATATAACATATAATACTTTATCATGTCCAATGATGAAGCTGTTTTGACTTTTCTTTTTCTCTTTCAGTAAATGTGATACTACCCGACAGCTGAGTTGCACTCCTCTTCAGAATCCTCCAGCAAAATGTACCACCACCTGCTCCATCAATGGCCAAACCTACAACATTAATGATGTGGTACCAACTACAGATGACTGTTACACATGGTAAGTAAGAGAAATGGCTGGTTGTATATAAAATATCAGTGTAAACAACAACTCCAAGGGGCTGATTTACTTACCCACGAACGGGTCGAATGGAGTCCGATTGCGTTTTTTTCGTAATGATCGGTACTTTGCGATTTTTTCGTATGTTTTGCGATTTTTTCGGATTCTTTACGAATTTTTCGGATCCAATACGATTTTTGCGTAAAAACGCGAGTTTTCCTATCCATTACGAAAGTTGCGTAAAAAGTTGCGCATTTTGCGTAGCGTTAAAACTTACGCGAAAAGTTGCGCATTTTTCGTAACGTTAAGTTTTAACGCTACGAAAAATGCGCAACTTTTCGCGTAAGTTTTAACGCTACGAAAAATGCGCAACTTTTTACGCAACTTTCGTAATGGATACGAAAAACTCGCGTTTTTACGCAAAAATCGTATTGGTAACGAAAAATTCGTACAGAATCCGAAAAAATCGCAAAATGTTCGTTTTCAAGTCGGAACTTTTCCAATTCGGGTCGGATTCGTGGATTAGTAAATCAGCCCCCTAGACTACCCTGCTGCTAGAATCTCCAGGTGGAATGATTCCCAGCACACCTCTGTTATAGAGACTGTGAAAACATTTCAGAGAATAAAAAAAATATCTATTTGTGTCAAATACAAATAGAAAATATATAAGATTGCACTAAATTGGTATTATATTTATATATTTATATATTACATTCTGGCCTGAACATGGAAAATTTTGAACTTTGTCAGAAAGATTATGGCATTGCCCTGAGACAGTACAAAGCTTCTCCGCAGGATATTTTGGAATTATATAACATAGGATTCCTATACTTATATTGTGGACAAACCAATAGAGATGGAAACAGGGAGCCATACCTACAAAATGTGAACTACAGAAATAAATAGAGGAAATTAAACAATGGAATGCTTGCTTGCATGGCATAATTATCCAATGCATAGATTTGATGAGTTGTAGGGTAATTAGATTTTCTGCTTTCCTGACTGAGCGCTGATTTAGGGAGTCATACCTTCTTTTTTTCTAATTTTTTAATTTGTCTGTTTTCTCTCTTTTTTCCTTTTCATAGTTTTCTCCTCTTCGCCTGCTATATGGCTGTTGTTGTTTTTCAGTTTGATTGCTTTGGTTCCATACTTTTAATGGACCAAACATTGTGACAACTTCATTAGAGGCTCAATGGCTGTACTTATCATATTTCATAATGTGATAGTAAAACATGAAAATAAATACTTTGTAATATGATTGTAGTGTACATTATGTTTCTTTAATTACACTGTTTTTATAAAGCAGCACTGTAAAATATTGTGTTTCTTTTAGTAAACATCAGTTTAATCTACCGTGTTCAATAATAAAGCTGTTTTGTCTTTATTCTCTCTTAGTATGTGTGATACTAACCGACAAGTGAGCTGTACTCTTATTCCGAATCCTCCAGCAAAATGTATTTCCAAATGCGTTATCAATGGCCAAACCTACAACATTAATGACGTGGTACCAACTACAGATGACTGTTTAGCATGGTAAGTAAGAGAAATTACTGCTGTAAAATATGAAAGGTTGTATACAAATTCTTAGGTTACACTGCAGTTAAGAGGATCAAGGAGCTAATTCAGCTGATCTGCAGAAAGAAAGAGAGGAAATGAAACAAAAGGAATACTTAATTGCATGGCATGCTAATATAATGTGTACATATGATGATGAGTGAAGTAATTGGATTTACAGTTTTCCTGACTTTATACATGACGGAGAGCCAATTTAGTGCATATCATACACATTCATAATTTATCCTTTCTTTTGATCCTGTCATTTGCCTGTCTTCTTTTTTTTTTGCTTTTGCTTTGGTCACTCCTTTCCACCTACTATAGCTGTTTTCATTTTTTTTTTTGTTACTGTGATCAATCATAAAGCTGTTTTCTCTTTTCTTTTTCTCTTTCAGTCACTGTGATACTAACCAACAAGTGAGTTGTTCTCTTATTCCGAATCCTCCAGCAAAATGTATCTCCAAATGCTATATCAATGGCCAAACCTACAACATTAATGATGTGGTACCAACTACAGATGACTGTTCAACATGGTAAGTAAGAGAAATAGCTGTTGTACTAGAAAATGTGTTGGTATGTCGCTGACTACCATGTCACTGGAACAATCAAAGCCCTACTGCAGATGAAATTTCTATCTGAAAATAAAAAAAATGAATAAATTCACCCACTATATTACGATCTTTATATAAATTGATATCTATCACTATATTAAGAGACTTATAAAAACCTCACAAACTGGTCACATACTTTTTTTAGTAGATTATCAAATTTTTGTGGCATATTGAGAATTTTGTCCTTTGTTCAACACATTATTCTTGGAGACAGTGCAGAAGATATGCCACAGATTTTTTTCAGACATAGGGATTCCTAGACTTATAGCCCAAGGAAACCAATACTTAAATCTGTTAAACCAGCTATGAGATGAATGAACCACAGTTTGCCAGTAAGTTTGCCAAGGAAGTTATTCTGTCTGCAATGGAAACAGTGAGACATTCCACAAAAAGGAAACCACAGACAGAAAGAAATAGAGGGAATTAAACAAGTGAAACACTTTTTGAACTTGCTTGGCATACTAATATAATGTATACATATGATGATGTGTTGAGTAATTCGATTTAATGCTTTCCTGATCTGAACCATGATTGAGAACCAATTTAGGGAGTCATATGGAATCATAATACTCCTTCTATCTTCTGATTCTTTCATTGTATGTCTTCTTTTTTTCTTTTACTTTGGTCACTCCATTCCACCTGCTATATAGCTGTTGTCATTTTTGAGTTTAATTACGCTGTTGCTATACTTAACTGGTGACTACATCATTACATGATTGATAGCTGTTGTTATTGTATATAATAAGTTTTTTATAATAAAGGACCCTTGGTTTTTTTTCTTAAAATGTTTAGGTACATTGTTAAAGCAGCATCATAATATTTATTTTAGTAAAATATGTTATTATGTTACTGTGTTTAATCACAATGTTGTTTTGTATCTTTTTGTCTTTCAGTTACTGTGATACTAACCAACAAGTGAGCTGTACTCTTATTCAGAATGCAAAATGTACCTCCAAATGCTATATCAATGGCCAAACCTACAGCATTAATGATGTGGTACCAACTACAGATGACTGTTCAACATGGTAAGTAAGAGAAATAACTGCTGTACAAGAAAATATTTTGGTTTAAAAAGTTCTAGGGCCAACAAAACTGCTTAGACCACCCTGCTGCTGGGAGAATCAAAGAGCAAAGGCAGCTAAAATCTATTTAACAATAAAAAGGTCTCCAACTATATTAAGAGCTTTATGAAAACCTCAATAGGGAGGTTATACACTCTTTTGAGCAGATATGCCACATGGCTCCAGGCACAACAGAATGATTTCACATTTTGTCATATTAATCAGATTAATCAGATTTTCTAAATCACTCATATGGTATATGGTATGGTAGAATGATTCCCACTAAACCCCTAGGATATAGACTGGGAGCATATATGGGAGAATGCTCTATTAAGTATTTGTGAGTACATTGAGAACAGGTATGGGATCCCTTATCCAGAAACCCGTTATCCAGAAAGCTCCGAATTACGGAAAGCCTGTCTCCGATAGACTCCATTTTAATCAAATAATTCAGAATTTTAAAACTGATTTCCTTTTTCTCTGTAATAATAAAACAGTACCTTGTAATTGATCCCAACTAAGATATAAATAATCCTTATTGGATGCAAAACAATCCTATTGGGTTTAATTAATGTTTTATAATTTTTTTAGTAGACTTAAGGTATGGCGATCCAAATTACGGAAAGACCCCTTATCCGGAATACCCTTGGTCCCGAGCATTCTGGATAATGGATCCTATACCTGTACTATATTTCTGATAAAATACATAGTATTTTTAGTCTCAAATAGATGCTGGCATAAATCTAAAGAATTTTGAATTTTTCCCCATAGATTATTGCATTGCCTTTAGAATGTCCCTTTCTTGAAGACAGTAGGAAAGATCTTGAGAAAAATAAAGTTTAAAAATAAAAACGTTCTGAAAGATAAATACCTAACTTTCATATTGTGTGTTTATGTATTTATACTATGTTTGCAAAGAAGCACTGTAATATCTTGTATTTCTTTTAGACTAAGGTGATCAATCATGAACTGTTTTGTCTATTTTTTTTTTCTCTTTCAGTATGTGCGATAGTACCCAACAACTGAGTTGTACTCCTATTGAGAATCCTCCAGCAAAATGTACCACCACATGCTATATCAACGGCCAAACCTACAACATTAATGATGTGGTACCTAGTGCAGATGGCTGTTCATCATGGTAAGTAAGAGAATTAGCTGCTGCACAAGAAAATATTTTGCCAGGTTGTATACAAACTGTTAGCGGAAACAGTATAATTGTAACTTTTAAAGCATTAGTACAAATGAGTTCCAATTTTAAGCATAGTCTGGGTTCTGGCTCTGTACACTCTATGTGCTAACATCTTTGGTACCTTTCTTTACAAAACTCTTTTCTTCCATAAATTATTTGTTTTGTCTTGCCATTCATGCTTCTTTTTACTAAGCCCTTTTATAAAAACATATTTTATGTTGTTAACATTTGCCATAACTGTAGTGAGTGTGATCAACTTTTACTTTAACCAGCAGCTTTTCCATCACCACCTCATTTCACTATATTTACCCCTTGACGAATTTGATGCATTTAGGAGGACACAATAAAGATTGAGGATAACACATAAACATTGTGCCTATATCCCTGGCAGAATCTGCTTAAATTCTGCTCTTAAATTCTGAAAATCCTTTTAAGGGCTATAGCATATGAAACTAATTTTTCTCCAGCACAGTGAACAGCTAGAGCATTCTATTCTATTGAAACCAGCAGTACCATCTCTTCATTGGCTGCTAGACTGGAGAGTATGTTTGGTAACCTGAGTTGAGAAGAACTGAGCATTAAGCCAAAAATTAATTCTTAAGGGAGGGGGATGAGTGGGTTAGAGTAAGAGGTTGGGGATTATGGGGATGCTGCAGCCTTACTATTAACCTTTGAACAGCACGAGTAGCAGACATTTAAAGATTTCACAGGGGCTGTTAACATTTTTTGTTTCTGTTTACATGTTGTCCTTTAATGGAGCAAACATTGTGACTGCTTCATTACATGATTGTGGGCTATAATTATTGTAGTAGATAACTTGATAAAAATAAAGTCACAAAATAAACACTTTTTAGGCTTCAAATATATACTTTATATAATATGTAATACTTTAGCATGTTCAATTATGAAGCTTTTTTGTCTTTTCCTTTTCTCTTTCAGTATATGTGACACTAACAGACAGCTGAGTTGTACTCCTCTTCAGAATCCTCCAGCAAAATGTACCACCACCTGCTCCATCAATGGCCAAACCTACAACATTAATGATGTGGTACCTACTACAGATGACTGTTACACATGGTAAGTAAGAGAAGTAGCTGCTGCCAAGAAAGTAGTTTAACAGGTTGTATACAAAATGTTACTGGAAGCAAAAATGCTTAGATTTCCCCGATGAAGAATGCAAGAGCTAATGCAGCTGAAATCTCTATCTGAGGATAAAAACATACCTTTCTATCAATAACAGCAGATCTCCCACTATATTAAGAGCCTTAGGAAAACTTCAACATGGAAGGATATTTGTGAAAATGCAAAAAGTAATGCTTTTGTGTCAAATACAAATGGAAATTATATATGATTATAATGTGGAGAATTTTAAACTTTGTCACAAACATTATGGCATTGCCCTGAGATCACCCCTTTCTGGGAGACAGTGCCAAACTTGTCCACAGGGTATTTTAGAAGAATATTCCTGTATTTATGTTACTGACAAACCAGATGGTGACAGGGAGCCATATTTACAGAATGTGAACCACAAAAATAAATAGAGGAAATTAAACAATGGAATGCTTGCTTGCATGGCATAATTATCCAGTGCATACATTTGCTAAGTTGTGGTGTAATTGGATTTACTGCTTTCCTGACTGAGAGCTGAATTAGGGAGTCATACCTTATAACACTAATTTTTTAATTTGCCTGTTTTCTCTCTTTTTTCTTTTTCATCATTCACTCCTCTCCACCTACTATATAGTTGTTGTTGTTTTTCAATTTATTTCTTTGCGATCATACTTTAAATGGACCAAACATGGTGACAAGGTCATTGCAGGAGTATTGGCTGTACTTATCCTATTTGATAACTTGATAAAAGTAAAACATGCAAATAAAAACCGTGTTATTTGATTGTAGTGTATGTTTATTTAATTATGCTGTGTTAGTAAAGCAGCACTGCAAAATATGTTGTTTCTTTTAGTAAACCTCAGTTTTACTGTGTTCATAAAGCTGTTTTGTTTTTTTTCTCTTTTAGTAAGTGTGATACTACCCAACAAGTGACTTGTAGTCTTATTGAGAATCCTCCAGCAAAATGTACCTCCAAATGCTATATCAATGGCCAAACCTACAACATTAATGATGTAGTACCAACTACAGATGACTGTTCAACATGGTAAGTAAGAGAAATAACTGCTGTACAAGAAATATTCTGGCAGGTTGTATACAAATGATAGTGGAAACTAAAAGCACTAATGCAGCTGAAATCTCTATTTGAAATTCAAATCATAAGTCTCCTACTACTTTAAGAGCCTTATGACAAACTCAATAGGGAGGTGCCATTCTGCTTTTTAAGCAGATATGCCTCAAGGGCCAGGGCACAAGAGAGTGACTTCCTAGAGAAATATTCCAAATTACTCCTATATCTTATCCTGGGTGGAACAATCCCCAGCAAACCTCTGGTATATATAGACTGGGAAGACATACTGGAGAATGAATTTGAATTTTCTGCCAAGCATTATTGCGTTGGCCTTAGATCACCCCTTTCTTTGAGACATTACAGGGAATTCTCCACAGGGTATTTAGATAAAATACACAAGGGATCCATGGATTTATGTCCTGGGGAAATCAATACTTAAATGTACTCAACCAGCTAAGAGACTGATGAACCATACTTTGACAATGGCAAGGAGATTTCTCTGTATAAAATACAACAGAGAGCCATACCCACAGGAAGAGAACTTGTCTTCTTTTTTTTCCTTTGCTTTGGTCACTTTTTTCCACCTACTTTATACCTGTTATCATTAATCAAACATTGTGACTTCTTTATTATATGATCGATGGCTGTACTTATTGTATTAGATAAATTGTTTAAAATAAAGTACAGGTATAGGACCCATTATCCAGAATGCTCAGGACCAAGGGTATTCCTGATAAGGGGTCTTTCCATAATTTGGATCTTCATACCTTAAGTCTACTGAAAAAACAATAAAACATTAATTAAACCCAATAGGCTTGCTTTGCATCCAATACAGATTAATTATATCTTAGTTGGGATCAAATACAAGGTACAGTTTTATTATTACAGAGAAAAAGGAAATCAATTTTAAAAATCTGAATTACTTGATTAAAATGGAGTCTATGGGAGACAGGCTTCCCGTAATTCGGAGCTTTCTGGATAATGGGTTTTCAGATAAGGGGTCCGATACCTGTACTATAATAAAAAATGTTAATGCTTAAAACATATATAACGTTGTGTTATGATTGTAAAGTGTGGTTTTGCAATTATATTTTGTATATAAAGCCACACTGTCATTTCTTTACTTTCTTTAAGTCAAATGTCTTTTAGTTTTACCGTGATATATCATAAAGATTTTTTTTGTCTTTTCTTTTTCAGTCTCTGTGATACTAACAAACAAGTGAGTTGTTCACTTATTGAGAATCCACCAGCAAAATGTATCCACAAATGCTACATCAATGGCCTAACCTACAATATTAATGATGTGGTACCTACTTCAGATGACTGTTCAACATGGTAAGTACGAGAAATATAGCTTCTGAGCTAGAAAATATCAAAGCAGATGAAATAGCTATCTGAAAATAAAAACATACAATGCTATCAATAAATTGATATCTATCACTATATTAAGAGCCTTATAAAAACCTCACAAGCTGGTCACATACTTTTTTGAGTAGATTTGTCAAAAATTTTCAATCTTTCCTATATGGATAGATTCCCTGTTACATAGACAGGGAGGACCAATCAGAGAATGCAAAAAAAAAAAGGATCTATCTGAGTCCAGTACAAAAGATAACAACTATACAAACAACTATACAACAACTATACAGTACAAAAGATAACAACTTTAGTTTAAAATAGATGCTGGTGTGAATGTGGAGAGTACTGAACTTTGTTCAACGCATTATGACATCAACTTCAGATCAACCAATTCTTGGAGATACTACAGAAGATACACCACAGATCATTTCAGACTAATATAATCGGGGATCCCTAGACTTATATCCTGGGGAAACCAAAACTTAAATAGCTAGGAGACTAATGAACAATATTTTGCAAACAAGGAAGTTATTCTGCATGCAATGGAAACAGCGGGTCAAACCACAAAAAGGAAATGACATACAGAAAGAAATAAAGGAAATTCAATTAATGAAATACTTTAAATACTAATATAATTTATAGCTATGATGATCTGTGGAGTAATTAGATTTAATGCTTTCCTGATGGGAACCATGATTGAGAACTAATTTAGGGAGTCATATAGACTCATAATACTCTTCTCTTCTCTTCTTTCTTCTGATCCTTTTTTTTTCTTTTAAGTTGGTCACTCCATTCAACCTGCTATATGGATATTGGCATTTTTAGATTGATTATGTTGCCATATTTTTCATGGACTGAACATGGTTACTTCTTCATTACATGATAGCTGTTAATATTGTATTTAAGTTGACATAATAAAATACCACAATTTTTTACAAAATATTTAGGCTTCAAGAAGCACAGTAATAGTTTTTTTTAGAACTATCATAAAAAAACATCATAAAGATGTTTTGTATCTTTTTCTCTTTTAGTCTCTGTGACACTAACCAACAATTGAGTTGTTCTCTTATTGAGAATCCTCCAGCAAAATGTATCTCCAAATGCTATATCAATGGCCAAACCTACAACATTAATGACATGGTACCAACTACAGATGACTGTTCAACATGGTAAGTAAGAGAAATAACTGCTGTACAAGAAAATATTTTTGCAGGTGATATGCAATGTGCTAGTGGAAACAAAAAAGCCATCCTGCTGCTGGGAAAATTAGGCAGCTGAAATATATTTAAAAATATAAACAAACAATTCTATCAATAATCATCAATAAATCTATCAATAATGAAAACATCAAAAGGGAGGTCATACACACTATTGAGCAGATATGCCACATGGGCCCAGGGCACAACAAAATGATTTCATATTTTTATGTCATATTAATCAGACTTCCTGCAAGAAATCAGATTTCCTACTGGAAATTTTCCAAATCACCCCTATATGGTATTCTGGGTAGAATGATTCCCATCAAACCTCTAGAATAAAGACTGGAAGGAAATTTAGGAGAATGCTAAAACATAATTTATTAAGTATTTGTGTCCAGTACATTGAGAACATGTATGAGATTTTTCTGAAATGGTACTATATTTCTGAGAAACTACATAGTATACTCATTTCAGAATCAAACAGATGCTGGCAGAACTTTTTCCCACAGATTATAGAATTGTTGTGAGATCACTCCTTTCTTGAAGACAGTAGGGAAGATCTTGAGAAAAATAAAGTTTCAAACTTAAAAATATATAGTTAATTTTCATTTCAGAGTGTATTTATGTAATTATACAATGTTTGAAAAGCAGCACTGTAATATCTTTTATTTTTTTTAGACTAATATCCCCTTTTTTACCATGACCAATCACAAAGCTGTTTTGTCATTTTTTTCTCTTTCAGTAAATGTGATACCAACCGACAGCTGAGTTGCACTCCTCTTCAGAATCCTCCAGAAAAATGTATCACCACCTGCTCCATCAATGGCCAAACCTACAACATTAATGATGTGGTACCTACTACAGATGACTGTTCAGTATGGTGAGTAAGAACAAACACTGCTGTACAAGTAAATATTTTGACAGGTTGTATACAAACTGTTAGTGGAAACAGTATACTCTTAACGTTTAAATCATTTGTCTTTTAGTGCCTCATTTAAGCATAGTCTGGGTTCTAGTCCTGTACAGTCTATGTCTTAACATCTTTGGTACCTGTCCTTACAAACCTATTATTGGAAAAGTGAATTAATATGTTCCAACTATTCATTTTCATTAAGCTATCTTGTAAATGCTCTTGTTATGCCTTTCAAATAAAAAGTTTTATTCTATAGTCTAACAAATGGATGTGTGATATTATTTGAAGTCAGTGGTAAAATGGGACTAGGCAGCAGTATCAGTTTCTTGTATTGTCTCAAAACTTCTTAGAAAACCCTGTTGTTGGGAGAATTAAAGGGCTCAAATGGAGGGGGGGGTCACATATTACTTTTTATTACATATTAATCAGACATCTTAATGAATATTTCCCCCCTTATCCCTCCTATAAGGTATCCAGGGTGGAACGATTCCCAGCAAACCTCCAGTATATTGACAGGAGGATATATGGGATACTATTTGTTCAGATTTACCTCATTCCTTCCTCTAGTTATGACTGATATTTAGGGTGTCATAGGCATTCTCCTTTCTTGTCATCCTTTGTCTGTCTTCTCTATTTTTTCTTTGGTTTGGTCTCTCTTTTCCATCTGCTATATAACTATTTATCATTTATCATTTTTGTATGGAAGTTCACTGATTTTTTTTGTGTGGGGTTTACATGTCTTTTAATAGAGCCACAATTGTGACTACTTCATTACATGTTCTTGGGCTGTATTAGATAACTTGATAAAAATAATGTCCCAAAATAAAAACTATTTATGATTTAAATATATACTTCAAACAATATATAATACTTTACTGTGATCAATGTTGAAGCTGTTTTGTCTTTTCTTTTTCTCTTTTAGTAAATGTGATACTAACCGACAGCTGAGTTGTACTCCACTTCAGAATCCTCCAGCAAAATGTGTCACCACCTGCTCCATCAATGGCCAAACCTACAACATTAATGATGTGGTACCAACTACAGATGACTGTTACACTTGGTAAGTAAGAGAAATTGCTGCTGTACAAGAAAATAGTTTGACAGGTTGTATACAAAATCTAAAGATTAATTTTATGAAATATGAAATAGACATCTTAGTGAAAACATTCCCATTCACTTCCATATGGTATTCCGGGTGGAAGATCTCCAGCATACCTCCAGCCTACCTCTAGTATAGAGACTGGGAGAACCTTTGTGAGAATGCAAAAAGTAATCAATTTGTGTCAAATACAAATGGAAAATATATAAGATTATACTGAATTTGTACTATATTCCTGGAACTCTACATAGAAAATTCCCTCATCCTCAAATACATGAAGGCCTTAATCTGGAGAATTTTGAACTTTGTCACAAACATTATGGCATTGCCCTGAGATCATCCCTTTCTGGGAGACAGTACAAAGCCTGTCCACAGGGTATTTTTGAATAATATACCTAGGGATTCCTGTATTTATTTTGTGGACAAACCATTAAACCATTAACCATTAAACCAAGATGGAAACCAACATACCTACATAATGAGAACCACAGAAATAAATAGAGTAAAGTAAACAATGGAATAATATTTGATAACTTGATAACAGTAAAAGACCAAAATAAAAACATTGTCATGTGATTGTAGTGTATGTTTATTCACATATATTATATAAAGCTTCTTTTGGTAAACATCAGTTTGATATACTGCATTCATAAAGCTGTTTTGTCTTTTTTTCTCTTTTAGTAAGTGTGATACTAACCAACAAGTGAGCTGTACTCTTATTCCGAGTCCCCCAGCAAAATGCATCTCCAAATGCTATATCAATGGCCAAACCTACAACATTAATGATGTGGTACCAACTACAGATGACTGTTCAGCATGGTAAGTAAGAATTATAACTGCTGTAAAAGAAAATATTTTGGCAGGTTGTATACAAAATGTTAGTGGAAAGAAAAATGCTTAGATTACAATACAACTGGGAGGAAATTCAAACTATGCATCTCCCACTACTTTAAGAGCCTTATAAAAAAACTCAATAAGGAGATGACATGCCTTTTAAACAGACTTGCCTCAGGGGCCCAGGGCACAGGGCACAAGGGAGTTATTTCCTAGAGAAAATTTCCTGATCACTTCTGTACGTTATCCTTGGTGTAACAATTCCCAGTAAACATCCGGTATATAGACTGGGAGGACATATTGAAGAATGCTACAAAATCATCCTTTCCTCAGAAACTAAACCCTTGGCCTCAAATAGATGATGGCGTACATATGGGGAATTTAGAACTTTCTCCCAAACATTCTAGCATTACCCTGAGATCACGCCTTTTTGAGACATTACAAGGAATCCTCCAAATGGTATTTAGGTCTAATACACATAGGGATCCCTGCATTTATATCCTGGGGAAACGAATACTTAAATGTACTCAACATCTAAGAGACTGATGAACCATACATTAACAATAGCAAGGAGTCTAAAATCTGTCTAAAATCAGCCATATTCACAGGAAGGGAACTGCAGAAAGAGATAGAGGAAATTAAACAAATGGAATACTTACTTGCGTGGCATGCTAATATAATGTGTATTTATGATTATGTGTTGAGTAATTGAATTTACAGCTTTCCTGACTGTAGCCATGACAGAGAGCCAATTTATTGTGTCATACACATTCATAATTTCTCCTTCCTTCTGATCCTATCATTTGCCTATCTTCTTTTTTTTTCTTTTGCTTTGGTCACTCTCCACCACCTACTTTATAAATGTTGTTGTTTTTGAATTCTGTTACATTGTTTACATAACTAAACATTGCGACTTTTTTATTACATGATCAATGGCTCTATTGTATTTGATAAATTGTTTAAACAAAGTACCCTAATAATAAAATGTTTAGGCTTCAAACATATATAACTTACTGTCATAGGATTTTAATATGTGTTTTCGCAATTATTTTTTTTTTCTTTAAGTCAAATATCTTTTTGATTTACTGTGATCAATCATAAATCTGTTTTGTCTTTTCTTTTTCTCTTTTAGTAAGTGTGATACTAACCAACAAGTGAGTTGTACTCTTATTCAGAATCCACCAGCAAAATGTATCTCTAAATGCTATATCAATGGCCAAACCTACAACATTAATGATGTGGTACCAACTTCAGATGACTGTTCAGCATGGTAAGTTAGAAAAATAGCTGCTGTACTAGAAAATGTTTTAGCAGGTGCTTTAGAAACTATTAGGGAAACAAAAATGCTTTTTTTGCTACCATGTTGCTGGGACAATTAAAATAAAAACATATCATGCTATCAATAAATTTACATCTACCACTATATTAAGAGTCTTATAAAAATCTTAACAGACTGGTCGCATACAGTGACCAGTCAGATTTGCTAATTTGTCAAAATGGCTCAGGGCATAAGGGAGGGCTGATCATAATTTATGACATATTAGTCAAATATCATACTGAAACTTTGTTATTTAGACAGGGAGGACCTATTGGAGAATGCAAAAAAATGAATCTATCTGAGTCAAGTACAAACATGTATAAGATTTTACCCTTCAATCTAAAATAGATGCTGATGTGAATGTGGAGAATATTGGTCTTTATTCAACACATTATGGCATCAACTTGAGATCACCCATTCTTGGAGACAGTACAGAAGATCCATCGCAGATCATTTCAGACTAATATACACAGGGATCCTTAGACTTGGTTTCCTGGTGAAATCAGTACTGAAATCTGTTAAACCAGATAGGAGACTAATGAACTACATTTTGCAAGTAGCAAAAACGGTTGTTCTCCCTGCAATGGAAACAGGGAGTTACAACCACAAAAAGGAAACCACAGACAGAAATAGAGAAAATTAAACAAACAGTACATGTGTGGCATATTAATGTAATGTATACATATGATGATGTGTGGAGTAATTAGATTTGCTGCTTTACTGATGGGAACCATGATTGAGAACCTATTTATATGAGTCATATGGACTCATAATGTCCCTTCTTTCTTCTGATCCTTTCATTGTATGTCTTCTTTTTTTTTTTCTTTTACTTTGGTCACTCCATTCTACCTGCTATATAGCTGTTGTCATTTTTGAGTTTGATTATCTTTTTGCCATACTGAACATGGACTGAACATGGTGACTACTTCATTACATTAAAAAAAAGTTTTGACTTCAAATGTATATATATATACCTAGTTGTTGAAGCAGCAAAGTAATATTTATTTTAGTCAAATCTGCTTTTGTGTTTCCATGCTTAATTATAAAGATGTTTTGTTTTTTCTTTTTCTCTTTCAGTTACTGTGATACTAACCAACAATTGAGTTGTTCTCTTATTGAGAATCCTCCAGCAAAATGTATCTCCAAATGCTATATCAATGGCCAAACCTACAACATTAATGATGTGGTACCTACTACAGATGACTGTTCAACATGGTAAGTAATAGAATTAACTGCTGTACAAGAAAATATTTTGCTAGGTGGTATACTAAGTGCTAGTGTAAACAAATATAACTAGACCACCCTGCTGCTGGGAGAATCAAAAGGCAAAGGCAGCTGAAGTCTATTTCAAAATAAAAACATATAATTCTATCAATGCAACAGGGAGGCACACTTTGGAGCAAATATGCCACATGAGCCCAGGGCACAACAAAATTATTTCAGATTTTTATGTCACATTAGCCAAACTTCATGTTAAATTTTTCCACATCACTCCTATATGGTATCCTGGGTGGAATGATTCCCTATATGGTATCCTGGGTGGAATGATTCCCTTCAAACATCTAGGATATAGACTGCTAAAAAAGCCATCTATTAAGTATTTGTGTCCAGTACATTGAGAACATGTATGAGATGTTTCTGAAATGGTACAATATTCCTGAGAAACTACATAGTATACTACTTTTAGTCTCAAATAGATGCTGGCATAAATAAATAGGGACTTTTCCATAAAAATTATGGAATTACCTTGAGATCACCCCTTTTTGAAGACAGTAGGGAAGAGCTTGAGAAAAATAAAAGTGCAAATAAAAACTGCCTGAAACATAAATACCTAGCTTTCATATCATTCTAGTGTGCATTTATGTATTTATACTATGTTTTCAAATTAGCACTGTAATATCTTGTATTTCTTTTAGGCTAATATCCCATTTTTTTTGCTGTGATAAATCATGAAGCTGTTTTGTAATTTTTTTTCTCTTTTAGTAAGTGCGATAGTACCCAACAACTGAGTTGTACTCCTATTCAGAATCCTCCAGCAAAATGTACCTCCACCTGCTCCATCAATGGCCAAACCTACAACATTAATGATGTGGTACCTACTACAGATGACTGTTCAACATGGTAAGTAAGCTGCTGCTGTACAAGAAAATATTTTGGTAGCTAGTATAACTATTAGTGGAAACAGTATACTCTTAACTTTTAAAGCATTAGTACATAGGAGTCCCAATTTTTAGCATAGTCTGGGTTCTAGCTCTGTACACTCTATGTGCTAACGTCTTTGGTACCTTTCTTTGCAAACCTCTTTTCTTCAATAAGTTATTTGTTTTGCTCTGCTAGCCATGCTTCTTTTTGCTAAGCCCTTTCATAAAGCCAGTAAGGGACTGTAAAAAAAAAAAAAAATCTGTATTTTGCGATGGTAGTTGTTTAAATATTCCATAACTGTAGTCAGAGACTTTTACTTGAAACCAGCAGAATTCCCCTCACCCCAAAACACTCATTTCACCGTTCCTACCCCTTGAGGTGCATTTAGGAGGACACAATGAAGATTAAGGAAAACACAAAAACATTGTGTCTATAGCCCTGGCAGAATCTGGTAGCTGAATTGATGATAATTCTTTTAAGGGCTCTAACATGTTAGGAGTTCAGTGCAATAAAGGTAGATAAAATATAGGAAAAGTGAATAAATATGTTCCAACTATTCATTTTCATTAAGCTTGTTCTTGTATTCTTGTAAAATATTGTGCTCTTGTGCCTCTCAATTGAAAAGTTGTTTTGTGTTTTCTTTTTCCCTTTCAGTAAATGTGATACTACCCGACAGCTGAGTTGTACTCCTCTTCAGAATCCTCCAGCAAAATGTACCACCACCTGCTCCATCAATGGCCAAACCTACAACATTAATGATGTGGTACCTACTACAGATGACTGTTACACATGGTAAGTAAGAGAAATAGCTGCTGCACAAGAAAATATTTTGACTGGTTGTATACAAAATGTTAGTGGAAGCAAAAACACTTAGGGGCACATTTACTAACCCACGAACGGGCCGAATGCGTCCGATTGTGTTTTTTTCGTAATGATCGGTATTTGGCGATTTTTCGTAAAATGATCGCGACTTTTTCGTTGCCATTCCGAATGTTGCGCAAAATCTGGTGATTTTTTCGTAGCGTTAAAACTTGCGCGAAAAGTCGCGCCTTTTTCGTAGCCGTTCCGAAAGTTGCGCAAAATGTTGCGATTTTTTCGTAGCGTTCAGATTCATTCAAGCTTCAGTATGGTGACTTTTCTTGGGCCAGGTTGGAGCTGCAGGATGCCATTGAGTCCTATGGGAAGCTTCCAAAATCATGCTAAGTCTGTAAGTTTCGCTCGCTGCTTACGAGCACTCAATACGAAAAAGTTGCGACAAGATACGAGCGAGTCGTAATGGCTACGAAAACTTGCGTTTTTCGCGCAAATCGTATTGGTAACGAAAAAGTCGCAACAATTTCTGAAAAGTCGTAAAGGTGCCGAAAAAAATCGCAAAAAATAAGAAAAAGTCGCAAAATGTTCGTTTTCCAATCGGAATTTTTCCAATTCGGATTCGAATTCGTGTCTTAGTAAATCAGCCCCTTAGACTACCCTGCTGCTAGAAGAATTCAAGAGCTAATGCAGCTGAAATCTCCATCTGAACCATACCTTTATATCATTAACTGCAGATCTCCCACATAGCAAAATTTCAACAGGGATGTCTTGTATTTCTTTTGAGCAAATGTGCCAAAGGGGCCCAGGGCACTGGAAAGTGATATCATATTTTTATGACATCTTAATCATCTTAATCAGACATCCTAGTAAAAATCCCGGATGGAACGATTCTCAGCAAACCTCCAGTATAGAGACTGGGAGGACATTTGTGAGAATGCAAAAAGTATTCTATTTGTGTCAAATACAAATGAAAAATATATAAAAAAATATAAGATTATATTATTATACTGATTATACTGATTATAGTAGTTGGTGCTATATTCCTGAAATGCTACATAGAAAATACACTCATCCTCAAATACATGCTGACCTGAATGTAGAGAATTTTGAACTTTGTCACAAACATTATGGTTTGGCCCTGATATCATCCTTTTCTGGGGGATAGTACAAAGCTTCTTAATAGAGTATTTTGGAATAATATGCCTAGGGATTCCTGTAGTTATGTTCTGGGCAAAGAAATAGAGATGGAACCAGCGAGCCATACCCACAGAGGAAATTAATGCCTACTTTTACTAATTATCCAGTGCATACATTTGATGAGTTGTGGGGTAATTGGATTTACTGCTTTCCTGACTGAGAGCTGATATAGGGAGTTATACCTCCTAACACTTCTTTTTTTCCTAACTTTTACATTTGTCTGTTTTCTCTCTTTTTTCCTTTTCATTGTTCTCTCCTCTCCACCTGCTATATAGCTGTTGTTGTTTTTCTATTTGATTGCTTTGTTACCATACCTTTAAAGGACCAAACATAGTAACAACTTCATTGCAGGATCAAGGGCTGTATTTATCATATTTAATAACTTGATAAAAGTAAAAGATAAAAACTGTGTCATATGATTGTAGTGTATGCTTATTTAATAATACCGGGTTTGTAAAGCAGCACTGTAAAATATTTTTTTTTTTTTTTAGTAAACATCAGTTTGATTTACAGTGTTCAATCATAAAGATGTTTTGTCTTTTTTCTCTTTTAGTCTCTGTGATACTAACCGACAAGTGAGCTGTACTCTTATTCAGAATCCTCCAGCAAAATGTACCTCCAAATGCTATATCAATGGCCAAACCTACAACATTAATGATGTGGTACCAACTACAGATGTCTGTTCAGCATGGTAAGTACGAGAAATAACTGCTGTATGAGAAAATATTCTGGCAGGTTGTATACAAATGTTAGAGGTAAGAAGAATGCTTAGGTTACAATGCAGCTGGGAGGACCGAAGAGCTAATGAAGCTGAAATTTCTGAAATTCAAACCATAGATCTCACACTATTTTAAGAGCCTTATGAAAACCTTAATTGGGCTGTAACATATTCCTTTTAAGCAGATAAGCCTCAGCGGCCCAGGGTGCAAGAGAGTGACTTTCTAGAGAATATTTCCCAATCACTCCTATATTGTCCTGGCATTGTCCTGATATGACCCCTTTCTTTAAGACAAGAAATCCTGTACTAAAATAGGTCTAATATACATAGGGATCTCTGGGCTAACCAATGCTTACTTAAATGTACAGAACCAGCTTAGAGACTGATGAACCATACTTTGACAATGGCAAGGAGATTGTTGTGTCTATAATGGAAACAGCAAGCCATACCCACAGGAAGGGAGCTGCAGAAAGAAATAGAGGAAATTAAACAAATGGAATACTTACTTGTGTAGCATGCTAATATAATATGTACATATGATGATGTGTGGAGTAATTGGATTTACAGTTTTCTTGACTGTAGTTATGACGGAGAGTCAATTTATTGCGACATACACATTCATAATTTCTCCTTTCTTCTGCTCCTATCATTTGCCTGTCTTCTTTTTTTCTTTTGCTTTGGTCACTCCTTTCCATCTAATTTATCGCTGTTGTCATAATTTTTTTCAAATATCTTTTTGTTTTACTTTGATCAATCACAAAACTATTTTGCCTTTTCTTTTTCTATTTCAGTAAGTGTGATACTAACCAACAAGTGAGTTGTACTCTTATTCCAAATCCTCCAGCAAAATGTATCTACAAATGCTATATCAATGGCCAAACCTACAACATTAATGATGTGGTACCTACTTCAGATGACTGTTCAACATGGTAAGAAAGAGATAATAGCTACTGTACTAGAAAATGTTTTGGCAGATTTTTTACAAACTATTAATTGAAACAAAAATGCTTAGACTACCATGTCGCTGGGACAATAAAAGCCCTAATGCATCTGAAATCTCTATCTGAAAATAAAAACATACTATGCTATTAATAAATCCATATCTTCCACTATATTAAGAGCCTTATGAAAACCTCAAAACACAGGTCACATACTTTTTTTGAGAAGATTTGTCAAAATGGCTCAGGGCATAAGGGAGGGTTATCATATTTTTATGACATATTAGTCAGACTTCCTACTGAGAATTTTACGATCATTCCTATAAGGTTTTAAACAGACAGGGAGAACCTATGGGAAAATGCACAAAAAAATTATCTAAGTCCAGAACAAAAAGAACATATATAAGATTATACTGATACTCCCATTTGTCTAAAATAGATGCTGGTGTGAATGTGGGAAATATTAATCTTTGTTCAACACATCATGGCATCAACCTGAGATCGCCACTTCCTTGGAGACAATACACAAGATACACTACAGATTATTTCAGACTAATATACATATTGATCCCTAGAGTTATATTATGTGGAAACAATACTTAAATCTGTTAAACCACCTAGGAAACTAATAAACCATATTTTGCCAGTAACAAGGAGATTGCTCTGCCTCAAATGGAAACAGTGAAAAGGAAACCAAAGACAGACAGAAATAGCGGAAATTAAATAAATGGAATACTTTCATTGTGTGGCATACTAATATAATGTATACATATGATGATATGTGGAGTAATTAGATTTACTGCTTTCCTAGTGTGAACCATGATTGAGAACCACTTTGGAGACCTTTTTTTTTTTTTTCCTTTGGTCACTCCATTTCACCTGCTATATAGGTGTTGTCATAATGTTGTTTGCCATACTTTTAAAGAACTGAACATGACGTGACTACTTCATTACATGATCAAAACTGTTCTTATTGTATTTAATATGTTGATACAATAAAGTACCAAAAAAAATGTTTAGGCTTGAACCATATATACCTAATTGTTGAAGCAGAACCATAATATTTCTTTTAGTCAAAATAAGCATTTGTGCTACCGTGTTTAATCATAAAGATGTTTTGTTTCTTTTCTCTTTTAGTCTCTGTGACACTAACCAACAGCTGAGTTGCACTCCTCTTCAGAATCCTCCAGCTAAATGTATCTCCAAATGTTATATCAATGGCCAAACCTACAACATTAATGATGTGGTACCTACTACAGATGACTGTTCAACATGGTAAATAAAAGAAATAGCTACTATACAAGAAAATATTTTGGCTGGTGATATACAAAATGCTAGTGGCAGCATAATGATTACATCCTATTGCTGCTAGGAGAATAAAAGAGCAAAGGCAACTGAAATCTGTTTAAAAAAAACATCCATACAATTCTATTAATAATTGCAGGTCTCACTAAAAACCTCATGAAAACCTCAACAGGGAGGTCATACACTCTTTTGAGCAGATATGCCACATGGACCCAGTGATGAACATAATGATGTCATATTTTTATATCATATTAATCAGATTTCCTACTTAAGATTTTCCAAATCCCTCTTATATGGTATCCTGGGTAAAAAGATCCCCATCAAAACTCTAGGATATAGACTGGGAAGACATTTGGGAAAATGATAAAAAGCCATCTATTAAGTATTTGTGTCCAGTACATTGAGAACATGTATGAGATGTTTCGGAAATGATACTATATTCCTGAGAAACTACATAGTATACTCCTTTTAGTCTCAAATAGATGTTGGCACAAATCTGAAGAATTTTGAACTTTGCCCTAAAGATCATGGAATTGCCTTGAGACCCCCCCCTTTCTTGAAGACAGTAGGGAAGATCTTGAGAAAAATTAAGTTAAAAAATAAAAAAACATTCTTAAACATAAATACCTAGCTTTCATATTATTGTAGTGTGTGTTTATGCATTTATACTACGTTTGCAAAGCAGCACTGTAATATATTTTCTTTTTCTTTAGATTAATAACCCCCCTTTTTTACTCTGATCAAACATGAAGCTCTTTCGTCAATAAAGATTTCAAAGGGGCTGTTTATTGCTTACATTTTTGTGGGGGGGGCTTACATGTCCTTTAAGTTAGCAAACATTGTGACTACCTCATTGCATGATCGTAGGCTGTACTTAATGTCTTAGATAACTTGATAAATATAAAGTCCCAAAATAAAAACTTTTTAGGCTTTAAATATGTACTTTATATAAGATATAATACTTAACTGTCTTCAATTATGAAGCTTTTTTGTCTTTTCTTTTTCTCTTTCAGTATATGTGATACTACCCGACAGCTGAGTTGTACTCCTCTTCAGAATCCTCCAGCAAAATGTACCACCACCTGCTCCATCAATGGCCAAACCTACAACATTAATGATGTGGTACCTACTACAGATGACTGTTCAACATGGTAAGTAAGAAATAGCTGCTGTACAAGAACATATTTGTTTGCTAAGCCCTTTCATAAAGCCAGTCCAGGGACTGTAAAAACAAAATCCATATTTCTTGATGGTGGTTTTGTACATATGCCATAACTGTAGTGAGCGTCAATGACTTTTACTTGAAACCAGCAGCAATTATCCTCAATTCATCATTGTTATCCCTTGGGTAATTAGATGCATTTAGGAGGATACAACGAAGATTAGGGAAAACATACTACCTATAGATTAATTGACCACTGCAACAAAGGGGAATAAAATATAGGAAAAGTGAATGAATATGTTTCATCTTTTCATTATCATTTAGCTATCTTGTAAAATATTATGCTCTTCTTTTTCTCAAATGAAAAGTTTTATTCTGTGATCTAACATGCCTTGCTATTGCATAGTTTAATGTGTGATATTATTTAAAATTAGTAGTAAAATGTAACAATGCTAGGCAGCAGTATCAGTTTCTTAGGAAACCATTAACAAGCTCAATTGGGGGGTAACAGTACAACTTATGATAAGTTGTTAATAAAATTTTCCTAATCACTTATTAGTTATCAAGGGTTTAACTATTCCTGTATATTGACGGGGAGGACACACCGGATAATACTAAAAAGTCAAATCTTTGTACTCAGTAAAAAGAGAATTTTCTATAGGATTATACTGAATTGGTATTATACTCCTAAAAAAAACTATCTCAGTCTGAAAGTAATGTTGGCATGAATGTGGAAAAGTGGGAACATTTTTTTACAGCATTTTCCTTCATTCCATTTATTTGGAATAATATACCTAGGGATTCCTGGTTCTTATGTTAGGGGGGAACAAAAATACTTATATGTACTAAACCAAATTAGAGACTGAAGAACCATATTTTGACAGTGACAAGGAGATTTCTCTGTCAGAAATGGAAACAGCGAGCCATATCCACAGAAAGGGAAATGATGAAAAAAACTTGTATGGTATAATAATACAATACATACATATGAAGACATGGGATGATTGGATTTACCGTTTTCCTTATTGGGGCCATGACTGATATTTAAGGGGTCATAGGCATTCATAATTCTCCTTTTCTTTTTTTTCCTTTACTTTGGACACTCTTTTCCATCAGCTATATAATGGTGGTCATTTTTGGATTTGATTAAGTTGTTAAACATTATGACTACTTCATTACATGATTGTAGGCTGTGTTTACTGTATTAGATAACTTGGTAAAGATAAAGTTCCAAAATAAAAACTCTTCAGGCTTTAAATATATGTTATACAATCTATAGTTTATCGTGTTCAATTATGAAGCTGTTTTCTCTTTTCTTTTTCTCTTTCAGTAAATGTGATACTACCCGACAGCTGAGTTGTACTCCTCTTCAGAATCCTCCAGCAAAATGTACCTCCACCTGCTCCATCAATGGCCAAACCTACAACATTAATGATGTGGTACCTACTACAGATGTGTGTTCAACATGGTAAGTATTACAGAATGGGAAACAGAGAAATAAATAGAGGAAATTAAAGAATGGAATGCTTACTTGCATGGCATAATTATCCAATGCATACATTTGATGAGTTGTGGGGTAATTGGATTTACTGCTTTGCTTCTTTATTTCTATTTTTTTCCCTTTAAACATGTATATCTCACTGTCATATGCAATTGTGTTCAATCATAAAGCTGTTTTGTCTTATTTCTCTTTCAGTAAGTGTGATAGTAACCGACAAGTGAGCTGTACTCTTATTCAGAATCCTCCAGCAAAATGTACCTCCAAATGCTATATCAATGGCCAAACCTACAACTTTTATGATGTGGTACCAACTACAGATGACTGTTACACATGGTAAGAGAAATGACTGCTATAAAAGAAAATATTTTGGTGGTTTGTATACAAAATGTAAGTGGAAACTTAATTTCTTAGGCTACAATGCAAATGGGCGAATCAAAAAGCTAATGCAGCTGAAATCTGCATCTTAAATTAAAAACGTAGCATTATATCAATAAATGCTATATCAAGAGCCTGGTTAAAACCTCAAGAAGGAGGTAATGTACTCTTTTTGAACAAATATGCCTCAAGGAATAAGAAAATAATTTCATATTTTTATGAAATATTAATCATACTTTCTAGTTAATACTTTCCCAATCAGTCCTATATGTTATCCTGGGTAAAACAATTCCCAGCTAACCTCTGGTATATACAGTATATACTGGAAGGACATATTGAAAAATGCTAAAAAAATCATCTGTATAAGATTATACTGAATTGGTATTTTATTTCTGTAAAACTACATAGAATACTTCCCTCGGACTTAAATATATGCTTTCAAGAATGTCAAAGTATTTTTATGTTTTTATGTTATTGCCCTGAGATGACATCTTTTATCATCTAAAGATTATATTCTGGTAGGTCCCAAGTATATCAACATGGTTACAGAAGGGCACCGGGGCCAACACTTTCATACATAGTAGTTAACTATGGATTTGGAGGGGCCCCTAAAATAAATACATGTATAAATATATACATATATCATGTGCATATGGGTGATTAGTTTCCAACAGGCAAAATTGCAATGTTACTGTTTAAGTGGCTGTAGCTGGTTTTGCGAATGTATAAATTGGTGATAATTATTATGTTGCCCAATATCCTTATGCTCCTTGGTATGGGATTGGGTATTTTAACCCAATTGGTGTATAAATAAAATTCACATTGTATTTTATGTTTCTGTTGCACACAGCTGAGATCCTTGGGACCTACTTTATTCTTGTTGTTGTGGTTGGCATATTGTGTATATTTAGATGCCAAGCAGGCCCTGAGGCTGCCATATGATTGTAGCTTATGTTTGCAAAGCAGCACTATAATATTTATTTTGGTCAAATTTCCATTTTTTTTGTTTCTCTTTGTGTTCAATCATAAAGCTGTTTTGTCTTCTTGTTTCTTTTAGTCTCTGTGATACTAACCAACAAGTGAGCTGTACTCTTATTCAGAATCCTCCAGCAAAATGTACCTCCAAATGCTATATCAATGGCCAAACCTACAACATTAATGATGTGGTACCAACTACAGATGACTGTTCAACATGGTAAGTAGGAAAACAGCTGCTGTACAAGAAAATATTTTGGCAGGTTGTATACAAACTGTTAGTGAACACAGTGTATTCTTAATATTTAAAGAATTGGTTACAACATACTGTATATTATCACTAAGCTTTTATTTGTGCCTACTTTGAAACTTAGGAATTGAGAGGTATTCTCAGCATCCTATGTTCGCGAGATATTCAAATATTTACCTTGTGAGCACATTCTTTAAACTCTTTACATTTAGAGTTGTCAGCCGAATTGCTGAACTCTAACACCCTACTTAATGATTAATTACTGAAAATGTAGCAGTCCTTGCATTAAAATTAACACAATATAAACTAGCCACTTAGTATTAAAAAGTCTTCATAGAAACAATTTTCTAAGCACTATAATACCCAAAATGCACCATTCTTATCCTTGAAATATATGGTGGTAATGATATGCTTTTTTGTGATGAACGAATCTGTCCCGTATCGATTCGCCGAAAAATTTGTGTAACGACAGCAATATTTGGGAAACGGTGAAAAAACTGTGAGATTTGTTTCATCATTAATGCTTTTATGTTATTATACTGTTTTCAAAGATGCAGTGTAATATTTTTAAATGTTTGTTTGTTTTACTGTATTCATTTATAAGGTTTTTGACTTTTCTTTTTCAGTTTGTGTGGTGCTGACCGTCAGTTGAGTTGTTCTCCTATCCCAAATCCTCCACAAAAATGTATATCTTGCATTATTAATAACAGATCTTATCAGCCTGGCGAGCGTGTACCTTCCAGTGACCCCTGCCTTATATGGTGAGTAAGAGAAATTGCTGATGTTTAAGGAAATACTTTTGGACATTGTATACAAGGGGCAGATTTATAACCATTCTGATTTTAGTGTTTTTTTGAAATCATGAAACAACTAATTTCTACTAAAACCACAAATGTGTAGTCATTTACTAATAGATCCAAATTTAAAAAAAAAACACAAAAATAAAAATGCACAATGAAAAGGAAAAGAACAGAAAACACAAATTTTTAGTTTTTTTGTGAGCTTACAAATTTCAAAAAAACCATGAAAATGTCTAAAACCCCAATTAAATAAAGATTGTTACAATTGGCCTAGAGCAGCTCCTATTGACTTCTACATGACCTAGGCAGCTGTTAGATGGTATAGTTTTGTCTTTTTTTTCATGGTTTGTCTTAATAAATCACAATTTCCGTGAGATTTTCTTTTAACTGTGCAGTAAGTTGAACAAAAAAAAAATCCAATTTATTAGACGTGCTTGTGTCAAAATGTGCTCCTCTTAATATTCAGCTCAAGCAATCATAAAGAAAACCCTGCATGATTAAATAACTAACAGGGTTTAAAGGAAAACAACCTTGTTGAGTAGAAAAAAGTTTGGCAGCTGTTCCCTAGGTGCCCACAGGCACTTGGGTAAAATGTGTGGACTAGAAAATATACACCTATTATGGTGTGCATTTTTTTATTATATTATATTCATAATGCAGCAATGTGATCATGCATTGAAGATCAATATCCCATTGTATTACTGTTGTATAAAGCTGTTTTGCCTTTTCTTTTTCTCTTTTAGTCAGTGTGCTGCTAACCTACAACAGAGTTGTTCTTCAGACCCAGGTACTGACACATTTGCATTCCCTATGGGCACCTGGATAAATTTGACTAATCTGTGCCTATTAAAGTGAAATAGTATTATTTGTTGCAGCTAACTAATAGGAATAATCAACATAAATTGGTAGTTTGCCAGGTTAGACCTTAAGTAAATGGTATTTCTATTGGAATATTACAGTCGACATCTCTCAACAGTTTGCCACATTAATTGAGTTTTATATTAGTGATACATATAACAAAAGTATATGCATAAATAAAGAAATAACATAATACCAACTACTGTTTGGCAATCTTGTTGACTGCACAGGTCACATCTGTGCAATTACGGCAAACTAAAAAAAGTTAATTTGTCTTCTGTATCCAGCATCAGAGGGGGCTCTTTAGATTGAAAAAAGAATATATAGATGCTAAGGACCTAGTAAATTATTAAATACTTTCATCATGGGTCAGGATTTTACACCCTAAGGTCCTTTTACTTTTGTTAAACTGTAATTCTACAATCCCACCAAAACCAAAGACTGTTGGAAGCATGGTGGGAAGTATAATAGAACCATTTCTAGATGATCAGAGGATTCATAGAAATTACTTATATATTACTCCTCCAGGTGGGTTCTCCAGGTTTCCTTCTTTTTCTTTTGTAAATCTAACTCTCCTTTATAGTTGGATTTAAAGTATATCCTTAGCTCTCATGTGCTAAGTCAGTGAATCTAATGAAACATTTTCACAGTACCAATGCATACTAAGTAGCCTCTTTTTCTCTTATCTTTTATTAGCATGCTGCAAAATGGATGATATTGCTACTACAACACCACCAACGTATATTACAGCCACAACAGTTGGCAGCAATAATGGTGCAACATTAATACCACCCAGTACCATCATTTCTACATATAATTCATCAGTACTCTGTGCTCAGAGGATATGTGTCAATGGAAAAATAACTCAAACCACCACCCTTTGTTCAACCCCAGTAACTACTCCCACAACTACTGGTAAGAATTTTGTAAATAATAAAATGTAATAAAACATATTCCCCTTTAAATAGATGTATTAAAATGTGAGACATATGGTTTTACTTTGCACCAAGCATTATTTTATATTTTTTTAGCAATGTCTAATTTATTTCCAATTTACTCTAATAGCAACAACGACCACAACTTGTTCCTGTACTTATAATGGAATAGTATATGCACCAGGTAAGGGATACAAATTACATTTAATATGTTTTAATAATAAGTAGACTGTGATTTTTAATTATTTGAGTGACTTCTTGATATCTATGGCTGTGGTATATTGCACTTCTAGTCAAAGCAAGGGTCCAGGGTACTAAGAGGATGCAGGAAAGTTCCGGGTTCAATTTGCTGAAATATTACATAAATGACTGAACATTGAAAACATTGAATCTGCATAGTTACAATGCCATCAATTCCAGTTTTGTGTCTTATCTTAAATCCAGCCTTGGCCAATTTATGTTAAATGGTGTAATAAAAACTCTTATTTTTGCCTACATCAGCTAAATATAGCAATTATGCAGATGTTTGTATCAGTGAATGCTACCTTCTGATTGGTTGCTATGGGTTAAACAAGTAGAAAAATGATGACCATTTATGACATTACCCCTATGTGTGGTGTGGTGGGAAAACTAACAAAAGAAAATTTGCAATGTGGCGAGAGATAGAATGCTAATTATTCATAAGGGTGGCACATGGACTGGGGTTGAAACGGATTTCCCTAGATGAACTTAAATCGAAAAATCCATTTTAAAGGAGAAGGAAAGTCATTTTGGCATTTTACTGCCAATAGATTCACCACAGTGTCACCTAGAACGCTATATTTATTCTGCAGAAAACTTTATCATACCTGAGTAAAGAGCCATAGAAGCTTTCTCTGTTTAAGATTGCAGCTGCCATTTTAGCTTGGTCTTGATAGCTTCCTGCTTGCAATCTAGCCATTATATATAGATTACAGGGAGGGGGGAGTGAGTTTTATGAATTCTTTTTTACAAAAAAGGAGACAAGAAATCCCATGTTTCTTTTGATAGAGTGCAGCATTTCTGTGAGTGCTTATGACTGTATTTACATAGACCTTTCGGATAAAGCTTACTTAGTTTTTACCTTTCCTTCTCCTTTAAACCCAGTGAAGAAGTCCTGTGAGTGCTCATTTTCTAGTATATAAATAATACAATTTGAGCAGCTGTTACTGGACTGCATTTACCCTACCATCTACCTAATATATATATATATATATATATATATATATATATATATATATATATACACAGATAGAATAGGCTTTAATGATATATTTATCTCAACACAGTGCAACATTTCATGCCCCTTTTCCAATGAATGATGTTTAGTAGGATAAATAAATGAGCCCCCTGAGTAAGATGCACACCAGATGTAGGAGAGGCAGTGGAACAGTACTTTTAACAGCAATACAAAGCAATGCATTTACCCAGAATTTACAGTATTTTGACAAGGAGTTAAATAGAAAACTGCTTCTTGCAGGTCAGGAAATCACAAGGAGTAACATACTTGGAAAATGCTACAAAGTCATGTGTGATGGCAGTTGTGGGCAAACACCTGCAGTTGAAATACCTTGTGATACAACAACTACAATAACTACAACACCAACAACTACAAAGACCACAACAAAAACAACTACAACAACACCAACAACTACAAAAACTACAACTACAGCTACAACTACAAAAACAACAACTAAAACAACCAAATCATCAACTACTATAATCAGTACAACTACTCCTTGTGTGGTGAGTTCTTTCTGATATTGCAGAATACAGAATACTTTTTTTTAAGTTTAATATCAGCTCTAAATGTACTTAGCTCTACCCGCAGAAGCAGTGAGTCTGTCTTCATTTGCCATTTTAATTTATAATTGCAAACTTGTGTTAATAATACACTTTTTAATATTTCCTTTTTCATCCACTATGTTTTCCAGCATTAACCCACATGTTTATTCTTGTAAATATGTGTGTTTACTGGCACTCAGGTATTTAATTGGTCAAAATGAGTGTCCCTATACCACTTTCGATGTATGTAGATACAAATGTGTTTTGTAGCCTTATGCAGGTGATCCCTAAAAACCTTTCATTGTTGAACATAAATTATACGGTTTATAGAATTTTAATAGATGAACTATATTACTGAGATCTTAACTGGTGTCTTAAAATATAAACATACTAATATCTGTGTACTCATTTTTCCTGTATCTACAGCCCTATACAAACTGGCAGATCTGTAACTGCACCAAAGCTATATGCAATGCAGCGGGTCAACTACAGATTGTCGAAAAAGGCTGCATACCTCCACCACAGATTAAATGTGCAAATCAGATGCAGCCAATAGCTGTGCCTGATGATGACTTGTGTTGCTGGCATTGGGAGTGTCCTTGTGAGTATATCTAAATAACACAAAGTTAGATCTTAAAGGGAAGGTAAAAATTATATCTGTTATGATTTATATAGTGAAACCCCATTAGATGTTAGCTTTCAGTATTCACATATTGCTGTCTGGAATCTTTCAGGCATTTACAATTACAGAACTACTATGTCCTATTTATTGTACAGTGCTACAGGTACTTTATAAATATATGATGATGATGATGATAATAATAATAATAATAATAATAACAGCAACAACATATCCCTGAGTGTTATAGGACAAGATTATCAATAACCAATGCAGAACTAATGCAATTACAGACTAAAAAGAGCAGAGGCACAAAAATCATTCTTATATTATCTGAAAAAAATCTTCTGTCATGCTTCATAAATTCTCTGTCTATGAAGTTATTATACTACATCATTTGAGATACTAAGGCAGGGATCCCCAACATTTTTTAATCATAAGCCACACTCAGATGTTAAAGATGTTCCTTAAAGATGTTCCTAAAAAGTTCCTTAGGAATGCCAAATAAGGACTGTGATTGGCTATTTGGTAGCCCCATGTGGACTTCTAGCCTGTAGGAGGCTCTGCTTGGGGTCAAATTGTGTCTCTGTGCTTCTAAAAGTGTCTTCCAAGCAGGAAATTTAAAAATAAGCACCTACTTTGAGGCCACTGGGAGCAACATCAAAGGGGGTAGTGAGCAACCTGTTGCTCATGAGGCACTGCTTGGGGATCACTTTACTAAGGGCGATCTGCAAGTACTTTTGTGGTCCCCACAATTCCTCTGCAGCCACTTGTGTGTAAAACCACTTTCTTTAAAAGTACCTGCATCAAAATGTGCTTCTTGCAATTCTGTATATTTGCACTCGGTGCTGCCCAGCCCTTCCAGTTTTGGCTGAAGAAACACTGACCTCTGTTGACTTGTTTCAAGGGACAGAACAAGCAGTGCAGAAAGGGGCAGAAAATAAAGCTTTCAATTGCAACTACAATTTCATATAACAAAATAACTTTTATTTTTTAAAATTAATTTATTTTGGAAAGTTGCTCAAAATTAGAATATATGTATCTATCTCTATTATCTTTTTAATTTCTTTCATTAGGCAAAATGTTTTGTTTTGTTTTTTTTGGTTCAAGTTTCATTCAATTTTTACTAGACATATAACCAGAAAAAAAAGCCCATAACATGAACATAGAAGACATGTGTAGCCATAGTGAAACATTTTAAGAATCCATGAAGATTAGCTTATCACAGTGTTTGTAGTACTATCAGTGTCGGACTGGCCCACCAGGATACCAGGAAAACTCCCGGTGGGCCAAGGTGTCAGTGGGCCCTTTAGCTTCTATTTAGCCTATTTCATGGTCATTCCCTATTTTTGTATGGGAACAAGAAAGCTAGATGGAAGAATAGAGTATGGTATGTAGAGAAAAGAGACTAGGGTAATAAAGAGTTTGAGGGAGGAGAGGATGAATTAAAGTTTTGAGACTGGGCCCATGGTCCAAGGTTCTCTGGTGGGCCCCTGCCATCTCAGTCCGACACTGAGTACCATCACCTGGAAAGCTTTATATGCTTATATCCATTCTACCGTGTCTTTGGACAAAGGTACTCGTGTGTCATCAATCGTACAGTGACTGCCACTGCTATCTCTCAGCATCTAATAAAATAGCCAGTCCAACAGGAGAATATAACGATTAAAGATTATAAAGATTATGTTATAGTTCATTGCATCCATATTGACCTATTTGATGCCTACAGTCCCATGAGTAAATACTATAATTTGTGAAATATTGTTGGAGATCAAAAACACACGTGTTAATCAGATTAAAGGATTTGTAGAACTCAAGGTAAACATGCAATACTGCCCCAACCACTTTAGAACAAACAAGATTAAACTGTGCATGCTGGAATATGAAATATTCATAAACACCTACAGCTCACTTTGGACCACAGGTTGGCAACTTACCAAAAATAACATTCTTTTTTAGGTATGTGTGCTGGCTGGGGAGATCCTCATTACCTTACCTTTGATGGAACATATTATACTTATAATGGAAACTGTACCTATGTTCTTGTGGAAGAAATTGTGAAAACTATTGATAACTTTGGCATTTACCTTGACAATTATGACTGTGGAGATACAACTGGTGTTACCTGCCCACGCAACCTTACTGTACAATATGAAACACAGGAAATCACAATTTCTCCTACATCTTTTGCTCCAATAAACTTAGAGGTAAGCAATGGCCACATTCTTCTAAAGTAACCTGGTGGCAATGTAGGCACTTACGTTGTCACACATTTACAAAAATGTTAGGCATGCAGATAGTTGGATAAGTTCGTCATGTACCCACATTTATCCACCCATTGGATAGTGGCTAATATGTCATCAGGGCCAATATATGAAAGTTTATACTTCTTTTAAACATAAGGTAGCTTCTAGATTCTTCCATTCAGCACTGCAAAAAAAAAACTGCCCATCTTTGTAAGTTCTAAATGAATAGGTGCAAAATCAATAGTTCATGTTAATACGTTGTGACTTAACTGTGGAGATACTATTATGTGCTATAACAGGATTATAACAGGACATTTATATTTTTTATTGTAGACTCGTATAAATGGACAACTTGTATTGCTTCCATACACAAAATATGGATTAAAACTTTACAAATCTGGAGTATATTATGTGGTTGAAATACCAGATCTGAAGACCAATGTCACTTATAATGGTATAACCTTTACTATAAAGATGCCATATGGAAAGTTTTATAACAACACACATGGACAATGTGGTAAGTAACAGCTTAAAGTTAGAAGCTTTAACACTTTTCGTTGTTTGTTTCTGATTTACCATATTAGTAATAGATCTTTATATTCCATTCATCCCCAATCAACTTCCTTCTGTATCTGCAAAATTTACTGTGGTGCAACAATGTTGTACATCATAAAATTGCTAATGCTGGTTTATTAATAGTGGGTGCTTTGTTTCATTAACATTAGCATTTTCTCATATAGGGGGCAGCAAAATAATTGTAACAATTTATTTGTTTTATCCAAGGTACTTGCACCAACAGCCAAGCCGATGACTGTATGATGGCTAATGGCACAATCGCAAAGGACTGTATAACTATGGCTGATTCTTACATTGTGAGTGACCCAGCCAAGCCTCAATGCAAGAGCAACACTCCATTACCTAAACCCATAAATCCAACGTGTAAATCGTCTCTCTGTGACCTCATCATGGGACCGTAAGAATTTGTTTTGATTCATTCATAATTTATTTATAAAATAATAAGAACATTGAGCATTGTACTATAGGAAAGAATGTGTTGTGAACGGTTACTAAGTACCGTATATTGTATATTTTGCATAAATCAACACACACACATGATCTAAATACTTATACAACTGGTTCTTGCTGCCTTGCTGTTTGTGAAGCCTACTATTTCTGTTAATCACTTGTTGAGGTGGGATGCAATAAATACAAAACCAACAACTGTATTTTTCCCAGTCCATTTTCCAGTTCAAAAACAGATGTTATATAGAGCTAAAATAATTCAGTGTGCATAACTGTCACTATTTGTATTATATAAATTTCCTATCACTCTAAGGGGCACATTTACTAATCCACGAATCCAAATCACGAATGGGAAAAAATCGGATTGGAAACGAAAATTTCTGAAGATCGCAAATATCACAAAAATGCTTACGAAAAAATCGTATTAGTCACGATAATAACGTATTGGCGATCCGAAAGTCACAAAATTTTCGTACCGAACAATTGTAAACAGCGGTAAAACCTTTCAGATTTTTTCGTGCAAGCATCCGAAAAAGTTGTGCGGCGTCCGAAAATGTCGTGCGGACGCCAAAAAAATCGGCAAAAATACGCTCGGAGCGTTCATGCTTTTGTAAATGTGCCCCTAAGTATACAGCTTTGCAAGTACAGTACAGGTATGGGATCCCTTATCCGGAAACCCATTATCCAGAAAGTTCCAAATTACGGAAAGACCATCTCCCATAGACTCCATTATAAGCAAATAATTATAATTTTTAAAACTGATTTCCTTTTTCTCTGTAGTAATAAAACAGTACCTTGTACCTGATCCCAACTAAGATATAATTACCCCTTATTGGGGCAGAACAGCCCTATTGGGTTTATTTAATGGTTAAATGATTCCCTTTTCTCTGTAATAATAAAACAGTACCTTGTACTTGATCCCAACTAAGATATAATTGATCCTTATTGGAGGCAAAATAATCTTATTGGGTTTATTCAATATTTAAATGATTTTTAACAAACCTAAATTATGGATATCCAAATTACGGAAAGATCCCTTGTCCGGGAATCCCCAGGTCCCAAGCATTCTGAATAACAGGTCCCATACCTGTATTAATAAATTCCAATTTAGATTTCAGCTATAAGGATCAACTGTATTTTACTCACAATGCTTTTTGCTCTACTGATACAAAATGCATTTTATTCTGTATCACTTTTGAAACACAATTGCCAAAAGCTATCTACCCTTCCATATTTTCAGGAGAACTAAATGTGTATTGTTATTTATTTGAAGGATCTTCAAAGCATGTCATGCTGCCCAACCACCACAGCCTTTCTACCAAGCCTGCCTTTACGACAGCTGCAATGTGGCCAACTCAAACATTGAATGTACTAGTCTGCAACATTATGCCACAATCTGTGGTGATCATGGCATCTGCATTCCATGGAGGAGCCAGGCTCTGGATTGTCGTAAGTTTCTTACTCATTAGGTCAAAAACCACAAAGTATGGTTGCACTTGTAGTGTGTACATATTCAATAGAAACATCTATTTGGTTACTGAAATCTTTGTCTCGTTTTCTCGTTTTAGCAATTACTTGTCCTTCTGACAGGGTGTATAATGCATGTGGCTCACCTATCCCCTTAACCTGTCAAACAACGTAAGTAGCCATTCCTTTGTTCATAAAAGAATTACTATATCTGAATAATACTAAAATGTTAAGTACAGGAAGTACCCTAACAGTTTACCTCAAAAGGTAGTCAACCAATAAAACAGATTAAAGAGGTATTTAAAAAACAAAAAAAAACCAAAAACATTAAGGGGCAGGTTTATTAAAATTTGTATTTGTTTTTTTCTACCAAATAGCATAAGGAATACAAAAACGAAAAGAATACTTCAAAATCGTTATTTACTTAAACATTTTCATGCAATTACAAGTGACCCCCCCCCCAAAAAAAACCCTCAAAAACCTTGATCTAAGTAAATATCTTACAATTTGCAAAGAACAGCTCTACTTCTACATGAGCTTTGAGAGGGTGTAGATTTGTCTTAGAGTTTTTCAGCGGTTTTACGCTTAACCAGTTCTGAAAGTTTGTGGTTTTAGAGTAATAGATTTAGATTAATAAATCTGCATTCATTTAAAATCTTTGTGTGCTCATTTACCAGGCCATCAGATGCGGCAGCACTGAAAAATGACAAACGTGTTGTGGAAGGCTGCTTCTGTCCCACCGACACTAAGCCATTTAGTGCAGCAATTGATATCTGCGTAAGCGACTGTGGTGAGTATTTGTACTGGTGGTTTTTGCAGACATGCTAGCCTATCTGTAGGATTCAGGTAGAGTACCTAGTTTCTATTAAGATTCTTAGGTTTCTTATAGGATTATAAACCATGCTTTTGCTAGTAAGCAACACAACTACCTAGCATACACCCAACATGTAGGAACAAAAATCTTCATCCCATGCTCTTGTTAGTAAGCAGCACAACTACCTAGCATACACCCAACATGTAGGAACAAAAATCTTCATCCCCTCCACTTGTTAGTAAGCAGTTCAACTATCTAGCATACACCTAACATGTAGGAACAAAAATCTTCATCCCCTCCACTTGTTAGTAAGCAGTTCAAATATCTAGCATACCCAACATGTAGGAACAAAAATCTTCATCCCCTCCACTTGTTAGTAAGGAGTTCAACTATCTAGCATACACCCAACATGTAGGAACAAAAATTGTCACCCCATCCTCTTGTTAGTAAGCAGCACAACTACATAGTATACAACCAACATGTAGGAACAAACATTGTCATCCCATCCTCTTGTTAGTAAGCAGCACAACTACATAGTATACAACCAACACGTAGGAACAAACATTGTCATCCCATCCTCTTGTTAGTAAGCAGCACAACTACATAGTATACAACCAACATGTAGGAACAAAAATTGTCATCCCATCCTCTAAGATGCACTAATTTGGGGTATTACTCAGTGTTGCAGGAAAGAAAGGGCAGGTAGCACTGCCTACTCCACTTTATCTGCTAACAGAACAACAAAGCTCCCATGATTAACTAAACACTAAACTCTTTCTAGTTCATTCCACCAAAAATTATGATTTTCAGAAGCATCTTAAGCAGTGGTTTTGAGAAGAAAAATTATAGTCCAAAAAGAGGGACAAAGGACATAAATCATGCTCCCCATTTGTGTAACACAAAAGCCTAGTTTTACTTGTAATTAGATTGATCAATGATGGGTTTTAGTATTTTTTAGTAATTTTATTGACAAACTAGAGGTGCAAGTTTTACACCATTTTTGCATTTGTGTCCTCAAATGACACTATTGCCGACAAATTAAATGATTTAAAGTGAACTAATCAATATGTGGCACTTTATACTTGAGACAGGGAATTGGGGGGGGGGGGGTTAAATACTATCTCTTTATGGATTATACATACTATTCATTTTGTTTGATTCTTGGTGCACTAGGATCCTCCTTCATTTGAACAAACATTAAGTCTTTTTTTTTTTTTTGCTTCTTCCAGGGTGTGTTGGACCAGACAACGTTCCCCGCTCGGTATTCAATTTTAATTTTTATAAAAGAAAATAAGTATTTTTGTCTTGATGGGTAATTGCCACCAAGATGTTTGGTTAGCCTTCCTGTTTAGCTGAGCCAAGTAATAATCTCAAGTACATGTTCCATCTATTTTCTTATTTAATTAAATAGCAATTCAGGCATTCACTTTGAGCCAGATAAAAACAGTAATAAACTGCAAAATTGTGCTGTATATACATTTCTTTTTATCTACCAGAAGAGGTTTCCTATTTTTAGTTAATCAGACCATGATAAGCAATAACCTAAGATGACCTGCCTTTCTTTATAAAAAGAGTTTGACCTTGTTTTATAGATTGAATTATAAGTAATACTTTATGGTTTTTCTCTTTGCAGTATGGAGAATCCTTTGTTTTTAACTGTGAAATCTGCACATGTTTGGAGGGTGGTCGTGGAATAACCTGCCAAAACCAAGAGTGCCTTGATGTAGTAAATGAACAGTGTATTTTGGAAGGTTTTTACTCAGTGACTCAACCAAGTGCTACAAACAAATGTTGCAATGAAACTGTATGCAGTAAGTATATAATACACAGATTATCTTGTTATGTGCACTAACAGCAAATATTTGACAATCCTCTAAACTGAAGGAAAAAGAAAAACAATAACCCTCTTCTGTAATTAAATGCACTAAGTTTGCCCAGGTGCTATAGGAAACAATAAGATGTTTGCTTTTCAATATAAGATCTGCTGAGTAATTGCTATGGGTAACTGCACATGGGCAAACCTGGTGACTTTTATTGCATAACCCCATAAATGACTTTTTATCAGTCACTAATATCATTTTATACCACCGAATTATTCTATTTCTTTTTTCTTTTTTTGTCCATAAAGCCAAAAATAGATTTAAAAAAAAACCACAGATCATTCACTTCATGTCTAAAACTGACCATAAATTTGGTAGGGCTGTTTTGCAAATGTTGACCCCAGTGTCGAACTGGCCCACCAGGATACCAGGAAAACTCCCGGTGGTCCCAGGTGTCAGTGGGCCTCTTGCTTCTAACTCTTTGCTGGAGTTGGACTGGTCCATCGGAATACCATCAAAGCTCCCGGTGGCCTGCTTCATGGTCATTCCCTATTCTTGTGTGAGAACAAAGAAGAACAAAGACACTAGGATAATAAAGAGATTAAATGAGCAAAGGAGTGGGCCCATGGTTCAAGGTGTTCTGGTGGGCCCCTGGCATCTCAGTCCGACACTGTTTGACCCAGCTACCCAACAGCCTAGATAGGAATGCTAGCTGTTGGTTTTAGCAGAGCATCCTGTGACTCCTAAATTGAATCTGTCAGTGCACCTTGTTGGTGGATGAATAGTGTATTGACAGATAAGGAAGGGCAGAACATTTTCACATTTTGCCTTAAAGTGCTTGTCTACTTGTGATGAGCTAAATTATCAGAAATCAACTCTCCTCCAGCTAAGACTCAAGTTCCCACAATGCCCTGCATGTTTCTGTTATTTTTTTATTCACAGGTCTGATAATTACAGAATATGAAATGTATTGTGGGAATTGTTGCTGGAGAAGTGCTGACGACTGATGCAATGTTGCAATGGTATACGTAGTCAGGAAAAGGAAGGATTTGAAAGACAGACAAAATGATTTCAACTGCAATTACTTTTACAAATAACTTTAAATCATTGATCATTTTTAATTAATATAAATCCAAAAGTTGCTTCCATTTTTTTTTTGTGTAAAACCAGTTTTTGGGTGGATATCTCTTTTTTCGGGGTTCTACCCCCCAAATTTGTCTTTTGTTCTGCTATGCTTTTTTTTTCTTTATGTTCTTCCTTTTCAAAATATATTTGTGAATTTTGCAGTTCAGTACAATTTATGTCAAGTTCATACCAAACTATTACTTTGAATATAACTGATACATGCATAATCTCGTTTGAAGGATGTGACCCAAGTCTGTGCTCAGATATCTTGCCTAAATGTGGACCTGGATATGCAATGAAGGGTGGCATTGAAGATGGTCATTGTTGTCCTACTTATTCCTGTGGTAAGTAGTGATAATTAGTGTGACTAAACATGATATCTTAGTAGTAAACTAAACATACATTGCGTAGTAGATGATATGATAGGGTAAAACCACAATATTTAGCCTTAATTTGAATTTAAATCCTTCCCTTAATACTCCCTTAATTTATTTTACATCTAAAAAGTAAGAGTATAAAGAGTAGAATTGTACTTTACCATATAATGTTTGCAACCATTTCACTGACACCTGACAAATACGAGATACTAAAAAAAATCATCCAATGAGAATTCTACCTGACCTGTGTAATCTGGCTCCATGTTTTTGTTCTTGCAATCGGAGCTGGAAGCATTAATCCCATTTATCTTGCACTGAACAAATCTGTTCTTCACCCACATGTTTGGTTACAGTAATCTCATCTATAATTACATTTTTGGTTAGGTTTAGTTCATCTTTTGTATCACTTAGATTTCCAGGATTGCATCATGTACAAATTAAAGGTTTGATACATGGGCAAGCAATACTAGACATTCTTTCTTGTCTGGTCCTATTAAAAACATAAAAAACATAAAAAGCAACAAAATATTATATCTTTTTTATGCTATAGTATTTGTAAGACACTATTTTTTAGATATGTTACTTAGAAAAGTAAAATCAAATATCTGATGCAATTTTCATGTCTTTCTTCCAGAACCAAAACAAGTTTGTGTTAGTGGAAATGCTGAATATCTGGTAAGCAGTAGTTTTAAGAGAAAACAAAGCACAGTAAAGCTTGGAATCAGATATATCATAGCATTTGACAAGTCAGTCCCCTTATATCAGAGTCTGGCAAGCTTTCAGTGTTTATTATTCCGGCCATCACTAAATGTAGACTTCCCCTGACTGGCTGTAGAGAGGGCAATGTGCATCTTTTAGCACTATAGCACTTGAACTACAGCGGCCCATTATGATTTTAGTTTTTCACAGTTTTTCCACCATTATCATTTGTTTTCTTAAGTTTATTTGATGCGCCTTTCCTTTTTATTAATGACTTCCATCTTTTTCTTTTTTCCCTGCCATAGACTGGCAGGTTTGACTTCTACCATTACCATTTTTGTTGTTATCCCTCTATTTCTATTTTGTGTTCCTCAATACCTCATGGTATGGGGTGTGCTTCAAGAAATTATTAAGTGCCCCATCTTGGCACAAAATGTGAGATACTCCAGTTTTGTGCCAGCTGTTTTCACTGTGAAGTGGCATTTGTTTTCAAGAAATATAAGTCAAGAACTGAAAGACTAAAATAAGAAGTGTGATATTATTTTAGAATCATTAGTCTCAACCTTCATGTTCCCGCATTAGGTATTCTCCTACATGACTTACACCAGGGATCCCCAACCTTTCTTACTCATGAGCCACAGTCAAATGTAAAAAGACTTGGGGAGCAACACAAGTATCATAATAGTTTCATGGTGGTGCCAAATAAGGGCTAAGATTGGCTATTAGGGAGCCTCTATGCACACTATCAGCTTACAGGGGGCTTTATTTGGTAGTAAATCTTGTTTTTATTCAACCAAAACTTGCCACCAAGTCAGGAATTCAAAAATAACTACCTGGTTTGGGGGCACTGAGAGCAACATCCAGGGGGTTGGTGAGCATCATGTTGCCCCTGAGCCACTGGTTGGGGATCACTGACTTACAACAAGATGGGCAGGTGTTTAAAAGCACATGAACCCTTTTTCAATTTGTATGTTACCAAGTAAAATCAAATTCTAGAAAACATAAAACAGCCCGGATATGCAGACAGGCTACTATGCTGTATAGCAGTTAAATAGTAAAAAACTATTTAGGTTTTATTCTTTTATTTGCACAATTTATGAGAAAAATGTTGCACTGCTGTGACCTAAACTACTTATTTATATTTGCACCAAACATTTAATTTTTGTTTTCTCCCACAGCCTGGATCTCATGTTTACACAGAGAATTGTGAGAACTGTATCTGTGCACAAAATGGAAACAACTTTACAATAGCCTGCGACCCGATCGTCTGCAACATACAGTGCCCAGCTGTAAGTAGTGTGCAATGAGCATTCGAATATTTTCATAATGGGGTCACATTCTCTCACAGTACACAATGTAATGTAATAATAATGAACACGTAATGGAACACGTCTCTCTCATTCAAAAAATGGCAATATTACAGGAATGTGCAAAGTTTACAGGTTTACTAATAGCTGCATTTTACTTAAACAGGGTTTTGAGGTGAAACCAAATTCCCCATCTGACTGCTGTGGTTCCTGTCAGCAAACCAACTGTGTTGTGAATTATGATGGCTCCTACAGGCTTATGAATGTAAGTTCAGTCGCAGGCTATTAAATGTTACATAGCAGCAAATATATGAATGTAGAATGTACATTTAACTAAGATGAGTTCTATGTATCCATCATTTTTGTATTTGATTTTATTGCCAAGTTAAAATCTCAATGATAACAACTGTTAAACTTCCAATTCACCCTACTTTATTTTTCTCTAATACTTTAGCCTGGAGATGTTTTGCCCTCCGTGACTGATACCTGCACAATGTACAAATGTTCATTAATCAATGGTCAGTTCGTCACCACTGTCTCCCAAATCTCCTGCCCCATATTAAATGAAGATGACTGTGAGCCTGTGAGTAATCTACTGTATATGAATGATTTGCTCTGTGCTATAATACATATTCACTTGATCTTATAGATTGCATAATGTTACCCTGTAAAAACTGCTTAATTAATATGGGAAGATGTTTATAGAAGGCTACATAGAACTGTAAATGCAATAGCAGCATGTATAGATCATATGTATCATAACAGAATACATATTTTGTCCCAGCTATCTACTTTTAAAAGCAATACTGTATAGCAGACTTGGCTTTTACTAAGCAAAGTTTCATTTCCCTACTTGTTTTTTTAATTGAAAATTCCTGTTTCACCCTTTACTGCCATCTACTGTTTCTTTCAGTCTCTGTACCTAAACAACAATGGCAAAAAAAAGTCACAGTGTAATGTTTATTCATTTTCTGAAACCTCTGTGATTTATTAAGGCTAGAGAGGGTTTAAGACATGACCTAACATTTAACCTTTAAATGATTTTTTAGCAGACTTAAGGTAGGGACATCCAAACTATGGAAAGATCCCTGATAATGGCAGCGTCAATTCTGTGGCCCTCTCTACCAACCCACTTACCTTCACTACCTGCTTTGCTCCCACCAAGGCACTCGCACAACAACCTTTTGGGTAGAAAATGGCCGCAGCCCGTTTATTGCAACAGTATCAAATTTGTTTAACAATAGCACTCATAACATTAAATAATATAACTTAGTCATAATAACAATAATAACAATAATAACATTAAGCCGCTGAAGGCTGCTTTGTGGCAGCTGTATCTGCCCCCCACTGTAAACAGTTCCCTGAGGATAGAAACCCCTTTCTCTCTCCACCACAGCCCCATTTTCCTCCGAGCTATGGCTGTAATCCCTATCCTCAGGCCTAACCTTCCACCCGCTCCTCTTGGTTCTTGCCACCAACCGGCTGCGACTATGTCCCTCTTGATCCTTGCACCCTATGACCCTCTTTTCTTGCTCCCACAACTAAGGGAGGGAGGGTGGGAGCTGCTGCAAACAAAATGGCTGCTCACCTCCGCGCTCCTCCCGGTTTGTCTTCTTCCTTCTGGACTACATCCCCCATAATGCCTCTCACTAACACTCCCCCCGGGCCCTTTCCTAACCTTATCATGGCCCCGTGCCCTCATTCGTGCCTCCTTTATTACGGGGCCCCTTTATCCAGAATACCCCAGGTCCCAGGCATTCTGGATAATGGGATATTTGTAAACAAATGTGGAATTCGTATTAGAAATGCTCTTTTAGTCCAGTCTGATCTACAGTAGGTTCTGATCTTCTCTGGTTCTTTAGGCAGAAGGCTGCAACTCTAAATCTTTTGTTTATAATCCACCGTTGTAAGGCTTTATGAAACATGTTGGATGTAATGAAAGTTATTTTAAAGAGACACTAACATTTGTTCCCCTTCACAATACCAGGGAAGCATTCAACTCTCACCTAGCGGATGCTGTAAAACATGTAAGTCCTTTATGCATTTATTGTTCATGACTTTATATATTTCCCCTTTACTTTATACAACATCCATTTTACAACTCTATCTTTCTGTATATATCCCTACTCATTTCCCACTATCTGGAATTCTCCCATGAAAGAAGATGCCAGGGTGTGCTTTAAGGGTGTACACACTCACTTACACCTGGTGCATTTCCTGTGGCAATCTGGGGATACTGGGGACAATATGTATATAACTTGTATGTTACATAAAGGAATACCGTCATGGGAAAACATGTTTTTTTTTTCAAACCCCTTCAGTTAATAGAGCTTCTCCAGCAGAATTCTGCATTGAAATCCAGTTTTTAAAAATCCAAACAGATTTTTTTTTTATATTTCATTTTGAAAATTCACACAGGGCTAGCCATATTCTTCATTTCCCAGGGTGCCACAGCCATGTGACTTGTGCTCTGATAAACTTCAGTCACACTTTACTGCTGATCTGCAGTGATATACTCCCCCCCCCCCCCCTCCAGCAGCAGATCAGCAGAACACTGGGAAGGAAGCAAGATAGCAGCTCCCAGTAGATATCAGGATAGCACTGTTATAGCATAAGATTTTAAATGGTAGATTTGTTGGTGAATTATTTGCTATGTAAACAGTGTAATTTGGAAATAAAAAGCACACCATAAAAATCAAGACAGTACCACTTTAAATATGTTAAATTATGATGGATGTAATAAATTAGCCCTCTTTTAAATGTCTGTAATGTAACTACACTTTAGGTATCCAAAAGAATGGCACCTGCAGCGTACAGGCATTTGATGATTACTTGACCTACCAAGGGTGCACATCAGCAACAAGGCTCAGAATGTCTCGCTGTGAAGGATCCTGCGGAACCTTTTCAATGTAAGATGAAAATAATTGTTATATAGAATATGATTTTATATATATATATATATATATATTCAAAAGCTCATCTAGATAATTTTGTAACCATGTGTAACTTATTTATTCATTTTTTATTCTGGAAAAATCTATAAATGCTTTGATAAAGAGAACCTGTCACCAAACTGGTCTATGCAGACTGAGGATAGGATGAAAAAGAGGTTACCTGTCAAAAACCATAAATCAAAGCAATTAGTAAATCCAGAGATATAGGCTGTTGGAATCATTGGCAAATCACTAAATGTGATTTAATACCTTTTTGTCTTGCATAATACCTTTATGCATGCAAAAGCATTTCCCTATGTTAATCCAAGTTCTGCTGGAATATGTGATGGTATAACAGACCTTTAAACAGGGGAATATGCTAAGGGAAATGTCAAGTAATGTTCATTTTTTTACAGCCTAATCTGTTAATATTATTAACAAAAAAGTCTGTTTGCCCACAGATAGTAACCTATACCAGCTAATCAGATGTTTATTTTCAGACAGCTGACCAATAACTCTTACCTGCTGATTGGTAGCTATGAGTTACTATAGAAGTAGCAAACTTAAGACCATTTATTACTTAAACCCTTGCCTATTATTGCATGTGTTTGTAGATGGGTTTGTAGATGTAGCAGGCTATCTTTTATGCAGATAGGCTTTGAAAATATCTCATAGACATTTTTTTTAGATAAAAAAGTGAAAAATCAGGACTTGAAAAGAAAACATTTTCTGGAAGATCTCCACAATAATTTGACTTTGACCCCAATATATTTTCTCTGTCTAGGTTCTCTGCTGATGCACAGGCTATGTCCCATAAATGTTCATGCTGCCAAGAGGTTCAGACTACAACAAATAATGTCAAGCTGCAGTGCCCCGACGGAACATCACTTGATTATAATTACATTGATGTGCAGGAGTGCCAGTGTACAGGTTCCCAATGTCCAGGCGGAAATGTGTAGTCTAACAATGTAAATCTTTAACGAGGTATTTTAAATAGAAAACAAAACAGAAAACTAAAGTAAAAAAATAATATTGTTTAAAAATCATTTTCCATGCAAATATAATGACTTGTTAAGTTGTATGATTTATACCTTTGCCTCTGAAATTAAAGCACTTTCTAATACAATGCAAACTAGAGTCTGAAAGATTTGTTATTATTATACTTCTTATAACACTGGAACAACTGAAATTGTCTAGGTCAGTGCTGTCCAGCTTCTGGGGTACGGAGGGCTGAAATTTTTCTGACCTACGTGGTGGAGGGCTGATAATAAAAGTCAGTTATGACCACTCCCTTTTAAACCACACCTACTTCAAACCACACTGATGTTATCTCAAGATCTTTTAAGACCATGCCCACTTTAATGGTGGTAACACACACAAACAAAATAAAATTCAAATAATTGGTGTTTACTGCAGGGATATCATCCTTCACTCATATGTGAAAGACATGAGCTTAATAATGGGCCCAATAGGGTCCGAAACATTGCTGTAATGCCCTAAAGTGTGCAATAAGGGCATTTTAAATACATAAGAAGTGAGGTGCTGTTCAAAATCAATTTTCTAACAAAATGTATTATGTCATATTAATTAGACATTAAATCCATATGGCACCTCCCTCCCTGTGGATAGCACAGCAACCTCCAGCACCCTAGGGACTCCTTAACAACTATTTCCAAATGCTAGCAAACTCTCAGAACAAACCCCTTCTAGGTTCTTAAATAGAAGGGGAAGACATTTGAAAATAGAGATAATAATAGAAGGACAGTAGGAAAGAAAACTGTAAATAAATAAGGGATGAGAAGAAAATGAGGAATGAGAAGACTAACCAATTAAAGATAAAAAATAAAAATGAAAGGAAGAAGGATAATGCAACTGGAGTGAACACATACACATAGGTATTTCCATTCATCAGGTAACAGAGCTTTGCATTCAGTAAAATGGAAGACCTTCAAAGACAATGGGTTAGATTCTAGATAATGGGTGCTCCAGAGTAAATTATAATATCCATATGAATTAAAAAGCATGAGGCACATAAGGCACACCATTTTATTCTGTAGTAAGCACAATGGCACAGAGGATTGCTCCTAGACACAGATTTATACTAGAGATGAGCACCTGGCACAAACAGTGTCCAGTTCTCTGCATCTTCTATTCCCCCCCCCCCCCCACCCCCCACACACACTTCCTGGAGCCAACAAGCAGCACCTCCTCAGGAACAACAGGCAAGTGTGAATCTAGCTGTTTATTATAGGAGAACATGACCATTTAGGATGTAATCACCATAGCTAAACATAGCTTATACAGCATATAGTACAGAACAATTTTAAATGTGCTGTAATACATCTACTCTGTAATTTCAGTTCTTCTGCAATCTCTACTTACACTGAATATACCCAAAATCACAACTATGTTTATTAAGCTTCCGGCTCTTCTATTGAATGTACTTTTTAGGCCACAAAAATAGTTGAAACCTATACTAAGCAGATAGAAAAAGTAATTAAAAATAACACAGGTTGACCTGGTGTCATGTGGGTGGTCAGTAATTCCATTGTTTGTAGCTAAGTTTACAACATGGATGCATAATATTTGGTAAAAGAACCATACACACATTAATTTTAAGGCATTAGTTAATAAATGTTAGGTTCTCAGTTTATTGAGTAAAAAATGTTAACAATCAACAACATGGCATCTTTTCTGACTCATTTTATATTAGGAATGGGACCCAGCAAGGGTGCCCCCTATCCCCTTTATTGTATGTACTATGCATGGAACACGATAGCGATAAGACAAAAACCAGTACATTCAACAGAATACAAAATTGCTGCTTTTGCAGATGATCTCATGCTATTCTTAACCAACCCACAAATCTCCATATACCCCAAGATCTTAACAATATACACATATATAACTACAAACCAATGCTATACACTGTAACTAACCTCTAAAAAAACCTGGGATATTAAGCACTTTACCAGGACAGGGAGAATCTGTATGGTGAAAATGTCAGTTTTACCGAAAGTGCTTCATCTCTTTCAAACTTTGTCTGTACCTATACCTAAAGGATTTTCCAATCATTGGACACTACTATCAGTAAATTTGTTTGGGCAAACAAGCACCCCAGAATATGGAAATCTATACGGTGTAAACCTAAAACAAAAGGAGGGTTAAAGGAGAAGGAAAGGTAACTAAGTAAGCTTTATCAGAAAGGTCTATGTAAATACAGTCATAAGCACTCACAGAAACGCTGCAATGAGTCCTCTGTAAAAAGATTAGTTGTGTCTGTTTTCCTCTGCCAGAGACTCGCAGCTTTCAGCTTTCTGCTCTCTCCTGCTCCCCCCTCCCTCAAGAATGCTAAGAGCTCACTCCCCCCCCCTTTGGAATGTGGATCTGAGCCAATCAGCAGGAAGCTGACTCATAGTCTTACTAACTGAGCATGTTCACTTGGTCTGGGTGTCTGTGCAGGAGTGGGGCATTATGGGAACTTTCTTTACACAGCTCAGCGTTTTTTCTTCCTGTTTGGCTTCTGATCATCTAAACAGGAGAAATATGGGGAGACTTAAGGGCACTATTGAGACAACTGAAGGTATGCCTGCAGCTTGAGATTAACTCTTTACTAGCCTTTCCTTCTCCTTTAAGCTTATCAGATCTCTTACTACCAGGTATGCATACAAGCCAAACTAATAGAACACTTCAATACAAACTCAACAAATACTGAAGGAGCAATGAGTAAAATACCTTCTTGGCAATATACTTTGGAACAAAATGAGGCATGCAAGCCTGAATATTGAGGGTAACCCTCAGACCCAAACTATCTTTTTATTTTGGTGCTCATTAACACAAAATACCAACTAGTACCATACCCCTCATCACTGTCCCTCCTTGGTCACAACTTGGACTTCCTACATGGAATAATAGACAGGGGCATGACATCAGGCTTTGGAATACAAAACTTTCATTTAAGACATATCTTGACCATGTACAACAAACCAGCTCCAGTTTCCTTGTGGGATTATTGGAGATTCCAGAAATTACAACATTACCTACGAGAGAACCCTATGCTCCAACTTGCTGACCGCCCACTAAGTGACTTTGAAAACTTTTGTTACACAAAAACTCCTCCAAACTATATGATTTCATTACTTTACAAATTGATACTACAAACAAATTACCCAAACTTACCTTACTTTGTCCACTCATGCAAAGAAGAGGAAATGGGAAAAGATTTTCAGACTAAAAGCTAAATGTTCTATTAGTAATAGATACCTGGAGAACTCCTGGAATATCCTTTCTTAATGGTATAGGACAGCAACTTTAGAGTTTAGAATGCACTTAACCCTGAATGGCAAGTGTTGGAGATGCCTTAGGGATACAGGGTCTATTTCACATATCTGGTTTTCATGTTCTAGAGAAGATCATTTTTGGAATAAAGTACAGTCAACCTGCAAGGAGATCCTGGGATGCCAGATCACTCTCACTAATATTACAGAGGATTTATTTAAACATAGCCTCCTAGTCGAACTTATACTGGCAGCAAAACCCTACAACATTTGAGGGATGGATAGCTAGCATAAATAATATATACCTTATGGAGGAAATGACCTCCTCCTTTAAGGGAAAACAACACAAATTTATTATAACATGACAACCCTATACCTTTACATTCAGAATACACTCTCTCTTTCTGTTTCCTGTCCTTTCCTTTCTATTCTGCATCTTTAATACTTGTACTTTTCTTCCACTGCAGTAAAAGGTTTTGCGTTTATCAATAATGTGTTAAGTGTTGTAATGTACTATTGTCATAAATAAAAGCATTCTGAAAAAACAAAACAAAAAAACAACCTGATTCTAATATAAGTGCAGTAGACCAAAAGTTGGTTGGTTATTACGTATGAGTTATAAGCAGAGCTGTTTTTTTTTTTACCCGTACTGACTGACACTGCCTGGACTTGCAGAGTCTGATATTTACAAAATTCCAAAATTCTTGTCAATTAAGAGGGCCCAAGACATACTGTTGCGTTATGTCTCTGGTTATCCAGTTAACACAAGGAAAAAAATTAACCACCAGGTGGTGCATGGTCTATGGCATTTTCTTCTGTATTTTGCTTGCAAGGTTTCTAGATGGGAGCCTTGACTGTCGAGGTTGGGGGTTCAGTTCCATAAACTAACCAATGATTTCTCCTTCTTTTAACTTTGCCTTCTGCTTTAAACATTTCTTTAATTTCATTTTAATTTTTCCTTGAACCCTTTTGTTTTCTTCTTCCACCCTACATATTCATATTGGTAGAACAAGAGATGTGCAGTAAAGATTTCACATATTGCTCAGAACTGTTCCCTCAAGAAGATATGGTGGAAAGATAAAGAAGAGAAAGTATTTCGGTTCCATATGTACCCTTGCTTTTCCAGACCCTGCTAATTGATTGTAAAGGACTCAGTAACAGACCTGGCCTTACCTGACCTTGATTTTGTCTAAACCCACTGGTATTGCTCGTCCTGCTTTTTTATTGAAACAGCTGCTAATCTGCAGATCCTCACTGAACACAGTCTGTGTGTGTACATTGTGTGCTTTCCTGGTGTTGGTAATAGTCCAGACTCAGGGAAGGAGGGGTGGGTTATTACATTATTATACTGAAAATATTAATACTGCGCACACTGTGCAAAAAAATATATATATATATAATACAAACATGCATAAACACGTATATGAATACGTATATAACTGGAACATGAAACACATAAGCTGGCACACATTAGGTGTACAGCAATGTTTCTGAGCTGCTAGTGGTGGCTTAGTGCAGTTTTAAGTCCATTTGCTTTCCAGAGTGAAAAACTGTGCGCTTCTTCCACACCATGAGCCAAAAAATGAAGTTTAATCTCTTACAAGTTACTTTTCTGGGTCACATGTTGGAAGGATGGTGGTTCAAAAGGGTCAAATGCAACACTGAAAATTGTTTTTTGTAGATACAGCAAACGGCCAGCAGAGGGAGTTAAACACAAAAGAACAATGGAAATGACAAATATTATAGAAGCTTATGCTGAACACATGGCACTCATTGTAATGTACCCTGGTCCATACACATATAGAATCTTCCTTATTTAAAGGAACAGTAACACCAAAAAATGAAAGTGTATAAAAATAATTAATATGTTATATACTATTGCTCTGCACTGGTAAAAGTTGTGTGTTTTCTTCATAAACACTACTGCAGTTTATATAAATACCCTGCTGTGTAGCCATGGGGGCAGCCATTTAAATTGAAAAAAGGAGAAAAGGCACAGGTTACTAAGCAGATAACAGATAAGTAGCAGATTCCCATTGTATTCTACACAGTTTATCTGGTATCTTATTATGTAACCTGTGCCTTTTCTCCTTTTTTCAATTTAAATGGCTGCCCCCATGGCTACACAGCAGCTATTTCTATTAACTATAGTAGTCTTTTTGAAGCAAACACGCAACTTTTACCAGTGCAGGGCAACAGTACATTATATTTTAATTATTTTAAAACATTTTTATTTTTTAGTGTTACTGTTCCTTTAAGTTAAAAATTTTAGAGAATTATTTTCTTTTAAGCTTATTTAAAATGTCCTCCAGACATTTATCTTGTAGGTTAATATAACTTACGGTGCCTCTTAATATGTAATAAAAGGGATAAAACAAACTGATTTTTTTTTAAAGGACTAAACATACGTTTCCTGTAAATAAAATCTACATACTTGCTTGATCACTTGATAAGACATAAAACCAAATACTTTGTATATGAAAATATTTCTTCTACCCTTTAGCCACATTGTGAGGAGACTTTTGGGGACCATTGTTACTGTTATTATTACAAGTGTTATAAATTAATAAAGTTGTGGAAGTTGTTAAAGTAAGGTGAGAGTTTAGTATATAAGAGATAGGGAAAGAAGCAAATGATTGAGGGCTAGCTCAACATACCCCCCAACTGTCCCATTTTTTTCGGGTTTGTTCCGGTTTTCAGGGCACAGCCCGCTGTCCTAGAGTCATAGTGTAAATATGCTGCATTGCCTTGACTATACAAACAGAGCTTCTAGAACTACACTACCCAGCATTCCATAGGGCTACTAAGACCGTGTCAAGCCAATAGATGAGCTGTAATTTAAGCATCTGCTCCCTGCTATGCTCTTTCTGGGGAAGGTGAAGGGTGGGGGAATAGTATAGTTACCACACTGTACTTGTGCATAGCAAAAGCTGTGTACATACTGGGCATTGAGTAAACGACAAGATATTTGATCATTCCTCCTCCCCAAACAATTTTAAATCCAGTTGGTCTGTTCCATTTCTGTTTATACTGAGTCTCACGCTGGAATGCTTCTAAAGTTGCTTTTAACAATTCATTTGGTGCAGGCTGTCAGATCAATCATGCCACCTTCCAAAACTTTGGCAAATAACTTAAAAAAAAAAAAAAGAACAACAGCTACTTAGTCTTCCCCCACAGAATGAGAGAGAGTATTAGCTGTTCAGTGTATGATTTCCATATCAGTATAGACAACACTGAAGCTGACTGTACATTGTTAAGGAGAATGATGCTGAGAGTTCCAACTGGGCAAAAAGGGAGGATTAAATAGGTGCAGTAGGTGAGTAAATAAGAGGCTAAAAGCAGAGCCCCCCTTTAGGAGCAAAGGGAGAAATAATAAAGAGATTAAAGTACAAGTGATATGAAAGTGAATGTGTTTCATTGTTTTATTTAGGACAAACATTATGTCACATAGGTATCAGCTATGCCCACAATACATACAACATTTTGATCACTGTGTATAGTGGAGATCAAATCATGGAAAAGGGGTGTGTTTTGGTCAAAATGGGTAAAAGTCTGCTTGACCAGTGCTATGTACTGCAAATCTTTTTGTCCCTCTTTCTGTTTTTCAAATGTTGGGAGGGAATTTGTAACTGTTGTAAAGTGTAAATTGGTTTTAATTAAAAAATAAACTCTTGGTTAAGCTGTCGAGCCTTCCATATCCCTTTGTGACTTTTATATTTGGCGTAGTCAGAGGGATGAAAAGAATTCTGGTAGCAATAGCTGCCCTGCTGGTAAACACTGCATTGGAAAACTTACCTACATTTGATGGAACCAGTTTGGACATGACAGACTAGGCAGAAAGGCTATGAGGCACCACCATCTTCTTGTACCAAGTGCTCATAGAGCATGGAGCTGATCTGGCCCTAGAGTCCCTGGAGGGAGATGCCTGCAAATCAGTGCTACAACTACCAGCCATGGAGAGAGAGATTGTAACCCTTTGGAAAGGCTGTGCGAAGAGGTTGCTGCAGTCACTAATGGTCATTTATAAAATCACATAGTGATTTTATAAATCCTATGTTTATGTTTATAAAGCTGCCCATGTTTATGTTTATAAAGCTGCCCATGTTTATGTTTATAAAGCTGCCCATGTTTATGTTTATAAAGCTGGACATGACTGATGCATTTAATGTGCAAGCATAATTGCAACATTTTTATTTGCAGTGTGAATGTCTTTAAAGCTTTTTAAATATGGCATATTTGCTAATTGCAAATATTTATGGACACATTCTGTGTCCGAGTTACGCCACAGCTTTAGTGGCGAAAAAAATATTCAGTAAACTGATTTCGCAAATTGTGAATTTATATTCGCAAGAGAAAATCGGTGCTATATTAGTGCATAATAAACATGCACAGAGGGCATGCTCATGCAAATCGCATCTATTTGTGACTTACAACCTTTATCAGGTGGTTTATTATAACAATTCTCTTTAACATCTCCATTTTTTTAGAAAAAAAAATGTTCTTGTCCATTGTTTTAAAACCAACAAAGATGAGGGATAGGTAAGAGCAGGACTCCCTCTATAGCAGTGATCCACAACCAGCAGCTCCCTAGCAAAATATTGATCACCAACCCCTTGGATGTTGCTCTCAGTGCCCCCAAACCAGGTAGTTATTTTTGAATTCCTGACTTGGGGGCAAGTTTTTGTTGAATAAAAACAAGATTTACTACCAAATAAAGCCCCCTGTAAGCTGATAGTGTGCATAGATGCTGCCTAACAGCCAATCATAGCCCTTATTTGGCACCTCCATGAACTTTTATGGTGCTTGTGTTGCTCTCCAAGTCTTTTTACATTTGACTGTGGCTCACGAGTAAGAAAGGTTGGGGATCCCTGCTCTATAGTAATGTGCCTGATAAAGTCTATGAAACTACTTTTAGTAGTAGGCATTTATTCTTTTTATAACCATATTCCAAGATTATCTCCCATCATTATCTGTCACAATCTCCCTGAGGAGACGCCATGGAGTACCAGGAAGTTGGGAGCCTGAAGACTGAGTAACCCGGAGTGTAACCATATACCACAGAACTGATGTTAGAGGCCATGATGATCAGTGAGAGGAACTTTAATAAACGTAGTGAAGTAAGTAACAGTGCACACTATGGATATACACTTGAATAGTTGAAAATGGCAAACAGAGACAGAATCCAAATCAGGCCAAAGGTCAGGGCTAGCAGCAATCAAACAAAGTTGAGGACAGGCCAAGGTCAGAACCGGGGAATCAGAGAACGGGACAACGAAGGGCACCAGAGAACAGGAACAGGGCAAATGGCAGGAACAAGACACAGAATCTGGAGCTTGGAACCAGAAGGGGGTCTCGAGAATGATAGCGCAGGACCAAGGGAATCAGCAGCAGGGTCACAGGAACAGCTTAATAACCAGCAAGGTGCAATGGTCAGGAACAGGCTTATAAAGGTTCATGATTAGAAGATGGGAAACACATGAGGATAATGAGGTGGGCAGAGGAAAGGGAGCAGACAAGAGAATTAGTCAGAATCGGCCCAAAATGCCTCCAGTGGCTCAGGAGATAAATGCATGTTGCCAGAAGCACATCAAGCAGTGTTCAAATCCTGACTGATCCTGATGTTATCTGAATTAAAGACAGTTAAAATCTTGAGAGACTCCTTTTGCTATATTGATGACAAGATGTGCCATTTCCCAATTGTTAACATGCAGCTTTTTTCATTTTTACCCAGAAGTAGCACTGAAATGCTCTGTCCTTTGAACCACATTTTTTTATGATGAGGCTATCTGTTTTCATAAAGTGGCAAAATTGCCACATACCAAATGCTATCTCCATGCTATGAGAAATGTAATTTGGTGGATTGTGTGCCCAGGGATGACACATCTGATTGGGATGTATGGCCTACTATAAACCATCTTCAATCTGTTTGCAAACACTTTGGCAAGTATGTTATAATTATATATTATTATATATGTGTGCATCAGGAGAGAGCCGGCACTCACGTCAATCGGGTCACAATAGCCTGGGTGCAGGTCCAAGTGAAGAATTAGATACAGCAGCGAAGAGATCCGCACTCACAGGACTTATAGAATTGATCTGGTGTTTATTGAGAAGACTATATATATATGTGCTTATCATGACATGATTGTTTAAAAGTACGATTTGACCATCGCAGAAAACGACCATTTCAAATGATATTTAACTTATATCTGTGTGATTCCTTTCTCTTTGGAGCCTTCATACATATTTATTGCTGTTATTTATTAAAATGAATAAACGTTCATGCAATGACACCTGTCATTATTTTGTCATAGTTTTATGCGTAACAGATCTAGCCAGACTAATTTAATTGCCTGTAATGAGGAGGTGAGCAGGAACGTTGATGCAAAAATGGCTGTGGATGTCATCTACTTGGACTTTGCTAAAGCGTTTTATACAGTACCTCACAGCTTCCTGTGAGGTACTGTATCAAACGCCTTAGCAAAGTCCTTTTAAAGGAACAGTAACACCAAAAAATGTATATATTTTAAAGAAATTAAACTAAAATGTACTGCTGCCCTGCACTGTTAAAAGTTGTTTGTTTGCTTCAGAAACATTACTAGAGTTTATATAAACCCTGGTGTGTAGCCATGGGGGCAGCCATTCAAAAGAAGAAAAGGCACAGGTTATATAGCAGCTAACAGATAAACCCTGTAGAATACAATGGTGTCGTATCTGTTATCTGCTATGTGCCTGTGCCTTTTCTCCTTTTTCCAGCTTGAATGGCTGCCCCCATGGCTACACAGCAGCTTATTTATATAAACTATAGTAGTGTTCCTGAAGCAAACACCTCAGTTTTACCAGTGCAGGGCAACAGTACATTATATTTCAATTACTTTTGAACACTTTCATTTTTTGGTGTTACTGTTCCTTTAAGGATAAAATTAACAGATACCGGCCGAGAAAATAATATTTGTAATTAAATAGTGAACTGGGTGAAGGATAGATTACAAAGAGTGGTGGTAAATGGAACATTTACAGTGTTGTTAGTGGGTACCGCAGGGGTCAGTCCTTGGTCCTTTGCTTTTTAACTTATATATTAATGACCTGGAGGTGGGCATAGAAAGTACTGTTTCTATTTTTGCTGATGACACTAAATTGTCCAAAATGATAAGTTTGATGCAGGATGCTGCCACTTTGCAGAGCGATTTAACAAAATTTTAAAACTGGGCAGCAAACTGGAAAATGAGGCTCAATGTTGAAAAGTGCAAAGTTATGCACTTTAGTAGAAATACTATAAATACGAGTTATACACTAAATGATAGTGTGTTGGGGGTTTCCTTAATGGAGAAGGATCTGGGGATTTTTGTAGATAACAAGTTGTCTAATTCCAGGCAGTGTCATTTAGTGGCTCCTAAGCAAATAAAGTGCTGTCTTGTATAAAAAAAGGGCATTGACTCAAGGGATGAAAATATAAGTTTGCCTCTTTATATGTCCCTGGTAAGGCCTCACCTTGAGTATGGGGGGCAGTTTGGGGCTCCAATCCTTAAGAAGAAAAGGCATTTTAGCATTTTACTGCCAATAGATTCACCACTGCTCTGGCTGCTGGAGCAAATTCTGATAGGAGGGAGAGAAGGAGAAGGGAGGGGGAGAGTGGAGCAAACTGAGCAGACTTGTGCCCATGCCCTGAAGAAAGTCCGACACTGAAGAATATGTGTGTGTTCCTTCTTCTTTTAGAAGGATATTAATGAGTTGGTGAAAGTGCAGAGCTGTACAACTAAACTGTTAAAGGTTATGGAACATTTAAACTATGAGATTAGACTGTCAAGGTTGGAGTTGGTTTCTCTGGAAAAAGAAAGGTGATTGCGTGGGGACATTATTACTTTGTACATTAGAGGGGATTATAGGCAGATAGGGGGGTTCTTTTTTCCAATAAAAATTATCAGAGCACCAGAGGCCCCCCCTTTAGATTAGAGGAACAGAACTTTCATTTAAAGAAGTGTTTCTCGGTGAGGGCAGTGAGGTTGGGGAATGCCCTTCCAAGTGATGTTGTGATGGAAGATTCTGTTAATGCCTATAAGAGGGGCCTGGATGAGTTCTTGAACAAGCAAAATATGGAAGGCTATTGTGATATTAATATCTACACTTGGTATATATAGTTAATGTGTGTGAGTGTATAGATAGGTTGGTATGGGTCTATGTGTGTGTACTGGGTTATGCTTGGGAGGGTTGAACTTAATAAACTTTGGTCTTTTTTTCAACCCAACTTAGCTATGTAACTATGTTTATCCCCAGGTCAGCATTCTATCTCTGATTTTGACAGTTGCTTAGCCTTGGGGCACTCTTTTGTCAAATGAATAAATAACTGCATCTGCCGAACTGTGGATAGTCATCAGTAGAATGTCCATATTTAAAACATATCTGGCAGAAACTGCCCATTTCATCAAAGAACAAGTCCTGCTGCTAAAATAGGCTGGTAGTAAAAGGTTGCCAGTCCAAAACTGGATTACCACCGGCAAAGTGTTACTTTTTCACAGTGCACCCCTACCACACAATGTACACTAAGAAGTACGAGAAAGTGAAGCTTGGAGACCCCAAAAATGCACAGCTCAAAACACAGTGATGAATTTCAGACCACTTCTTTTAGTCATAATTACTCAGACATGCCAGTGTAATCACTTCACAAAATGTACAATGAGAACTCCATTAACCCCAGACATGCCACCATTATCAGAAATATTGAGCATATTAACCCCACCATGATGTGACAGTAAGCACTGTCAGACTGAAACACCAGCGACCCACCACAGAAGTTTGAATGCAGGGGCTCTATCTAAATTGTAAGTTAAAGGAACAGTAACACCAAAAAATGAAAGTGTTTTAAAGTAATTAAAATATAATGTACAGTTGCCCTGCGATGGTAAAACTGGTAAGTTTGCTACAGAAACGCTACTATAGTTTATATAAATGAGCTGCTGTGTTAACACGGGGGCAGCCATTGAAGCTGGGAAAAAGGAGAAAAGGCACAGGCACATAGCAGATAACAGATAAGCTTTGTAGAATATAATGGGGTTTTATCTGTTATCTGCTAAGTAACCTGTGCCTTTTCTCCTGTAAATGGCTGCCCCCGTGGTTACACAGAAGCTTTATTATATAAACTATAGTAGTCTTTCTAAGGAAAACACACCAGTTGCACCAGTACAGGGCAGCATTACATTATATAGTAATTACTTTTATACACTTTCATTTTATGGTGTTACTATCCCTTTAACAAAAAAAAGGTGGACAGTTCAACACACTCTATAATTTTAAGCAAAAAAAATGTGAACAAATCAGTAACTGCGGATCAGGTACAACGCAGGGAGCTCCCGCTACACTCCATCCTAAAAGTTTGCAGGGTACATACTTTTTTTGAAGAGAGTGAGCAAACCTTAGAACTAACCAGTTGAGAGAGCTGTTCCCACCCCACCCCCTTTATAACGTAACCCCTTAGCTCATATATTTATTTAGCTAGAGAGCAAACGCTTACTTTGAAGAGGCAGCTCACTCACACTCCCATCCTCTCTTGTTACATTTCTCTTTGGCAGCTGGAAAAAAAAAATAGTGTAGAGCACATTACATCTTGCAGCCCATTACAATCATTCTTCTCTTCCCAGATGAGGCCTGCTCTTTCCCTTTCTGTCAGTCTGTTTAGAACAGATTATTGTATATACTCGAGTATAAGCCTAGTTTTTCAGCACCCAAAATGTGCTGAAAAAGTCACCCTCGGCTTATACCCGAGTCGGGTGCCATGGGTCCCTCCAGACTAGCACCCTCTGTCCTTTGTGTGCAAATTAGGCCACCCGCAACCAGACCCTCCAGTGCCCTGGCCCGCTCCCAAATTCATCTTCATCTACCATCCTCACCTGTTCTATTCTGCACTAGCCATTGCACTTTATATTCTATATAAACTATATAGTTTTGAAGGATTTTACCTCTTTGTTTTCTAGCTTGGTTGCTGATTGAGATAAGAGGGTAGTACTCTTAAGTTATCATTGTTGATACCATATTGTTTTTGTTGACCCTCTTCTCCACTCACAGAGCTAGTTTACTGTTTTTGTTTAAAATAAATATTTAAAAACATTTACCCCACTGATGCCTCATTTAATGTAATTTTATTGGTATTTATTTTGATTATTGAAACTTAGCAGTAGCTGCTGCATTTCCCACCCTAGGCTTATACTCGAGTCAAAAAGTTTTTCCAGTTTTCTTAGGTAAAATTAGGTACCTCGGCTTATATTCGGATCGGCTTATACTCGAGTATATACGGTACTTATCAGCATTGGATGTGCAGTGCAGAGAAGTACTCAGGTCTAAATAGGCTTTACATTACATGCTGTAGGATGAGCCCATGGAACACTAGGGCTGGGGCCCACTGGGATTTTACCTAGTAACCCAGTGGGCCAGTCCAACCCTGGATAGATGATAGATAGATAGATAGATAGATAGATGATAGATAGATAGATAGATAGATAGATAGATAGATAGATAGATGATAGATAGATAGATGATAGATAGATAGATAGATAGATAGATAGATAGATAGATAGATAGATAGATAGATGATAGATAGATAGATGATAGATAGATAGATGATAGACAGATGATAGATAGATGATGATAGATAGATAGATAGATAGATAGATAGATAGATAGATAGATAGATGATAGATAGATAGATGATAGACAGATAGATGATAGACAGATGATAGATAGATGATGATAGATAGATAGATAGATAGATAGATAGATAGATAGATAGATAGATAGATAGATCGTAATTAGTATATTCTACCAAAAAAAAGACATTTTGGGGCAGATTTACTAAAACTCTAACATTTCTCTTTTTTTTTTTATTTTAAAATTCAAATAAACTTGTTTCCACAAATGTTTTATATTTACTAAAAAGTCTGAACTGAAAAAGTCCGCACTGGGAAAAATTGCAGAAAAGTTGTGAAAATTCAAAATTTTTCAACTTGTCGCATGAAACGGCAATTTTTTTTTGAACTGTCACACAAACACCAGCATCAAAAATCTATAATCTCTACAGTTTCGAAGCAAAATAAGGATCCTCCAGGGAAGGGACATCCTCCATTGACTTCTACATGATCAGTTTTAGCTGGCGAATTGTTGGATTCTGATTTTTTAGCAGTTTTGATGCATAGTGAATGCCAAAAAAGGCACAGCTTTTCTGCAAATTTTAGGGCTAAAAATCCGAATTGGGAAAAAAAATCCAATGGTTGGTAAATGGCCCCCTTGATTTCACTTTGAGCTCTTGAGTTTAATTTTCTTTACATTATATAGCTTAGTCTTGAACTGTATCTTGCCTACGTGCACTGTCCCAAGGCTCCTCCTATATTATTCTGAGTTCACAAACCTAACCTTTTAATACGTAGGTTGTTTGCTTTTGAGTTATTTGAGGTTGGATTAAGTTCTCTATTTTAATCTCTAGAGCCTCTGTTGTGTGTTCTACCTCCATAATCTCAGTGTTAAATTCTTTTGCCGTTTGTTGAATTGTATTTGCTATTGTCTGACTGTCTTTGTTAATCTGTCTAGCAGGCTTACTGAGGTTTTCAATGCTACTGTTGCACATTGTGTTTAGCCTTGGAGTGATGATGTGGACAAACAGGTGACTAGATCCCTAGTAATCAGATACAGTATGTTCTCTATGTGCAGGCAGATTACAAAAAGAATTAGCACACAATAACAAATATCACTTAATTCAAAGTTGAATTTACTTTACTTTATAGATGAATTTATGATAACAAATGTAATTGGTCTAGCTGTTTACTGCCTACAATGATAATGCAGCCCCAACAACTAAATAAGGTATAACTGTAGAATTGTGAGAGGTCTTTCATATAATTCTTGTTTATTTAATTATGTATTTGCTTGTTTTTATTTCAGAGATCTTCCCCAAGTCATCTTCCATTCTAACCTTTCTGGTTTCTAGTGTAATAAAGTAAAAAAATGAAGGTGTAATTTGAAGGGCATTATTTGCAAAAAATGTACATATCTCGAACATTACTAGAATATAAAATGAAGGTAGAGTTCAAATAGTCTTTGGATGCTGCTGTCTGCATCATACAAAAATAATTTATACAGAGCCTTTTTTCATGCAGGAAACCTTTGGCTAGAGGAGATCATCACAGATCAGGAAAGCACTGGTAACTTTTGAATTTGGGGACAAGGATAACCCATTGACACTATTTTAGAATCCCATGGTGTCTATGTTAAATCTTGTTCTAAAATCAGCAGTTTTTCATGTATATTGGGACAGCTCTTTATAAAAAATAACATTAGGTATATGAAATCTGTGTGTCAGGGATACTGGCTAACATACTGGATGGAAGGACTAAGGAAGAAGCTGGGACTGGGGCACAGGCAGGTTAGTCAATGCGGGTACAGGATTATAATAAGCAGATGAGTAAGGTGCAGACATACAGGTAGTCTGGCTTGGGCCAACATCAAAATATCAACAAGTTTGTGGTCAAAATTCATATAAACATCAGGGCTGACAGCATTCTTAGTGAATCAGAATAACAAGCCAAAGTCACTTTGCAAAGTTTCAGGAACAGAGTGTACATACAGATACGGCCAATGCAGACCTACAAACAGGCCACCCCATTGGCTTTAGTGGGAGATTTAACACACATATTTTCATATTAAATCAATCATTTATCAAATAAATCTGGTTTCAGTATTTCTAAAGGAACATGGTTCTACCTTATCTAGTATAAATAAATTTGAAGCAACTGGACTTGTTTAGTAAGTCCAGTTGCTTCAAATTTATTTATACTAGATATACCATGACCTGGATGAATGAAAATCTTCATAGACATGGTTCTACCTTATTAGTTCCTTTCATTTTCCTTCTGGTGTGAAAAGTTTTTCCCAGTTAATATATTGTAGAGATGCTTTTTTACTGGTAAAGCTTAACATTTTGTTTTATACAGTTGTCTCTGCGAAGGAAGATAAATTGGAAAGTGCACACCCAGATAAAATATGAGTGAAATGCTTTTCCCAGGGAAGCCACCCATGTATAGTCTCCTGGAGTTGAAGACCAAAAGCAAATAGGAGAAAAGCACACTCTTAAAGTAAAGAAAATTTGTTTGTCGACACAAAAAAGTCATTACAACGCCCATTTTTTTTGTTATGACTTTTTGTGTCAATAAACAAATTTTCTTTACTTTAAGAGTGTGCTTTTCTCCTTTTTGCTTTTGGTCTTCAACTTCAGGAGACTATGTTATGATCATTGGTCCCTAAATGCTCAGCCACACAAATGCTATAAATTGGTATTAGGGATATAGGGTCTATTATCTATCTATTATACAGAAAACTTGAGACCTGGGGCTTTAATTATAGCTTTAAATAAAAAAAAATTCTCTACTTTTTTATTTCTCTATCCCTCCTAAAATGGGAGTAGCCATTATTCACAGCCAAGTCGCATGTTTTATCCAAGTTTCAGTGATATCACTTACATTATCATTTTCTGTACATGCAGTTAGCACTAGTTCTCCCTTTTTATCTGAGTTAGATCTATAGTTACTATTAGATTTTTTTTTGTAATAGTAGTATCTCCTTAACAGGTATACTTTGTGCCCACCTCACTCCTCCCCCATGACTCATTTTAATCCCACATACCCATCTACACTAGCTTCTCCAAAATGCTGTAACTCATCCATTTACCCCTTGCTTAGTTTAAGCACTCTACCCAGCCTAGAACATCTGACCCTCTTCCATTCATGTTCAAATAATGATGAGATAATTTTTTCGCAGCGAATTTCCACATTTCGCCATTGGTGAATTGTTTTGTGAAACTTCCGAGAAAATCCGTGCATGGCAAAAAAAAAAAGTTGCATGACAAACACATTTTTTTAACTGTTTTGCAAAACAAACGCATTTCTAGAAACTCCTTCTTTCCTAAAACAAGCCTTTAGCCATGCATTTATCTCCCTAAAGTTTTGTACATGGCACCAGTAAAATTTCCAAAAAAACTTACTTTGGAATACCTTTCTTTGACCCCGGAAGCCAAAAAAACTATTGCTCTGTGAGGCTACAATTTTATTGTTATTGTTACTTTTTATTACTTACATTTGTATTTAGGCCATCTCCTATTAATATTCCAGTCTCTCATTCAAATCAAAGCCTGGTTGCTAGGATAATTTGGACCCTAGTAACCACATTTCTGCTGAAATTCCAAACTGGAGAACTGCTGCATAAAAAGCTAAATAATTAAAAAATCACAAATAATAAGAAATGAAGACCAAATGCAAATTATCTCTGGAAAGCACCCTCTACATCATAAGAAAAGTTAAGTTGAAGGTGAACAACCCTTTTAACTCACTATTAAAGGTTCTCCGTCAAACATGAATTGTTATTAGTACCAAAATATACTAAGACAGCTGGATCGGGCCTCCACTGAATAATTTTTGCATTGATTAATATGCCCTATACCATATCTTATTTCCTAATAATAGAACCACCAATAACCCAAATCTGTCTAGGACTAACCCTTCTCTCCCCCCACCACTACTAGAGTGGTTGGTCTTCCAGCTGCCAGAAAGATCAGCCCCATCTAGAACTACCACTCCAGTTGACACTCCCATCTTCTTTACACAATCTGGCAAATCTGTTGGAATGTACAAACCCAGATCCGCCTCCCTGCACTATGCTTTCTTACTATCACAGTGAACTTGTTTTCCTTTATAATAGACATGTAGGACCAGCACACTTTGGATAAGTAACATATATATTATCCAAGTAACAGGTCTCCATGGGTCTCCAATGGGTCCTCATCCAAGTTATGGGGGTCTGGAAGAGTGAAAAACTAAAATACAGAAAAGTCTTCTCTGTATCCCTTCTACTTCTTTGGCCTGTGCCTAAGTGCGCTTGCGAAACGCATCAGGCGTGATGCTTTTAATTGCAAAAATAAAGTCGATCTTTTAAAGTGGATATCCTATCGTCCGGTGCATTTGGAGTCATCATTTCAGTTTACTTCTTTGGCCCCTATTAAACAAATTAGTTTTAATGATTTATATTTCGAAAACAACGTAACAACACAGTATAAGCTGCTACAAGGAACAAAAACTGAACAAAACAAAATGTTTATGGAAACAAAGTCTACCATTGATATTTACCCATCACTCAGTTCAGAAATCTCAAAAAGGAGGGGATTTTCTCAATCACTGTAGCATTTGAGTCACATGAGAGTACGTGTTATTTGCTTGATGACTGATTTGCTTAATTGTGCTTGAATTCAACACAATGTCTACTTAGGGATTAAATGACATTCATAGAAACATTCAGAAGAATGATATTGTTTGACTTTCTCCTTGTAAGTTTAAATTTCTAAACATGTATATAAATAGAACATAACAAATGTATTTATAATTGCTTAAATATACGGCTATAATTACACTTACTATATCTACGAGGGAGCCATATATTAAATGAGGGGACTACTGCTTCAGGTCCTGAATTAGTAATATAGCAATACCAAAATGGAATGTATCACACATAAAAACATTTATTTGGTGCATAAAAAAACATAGGTAAAATAGGGGAGAAAACTGTAGGGAATCTGAGAACGAAATAAATTCAAATAAATATTTATTAATATCTAATTTTTATATATTAAATATTTATGGTAAATACAGTAGTGCCAAAATGAATGAATACAAAGTATAAATAAAACTGTTTCTTTCATTAGTTTGTACATTTTTGAAGACTATTTATAGCAAGTGTATAGATGTTGGAATCTTGTAAATTAGATGTGCTTTTGAGGATATGCGAGGATATGTGTATTTATTTAATTTGTCCTTTATAGGTTAATATGGAAAATACATGTTTATTTGTATATATTTATATGTGTATATGTTTAGTACCTATTGTAATTTTATTGAATTTTTGCACTACTTTGCACTTTTCTTGCACTTTAATGGGCACATTTACTAATCCACGAATCCGAATCACGAATGGGAAAAATTCGTATTGGAAATGAAAATTTCGGAAGATCGCAAATATCACGAAAATGCTTACGAAAAAATCGTATTAGTCACGATAATATCGTATTGGCGATCCGAAAATCACGAAATTTACGTATCGAACAATTGTAAACAGCGGTAAAACCTTTCAGATTTTTTCGTCCGAAAAAGTCGTGCGCCGTACGAAAAAGTCGTGCGCCGTACGAAAAAGTCGTGCAGACGCCCAAAAAAATCAGCAAAAATACGCTTGGAGCGTTCGTGCTTTTGTAAATGTGCCCCTTAGTATGAGTTGGGTTTCTAAGAGTAAATTGGCACTAATTGGTATATAGGGAAATTATAACCCAGACAATGTAGGTCTCTGTAAAAATGTATTACATAAAACCCTGCTTCATCTAAATAAATTACAGGTATTTTCATTTTTAGTAACATGTGCCACTGGGTAATCCTGAATAAAAAATTGTCATTTTAAGTACTATGCACCGTCCCCTGGGATTTTATGATTCACAGTGCACACAAACAAACCAAGGGCATTTATACATGTTAGGTTACATCAGTCAAAGAATGGACAAAGTTATGTCTTTTACTTGCTCACTACTTCCTGTTACAGTTAAAGCTGCATTATTTCCTGCCAGCTGATCTCTGAGGGAGCACACAGCCCAATACTAAATGGTGGCTAAAGGTAAAATATGTAAAAGGCCAATATTTACTGTTAAATGTATACAAGTTTGGTAAAATTCTTCAATAGGCCACTTAAAGCGATACCAACACCACAAATCAAAACCATTTTTACATCTATTATAACACTGTCTCACACACTATTAATAATTTTGCCATAAAAGTATTTGCCCACTGCTTTTACATTACCCATTTGATCCTCCATGTTTGTCTATGAGGGGGCTGCCATATTTGAGCAGCATTAGAAGTTATAACTGAGAAGGGACAGTCAGGTTGGCAAAACAGTCAGGTTTAGAAACTTCAAGTAACAATTACTTACGAAAGCAGCCTTGTTGGTGAAACATAATCAACATGACCAACATGGTAACTTTATGGGGCTGATTTACTAATCCACAAATCCAAATCCCGAAAGGGAAAAAATCGGATTGGAAACGAATATTTTGCGACTTTTTCATATTTTTTGCAATTTTTTCGTAAATTGTCGCGACTTTTTTCATAGCCGTTACGACTTCCGTTAATTGTCGCAACTTATTCGTAGCTGTTACGACTTGCACATATATTGTCGCGACTTTTTCGTATTGAGTGCTCGTAAACGGCGGGCAAACCTTTCAGACTTTGCATGATTTTGGAAGCGTCCCATAGGACTCAATAGCACTCTGCAGCTCCAACCCGGCCCAAGGAAAGTCTCCCATAGGGCTCAATGGCACTCTGCAGCTCCAACCCGGCCCAAGGAAAGTCTCCCATAGGGCTCAATGGCACTCTGCAGCTCCAACCCGGCCCAAGGAAAGTCTCCCATAGGGCTCAATGGCACTCTGCAGCTCCAACCTGGCCCAAGGAAAGTCTCCCATAAGGCTCAATGGCACTCTGCAGCTCCAACCCGGCCCAAGGAAAGTCTCCCATAGGGCTCAATGGCACTCTGCAGCTCCAACCTGGCCCAAGGAAAGTCTCCCATAGGGCTCAATGGCACTCTGCAGCTCCAACCTGGCCCAAGGAAAGTCTCCCATAGGGCTCAATGGCACTCTGCAGCTCCAACCTGGCCCAAGGAAAGTCTCCCATAGGGCTCAATGGCACTCTGCAGCTCCAACCCGGCCCAAGGAAAGTCTCCCATAGGGCTCAATGGCACTCTGCAGCTCCAACCCGGCCCAAGGAAAGTCTCCCATAGGGCTCAATGGCACTCTGCAGCTCCAACCCGGCCCAAGGAAAGTCTCCCATAGGACTCAATGGCACTCTGCAGCTCCAACCTGGCCCAAGGAAAGTCTCCCATAGGGCTCAATGGCACTCTGCAGCTCCAACCCGGCCCAAGGAAAGCCTCCCATAGGGCTCAATAGCACTCTGCAGCTCCAACCTGGCCCAAGGAAAGTCTCCCATAGGGCTCAATGGCACTCTGCAGCTCCAACCCGGCCCAAGGAAAGTCTCCCATAGGGCTCAATAGCACTCTGCAGCTCCAACCTGGCCCAATGAAAGTCACGATACTGAAGCAAGTCGTAACGGCTACGAAAAAGTCGCAACAATTTTTGAAAAAGTCATAACGGCTACGAAAAAGTTGCAATTTTACGAAAAAATCGCAAAATACCGATCTTTACGAAAAAACGCATTCAGACGCTTTTCAGACGTTCGTGGATTAGTAAATCGGCCCCTATATGTGCAGCGTCAGAATCACTTTAATATGATATCAACTATATTTTGGTTAAGTATTTCTGTAGTTATCAAGAAAAACACAGCAAGTCCATTTGATTTGACTTATTACTACAGATACTGTATATACCAAGACCTGGATGAATGAGAACCTTCACAGACACTTGGGTAAGTATTCATTCTGTGGGTATAGTTTTCCTTTAAGTAAATTAGTGGTTATATATGTGCACAATTAGGTAACTGAGGATTGTTAAAGAATGATACGAGCATGTTTATAAGTTGGTTGCAACATCTTGCTTTGTAAGATGTGTTGCCTTTACTCTTTGGGTATAAACAAATTCCCTGAGGTGCCACAACTTTTCCAGTGAAGTTCCCAAATGCATTAGGAGAGGAACTTAGGAGCCATGGAGTACAGGTAAAAGACCCATTATCCAGAATGATCAGGACCAAGGGTATTCCGGATAATGAGTCTTTCTGTAATGTGGATCTCCATACCTTAAATCTACTAAAAAATCAATAAAACATTAATTAAACCCAATAGGTTGTTTTGCATCCAATAAGGATTATTTATATCTTAGTTGGGATCAAGTACAGGTATTGTTTTATTATTACAGAAAAAAGGGAATCATTTAACCATGAAATAAACCCAATAGGGCTGTTCTTCCCCAATAAGGGGTAATTATATCTTAGTTGGGATCAAGTACAGGTACTGTTTTATTATTACAGAGAAAAAGAAAAGCAGTTTTAAAATTCTGAATTATTTGATTAAAATGGAGTCTATGAGAGACGGGCTTTCTGTAATTTGGAGCTTTCTGGATAACGAGTTTCCGGATAAGGGATTCCATACCTGTAAATAGTTCTTTATGCAACTTTTATGCACCTTATAAATGTTGTTTATTTGTGATGCTGCCAGTTTTGGAATTGTTATAATACGATGAGACTACTCCCACACACATGTTGTTCCTTTAGGCTTGGTGTGGTGGCAAAACCAGGGCCAAACTGATTGCTCCTTTGGCCCAAGAACCTTTTGCTGAGGATCTTATTCTCATTCAAAGAGTGTCCAAAAAAATGTACAAAACATGGCCAATTTTATTTATAAAACTGCTGCCACATGAATCCACAGATTTTAGTTTAAAAACGTACACTATTCTGGGAAGGGGCTGGGCAGAGAAAGACTAATCAGGAAAAAACAAAAATCTATAAAGCAATCCAGGCATAATAGTACCCCTAGGAAAAGATGAGTGAAAAAAAACTGACTGAATCCCCAATAACATAACACAAACTCCAAACAGAGGAACTTCATATGGTGAGAACCTTATATCTGAATTTTTTTTTTAAGTGTGCTTGAAAAAAAGTTTCTTGTGTTCCCATGGTACATAAATAACTTTAATAGCCAATTGTAAATTTTAAAATTAAGTTGGGCCCTTTTATGGTAGCAATGTGCAACAGCACTCTTTACACTAGCAATATCCGCCAGGTACAAACAGAAAGAGATGTTACGGTGGTGGCAGGGGTGCAGAGGGGTGAGGGGTTTGACTTTTGAAAAACACCCTTAAAGCGTCATTAACATTTCCCAACGTAAAATTGAAGTGTTCAAGTGTTCCCTTCTGTCATCGACACACAATATAAACTGTATGCAATGCTGGAAGTCACTCATCCATGAAGTCAAGCACAGGTGATATATGTTTCTTCAAAAGTTTTCAGTGAAGAACAAATTGGAATCGGTGATGTGACAAAAACTCATTGACACAATATGAGCTGAGGTTCAAGAATTCCAAACTATAAATGTTTTTTTATGAAAGCTCTAAAGCTCTTTTTTATCACATTTATTGTATACACATACACATGTGTATACAAATATATACACACATATATATATTTATTTTTGTTCTATCTTGCTTGAATGGTTAGTAGCTATAGCAAACTATGATGCAAATCACAATAACGTTGGATGTTTTGTATGTGGGGCATGTGTATGTGGGGGTCATTACGTCACTTACGTCACTAGTTTCATCTACCACCAAACACTGTATATATGGTTTAAGGCTGGTATAACACCCAAAACGTCAGTTTCTCATTCAAATAAATAATCTTCTTTGATTTATCTTAAGTCCTGTGTGAGCAGTTCCTTGTTTGAAGCTGTTTCTTAGACCTGAAGGACTGCACCCAGACATACTTACTTTTTGTTATCATGAGTGCCGGCATCCTGCCCGTACATTGCCTGGGTGCAGCTTGGGAAATATCTCAGTATACAATAAACAAATAGCGCACTCCCATGACTTTCCATAAAATTCAGTCTTTATTCCAACTTGCCATTTAATCAATGTTTCAGCTCAGGTCTACAGGTTTTCTCAAGAGGAAGAATTCTAAGAAGAACAATTGGATTTACAACTAACACTTGAAGCTAGAACTCCACTGCCATTCACTCCATTACAGAGTACAGTAGCTGAAATGAGGCATAAGATCATGGATAAGCAAACTACAGTCAGACTTTGTACCAATTATCAAGGTTCAGTGGAAATCCCCCCCCCCCTCCCCCTCGGAAAATGAGGTTGGAAGCTAACATCAAGGCATGGAGAGAGTGAGCTGGTGGAACTACAGAAGAGTGTGGTGATTAAAAATACAAATGGGTTACTAAGGAAATACACTAGAGAAGAAGAGACCAAAAAATAAATAAATAAAAAATGTCCTGTTCTCCAAAGAACCATATAGGGTATACTCCTAATCCTAACTGCAGTGCAAAAACAAAGTAACAACAGAGCCAGCAAAAGTAGAAACTGAACAATATTGGAAGAAAAAAATGGAAGAAAGAGAAAACGCAAAACCAATTCAAAGTCACTGCAGGATCTGAGAGCAGAGCACAGCTGGAACCAGTAATCATCACAGTAACAGATATTTAATGGCAGGTTAAGGACAAGAACTGGGCAGCACCTGGTCCAGGCATGATCCACACATACTGGTTAAAGAAACTTAGGGCAGCGCATAAAACTCTGGCATCACGGATGAACCAGCTGCTAGCAGCAGACTCTCACCCAGACTAACCCAAGGAAGGACAGTGCTGAGTTGCATAAGGAAACAGCACTATCCAACTACCGTCCAATAATCTGCCTTCCAAAAACATGGAAAGTTCTATCAGGCAAAAAACATGGAAAGCTCTATCAGGCATCATAGCAGCAAAGTTAAAAGACCATATTCCCCAGTACATTAGATAACAATGAAACATCAAAGCCTGGATTTACTACAGAAAAACTTATGACTCAGTGCTACATGCTTGGATCTGTGAATGCCTGGCATTTCACAAAGTCAACAAGGGCACTAAAGGTCTTCCTCAAGAACTCAGTGGGCCTGCGGAAAACAACAATGGAAGCAAACTCAAGACAGCTCTCACAAGTGGCTATGAAGTATGGCAAATACCAAGGCGATGCACTGCCGAATGGGAACCATAAGGAGGCAAGTAAGATTTTACTATCCAAGTATCACCAAAGGATAAGACAGATCAGGAAAAACAAGATCCATGCAATCAACATGACCCTGCCTGTATATTGAGCTGGCCAAAGGAGGACATAGAGGCTGCCAATGTAAAGACCTGGAAGCTCTTAACAATGTACGGAGGTCCCCCCTTAAGTTCAACACTTAAGAGACTTTCTCCCAGCCAAGAAAGGTGTTGGAGGGGTCTGGTGAGTGTCAAAACCATGGTTATGGATGAAACTTAAAGCATTCAGGAGTACATCAGCAGATGGCACCCAGAGAATGCCTGAGCCAGTATCAGACATGGAAGGAAGGTAGAGACAAGACCCTGCAAGGCATGTGCCATTGATAGATACCTGGGATTGCTAAACTGCTGAGGTGGAAATCCTACTCAAAGCAGGACTGAAGCACTAACTATGACTAACTTCCTGTGGGACTTCCATATCCAGACTGATAGGCAGGTACTGGCCAAGCAACCGGCCATTGTGTTAGTAGACAAGGACCAGAAGACTGCATTGGTTATAAATGTAACAGTACCAAATAACAGCAATATCAAGAAGAAGGAGTATGCAAAGCTGGAGAAGTACCAATGCCAGAATTCTCCTCCTCTCATCCAGGAGAGTTCAGGCCCTTCCCTAAAGTCCTATTGTGGCTTCCTATTAAACAAAGAATATTTTACAAACTCCTACTCTTAACCTTCGAAGCCCTCCATTAGTCTGCTCCTCACTACATCTCTTCCCTTGTGTCTCCGTATGTTACTGGCCGTCTACTTCGTTCCTCGCAGAGCAATCGTTTGGTTGTGCCCCCCACTACTACTGCTGTTTCCCTTTCTGCCTTGCTGCCCCTTACATTTGGAATGCCCTCCCTGATTTCCTCCGGAGAGAATCCTCCCTCAGTCTTTTTAAAACCAAACTTAAAGACTACCTTTTGGAGCACTCGCCCAGCACCTGACCAGGGAACTATCCCTTATATTGTAATGTCACCCACTGTGACCTACAGCACTTATATTTGCCTATTTGTGTCAGTAAGTTACCCTCCCATATAGATTGTAAGCTCTATGGGGCAGGGACCTCCATCCTCTTGTGTCTTTGACTCTTAACTTATTGCAACTGTATCTTGTATTTATTTGTGCTTATTGTAATACTTTGTATTTATCTATTTTAATACCCCTGTTTATATTAATGTATTCTACTGTACAGCGCTACGTACATAAGTAGCGCTTTATAAATAAAGTTATACATACATACATATAAAATATGAAATCACCATTATTGATGATTATACAAAATTATTTATATGCTGCTTTTACCTTTATATAAAGAGCAAAATATTAAGTGTAATGAATCCACAATTGTTGTTTTCTGCTGAATACCAAATTTTCCAGAACACATTTGATTTATACCAAATGAGAGTATTATCCTAATTTATATAAAGTTTGACAAAAATACAAAAAAACTATATAATTTGCTAAAATACCTTTAATTCTATAAACTTATTTATGCACACAACTACAAGCAATGTTGTAGCATTTTTATACTATCACATCTAAACACACTTCTTGCACCTCCACATAGTTGCGCTGAGCACCATATGCATGTTAATATCCATGAAGTCATTGGTAGCTGTCAATTTGTTTAAACCTAGCTCCACCACACCATGAGCAGGTTCTAAAGTCTAAATAACACTGAAAGAAATGAGTAACAGGTGCGCTGGAGTTCCACAGACAGGCCATTAAAAAGCTAATAAAAGTAAAAAAAATCTTTATTTATACCATCAAAAACAACAGGCTAATACTGTTATATCTACCGTATATACTCGAGTATAAGCCGATCCGAATATAAGCCGAGGTACCTAATTTTACCAAAAAAAAACTGGAAAAACTTATTGACTCGAGTATAAGCCTAGGGTGGGAAATGCAGCAGCTACTGCTAAGTTTCAATAATCAAAATAAATACCAATAAAATAACTAGCTCTGTAAGTGGAGAAGAGGGTCAACAAAAACAATATGATACCTTAAGAGTACTACCCCCTTAGCTCAATCAGCAACCAAGCTAAAACACAAAGAGTTAAAGTCCTTCAAAACCATATATATATTTTATATAGAATATAAAGTGCAATGTCTAGTGCAGAATGGGGCAGTTGAGGATGGTAGATGAAGATGGATGTGAGAGCCTAGGCCAGGGCACTGGAGGGTCTGGTTGCCGGTGGGCTAATTTGCACACAAAGGACAGAGGGTGCTAGCCTGGAGGGACCCATGGCACCCAACTCAAGTATAAGCCGAGGGTGACTTTTTCAGCACATTTAGGGTGCTGAAAAATTAGGCTTATACTCGAGTATATACAGTAATTATTTTTTTTATTTTTTTTGTAAAGACTAACATCTTAGGCCTAAACAGCTTATGATTAAGTGTCCTTTAGGTACAAAACGCTGTTGTTTTTGATGGTATGAATAAAGATCTTTTACTTTTATTACTTTTTCTTATGACCTCTATTTCAGTTGATCCGCTCCCTCAAGCTAAGGGTCTGGGGCAGGTGCACCTAGACGTGTATCTAGAACATTGATGAGCTTTCTACTACAACTCATTGTTTCTAGAGCCCTTTATTATTATTTTATGACCAATACTAAAATATAGAGTTCAAATTACAGGTCGAATAACTTCAGACAGATTTTCATTCATTGGTACTTTTCGTATATAACATGGGCATTAAAATATTACAGTATTGTTATATATTATATTTGTCTTTTACACTAATCCCATTGTGAGTATATTCTGTTATTTCATCATATAGGAACTAGTCTTTCCATTAAAAAAAATCTCTTAAGTCTGAGCTTTATGGTATATTGTTTTTGCGGATATTGCTCGCTTTTTCCTTTTAGAAGATTATGAGTTATTTTGCATTTGGCCTAAATGTTCCAGGTGTATTTCCAGTGGAGCAAGATGTTAGTTTTTACAAAACATGAAAAGTATAACTAGAATGATTTTTTTTCCACAGGTCTCTCTCTCTCTAATGACTGCTTGTGGGTATAAACACACTGTTTACCTTGATTGTAAATATTGGACATTTCAATGGGCCGTTACAGATGAGGTCAGAAAGCTCCTGTTGAGCTGTATAAAAGGCAAGGGTGGAGAGAAACTGGCTGTCATTCCAAGGCCAAGGAAGCAAACCATGGGGTACCAGAAATCAGGGATCTGGGTATGGTTGGCCTTGACACTATCCATCTCAAATGCCTATGACATAATTCCAGGTAAAATTAAATTTCACTTTATTTTACGCTTTATTAGTCTTCAGAAGATTATGGCAGAAAGTATTGATCGCCTCCTCCTCTAACCACCAAAATTCACTTCAGTATGTCAAGCATATTTTAACAACAACAGTGGCAACATTTTGCAGGTCTGAATTCTCTGCTAAAATTCACCAGTGAGAGAATCCACATTGTGCAGGAATTATGTATCTGGGATAATAGAATGGATATGAAGTAGATAATGGTATGCTCTGTCGTTATAATGGTAGTTTGCCTGAACTGAATGCAATTCCTTGTATATTCGTATCTAGGTAAATTGGCAAATATTTACAGTTTTATAGTAGAGAAATTTCACCCAGTGAAAAGATTTGAATGCATTCAAATATTGAAATGCATTCAACATCCATGCAATATTGAAATGTAAAAAATTTTTCAACGTTTGTGTATTTTGCATGTTGTATATGTTGCTAAATTGGAGTAAGCTGGCTCTGTGTATGTCCAAATCATTTTCATTATAGGAGTGTGAGAAAGTAATGAAATACATTTGAAAGCATAAGTTTGACCACTTTGGCGGTAAAATGGTATAAATTAGTTATTTGCCTTAAAAGGGGCACTAAACCCTACTGTGTTCCATGGCTCAACCATACTTTATTTGTTGTAACTAGACTACAAATCCCAGCATAATGTAACATAATTATCATGGTTAAGGCACACTGGGAGCTATTCTTAAAGCAAAATTACTCAGTAAAATGTTTCCCTATCTATCCAGGCCCATGGCTGTATTCAAATGCAAAATAATCCTCCAATAAGAAACCATCCTGATCTGTGTAAATCTGGCTTCTTTATTCCTTCAACTGCAGTTGGAAGCTTTCATCAGTTTCTTAGCACTGAACAAGTCTGTAATATTTCCCCATGTGTAATTACAGTGTAAAATAATGAAGTAAAAAATTAAACAATAACGTCTGTATGTAAGACTAACATGGTATTGGTATTTAGCATTCTCATTGCTGGATTCTGTTGCATCTACAGTATAATTGTTATTAACATCCATAGAGAACTATGGGATGCAGTGGGGTAGCTTTATTGTTGGGTTTAGTATCCTTTTAAGAAAAATGAGTGCTTTGTACATATTCACACTGACATTATATTAAATATATGTCTATCACTTCATGAATATATAATTTTATTTTGATTTATCAAGGTCGAATGTCAAATGTAGTTTTAAATGTGTTAATAAGATTACTAGATTTATATGAACCATGCAACACAATACAAAAACATTTTTTTTAATATCATTTTATTTATATACCAATCTAGTAGGGGAAGGGAAGGTTTTTTTATTATCCTCTAGTTTCCAGACAAAATATTTTTTTAAATGTACATATATACACATAAATACTCATATATATTTTTTTAAATAGATGGTGCCAATAGACAAATCCCAATACAATATCAAAGTATAACCTAATATTAAATATACATATAAGTGAACTGCCATATAGCAACATATTAGATGCAATAGGCATTTGTGTACTTTCCAGATATAAAATCTGCAGATGTTTTTTTCTTAACACATGGAATCACTTAGCTTGTTCACACTGTATTCCACAGAAGACTCCCTCTCACCAGTGTCCTCATGTTGATGTACTCTGTTATGGCAATCAAATATGCTGCAACACTGTGCTGAATATATTTATAGGATTAAGTCACATCCAATTCATCCTGTGGATTCATTGTATTCAGTAAATTTATCCTATTTGCAATAATGCAACAGTTATCTCTAAATTAGATCACTGTATCTCAATAGAACGTAGCAGTAGTATTCTACATATTGTGTTATGTGCTATACGCTTGGTCGCAGCTGACTGATCAACTCATACATATAGTATCTGCTGCTACTTCCCATGGAGATAGTAATCCTCTTTAGAAACAATTGTTGTGTTATTGAACATGGTGAATTAACTGAATACACTCCACGTGTTAACATGGCTTTGACAAAGCTTTGACCCTTTGTGTATTCAGCACAGTGTTGCAGTTTCATTGCCACAACAGAGTTGTTGTTGAGCTAATTAGAACCTATTTGTTAAGAAAAGATTTTGTACGTGACTTCGTAAAGGGACTCCTTAATTGACCCTTTGCCTTGAGCCATTGAACTAAACCTCCATTGTTACATACCTTAATAAAACACCAGGAGACAAAAATGGGATAAGACGGCCACAGCATTTTTTCCCATATTTATCAAACAAATAGGAACTTGCCAGCCTAACCCAAGACAATAATCTAAAGCCAGAATTCCATGAGAGATTGTTACTATGCTCTGCCGTTCCTCACTGAAGACTTGAATTTTACTTCCATAGTTGACATTTCATGTCATTATATCCACCACTGAGTATTAGACTACTCTACCTACAGAGGCCCCAAACTCCACTACTAACAGGAGCTGCATGTCCCACTATGAGAGAAGTTCAGCAGCCCTGCTGCCGGTCCTGAATCTGCAGGTTTTTGATGGTAGGAAATCCAAGCAGGCTGTCTCCGAGCACAAGCAGTAGTAGCATCTGTACCAATCAATTCACCATTCAGTTACAGGAGAGACCCTCCTTTCTCCCTCTTCTAAAATTTCCTGTGCAGTATTCTGGCAAGGTCCTACTACTGCTGTGAAAAATAAAACTTAAAATACATTATTATATATCCTCTGTTTTGATCCAGAGGAAGGCAAAAAAAACCCAGCCTGAAGCCCATGCCAATTATGCCTCAAAAGGAAAAAAATTCCTTTATGACTCCAATGGCGATCGGAAACATTCAAGCATTCGGAATTGATATAAATTAATACAATGCTGACTCTCACATTTATATGGCATAAAGATACAAAAACAACAATAGAACAGAGCATACAGGAAATCATCCACATTTAGTTATTAATATCTAATATGAGAACATAAAGAAGAAAACTCCTGACATTTTTGCAAACATCCTGCCCTTTCTCCGCCCCCCCCGCCCTGTGTTTATTTTTAAATATCTCGCAATGCCAATATTTCTTAAAGCCATATGCATGCCCATGCTGTTTAAAATAATGAAAAAATTTGTAAAGGGTACAACAAACATTTGGTACACGGACATAAATAAATGTTCGAGTAACCCATCCACTGCTTTGATTGGACCACTTACAAAAAGTTTGCGCAAAAGATAAGCAAATCCCAGAATCCGGTATATCTTACCAGCCAATAGCTAATTAAACACAATAGCAATAAAGTCATGCATATGTCCCAATTCTCCAGCACTGACAAAGTGTTCCAGGACATTTTATAGAAAAAATGATGTTTAGTACATAAATTTAGCCTGGCGGTAATTGAAGCCAAAAACAAATCTTTCGTAGTTTTATATGTAAACACTTGTCATACAACTGGATTCAAGAACATACAGCTTTAACTGTTTTTGTTATCACCAAATATTGTAGGTAGACCCATCGACCACACTAAGTCTATCTGCAGCTCATGGGGCAACTTCCATTACAAGACATTTGATGGAGTGATCTATCAGTTTCCTGGCACCTGCAACTATAATTTGGCTTCAGACTGTGGGGACTCCTACCATGAATTTTCTGTCCACATCCAACGAGACACTGAGGATGGTATCCCAGTCATTCACCAAATCCTTATTCAAATCAAGGATGTGACCATTGAACTGAAGAGAGATGGCCAGAAGGTGAATGGGGCCATGTAAGTCAAACACTGATTTTTATATTTGGTTTTCTGTTTTTATGTTAACAAAATTATTTATGAATTCAGCTATGTCCTTTGCTCAACACTGTGCCCCTTTTTCACAATTGCTTTTTCACTGTAACTTGGAATTTGTCTGTATGTTTTTTTTTAGTCTTAAATGTATATTTATGATACCAGCACTATTAAACAGAAGAAATGTTATATTTTATTTTAATACAATACTTTTTATAATACATGCTTTAAAAGGGAAGCTGTACGAATCCATCTGCTGTTTTTTCTTTGGGATAGATAGATAGATAGATAGTTGCCACTCCCCCATGTGCATTTTTGACTTATGTAAAGAATTGCTTGAGTGCAGTAACATGTGATAGATAGAGATAGATGGATGGATGGATGGATGGATGGGTGGATAGATAGATAGATAGATAGATAGATAGATAGATAGATAGATAGATATAGATAGATAGATAGATGACCAAAGGTACCAAAGGTCACCTGTGCATATAGGTAGTTATGCTTTTACATCAGTCAAACACATGCATCTGGAAGAATTAAGATCCATATCAAAGTTAGTACAGGTATAGGACCTGTTATCTAGAATGCTCGGGACCTGGGGTTTTCCGGATAAGGGATCTTTCCGTAATTTGGATCTCCATAACTTAAGTCTGCTAAAAATCATTGAAATATTGAATAAACCCAATAGGCTTGTACTGCCTCTAATAAGGATTAATTATATCTTAGTTGGGATCAAATACAAGGTACTGTTTTATTGTTAGAGAGAAAAAGGAAATTATTTTTTAAAATTAGAATTCTTTGCTTATAATGGAGTCTATGGGTGATGACCTTTCGGTAATTCGGAACTTTCTGGATAACGGGTTTCCGGATAAGTGATCCCATACCTGTACCAACATTTACTTAAACATATACTGAATTCATATGTTTTTAAAAATGATTTGTTATGTTATAAGGCATCTTTTTGTTTGTTGTTAAGCTGTAAATACATAAATTAATTTATAATATTAAGCCACAACTCCCAGTATCATTAACAGTTGTATATGTTGGAAATATGAAAAAGACCATTCTGCATGGGAATGGATTAACTGAAATCCTGGGGTATCGTTTCAAGGATATTTAACTCAGGAAGTTAAAAAAATGTATAGTGACAATTTGTATTTTAATTTCAGATTTGTGCTTACTTGTTACTTTGAAGCTATTTTTGTATTTTGTATTAATTCATTAATGTATATTATCCCTTAGTTTTGAGATGCCTTACTTCAGCTATGGAATTCTCATAAACCAGAATTCTGGCTACACAAAAGTGAACACAAAGATTGGTCTGACCCTTACATGGAACCAAGAAGATTCAGTTACGGTGAGCTATTACTTGGAATAAAATGTGACCTGCCACTATGTATGGGTTAAATTTACATTGTTGCTAAGGGCTGACTGCAGAAAGAGTAGAGGTGTCATTAATTAAGTGCTACCGTAGTTGTGGTTGCGAAAGGTCTGCCGCAGTTGTTGGGCAAATCAGTAACAATACTTAATGGTATTGCATCTAAAGCCTCACCTTGTGCTAATGCACCCCATCAGTCTTTCCTATGAATCATATGCAGTGCATCTAATGATGATCTTCAGCACAACTGCATCTCATTCATGTAGAAGTGCAGCACTTCTGTGCAAGTTTTAGCACTGTGCGCAAAGAACATTGCCACCAAATTTGCACTTTGCACACTGCACTTGTGCTAACAAATTTGTTATAACTGATGTCAGGAGTCATTTTTACAAAGACATTAATTGAACCAATAGAAAAATTGATTTTCTCTGTACCCCTAAAATTAGCTGTGCATATTATAATATTGGAAGCTTATTATTAATTTAAGTGCAACAGGTTGACCCAAAAGTATTTTTATCATTGCACAGTTGGAGCTGGATGCCAGTTATAATGACAAACTGTGTGGACTCTGTGGCGACTACAATGGCATGCCAATCAGTGATGAATTCTATCTGAATGGTAAGTTTGCATTTTGGTTTAAGCCATGGAGAAAATATTTTCCTATATAAGAATATTTTTTGGTGGCTTTGCATTTTCAGTTATTTAAGCTTCTCTCCATTGTTAGAAATGGCACTCACCCCTATCCAATTTGGAAACATGCAAAACATCAACGATCCTACCGTTACCTGCACAAACGTAGATGAGAGCCAGCAAATGAATGTTTCCAGTTGTAAGCAATATGTAAGTATATTTGTATTAAACTATTATTCTCAATATGCTGCAAAAGTAATTGTGGAATATTTATGGAATACTATATCTATATAGTATGAAATAGTAATCAAATCAAAGCAACCAATCAGCAGATAGCTTTAGTGAGTTTAGTACAGTTACAATGTTTTGTCTCCTTCCAAACAAATGGTAAAAAAATAAGTATTAGAAGTGCTGTTAGGTTTACTCTGTCAGCTCTGGTTTAATATAAGAGAATAATTTTTCACTATTCTGTGTTGACAGTAAAATGTAGACTACCATGCCCTGTTAACAATGATTTGATTTGTGTAAAGCACAGAAACAACAGTGAAGCAAAATTATGCCGTCAGTCCCCAAGTGACCAGGTATTGAGTGTAGAGAGCTGTGTGTCACAATCTGCTTTGGGCTCCAGATTGTGTTGAGCCAGCCCAATGATGAGACAACCTTATGTTTATTTAACTGTGGAAGTGTATAAGTAAAGTCATAGCATATTAAGTTTATTGTATTTTCAAACCTATATATTGACATTGTGTATGCACACATGTATTTTGGATGTTTGCTTTTTTGCCTGCTCTAAAATGTGTATCCAAGACCACATTTTGAAGATTAAATTGTTTTTATGTTTCTTTTTTCAGTACTCTGTGTGCAAGAGTTACCTCAGCCAAAGTGCCTTTTCCTCATGCCAAGATCTTCTTGATGTAACAGATTACGTTATGGCCTGCATGCTCGATGTGTGCTCCTGTAGCAGTGCCGATGTCTCCTGTCTATGCAGTACATTAACTGAGTTTTCAAGGCAATGCACTCATGCAGGAGGGAGCCCACAGAACTGGAGAACTGATTCTCTCTGTCGTAAGAAACTTTTTACATTCATTTTACATTCATCTTTTTAAAGTCAAAACTTATACCCTAGTTTGTACATTTCATTATACATATTTCTTAATATATGCAATGCATATTTGCATGTATAAAGCTTAATCATCCTTTTTAAGTAAATGCTGTAAGACAGTAACAATTTATTTATTTAATTTGTAGCTAAGCAGTGCCCTGGGAACATGGTATACCAGGAGAGTGGTTCCCCATGCATAAGTACATGCTCTCATCGTGAAGTAACAAGCCTTTGTGAGGAACATGAGATAGATGGCTGCTTCTGTCCTGACGGTAAGTCTTGCAAAAATGTTACACTCAGTAGTATCTATTGGTATCTATTAGCAAAAATAGAAAGACCCTAAAGACAGGGAGTGGTTTTATTATCACCAGGAAATTGTATCTCACTGTATACGAATTGGTATGCATAAACAGGCTTATGTATAACCTGGACTTGGTTTATCTTGGCTAGGGTGCAATACAAGTACAAAGTCATTTTTAAAAGGATTATGGATTTTATGGTGTAGTTTTTACTACTAAATTACAATGTGTACATTGCAAATAATTAATTCTACCATCTAAATGGAAGAATGTGCTCTGTGCTCTGTATCAGTTATTTGTACCTCCTGATGCTGAGCTCTGCACCAAGGGTCAGCAACAGGTAGTGGGGTGCAAGTGACTGGAAAATGAGCACTAAGAGACACTCATAAATATCCTCTTTAGGATTTATTCTAGTTTCTCCTCTAGTTTCCAGTTAACACTTCATGTCAGACACCATGAGATACTTATGTTATACTTTTGAAGCACGGTTTTAGAACGATGACGTAAGGCTTCATCTTTGGATCGCTATCTTGCATAATTTCATGGCAATGTCATAATGGATTTGTATGAGTGAAAGGGAAGCCCATATTAAAAGTTATAGTTTGGGGACTTTATAAGACAGTTGAATAAAAAATGTCATGATACATTTTCTTTATATTTGACATAGCATTTCCCTGATATGTGTTAGTGAGAATTGCATAAGACTGCGTAAGGGCTGTTAGTTTGTTTATTAGTTTAATTATTGGTTGCAATGCATTTGCATAATAGTACCCAGTATAGAATCCAACCTCCATTGTCAGTGTGGCTCATTTACAAACAATGAAGAGCTCCATAGGTATTTACAGATGTAATTTCAGATGCAGAGTTTTGCTGCAATACCCGAAAATCCAACTCCCCTCAGCCGACCAGACAGAAAAGAAAATGAAGGGTTTAGTAGAGACAGAGGTGAACAGGCAAGAATCTGAGCAGATAGCAGAATGTGAAGGCTGTCTCCAGGCCAAAGAGCAAGACAGTTGCCATATTCTGATTTCAAGCTATGAGTCTGGTCTGGCAGCTGATATCGGAGTCTGTGGACAGGCAGGGGTCAAAAATTGGGCAAACAAGAAAATTGTCAATAACAGTGATATAAAGTGCTTTAGCTAGTTGTGCAGAAGAAAAATGGCAAACAGGATACTGTGTACAGGGTACGAGCAATTGTCTACTGTAGACAGACAGACACATGATGTTCACACACACACAATGGCATACAGTAGGGCTCAGTGGTGTGCTACAATGCCTGGCATCTGACAGAAAGTCAAGCCATTTGCCTTATATTGGTAATTTGATTAGGTTACATGTTTTTCTTCCAATTCACTGAACTACTGAATTCCTCTGGCTTGCAGTCTGAAAGTCCTCAATAAATAATTGCTTTAGAAAACGATATATCTTTGTTTTTACCAAGTCAATCAAGCTCTAGCTCTTGACCTTTCCTTATACTAGTTTCAATAATGTTATCAGAGGAACAAGGAACACAAGCAAATAGTAGGTGTCCAAATACTTTATTACAAAGAAAATTCAACTGGTTCTTTTGCTTTCTTTAGGCTCGGTGTGGGATGATTACACTAACACAGGCTGCATAGCAACAAGCGACTGTTCTTGCAAGTTTCAAAATCAGTTTTATGCTCCTGGAGCAAAGGTTGTAAATGAATGCGATGAATGGTAAGGTTACTGTAAAAAAAAGAAAAAAAGTTACTAGTATTCTTGTATGCATAAATGTAAACAAGTACAGTATATTACCTGATTGCTAAGCATGATATTTAATATAGTTGTACATGTATATGTTAAAATTAGGGACTGATTAATAACACAAATCCTAATATATTGGATTAATTTGATGTAGTTTCTCAAATTATTATTTAACAATATTTAATATCTACTCTCACAAAGTAAATATTAGAGTACGTAGTGGAGTAATATCTACTCTAACAAACATAAGCAATTTCCATCAAGTAAATAATGCCTATAGATAAAGCATATGTATTATGTAAAACTTATTATGTTAGAGAAATACCATTATTTCAGCAGCATTTAAAAAAATATCAAAGGGTAGTAAACTATTGGTGGGTTTTTTTTTTGTATTTTGCTCATTTTCCATCCTCCTACATTAATTATGGTATTTTCTCAGTTTTGTGATGGACAGCAAATTACATAAGTAATTTTTTTTTTTTTTAGAAAATTTGTTTTGATGATTTAAAAAAAAAAAAAAAAAAAAAAAAATAAAAAAATCTCCAAATAACATAGCAGAATATATTAATTCAAAAGGTTTCCAAATGATAATCCACTAAGACAGTGATCCCCAGACAGTTGTTTATGAGCAACCGAGCAACATGTTGCTCAGCAACCCATTGGATATTGCTTCCAGTGTCCTTAAAGCACTGCCAAACACAGCCTCCTGTTGGCTGCCAGGCTACATAGGGGCTACATATAGCCAATCACAGCCCATATTCGACACTTCAGGAACTTTTTGCATGCTTTTCTTTTTTACATTCAAATGTGGCCCATGGATTAAAAAAGGCTGGGATCCCCTGCACTAAGGAGTGTTTGGTTGGAACTTGAGTGACAGGTTCCACAGGGGTTAGGCAGTTTTTCACTTCACTTTTGTCATGGCAAATTTTCTTTGCATTCTGATAGCTACATTACACAGTTGTATAACTAACTGATAATTGGTTTTCGTAGACTTCAAGTTTCATAACTTCAAGTTATGAGTTCAATAGAGCAAAATATTGCAGAGGTGATTTATGAGCACCAATATTCACAACTGTTTCTTTCCCATTTTAGCTACTGTAATGCAGGAAAATGGGTCTGCGCAGGTGGAACGTGCCCCAAAGTTTGTTCCATTGAAGGAGGAGCTCATTTCCAAACATTTGATGGGAAGCTGTACAATTTCCATGGCAGCTGTTACTATTTGCTATCTAAGGCAAGACATTATTAATATTTTGACTGATAGTAAAGTAAGTTCTTTTGAACTTCATTTATTAGCAAAGTTTGAAAGGAACATCGAACACACCGGACAGTGGAGTTTGCTTAAAATATGATCTTTATTCCTTCATCTTAAAAAACAAGGTGCCTGACGCGTTTTGTGCGTTTAAGCCTATGATTAAGTGCTTAAACGCGCGAAACGCGTCAGGCACCTTGTATTTTAAGATGAAGGAATAAAGATCGTATTTTAAGCAGACTCCACTGTCCGGTGTGTTCGATGTTCCTTTCAAACTTTGGTGAAATCTCCCTTTATAAAGGGTTATTTTTTGAGAGATTAATTTGGGCTTGATTCATTCGAGTCTCTTTTCTAGTTTTAGGTTCATTTATTAGCAGTTTACAATACAATAATCACTGTTAAACATAATTCCACTATTGAACACAATTTAAATGTTTATTCGCCTATGAATTAAAAAGAGCACCATTTTTATGGTTTGTGCTTTTAACCAATGTTTTCACTTCTAGATCAGCTTAAATAGCAACGAGAGCCACATAATTGCAGCTGAGCTGACTCCATGCAATGCTTATTCACGTGAGACCTGTCTAAAGACCATCAAGTACTACATGGATGACAAGAATGTGGGTTTGCTGAAAGCATCTTTATCAAGTTTTATTTCAGTATTTATTCTAAGTTATACCCAAGACAATTATTACAATACCATTTCTTATTTATGCAGGTTTTGTCCATCAGAGCTGATGGATCTGTTTTATTAAATGATCTCCAAGTAAGCCTCCCTCATGTTACAGGTAAGACTGCTTATACTCACGGATTAAGATGATATGGTCTTGTTTAATTTTATTGTCTATGAGAAGATTATTGGCATTGGGTTTATTTGTGTTTGCATTCATTGTGCTATTTCTACCTCTAAAGAATTCACCAATTTTATTTTTTGGAGATCTACTTAGAAGGGTGTGTTCTGAATTAGTTAAGTGACAGCAGATTTTGGTGCTGCACCGCCTTGCTAATTGGCCTTCATGTGATCGACTGTGCAAAATAGATAAAATTTATGTGTATTTCTGTCCCTCAGTGTTTCTAAGAGCCAATTCTTCTGCATGACATTATCATTTTAATGTACTGTAACAAATAAACATACAGTATGGTATATATTTGTAACTTCCCCAATAAATCTTATATAAAAGCCTATTATATATATTTTTTTCTGCTGAAAGACTTATTATTTTCTATCCTGATATTAATTTTCTAGGAAGTTTTTCAGTTGTACAGCCCTCTGACACATTTGTCATTGTGGAGACCGACTTTGATTTACAATTGCAAATCCAGTTCCTACCATTGATGCAGGTGTATATTACCATGGATAATACTGAAGAGAATATATTTGAAGGTGAGTATATATTTTGAAAAATGAATGATACCTAACTAACCTACAGCCAAAGTGTATATCATCAATCTTCCACCACACCACAAAGAATTACTGTTCTTCTGTTTTGCAAAGTTTAACTGGGAGTGCTAATATAATTGTTTTTATTTAATGTATTTCCCAGCATCAGTGATCCACATTAAGCAAAAATATGTATATAAATATATTTTATTATCTGCAGGTCTTTGTGGTAACTTTAATTACGTGGAAGGAGATGACTTCACAACATCTGGAGGTATAGATGAATCAACAGCATCAGCCTTTGCCAACACCTGGAAAATGCAGTCTACCTGCCAAGACTCAGTAGAACTATTAACAGATCCATGCAGCCTCAGTGTTGAGACTAGTAAGCATCTTACATAGATCATACCAGATACAAGGGCTGGATATGGCTCATACCTATAGGTCTTCACTTTTACATCTTCTCATTTGTCTTCTCCAGAAACCTATGCTGATTTTTGGTGTGCTAAATTAAAAGATCCAAATTCTCCTTTTGGAAATTGCCATTCTGCAGTAGCCCCAGATGAATATTATAAGGTAATTCTTCATAAGATTTAACTTATAGCTATGACTATATGCCAAAAAAACTGTTTCTCAGTTCACAGAGGACCATTATTTACGTGTAAATCAGAAAGGCTTCAAACACAGTTTAAGTGTCTCATACAGTAATTGGTTCGGAACCCCAATTTTACTCCTTAATTTCCACCTAGGGATTTGTCAGGCTCACCCATATGTAATATGCATTGTAGTACACGGTACTATAAAAATGTGTAATACAATGAACACAGTGGAATAATAACCTATGTATAACACATCTTACAATGTAACAGTAGCCTCACTTTTACATAATGTTGCAAATAGGTGACATCAGCCCAAAACTGTAAATTTGTTATTAGAGAGAAAGGCATAAGTAGCTTCTGTTTCCTTGTTTGGCCTGTTTAGGTCATGAAATAACAAAAAATACAGCATTTTTGTGATTAAAACCATAGGCAAAAAGTATATTCAGCACAAGCCCTATTTACTGAACTCATGTTGAACAAGTGTTCTACTTCCCCTATTAAACTTAGCAGATCCTAATGATCAGTTTTGTCAGTATTAGTTGTACCATTATCCCAGTGAACTCCAACCAGTGGTTCCAGAGCAACATGTTTCTAATCAACCCCTAGGATGTTCCTTTCAGTGGCCTCAAAGCAAGTGCTCATTTTTGAATTTGTGACTTGGAGGCAAGATTTGGTTGAATAAAAACCATTTGAACTGCCAGTAGTCTGCCATTAGACATTGGGGCACCAAATAATCAATCATAGCCTTATTGGGCACCCCCTAGGATTTTTTTCCATGCTTGTGTCGCTCCCCAACTTTATTATATTTAAATTTTGCTCATGGTTAAAAAAGTTTGGGGACCCCTGCATTAACCTATTAGAACAATGCTTATCCTCTATGGTATTTCAACATGACAAAAGCTTCATTAAAACTAATGTTCACATAGAATTCAGCTCTTTTATTAATTTCACCTCTTGTTTTATTTATTTATTTATCATATGTGAATGGAAATGTACTTTGATCTCAATTCAATAGTAATGAATAAAGAGATTATACGGTAAAAATTATGATATGAAGCATAACAAAAGTGGTAACCTTTATTGGCTAACTAAGATGATAATTACAGCAAGCTTTTAGAACAGTTCAAACATCACTGCAAGTTGGAGTGATAACCCCCCTTTCTCCCCCAGCAGCCCATCACCAGAACAATGGGAAGGTAGCAAGATAGCAGTTACTTGACACCTGCATTGCTTAAAATGTTCCCTTGCCTCACCTAGTGGTAGATATGAGAATAGCACTCAATAGTAAAAATCCAAGTCCGGCTCAGCCAAGTCCTAACTCCTTCAGCTACTCTGAGTAGGAGAAATAATATCTTATCTAAAAGCAATTCTATTATGTAGATCTGGCTCCTTCTGAAAGCTCAGACTCAGGCACAATGCACTGAGATCGCTGACTAAACACCAATATTACAGCTAAAAAAAAGGCATTATTGGTTCAAGAATAAAATTTTAAAGGGTAGAATCAATTGTTTGCAAAGTGAACAGTGTAATATAGCAATTAAAACTATACTATAAAATCATAACAGAATCCTTTTAAGCCAGCGGTTCTCAACCTGTGGGTCGGGACCCCTTTGGGGGTCGAACAACCATTTCACAAGGGTCGCCTAAGACCATCGGAAAACACATATTTCCGATGGTCTTAGGAATAATTTTATGGTTGGGGGTCACCACAACATGAGGAACTGTATTAAAGGGTCGCGGCATTAGGAAGATTAAGAACCACTGTTTAAGCAAAGAGAGTGATCACTGCGATACATTTCTTCTATGGCCTTTACGTCTAATATGTAAGAATTGTAAATTATATCACTATAAGTGGATGTCTTTGCAAACGTTGTTTCTTCTATTACAAACCTCAAGATATGTTTTCTCCAATAGAGGTGTGAGTACGATACCTGCAGCTGTAGTCGTAGTGATATCTGCATGTGTGCCGCACTGTCCTCATATGCCAGAGCCTGTGCTGCAAAAGGAATCATCTTGTGGGGCTGGAGGAATGGAACCTGTGGTAAGTTTAATTCTTATACATTCTCTTAATTTACACTTAATGATGGAACCATTTTGGTTAGAGTGGAAAGTACTCCATTACTAGGGTGTTGTTGCAGCTTTTAAACTTCCATGTATCAGAATTTTTAAAAATTTCCTTTATATCCTTTTCAGAAAATGACTTGCCCAGCTGCCCAGCCTCACAGACATACTTGTATAACATCACTACTTGCCAGCCTACTTGCCGCTCCCTGGCACTTGGAGAAAGAGACTGTTACAGTGAATTCACCCCAATTGATGGCTGTGGATGCCCAGACGGAATGTATCTCAACGAAAGACAGAAATGTGTTTCATTATCAGATTGCTCCTGCTACTTCCAAGGAATGTATCTTAGACCATATGAGGTTATCTACAGAAGAGATGAGCGCTGGTAAGGATGTATAACTTTATTGATCTACACAGATCTATATCACAATCTATTGAAAAGCTGTTGACATGATGTCTGTGTTTTCTCAACAGTTCCTGTAATGACGGAAAACTTCTCTGCACTAGTTTTTCCAATGACAGTAAGTAATAAATTATACAATGCTTTTTGTTGGACCTCTCTGTATTTCCACAGGACCCAGGAGATGTAAAAGTTCATTTACATCATTGAGACAATTTAAGAGGTTGACCGACACAGGCTGCACTCCAGTGCAAATAACTTAGTAGTAGCTAAGTAGTTACTATCTGCTCTATGAAGAGCAGGAGTCTCCTGTGCCATCTGTAGTGTGCTATGCACAAGCAGAGTGGCATTAGCCGTGTGGGACTCCCAGCCACTAAACATTTCCCATAACTCCTCTGTCAAGTAAAGCACTACAATGCCCAAACCTCTCAGACTGCCTCACTGCAGTAACCATGGCACACAATTGCCCATGGTTTCCCTCCAATTACTACCTTCTTGCGGGGTCTACACCCTAGATGCCCTTTACCCCTAAGGCAAACTAGCACAATACCTCCTACCTTCTAACTATTTTGACAAGGTCAAGTCCCACCTTCTAAAGCTTCCAAATTCTGGCCTACCTTCTTAATGTTAATGTTGCCTCCACAATTGAATTAAACACATTTGTATTAAATCTCCTTACACATTAGTGCTCTTGCACTTCTGCCTCTATGGCTGCTATGACCTTCTATAAAATTGTCAATCTTTTTTTTTAGTATATAGGGTCATCAAGAACAAATATATGCACTGTCTACATTTAACCTAATAGCATTTATGCATCAGGCCACAGACATTGGTTGAACTTGGCAATTCCTCCTCCACTTCAGCCACGGACGCCACATCCCCGCCCCAGTAATATCATAGCCCTGCGTTTTTATGGCACAGATCCTCCCCCTCCCAGTCCTTTCCACCGCTCCTACATCATCGGCCAGTAGGAGCTGCATAGGCAACCCCTATGCACAAATCAACTGATTTTCTTTTTATCTTTTAGAAAGTGTGTAATCTCATGTAGGACACAAGGTCTAACACAAACTCTCTTTTGCAGCTTGTCCCAATGGAAAAGTCTTCTTTGACTGCAGCTCAGTACTGCAGGGAGATGCCATTCCACAGTATAGGAGCTGTCGTACTCTAAATATTGGACCTGTATGTTAATTTTTTTGCTTTGTTATATGTTAAATATGGTTAGTGTATGTAAAATATAAACAATGTAGACAAATGCATTACAGTTAGGGCTTCCACTGAATTCATTATACTTAGTATATTTTATACACATTTTTGTGTATAAAAGTGTTTACCAAATGTTAAAAAAACAAATTGGCTATGCACATTTGGCTTTTTACATATCTAATTATAATTAAAGGAAAACTATACCCCCCTTAACACTATAAACTATAAACATGAACTGTCCCAAAATTATTTTTTTTTAAAATGTTTTACAAATATTTTTTTTACACAGATATACATGATTTACATTTTGAAATAATGGATTTTAGGGCTTCAAGTCACAGTGCCTTTCATTATGGACTGTGCACCGATTCTCTGGAAATCAGAGGAACTGTAAAGATCTGCATGTTTGGCAAGGTCACCAAATGAGCAGCTCTTTTCTAAAAGATATTCTAAGCTTAAGGTAGATTATGTCGGGCTGACCCAGTTGTTTGACCCTCACAACGCCAATAAATTCAGGCCATTGGGTGTTTTTCAGCCTGATTGATTTTTAAACCTGCCTGAGTAATATCTGGTGATTTCTGCCCAGGTATTGGTCAAGAAGACACATTGGAAACCCCCCATACATGGGCCAATAAGCTGCCGGAAAAGTCTGCAAGGACCAAATCGGTAGCTTTTATCAGCCTGTATATACCCACCTTAAGAACCTTAATCGACACTTCATTGTGTCAATGGTTAATAATACTTGTGCGTTTCCACACCAAAATCCACCCCGTTTGTACAATTATAGGCCAATGCCATGCCTTTTTACAGTTGTCTTAGAACAGAAAACAAATGGTGTCATACCAGAAAATGACTGATATACCAAGTTCCTATAGTAGAAGTCCACAAGTGATACTGTATTGCCTATCTATTACTCATATATCAGAATACTTTATTAGAGACCACAATGGAGTTATATTTTGGATTTGCACTTACAATAAGTACTCAGTGCTGGAATGACTATAAACATGGGAAGGCCTATTTATCAACATTTTCATTTTGTGGTTTTAGAGGTTTTTGAAACCACAAATAAACTAATTTTCTCTAAGTCCACAAAGTGGTCCACCATACTAAGATTTATTAAAAAAGCCTTTAAAAGAGCACAAATGAAAAAAGTGACCTCAACAGCTTTTAGATAGCATATTTTTACTTTAGGATTTGTCTCAGTTTTGACACATAATAAATGGTGAATAACTGTTTTTTCCACCAAAAATTGTATTTTTGTGGGAAAAAAAATAAATCGTAAAAAAAAACCATGACTTTTAGTAAATGGGCCCCTTATATGTGAAAATTGTAAACAGTTTGCATGACTTCAAAGAAAAGCTGCAATAACTGCTCCATTTCTACATATTAATAGGGTAAAAAAGCCAATATAAACTAAAATATAATCGTTTTGTTTAAGCCTTGCTTTCTGCTGCTTCATTATGTTATAATAATATAGTATATCTTATTTTTTATTCTTTGAATAGGTACTACTAGAATGTATCTCAGGCTGTGTGTGCCCAGACGGACTGCTTGATGATGGGAATGGTGGCTGCGTTGAAGAGCGTTTCTGCCCTTGCACATATAATAATGAAGCTTATCCTCATGGATCTAGCCTCACTGAAGAATGCAAATCCTGGTGAGACTATTATAAAGTAATAGACAAAGGAAGTGGGCTATAATAATGCACTTTCCATACAAAGCAACAGGATAATTACAAATAAAAATGATAATGTATCGAGAACTAGCTTAAATCTCAATGTTCTTTCTACAGCACATGTGTGAGTGGAATTTGGTCATGCATACAAACACCTTGTTATGGAACATGTAACATCTACGGAAGCGGTCATTATATTACTTTTGACAAGAAATTCTATGACTTTGATGGAAGTTGTGAATTTGTTGTTGCTCAGGTAATTAATTATGTGTTTCAGGAAAACTATATATCCTGCCTAATGTTCATTATTGTATTGCATCATTGTAGGATTTGCCTGGGCTGTACATAAAACACATTGCTGGTTAATAAACACAACTCATAAGTCATTTTTTATATTAAAAGGGAACTGTGTTGAATAATTGGGTTAAAAAGGTCAGATCTCATGCAAAGTAAAGTGTTGGGGAAGTACAATAAGGGGTAAATGTGGAAGGGTCAAAGATGACCCTCTCTGACCCCCTGTGAAATCACATGCACATTATGTTAAACAATGCCCAAAAATATAAGAGCTACAATGTTAAATGCTAAATGTTCAGCACTCATTGTGGGCTGGAAAAGTTGTCTTCCAGCATGGTGCAATTCTGTAAATTCTAACTGGAGAGCATAGTTATAGAGCAGTGATCCCCAACCCGTGGTTCCTGAGCAACATGTTGCTCCCCATCCCCTGGGATGTTGCTCTCAGTGGCCTCACAGCAGCTGCTCATTTTTGAATTTCTGGTAAGGAGGCAAGTGTTGATTGCATAAAACCCAGTGTAAAGCCAAAAAGAGCCTTCTATAAGCTGCCAGTCCACATAGAGGCTACCAAATAACCAATTATAGCTCTTGTTGGCACCCCCAGGAACTTTTTCCATGCTTGTGTTGCTCCCCAACACTTTTTCCATTTGAATGTGGCTCACGGATATAAAAGGTTGGGGATCCTTGTTATAGAGGAACAAGGTCTCTATAATAGTTACAAAACAACATACATTTTACCCCATAATACCTTAATTGTATAGTGTACTTGAATTGTATTTTAGTTGAAATGCAAGGAGAGGATGCTTACAATATTTAATATTGAAATATAGAAGAGCAAAACCCCTATAAATGTCATAAAAGTGTAAATTTGACCTTATAATACCTTCCTTATATAGCAGAATTCATTTTTTAGTTTAAATGTAAAGAGAACATTTAAAGAGAACCTAGTATAAATAAATTTGAAGCAACTGGACTTGTTTAGTAATCATTGAAGACGTTTCACTACTCATCCGAGCAGCTTCTTCAGTTCAACAGTTGAACTGAAGAAGCTGCTCGGATGAGTAGTGAAACGTCTTCAATGATTACTAAACAAGTCCAGTTGCTTCAAATTTATTTATACTAGATATACCATGACCTGGATGAATGAAAATCTTCATAGACATTTAAAGAGAACTAAAACATGTGCACTAGCCAATTGGTTCAGTTTGGCTCTGTAAAGATAATAATGATTTTACAGTATTTTACTTTTTTTTTTTTTTACATTATAGGATTATTGTGGGGATGTAAATGGCACCTTTAGAATAATTACAGAGAATATCCCATGTGGTTCCACTGGAGTAACATGTTCAAAGTCTATCAAGATATACTTAGGGGTAAGTATTGCACTGTATTGTTCTGGCTCATATCACCTGTGCAAATAATAGATTAGTAGTAAGAATATAGTATTTAATTAAAGAGACATTTGTGAAATTACTCTATGGATCTTATTTGAAGATTGCAGTCTGAAGTCATCTGAAAAAAAAGCCCCATGGTACACATTAGACACATCTTTTAATAATAATGAGCTTTTATTACACACCCACAAATGTACTGATTTAAGACACACATAAGAGGTTTATTCATCAAAGTACGAGTTCGAATCCTGAAATGGGTAAAATTCGGATTAGATACAATAATTTCTAATGATCGGAAAATGATTCCGAAAAAATCGTATTCGAAAGTCACAAAATTTTTATATCCGAACAATCAAAAACAGCGGGAAAACCTTTCTGACTTTGATCCTTCAGTGCATGATTTTGGAAGCCTCCCATAGGACTCTATGGCACTCTGCAGCTCCAACCTGGCCCAAGGAAAGTCTCCCATAGGGCTCAATGGCACTCTGCAGCTCCAACCCGGCCCAAGGAAAGTCTCCCATAGGACTCTATGGCACTCTGCAGCTCCAACCTGGCCCAAGGAAAGTCTCCCATAGGGCTCAATGGCACTCTGCAGCTCCAACCCGGCCCAAGGAAAGTCTCCCATAGGACTCAATGGCACTCTGCAGCTCCAACCTGGCCCAAGGAAAGTCTCCCATAGGGCTCAATGGCACTCTGCAGCTCCAACCCGGCCCAAGGAAAGTCTCCCATAGGGCTCAATGGCACTCTGCAGCTCCAACCTGGCCCAAGGAAAGTCTCCCATAGGGCTCAATGGCACTCTGCAGCTCCAACCCGGCCCAAGGAAAGTCTCCCATAGGGCTCAATGGCACTCTGCAGCTCCAACCCGGCCCAAGGAAAGTCTCCCATAGGGCTCAATGGCACTCTGCAGCTCCAACCTGGCCCAAGGAAAGTCTCCCATAGGACTCAATGGCACTCTGCAGCTCCAACCCGGCCCAAGGAAAGTCTCCCATAGGGCTCAATGGCACTCTGCAGCTCCAACCTGGCCCAAGGAAAGTCCCGATACCTAAGCTTGAATGAATCTGACATTTTCGTACTTTAGCACAAATTGTAGCACTTTTTGGTACAAAAAAGTTGCACAAATTAACGTAAAAGATATTCAGAATTAGTGAACTACAGGTATAGGACCCGTTATCCAGAATGCTCGGGACCAGGGGTATTTCGGATAAGGGGTCTTTCCGTAATTTGGAGCTTCATACTTTAAGTCTACTAAAAAATCAATAAAACATTAATTAAATCCAATTGGATTGTTTTGCCCCCAATAAGGATTAATTATATCTTAGTTGGGATCAAATACAAGGTACAGTTTTATTATTACAGAGAAAAAGAAAATCAATTTAAAAAATCCTAATTATTTCATTATAATGGAGTCTATGGGAGACAGGCTTTCCGTAATTCGGAGCTTTCTGGATAATGGGTTTCCGGATAAGGGGTCCGATACCTGTACAACTATCACATCAGCCACAAAATAAGGGATAGTACGACCACACAAGTTAAATTTCACAGATTTTTTTTGAGTTTTGACTTAAAAAAAACCCTATGCTTAATATAACATTTATGCTTTGTTCTACCCATTCAGAGTACTGAACTGAAATTGGCTAATGAACACTTGGAGGAAATTTTAGGAGATCCTGCAAGGCAAGTTGCATATAGCACCCGTGAACTGGGCCTTTACCTAGTCATTTCTGCAAGCAATGATGTTTACCTTATCTGGGACAGGAAAACTTCCCTATTAATTAGGCTGTCATCGTCATACAAGGTAAGATAAGGTTTATTATTCACTAGTCTTGATAGTTCATTAAAAAAGTGCCAAATTCTAAAAAACTTTAAAGAGGAGTGTCCCATATCACTGAAATTTGACACATATATGTGGGCACTAGGCAATGTTATCTGTTGCTGGAGTTAAGTGGGCCCTCTGAAAATGCAGCTTTGGTTGCCAAGAACACTGGTCCTGAAAGCTACAGTATAATACAAGATTCTCAATGTTATTATAGTTATTACTTATCTTTTTATACAGACTCTGAATTAGGCAGCAGATGGAGCAACTATTTCACTTAGTCTATTTTAATTAACAGCAGTAAACAAAGAGAGAATGTTTTCTTCACCATAAATTTCTATCATTGTCTCCTCCAGTTTCTTTATTCTTTTGGTCACACTGCCATGTACTGGTTTCCTTTAACCTTTTCGAATTGCTTTTTCTCTCTCATCTACATCTGCGCTGACAATACTGAAATCTCCTCTCCCATCTCAACCCAGACTTCTTAACTTTGGTCTTTTCATGTTATACTTGAATGCTTCAACACTATATTAAATTAAATCTCTTCAAGACAGAAATCTCCCCCTCTTTCCCCATTCACCGCCCATAACATCCTATGATGTTAACAACTCCATTTTATTTTATTTTTTAGGGCAAAACTTGTGGCCTGTGTGGCAATTATGATGATAATGCTAACAATGACTTCCTGACCAGCCACTCAATACAAGCCAGCAATGTAATGGAGTTTGGAAATAGCTGGAAGCTTAGTAATACTTGTCCAGATGCGCTAGAACTTCCCCAGCCATGCTTTTCAGCACCCCACCGCAGATCTTGGGCTGAGAAGAAATGTGACATTATCAACAGCGATGTTTTTCTAAGCTGCCACAGCAAGGTACACACTTTTGCAGGATATAGTATTCAATGTCAGATTAGTTCATCTTGTTTATGTCTAGTTCAAAAGGAGTTATATGAGAAAATGCATTAGTATTTTAAATGGACCATATCATTTTATATGATAACTAGCAGAGTTTGATTTATAAATCAGGAGTCTGTTTGCATATGCCATTCATTTAATTTTGCGAATAAACTTACATAATTGTATGTATGTAGGTATAACTTTATTTATAAAGCGTTACTTATGTACGCAGCGCTGTACAGTAGAATACATTAATACAAACAGGGGGTTATTAAGATAATAATAGATAAATACAAATGAATACAAGATACAGCTGCAATAAGTTAAGAGTCAAAGACACAAGAGGATGGAGGTCCCTGCCCCGTAGAGCTTACAATCTATATGGGAGGGTAACTTACAGACACAAGTAGGCAAATATAAGTGCTGTAGGTCACAATGGGTGTCTTTACAATATAAGTGCGAGTTCCCAAATGAGGTGCTGGGTGAGTGCTCCAAAAGGGAGTCTTTAAGTTTAGTTTTAAAAAGACTGAGGGAGGATTCTCTTTGGAGGAAATCAGGGAGGGCATTCCAAATGTAAGGGGCAGCAAGGCAGAAAGGGTTAAGGCGGGAAACAGCAGTAGTAGTGGGGGTGCAACCAAACGATTGCTCTCCAAGGAACGAAAAGGGTCAGCCAGGAACGTACGGAGATACAAGAGAAGAGATGTAGGGAGGAGCAGAGGAATGGAGCAGGACTTTAGCAGGGGAAGGGCCTGAATTCTCCTGGATGAGAGGAGGAGAATTCTGGCAGCAGTATTTAATATAGACTGTAGGGGGGAAAGATGGGAGTTAGGGAGGCTGATTAGTAGCAGGTTACAGTAGTTGCAGTAGAAAGAAAGGAATGGATTTTGGCAATATTGCGTAAGAAAAAGTGACAGGTTTTGACAGTGGTGTTAATATGGTCAGAGAAGGAGAGCCAGAGTCAAAGATCACCCCCAAACAGTGTGCCAAATCGTCAGGGTTGATGAGGATACCATCAATAGAGATAGAAAAGGATGGGGGTAGGACCAGGCTTAGGCGGAAAAATCATTAGTTCAGTTTTTGCTAGGTTCAGTTTGAGGTGGCGTTGGTTCATCAAATTGGAGATTGCATGGTGTTTCTAATTAATTCTATATAAAATATAATTGTCTTGAAAATAGTCAAAAGTCTGGAATTCCTGTATACAAGGAGTCTATCACTCGATATTCAGAACCTCCTTTTTCAGAGGTTGAGATTATCCATATTGGTTTTAGGAATTTTATACTACATTATTACCAGAACTTCCTTTTTCAGAGTAGGTAGGTTTGCCTTTGCCATTTTTGCAAGTCAGTATTATGTTGTCATTCATTTTTAGAAGCGTGAATATTTGTCTTGGCTAATGATCATATAAAATCAATGTTAATACAGCAGTTAACAGAGGAGCCTCTTTAACTGGGTCAAAATTTCTGGCACAGTGTTGATTTTAAGAATTCATATCTAATGTTGCTAGAATATACCTGCGATTATGCTTTGACTTATTATAAAATACAGTACCATATTTTGGGTGGACCAACAATTTTATAGAAGGTTTATGTCCAATTTAAAAAAAAAATCATTATACACTGATATATGTTGCTCTTTGGTAGGTGGATCCAAAACCCTATTATGATGCTTGTGTAAATGATGTCTGCTCCTGTGACACTGGTGGGGACTGCGAGTGCTTCTGCACTGCTGTGGCTGCCTACTCTCAACTCTGCTCTAAAGCAGACCTTTGTATTAACTGGAGAACACCAGATATTTGCCGTGAGTATATAATAAAACTTTTGTAATAACAAATGTGAAAAAAAAATGTTTTATTATTTGCTTATAATGGAGTCTATGGGAGATGGCCTTTCCGTAATTCGGAATTTTCTGGATAACGGGTTTCCGGAAAAGGAATCCCATACCTGTAAAACATTTTTTTTCACATTTGTTATTACAAAAGTTTTTGTTTCCTTTTTCTCTGTAATAATAAAACAGTACCTTGTACTTGATCCCAACTAAGATATAATTACCCCTTATTGGGGGCAGAACAGCCCTATTGGGTTTATTTCATGGTTAAATGATTCCCTTTTCTCTGTAATAATAAAACAGTACCTGTACTTGATCCCAACTAAGATATAATTACCCCTTATTGGGGGCAGAACAGCCCTATTGGGTTTATTTAATGGTTAAATGATTCCCTTTTCTCTGTAATAATAAAACAGTACCTGTACTTGATCCCAACTAAGATATAATTACCCCTTATTGGGGGCAGAACAGCCCTATTGGGTTTATTTAATGGTTAAATGATTCCCTTTTCTCTGTAATAATAAAACAGTACCTGTACTTGACCCCAACTAAGATATAATTAATCCTTATTGGAGGCAAAACAAGCCTATTGGGTTTATTCAATATTTAAATGATTTTTACCAGACTTAAGTTATGGAGACCCAAATTATGGAAAGATCCATTATCTGGAAAACCCGAGGTCCCGAGCATTCTGGATAACAGGTCCCAAGCATTCTGGATAACAGGTCCCATATCTGTACTTTGAATAAATGGCTTTCCTAATGTACATGTATTTTTTTTTAATAATAGAATTTGCAGTAGTATTAATGGGTAAAAGAAGCATTAATTTTGTAACCTTGGAATTTCCATAGAGGCCTTTCCATATTCAGGATCAGCCTGCCTTAAGTCTGCTAAAAAAACATGCAGACAATAAAAAAAAGTTGTTTTTCTATCAAAATCAAATTGTGATTAGTCAAATTTTAAAATATTGCTTACGTATATAATGAGTATCAGCATTGACTTTTATTCCATTTTTTACAATTCTAGCAATATTCTGTGACTACTATAACATGAATCAGAAAGAGAATCAGTGTATGTGGCACTACTTTCCCTGTGGTCCAGAGGGTAGAAGCAACCACCAGGTCACCCTGTACTGCCACTCACCCCCTGTCACACACCTGGAAGGTAAGCTCTTTATCCATGCACTGCCTTTGCATTATTGATTGCAAAATTAACTCATTCATCTAATTCATTCTCATTCTTTTTAAATTACCCCTGATGTTGCAAATGCTGTTTCTTTGCTGTCATCTGAAACATTCTTACAACCTTGAAAGATTGCATGCTAGAAAAAGTAATGGAATTCTGTATGATACAAAGCTTATTCAGTGACAGACACATTATTCTATGAGCTGATTATAAAAATTAACAATATTCTTAATATTTAATTTTTCAATCATGTACATAGTAAAATACAATCACAATGAGCCCTGTCTTGTGATATATTGAATCTAAGTCTTATGCATTTGTTGCAACAAGTACAGTATATCATCAAAATGTATTGCAGAAAAGAAGCTCACACCCTTCTAAGTCCATGACCAGCCACTTATCTTTTAGTAATTCTTTTATTTTAAAAACTATTGTCATATCATCACCTGAAGTGACATGACAAAATATTTCCATTTGGTACAATTAGCACAAATCTCATTTAGTTAAAGGGAAACTATACTCCCAAACAATGTAGGTCTCATATGTAAAGCTCTGCTTCATCTAAATAAATAATTGTCATAAAACATACTTTTTTAGTAGTATGTTCTATTGGGTAATCCTAAATACTGTATAAAATTTCCATCTTAAGAATTAAGGGCCGCCCCCTGCGATCATAGGATTTGTAGTGCACACAAACAAGCCAAGGCACACATACATGTTAGACCCCATCAGCCAATTAATAGACAGAGTTCTGTCTTTTCCTTCCACACTACTTCCTGTTACAGTTAGAGCTGCATTATTTCCTGTCATGTGATCTCTGAGGGAGCACACAGACCAGCACAAAATGGTGGCTCAATAGAAAGGATGTAAAAGGGCAATATTTACTGATATATATTCCAGTTTGGCGAGAGTCTTTACTAGGCCACTTAACATTTTACAAACTATCTGATGGTTAAGTATTCATTCTGGGGGTATATGTTTATTTTAACCAAGAGTACTACTGAGACCTACAAGCAAGTGGTTAGCTAGGCACCCTACAATGGTCAAATTGCAGCAAATATTCACTTTTCACTCATATTTTATAACATGCCCATTACTAACTAAAGACAAACTTGGCCTGGACTGCTAGAGCCCTTAAGTTCCTCTTGGTGGACCCAGGAACTAATGGGCCTAATCCTCAGAAAAAGTCAGCAAGCTCAGCTTTGTATCCTCTATAGACCTATACAACACCTATAATATTTTGAACCTACTTTGCTTAATATTTGCAAGACTGGGCCCTCAGTTTCATTGCTGAACTCTAAGGTCAAAGGCATACAACCATTCCATAAGTGCTATTTTGATGGTGTCTGACAGAATTGCTGTTTTGTTTATTAAAAAAAAAAAGGAAGGGGGAGCAGCCATATGAATACACTGGACAATGCAAGAACAGATTTTATGAAATATTACATATCCAAATACTGTACAAGTTTCAGATTTTTGACTATAATGCATATTTGTATTTTTTTTATATTAACAAAATTATTATTTCTGTTAAGAAAAAAAATAATTTATTTATTTATGAAAAAGCTCAAATCTTGAAAACTCAAGTTTAAAGCCATTTGTTTGAAAATGTACCTCCCATTGATCTATACAGAAAATGGCATTTAGGTGATGAATTTATTTATTCAAGTTTTTTTCATGTAATTAATAAATCTAAAACGTTAATGTTTCAAAAACTCAAATTTGAAACTAACTGCAATCATGGTAAAAAGTAAAGAGCTTTTAAAGATACTGTTTTACTTAAGCCTTAATTTAATTACAGTTCATCTGTTTTTTGTTATTTAAAGGCTGCTATCCAGCTTGTCCACCTGAACGTCCCTATTACAATGAATTGACTAAAACATGTGTCAAACATTGCCCATGCATTGTCAACAAGGTTGTTTACAGATATGGTCAGCGGATACCTACCCATGACCCCTGTAGGACATGGTAAGTAAAAGAATTGCTGCATTACAACAAAATAGTCTACAAGATATGGGAACTGTATTTCTATAAATATAACTACTTCTTTCTAACATATAGTTTGAGTCACTTCCTTTATAGTTAATTAAACATTTGATATTTCCTTACCCTGGGCTACAATTTGGGACACATTTACTAAAAAGTCAGATAAACTCGACATGGAATCAATTCAAATGAAACTCGATCATTGCTGTATTTATAAAATGTCATGATGATGCTTAAAGCGTTCGTACAAAAATTTTGAGTTTACATTTCAAAATCCCAAATTTTTTGAGTTGAAAGCATTGTTAAAACTCGAAAAATTCAAGCTTAAATGGACTTTCATTTCCGCAAATCCTTTTTATTTTTCCCAAACAGGAATCGCCCCTTGAAGCTGGGTGAAATAAAACAATGAGAGGATTAACTTGTTCTTGAAAATGTGTCAAGCACAGGCTGTCACTGACTATTCTATTCCTCTACTATTCTAAACCTCCATAGGTCTCAATGGTACTAGACAGATCAAACCTGTCAAATTTACTTTTTAAAAAAAAAAAAATTAACTAAACATTAATAAATCATGAATTATGGGAGTTATTTTCAAAAAACTCAACCTTTTTGGGGGACAATAACAAAAATATTGAGTTCTGGCAAAAACCCATTAATAAATCTCAAAATTATCTAGAAGTAAGAAAAAATCCAACTTTCAAAATTGGTTAGTAAATGTGCCCCTTTGTGTCGGACAACCAGCAGATGAAAATGTGTATCTCACTCAGTTTTTCATCAATTGATTGCTCTGGCTTGATGCAGAATGACATTTCAATGACGAAAAAAAATTTTTTGAAAGAAAACCTGGAGAGGGTTCTTGACAGAAAAACCCCAAGTGGGTTTGCCACCTAAATCCTGCTTTTAATATTTGCTCTTTTTAAATATGTTACATTTATATTTATACAGTGAGAATCATTATCAATATGAATGTTTTTTTTACTTTGCATTATCTTAAACATTTTAATTTTGTGCTTTTGGTTCTAATTATGGGAAATGGAAATTATTTATATATTTCTTTTTTTTTTTTTCCTTTAGCGAATGTGATATGCAGGGAAAAGAAACTTGTACTGATAACCCAGGTACTGAAACTTCCTTATGAAATTTTCGATAAATTATGCCCCATCTGTTCCTGGTAAAGTATTACCATGGTCAATTGCAAAAGTTGTAATTGGTGGTAAATCATAGAAATGAAAGGCACCATTTTGTAGTTTACAGGTCCAGACCTTGGCTTAGTGACACCCTGTAAAATATTATTATAATAGACATCAATAAAAAATATTTCATACAATATGAATGCAAAAATAAGAAACACATATATTTGTATTATATATCATCAATTATTGATATTATACAAATCTGTTTTTGTTATGCATAAATAAGAAATAAGAATTGGCACACTGGGCCACTTTCCATGTGGCAATCTGTTCAGGTCACATAGAATTTAGGGTAGGTTGACATGTTCATTTACCTTTTCGACTTATAGCATCAGAGGGGGCCCTTGAAAGGAATAAAGTTGGGATGCACCGAATAAGCCGAACCCCAAATCCTTTACAAAAGATTCAGCCAACTTCTGAATTGAATCCTACTGTACATATGCACATTAGGATACGGAAGGGTTAAAGAGCGGGGGTGTGGCGAAAATATTTTCAACTTCTGCATTTATGTGACAAAAAGTCGCGACAATTCACTACAGTTTATCGCATGCGTTAATTTGTGCGCAACCACATGCTGTAATGTTAACGCATGCGTTAATTAGCGAGCAGAAAAGAATAGTAATGCATGATTCACAAACACTTAGACGCACTAAATATCGCATTAGACTATGCAAAAATTAACACCTACTTGAGGCAGGCGGTAATTATAGAAAAGTACAGTTAATGAGCTTTTGGCAATTAAATATGGACTTTGCAGTGTGATCTATTCAAGTCTGTGTTTGCCCTAGAGTTTGCCGCATATAAATAGTAGCCACATATAAATAGTGCATATAAATAGTAATAGTAAATAGTAGTGCGCATGCGGTACATGCCGCACGCAATATCACGCGTAAATTAGCGCAAGTATGCGATAACATTTTTATTGCACGCTATAAATAGCGCATGTTTTAACGCACTTTAGTGAATCAGCCCTATTATGTCTTATTGCCCTGCACTCCACAGCTCTGGTGCAAACTACATAATATATTACAAATACAAATTTAAGTTGGGGATTTCCTTTTTGCATCTTATGTTGAACTTTATTTGCTTGCTCACTGACCAAATGTTGGTGAGAAAATAATGGCAAATGTAATTCAACAATAATTCAACTATACTCACAATATCCCAAATGTCAGCCTTGATAGTTTGTCTTACTTTGCTATAAATTAGGATTAGAAGTATCATTTATTTTCTTTAGCATTGAGATACTAAATCTTAAATTAATCTAATGAATCAGTACCAGTGTATACCACTAACCACTTTCTTTTGTATTTTTTCTTAGATTGCTGCCCTATGGATAATACCACAACACCATTTGTTTATGTATCAACATCAGCATATACAGATTTCACAGATACTAGCTTGATAACTGATTTCACAGATACTAGCTTAATAACAGATGTTACGGATACTGACACAACACAATATGTCACAGATAGTGACACAACACCAGATGATACAGTCTCAACAACATATCATACTAATGGCAAGGATTCTACCACAACAACATATCATACTAATGGCAAGGTTACTACCACAACAACAATTACTCACAGTGATAGCAAGGATACAACAACAACAACATATTACCCTAATGGAAAGGTTACTACCACAACAACGACAACTCACTCTAATGGCAAGGATTCTACCACAACAACATATTACCCTAATGGCAAGGTTACTACCACAACAACAACTCAACCTAATGGCAAAGACTCTACCACAACCTCAACAACATATCACCATAATAGCAAGGATACTACCACAGTGCCATATGACACAGATATAACAAATACTCCTACAGAACCAATATATTCCACATACAGCATCAATACTGCCACAGGATCAATATATTCCACAGATACAATCAATACTAACACAGCATCAACAAAATATCCACCAAATACCATTGTTTCTACATACAGTTCACCAGTACTCTGTGCTCATAGGAAATGTATCAATGGAAAAATCATTCAAACCACCACGCTTTGTTCGTACCCAACCACCACTCCCACAACATCTGTTACCACTGGTAAGATTTCTTGAGAAAACAAATTGTATTGTTTAGGTGACTACAATCAAATTATGTAAATCAATAATGCACAGTCTGGCAAAAAAAAGACAAATGGCACTGATTTTATTAATATTTGTTGCTATTCGGGTGAGGGAAAAGGTTTGGGGAAGGATGGCTGTGTATACTACAACCTAGTTGCTTAACAAACTTAAGTTGGGAGATGTTTATAATATTTATCATCTCCTGCAAAACATTATTCGATTGGGTGGGAGTTGCCAAGACTTGCAGGATATATTCTTGCAGGAAATATTCCCAGAAACATTTACTGATGCCACCACAGAATACAATTAAGAGACAAGGATGGGAGAATTTAGTACAAATTAAGAGTTCCCCCGGTTGGGGTTGTCATGACTTGGGTCATACACTATTAAGGTTTTGAGAAAGCACTAGGTTTGCGAGTACACATTACTGAGCATGTAGTGTGGGACACTAACAGACATTTATATGAGTTACAGTAGAAAGAAACATGATGTTTTAAGAGACACACACTAAATATCTAGTGGGCCACTACCTCTGTTCTAAACAAGAAGACTTAAAGGAGCAGTTCAGTATAAAAATGAAAATGAGCAAAATAGACTACACAAAATAAAAAATTTCAATATAGTTAGGCGCAAATGTAATCTATGAAGGCTGGAGTGAGCAGATGTCTAACATAATTGCCATAACACTACTTCCTCCTTTACAGCAGCTCTAAGCAGTCAGTAACCAATCAGTGACTTGAGGGGGGGGGGCATATGGGCCATAGCTGTTCAGTTAGTTTGCATATTAATCTGACCTGTGTGCTCACAAACTAACTGTACAGTTATGTCCCATGTGACCTCCCCACTAAAATCACTAACTAAAAGGTTAGAGAGCTGAAAGCAGGAACTAGTGTTCTGGCTATTATGTTAGGTCACTCCAGCCTTTATAGTTTATAGTTTTGCCTAACTTTAATTTAACACTCACTGTTCCTTTAAAGGTCATTAAGGAATGCAGTCCAGTCTGCAAAAGGAAGTTGTCGGTTTTTGCAAGTCATGATTGTTACACTTAGGGGATGATTTATCAAAGGTCAAATTTGATTTTTTTTTTCTCGATTCGAGTGGTAAAAATCTTTGGTGTCAGGATGTCATTTTCACCTTCCTATTTCAAAATGTCATCTGTGCATGTGTGCCTAATGGAATTGCAGGGGATCATTAAAATGAGGGCAATTGCACATGTGCTTCAATGTTAATTGGATGCAATGACACCTTTTGTGATTCTAAAATATTATACTTTTTTTGCAGAAACCACAACAACTTCACCAAGTAAGTACTTACTACTGATTAAGAGAAACAATACAACACTGAGGTTGTAGTTTTAGTGATGTATCAAAAATATATTGTTCAAATAACGCTGTATCTGTGAATGTAGGGTTTAAGATCTGCAATACTCCAAAACTCTACAGAAAAGTAGTTTTCAATAAACTCAACAATATCAAGAGAAAAACATATTATGACACTTACTAGCATAGTATAAAACCAACATATATGCTATTTCTGAGGTTACATATATTTATATTGTGAGAGTCCATAAAAAAAAAAAAATTATTGCACACGTACAATAATTTTTTGATGATGCCAGCGACAAATGTAGCCCATTTTGCGCAAAAAATCTACCAATAGCGAAACGTGGACATTCGCCACAAATCTATGCCTACCAAATTATTTTGCCAGTCACTAATAAACAATAGTCCAGAAAAATACTAGTGCTGGAAAATAGAAGTGCCATATTTAGGTCTTTTCTACTGAAGCTCACTGACCAATATTTGATTTAATACAAAGATATCAATAATTTACAATCATGCCTGTTTACTATTGGTTATTTTTAAAGGTAATAAAAAGTATAAAAGTCCTGATTACATCTTTAGATGTTCATTATACTCCAAAATGTCCCTCTTGATTTACAAGGAGAAATCTTTTTTCCATTACAAACCCTTTATGATAGGTTAAACAACACTAAGGGGCACATTTACTAAGACACGAATCTGAACCGAATTGGAAAAATTCCGATTTGAAAACGAACATTTTGCGACTTTTTCGTATTTTTTGCGATTTTTTTTTTCGGCGTCTTTACGACTTTTCGGAAATTGTCGCAACTTTTTCGTTACCAATCCGATTTGCACGAAAAAACGTGAGTTTTTCGTAGCCATTCCGAAAGTTGCGCAAAATCTGGCGATTTTTTCGTAGCGTTAAAACTTGCGCGAAAAGTTGCGCCTTTTTAGTAGCGTTACAACTTAAAAGGTGCGACGTTTCGCGCAAGTTTTAACGCTACGAAAAAAATCGCAACTTTTTGCGCAAGTTTTAACGCTACAAAAAATCGCCAGATTTTGCGCAACTTTCGGAATGGCTACGAAAAACTTGCGTTTTTTCGCACAAATCGTATTAGTAACGAAAAAGTCGCGACAATTTTCCGAAAAAATCGCAAAATACCGATCATTACGAAAAAAATGCAATCGGACGCATTCGGCCCATTCGTGGGTTAGTAAAACTTAAAATGAGCATATGATTCTAAAATATATTGGCTCAGTAGGTAAGATAAGGCAGGTGTATGATACTAACATGTTATATTTGTTTTTGTAGCAACCACATCAACTTCACCAAGTAAGTATTTACTATTACAGTAAAATGTAATGTATCAAGATATATCAAGATAAAAAAAACTGATTATGCATGTTTTTAGGACTTTAATATAGCCATTCCAGAAACTCAAAATGCCATTCCCAGAACATCAATCCCTAATAATAACATTGGTACATTAATTATGACTCCTGGTACTCAGTATCATTTTAAGATGAATGACAAATTGAAAGTTATATTATACTAATATATTGTACTTGCTTTTGTAGCAACCACAACAACTTCACCAAGTAAGTATTTACTACTGGCTTTAAACATGTTAATTGAAGTGCTTGAAGGTTTCCTATACTAATAAAACCTTATACGCAAAAGATTTATCAAAATGTAAGCGTAGAGCTTAATACATAAAAACTCACGTTTTATTTATTCCTATAGAATTTTTAGAAATGAATACAATGTGGATGAGTTTTTTATTTATTAACCTCTAAATGTTTTGATAAATCTGCCCTTTTGTCTATTATGACTCATGCTAATACTTATTCCTGTGGTTATAATTATTCCTGTAGGTATAAAATAACCTATATGTTATGACTATGTCTATATGTTATGACCCACGTCAATACTTATTCCTGTGGGTATATTTATTATAATTTGTAAATCTGTTCCTTGAGTTTAGACTTTATTTTGGAGCCTCTCTATTTCCAAAACTATTGTCATTTTAGTAAAGTCATCTCCAGGACACTGGGCCTTGAAATGGCCCTTCTACATTTGTTTTGAGCAGGGTGTCAGTATAATTTTAAGGTAAATAACAAATTGGAAGTTATATAATAATTATATATTATACTTGCTTCTGCAGCAACCACAACAACTCCAACAAATAAGTACTTACCACTGTCTTAATAGAAAAAAAGTATTCTAACTTCTACATAGGAAAAAATTTAATATTATGACTATTAAAAGCCTAATAAATGTCAATGCTTATTGCTGTGGTCATAATTGTATATGCCAGACACCAATAAAGTTATTACTGCACATGTTGCTCCCTTTTGACCAATCACAAACAAGCAGATATCTTATACATGTATTTTTCTTATTTTTCTAGCAACCACGACTACAACAAGTAAGTACTTAATACTGAGCAAGAGGCACAACTGAGAGATTTAGCAATGAAAAGCCACTCAACGTTATATCTAGATAAAATAGATAGAAAGAGCTTAGATATGGATTTCTGTGGTTACACTGGTATGTATTTCTCATAAATATCCAACTCCATAGCATTTTTGCTAAACAAAGTACATTCCCCTTTCCTAATATTTACTACAATGTAAATAATAATATTGCCTGAAAATGCACAATCCCAAAAATTGTGCCTTTGCCATAGATTTTCTGACACAACTACTGCTTAGCATTACATTTAATATAATGAACATTGTTTTGAAATTGATAGAGTGCAGCATTTCTGTAAGTGCTTATGGCTGTATTTACATAAACCTTTCTGATAAAACTTAGTTTTTACCTACTAAAGAGATGCTGAAACTTTAGGCTGGTGTAGTAAATCTTTAGAAAATGGAAAAATTAATATGGACAGAAATGCCATAATTTCTGTCCATATTCATTTTTAGATTTTCTAAAGATTTAGTTTTAAAATGGTCTAATATACAGGTATCGGATCCCTTAACCGGAAACCCATTATCCAGAAAGTTCCGAAATTACGGCCATCCCCCATAGACTCAATTTTAATCAAATAATTCACATTTTTAAAAATGGTTTCCTTTTTTTCTGTAATAATAAAACAGTACCTTCTACTTGATCCCAACTAAGATATAATTAATCCTTATTGGAGCCAAAACAATCCTGTTGGGTTTAATTCCTGTTTAAATAATTTTTTTAGTAGACTTAAGGCAGGAGATCCAAATTATGGAAAGATCCCTTATATGGAAAACCCCTGGTCCCGAGCATTCTTGATAACGGGTCCTATACCTGTACTGCTAATTTTAAACACATTCTTCTAGACTATTACAGCCAAAGTCTTCTGTGAGCAATGGATATCAGATTCCTTCATAAGTCTGAACTATATTATGGGGCTATTCTAGCTACAAAAACATAGCCATTCCAGAAAATCAAAATGCCATTCCCAGAACATCAATCCCTGGAAATAACACTGCTATATTAATTATGACCATGGGAAGTATTATCATTTTAGGTTAAATGACAAATTGTAAGTAAAAACAGATATCTTATACTTGTATTTTTCTTATTTTTCTAGCAACCACAACAACTACAACAAGTAAGTACTTAATACTGAGCAATAAACACAATGAAAAACTGAGAGATTTGGCAATAAAAAGGCAATCAGCAATAGCTAGATAAAATAGATAGAATGAGCTTAAATATGTATTTCTGTAGTCACATTTGTATATACTGTATTTCTCTTGATATTTCAACTCCATAACATTTTTTTGCTTAACATTTCCTTTTTCTAATATTTACTACAATGTTATAGAAAAAAAAATTCTTAAGTGCAATTCCAAAAATTGTAAGTGCCTTTGCCATAGCTTTTCTGGCAAAATTACTGATTACCAGTACATTTAGGGGGGCATTCACTAATCCACAACTTTTTCAGGTTTTTGACCCCGAAAAAAATCACAACCCCCCCCCCAAAAGTTGCAGGAAAATAAGTTGCGACTTTTTGAGATATATTATGCCTTTTATCCATGACAATTTGGAATCTGATAACTCTTCACCTAAAAAAACCTTTTGAGGTCATGTAGAAGTCAACAGCAGATGTCCCTTCCATTCCCTGGATTTTTCTTTTTTTCAGATTTTTGATGCTGGTTTTTGTGTGCCAATTCAAAAAAGTCACAGTTATTGCGCAACAAGTCTTAAAAAAGTTGCTCTTTTCACAACTTTTCTGGGACTTTTTCCTGCACATGTTTTTTCACTTCAGATTTTTGATAAATGTCTGACCTTTGTGGAAACAAGTTTATTCGTGGTTTCAAAAAGAAATAAAATGAATTTGAATTTTAGTAAATCTGCCCTTTAATATATTGAACATATTTTTGGGCTGTTTATTATTGCAAACAACTTGCGCCAATGATGCACATTAGAATCTTCATGAAATGACAAACTGGCAAATACAATGACCTCTATATTTTTATTTTTGCAGCAACCACAACAACCTCACCAAGTAAGTACCTAAAATTAAAAGAGAGGAACTTTTTTAAGAGCAAAATACATTTTCATGTGTGTGGGAATTTAACAATGTAATTTTATAGAAAAGTAGTATGCTAATAATTTAGCCATTAGAATAATATAAATCCTTTGTTGATTTATTTTGGCAACATTTGTATGAAATTATACCACAACAACATGATACTCTACTTTATCCAGTAATAAACTGGTAAATATATGACACATACAGAAATGTACGCGCTACAAAAAAAAATTTTTTGCATGCATAATTTTCCTTGTGCAACAATTTTTTTGATTTGCTTATCACTATTTACATAAATCAAGCAGATAAGCTATGTAAAACATAATGGTGTTCTACAGAGCTTCTCTTATCTGCTAAGAGTTGTATTAAAATAAGATGAAAACAATGTCAATACTTATCTCAGTTATATTTGTATAAAGTACTACTACCCTGTGAAACTACACTTTACCCAGTGAAAAAAAAGCACACATATATAATACTTATATTGTTCTTTTTTTTATTTTTCAGCAACTACAACAACCTCACCAAGTAAGTGCTTAATACTGACAACAAAATGTTAATGGAAATGTAGTACTCTGTCACCTTACAAAATGTTATATGATGACTATTATTAGGCTAATATATAAATAAGTTCATGTGTAGCTATGGGGGTAGCCATTCAAAGGAGAAAAGGCTCAGGTTACACAGCAGATAACAGATGAGCTATGTATAATATTTTGGTGTTCCACAGAGTTTCTGTTATCTACTAAGAGTTGTATTAGAATAAGACAAAAACAATGTCAATACTTTACTTAATGAAAAAGTGGCACACATATATAATAACAATATTATTCTTTTTTGTAGCAACCACAACAACCTCACCAAGTAAGTACTTAATACTGACAACAAAATGTTAATGGAAATGTAGTACTCTATCACCTTACAAAATTTTATATGATGACTATTATTAGGCTAATATATATAAATAAGTTGATGTGTAGCTATGGGAGCAGACATTCAAAGTAGAAAAGGCTCAGGTTACACAGCAGATAGAAGATTATCCATCTATAATATTTTGGTGTTCCACAGAGATTCTGTTATCTGCTTAGAGAAAAAGATAAAAACAATGTCACTACTTATCTCGGTTATATTTGTATAAATTACTACTACCCTGTGTAACTATACTTTACTTAATGAAAAATGACACACATATATAATACTAATATCATTCTTTTTTGTAGCGACCACAACAACCTCACCAAGTAAGTACTTAATACTGACAACAAAATCTTAATGGCAATGTAATGCACTATCACCTTACAAAATATGATATGATAACTATTATTAGGCTAATATATAAATAAGTTGATGTGTAGCTATGGGGGTAGCCATTCAAAGGAGAAAAGGCTCAGGTTACACAGCAGATAACAGATAAGCTATGTGTAATATTTTGGTGTTCCACAGAGTTTCTGTTATCTGCTAAGAGTTGTATTAGAATAAGATAAAAACAATGTCAATTCTTATCTCAGTTATATTTATATACATTACTACTACCCTGTGTAACTATACTTTACTTAATGAAAAAGTGGCACACATATATAATACTAATATTATTCTTTTTTGTAGCAACCACAACAACCTCACCAAGTAAGTACTTAATACTGACAATAAAATGTTAATGGAAATATAGTACTTTATCACCTTACAAAATTTGATATGATGACTATCGTTAAGCTAATATATAAATAATTGATGTGTAGCCATAGGAGATGCCACTCAAAGAAGAAAAGGCTCAGGTTACACAACAGATAAGCTATGTAAAATATAATGGTGTTCTACAGAGCTTCTGTTATGAGCTAAGAGTTGCATAGGATAAAGACAATGTCAATACTTTTCTTAGTAATATTTGTATAAATTACTACTACCCTGTGAAACAACCTTACCAAGTAAGTACTTAATACTGACAACAAAATGTTAATGGAAATGTAGTACTAATATATAAATAAGTTCTTGTGTAGCTATGGGGGTAGCCATTCAAAGGAGAAAAGGCTCAGGTTACACAGCAGATAACAGATAAGCTATGTATAATATTTTGGTGTTCCACAGAGTTTCTGTTATCTGCTAAGAGTTGTATTAGAATAAGATAAAAACAATGTCAATTCTTATCTCAGTTAAATTTATATACATTACTACTACCCTGTGTAACTATACTTTACTTAATAAAAAAGTAGCACACATACTGTATATAATACTAATATTATTCTTTTTTGTAGCAACCACAACAACCCCACCACTAATTACTTAATACTGACAATAAAATGTTAATGGAAATGTAGTACTTTATCACCTTACAAAATTTGATATGATGACTATCGTTAAGCTAATATATAAATAATTCATGTGTAGCCATGGGATATGCCACTCAAAGAAGAAAAGGCTCAGGTTACACAGCAGATAAGCTATGTAAAATATACTGGTGTTCTACAGAGCTTCTGTTATGAGCTAAGAGTTGCATAGGATAAAGACAATGTCAATACTTTTCTTAGTAATATTTGCATAAATTACTACTATCCTGTGAAACGACCTCACAAAGTAAGTTCTTAATACTGACAACAAAATGTTAATGGAAATGTAATACTCTATCACTTTACAAAATTTTATTTGATGACTATAATGAGGCTAATATATAAATAAGTTCATGTGTAGCTATGGGGGTAGCCATTCAAAGGAGAAAAGGCTCAGGTTACACAGCAGATAACAGATTAGCTATGTATAATATTTTGGTGTTCCACAGAGTTTATGTTATCTGCTAAGAGTTGTATTAGAATAAGATAAAAACAATGTCAATACTTATCTCAGTTATATTTATATACATTACTACTACCCTGTGTAACTATACTTTACTTAATAAAAAAAAGTGGCACACATACATAATACTAATATTATTCTTTTTTGTAGCAACCACAACAACCTCACCAAGTAAGTACTTAATACTGACAATAAAATGTTAATGGAAATGTAGTACTTTATCACCTTACAAAATGTGATGTGTAGCCATGGGAAATGCCACTCAAAGGAGAAAAGGCTCAGGTTACACAGCAGATAAGCTATGTAAAATATAATGGTGTTCTACAGAGCTTCTGTTATGAGCTAAGAGTTACATAAGATAAAGACAATGTCAATACTTACCTTAGTTATATTTGTATAAATTACTACTACCCTGTGAAACTACACTTTACCCAATGAAAAAGTGGCACACATAAATAATATTTATATTATTCTCTTTTTTGGTGTTCCACAGAGTTTCAATACTTATCTCAGTTATATTTATATAGATTACTACTACCTTATATAACTATACTTATGAAAAAGTGGCACACATATATAATACTAATATTATTCTTTTTTGTAGCAACCACAACAACCTCACCAAGTAAGTACTTAATACTGACAACAAAATGTTAATGGAAATGTAGTACTTTATCACCTTTACAAAATTTGATATGATGACTATCGTTAGGCTAATATATAAATAATTGATGTGTAGCCATGGGAGATGCCACTCAAAGGAGAAAAGGCTCAGGTTACATAGCAGATAAGCTATGTAAAATATAATGGTGTTCTACAGAGCTTCTGTTATGAGCTAAGAGTTGCATAAGATAAAGACAATGTCAATACTTATCTTAGTTAAATTTGTAGAAATTACTACTACCCTGTGAAACTACACTTTACCCAATGAAAAAGTTGCACACATAAATAATATTTATATTATTTTTTTTTTTTTGCAGCAACCACAACAACCTCACCAAGTAAGTACTTAATACTGACAACAAAATGTTAATGGAAATGTAATACTCTATCACTTTACAAAATGTTATATGATGACTATTATTAGGCTAATATATAAATAAGTTGATGTGTAGCTATGGGGGTAGCCATTCAAAGGAGAAAAGGCTCAGGTTACACAGCAGATAACAGATAAGCTATGTATAATATTTTGGTGTTCTACAGAGTTTCTGTTATCTGCTAAGAGTTGTATTAGAATAAGATAAAAACAATGTCAATTCTTATCTCAGTTATATTTATATAGATTACTACTACCCTGTGTAACTATACTTTACTTAATGAAAAAGTAGCACACATACAGTATATAATACTAATATTATTCTTTTTTGTAGCAACCACAACAACCTCACCAAGTAAGTACTTAATACTGACAATAAAATGTTAATGGAAATGTAGTACTCTATCACCTTACAAAATATGATATGATGACTATCGTTTGGCTAATATATAAATAATTGATGTGTAGCCATGGGAGATGCCACTCAAAGGAAAAGGCTCAGGTTAAACAGCAGATAAGCTATGTAAAATATAATGGTGTTCTACAGAGCTTCTGTTATGAGCTAAGAGCTACGTAAGATAAAGACAATGTCAATACTTACCTTAGTTATATTTGTATAAATTACTACTACCCTGTGAAACTACACTTTACCCAATGAAAAAGTGGCACACATAAATAAAATTTATATTATTCTCTTTTTTGCAGCAACCACAACAACCTCACCAAGTAAGTACTTAATACTGACAACAAAATGTTAATGGAAAGGTAATACTCTATCACTTTACAAAATGTTATATGATGACTATTATTAGGCTAATATATAAATAAGTTAATGTGTAGCTATAGGGGTAGCCATTCAAAGGAGAAAAGGCTCAGGTTACACAGCAGATAAAAGATAAGCTATGTATAATATTTTGGTGTTCCACAGAGTTTCTGTTATCTACTAAGAGTTGTATTAGAATAAGACAAAAACAATGTCAATACTTTACTCAATGAAAAAGTGGCACATATATAATACTAATATTATTCTTTTTTGTAGCAACCACAACAACCTCACCAAGTAAGTACTTAATATTGACAACAAAATGTTAATGGAAATGTAGTACTTTATCACCTTATAAAATTTGATATGATGACTATCGTTAGGCTAATATATAAATAATTGATGTGTAGCCATGGGAGATGCCACTCAAAGGAGAAAAGGCTCAGGTTACACAGCAGATAAGCTATGTAAAATATAATGGTGTTCTACAGAGCTTCTGTTATGAGCTAAGAGTTGCATAAGATAAAGACAATGTCAATACTTATCTTAGTTAAATTTGTAGAAATTACTACTACCCTGTAAAACTACACTTTACCCAATGAAAAAGTGGCACACATAAATAATATTTATATTATTCTCTTTTTTTGCAGCAACCACAACAACCTCACCAAGTAAGTACTTAATACTGACAACAAAATGTTAATGGAAATGTAATACTCTATCACTTTACAAAATGTTATATGATGACTATTATTAGGCTAATATATAAATAAGTTCTTGTGTAGCTATGGGGGTAGCCATTCAAAGGAGAAAAGGCTCAGGTTACACAGCAGATAACAGATAAGCTATGTATAATATTTTGGTGTTCCACAGAGTTTCTGTTATCTGCTAAGAGTTGTATTAGAATAAGACAAAAACAATGTCAATACTTATCTCAGTTCTATTTACATAATATAACTACTACCTTGTATAACTATACTTTACTTAATGAAAAAGTGGCACACATATATAATACTAATATTATTCTTTTTTGTAGCAACCACAACAACCTCACCAAGTAAGTACTTAATACTGACAACAAAATCTTAATGGAAATGTAGTACTTTATCACCTTTACAAAATTTGATATGATGACTATCGTTAGGCTAATATATAAATAATTGATGTGTAGCCATGGGAGATACCACTCAAAGGAGAAAAGGCTCAGGTTATACAGCAGATAAGCTATGTAAAATATACTGGTGTTCTACAGAGCTTCTGTTATGAGCTAAGAGTTGCATAAGATAAAGACAATGTTAATACTTATCTCAGTTATATTTACAGTATATACGTTACTACTACCCTGTTTAACTATACTTAATGAAAAAGTGGCACACATATATAATACTAACATTATTTTTTTTTGTAGCAACCACAACAACCTCACCAAGTAAGTACTTAATACTGACAACAAAATTTAAATCGAAATCTAGTACTTTATCACCTTACAAAATTTGATATGATGACTATCGTTAGGCTAATATATAAATAATTGATGTGTAGCCATGGGAGATACCACTCAAAGGAGAAAAGGTTCAGGTTATACAGCAGATAAGCTATGTAAAATATACTGGTGTTCTACAGAGCTTCTGTTATGAGCTAAGAGTTGCATAAGATAAAGACAATGTTAATACTTATCTCAGTTATATTTACAGTATATACGTTACTACTACCCTGTTTAACTATACTTAATGAAAAAGTGGCACACATATATAATACTAATATTATTCCTTTTTTGTAGCAACCACAACAACCTCACCAAGTAAGTACTTAATACTGACAACAAAATGTTAATGGAAATGTAGTACTTTATCACCTTACAAAATTTGATATGATGACTATCGTTAGGCTAATATATAAATAATTGATGTGTAGCCATGGGAGATGCCACTCAAAGGAGAAAAGGTTCAGGTTATGCAGCAGATAAGCTATGTAAAATATAATGGTGTTCTATAGAGCTTTTGTTATCTGTTAAGAGTTGTTTTAGTATAAGATAAAAACAATGGCATTACCTATCTCAGTTATATTTGTATAAAATACTACTACCCTGTGAAACTATATTTTAACCAATGTAAAAGTGGCACACATACATAATACTTATATTATTGTTTTTTTGTAGCAACTACAACAACCTCACCAAGTAAGTACTTAATACTGACAACAAAACGTTAATGGAAATGTAGTACTCTATCACCTTATAAAATTTTATATGATGACTATAGTTAGGCTAATACAAAACCAGTCAGTTCTTAGTCCTGAGATTATAATTGCACATATTTGTTACATCTATTGGATGTGTACATTTGTTACACGAAGCTCCCTTTTAACAAATAAAATAAAGCAGATATCTGATACACAAGTTATTCTTAAATTTGAAGCAACCACTTCACCTCTACAAAGTATGAGTCAAAAGAACGGGAACCCTAGTAAGAGGGGTGATTATTATTATTATTATTATTATTATTATTATTATTATATATAGTTCAAATCTTACATGAGTTAACACTTAACAAGAGCACAAACCTGTGCATTCTTGTGTGGGAATTCAACACTGTAACCTTATAGAAAAGTAACATTCAAAACCTTAGATAAAAAATCCAAGATATTTAGATAACAAAAAGTCTGCCTTATAATATGACAAAGCCAGTACTAATGATTATATTTATTAAAGGGACAGTAACACCAAAAAATGAAAGTGGATAAAAGTAATTACTATATAATGTAATGCTGCCCTGTACTGGTACAACTGGTGTATTTTCCTTAGAAAGACTACTATAGTTTATATAAATAAAGCTTCTGTGTAGCCATGGGGGCAGCCATTTACAGGAGAAAAGGCACAGGTTACTTAGCAGATAACAGATAAAACCCCATTATATTCTACAAAGCTTATCTGTTATCTGCTATGTGCCTGTGCCTTTTCTCCTTTTTCCCAGCTTCAATGGCTGCCCCATGTTGACATAGCAGCTCATTTATATAAACTATAGTAGCATTTCTGTTGCAAACTTACCAGTTTTACCCACGCAGGGCAACTGTACATTATATTTTAATTACATTAAAACACTTTCATTTTTTGGTGTTACTGTTCCTTTAAAACATGGTGCTACTGCACCCTTTTACATAATAATAAACTTAACACATATATTGGTCTGTTTGCAGCAACCACATCAACTTCACCAAGTAAGTACTGAACACTTCTCACTTAACAAGATGGAGTCATTAAAGACAAATATTGTCAAAACAAATCTGTGCATGTACATGAAGGATTTTAACACAGTACCAAAACTTTATAGAAACATAATTTTCTATTAAACTAGAAACATAATTTTCTATTATTGATTCGTATAAGAATTTTAAAAATCTTACAATTATTTTACGATTATTCTTAGGGTATTAAGGAATTATTTTTCATATATTCAGGAGTTATTGGCTACTTACAGAGATTTATTTAAATGATATTATAAAGAAACATGTGATTTTAATAGAATCTCTGCTCAAAGTAGCTCTTGTTTCAAACCCCACAAAAAACAGCCTAATTCTTCTTTTGGAAGGGGGGAATTTACCAAAACGTGTTTTTTTCCGGGTTTTTATTTGTTTGAAAAAAATTGCAAATTTTTTAACTTGACACATGATGACTGAAACTTTTTTGTATTGTCGCAGAAAAGCTAGTGTAAAAAAAAACTAAAAGCATGAAGCAAAGTGAGATCTTCCAATTTTAAAGGTGACATCTGCCATTCACTTTTACATGATCTCCGCAAGTTTTAGATGGTGTATTTTTAGATTCAGAATCCAGATTTATTATTTGCATAATAAATCCCACAAAAGTCACATTATTTTTCTGCAACAAATTAGGGTTTTTGGCGTCAAAAATCCCAAACTGAACATATCAAGTATTTGTAAATGCCCCCCAGTACTGGACATCAGGTTTAATCCATGAGTTTGGACTGTATTTTGAGTACGCTCTAGCTTCAAAAAATATAGTTATATTAGTAAAACAAAGTGCCATCTCCAGGACAGCTGGCAAGGGTGTCAGTATCATTTTAAGCTGAATGACAAATTGGAAGTTATGAAATAATAATATATTGTACTTGCTTTTGTAGCAACAACTCCAAGAAAGTACTTACCACTGAAAAATGTTAACTGAAGTGTTTGGAGTTTCCTATACTAATGGAACTTTACTCACAAAGTAATCTATATGTTAGGACTATGCCTATGACTTATGTCAATACTTATATTTATATAATTTGCAACATCTGTTCCTTGAGTTTGGACTGTATTTTGGGGCCACTCTATCTCCAAAACTATTGTCATTTTTGTAAAGCAAAGTGAGAACTTTAGGAAGTTGGGCCCTGGAAATGGCACTGGAAATGTTTTGAGCAGGTGTATCAATATCATTTTGAGCTGAATAACAAAATGGACGTTATATGATAATATTGTATTATACTTGATTTTGCAGCATCCACAACATCTCCAACAAGTAAGTATTTACCAATGACAGCAAATTGTAAACTTGTATAGTAGAGCAGAATGGTATGTTTTTATTGAGTGGCTCTGTGCAGGCTATGAGAAAACCTAGGAAATAGTCCCTCCTATGAAGAGTACTATGTATCATATATTGCCAACCCTGCCTCTATGCCTCAGGCAAAAATATGGGGCAATCAATTACTTTTACTTTCCATTCAGCACTTCCTAGATGTCCCAACATTCCTTACATTCCCTATCTCTCCTATTCATCTATAATATTTTAGCCTGTGCAGAGGCATGGGCATTGGGCACAAGATCCCAAATTCTGGCTCATACACAAAATTTTCTGAAGATGCAAAACCCTAAAAAAAATGTGTCCATAAAATGGCATTTGCCTGCTTGCTGTGATTGTGTGATTTCAAAATGACACTATTTACGTAGCAAATAGGAGGGGGAGTTATATCAATCCAACTTGCAGAGCAGCAGTAGTTTCTCAGAGCAAAAGTCTGAAATGGGAAATGAAGAATATGGCTAGCCACATGCAAAATCTTAAAATTTAATTTTTTTAAATTCTGTTGAGCTGTTGAAAAAATGGATTTCAATGCAGGATTCTGCTGGAGAAGCTCTATTACTGGATATGTTTTGAAATAAAACATCTTTTCCCATGACTGTATTCCTTTAAGAATGCCTGGGAAATTAGTCAAACATAAACACATAATTATACATTGCTTTAACAATAATTGTTTTAGAAAACTACAAAGGGAAAAAAGCAATTGATACAATGTCTGTTTAAGACAATAGGCACAGGCAGATGAACTGTATTTGAGGAGAAAATACACATTCCCCTCAAACAGGTGTATTAACATGTGAGGAATATATATATATATATATATCTCAAAATAAAACAGCCAGCACCAAGGGTCTTTGTGTTTCAAAAAATCTCTCGTGTATTATAATTGCATATACATGCAATTATAATACACAAGAGATTTTTTGAAACACAAAGTCCCTTGGTGCTGGCTGTTTTATTTTGATATTTATATGATATCCCGTGCACAGAGCAGCAGGTTTTGGAGTGTGGTGCTGTCGTGTGGACTGTTTTATATCTATTTATATATATATATATATATATATATATATATATATATATATATATACAGTATATTGGTTTTGTTTCTTTTTTGCACAAAAGAATATTTGTATCCTGATTTATTTCTAATTTATTCTAACAGCAACATCTGTGACAACAACAACTTCAACCACAACATACAGCACATCATGTTCCTGTTCTTATAAAGGAAAATTATATTCACCAGGTAAATAAGCCACTACTATAATGTATTTATGTTCATTAAAAAGCCACTTAACCCAACCATAAAAGTCCCTTCCTGCTACCTCATAGTTCTCTATAGAAGTTGAGGAAAAACTTACAACTTGCAACCCTTCAGCTGTTGTTAATTTATAATGCTGTCTTTACCAATGTCATGCCTTTCCTGGCCTAGCCACAGTGAAGGCTGAGATATATTACAGGTATAGGATCTATTTTCCAGAATGGGAAGGACCTGGTGTTTTCTGCATAAGGGCTCTTTCCATTATTTGGATTGCCATACCATAAGTCTTCTGAAAATCATTAACTAACTTCTTATTCCACTTGATTTCCCTTGTTCCACTGGGATGAGGGAAATCAAGCCAAACTGTCAAATATACTTAATCTTCAGAGGAACAACTAAACCATCCAAGAAGGATTGTTTTGCCACCAATATGGTAGTATTAGTTAACCTCAGGTACAGAGTGATGTTTTATTATTACAGAGAAAAAAAAGGAGATTGTTTTTAAAGCTTAGAACTATTTACTTAAAAAAAGACTCCATGGGAGATGGGCTTCCCTTATTTGGGCCTGGATTCTGGATAATAGGTTTCCAGACAAGGGATCATATAACTTTTAATTCTTTTTTAACTGAGTGTGTGTATGTATATATATGACATACACACAGATAGAGTAGGCTTTAATGATGTATTAATCACAACACAGTGCAATGTTATACACCCTTCCCCAGTGAATATAGTTTAGAGGAATAAACAGGTGAGCCCCCTGAGTGCAACTAAGATTTATTTATCACAGCAGATGAAGGGCAACAGTATTTTTATACAACAGCAATATAGAATAATACAGTTAGCTAAAATTTATATCTACAAGGACAGATAACTGAAGAGATAACTTCTTCTTGCAGGTCAGGAAATAACAAGTAGTTCAGTTCTTGGAATATGCTACAGTATTGTATGTGACATCAATTGTAATGATGGGGCAAATGCAATTGAGGTACCTTGTGAAACAACACCACCAACTACTACAACTAAAACACCACCAACTACAACTAAAACACCACCAACTACAACAACAACCACACCACCAACTACTACAAAAACACCACCAACTACAACAACCACAACTATATCATCGTCAACAACTACAAAGACACCATCTACAACAACCACAACAACTACAACACCAACATCTACAACAACCACAACAACTAAAACACCCACAACTACAATACCAACTACAACAACCACATCACGTACAACATCGACAACTACAACAACAACTACAACAACTACAAAAACTACAACACCAACAACTACACCAACTACAACTAAAACAACTACAAAAACAACGACAACTCCAACAACTACAAAAACAACAACCAAATCAACCACTAATACAATCAGTACAACTACTCCTTGTGTGGTGAGTTTTTCTAAGTGTATATTAATATTCAAAATACATAAAATGACTGGCTATATACTTTTAACAGTGGAATATTCGTGTTTGCATGAAGCTGCTACTTGTAAGTGTACTGCTGCTGATACGTTTTTTCCAACCTAGAGCTCACCTCTTCCTTTAGAAGTAGATCCAAATAGTAAGCAAGAACGATGTGTTCTGTGCTCCTGGTACATACAGTAGCTGCAGTTACAAATAAATTTGATCTAGACTGCATTTGCAGGTAAATCATTTAGGTACTACTCCTTTTCTCTTAAATGTCCAAACCTTTTATACCATTATAAAATTTGGCACCAAGCCAATGCTTTATTTTTACTGATTTATGTTTTGTTTACTATAGGCTTGTTTTGTGCTCAACTCTAACCATTTTTTGTGAGGTGAGCAAGGCCATCATCAAATTTATCTGAGCAGCTGCTAGCTTCTGTGCTCCAATTGTGCAGATGGCAGTGTGGAAACAACAAGCACAGTGTGCCCCTATGTTGCTCTCCAGTGTTTTTGTATATATCGTATAGTAATTATTTATATAGATTAATGACTATTTCTACATACATTTCATTGTTTAGATTTTGGTTGTTCTTGAACTGCATGAGTGATTTATGAAACTGAAGAACAATCCTGCTGAGATCAAAAATGGGAGTGTATGGAGTCATGCTTCTTATTTCTGTGTTTTGTTATTTCTCATGTCTACAGCCCTATACAAACTGGCAAATTTGTAACTGCACCAAAGCTATATGCAATGCAGCGGGTCAACTACAGATTGTTCAAAAAGGTTGTGTACCTCCACCAGCAATTACATGTGCCAATAAAATGAAGCCACTCGCTGTGCCCGATGATGACTTATGTTGCTGGCATTGGGAGTGTCCATGTAAGTAAATCTAAATCAAATTACATCTTTGGGGGTGGTTTATAAAAGGCTATCTTTTATTATTTAGATCAGGCCTGGACTAGGATCCTCCTAGACCCACATTTCCAGTGGGATTCTCTTGTTTAGCTGTAGATACCACTACAGACATTTTCTTGAAGTTTTGTTGTTTTTTTTTAATTATAATTTATACATTGCAATCTTAAGTCTAGACTTATTCCCAGTGTTTGCTTCTATTTGCTCCCATTTTTGCTCAGTGGCATCTAATACAGTTGTAGATTACTGGCTTGCATGAGTAACTCTTATATTAGGAGATGATTGTTTCATAGCCTGTAAAGAGAGGCTGATTTATAACCATCAGTACTAGATTGCATAAGTGCAGTTGCCGATAGCAACCAATCTGCAATTTATTTTGAACAGTCTACAAGGTATTGATTGGTTGCTGGTGGCATCACACTTGCACAGGCTAGCAAGCACTGTATTTTATTCAATGAACTCGAGAGTCCTAAAGAGGAAGAAAATGGTTCAGGAATATACAATAACTGAAGCACATCTCTATTACTATTGCTTTAAATATAGGTAAAAATGGGAAAAAATAATATGATTAATGCTTTAAATTAAAAAAGTCAGACTTGCTTAGGTTGTGTGAATATGTAGTATTCTAAAAAAAAAAAAAACACAAACCTTGTGTCTTCCAACCTTTTTTTTAGATTCCAATTAACCTACATTATTATATGTTTTCTAGGTATGTGTGCTGGCTGGGGAGATCCTCATTACCTTACCTTTGATGGAACCTATTATACTTATAGTGGAAACTGTACCTATGTTCTTGTGGAAGAAATTGTGAAAACCATTGATAACTTTGGTGTTTACCTTGACAACTATAACTGTGGAGATACAACTGGTGTTACCTGCCCACGCAACCTTACCGTACTATACGAAACTCAGGAAATCACAATTTCCCCCACATCTTTTGCTCCTATAACCTTAGAGGTAAACAATGTCCACATTCCTTTAAAGTTAAAGAAAAACTATACCCCCAAACAATATAGGTCTCTATAAAAATATATTACATAAACAAGCTCATTTGTAAAACCCTGCTTCATCTAAATAAACCATTTTCATAAAAATACTAGTATGTGCCATTGGGTACTCTGAAAGAATTATGGGCTGCCTCCTGGGATCATAGGATTCACAGGGCACACAAACAAGCCAAGGCACACATACATGCTAGGCCACATCAGCCAATGAATGGGCAGATTTCTGCCTTTTACTCCCACACTTCTTCCTGGTCAGGTGATCTCTGAGGGAACACACAGACCAGCACTAAATTGTGGCTCAAAGGAAAGGATGTATTTACTGATATATTATATATATATATATATTCCAGTTTTGCTAATTTTGCTAATAGGTCACTTAACATAATAAAATCTGTTGGTTAAGTATTCATTCTGGGGATATATTTTTTCTTTAACTGGTGACAATGTTACCACTATATTACACATGGACAAATGTGTAACAAATGTGCCTGCAAACTTAGCCACCCATAGGATGACATTATTTAAACCCAAGTGCTTGGTGGCAGATTTATGAAGTACTGTATTTTTTATTTTATCTAGAGGGTTGTTGTGTAATTTATCACATACCTAATCCATAAAAACATGCACTATTCTATAAAAACACTTTTCTGGGTGTCAGAAAAAAAAAATCCCTCAAAAATTGGCAAAATATTTAACTGTCCTTTTTTATTTTACTAGTTTAGTACAGGTTTGGGATCCCTTATCCAGGAACCCGTTATCCAGAAAGTTCCAAATTATGGAAAAGCCATCTGCCATAGACTCCATTATAAGCAAATAATTCTAATTTTTAAATATTAGAAAAAAAAACCCAATACCTTGAACTTGATCCCAACTGAGATATAATTAATCCTTATTGGAAGCAAAACAATCCTAATGGGTTTATTCAATATTTAAATGATTTATTAGTAGACCTAAGTTATGGAGATCCAAATTATGGAAAGATTCATTATCCAGAAAACCCCAGGTCCCGAGCATTCTGGATTACAGGTCCCATACCTATATTGTATAAAACTCCCCCTTACTGGTAAAAGTACATTATCAATGGATAGGTGCAACATTATTAGCCCATACTATTTGGACATGCTGATATGTGGGTTGTGAATATTTCATCACATTCACCTATATTTTCCTAGACACGTGTAAATGGACAACTTGTATTGCTACCATTTACAAAATTTGGAGTGAACATTTATAAAGCTGGAGTATTTTATGTGGTTGAACTACCAGATCTGAAGACCAATGTCACTTATAATGGTGTGACCTTCACCATCGAGATGCCATACAGAAAGTTTTACAACAACACACATGGACAATGTGGTAAGTTATAACATAAAGTTTGAACTCAGAACTTTGTAAGTATTTCTAAGTTTTAGGATCCTCTGTATAACTCCAATCTTGTTCAGACACTGTAGGTAGATTTTCTGTAAACCTACATGTTTATGTGCGCTTGAATATTTGTTGTTGCTAGCACTTTAGCTCACATTTCAGTGTTCACAGTTTCTTTCTAGTTTGTTTCTGATTAACGCTTTGCTAGTTAACAAACTTACTTCAGTACTATATTAGTAATGAATCTTTTGTTTCCATTTATCTTTCCTATGCTAAATACAATAACAAGCTGTCACCAATGAGGTGTGAAGAAAATTTGTGATTGTCATAGCAACGTAATGCTTCCTTGTTATCATGCAGCCACTTTTTGTCTACTCATGGTAGCCCCAATGTAGGTGACACTGTGAAACACTATAGGAGGTGCATGGTCTCTGTTTCAGTGATATGACCGTTCAGTAATCAATAGATCTATTGTAATGAATATGTTTTGTTGTGTGACATATGCCTCAGTAAACTCATGTGTATCTGCAGCATTCACTGTTATACAACCTTAAAGGAGAATGCAAGTCAAAATTTAAAAAGCATACTGCCCAATAGTCCTCCTATTGTTTAGTAAAAACGCCACACTTTTGGCTCACCTAATCAAATATTTACTCAGTTACACTTACTTCACATTTTCTAGAACAGGCAGCCATCTCTAAAAAGGTATTCTCCCTTCCTTTCCCTCCTTGCTTCATACTGCACATGTGTTTCATTCCCTCCCCCACTCCCCTCTGCCAGATCCGCTTCTGATTGGCTGGTGGGCATGGGTAGCTCAGAACAGGAGACAGGATCAAGTTACACACATGCTCAGAGAATAGGAAGGCTGCCGCTGGCAGCCTACAGGTAGGGGAGAGAGACTTCAGTGATGTCACTGTAGTCTTCACACTGCTGTAGGCTGCCAGCACCATATCTCAGAGAAGCAAGCAGGGATCTGGGAATTTAGATATGCAGTAAGTACTTAAAAAGAATGCCTTTAGACTTACTTTTAATTTATATTAACCTTTCATTGTCCTTTAAAGAATCTTTAAAGGAGAAGGAAAGGCATTTTATATTTTACTGCCAATAGATTTGACACATTAGTGCCACCCAGAACACTTTATTTATTCTGCAGAAATCATTACCATACCTGAGTAAACAGCTCTAGAAGCTTTCTCCATTTGCTCCATTTCTCCAAGACAGCATCTGCCATTTTAAATAGCTTCCTGTTTGCAGTCCAGCTATGTTATCACACTTTCCTAAGGGAGGGGAGAGGGAGTTCTTAGCATTCTTATGGGAAGAGAGGAAAGGGGAGAGAGGAGAGATCTGCACAGACTTTGGCCACAGGAATTAAGGATTTTTGTGAGAGAGGAATTCACACACCCTAACAACATGTTTACAAAAAAGGAGACAAGAAATCCTGTGTTTCGTTTGATAGAGGACTTCTGTGAGTGCAATGGCTGTATATACATAGACCTTTCTGATAAAGCTTACTTAGTTTTTACCTTTTCTTCTCCTTTAAGTGTTATAAAAATTCAGGTGTCAAGTTTTATTTTTATTTGCATTTTCTAAAACAGCGGGGTCTACAAAAAACTGTAATATAATTTCACTTTTTTTTTTTATCTTAGGTACCTGTACTAACAACCAAGCTGATGACTGCTTGTTATCTAATGGTACAGTCTCAACTAGCTGTGTAGCTATGGCTGATTCTTACACTATAAATGACCCAGCTAAACCTCAATGCAAGAGCAACCTTACACCACCACTACCGGTTCCAGCTTCATGCAGATCTCCTCTCTGTGATCTCATCATGGGACCGTAAGAATTGGTTTTAGATTCATACAAGGAAATAGTTTAGAAACCAATATGGACATTGTTCCTTTAGTTGTAATAATATTTTTTGTGTGTGTGTAAAAATTTCTTGTTGGGTTAGGAGCATATCTCTGCATACAACCATAGACTAAGTACTGATACAGCCTATGAAATATGTGTAAATTTTAGCTAGTGAAGACAAGCTAGGCACCAACACTTGGAAATATATGCTTGTTATTTTAGTTTGTTCTTGCTGTTTTTTAGAAACAGGAACAGTTTTACCTCCCTGAGTAGCGAACTACACAGAAATCACAATCTGCAATCTGTGCATAACGGTTTTCCTCTGTGCCCATTTGAGATATAATTTGGGATCATCTTGCTACTCAACCAACTGTATTTGACTGTAAAAGGATATCATTTTATAGCTATAGAGCCAAGCAAACATAGCACAATGGAAGTATGTCCCCATGTTTGTCCTGCATAACTCACAAATTGCACCACTGTATGGCATCAATAGGAATTTGTTATCATAATTGATAGAAAAACATGTATTTATTTTTTTGTATTTAAATTAAAGAATCAAGGGGATGTATGCAAGTCCTGTTTAAGGGCTTGAAAGAACATAATTACATTATTTCAATTTAGATTTGCTCTTTGAGGATTAATGATATATTATTAATAGTATTGATGGTCAAAGGGCCTATTTATCAAAGTACGATCGTCTCCGAATACAAATCAATCGTATTTTTTTCTAAGTTTTTGTACCTTGCATATTTTCACTGATTTTGTGGTTAATTTGCTCAACTTTTTCATACTGTGCGTCAAAAATTACGCATCAAAATCGTATTGTCGTGCCGAGTACAAAAGTTTTGGATTCATTCAAGCTTCGGTATCGTGACTTTCCTTGGGCCAGGTTGGAGCCGCAGAGTGCCATTGAGCCCTATGGGAGACTTTCCTTGGGCCAGGTTGGAGCTGCAGAGTGCCATTGAGCCCTATGGGAGGCTTTCCTTGGGCCAGGTTGGAGCTACAGAGTGCCATTGAGCCCTATGGGAGACTTTCCTTGGGCCAGGTTGGAGTTGCAGAGTGCCATTGAGCCCTATGGGAGACTTTCCTTGGGCCTGGTTGGAGCTGCAGAGTGCCATTGAGCCCTATGGGAGACTTTCCTTGGGCCGGGTTGGAGCTGCAGAGTGCCATTGAGCCCTATGGGAGACTTTCCTTGGGCCGGGTTGGAGCTGCAGAGTGCCATTGAGCGCTATGGGAGACGTTCCTTGGGCCAGGTTGGAGCTGCAGAGTGCCATTGAGCCCTATGGGAGACTTTCCTTGGGCCGGGTTGGAGCTGCAGAGTGCCATTGAGCCCTATGGGAGACTTTCCTTGGGCCAGGTTGGAGCTGCAGAGTGCCATAGAGTCCTATGGGAGGCTTCCAAAATCATGCACAGAAGGATCAAAGTCAGAAAGGTTTTCCCACCGCTTACGATTGTTCGGATACAAAAATTTTGTGACTTTCGGATTGCCAATACAATATTATTGTGACTAATACGATTTTTTTCGTAAGCATTTTGATGATATTTGCCATCATCAGAAATTATCGTATCCAATCCAAATTTTTAATGAATCTGCACCCAAATGTTTACTTCCCACAACATTCATAACTTGTAGATGTCATAAAAGGTTCAAGACATACCAGTTCAAATTGATATGTCCCCTTTCACATTTTTTAGATGAACTAAATCTTTTTTTTTATATCTCTTTAAAGGATCTTCAAAGCATGTCATGCTGCCCAACCACCAGGGCCTTTCTACCAAGCCTGCCTTTACGACAGCTGCAATGTGGCCAACTCAAACATTGAATGTACTAGTCTGCAACATTATGCCACAATCTGTGGTGATCATGGCATCTGCATTCCATGGAGGAGCCAGGCTCTGGATTGTCGTAAGTTTACTATGGCAGCTTTTATGGCATAGATTAAACTCATCACTTAATAAAGTTGCAGAATATTCATATTCAATAAAATAATTTGTTTATTTGACTATAAAAGTAATAATTCATATTTTTTTCAGCAATCTCTTGTCCATCTGACAGAGTGTATAATGCATGTGGCCCAGCTCTCCCAGTAACCTGCAAAACTGCGTAAGTAGTCATCCTTGTATGATGTTGAGATGAAATTTGTAAAACCTTTAGTTACGATACTGAATCACAATAGCCTTGGATACTATGCTTGGATGAATTTTGGAACAAGCATAGTATCTGAGGCTATTGTGATACTAAAATCTAGTCTAAAATCAGTTAGTATTGATGTTGGTATGTATTTATACAGTATATGAGTGTATAGATAGATCAGTATAGGTTTGTGTGTGCTGGGTTCACTTGGAAGGGTTGAACGCTGATCTTTTTTCAACCCTATAAGACAATTATGTAGGGCATCAACAAATAAACCAATAACAGGCTTATATAATAGTTTTTTTTTCTTCTCATCTCAAAGTGTTTCCTGATATTTACACATATCTGCTATTTATTCAGATGGATTACTTTTCCATTATTATAAGAAAATGAATCCTGGCCATGGGCATTTAAGAACCCATTTATGATTGGCCATGCTTTCATGCTCAGACAGGAAATGCTGTGTAAGTTTACCAATCACATAAAAGCTGACAAAGTTTTCCTTCATTACAAAAGTGGTTGGCCAACTTCTGAAGATTACCAAGCTTTTTCAACACAAACTCCACTTGATTAGTAAACTCATGTGGTTTTTCCTATATGTCAGGCAACCCCTCTCTCACCTTATTCCAATGTGAAGTGATAGATTATGGGACAATGACAATGAACTGAATAAACGGAAGAAGCCACTCGGATGAGTGGTGAAAAGTTTTCAAGAAAGTGAAGTCCCATTGATTTCACTTCCAAGCTAACATTTTTTATATTTCATTTTGAAATTTCACATGGGACTGGCTATATTCTTCATTTCCCAGGGTGCTACAGCCATGTGACTTGTAGTTTGATAAACTTCAGTCACACTTTACTGCTGAGCTGCAAGTTGGAGTGATATAACTCCCTCCCCCCCAGCAGCCGATCAGCAGAACAATGGGCAGGGAGCAAGATAGCAGCTCCAAGTAGATACCAGAATAGCATTTAATAGTAAGAAATCCAAGTCCGGCTTGGGACTCCTCCTGTTACATGGGAGTGGGAGAATCAATAGGTTATCCGAAAGCTGTTCTAATGTGTAGCGCTTGCTCCTTCTGAATGCTCCTAATTAGGCACATTGCACTGAGATGGCTGCCTACACACTAATATTACAGTTAATATATATATAAACATTGTGTATTTATCAGTGGGTAAACGTTTGAGTTCACCATTTAATAAACAGGCTCTAAAAAATCACATAATGGGCATTTTTTTTCTGTGGTGAGCTCTAGTCTCACATTTTTGATAAATCTGCCATACATTTTTACTCCTGTCAAGAACATTATTTCACCAATCCATTGTTTTTATTTTAAAGTAAAACATTCTACTTCATTCAGAGGATTCTTGGGAAACATAAACAATAGGAGTTCACAAAACACTGGTTGTGTTTAAATTACAGTACATTCATTTAAAATCTTTGTGCGATCATTTACCAGGCCATCAGATGCGGCAGCACTGAAAAATGACATACGTGTTATGGAAGGATGCTTCTGTCCAAGCGGCACCATGCCATTTAGTACGGGTATCGAAATCTGTGTAGGCACCTGTGGTGAGTATACGTACTGGTGATTTACCCAGATAGGCTAACCTATCTATAGCACAATACACAGTTTCTATTCACAGCAATTTACAGAAGGATTCTTAGCTCTCTTTGGGGAGAACATTAAAAATGTTGGTCTTATCTTATAGAAAGCCCTGTTGCTCTGGGGTATCTTAGTGCCATGTAAGCCTGAGAAGTGGAATGTAGTGATGAGCGACTTTTTTCGCCTGGCATAGATTCGCAGGGAATTTCCGCATTTTGCCAGTGGCAAATAGTTTAGTGAAACTTCAGAGAAAATTCGCCACCGAAAAATTTGTTATGTGTTAAAAAAGTTTTGGTCGCAGCAAAATATCCACAGTCAAAATGGGTGCAGTCGCATCAAGAAAGGCGCAGTCACGTCAAAATGGCCGCGGACGACAAAAATAGACACGGTCTTCATGTGGCTGCAGACACAATGGGACCCATTTATTAATTTCTAGTGCTAATAATCATTGATTATACAAATTACACAACAATTGTGTGATAAATTTATTGTAGAAACACAAACAAATACAAAATTACACCATATAAAAGCTGTTAAGGCCATGTAGAAGTTAATAGGGGCTGTCCTAGACAAATTGTAACTATCTTTATTTTATTCGTCCTTTTAGAGGTTTTGAGGTCTTTTTTTTCCATTTCTAATTGCACTAAAAAAAAACCAAAACACAAAATTTGAGGTGTTTATGTTCATACTGTATTAGTTCTGTATTTGAATTTATTTGTGATTTTTCAGTTCTGATCTTATAATAAATGTCCAGACATTTGTTGTTTTAGTGGAAATTAGTTTTTCATGGTTTTAAAAAATTCTAAAACTGCTAAAATCATAATGTTGTTAGGAATTTTAGGAAGTCTGTTAACTATAAAAGAACTGCATATTGCTTCGAAATCCTCACCAAACAAAAAAGCATGTTTGTCTTTATACTTTTGGGCCATTTGGGATTTGCAACCATTCTGTATATATAGTACCCATGCAAGTAAAATACAGGTAGGGTGGATACTAAAAAATTGCTTGAGAATGGTGAAAAAAAGTGAATAAAACTTTATACTCCTTTCTGAATGTAAATTAAATATGTTGGGCATAGTATTATTTCTTAGTGGATTTAGATATAACTCCATGATTTTGGAACTTTGCTCTTATAGTAATTGTTTTCTGTTTCTTCCAGGGTGTGTGGGACCAGACGACATCCCCCGTGTGGTATTTATTTTTGGATTTATATGCAATATATGTAATATTGTTTTGTGAGCCTATGTTACAGTTTTATGAAATAATATAACTTTAAACTTCTGTTGATGTTTAGGTCAGTTTATGTGCATGAATAAAACATATCCTGAAAAAAAATACCACCCTTCCTATTTTGCTTGGCCAAATGGCAACCTTATTTGCACATTATTTAAATATTTACCGTTAATTTTCTTATTGAAATAAGTGTTGTGCCATGGTTGCAGTTGAAAAGCCAGATGAAAAAATAAACTGTGCAGAAGTTTATTGAATGCCCTCTTACATACATTTGTAACTGCCAGCCCCACATAAATATATATTATTAATTAATAATCTGCTCATATCATTTAACCTGTTGGTCAGCAATTACATTACACTATTCTCTTCTAACTTCTTGCAGTATGGTGAAACCTTTGAGTTTAACTGTGCCGTCTGCACCTGTTTGGAGGGTGGTCGTGGAATAGTGTGCCAACAACAACAGTGCCTTGATGTAGTCAATGCAACTTGTACTCTGGAAGGTTTCTACTCAGTGACTCAACCAAGTGCTACAAACAAATGTTGCACTGAAACTGTATGCAGTAAGTTTATCTAATAAACTAATATCCTGTTAAATGTAAAATATACTCAAATATGCTAAAATAATTAACAGAAGTTTATTCAATGGAGCTTATATTAAAAAAAAATGCTTAAACAAATACATACCCGATTCCACAGATTAAAAAGGAAACCATGGTGCTTGTAAGAATCATTTCCCAACCTTACATTAAACTCACAGTGTCAGGCAACCCCTATCTCACCTTATTCCATTGTGAACTGATAGATTCTGGGACTTCACTTTCAAGCTACCAGACCAATTTCATCTTGCTTGTGAGATAATGGTGCATCTGCAAATAAGAAACTAAAGAAGATCTTCACATACGTTTGCTCTGAAGCACTGGAAATTTTTGACAAGCTCTTTTACCTTTCTGGTTCCTGTCACTAAAGGCTTTGGCTTTGCAAGAAGACCACTTGTATTTGCCCTGGGTCTTAGACACAGTACCTGAATCTCATTAGTTATTTTTACTTGGGGAAACAAACCATACAGGGTTGTCTAGTGTTTGGGCACCTACTGTGATAACTTTTTAACATCACCCTAGGGCATAGGTAGCCAAAGTATGGAGCTGGATGATTTGGGGAATATATTGGAAAAGTGTTCATAAGTAGTTTTGGATACAACTAGAATAACAGTGAGATTATTTAACTTCATTATGAGCTAAGGGGCTCAGTATTTAAATCAAACTTAACTCCCAATGGTCCATGGCAATCAAAGAAAACTCATTTTGGTTTATCTGTTTTTTAGGATGTGACCCAAGTCTGTGCTCTAATAACTTCCCTGTATGTGGACCTGGATATGAAATTGTTGGAGACGTTGATGCAGGGCATTGCTGTCCTACTTATGTTTGTAGTAAGTTTGTGCTTAAGATATTTTTTTATTTTTTTATGAAACTACAAGTCAAACTACAGCACACTAGTCTTAAATTGAAATAGTAGAGGGTTTGCAGGGGTGTGAGCCCAGAATAGGAGATAGGAGAAATGTGACAGCAGTTTGGAATAGCAGTAGGTGAGGTGGTAAGGGGAAAGTTGGGGAAAACTAGGTTAAGCAAACAGAGGAAATAGAAACAGAAATAGGGGAAAAAATGGTAAGGAGGTAGGGAGAATATTAAAAAAAAGTTTTTAGGTGGGGGAAATGGGCCAATAAGGTGAGGAAATAGGCAGATAGAATAAGATGTGAAGGCTGGCAAAGTAGATTTAAATAATAAGGATAGAAGACAGGAAAGGGGTAAATAGTTTTCTAGGGGTTAGGTACTGAAGGGAAAAGAGAGTTGGAAAGATAAACAAAATAGTAAGGGTAAAGAAAAGTGGGGGAGGTTAGTTGAAGCTGGGAGGAAGAATAGGAGAAGAAAGGATTGTTGGATGAATAGCATTACAGAAAAATAATTGAAGGGAAACTGAGAGCAGAGGATGGAGAGTTGGTGTGATAGCTGAACAAACTAAAAATTAGACTAGTTTTTCAGGGACCAGAAAAAAATGGTGCAAAATCCGGGAAAACGAAAAACCAGGGAAGTTTATTATGTGTTATATAGTAGTGGGACCACAAAACAATGGTGTAAAATCAGGGAATGTAAATCTGAGGTTTCACTGTAATAAGATATAAAGCTAGTGGGTTGTGTTGAATAATGTTTAGCATATATATATATTTCCCAAAGTTCCCTGAGTGTACTTTTCTTCTGGCTAAAAAGTAGAAGCATAATGGTGTATAAAGAATACAAATACTCTTAATATTTTTGCATATTTTATTCCCTTTATAAGTTATTTTTGTAATAACAGTTAGTGATAATGAACACCAGATACACCAGAATATTGAAGGTAATTCATGTCCGGATCACATAATTAATAAAGCAAGAAAGAAGCTGCCAATACTAAAAGTACTGGACATTGTTTCTTGTCTGGTCCTGTGGGAAAAAAACCCAAAAAACATTATATATATATATATATATATATATATATATATATATATATATATATATATATATATATATGTAAAGCCATTGCATTGTTGCAGCACAGCACATTAGCAATAAAAATCAACCATCTTCTGAAATTTTGCATGTCTTTCTTCCAGAACAAAAGCAAGTCTGTGTTAGTGGAAATGCTGAATACATGGTAAGCAGCAATTGTAATAGATAAAATTTTGTCATTTAGAAAATGGAATTCTTAAAGGAAACCTATACCCCTAAACAATGTAGGTCTCTATAAAAAATATATTGCATAAACAAGCTCATATGTAAAACCCTGCTTCATCTAAATAAACCATTTTATAAAAATATACTTTTTTAGTAGTATGTGCCACTGAGTACTCCTAAATAGAAAATTGCCATTTTAAGGAATAAGGGCCGCCCCCTGGGATCATAGGATTCACAGTGCACACAAACAAGTCAAGGCACACATACATTTTAGATTATGGCAGCCAATGAATGAGTAAAGTTCTGCCTTTTACTCCCACACTACTGCCTATTACAGTTAAAGCTGCATTATTTCCTGTCAGGTGATCTAAGGGAGCATACAGACTATCACAAAATGGTGAATCAAGGGAAAGGATATAAAAGGGCAATATTTACTGATATATATATATATTTTTCAGATTCTTTAATATGTTACTCACGGTAATATAAACTATCTGTTGGTTAAGTATTCATTCTGGGGGTATAGTTTTCCTTTAAAATCAAAAATCTAAATCTCCCCACCTAGAATCTGCTAAGATGCTACACAAGCCAATGGGAAGTCTATTTTCAACATTTAAGACTTTCACTTTCCTATTGCCATTAATATTTTTGTTTCTTTCTACCCAATAATACATATAAATCGAAGTCACCAATTTTAACTTGATTGCATTTAGTTCTGATTGTATGAGGGTTTTTTTTTTAATCTGGTTCTTAATCTTATTTAGAAAAAAAAGTAAAGAATTGTTTATATTTTTGTGTTCCCACAGCCTGGATCCCAGGTTTACACAGAAAACTGTGAGGACTGTGTCTGTACTGCAAATCAAAATAACAACTTGACAATAAGTTGCAGCCCAGTTGTCTGCAATGTTCAGTGTCCAACAGTAAGTAGTGTTCAGTGATCATCAGAATATTTTCAAAATGTCATCCCTTTGTCTTACCAGCTTGTATAATACACAAGGCCTCATTTATTTATGAAACAATTATAAATTGCTAAGTGCACAAATGGGCACAAAATTCAGCACACAATGATGTAATTATAAAAAGGTACATGTTTTCATACATGCAACGTGGCAAGTATCAGCCTACTCTGAAACATTACATGTGCATACTTTGATGCAAACCTGGACCCACTAGTAATATCAGGGTTCCCTTAGTGAGTTACTTTAAAAGCCCTAGCTGACTTTGCCAGCCTCACCCCCAAGGCAATATTCAAAGCCAGAATTCCATAAGAGATCGCTACTATGCTCTGCTGTTCCTTACTGAAGACTTGAGATCAGCACTATGTCATTATATCCACCATTGAGTATTAGGCTGCCTCTACCTACAGAGAGGCTGGCCCCAAACTCTGCTACCAGCAGGAGATGCATCTCCCACCATGAGAGAAATTCAGCAGCCCTGCTGCCGGTCCTGAATCTGCAGTGTCTCGATGATAGCAAATCCAAACAGGCTGTCACCTAGCACAAGCAGGAGTAGCGTCTGTATCTATCAACCCAACGTGCAGTCAAAGGAGAAAAGCTCCTTTCTCCCTCTTCTAAAATTTCCTGTGCAGTACTCTGGCAAGGTCCTATCGCTGCTGTGATAGATACAACTTAAAATACATTACCATATAGCCACTGTTTTGACCCAGAGAAAGGCAAAAAACCCAGCCTGAAGCCTGTGCCAATTATGCCTCAAGAGGGAAAGAATTCCCTGGATCAAGGATTTGACTTTCCTTTAACATAAATGATACCATGCAGACTCTCACATTTATACTGTATAATGTTACCGAAACCACAATATAACAGTGCATATAGGAAAACATTCACATTCTGTTATTAATAGATAATATGAGAGCATAAAGAAGAGAATATCCTGGCATTTCAGAAAATATGTAAAAAAGGGGAGGGTGGGTGGGATGTTTCTACCTGTTCAGAAGATAGGAAGTGAACTGCTTCTCTTGTGACATCACATCCCTATCCTTCTCCACCCCCAGCCCAGCTTTCCCCCTCCTTAACTCATTGCTTCTCACCCAATCACAGCTGCATCTGATTCTGCCAATCTTTAAATATAAACCAGTGTAATCTGGCTGCTGGTCATTCGGATCCCTTGTCATGCAGCCCCTGCATTTATAGCTTCAGGACTTCCTTTGGGATCAAAGATCTTAAATATTCTATTTATTCTGTACCATTGAAAGGCCCTGTCATTCTGTTTTATATAAGTTAACCTTTCTAATCACTGTATTAAATATATTCCATATAAAGGAGTTTTTATTTTTATAATGAACTAAACAGGCGCTAATTTAAACCCATATTGGTTCATTCCTCATATTGTGGTAAACATAATAGATTGCAACCACAGTTACACTGGGATTCTGGGGAAAACACTGACTTGTGGTTAAAAAACATGGCCATTTTGACATTGTTAGTAGTCAGTGTTGTCCAGTCAAAAATACTTGTCTCAAATGACACTCAAAATTTTACTTCAACAGGGTTTTGAGGTGAGGAAAAATTCCCCATCTGACTGCTGTGGTACCTGTCAGCAAACCAACTGTGTCCTGAATTATAATGGCGCCTACCGGCTTATGAATGTAAGTTCAGACATAGACATATGTTGCTGTTTAACATATATTTAATTAAGATTAGTGATCAGCGAATCTGTCCCATTTCGATTTGCTGGAAAAATGTGCAAAACTGCAAAAAAATTAGTGAAACGCAGGTACCCCATGACTTTTTTGACACAACCGTGTCTTTTTTAATGCAACCATTCCTATTTCGGCACGACTGCAAATTTTTCGCTACAAAATTTGCAGAAGTTTCAAAACAATTCGCCAATGCTGAAATGTGAAGTTTTGCTGCGAATCCATGCCTGGCGAAAAAATTTGCTCATTACTAATTAAGATAAGTTTTAGATATCCTTATTTTTAATATTTTTGCATGTTTTCAAAAAATATAATTTTACTCTCTACCTTACTACCCTATTTTTTTTTTCTTAGCCCGGTGATGTACTGCCTTCTGTGAATGATAGCTGCACGGTGTACAAATGCTCATTAATCAATAGTCAATTCATCACAACTATTTCTCAAATCGCTTGCCCCTCATTATATGAAGAAGACTGTGAGCCTGTAAGTAATCCATAGGAATGATTTGCTATGTGCCATAATACATATTTCCTTCACACCACAATTTAGAGAATTTTATCCTGTTAGAATGATATGGTCACTAATAAACATGGGTAGTTGCTAAGGTGCAGGATCCCAAGCAGCAGTTTTTATTTTGACAGTGGACAAGTTATGGGAACATATCACATGTTGTCTCAGAAGCAGTGAGGGGATTTAGCAGCCAGAGGGAGTGGGGACAATGGGGAGGAGGAGAGTGTTGCTTGAAGGCAAGGTGTCTTGTGCAGCAATACTTCTTGACCCAATTCTGAATGTTTTCATATTTCTACAACCTTACAATATAGATTGTAAACTCTACGGGGCAGGGACCTCCATCCTCTTGTGTCTTTGACTCTTAACTTATTGCAACTGTATTTATTTTGTATCTATCTGTATTTATTGTTGTACTTGGTATTTATCTATTATTATCTTAATAACCCCCTGTTTGTATTAATGTATTCTACTGTACAGCGCTGCGTACATAAGTAGCGCTTTATAAATAAAGATATACATACATACATACCTTGTACTAGGTAAGAGGGGCCCTGGTCAAATGCTGAGCTTCAAATGAGTGCTTGATCTTGTTAAGTCTGAAAAACACTGCTCTGTACGACATGTGCACCTTGTTTTCTTTGGGGTCAAGGAGGAACAAGGCTGCAATCTTAAATATTCTGTTTATAATTCACCATTCTGCTATATACAGTATAAATTCACATTTTTAATCACTGTATTAAAAATATTCCATATAATTGAGTTTTTATTTTTATAATGAACTAATATCTGCTTTTCTTTCTCCCAATATTAGGGAAGCATTGCGTTATTACCCAACGGATGCTGTAAAACATGTAAGTCCTTTATGCATTGTATGTCTCTGTACCTTTCATTCAGACAACATGCATTATTCATATATTTCCTTTGTAAATACTATATTACAAATTAGAGTTATAAAAAAAATAAAATAAAACAAACAATTAGTATAATCAAAAAGGTCTTTCAACATTAGATTAGATTAGTTTAAAAATACTAGTAAATATATTAAGACCCCTTAAGTTCAGGGCACACGAATAACTGTTTCTACTTTCTATCAAATGGATACAAAAGTAAAGGACAATAGTATGTCTTTTATAGTTAATCAGGACTTCACCATAATTACTAAATGCTAAAGGAAGTGTGACTTATATAAAATATTGTAGAGCCAGGCACATGGACCTGTAATTACCTGTATTACTCTATACAAAAGAAGAAAGTATAGCCAGATAGCAGGGATATAATTTCCCCTCATTTAGTCATGAGGAGCTGTATTTCATTTGGAGCAGCAAAATGTGGTTCTACACAATGAGGGCAGTGAGGTCGCGGAATGTACCATATTGTGATAGTAGATTCTTATCCTTTAGAAAGGTCCCCAGATGGGACCGATACATTGCACTATAATGTGTTTCACCATGTGAAATAAATCATGAGTCTTTCATACGACATAGTGCTCATCCATCTGTAATTGTTTATATAGCACTCTCTTACTCTCTTACATACATATTGTAAACATGCACACACACACATCCAGGCTTTCCTCACAGTAGTTAGCAGGATTGCTGTAATAATCCACTGAACAAGTGAAATTTCCCAGGGTAACATAGGAAGTACAGTAAATAACATAAGTCTTAAGATGTACTCAGGAACTTAACTATAATACTTGCCATCAACATTTCCCATTATCTTAATGATCAGTACAAATGTAGAGGATGAAATTAAATTGATCTTATTGGCTTACAGGATAATATCAATTAATTTTAGTTGTCTGTATAGAAGTTAAGATGCATTCCTGTATGGCTGCTAACCTCGTACAGAAACAGATGGGGCAATCAGGCAGCTTCATTTTCCCTTCTAGGCAATAGGTGTTATTTCATGTATAGGCTAAATTTACAAAATGCTTCTTCAGGAGATTATACAAAATAATTTGATGATGGTTCAGTTGATCAAAATTAGCAATCATTATAGACAAATAGAATTTAAAAACTATTCATGCACTACATAATGGCAAGATTAGGGATTTAGTACTACAAAATTACATTTAAATTAAATTATGGCAAATGTAAAACAACTGGTCCTTCTCTAAGTGGCTGTAACATAACTCATCGCTACAGGTATCCAAAAGAACAGCTCCTGCAATGTACAAGTATTTGATGATTATTTGAACTACCAAGGCTGCACATCTCTACAGAGGATCAGAATGTCTCGTTGTGAAGGATCCTGTGATACCTATTCCATGTAAGATGAAACTGTTACTTCTACTGTAGAGTATTAAAAAATGCATAGATGTCACCAGTCATTTATCTCCATAAGGGTAATGGTAGGCAACAAACTGAAAAAAGGCACTAATTGCCATGCAAGACCCCAAAAGGCCCAGGTCTTTTGAATGTAAGATGCTGAGATTTTCAATGAATACAGCTTGTCTGCATTTGGCAGCACTGTATTCAGGAAGGGTAGGTGGGACGTGTGCACTCAACAGCACTGTATTCATAAAGGAAAGGCCACACCTAATTTAAACATCATTTAAACACACAAATTAGGGATTGCACGTGGGTGCAGGCTGCAATGGAACCCTATACTTACCAACTCTTCTATGGCACTTCACTTTGCACCCCATGCCAGATTAGGGCATAAATACAACCTCTATGAATGAAGAATAAGGATCACAATCTCTCTTTCACCTTATTATAAGCTTATTATTTTCACTTACTGTACTAAACTTTCTTTTCAGGTGCTCATACTTCTAGTTAGACATCTCTTTTAGCTTGCATGTTACTTGCCAGTTATGATACGATCATACCTTTTGTAAGCCATTTTGTTTCTAACTGTAGTAAATGCAACTCTGAAAACAATTTATTCACAACTTCCCATTTATTAAAAATTAGCATTTCTTTTTCAAATTGTAAATTCTGCATGATGAAATTTGAAAGTCACATCTGAAATTAGAGTAGCATATTAGTGAGTAATCCCCTTCAGATGATGAAAAAAACGTCTGACTTCAATATGTAATTTATTACACTGTATATAGAACTCAAGGTTCTGGAACCAATCATCATACTAGATGCATATTCAGAGATATTTGTTTCTTTATTTTCTAAAGATCCCTGGTTCTAACATAAATATATGCAGTTTATCATTGTGCCATTGACACAATTATCTGGATATTGTGAGACTTGACATATTTCAAAAAATGTTTATAACTCTCATGTTAAAGGGCCAGTATCCTTTTTTTTTTTGTTTCATTTTTCCATTTCAGTTTGTTTATTTTCACCCAAGCTTCTCTGAATATAATAGTCACTCATCCTGTAGTTTTAGGGGCACATTTACTAAGACACGAATCTGAACCGAATTGGAAAAATTCCGATTTGAAAACAAACATTTTGCGACTTTTTCATATTTTTTGCGATTTTTTTCGGCGTCTTTACGACTTTTTCGTATCCATTCCGAAAGTTGCGCAAAATCTGGCGATTTTTTTCGTAGCGTTAAAACTTGCGCGAAAAGTTGGGCCATTTTCGTAGCGTTAAAACTTAAAAGGTGCGACGTTTCGCGCAAGTTTTAACGCTACAAAAAAAAATCGCAACTTTTTGCGCAAGTTTTAACGCTACGAAAAAATCGCCAGATTTTGCGCAACTTTCGGAATGGCTACGAAAAACTCGCATTTTTTCGCACAAATCGTATTAGTAACGAAAAAGTCGTGACAATTTTCCCAAAAAAAATCGCAAAATACCGATCATTACGAAAAAAACGCAATCGGACGCATTCGGCCCGTTCGTGTCTTAGTAAATGTGCCCCTTAGCCTTGCCTATGCCGCCATTGTCCCTACAGCCTCCTGTGTTTTATTCTTCTTAGCAAGAAACAAAAAAAAAGGCTTTTCTTTACAGCCATATAGTATTATATGACGCAGGATTGTCCAGACCAAATGTGTGTAAAGGACATTCTTCATAGATTATTAAATAGGCTCATTCCTCGATGTTGCATGAATTTATTTAGTATTTTTTATTTAGTAGATGGAGCAGATAGATAGTTTAGGGGGTATGGTATAATTTATTATGGGCTGTTTTCTGGTCAAAAATAAGAATAGAGAATTTGCAAAGTGTAAGCCCCCTACAATTAAAATTAATGCCAGTATATTTTTTCTGTATATTTTTTAGGTACTCTGCTGATGCACAATCTATGTCCCATAAGTGTTCTTGTTGTCAAGAGGTTAGCACTACCAAAAATATAATCAAGCTGCAGTGCGCCGATGGAAGTTTCATTGACCATGAATACATTGATGTGAACGGGTGTCAGTGTACTGGCACTGCATGTCCTGGAACTGTATAGTCTTGTAATTTAAACCTTTTCAAGGGGTATCTTAATTCAATAGAAAATGTAGTATTGTATAATAATCATTTTACATTCAAATAAAAACTGATCATTTGTACGTCTTATATCCTTAAATCTTGCAAATAAAGCACTTTCTGATAAAATGCTAACTTGAGTCTGATTCAATCATTTTTACGTTTATTGTCACAGAGGTAAAACTGAAATATTATTTATTATATGCAAATGTTTGAAGTTCAGCGAGCCCATAGGTGAATTAATATAACTTGTCTGGTAGAATGCATAGGTTGAACTATTGAATTTTTTATTTAATGTGGGCAATACTGACTATCCAGGACAGCTTCTGCTCAAATAATGTAGACCAGTGCTGTCCAACTTCTGCGGTGCCGAGGGCCGGAATTTCTCTAGAATACATGGTGGAGGGCCGCTAATGGAAGCCACTTTTGACCACTCCCCTATTTTAAACCACACCCACTTCAAACCACACCTATTTTATCACAATGGTGGTAGTGCAGCAAAAACCCAAATGCTTGGTCCTTACTGCAGGAATATCTACCGTCATTCATATGTAAAAGAATTATATTATGTCATATTAAGATATACCCTTAAATCCATATGCCTCCTCCTCCCCTGTGCAGGCCCGGATTTGTGTCGAGGCCACAAAGGCCCGGGCCTAGTGCGGCATGATTTTAGGGGCGGCATGCCGCCCCGCTGCAACAAAATTTTAACATTTAATGGCCACACGGAGCAATGGGGACTTCTTCCCACTGCTCCGTATAGAAGTTTAAATGGCCGTGCATGCACACTTGCGTCAGCGCAGCGCGGAGGTTTGTTCACACATGCGCACCGGGGAGAGGGGGCGCGCGAATGGGGGGCGGCCTGTGTGTGTGCCATACCCTCCCTGCCCTATGCTACCTGTGTGTGCCATAATGTGCCTACCCTATGATTCCTTGTGTGTGCTATACACACAGGCAGCATAATCCAGGCAGTACCTAGTCTGAGGTGTGAAAAATGGGGGGTGATTACAGCCTGAGCCTGAGGTGTGAACAATGTAGTGATTGAACAATGCAAGGATTAAAAGGTGTGAACTACACAGGGGATTACATTTTTAAACAATACAGAGGGATTGCAGCCTGAATCTGAGGTGATAACCATGCAGGGGGCCAGTTAATATCAGTACTCATACCTTTTTAATCTTACACAAAGGTAAGCCATCAAAGCAGCCAGACAGGTGGGGGGCCACACAGAGGGGGGTCGCGGGCCTCCAGTTGGACAGCACTGATGTAGAGCATTGGTTACATCAGACAAGTGATCCCCAACCAGTGGCTCGGGGGCAACATGTCGCTCTCCAACCCCTTGGATGTTGCTCTCAGTGCCCCCAAACCAGGTAGTTATTTTTGAATTCCTAACTTGGTGGCAAGTTTTGGTTGAAAAAACAAGATTTACTACCAAATAAAGCCCCTCTAAGCTGATAGTGTGCATAGAGGCCCCTAATAGCCAATCACAGCCCTTATTTGGCACCTCCATTAAATTTTATGATGCTTGTTTTACATTTGACTGTGGTTCACAAATAAGAAATGGAATCTGGGGATCCCTGCATTAGACCCTCTGTCTCAGCTGGGCCCTTGAATACACATGTGGTGGAAGGGAGAGGTGTTGCAGAACTGTTCCTACAGAAGTTCCTAACCAAAATAACTATTAATAGTCACTGGGTACTCACAGTGGGAAAGAATCTACCACTCCTACGTTGAAGATCAGAACTGCTTTTTCTAGCTCACCCTATCTGAGTTACACTCACCTACACAATACACCTAACACTATCTAATACCTAATTTATGGGCCCCTGTTCCCTAACTCCAAGGCTGACCTCCCTTAGGGCCTTTCCTTTACAGGGGCCTATGTCCAGGCTCTTCATATACATCCAATTTCCTCAGCATGTGGAAGCCAAAAAAGGAAGAACATATGGTGTCTCCTTTTTAAAGACTAAGAAAATACTGACACTTCCTGACCAACTCTGGAACTGCCAGGGAATTCCTTTAACCTGGAATGGGAAACAACTCCATCTTCCAACTCTAAATTAGGTCCAGCCCTAAGCTGTTCAAAGCCAGTGGATTTCCACACTAGTAGATGATTTCAAATTGATAGTAGAAGTGGACCTCTACACATAGTAGTAAAGGTCAACTATTGATGCTTGTTATGTGTTTGTTTCCTGGGTTTTTATAAATAAGATCCAGGAGTTTTCACATTTGGAAATCATACACTGAAATATACAATTAAGGTGTTTTCAGAGTTTACCTATTCTTTGATATGTGTTGGCTTCAGGGCTTTCTTGCTTACCTGGGCATTTATAGGACCTACTTGTTTTTATGATATATATTTTCATGCATGTAATTTAGCATGTAGTCTTGCTGCCTGTGCTTGTGTGTGTGAGTGTAAATAAACCCTCTATGACAGTCTGACAAATATTACAGCATAAACCCTGCTGTCAACAGAACAGATTTTATTAAACAGGTTAGCTGTTGGTGTTGGTCAGAGTTTGCTTTGAATTTCACGGGTTCATGGAGATTGTTTGCACGCAGCCTTGATTCCCACGCTTTGTACCAACAATACTATCTAAACTAAAAATATTTACATAGTTGACAAATGGAAATTTTAGACTAAAATGTTTTGGTCAGCATACATGTAATAAAACATAAATGAAACATCAGTAGCCCAAACACTAAGGGGCACATTTACTAACCCACGAACGGGCCGAATGTGTCCGATTGCGTTTTTTTCGTAATGATCGGTAATTTTGCGATTTTTTTCGGCGTCTTTACGACTTTTTCGTATTTTTTGCAATTTTGCAATTTTGCAATTTTGCAATCTTTACGATTTTTGCGTAAAAACGCGAGTTTTTCGTAGCCATTACGAAAGTTGCGCAAAGTCGCGATTTTTTCGTAGCGTTAAAACTTGCGCGAAACGTCGCGCCTTTTAAGGTTTAACGCTCCGAAAAAGGCGCGACTTTGCGCGCAAGTGTTAACGCTCCGAAAAAATCGTGACTTTGCGCAACTTTCGTAATGGCTACGAAAAACTCGCGTTTTTACGCAAAAATCGTAAAGACGCCGAAAAACTCGCGTTTTTACGCAAAAATCGTAAAGACGCCGAAAAAATCGCAAAAAATACGAAAAAGTCGCAAAATGTTCGTTTCCAATCGGAATTTTTCCAATTCGGATTCGAAATCGTGTCTTAGTAAATCAGCCCCTAACACTGTATACACCACATTGTATAATTAATTGAAAATTAAAAGGAATCCCTTTAATCTGTTAACTGGGGTGGCCTACCAGCTATACATTAAAATCATGCTACTTGTTTTCCGCTGCATTTACCATAATGCATACACCACAATGTATAATTAATTAAAAAATAAAAGGGGGAGATTGGTTGACCTGATTAGGAGGACAATGCATATGGTACTGCAGAGCTAATGCCTTAAAGAGACACTAAGCTCTATTGTACTGCTCGGCCACACTTTACTTGTTGTTGGATTACAAATCCCATCTTATTTTAACAAATTATCAAGGTTAAGGCATGCTGGGGGAAACATCAGGGTAGTAGTCTTAAAGCAATATTGATTAATAAAGCTTTTCCTCAGGTGTCCATAGAGATAGAATCCCATCTGGTCTTTGTAAATCTGGCTTCATGCTTGTTGTTCCAACAACTGGAGTTGGAAGCTTTTAGCGCAGTTTTCCAAGCACTGAACAGGTCTGTCCTTTATCCCCATGTAATTATAGTGTAATGTAATATAATGAAGTCAAAATGACATAATAATAGCCATATGTAATATAACAGCAAGTGCTAGTGATAAACATTCTCACTGGTGAATTATATTATATCTACAATCAAGTTTGTGTGCAGCAGAATATTCATGAATTAATTGTTTTCAATATGTAATTACATTTTTCATTAACTTCTATAGAAATCTAGGAAGGGGCATTGGGACAGCTTGTATGTATTCTACCTTTAACTGCTATGTAATTTCACCTTCCTATTGACTCTCATGCATTTTGGCAAAGGTTTGTGGTTTCGATAATTTTGGAAAGCGCTGAAATGCCTAACGAAAGCGCTGAGGGACTGGGGAGCCGAGCTATATAGGATTCCCTCCAGCTAACAAGGAGTTAATGAGGTCAGCCTATTGGGCGGGAAAGAAAGCAGCTCCCCTTCTGCTTGCCAGCTTTTCTCTGCAGGGGTCACACAGCAGGCACGGAGCTGCATCTCCCTCCCCCCCTCCCTGTTTAAGAGCAAATAGCTAACATCCTTTGGTCGGTAAAATCTGTCAATTGCATGTTTGAAATATTTTTCTTTGCAGGCTCTCTTTAAAAAAAAAAAAAAAAAAAGTTTTTCAAAAATAAAAATGTATTTTGTATTTTACATTTCGGTTTGTCACAGCAAATGGCGGGGGACAGTCCTTGGCCATTTAATTTCTGGTGGTGTTTGATGGTTTTCACATGCCCACTGCTTTGCAGTGGCTGGCATTCGTTATAAACAGTTATAAAAAAAAATGTTGTTGCGATGTTTGGTAAAGTTCGTATTACATGGCAAGGACTGTTTTTCTATTTTCTAAAATAAAGCTGTGGCCGAACTCCACCCACTAAAAAAGCCCTGGTGTCATTGTGTTTTTCTTGGCTAGGCATTGCAGGCAAAAGGGGTCAATTTTGGTGGGGAGGGAATAAGTCTCCACAGTCTCCACAATTTCACAAACTTCTAGTCAAAGTAAAATGCCACAAGTTTGCTCATTACTGCTTGAAGATGATGTGCTCCTTCTTTGAAATGATATATATTATTTTATAATCATGTCATGCAGTACAAAATATAGCATCCTGACCCAAACACAAGTCATCATTATAAACTGCAGTTCTAGACAATGGCTGATTGTCATTACTAGTGATAATTGAATCTGTCCTGTTTCGCTTCGCTGAAGATTTGCAAAATGGCAAAATGTAATGTAGTGCTTAAAAAAAAAATCCTTCCTCATAGTCCTACTAACTGCGCATGTACACGGTCTGGGTCTCTGTGCAGCGAGGAATTGTGGGAATTTTCTTTACAGAGTTCAGCGTTTTTTTCCTATGAGGCTTCTGATCATCTGAACTGGTCTTAAGGGCACTATTGAGACAACTGAAGGTATGCCTGCAGCTTGAGATTATTAGCCTTTCTTTCTCCTTTAAAAGGTCTAACTGTATTAGAATTGGCTTCTTCGGGATTAAGAAAAACCAAAAAAAAAGCACAGTTACTTGCCAAACTATTTAATTCTTACGAAAATGTCATGGTCTGTGTTTTCAGAATGTTTGCACTGACAATTATGTGAAATATTTCAGAATATCTGAAACTGCAGATACTGGTGATTGGTTACTTATAAATATGGATCATACAATAATTTAATAAACAAGGGTCACAAAATGTAACATTCAGGGTAGGAGTGGGGGTTATAGGGCCCACCAGGGCTGCCACCCCAGGGGCCCTGCACTCCCCAAGGTGCCACCGCTGGCCGCATCACCCGCACCGCCCCCCTGCAATGTCCTCCCCTGAGCATGCATAACTGATATGCATCAGTGGAGGACATCAGCGGCCAGGGGGAGCAACAACAGAGATTGGGTCTTGCCCACCAGAGCCCATCGGGTTTTTTCCTGGTGTCCCGGCAGCCCAGTCCAACCCAGATAACATTAGTATTGGAGGTTCATGATCACAAGAACTTGCAAAACATAAATTACATATAGCACACAGCAAAAAGTTCAATTTTTTAGGATCAAAAGACCCATTATCCTATGGGTATATCTCAGCCAAATGAGAGGTCAAAGGGAGAGCCAGTGTTCAAACAGCTCAAGAGAATACAAGAATTACAATTTGTTATTTATATTTAGAGGCACACCCTCTGTGATATCACATTCTGTTTTGGGTTTCTGTACCAGCCCAGCCTGGTCCTTAAACTGATGTAGATTTGGCAATTCCCTAGCCCCCCCAGGTATAATGGGCCAAAAAGGTAGCAACTAGTGATGAGCACATTTTTTCACCAGGCATGGATTTGCAGCGAATTTCCGCATTTCGCTGATTGATCGTGAAAATTTGGCGCCGAAAAAATCGTTGAGCGGAATATTTTTTTTGCACGTCAAATTGGGCGCAGGTTGTGTAAAGAAAAGCCCACAGTTGCGTCAAAAAAGGACGTGGCCACGTCAAAAAAAGGCACGGTCCCGTAAAAAAAAGGCGCTTCAAAAAAATAGATGCAGGCGAGAGAAAAAAAGACGTGGGTGACAAAAAAAAAAATCACACGACAAATGCGTTTCACAAATTTTCTTGCCGTTTCGCGAAATGAGACATATTCGCTCATCACTAATGGCAACCCTAGCCCTGCTGAATTCTGTGATATTAACGGGGAAGTATGAAGTAAATAGTCTTCCTTTCTGAGGTTTCTGGCATATTTACATATACATGCAACTCTCAGGTTTGGAATTTAAATTAATCTTATTACCAGACAACAGTCAGAATGGAAGATAGTATGCTGCATTGAGTTACTGCATTTTGTTTAAAATTAATGGTTTCTATGTAGATACATTGTTATGCTGCCATCTAGTGACCAAAGTCATATTGCAAGGTCTTTGTTTTTTACTTTGTAAACCCTCCCATTCCCCTTCCTTATGTGTGAGTTGAGTTCCTCCCATCATCCTTTTCCTGTTCCTGCTTTCCATATATGAGGAGCTACTACAGAGGTTAGGATAGCAATATTCCTTTTGACCTTCTGCATTTGTACATCTGCTCCTGCATTTGTTCAACTACCCTAAATAAAGAAGTAATTAAATAATTTTTAAAAATTTAAGAAACTGCCACAATAGTAAGGATTTTCCCAGTAGGTCAGATCACACAGTCTGTATTGTTATGTGAGGTTGCTCCAGCCTGGCAGGAAAAGCAAAAAAAAAAATATATATCAACCTTTTCTCTGGGAGGGGTTTTCATATAGCAGAGACACAGGTCTCCTGTAGTGCCAAGAAAGTGGAAATTAGCAGAATAGGACTGTACACAAATCAGGTAGAACTGTCATTGGATGGTTAGTTTGCATATTTTTATTTTTCCCTGGAAACCTAAAAAAAAAAAAAAAAATATAGCAATATTGCTTTAAAAATAAAAAGCTTATGTTCCTGGGCTTCTACAGTTTGCACCTGTCAGGTAGTTTACCAGCCTAGCCGCTGAAACATCTGCTAAGGCTGGGGCCAGTATTACAAATGTATCTCCATTATATTGCCATGCCTGGCCTGCCATGTTATCAACCAATCTGCCCAAAATTTACCTTTTGTCTTCACGCTCTGCCATAATCCATCCTATAACTGGGCCTGATGTCATAGATAGTTCTGCCATGTTTTTTTCATCACCACGCCTCCTTGCATCACTATCCTTTTCTTTTAGGGCCCAGACTTCGTTGCACCCCCTTCCAATAAGTACTTTTTAAAAAGGTGGAAACTCTATAGACTATGGCTCCCTGCATGCCCTTATTTTTATATTATGTTTTCTTGCCATGCATGAATTTGAGGTGAAATTCTGCATTTCACCATTGGAAAATGTTATCCTAAAACTGTAGCAAAAATTGCCATTTCACTAATTTTTCAGCAAAGCAAAATGGTCGCTCACCACTAACCCAGACATTTCAAATTAAACATGAAACCCACATTTTTTTTTATTTAAAGCATCTATATTAGTAATAAACTGATTTGACTGAGCTCTTCTTCACATGTGTCCGCCCTTACTCTCTATAATTGCATAACCTGTGCATAGTCAAGTCTGCCTTTTTGATGCATATGTTAGGTTTTGACATGATGCAAAACTTGCCTTGATAACAGTTTCCACAAAATAGCAGCATTCCATCACCAGGGGTGGCAAAAAGCCGCTTCTGGTCACTTTAAAGTAGAAGGAAAGTTATTTTGGCATTTTACTGCCAATAGATTCACCACATTAGTGCCACCTAGAACACTATATTTATTATGCAGAAAGCATTACCATATCTAAGTAAACAGCTGTAGAAGCTTTCTCTGTTTGCCTAAGACAGGAGCTGCCATTTTAATTACCTTTCTGCTGCAGCTCAAGCCCATTATAACTCAGATCCCACATTCCTAAGGGAGGGGGGAAGGAGTTCTTAGCATTCTTTCGGGAGGGGGAAGCAGGAGAGGGGAGAGAACTGCGCAGACTCTGGCCCCAGGAATGAAGGATACCCAAAGAACATGTTTACAAAAAAGGAGACAAGAAATCCTGGTTTTCATTGGATAGCAGCTTTTCTGTGAGTGCTTATGGCTGTATTACAATCAAATAGAGTGATGAGCTATATTTTTTTTCACCAGGCATGGATTCACAATGAACTGCGTTTCAAGATTGGTGAAATGTTATGTGAAACTTCGCAAAACAAATCCCCATGATCACGTCAACAAAGGCTTGGTCGTGTCCAAAAAAGTCGCACAGTACCCACATTTTGTTCATTTTTTGGCGTTTCACAAACTTTTTCAAAGTCTCACAAATTTTTCGGCAAATCGATATGGGACAGATTTCTTCATCACTAATCAAATATCAATAAAACATCTGTTTTCTTAAATATACTAGCAATCACAGAAAAATTTTAATAAAGGTTACTCATATATTTTGCTGATATTTTTTGAGCCTGTTTGTTACCAGGAGTCTGTGTCTCACAAAATTTATTATACATGAGATTAAATTAATTATTTTGCTTACTGTACCAATCCTTTTTTTAAGGTTCTCTAACTTCTAGTCTCAGTAGATATAACCCATATTTATCTCTGGCATTAATAAAAAAATTCCAGCACAGCTTTTTTCTTTACAATCAAAATTTCTTCTAAAATTGCTGTCTGAAAAAGTCTGGGATGTAGAATAATTGTTCTGGGATGATTGAATAATCAGTTCATGTATAGATTTCAGTTCATAATACATACCTTGTAATGCAGAGCAATGAGGATTGCTGCATGTAGTCCTTATCCCCATCTGTAATAAAAGGCACTAAGTTTGCCCGGTAGCAGTAACCCATAGCAACCAATAAGATGTTTACTTTTAAACAGGTGACCAGTAAATTGTACTTGCTGATTGGTTGCTGTGGGTTACTGCTCCTGGGCAAACCTGGTGCCTTTTATTACATAACCTGAAATATGTGGTAATCCGATTCAATTCTGGGAAAACATCCTTCACATTTTTCTGCAATTAAGCTAGATATCTGATATCTGAAGTGTTACACATGGAAATCCCCATTCCTTTGCATTAGGACACATTAGGCTATTAGTAGCCCCACAATATATATCCTCTACCATGGCCAACCAATCTCCTGCATATCTTTCCCCACCGGCAATGGTCGGGAAACATAAGCATGACATTGGCTTTGCAAAGTAGCCTGAAGTTATCTCTCAAGGAAGCGTTGGGCTACTTCGGAAAGTAGCCGCCGTGTATGTTTATTTAAACATATGCAGAAGATTAGTTGCCCTTGGTAGAGGAGATCTGTTGCAGGGTGACTAATTGCCTAGTGTGTCATTCCTCTTACAAGGTATTTTCAGATTGTATGAGAGTCTTTCAGAGGCAATCCTTACAGGTGACAAATAGCTATATCTGAAATTGCCCTAGGGAAGCAAGATGAGTTCAATTTGTTCAACCTATCTAACTACCGTATATACTCGAGTATAAGTCGAGTTTTTCAGCCCTAAAAATGTGCTGAAAAAGTAACCCCTCGGCTTATACTTGAGTATATGGATTTGCTGACTCTCCCTCCCTCCTGTGTGTCCGTGCATACCTGGCGACTCTGGCTCATAGTGCAGATCGATCTGCAGATGTAACGCGCCCCCTCAACATTTGCTATCATAATCGGACGGACGTGATTGTGTGTGCGCAGGTACGTACGGATACATGTCTGTCCACGGGGGGAGGGGGGTGCGCGCAACGAGCGAGCTCAAAGCACGAAAGTGCTAACATTACACAAAGCAAGTTGATTACACTGAGAAGCAAACTGTATTGATAGCAAATGTTGAGGGGGCGCTTTACATCTGCAGATCGATCTGCACAATGAGCCAGAGTTGCCAGGTATGCACGGACACACGGGAGGGAGGTATGTATGCACGGACACACGGGAGGGAGGGAGGGTGCGCTCAACGAGCACTTTACATCTGCACAACGAGCCAGAGTAAGTGGTACAATAACTTGTTATTTACAAAAATTAAATTTGTACTAAGTCCAGCATCAAGAATTATTTTGCCCTTGTAACTACTATTGTAGTACTGTGGTGGGACTTGTACACTGGGGTCCAAGTACTTGATAATTAGTATGGCAGCTGCCTTAGCCTTCCCAAACTTGCTTTTGTCTGCTGCTGTAGCAGTTTTCTTTCCCTAAAGTTACGTATTATTTATTTATCTGTTATTTATTTGATTATTGAAACTTACCAGTAGCGGCTGCATTTCCCACCCTAGGCTTATACTCGAGTCAATAAGTTTATCCAGTTTTCTTAGGTAAAATTAGGTACCTCGGCTTATATTTGGATCGGCTTATACTCGAGTATATACGGTAACACAAACTATCTAATCTACAAAAATCAATCAAAACAAAAGAAAACACATTTTAATTTCTTTGCAACTAAAATGAATTTATTCTGACATTTACAAAAGAAATAGCAAGAGAACTGATAATAAGGCACATTATTATATTCTGGCTTAAAAGAGCAATGTAGCTAAGTCTGACTAAGCAGTCTAAGTCTGGTAAGGCTATTATCTAGACGAAGTTTGCACTTCATTACACATCCTTAGAATGATTGGCTTATGTTCTAAAATCACAAAGAATAGAGTGGTATATGTTATGTGGGTTATACATAATTTTTTCTACGTTTCAGTCCTTGCTCTCTTTGTTTTGAGGAAAATGTCAACCTGCTGTTCCATTACATTGTATCTGCTGACTATTCTATGGATTGGGCCTTAATTTGGGTTGTTCTGAGGAGTACAAACTGCTCCAGCACAGCCACAACTCAGCACATCAACATAGCTGTAGGCCTGGCGCCTTCCCCTAGCGCACAGCAGTTCCACATTCCTTGTTACAAACTCCATCTCTTTGCAGCATGAACATTTATTGTCAAATCCACTGGATGCCATTGAATACCTATGGACAAATAAATTCATGTGATCTACTGAAAAAACAATATTCACAATTTACAGATAAAATTGAAGGTGCTATTTAAGGCGCATTTGAAAAGAGATGAAGCTAAGCACCTCATTTAAACAGGTTTATTACTAATAACAGGTTATTGCAATACAATTTATAAGTAGCATTAAAACCAATTAATACATATATTAATAACAGGCTGGTGATTCAAGCAATAACAAGAAAGCAAAAGAAAAGGATTCCTACAGTATATCTAATTTATTTTTGCTTTCCCAGCTGCTAAATAGCAAAGTTTGGTGGGGCTGAAAGTGTTGCAGCAAATGGGGTGGGGGGGGGGGTTGTTCTATTGCAAGAATGCAAGACATCCACACTGCTGTCCTTGCACGACACTGCTTTCCCTGGTCTGGTAACCAAATGTGGTCTTTGCCTGTTGCCGACTTCAAATCTACTGTCCTAGACCATTGGCCAATCCCCCTACTGTTATTCTACTGACACGTATCTTCTCTTCAAGCTACCCTTGTAATACTGTAGTTTTTACATCTTTATTATTAATCTTTGCAATTTTAAGACTCTTTTTTATGCGTTCACAATATTGTTCATTATATATATGTTACTCCATTTTAATGCATTTACTTAAATTGAATGTATAGATAGGTCAGTATAGGTTTGTGGGTGCTGGGTTTACTTGTAAGGGTTGAACTTGGTGGACTCTGGTCTTTTTCCAACCCTATGTAACCAGGGTATGGACTTTGATGGTAGGCTGCAAATATTAGGGCAACAACTAAGAGTAGGCAGAAGGCCTAGGGTGCAACAATGGCGGGGGCACCAGGCAGGTATTTCTTCTGCCTACCCTTAGTAAGCACTCTCTTGCCCCTCCTGCTTGTCTAGCATGGCAGGTGCAGGGCTGAGGTGACCGGGGGTTGCCTAGGGTACAAGGATGGTGTGGCCCACAACATTACACAGTACAGTAATATAAATAAAGCACTGGGAAATGACAAGTGTTGGTGAGAATTATTAAATACTTTGTATTGATTAGTATTATTTATAATAATTTTACATGTAAGCTTTTGAATGAATGGCATTGAGTTTTATTTATAGAAGTTTTTTGTTTTTGATCTGGTCATAGATTTAGCTTGTAGAATTTAAATTTGATGTTGCTCATAACTAAACTAATAATTAGGTATTACATAGCTGTGGCCATTATAGAATACATACAAACATAATTAATTAATCATTCAATAAGTAACTTACATTGATGATCCCATGCAGGGTCCTCCACAGTAAGATAGCTCCACCTCAAGCATGCAGTCATTTTGTTCCAGGACTGTGACGTTCTTACGCACACTGCAGTCTTCTATGACCTCTGGAGGGGGCGTTACTATTAATTCTAAAAGAAAAGATACAATTTAGTAATGACCTACTAATGTATTTCTTTGCCATTCTTATACTTTTCCTAATATAGTAAGATAATAGAAATCTACAGTTAGTACTAATATTGGTATATATAGTTTATGTATGTGATAGATATATATGTATAGATAGGTCAGTATGGGTCTGTATGTGAGTGGATAGATAGGTCAGTGTGGGTCTGTATGTGAGTGTATAGATAGGTCAGTATGGGTCTGTATGTGAGTGGATAGATAGGTCAGTATGGGTCTGTATGTGAGTGGATAGATAGGTCAGTGTGGGTCTGTATGTGAGTGGATAGATAGGTCAGTATGGGTCTGTATGTGAGTGGATAGATAGGTCAGTATGGGTCTGTATGTGAGTGTATAGATAGGTCAGTATGGGTCTGTATGTGAGTGGATAGTTAGGTCAGTATGGGTCTGTATGTGAGTGGATAGATAGGTCAGTATGGGTCTGTATGTGAGTGTATAGATAGGTCAGTATGGGTCTGTATGTGAGTGGATAGATAGGTCAGTATGGGTCTGTATGTGAGTGGATAGATAGGTCAGTATGGGTCTGTATGTGAGTGGATAGATAGGTCAGTATGGGTCTGTATGTGAGTGTATAGATAGGTCAGAGTGGGTCTGTATGTGAGTGTATAGATAGGTCAGTATGGGTCTGTATGTGAGTGTATAGATAGGTCAGTATGGGTCTGTATGTGAGTGTATAGATAGGTCAGTGTGGGTCTGTATGTGAGTGGATAGGTCAGTATGGGTCTGTATGTGAGTGTATAGATAGGTCAGAGTGGGTCTGTATGTGAGTGTATAGATAGGTCAGTATAGTTTGTGTGTGCTGGGTTTACTTGGAAGGGTTGAGCTTTATGGTCTTTTTTCAACCCTATGTAACTTTTTAACAGTGTACTACTGGATGTTCTCTCTAAAAACTATTATTTAGGTATAGGTTTTCTTAGACATTCATCATTTCAATCCAACAAGTTTTTTTAAACCCATACAGCAGTATGGACCTAATGGTCCAATTATCTACTTATTTCTCTTTTAGTAAGAATGAAAGGAAACATTGAGGAAACTGTTTCTGGAGGTGAACAATGGAGCTTTAAGCAGACATGAGTGAAATGATTCTGAGCTTTTGAAATGAGTTATACAAAGGTGGAGTCAAACAATGGTTGGGGTTCACATTCAGAATACTGTATGTCACAGAAAAGTGTGATAACTAAACTTTGTATCATGTTAACTGTTGAGTGGGGGCAGACATGAGTTAATCCTACTTACGTTTTTTAGGTGTGCATGTCCTACAGCAATTGTCAGCATCATATGTGAGAGTACTCTGAAACAAATCACAAAAAAAATGATTTACTCTACCCTTGCATACAAAAAATGGTATGCATTAATATACTGTACAACAGAGTAAAATATCAACATACCATATCACATAGGGAGATATCCAATGGCTGGCAAACCTTCTCCACCCTGGTGAGGACGGCAACACCATTTACTTCTCTGCACTCATAATATGCACAAGTGTTATTAGGTACGTGAAATATTTCACCAATCTATGGAATAAAGATAAAAATACAAAATCAATAAATGTTTGGTGTAGATACTAGTTACATTTTTTTTAAGATTTAGCCAAGAGTACGTATATGATAAATAATTAACTGTGGCAATTATGCATTACAAATATGGAATGGAAAAGATCTATTGAGGGTTGTTATAATCCCAGTGAATGTGTGCCTTGCTCTCTGCTGATGATCTCACCAGGATTCTTTGATGTGAGATGATCAGCATTTGATTATGCCAAGGCACCCTAAATATGTTTAGGTATGCTTACACCAAGGATAAAGACAAAGATCAAGAAGGCAATGTGAACAAGCCTGCTGTACCACGGGAGAGAGACCTGTATGGATGTCAAACTATAACCTGCTCCCACCCTTCTCACAAACTAATTGGCTGCTCAGTGGAATCCAGGAAGAAAAATCATAGGTAAACACAAGGAAGCAGCAGACAAACAACCGGAGGACTCACCACAAATGTAAAATAGCATTTTTGAAGAACTTCAGTATTTTTGAGATCATGGCATATTTGCATCTACTGCTATTGTGCCCAATGTGTATGAACAAATGCAATTTTTGTTAAAACACCATTAATGTGTGATTGATTTGCCACAACTCTGAAAAGCTCTTTAGCACAACTACAATAAGGGGTACTGATGCCATTCATGTGGGTTCCCACAGTTGGGTGAAATATTAGGCAAAACAATGCCTAATACTCCACCAAACTGTGGGAACCCACTTAAACCTTTAATGACTGGCAGCAGTACCCCTTATTGTAGTTGTGCTAAAGATCTTTCTACATTGAGGGTTATTCACAATTCATTGTCATTTGTGTACCAGTTTACCTGTAGGTCTATTACTGTGTTTCTGGTATCTTTGCCTCCTGTGTTTCCATTATTTTCTGAATTTCCAGTGTCTTCTGGACTTTCTGAGCTCCCTGTGCTTCCAGAGCCTCCTTTGCTTCCTGTGTTTCCAGAGCCTCCATTGTTTCCAGATCCTCCATTGCCTCCTGTGTTTCCAGAGCCTCCTTTGCTTCCTGTGTTACCTGAGCCTCCGTTGCCTCCTGTGTATCCTGAACCTCCATTGCTTCCTGTGTATCCTGAACCTCCATTGCTTCCTGTGTTACCTGAGCCTCCGTTGCCTCCTGTGTATCCTGAACCTCCATTGCTTCCTGTGTATCCTGAACCTCCATTGCTTCCTGTGTTACCTGACCCTCCGTTGCCTACTGTGTATCCTGAACCTCCATTGCTTCCTGTGTTACCTGACCCTCCGTTGCCTCCTGAATATCCTGAACCTCCATTGCTTCCTGTGCCTCCAGGGACTTCTGTGCTTTCTGAGCTTCCTGTGTTTCCAGAGCCTCCTTTGCTTCCTGTGTTACCTGACCCTCCATTGCTTCCTGTGTTACCTGACCCTCCATTGCTTCCTGTGTATCCTGAGCCTCCGTTGCTTCCTGTGCCTCCAGAGACTTCTGTGCTTTCTGAACTTCCTGTGTTTCCATTATATCCTGATTTTCCTGTGTTTATATTGGCATCAAAATTTCCCATCATGGTACATTTTAACTTGATACGCACACATTCTCCACAGCACTGTCCTGCTTTCATTACGTATTCATAACCCTAATCGAAAAAGGAGTACAATTTCCAAAAGTTAAAAGTTATTTAAAAATATTCAAATATTGAAACCTAAAAAAACTAAATTGTAATATAGGTGTTCTGAGATGCAGTCTTTACTTGAGGCTTTAATTAGAAAGAAGTTAGAAGTCTAGCATACATGGTGCTTTAAGGATTATCAACTAAGTAAAAAAAGCAGTTCTTATAGGATTGTTTTGCCACCAATATGGATTTATGCAGGTTAGTTGATGATGTCATGGGGGGCTATGACACGGTGATTGCCGATTGGCTGATGAGGACTGAGTCCTGCCAGCTTTTCCTAATTTGGGAAACCGGGCAGGAGGTGGCAACCCTAATTTACTATTCAGCTAAATTCAAGAAGTATCTATTGCTATAACTGATGTGAATTGGTGGTGAACATATTATGCTTCAAAATAGTGAGCAAAACTTTAAATAGAATCCCAGCAAGAACAATTGACATTTATCCATATAACACAGTTTCTGGTGTTTACATTAATTATGGATTTAAATAGAAAAGTACAAAAAATAGGAAATTGTAGTTAAAGTTTAGTAAATAAAACACCGTTCCCCTCTAACAGCTTAGAACTGTACCAATTTGAATGCATAGAAAATATGCATTCAGCATTACAAAATCAAGAGGGGAAACTTACTTTTTCACAGGTTGTTTGACACACAACTGGTTGGCACTTTACTATATAGAACTGTGATCTTGTGTCCATTTCTTGAGAACATTCACATCTCCGACATGAATCTGCAGGTTGTGGGATATTTGATCCAACCTTAAAAAAAGGACATTAATGTACAATTATTTACAAATGATATAATATCTAGAACACAATTAGCTTTTTTTCTCCTTCCCAATTAACATACTGTGTTTTTATATTACAGGTATAAGACCTGTTATCCAGAATGCTTTGGATCTGGGACTTTCCGGATAAGGAATCATTCCATTATTTGGATCTCTATACCTTAAGTCTACTAAAAAATCATTTAAACATCATTTAAACCCAATAGGCTTGTTTTGCCTCCAATAAGGGGTAATTATATCTTAGTTGGGATCAAGTACAGGTACTGTTTTATTATTACAGAGAAAAGGGAATCATTTAACCATTAAATAAACCCAATAGGGCTGTTCTGCCCCCAATAAGGGGTAATTATATCTTAGTTAGCATCAAGTACAGGTACTGTTTTATTATTACAGAGAAAAGGGAATCATTTAACCATGAAATAAACCCAATAGGGCTGTTCTGCCCCCAATAAGGATGAATTCTATCTTAGTTGGGATCAAGTACAAGGTACTTTTATTATTACAGAGAAAAAGGGAATCATTTTTACAAATTAGAATTATTTGCTTATAATGGAGTCTGGATAACGGATTTCCGGATAAGGGATCCTTATACCTGTAATTGCATTAATTATTTTTCACCTGCTTTTTTTTTTTTTTTTTAATAAATGTTATTTCTTTATTAAAACATTAATATAAACTAGTGGTTAAATCCTAATGCCATCAACATACCAGACTATCCAACCTCAAAGTCTGTGGAAGGGAAGGAGTTACCCAAATGTCAGCCTTCTATTAGCTGTAGAACACCATCTACCAGCAACCATCCAATATGAGTTCAACAAGGGATACTGGGATTGGTGTCTGATCCTTGGTTGTTTTGGCGAGATAAAAATGAAGATTGGAACTTAAGCCATAAACTTATAAACTAATATCCATACAAAAATATACTTTACCTGATACACTTCAGTTCCTTGCACACAGACAGCATCAGGTACTGTTGGTAACAACAACAAAAACTGTAAAAACATCTCTGGGTTCACTTATTAAAGCTATGACTTCTAAACTTAACTTCTATTTAAGTCACTCATTTCCATCATTCAAAACATATTTGTCTGTGTTCTTAATAAACCTTTTCATTAGGCACAGAATAGGCTAGCAGGATGGAAACAGTAGAAAACAAATGACTTGGTTAACAGGATGGCAACAATACATTAGGCTATTTTTTAAACGGTTAGTTATTATATTACATTATATATATTTCCATGGAAACATTTGGGGTCTGGTGGGGAATCCTCATTACTTTTTTAAAAGCAGTAACTATTTTTAATATTAGTTGAAAAAAAGGAATACTGCTTTTTATTTAGGGAAGTCCCACAAAGACCTAGATTATATTACATTTAAAGGAGAAGGAAAGTCATTTTAGCATTTTACTGCCAATAAATTTGCCACATAAGTGCCACCTAGAACAATATATTTATTCTGCAGAAAGCATGAAACCTACCATACCTAAACCTACCATACCAAACAGCTTCAGAAGCTTTCTTCTTTTGCTTAAGATAGCAGCTGCCATTTTAGGTAGCTTCCTTCCTGCAGTCTCTAGCCTTTATAGCTGAGATCACACATTCCTAAGGGAGGGGAGCTTCTTAGCATTCTGGTGGGGGGGGGGGGGGCAGGAGAGAGAAGAGAGGAGAGAACTGCGCAGACTCTGTCCATGGGAATTAAGGATGTTTCTGAGAGAGGAAGTCAGACACTGGAGAGACAAGAAATCCTGCATATTGTGGGCTTCTGTACCAGCCCAAGGTAACCCTTAAGCAGAGCAGTTCTGTGCCCCCAAAGATGCCCCCAGTAGCTCCCCATCTTCTCTTCTGCTGAGTCACATGCTCTGTGCTGCTGTCACTTACCTGAGCTTAGGGACCAACAAACAATATACTGTATATAAAGAATATAAATATAATACAAGGCTGATTAGCAAATAACACAGATTATTGCTACATGGCAGCTCGGAAACCAGTATAATTAGCATTAGAATTTAGTAATAAGCCCTGTACAATCAGTATATATAGCAAATCTCATTTTCTGCTTTTTTTGTCACTGACAAAATTCAAGATAGGGAGCTCCTGCGACAACTTTAGGCTGGTGCAATAAGTTCAGTATATAAAATCCAACCACATTTATTTTTAAGGTTTAGTTTCATCCTTTACTTTAATCCTACCATAACTACTTTACTTTAATCCTACCATAACTTTTAGGGGCACATTTACTAATCCACGAACGTCCGAAAAGCGTCTGAATGCGGTTTTTTCGTAATGATCGGTGACAATTCGCGAAAGTTGTAATGGCTATGAAAAAGTTGCGACAATTCACGAAAGTCATAATGGCTATGAAAAAGTTGCGACAATTCACAAAATTTGTAATGGCTATGAAAAAGTTGCGACAATTCGCGCAAGTCATAACAGTCACGAAAAAGTCGCGACGGCGACGAAAAAAAACCGCGAAAAAGTCGCAAAATGTTCGTTTTCCAATCGGAATTTTTCTCATTCAGATTCGTGGATTAGTAAATCAGCCCCTTAGTGTGCTTCACAGTTATTATCTACAAATAATATAACCCAATCAGAACCATATGCTATCAGCTAGTAGTGGCTGACAGCAAAAATGTATAAAATATATATTGCTATATGACATACTGTATTGTAATTAATTACCAAATTCTCTAGTACCATCCTTGGAATCTATATATTGTATGTAGTGGTTTACAGCCACTTTTACAACCATTTTTCATTTTATATGAAATAGCAAAATGTTTCTAACATATTCCTACAACTGTATATACAAACATTACCTGAATCTCAGTTTGTAGTTTAGCATACATAAATACAATACCCACAATATGTAAAATAGTTCTACAATCACACTCACCACACGTAACATTGGGGCAGGAGTTAATTCGTGATTTCACAGCAGCAACGCGGAAGCCAGTTGAGCAGTTTGGCATGAAGCATTGACATTCATGTGCTTTGAGGAAACAAGTTTGTTTAGTAAACATTCTGAGATTTTAGTTTTGTGTTTTTAAACAGCCATTGTACAATATTGGGATTTTTAATATTACTGTAGATAAACTGAGAAAATGTGCCATGACTCTACAATAATGGAGATTCTACAAATTGTGACCACTATAAGTTAAAACTCCAAGCATTTCACCCTTCTGCTCTTCCTTTTATAGAGTATAAGCAGTAGAGGTTGAAAAAATACATTAAGTTGTATTTACTTGTTTCCATAAAGAATTCAAGCAACACATATTTTATATACTATTTTTTACAAGGTTCAATTTTCTTATCATCAGTCATGATGACTACAAATCACACACCAAAACATAACTGTTTACATCTTAACTCCTACACTTTAGTGGTAGCATTCCATAACTCCTGGAAAGCCTAAAACTACAAACCTGGTTACAAATGAATAACATTTTTGTACGAATTCACATACTCATTCTCCTTTCTCACCTCCACCTCAGAAATTCTTTCCTATGTTTAATAGCTGCTTTTACCTCTTATCAAATTAAGACCTACAGCTTTTATTTGATATATTCTCAATTGAAATCAGTACTTACGTGTACTCTTGGGTACAGGAACGGATGTAAAAGTTGCTAATTTTGTGGAAAATGTGTTGTTTGACGCAGGTGTAGATGAGCTTGATACTGAGACTGATACATCAGGTGGAGTATATGACACACTGGTAGAGAGAATGTCTCTTGAATCAGGCGTGGAGGATACTTTAGATGGTGGGGAGGTTATTAATATAGTTGAGTGTATGTCACTTGATCCAGGTGTAGATGATGTAGAGCTTGATATGGAGCTTGACACATCTGGTTGAGGATGTGAAACACTGGTAGAGTGACTTTCTTTTGAATCAGGTGTGGAGGATACTTTAGATGGTGGAGAGGTTATTAATTTTGTGGAGTGTATGTCTCCTGATCCAGGTGTAGATGATGCAGTGCTTGATACTGAGACTGATACATCAGGTGACGGATGTGAAACACTGGTAGAGTGAACTTCTCTTGTATCAGGTGTGGAGGATACTTTAGATGGTGGAGAGGTTATTAATATTGTGGAGTGTATGTCACTTGATCCAGGTGTAGATGATGTAGAGATTGATATGGAGCTTGACACATCAGGTTGAGGATGTGAAACACTGGTAGAGTGACTTTCTTTTGAATCAGGTGTGGAGGATACTTTAGATGGCGGAGAGGTTATTAATTTTGTGGAGTGTATGTCTCCTGATCCAGGTGTAGATGATGCAGTGCTTGATACTGAGACTGACACATCAGGTGAAGGATGTGAAACACTGGTAGAGTGAACTTCTCTTGTATCAGGTGTGGAGGATACTTTAGATGGTGGAGAGGTTATTAATATTGTGGAGTGTATGTCACTTGATCCAGGTGTAGATGATGTAGAGCTTGATATGGAGCTTGACACATCAGGTTGAGGATGTGAAACACTGGTAGAGTGACTTTCTTTTGAATCAGGTGTGGAGGATACTTTAGATGGCGGAGAGGTTATTAATTTTGTGGAGTGTATGTCTCCTGATCCAGGTGTAGATGATGCAGTGCTTGATACTGAGACTGATACATCAGGTGAAGGATGTGAAACACTGGTAGAGTGAATTTCTTTTGTATCAGGTGTGGAGGATACTTTAGATGGTGGAGAGGTTATTAATTTTGTGGAGTGTATGTCACTTGATCCAGGTGTAGATGATGTAGAGCTTGATATGGAGCTTGACACATCAGGTTGAGGATGTGAAACACTGGTAGAGTGACTTTCTTTTGAATCAGGTGTGGAGGAAACTTTAGATGGCGGAGAGGTTATTAATTTTGTGGAGTGTATGTCTCCTGATCCAGGTGTAGATGATGCAGTGCTTGATACTGAGACTGATACATCAGGTGAAGGATGTGAAACACTGGTAGAGTGAACTTCTCTTGTATCAGGTGTGGAGGATACTTTAGATGGTGGAGAGGTTATTAATATTGTGGAGTGTATGTCACTTGATCCAGGTGTAGATGATGTAGAGCTTGATATGGAGCTTGACACATCAGGTTGAGGATGTGAAACACTGGTAGAGTGACTTTCTTTTGAATCAGGTGTGGAGGATACTTTAGATGGCGGAGAGGTTATTAATTTTGTGGAGTGTATGTCTCCTGATCCAGGTGTAGATGATGCAGTGCTTGATACTGAGACTGATACATCAGGTGAAGGATGTGAAACACTGGTAGAGTGAATTTGTTTTGAATCAGGAGTGGAAGATTCTTTAGATGGTGGAGTAGTTGTTAATTTTGTTGAGCGTATTTCGCTTGATGCTGGTGTTGAAAATGATATACTTATATCAGGTATGGTGTAACTTGATGCACTTTTATCATGTGAAGAAGGTGATATAGTTGAAGATGATTCTTTATTTGATGGAACTGTTGATGACCCTGGTAGTGGAGGGTATGATTCAGATGGTTTCCACATAAGACAAGTTGTAGTTGGTGTGGGAGTTGTAGTTGTTGATGAAGTTGAAGAGGATGTACTGATGGTTGTCGTGGTACAATTTCCAACATATCTTTGTGGTTGGCAGGTATCATTGCATAATGCATAATATTCACAGCCAGCCTTGTCCATAATTGTAAAGAGACGCTCACCTACATCCCAAAATTAAAAAAGGTATTAAAAATGTTTGCATTGCAGATATTACAGTTGCCATTACAGTATTTTCTATTAGATGTTAATGTAATTATGTTAATATAATTTATTGTTAGTATCATTTACCATGGACAGTTGAAGGATGTGTAATTTTGGATGGAAATCTGGATAGCCAAACTGTGCTGATGCAGTCATTGTGTCCATAAAACAAATAACTGCACAGAAAATCTAAAGAAAGTGTAACCACTGCTAATTCCCAAAAGTGTGCCAGTAATGTGTGAGGCCATTACAAACGGCCTATGCAGAAATTATCTAATTTCTTTAGTGAGGTTGATTCATGCTGATTGAAAGAGGGATTCTATATGGTTTTAAATAAAATAAGGCCCACAGAGTTAAAAAAACAACGGCATGTTTAAAGCTTATGAAGAAAGCTTTTTCATTTTACTTTATATACTCGGGGTCCCTTAAGGCTCTGTCCTGGGCCCCTTACTACTTTCTCTCTCTATACCTCCTCACTTGGCAAATTAATCAATTCTTTTGGCTTTCAGTACCACCTATATGCTGATGATACTCAGATCTCTCCTAATCTCAACCTAGAGCTTCTAACTTGTGTCTCTTCCTGCCTGTCCGCTATCCCCACTTGGATGTCCAAACGTTACCTTAAATTAAACCTCTCTAAGACTGAATTGGTTCTCTTTCCCCCATTCAACACCCACATTGTTCCCGAGGTTTCTATAAAAGGTTAACAATTCTACCATCACCCCATCTTCCCAGGCCTGGTGCCTTGGGGTTATCCTTGATTCTGCCCTGTCCTTCACTCCTCATATCCAGTCACTTATCAAATCATGTCACTTTCACCTAAGAAATATTTCCAAAATACGATCATTTCTCAACCAAGATGCTGCCAAAATTCTTATTCACTTAATATCTCGCCTGGACTACTGTAACTCCCTATTAATTGGCCTTCCCCTCCAAAGACTGTCCCCTCTCCATAATGAATACTGCTGCCAGGCTCATACACCTCTCCAACTGCTCCTCCTCTGCCATGCCAATCCATGTATACCATCCAGGATAAAATTCAGACTAATGACTCTCACATTCAAAGCAGTTTTCCTTGAAATGGATGATGCAACACCCCTCATAAAAATCGGAACATCAGTATATGATTTCTTGTAGCTTCTTATAAAAAGTTTATAAAGAAAATAGTAGCCCTGGAGGTGTTATAAAGAGTTTCTAGCCAGCCTTCAGCCAGCTGGAGTTTATAGAGACACTAAACCAAGCAATAAAGCTTCACACCTTATTCTCTATAGAAGTTGACGATTAACTTAATTACATATGGAAAACAATTCACCAATTAGAAATCAACTGACAAAATGTAATCATCAATGAAAGAATTCACCAGGGAGCAAGCACTATGTCAGTCATCCTACTGTTATATTGCAAATGAGATTATTATGTAATTTTGACTTTATAATATTACATTAGACATAGAGATATAGGGTATACTTGTTCAGTGCTGGGAAAACTATGCTTAAACAATAAACATGTATTTAAATGTACACAAATCAGGTGGTGTTCTTATTGGAGGTTTCTTTTGCGCTTAATGTAGCTGTTGGCCATAAAGAGCTGGGTAAAAGTTGTAATATTATTTTAAGAATACAACCATGATGCTGACTGACTACTGCTGTCAGCATGTTTTAACCTTGATTTATGTCTATCTGCACAGCCTGTGAAATTAAACTATTGGCCTCTTTTTCATTTGCAGGGTAGGGGCAAAGTGCAAAAAATGGTGCAGGTCGCCATGTTTTCAAAATTTTGCACCTACGCTGTAGTTCTAAAATAGAGCACCCTTATCTTTCTCCAGTATACAGTAGTGCCTGCATTTGGCACAGCTCTTTTCCTGGGTGCATGAGGGAGGAGGCATGTAGAAGTTCCATTTCTTGTTCCCAACTTTCCCCTAACTTGTACACCAGTCAGACATGCAAAACTGGAAGCTCCAGTAGGCACAAGATGCAAAGTGGCCAGCATATGCAGACTACTCAATGGTGGAAGATGGAGCATGTAGCACTGCCCCTGCCACTAATCCAAAGTGATTGATCACAAAGGGTCAATATTGTTTGCAATTTAGTTCTCTTATAGTTGCAGCAATGGCAGTAGTATATGAGGACCCATAAGGAACAAATTCTCTTTTTGAAACCAAAGACTCTCTATTACTATACCTTAACAATAATACTGGAGTATGTAAATCGTACTACTAAATAATTACTAATATTTAATGTAATGCTGTTTTTACTATTATTGCAGTTGCATGAAGAAGAAAGACCAAAGGTTTATGCGGCCAAAATAAAAATGGTCAAATTTGATTTACTTACCCTTGGAATATAAGGTTGTCTCAACTTGGCAAAAACATCTTGTTGATGTGGTTACAGTTGAAAATGAAGTAGTTGGAGTTGATGTTGTCAATGACACAGTAGAGGAGGAAGTATGTTCGGATGTGGTGGTCTCTGTGCTTGTGGTTGAGATTGTTGTAGATAAAGTAGATGTACTAGGTGTAGATGATGTGGAAGATGTTGTGAATGATGTAGTAGGCACAGTTGAAATAGTTGTTCCAGATGTCGAAGTAATAGTGACTTGAGAGGAAGTTGTGAATGTTGTTGATGTGGTTGTTAGACTTGATGTTGTAGTTGTTGAATGGCTTGTTGTTACTGAGTGACTTGTAGTTTCTGGACTTGTTGTTGTGGTTGTTGAATGGCTTGTTGTAGTTTCTGGAATTGTTGTGGTTGTTGAATGGGTTGTTGTTTCTGGAATGGTTGTAGATGTAGAATGGCTTGTTGTTAAATGGGTTGTAGTTGTTTCTGGGATTGTTGTGGTTGTTGGAGTTGTTGAATGACTTGTTGTTGAATGAGTTGTTGTAGTTTCTGGAATTGTTGTAGTTGTTGAATGGCTTGTAGTTGTTTCTGGAATTGTTGTGGTTGTTGGAGTTGTTGAATGACTTGTTGTTGAATGGGTTGTCGTTGTTGGAGTTGTCTTTGTAGTTGTTGAATGGCTTGTTGTTGAATGGGTTGTTGTAGTTTCTGGAATTGTAGTTGTTGAATGGCTTGTTGTAGTTTCTGGAATTGTAGTTGTGGTTGTTGGACTTGTTGTTAAATGGCTTGTTGTAGTTTCTGGAATTGTAGTTGTTGAATGACTTGTGGTTGTTGGAGTTGTCGTTGTTGAATGGCTTGTTGTAGTTTCTGGAATTGTAGTTGTGGTTGTTGGACTTGTTGTTAAATGGCTTGTTGTAGTTTCTGGAATTGTAGTTGTTGAATGGCTTGTGGTTGTTGGAGTTGTTGTTGTTAAATGGCTTGTTGTAGTTTCTGGACTTGTAGTTGTTTGACTTGGTGTTGTTGAAGTTGTTGTTGGACTTGTTGTAGTTGTTGTAGTCATTGAACATGTTGTTGTGATGGATTGATTCCTGTAGCAACATCGAATTTTAATTTCATAGATATTGCATCTTTGGGATTTGTTCCCGTTTAGGCAAAGCAAACCAACTTCTTGCATGTTGCATCTTTGGCTTTGTTTGAATTCTTCTGATGAAAATATGAAATCTTTTACTCTACAATCAACTCTTGTAATAGTCATTGGACTCTCACAAATGGGAATATTATGGTCTCTAATGTTTTGAAAAGATTCAATATCTCCAGTTATGTCATGTTTTGGCGAGCTTACATCAATCCATTCAGTTGACGTACAGTAATAACAATCTGCAAAATGAGCAAAGTTAGCTGACTTTTAAACACATTGTGCTTTTTCTACCTGCTTGAAATATTTCTAACATACATACATACAAAAGTATTAAAAGAGATTGACAAGTACATACCTGGTATGAAGGTGGAAGTTGATGTAGTAGTTGTAATACTTGTTGTGGTCTCTGAAGTGGATGTAGATGTTGTAGTTGTTGGACTTGATGTTGTTGAAAGGGTTGTTGTAGTTTCTGGAATTGAGGTTGTTGAATGACTTGTTGTTGAATGGGTTGTAGTTGTTTCTGGAACTGTTGTAGTTGTTGAATGGGTTGTAGTTGTTTCTGGAATAGTTGTAGTTGTTGAATGGGTTGTTGTTGTTTCCGGAATTGTTGTGGTTGTTGGAGTTGTTGAATGACTTGTTGTTGAATGGGTTGTAGTTGTTTCTGGAACTGTTGTAGTTGTTGAATGGGTTGTGGTTGTTGAATGAGTTGTTGTTTCTGGAATTGTAGTTGTTGAATGGGTTGTGGTTGTTTCTGGAATGGTTGTAGTTGTTGAATGGGTTGTTGTAGTTTCTGAAACTGTTGTGGTTGTTGGAGTTGTTGAATGCCTTGTTGTTGAATGTGTTGTTGTTGTTTCTGGAATTGTTGTAGTTGTTGAATGGGTTGTTGTTGTTTCTGGAATTGTTGTAGTTGTTGAATGGGTTGTTGTAGTTTCTGGAATTGTTGTCATTGTTGAATGACTTGTTGTTGAATGGGTTGTTGTTGTTGAATGGCTTGTAGTAGTAGTTGTTTCTGGAATCGTTGTAGTTGTAGAATGGGTTGTTGTTGTTTCTGGAATTGTTGTAGTTGTTGAATGTGTTGTTGTTGTTTCTGGAATTGTTGTAGTTGTTGAATGGGTTGTTGTAGTTTCTGGAATTGTTGTGGTTGTTGGAGTTGTTGAATGACTTGTTGTTGAATGGGTTGTTGTTGTTGTTTCTGGAATTGTTGTAGTTGTTGAATGGGTTGTGGTTGTTGAATAAGTTGTTGTTGTTTCTGGAATTGTTGTAGTTGTTGAATGGGTTGTTGTTGTTTCTGGAATGGTTGTAGTTGTTGAATGGGTTGTTGTGGTTTCTGGAATTGTTGTGGTTGTTGGAGTTGTTGAATGACTTGTTGTTGAATGGGTTGTTGTTGTTGTTTCTGGAATTGTTGTAGTTGTTGAATGGGTTGTTGTTGTTGTTTCTGGAATTGTTGTAGTTGTTGAATGTGTTGTTGTTGTTTCTGGAATTGTTGTAGTTGTTGAATGGGTTGTTGTAGTTTCTGGAATTGTTGTGGTTGTTAGAGTTGTTGAATGACTTGTTGTTGAATGGGTTGTTGTTGTTTCTGGAACTGATGTAGTTGTTGAATGGGTTGTGGTTGTTGAATGAGTTGTTGTTTCTGGAATTGTTGTAGATGTAGAATGGCTTGTTGTTAAATGGGTTGTGGTTGTTTCTGGAATTGTTGTGGTTGTTGAATGACTTGTTGTTGAATGGGTTGTTGTTGTTTCTGGAATTGTTGTAGTTGTTGAATGGGTTGTTGTAGTTTCTGGAATTGTTGTGGTTGTTGGAGTTGTTGAATGGGTTGTAGTTGTTTCTGGAACTGTTGTAGTTGTTGAATGGGTTGTGGTTGTTGAATGAGTTGTTGTAGTTTCTGGAATTGTTGTGGTTGTTAGAGTTGTTGAATGACTTGTTGTTGAATGGGTTGTTGTTGTTTCTGGAACTGATGTAGTTGTTGAAAGGGTTGTGGTTGTTGAATGAGTTGTTGTTTCAGGAATTGTTGTAGTTGTTGAATGGGTTGTGGTTGTTTCTGGAATTGTTGTGGTTGTTGGAGTTGTTGAATGACTTGTTGTTGAATGGGTTGTAGTTGTTTCTGGAACTGTTGTAGTTGTTGAATGGGTTGTGGTTGTTGAATGCGTTGTTGTTGTTTCTGGAATTGTTGTAGTTATTGAATGGGTTGTTGTAGTTTCTGGAATTGTTGTGGTTGCTGGAGTTGTTGAATGGGTTGTGGTTATTTCTGGAATGGTTGTAGTTGTTGAATGGGTTGTTGTTGTTGTTTCTGGAATTGTTGTAGTTGTTGAATGGGTTGTGGTTGTTTCTGGAATTGTTGTGGTTGTTGGAGTTGTTGAATGACTTGTTGTTGTTTCTGGAACTGTTGTAGTTGTTGAATGGGTTGTGGTTGTTGAATGAGTTGTTGTTGTTTCTGGAATTGTTGTAGTTGTTGCATGAGTTGTTGTAGTTTCTGGAATTGTTGTAGTTTCTGAAATTGTTGGTGTTGTTGAATGGGTTGTTGTTGTTGTTTCTGGACTTGAAGTTGTTGAGTGGGTTGTTGTTTCTGAAATTGTTGTAGTTGTTGAATGACTTATTGTTGTTTCTGGAATTGTTGTAGTTGTTGAATGGGTTGTTGTAGTTTCTGGAATAGTTGTAGTTGTTAAATGGCTTGTGGTTGTTGGACTTGTGATTGTTGTAGTCATGGAACATGTTGTTGTGATAGATTGATTCCTGTAGCAGCATTGAATTTTAATTTCATAGTTATGGCAACTTGGAGATGTGTTCCCATTTAGGCAAAGCGAACCAACTTCTTTAATGTTGCATCTTTGTCTTTGTAAATCTTTTGCTCTACAATCAACTTTCGTAATAGTCATCGGACTCTCGCAAATGGGCATATTATTGTTTTTTAAATTTTCAAAAGAATTAATATCTCCGGTTATGTAGTGTTCTGGAGAGCTTACATCAATCCATTCAGTCGACTTACAGTAATAGCAATCTGCAAAATTAGCAAAGTTAGCTGCCTTTTATAAACATTGTGCTATTTCTACCTTAAGCCAGAAAAGCTAGTAGGTTAGTAAATATTCTAAATTACATTTTTTATCAGGCAGTTCAAGAACCTACAAGGAATGATGCTCTTTTGAACCTGGTGATATCTAATAAAAATATTATGTCTAACATTTGTGTGGGTGAGCATTTAGGGAACGGTGATCATACATGAGGGTTGATTCACTAAAGTGCGTTAAAACGTGCGCTATTTATAGCATGCGTTAAAAATGTATATATGAGTTAATTTAGACGCGATGTTGTTTGCGTTATTTAAGTCGTGAAGATTTTTGTGCGGTATTTGACGGAAAGTGTGCTAATCAACGCATCGCGCACAAATAGTTGTCGCGTGTGAAAAAACACACACTATATTAGCCATACACGGCATTACTTTCGTAAAACTACTTTTCTGAAAATGCCCATTTCCCTGCAAACTGGAGGCTGCATCACTCTAGGGCCAACACAGACTTGAATAAATAACACTGCAAAGTCCATATTGTGTTGCCAAAAGCTCATTAACTGTACTTTTCTATAATTACCGCCTGCCCCAAGTAGGTGTTAATTTTCACACAGACAAATGTGATATTTAGCGCGTCTAAGTGTTTGCGAATCATGTGTTAGTATTATTTCGGTACTCAAATTAACGCATGCATTAAAATTAACGCATGCAGTAGTGCGAAATTTAACGCACGTGATATGTGACTTAACGCATGCATTAATACTTTAGCGAATCGCGTGGTTTTTTTGCGTCAATTTTAACGCAAAAAAACGTGCAATAAAACTTATCGTCCTATAGTGAATCAACCCTATGGTCTCTTTTGAGACTGCTCTATAAGGGATTATCTAAAACACTAAATATTAGATGTGCTAACTTTGACAGTATAAGAGTTTCTCTGCACTGTATCAACTGAAAAAGACTTTTCACTTGGTTAAACACAGAAGGAAAATGTAATATTGTAAGCAAGGAAATGCGTATCAAAGCCAAACCTTTATGGTTGAATAAAAGTGTTAGTGATGAGGTTTGTAAGAAAAAACATGCTTTTAAAACATATCTTGTATAAATAAATTTAAAGCAACTGGACTTGTTCGGTAATTGAAGACGTTTCACTACTTATCCGAGCAGCTTCTTCAGTTCAACTGACTGGTATGGGAAGTCCTCAGCATATATACTCTTCCACTAATCCAATCAGTCAGTTGAACTGAAGAAGCTGCTCGGATGAGTAGTGAAACGTCTTCAATGATTACTTAACAAGTCCAGTTGCTTTAGATTTATTTATACTAGATATACCATGACCTGGATGAATGAAAATCTTCATAGACATGCTTTTAAAACATTCAAGTTAGCTGGGACAGCAGAAACTTTCATCAGGTACAAAGAAGCAAATAAAGCAAAAAAGCTATCAGGCAAGCGAAAATAGAGATGGAAAGGGGTATTGCAACAAGGAGTTAAAGGAATCCAAAATGATTTTTTAAATATGTCAATAGTAAAAAAATGAAGCAAGAAGGGGTGGGACCCTTATCGCAGGGGGTCACTTTGTCGATGAGTACAGTGAAAAATACTTTTTCATCAATCTACATAACTGAGGAGCCAGCTAATGAAGGCTTCTATTTTAATAGACCCAATTCTAATAATATAACTACTGACGCATGGGTCACTCAGGAAGAAATTAAAAACAGACTTGAACATGTAAAATTTAACAAAGGTCAGGACCGGATGGTATTCATCCCAGGGTATTAAATGAGCTTATTGCTATGACTAGCAAACCTCTTCACTTAATTTTTCAGGATTCATTGAGGTCTGGCATGGTGCTGAGGGACTGGTGAATTGTTAATGTGGTTCCGTTATTCAAAAAGGGATCCTATTCTCAGCCTGAGAACTATAGGCCTGTTAGCATGACATCAGTGGTAGGAAAGCTTTTGGAAGGGGAAATAAGGCATAGGATACTTGAATACATTGCAAATCACAATACTATACGTTTGTGCCAACATGGTTTTATGCGTAACAGATCTTGCCAGACTAATTTAATTGCCTTTTATGAGAAGGTGAGTAGTAAGCTCAGTGCTGGAATGGCAGTGGATGTTATGTACTTGAAATATTGGCCTGGAACATAACATTTGTACTTGGATAGAGAACTGACTGAAGGATAGATTACAAAGAGTGGTGGTAAATGGAACATTTTCTAACTGGATCAGTGTTGTTAGGGGAGTATTTCAAGGTTCTGTCCTTGGTACTTTGCTATTTAACGTGTCTATTAATGACCTGGAGATGGACATAAAGGGGTATATTTATCATGCTGTGTAAAAAGTGGAGTAAAACATTACCAGTGATGGTGTTCATTACAGCCAATCAGATGCTTTGCTTTGATTTTCTAACTGTTAAAAATCTAATTGCTGATTGGTTGCCCTGGGCAACATCACCGCATACCCCATAAAGTACTGTTTTTTTTGCTGATGATACTAAATTGTGCAGGATGCTGCAGAGTGATTTGACAAAATTGGAAAACTGGGCAGTAAAATGGAAAATGAGGTTCAATGTTAAAAAGTGTAAAGTTATGCACTTTGGTAGAAATAATATAAATGCAAGTTATAAATGAAATGGTAGTGTTTTGGGGGGATCCTTATTCGAATAGAATCTTGGAGGTAACAAGTTGTCTAATTCCAGGCAGTGTCATTCAGTGGCTACTAAAGCAAATAAAGTGCTGTCTTGCATAAAAAGGGGCACCAGGGGCTATTCGTATAGATTAGAGAAACTGAACTTTCATTTGAAGCAGAGTAGATGCATAGGCGGATTTTCAATAAGGCTAGGGGAGGCAAAGCCTCCCCAAACCTGCTTGGCACCTTAAAAAAACAACTCAATTTCTGCAAAGTCCTGAAACCCTTAACATCAGAAAATCTTCTTGTGTTTTTGCAAGCTCCGGTTCTGCTGTAATCAGCTGTGCTCTGATTGGAACTTTCTTCTTGGGATTCTCCAATCAGAGCACAGCTTTCTTGACAGACAGTAAAATTGACCAATCAAGGCGCAGATGCAGACAGGGCTCGGGAGATATTACAAACTAAAGGCAGTGCAGAAATGAACACTGAAAATAAGAATCTGCAGGCTGTAACCTTTACCTAAGAACCTCACCAAACCTAAACTTTTGCTGCAGATTTCATCCCATATACTGTTCTAGAGTCACTAGCTGAAATTAAATTGTTTTTTGTCACCTTACATCTATAATATCCCTATCACCTATCTTAACAGATGGATGGTAAGTTATCTCTTTCCCCCTGAAAAAGCTAATTGTGCTTTTATATATTTGTTGTTTTATGCACTTACTATTTTTTTTTTTTTTTTTTACTTTTGTCATTGTTTTGTTCATTTCTAGTTAGTTACAGTGGGAACAATTATGTGTATCAGTGCCAGTGTTATAGTGTCAGGCTATGCCTGAATATCTGCCATCTGTACCCACTGTATATAATGTGCCTGGGATGTCAGTACCCACTGCATCTCTCTCTATAAAACTAACGAAAACACATCTAAAGGGGAGGTTCACTTTTAAGTTAACTTTTAGCATGTTATAGAATCACCTATTCCTAGCAACTTTGCAATTGGTCTTCCTACTTAATTTTTTTTATAGTTCTTGAATAATTTGCCTTTTCTTCTGCCTCTTTCCAGCTTTCAAATGGGGGTCAGCCAAAAAGTATAGCTCTGCAAGGCTACAATTTTTTTATTGTTGTAACTTTTAATTACTTATTTTTCCATGCAGGCCCCTTAACTCTTCCTATTCCCATCTCTCGCTTACACGACTGCCTGGTTGCTAGGGTAAATAAGACCCTAGCAACCAGATAGCTGCTGAAATACCAAATGGAGGTGAACTACCCCTTTAAGCTAACTAATAACAAACACAAATGGATGGAGAACCCCACACAGAAGTGCATGTATGAATACTCAGGGGCTGATTCAATAAAGGTCGTTAATGCTTAATGCATAGTTTTATGCGTTAAAAATGGATATGTTCGATAATTAAGTACCGACTCATCAAAATCATTTTGCATGCGTTACTATTCGCATGCATCGCATTGAGGTAATTATCAAATAGAAATAATACTAACACATAAGTCACAGACATATTTGAAGCGTTAAAAACATAAAATGTGGCAATAATTACTGTGAAACTTAACGCCTTCCAGGAGTAGGCGTTACTAAACAACATTGCAGCTGGTGATTGTCTGTGGTGACAAGATGGAGTTTGCAGTTAGATTTTTTTAAGTATAGAGTGATGCATCCACTAGTTTTCAGGGAAGTGGTAATTTTCAGAACAGTAGTTTTTAGAAAGTAACGGTTACGTGCGTAATAGCGTGCGCTAAAATCACTCGCTACGAAATAACGCATAAATATATCGCATGGTTTAGAATATCGCTTAAAAATATGTAATCGCCAGATAAATAACGACAATAACATTGCTACTTAATTCAGACAAGTGTCCTTTTAGTGAATCGATCATTAATTCTCAAAATATAAGAAGTGGTAATATTTTTAACACATGCTATAAATATCACTAATTTTTTCGGCCTGTAGTGAATTGGCCCCTTGATATTTTAGGGTAAAAAAAAGCACTCCCATCTGTACTTTTGCACAGTATCCCTGGAAGTCAGTGGGAACCGCAAGAGGTAGTTGGGAGGTTAATTATTTACACCAGCAGCGAATCCACAAAGTCTCACATTAACTTTAGGTCAGTCTATGTATGGCCCATCTTTAGCCTCCTAAAGAAAAAAATTATCCTCTGCCTATGAGTAGGTGTTTTATTACAGTGAGGGTAGTGAGGCTGTGAAATGCCATTCTGAGTGATGTTGTGATGGCAGATTCTTTTTATGCCTTTAAAAGGGGCTTGGATGATTTCTTGAACAAGCATAATATACAAGGCATCAATCTACAATTAGTATTGATGTTGGCATATGAGGTTTATGTATGTGAGTGTATAGATAGGTCAGTATGGGTCTGTATGTGAGTGTATAGATAGGTCAGTATGGGTCTGTATGTGAGTGTATAGATAGGTCAGTATAGGTTTGTGTGAGCTGGGTTCACTTGGAGGGATTGAACTTGATGGACTCTCGTCTTTTTTCAACCCTATGTATGTAACTATGTTTAAAAGTAAAATATATTTAAAGAGATTGACAAAAATACCTGGTATAATGGTGGAAGTTGATGTAGTAGTTGTAATACTTGTTGTGGTCTCTAAAGTGGATGTAGATGTTGTAGTTGTTGGACTTGACGTTGTAGTTGTTGAATGGGTCGTTGTAGTTTCTGGAATAGTTGTAGTTGTTGAATGGCTTGTAGTTGTTTCTGGAATTGTTGTAGTTGTTGAATGGGTTGTTGTAGTTTCTGAAATTGTTGTGGTTGTTGGAGTTGTTGAATGACTTGTTGTTGTTTCTGGAATTGTTGTAGTTGTTAAATGGGTTGTGGTTGTTTCTGGAATTGTTGTAGTTGTTAAATGGGTTGTTGTAGTTTCTGAAATTGTTGTGGTTGTTGGAGTTGTTGAATGACTTGTTGTTGTTTCTGGAATTGTTGGAGTTGTTAAATGGGTTGTGGTTGTTTCTGGAATGGTTGTAGTTGTTGAATGGGTTGTTGTTGTTTCTGGAATTGTTGTGGTTGTTGGAGTTGTTGAATGGGTTGTTGTTGTTTCTGGAATTGTTGTAGTTGTTGAATGACTTGTAGTTGTTTCTGGAATTGTTGTGGTTGTTGGAGTTGTTGAATGACTTGTTGAATGAGTTGTTGTAGTTTCTGGAATTGTTGTAGTTGTGAAATGGGTTGTGGTTGTTTGTGGAATGGTTGTAGTTGTTGAATGGGTTGTTGTAGTTGTTGAATGGGTTGTTGTAGTTTCTGGAATTGTTGTGGTTGTTGGAGTTGTTGAATGACTTGTTGTTGTTTCTGGAATGGTTGTAGTTGTTGAATGGGTTGTGGTTGTTTCTGGAATTGTTGTAGTTGTTGAATGGGTTGTTGTTGTTGTTGTTTCTGGAATTGTTGTAGTTGTTGAATGGGTTGTTGTAGTTTCTGGAATTGTTGTGGTTGTTGGAGTTGTTGAATGCCTTGTTGTTGAATGGGTTGTTGTTGTTTCTGGAATTGTTGTAGTTGTTGAATGGCTTGTAGTTGTTTCTGGAATTGTTGTGGTTGTTGGAGTTGTTGAATGACTTGTTGTTGAATGAGTTGTTGTAGTTTCTGGAATGGTTGTAGTTGTTGAATGGGTTGTAGTTGTTTCTGAAACTGTTGTGGTTGTTGGAGTTGTTGAATGACTTGTTGTTGAATGGGTTGTTGTAGTTTCTGGAATTGTTGTAGTTGTTGAATGGCTTGTAGTTGTTTCTGTAATTGTTGTGGTTGTTGGAGTTGTTGAATGACTTGTTGTTGTAGTTTCTGGAATGGTTGTAGTTGTTGAATGGGTTGTAGTTGTTTCTGGAACTGTTGTGGTTGTTGGAGTTGTTGAATGACTTGTTGTTGAATGGGTTGTTGTTGTTGTTTCTGGAATTGTTGTAGTTGTTGAATGGGTTGTTGTAGTTTCTGGAATTGTTGTGGTTGTTGGAGTTGTTGAATGACTTGTTGTTGAATGGGTTGTTGTTGTTTCTGGAATTGTTGTAGTTGTTGAATGGCTTGTAGTTGTTTCTGTAATTGTTGTGGTTGTTGGAGTTGTTGAATGACTTTTTGTTGTAGTTTCTGGAATGGTTGTAGTTGTTGAATGGGTTGTAGTTGTTTCTGGAACTGTTGTGGTTGTTGGAGTTGTTGAATGACTTGTTGTTGAATGGGTTGTTGTTGTTTCTGGAATTGTTGTAGTTGTTGAATGGGTTGTTGTAGTTTCTGGAATTGTTGTGGTTGTTGGAGTTGTTGAATGACTTGTTGTTGAATGGGTTGTTGTTGTTTCTGGAATTGTTGTAGTTGTTGAATGGCTTGTAGTTGTTTCTGTAATTGTTGTGGTTGTTGGAGTTGTTGAATGACTTTTTGTTGTAGTTTCTGGAATGGTTGTAGTTGTTGAATGGGTTGTAGTTGTTTCTGGAACTGTTGTGGTTGTTGGAGTTGTTGAATGACTTGTTGTTGAATGGGTTGTTGTTGTTTCTGGAATTGTTGTAGTTGTTGAATGGGTTGTTGTAGTTTCTGGAATTGTTGTGGTTGTTGGAGTTGTTGAATGACTTGTTGTTGAATGGGTTGTTGTTGTTTCTGGAATTGTTGTAGTTGTTGAATGGCTTGTAGTTGTTTCTGTAATTGTTGTGGTTGTTGGAGTTGTTGAATGACTTGTTGTTGAATGGGTTGTTGTTGTTTCTGGAATTGTTGTAGTTGTTAAATGGCTTGTAGTTGTTTCTGTAATTGTTGTGGTTGTTGGAGTTGTTGAATGACTTGTTGTTGAATGGGTTGTTGTTGTTTCTGGAATTGTTGTAGTTGTTGAATGGGTTGTTGTAGTTTCTGGAATTGTTGTGGTTGTTGGAGTTGTTGAATGACTTGTTGTTGAATGGGTTGTTGTTGTTGTTTCTGGAATTGTTGTAGTTGTTGGAGCTGTTGAATGACTTAATGTTGAATGAGTTGTAGTTTCTGGAATTGTAGTTGTTGAATGGCTTGTAGTTGTTTCTGGAATTGTTGTGGTTGTTGGAGTTGTTGAATGACTTGTTGTTGAATGGGTTGTTGTAGTTTCTGGAATTGTTGTAGTTGTTGAATGGGTTGTAGTTGTTTCTGTAATTGTTGTGGTTGTTGGAGTTGTTGAATGACTTGTTGTTGAATGGGTTGTCGTTGTTGGAGTTGTCTTTGTAGTTGTTGAATGGCTTGTTGATGAATGGGTTGTTGTAGTTTCTGGAATTGTAGTTGTTGAATGGCTTGTTGTAGTTTCTGTAATTGTTGTAGTTGTTGAATGGCTTGTGGTTGTTGGAGTTGTCATTGTTGAATGGCTTGTTGTAGTTTCTGGAATTGTTGTTGTGGTTGTTGGACTTGTTGTTAAATAGCTTGTTGTCGTTTCTGGAATTGTCGTTGTTGAATGGCTTGTTGTAGTTTCTGGACTTGTAGTTGTTTGACTTGGTGTTGTTGAAGTTGTTGTTGGACTTGTTGTAGGTGATGTAGTCATTGAACATGTTGTTGTGATGGATTGATTCCTGTAGCAGCATTGAATTTGAATTTCATATTTTTTGCATCTTTGAGATTTTTTCCCATTTAGGCAAAGCGGACCAACTTCTTGCATGTTGCATTTTTGGCTTTGTTTAAAATGTTTTGATGACAATTTGGAATTTTTTACTCTACAATCTAATCTCATAATGGTCATTGGACTCTCACAAATGGGAACATTATTGTTTCTGATGTTTTCAAAGGTTTTAATATCTGCTGTTATTTTATTTTCTGGAGAGCTTACATCAATCCATTTGGTCAATTTACAGTAATAACAATCTGCAAGATGTAAAATGATCAGACTTAGCAACATTCTACTTGTACATGCCTAGAATATTTCCAACATATCTATGTATAGCAGTATACCCGGTTTTTAATGTTAACAGCTTAAAAGCGATTAATATTGATATACCTGGGGTAATGGTGGATGTTGATGTAGTAGTAATACTTGTAGTAACTGGAGTGGAAGTTGTATGTGTGCAAGGGGCATCTGTAGTATATCTTACAATTGTTCCATTCTCACATCTGGCATAATTACATCCTCCCAGTTTATCAGGGGTACTGTAAATTGGCTGTGATGTTGTATACGTTGTCATGTCGTACTCGCAACAACCTGTGAAAGAATTAAAAAAAAAACATGAAATCTATATCATTTTTATTACATACAAAAAGTGCTTTGAATTTTTTTTTAATAATCAAAGTTATGTAGATTAAGGGGCAGATTTACTAGAACTCTTTAACATTTCTTGTTTTTCTCTTTTTACAAATTCGAAAAAACTTATTCCCACGAATGTCTGACATTTAATTAAAAAAAATGTCTAAACTGAAAAAGTACGCGCGGGAAGAAGTCGCAGAAAACTTGCAAAACTGTTACATTTTCGAATTGTTGCACAAAAAAAACTGTGTCAAAAATCCAAAAAAGCAAATGTTTTATCCTTTCATTTCATGCTAATACTTTCAAAAAAGTAATACAGGTATCAGACCCCTTATCTGGAAACCCATTATCCAGAAAGTTCCAAATTATGGAAAGGCCATCTCCCAAAGACTCCATTTTAATCAAATAATTCACATTTTTAAAAATGGTTTCTTTTTTCTCTGTAATAATAAAACAGAACCATGTACTTGATCCCAACCAAGATCCAAATGAATCCTTATTGTAGCCAAAACAATCCTATTGGGCTTAATTATTGTTTATATATTTATTTAGCAGACTTAAGGTAGGAGATCTGAAGTACAGAAAGACCCCTTATCCAAAAAAAACCCAGGTCCCGAGAATTCTGGATAACAGGTCCCATATCTGTACCTTATTTCTAATAATCACAATTTTTGATCTGGCAGCAGAGACATTCATTATAACATATATTAAGGACACAATATTCCACACAGGCTATTCATATTTTACACAAATATACACACATATAAACTAATTAATAAAATGATATCACAGGGGTGCTAACGAGTTGAAAAATGGATGCACATGGGTAACCTCTGGAACACTTTAGATTTTTAATATGGTGCAAACTGTAGATTGCCACACCAACCCCATAGGCACAAAAGTTCTATAATGTGACCTGATGTGGTGTGGTGTGTTGTGGGAAGGAATTAAACAATTTTCAAAATTCTGTAGCAGCAAGGAATTAGAATATCAGCCACTACATTTTCTCATCTTGACTTTGATATAAAAATTATGTAGTATATAATAAATATAATGAATGAATGAGTGCAGGAGAATTCTAGGAGAAACAGTGATGGTACTTTGGTGTTGTCCATATTGTGCTGAGTTTTGTAGCAGACATTTATAGCATTAAATGATGTAGTTTAGATTATACTTTAATATATCTGCGTAGGCACTTATAGTTACCTTGTTTATAATCGGGGAAGCATTGTCTTCCATGTCTGGTGCACATGCTGAAAAAACAAAAACAAATTATATGGACAATTTCAGTACTGAACTCACCTTAAAACAATCTCTCAGGTTCATACACCATAATATAAAGCTTAGTACAAAGCTTAGTCCATAAAAGTATTGAATGTCCCTAAGGCTGTGCTCTGTTATACTCAAAGTCTATATTCCTGATGACAATGGCACTTATTAAGAACCATATTATTAAGAATTTGTAACCCCATTTATACAATATTCTGTAACATAATGCACAGCGTACTACATTTAATAACATAGAGGTGCGCATACAAATTCATAAGTATTGCAGTAACTGTGTTCTGTTTTGTCCTCTGTAATAAGACATTATCGATAGCAGGGCTGATGGAGACATACCTCCATCACATCCAGCATCACTGAAAGAGATGTACAGTAATCCCTCCCTAAAGTTCCCCCTTACCAGATGGTACAGTGAGCATCTCCAGGCATTCTTGGCATCACTTGATGGAACAAGTAATTTCTGCCTCTACTATCATAACAGCAGGATGGCACACATTCCATAATTTCTTCATCAAAGTAAGGTCTGTCTGGTGGACATACTGGGTAACAACCTGTATACAGATAAACTGCTGTTAATATCAGTGCTTGGTTATTATATATGATTCATATACAGAGCAAGAAGGTGCTGGCTACAGAAGAAACAAACATTATCTAGACCAGGGATCCCCAACCTTTCTTAATCGTGAGCCACAGTCAAATGTAAAAAGACTTGGAAAACAACACAAGCATCATAAAAGTTTATTGAGGTGTCAAATAAGGGCTAAGATTGGCTATTAGGGAGCCTCTATGCACACTATCCGCTTATAGGAGGCTTTATTTGCTAGTAAACCTTGTTTTTATTCAACCAAAACTTGCCCCCAAGTCAGGAATTCAAAAATAACTACCTGGTTTGGGGGCACTGAGAGCAACATCCAAGGGGTTGGTGAGCAACGTGTTGCTCCTGAGCCACTGGTTGGGGATCACTGATCTAGACAGTTGGTTCCAATGGGCCTTCTTTTTCCACCGTATCATTCAATTTGAGGGTGATCTACCCTAATGTTAAATGTATGGATTTTAGGGATCACTGGGAAGTTCAGTGATCATAGAAAAACAAACAGGGTTCATTTATCAATACTCTGCAAATTAGCCCATGGGCAGTAACCCATAGAAACCAATGAGTGCTTGTGTTTTCCAGCCAACTGCAGGTAGAACAATGAATGCAACAATTTAATTTGTAGCCAGGGGTTACTGGCCACGGGGCAATATTGTCAAGTGTTGAGAAAAGACCACAACTGTTTTAGTCCAACTGTTTCCCAGCTCTCTAAGATGTTATTGTATACATTAGTTAATACATTTCTCAGCACAATCAGAGGATGCCAACAACTAATGTATCAGGTATAACAGTTGACGTTACTAAAGCTCAGGCATCAAGTGCAGTAGGAAAGCTGCTGCTATTAAAATGTATTAACTAATGTGTCATTTCTCACCAGAAAACTGGTGAGAAATTCATAATTAAAGAAAATGTAATTCTAAACATTTTTTCCAAATATAAATGAATTCAAATGTCCAATGGCTTTTATGTTATTTAGAAATATAATTACCATTTAAAGCAGTATCTTTCTGCCACTTTACATTCTCTGCACTTCTGTTTTTTCTTATAACACAACATAACAGAAGGCAACTGAGAAACAGACTTAGACGGGAACAGGCAGAACCAGAAAGAGAAACTAGGGAGATGCCCACATAGTTACATTACAGCCCATCCTACAGGTCATGTTTAGGGCCCTCCTGCTAAAATGTTAAACCATTCCATCAGCATAAGGACTTAAGACACTGTTTGTGGCATCAGAAAGAAAACCAATATAGCTATAACGTGCACACACTCATACATGTCCAACCTTGACTACCTTACTAAACATGCAGCAAGACTTCTTTATCATATACCAGTTTATGCGATATATAGATACATCTTTACTTTAATGTGATACCTTCTAAGCCCATCAGATTGTAATAGCAATTTCCACTGGGGTTTCTGCAAGTCTTCATGCATGGTGCGCCACAAGCCTGGTAGTGCCATTCACACTGTCCTTTATGGTTGTAGTAGTCACAGAACAAAGCTATTTGGGGGAAAATACCATAAATGTTTACAATGTACATTTAGATAGTATTTAAACAAATACATTAAATTGTAGTAAACAAAAATTATATATAATTATACAATTATACTTTATATTGTATATTATTATTAACATTTATTTATAAAGCGCCAACATATTCCGCAGCGCTGTACAATAAGTGGGTTTCATACATTGGACATACAGGGTAACAATAAAGCAATCAATAACCGATACAAGAGGTGAAGAGAGCCCTGCCCAAAAGAGCCTACAATCTACAAGGAGAAAGGGTTGAGACACAAGGTGTGGGAATGGGCATGAACAGAGTTGTGAGAGGTGGGGCACAGGGTATTGCTAAACTAGATTAGGGTAAGCTTCTCTAAATAAATGTGTTTTTAGAGATCTCTTTAAGGCAGAGAGATTGGGAGAAAGTCTGATTTTTTTGTGGGAGTTTGTGGGAGCGAATTCCAGAGAAGGGGGGCAGCCCTTGCAAAGTCTTGAATGGGAGCGTGTGAGGAGGGAATGAGAGAGGAGTTGAGAAGCAGGTCAGTAGAGGAGCGTAACAAGCGGGTTGTATGGTACCTAGTATAGTGATCAAATATATACTATACTATACACACACCAGTTCCCCCTTAACTTGTACTTACGACAGAAATCTGGGGTTCTCCAGCTGACACAGGCTCCAGCCTCACTGCAGGCTTGGGCATATGCGGCAATTGCAGTACAGAGACACTCACAATCCCCACCAGTATCACAGGCACAAGCATCATTAACACATGTGGAATAATATGGATTTGGGTTCACCTGGTTTTGGAGAAAAAGAGTTGATTTGTTAAAGATATGCAGTGATTTAGGTTGAAATAACCTGGTAACATTTAGCATAGTAAAAATACAACACTGAATTATATAAATGTGTGTGTATTTACATATATTTGTATTGATATTGAAAATGTCTTTCAAAAATGTACATTTGATCAAATTTACATTGACATGTACTTTATTAAGCAAAATCATTGTATTCTGCAACCAATCAGCCTTAAGACTGACAGAACCAAAACCATGATTGTTTTGCTTAAAGACTTCTTCTTAAATGTGTTACTGAACTTACAACAGCATGGCAAGCCGCAAATCTGGTACCAATAATAACGCTGCACTTTTTCTCTGCCCATGGCTTCCTGTATGTGTGGGCCGCACAAGAATCTGCCATTGCTACAGGAACTGGACAACTTGAGGACTGTTTCCAGCTGTTTCCAAATTCCAGTACATCTGCAACCACTGATAGACTTCTGGTGGTGTAGTCATTTATAGCATTTCCATCATAATTTCCGCATAATCCACAAATTTTACCCTGCGAGGGAAAACAAATATGTCTCGAGAGTTATTAGATTAAAAATAAAATACATTCATCAATTAATGTGAGTGAACAATGCTTTGTAACATTCTTTTATAGAATAAATGTAAGTTTTTAATAGCTTAATTGAAGTCTCTTTGACCTTACCTGGAAATCTGGGTGGAGCTTAATATAAATACTTGTTTTCTTATCCCACACCAGAACTATGCCATTCAGCGTCTCAATCACCAAAAAGATGCCCATCTGGTGCACTTTGTATGGTACAGAAGCTCCAGAACCTGTATTCTGCACTTCAAATTTTCCTTCATCAAGTACTAGTACGTTATTCTGGAAACAAATATATGGAAAAAAAAATTTTGTTTTAATCAATGTTCCTCTTTAAAGGGATAATGTCATGATTTTTATTGGATACTTTTATTTCTAAATTACACTGTTTACACAGCAAATAATTCACTCTACCATTTAAACTTTTATTCTTGAACCAACAATATTGTAATATTAGTGTGTAGGCGCCATCTCAGTGCATTGTGCCTGAGTCTGAGCTTTCAGAAGGAGCCAGCGCTACACATTAGAACTGCTTTCAGCTAACCTGTTTCTCCTACTCCCATGGAACTGGAGGAGTCCCAAGCCAGACTTGCATTTCTTACTATTGAGTGCTATTCTGATATCTACTGGGAGCTGCTATCTTGCTCACTTCCCATTGTTCTGCTGATTGGCTGCTGGGAGGGGGGTTATATCACTCCAACTTGCAGCTCAGCAGTGAAGTGTGACTGAAGTTTATCAGAGCACAGGTCACAAGGTTGTAGCCCCCTGGGAAATGAAGAATATGGCTAGCCCCATGTGAAATTTTAAAATTAAATATAAAAAAAATCTGTTTGTGTTTTTGAAAAATGGATTCTCCTGAAGAAGCTCTATTAACTGATTTAAAAAAAAAACATGTTTTCCCATGACAGTATTCCTTTAGGTACTTATTAAGAGTCCACATGGAAATAAATAAGGTGCAAAATATTTTGGGTTTTTTACTAAAAGTTAACACAATATTTAAAGTTAGTGAGGAGCAAAAGTTTTTATTTTTTGCCAGGTTTCAGTGTGAAAAAACACCCATAGACTCCAATGGCTGTAAAAAAAAATAAAATTGCACTGTGTGGAAAAAGTTGCCACCAAAAAGATGCCCATGGAATTTAATACGTTTCTAGATTTTTTTCCAATTTTTTAATTTTTTTGTCAAGCAAACTGGGACAAATCCATTCACTATTTAAAGAAATCCATTTGTTCCCCAATGCATTTGTTTACAGTAGATACACCAAATAATTCCTTCAGGGCTGGTAATTTAGGGATTCATATGAAAGAATAATAACTCACTCCAATATAGAACCGGATGGATTTGGAACAAGTGGTTCCTGTGCTGCCACATGGGATGTTCTCTGTGATGATGCGGAAGGTACCATTTGTGGGATCATTTGTACAATAATCCTAATATTAAAAGAATAAAAATGTAAAGTGTGAAAAATAGTGTTACTGATTACAATTAGTAAAGGTATTATTTATTTGTCATATATATTATTTGTACATATTTTGTTTATATACCACAATGGCTGATAATGTAAACTTATAGCAAATTTATACCGTTGCACAATGTAGATCTCTAGAAAAATATATTGCATAAAACAACTTATATGTAAAAACCCTGTTTCATCTAAATAAACCATTTTCATAAAGATATACTTTTTTAGTAGTATGTGCCATTGGGTGACCCTAAATAGAAAACTGCCATTTTAAGTACTAAGGGCCGCCCCCTGGGATCATACAATTCATGGTGAACACAAACCAACTAAGGGCACACATACATGCTACAGATGAAGCCACTTTGGTTTATGTATTTAACACAGAATAACTAAACTCATTTAACTCACTTATCCCATTTAACACAGGAATTAGCATCACAGAGTCCCATCTAAGGGCTCTGGTACACGGGGAAATTAGTCGCCCGCGGCAAAACTCCCTGCTCGCGGGCGACTAATCTCCCCGAGTTGCCTTCCCTCTGCCATCCCGCCGGCGACTTACATGTTCGCCTTATGTAAACAATGGTGCTCTTTGAAAGGTTAAATGTGCTAAATGAGTTTACATGACTTAAGATAACACAGCTTCTTCAGTTTATCTCGAGTCATGACACTTTTAACTCACAAATCCAAGTGGCTTTGTCTGTAACTCACATCAGAGTTCTGTCTGTTACTCCCACACTACTTCCTGTTGCAGTCAGTGCTGCATTATTTCCTGTCAGGTGATTTCTGAGGGAGCACACAGCCCATCACAAAATAGTGGCTCAAGGTAAAAGGCCAATATTAACTGATATATATATATTCCATTTTGGTAAGATTCTTTAATAGGCCACTTAATATGATATAAATAAAACAATATCTGTTGGTTGCGTATTCATTCTGGGGTTATCATTTTCCTGGGGATGTAAAGTCATTTTTTAGCACTAAATAAAATAACTTTAATAATAATAATATATGTCTGCAAAACTTTTGTACTTGCTCTGAGATACAGCTGATTGTTTCTGCAACTTTTTTCCTCTCCCTCGATTGCGATTCCCCTTGAAATTGAGTGGCTGCCAGCTGTCCTACTCCCTGGTACTCTGAGGAGCAGCAATTCTCCAACAAGTACTGTATCTATGTGAGAGTTAGGCCACCCTAGACCCCTATCAGTCTTTATCAGCAGTTAAGCGTCAGAGGGGCAGTCCATAAATCACTTAAGAGCCTGGCAGCCAGCCGCTGCTGAATTTCAAGGGGATGATGATCAAGGGAGAGGAGAGAAAGCAACAGAAACACTCACCTGTATCTCAGAGCAGGTAGAAAACTTTAAATAGACATATATTACAAAGTTTAATTTAGTGAAGCTCAAAGAGTTTATACATATCAACAAGGAGACCAAAACTCTTTTAGCCAGGAATGGGAAATAATTTGCCTATGCCAGACACTGCTGGTGACATGAAGGGTGCTTCATGGCAGATGTATGATGGATCTTGTGGAGAAATACAGACCCATTTTTATAATTCTGTATAATTCAGAGAACATGGTTTAATTATCACTCTTAGCATTCTTGAAACAAGCCACCTTAATTGTATACACTTATATTTTAAATGTCTGTGTCTGTCTATAAGTAACTATTGCTCCTTTACAATACTACAGTTCCCATAACAGATTCAAATTCTTTGTTGCCTTAAACTGAATGTATACATAACAGAATTTCTGACATATATAAAACAGAAATGAGATTTACGTGAGCCAGGACGTATTGACAGTCTCCACTGAAACTGTATCTGTTGCTGTCGAATGTGTAATAGTGGCCATCTCCATACACGGCACAGGTTCCCAAACAAGTCTCATCATTGCAATTCCACATTCTGTTTTGACAGGTGCTGGATGGAGGGAAAACAATAAAGACTTCCTCAGATGTATTTATGAAAAAGAAATGGATTTGGTATGGCTTACACAATTGTGATAGTGATATTTAAGGGTGAAGACACACGGAGCTACTAGTAGTAGCTACTAAAATAGACAATGCTGATCATTTACTGATAATTATCTTTATCTGTGTTTTAGCAGAGGCAATTCTCAGTATTGTCTATGGCAGGGTATTTTCCAGGGTTTAGTGGCTGTAAAAAAGTAACTGCTACTAGTAGCTGTGTGTGTCTTCACTCTAAGGGGCAGATTTACTAATCCACAAATACGAATCACGAATGGGAAAAATTCGGATTGGAAACGAAAATTTCTGAAGATCGCAAATATCCCGAAAATGCGTACGAAAAAATCGTATTACTCACGATAATATCGTATTGGCGATCCGAAAGTCATGAAATTTTCGTACTGACCATTGTAAACAGCGGCAGAGCCTTTCCGAATTTTTCACGTGGGCACGCAAAAAAATTGTGCGGCCGTGCAAAAAAGTTGAGTGAACGTGAAAAAATCGGCAAGAATACGCTCAGAGCATTCGTACGCTCGGAGCGTTCGTGTCTTAGTGACTCTCCCCAGTTCTGATTTTGAAAATGTTCCATGATACTCATATTCATTGTCCATTAACAGCATGTAAATTATTTTTTTTGTCGGCTTAAGGAATGATGATCCAAATTATGGAAAGATCCCTTATCTGGAAACCCCATGTCCTGACCTTTCTGGATAACAGATCCTATACCTGTATATGAATTAAATATTTGGCACAAGGCTCAGAGAGCAGCTCTGCATGACGTTTACCAGGCAATAGGTAAATATAAGGCTCCTTTGTTGTCCTTTAGGTTAACTTTTATTATAAAATGGTCTATCCTTAGCAGCTTTTCAATTGATCTTCATTTTTTGAAATTTTCTATAGTTTTTTTAATTATTTGCCTTTCTTTTCTGACTTTTTCCAGCTTTCAAATGGGGGTCACTGACCCTAACAGTAAAAGAAAATATTGCTCTGTGGGCTAAAATTGCTTTTTTTATTGCTACTATTTATTCCTTTATTCCTCCTTATTCCTTAATCTTTCTCTTTAGTCCCTAATCTATTCAAATTCCTGTCTCTCGTTTAAACCACTGACTAGTTGCTAGGTTAAATTGGACCCTATCAACCAGAAATTCCTGAACTGGAGAGCTGTTGAACAAAAATGTATTTTTTTTTTTTTTTTTAAAGGAGGCATGAAAAACATTGATAAATATCTAAAACTGTTGATCTGCAAAATACAGATATCTTGTTTAATCTAATATGTACATCTCAACCTTTTATACATTAGCCCCTTCAAGGCAAAGACTATAGCTGGAATCATTTAATACACAGTGCTTGATAACTGAAAAAACCTTAATCTAGGAGTAGCCATAAATGCATCAGGTATATGACTGTTGGCTATTAATGACTATTTAATAAGTAACTAGAGTCATTTACCATGTTTTGCAGGAAACTCTGATTGTAGCCCCATCTTCATAGAGGTTATTGTTGTGCATGCAGGGACACTCATACTCTGGAATGCACCCATCAGTTCCATTTGCTACAAATCCATCAGGGCACATGCAGCCAGATATGCAATGAGCACTGTACTGTAGGGAACATTTAAAAGCAAAATAAGCAAACTGCTAATAAAAATATCCTGCACCAAACAATAATAACAACTAACTACTACAATTAATAGTCATTGGCTGGATAAGACTTAGGGGCTTCTTTATTAATTTTGGAGTTTGTGAATTCAAGTTTGTTTTTCTAAAACAAATAACAATGCATATGGAATGGTTGCTTATTTATTTATTTATTTATAAGAAAAACCCTTATAAAAAAAACTCGAACATTTCAAGTTTACAAGCTCTAAAAACTTGAAAAAAATAAAAAAACTTAAGTTTGAAAGTATGCCTTGACTTTGCCTATGACGGCTCCCAATGACTTCTATAGAAACTCGTAAGCTTTTAGAAGCTTTTAGAATTTTTTTACATTCCAGTTCTTGGGTTTTTTGCACTTAATTAATACTAGAAATTTGAGTTTTCAAGTTTGAGTATTAAGTGCAACAAAAAACGTGCTCATTTAGCAAGTATTTCTTTCCTACGGAAGAGCAGTAAGGTCACCAAAAAAAAAAAAAAAATCGAAATTATGACTTTTAATCTCATAATTATGACTTTAAAAAGTCATAATTATGACTTTTAATCTCATAATTATGACTTTTTAAAGTCATAATTATGAGATTAAAAGTCACCAAAAAAACTTTTAAACTCATAATTATGACTTAAAAAGTTGAAATTCTGACTTTTAAAGTCATAATTTCGACTTTTTAAAGTCATAATTATGAGATTAAAAGTCATAATTTCGACTTTGACTTTAAAAGTCATAATTTCGACTTTTTAAAGTCATAATTATGACTTTAAAAGTCAGAATTTCGACTTTTTAAGTCATAATTATGAGTTTAAAAGTTTTTTTGGTGGCCCTACTGCTCTTCCGTACTTTCCCTGGTCTGGAAAAGAAGTCGACATTCTTTTTGCAAAAATAAAATGTGGCACAAGGTAAAGACTGCCAGGTGCAGGCCACTTATGGTACCATTTGCCATAGGGCAGGTGTTAAGACTAGGGCCACTTTTCAGCCCATGTACTCTGCTGCTCACTAACTTGCACATCCTAATCAGACACAAGGTATGGCACAGAAGGGAAACATCTGTGTGCCACCCTCCTGCCCCGCATAAACACATTGCTAACAAAAGCATTGGGGCAGCTGTAGGTCTTTGTACTCCAAAACAGAGACCTGTGGCAATTCTGAAAAAAGGCAAGGCAGCAAGCACATTGCAAAGAAACAGGTCCTAAATAACCCATATTAATCTCCTCTGACTGGCTGTCCTCCTCATATATCTATTTTTCTCGTATCAATCCCCCTAAAAGTACAATAGGACAACTTACACAGTACATATCAAGAGTCTGGCAGCTCTTCTCACACTCTGTGCCAGTGATACCAGCAGGTTGGTTAGAGCAGTTGAAATAGACCTTAGGGGACTTACACTCTGCAAGACATAAGAAAAAACATAAAGAAATATAAACAATAGGAACAAATATACAAGGTCAATATAATAAAACACACTTCTTGTTTTTGTACTGGGGAAGGAAGGTTCTAGAATGCCCTACTATGGGAGATGCCACAGCTTAGGATGTTTTTGGTATATACTTTGTTAAACAGCTGGAAGTACTTGATCCATGAGAAACTATTTGCCTGCTAGTGGGTTTGTTTACCTTCCTCTGGACCTATTCATTTTGGAAATGTTAAACTGGAAGACTTGTCTTGAAGTCTTTTTTGAAACTTATTTTTAGCAGTTACTGTATTATATTTTTACATAGTATAATGTATTGACATTATATTCTCAATTATAACCTCAAAGTCTTAGAAGGACAAATTGAAATAATATTGAATATTATAATTAGTGTTACATTACATCAGTGGTTCTCAACCTGTGGGTCAGGACCCCTTTGGGGGTCGAACGACCCTTTCACATGGGTCGCCTAAGACCCTCGGAAAACACATATTTCCGATGGTCTTAGGAATAATTTTATGGTTGGGGGTCACCACAACATGAGGAACTGTATTAAAGGGTCACGGCATTAGGAGGGTTGAGAACCACTGCATTAGATAAATCCCTTAACACAAACTGTGTTCTTTTACTATATAAAAACATTCTAAAAGTGATACAATTTTGGGGCAATGATATAAATAAGGGACCAGTGGAACAGATTGTTTTTGGATTTATCATTATTCTTCTGCACTGGAAAATTTAATTACTGTACAGAAAATATTTGCCTGAAATGTCAATGCACCTATAAAAATGTATTGGGTGTTAACATGTGAAAAAGGTGTCAAAGGGGAAGTTTACATTTAACTTTTCAAATCTTATAGAATGTCCTATTCCTAATAATCTTTCAGCTGGTCTCTATTTTTTGAATTATGAATTATTTGAATTATGTTTATTCCTCTTCTACTATTTTCCAGTGATGGGCGAAATAATTCACCAGGCATGGAGTTTCGTCGTTGGCAGGTTTTTTCACAAAATGGGAGAAAAAAATTTGCGCATGACCAAAAATTTCCACCCGAGTTTTTTTTGGCGCACAACATTTTCTCCTTTGCACAAATGTTTTCCCGTTTCGTGAATCTTTTGCAAGGTTCACGAATTTTGTGGCAAAGTGAAATGGGACAGATTCCCCCGTCACAACTTTTCCGCTTCCAAATTATTACTCTGTGAGGCTACACTTATTTTGGTATTGTTACTTTTTATGATTTGCTTTGCTATTTACCATCCAGTTTCTCATTTATATTACTGCCTGATTGCTAGGGTAAATTGGACCTTGCTGAAGAAAAAACTAAATAAAGTTAAAACTACAAAAATTTTAAAAAATGTAGACAAATTAAAAATTTCTTAGCCTATCTCAACTAAACCTTTTAACCTTGTGAAGTTTATTTATCAAAATTCAAATTTGTAAATGTTTTAATTTATTTTTTCAATTCAAATAAACTCAAAATGTTACCAAATGCAAAAGTTTGCTTATTTATTAAAAAAAATTGAATCTAAAAAAACTTGGGTGAATAATACCATGAAAAAAACTTGATTGCATTGAATTCATATTCTTCTCATCATTTTCCATGGGTCTACAAATTATTAAAAAATTCCAAAAACTCCAAAATGTTGAATTAAAAATTGTGCTTAAATTTTACCCAGAACAGCTCCCATTGACTTATATATGAACTTTGAGCATTTAGACACTAAAGTTTTTTGAGTATTTTTGGCTTAACAAATATTGAACATTCGAGTTCTGGAAACCATTGAATTCACGAGTTTTTGTGCAAAAGTATTCCACTAAGGGGCACATTTACTAATCCACGAATCTGAATCACGAATGGGAAAAAATCGTATTGGAAACGAAAATTTCGGAAGATCGCAAATATCACTAAAATGCTTACGAAAAAATCGTATTAGTCACGATAATATCATATTGGCGATCCGAAAGTCACGAAATTTTCATACCGAACAATTGTAAACAGCAGTAAAACCTTTCCGATTTTTTCGTGCAAACGTCCGAAAAAGTCGTGCGGCAGACGAAAAAGTCGTACGGCATACGAAAAAGTCGTGCGGACGCCCGAAAAAATCTGCGAAACTACGCTCGGAGCGTTCGCGCTTTTGTAAATGTGCCCCTAGGTATTAAATATACTTAGCACCCCACTGAACAGAATGGTGTTGAACTGCTCAAAACAGTCACATAATGATACATCTGTTAACTGCAGATTCATTTTTTATTGATACATGATATTGTTAAATCTGCAGTTGACCACAATTAAAATGATCAGTCATTCAACTTCTGGCTTTATGCTCTGAAGTTTTAAAATATGGTGCCAAATGAAAGAAGTTACCTTTCATAATATCAGGTTGTCCAATGCAGTTTAGTGTTCCCATGCTGCAGGTACTACATAATTAAAACAAAGGCAATTTATTAGTCTACATAAAAAAACACATTTGTTAGATGTTCAATAAGAAGAGGCAATCATTTAATTTCATTTTTCTTTTTTTATTGTTATTGGTTCCATTTCTCAAAAAGTTTTACTGACTCAACCTAAAATGTTGTGAAGCGTCTATTAAAAATTATGAAAATGAGAATATATATTTTATGTAGATTTAATAGGTTTTACAAACCCTTAAAAGTATTTAGGGACACATCCAAGAGTGAAATGAAACATTGCTCATTTTATAGTTTGCACCGGTGCCCAATGTATGTGATAAATATAATTTTTGAATTAATAAAAATGCCAATCTAAGGGTCTAAAATAATATGATGTGAACAGTGAAAGTTCACAAAGTAAAAATGTTGACAATGTATTGAATAGTGATGAGCGGATCTGTCCCGTTTCGCTTCACTAAAGTGGTGCTGTAGTTCCCAGAACTTGGCAGGGAACAGTATAGTCCCAGAGCAAAACTGGTAGTTATTTGTAGTAACAACCAATTCTCCACTTGTATTCATCCACACACGACCTGTGCAGTGAAACAGCAAAACTCTTGCCTGGGCAGCAATAGAAAAGCACCATCAACTATGGTACCAAAGACTATTGTAATAGCTTTTAAATAATGTATCACCTTTAAATTGTATGTTGCTCTCTCCAATCAACAGAAAAGAATGTAACTATAATTCAGGTATCATTAAAAAAACAGTTAACAAAGTGGGTTCCTTTGCGTTTATTTAAACAAACAAAAGAAAAAAAACATAAATATTTGAGGTTTTGCTTGCATGTGTGTTTTTATTTTACTTATATAAAAGCATCCACTTACCACAAAGCTCCAGATTCAGTAATTGTATGTCCTGATGGCACTATAGTGCCTCTGAAGTAGCAAGGACATGATTCGCGAGGAACACAGAAGCCCTGCTCATTAAGGAATGTTCCATTTGTACAAATGCAGCCATCAACGGGTACAAAGTCGATACTACATGTGACATCAGGCTCACTGAGAGAACGGCAGGTAGGCTGGCAGGTTGTTATATTGTAGCTGTAACTTAGTGTGCTTGGGCAGTTGGTGGTATATGAATCTGGTGTAAATATTGGTATAGAGTTATAAATTAGAGTTAGCTAAATCACATTCTTACATTTACTAATGCATTTTTCTTGAATACATATTCTATAGGTGCTATATTAACAAAAATGAAAATTAATAGTAGTATTACATTCCAGACATAAAAATTAACCCGAGGTTGCGGAGTCAGTAGGGCTTTTTGTCATGAGTGGTGTTCAACTCTGGTAAACAGTAGAAATGATCTGAACCCAATGATGTCTTCTGTCTGCCAAAGCAGAACCCTGCTCACATTGTAAGACAAAGCCATGAAGAACACATACAACCATGACGTAATTGTAATCATCTCCTACAGTTAGCTGGCATCAGTATTACTTTAGGCTGATCTTAATGTATAATGTATCTCCAAGTTCAAGATATGGAAAAAGAGCTATAGAAAAAAAAGTTGTTAATATTCCAGAACAAGACAAAGACATACATACAGTTTCTACAGTAACAAATAGAACAATGCTTAAGGCTGTAATAATAGATGCTAACTGATATTCCTGAAACTTACCGCAGTTAGTATCTCTCCATTCTGTTATGAGAATACCCATTCTAGCGCAAGCATGGACGTAAGCTGAGAGAGCTGCACACATGTAGTCTTGACTGTTGCCATAGTTGCAAGAGTCGAACATACAGTTCTGGAGATAAAATGCTTGATTACATTTACAGATGCAATATACTGTATAGACTGTGGAACGCAGTGTTATAATAGCACACCGAACAGAATTGATTTTTTTTTACCTATTAAAAACTGACTACGTTACATTCTTTATTATATTTTTTACTGTTTATTGCCAAAAAATATTATTTTTATCAAAATGTATGTGTAATGAAATATTTAGAATTTCCATACCGTTTTGTATAGTAGTGGATTCACTTTAGCATGGCATACTGCAAAAGGTCCTGCAGGGTCGGTCAGCTTTGAGCACCAGAACTGAGCATAGTTTGCTGTAAAAATAACACATAATTAAATTTAATAGTTTACTTTCTATCTTATATTTTTCCACTTTCCAATAGGGTTGCCACCCGTCCAGGTTTTCATAAGGGATGTCCAGGCCAAAACTGCCTGCACAGTTTTTTAAATTTGGAAAACTGGGCAGGGCCTACACTTACACTGCAAATAATTTAAAGACACATTATATAGGCAAATAATTTAAAGGCACATTATATGCTTTATCTTTAAATCTGGATTTACTTTTACACTGTTCTGTTTTCATGGAAAAAAACTGAGATTTGAATTTGCCATGTATACTTGATTTGGGGATAATTCATGACATGAGCAACGTCGGATCTTGACCCGCCCTTCTCCCAACCAAAAACCCCTTTTACCTCTTTTACTTACCATCCCCAATAAACACATGGACACCAATTCTTGGGATGAAAATGGCCGCAGAACATTTATTAATAACAACCAAAGTTTTAATTTAAAACATACCATAGAGAACAAATATGATACAAAACATTTCATAAACATAACACCAATGTTTGTATAACAAACAACCAACTTTTAAAGAACCATACACCGTAACAAGCCAATAACTGCGCAACGCAACTGGCGCCGCCAGCTGCCCTTCTAGCCGGAACCACCTACCCAACAAAACTCACCTCCTGATCCACTTTCTTCCCCCTGAGGTTCCAGGCATGCCAGCCCCAATTAACTATTAAACTCCCTTCCTAACCTAACCATTGTTTTCCCCAAACTCAATCACCCCACCAACCACACTTTGGTGCCTCCACCTGTGCAGGGAGGGAGGGCGGGCGTTTTACTATGCTGCCTAAAATGGATTGAGAAGCGGGAACGGTTTTCCAGTACTTATACCCCTGCTCACGTTATACCCTGTAACTACAAATCCACTAATCCCCTTCAACTGGGAGTGGCTACGTCAGCCCTACGGCTCAGTCATGCCCCTGCTTCCCTATGTTTTACTACAGGTCATTGTGCTACTAGATAGTTTAGATGTCAAACTAATGTAAATTGAATGTCCAATTTCACAACATCTTTTGACAGAATTTGCCAGTTTGCAGTTCATCTGCTATAGATAAAAGATATTTAAATGCAAACTTACCATTTTCAACACTGAGTGAACAAGGATCATCAAAGTGTGATATGACATTTGGGCAGCTTGCTTGAGTCTTCCAGGTATTACCAAAAGAGGCGGCAGTTCCTTCAATAACTCCACTAAGTACCTTGAAGTCATCCATTTGAACATTATTGTAGTCACCGCAGAGACCTGTCAATGTGTACATAATAGAATTTGTTTACATAATGAAATAGCTTGTTATTAAATATTAATTTTTAAAAATGCAGCTTTTTCTAGGAATGAGAAATTATGAGATATGGCAAGAAATGTATTAATGAAAACATAGAGAATGGCTAGATTGCTAACCAAAACGTAATACACTTAATTTATGATCATATATATATATATATATATATATATATATATATATATACAGTATATATATATGCAATACTTTGTGTGTCAATATACAGTGTAGCATTTTATATCACTCTTGTATCTAGTAAGATTAAGATGTCATTTGCAAATAAGCATAACAGTAGTAGCTTATTTTGTTTGTACATAAGGCCCACAAACCCTGTTCTATACTCCCTGCAGCCACCCAAACAACAACCCACTCAGTCTTTCAGTCTGCTTTCATCATTTCATCCCTCTACACCACCAATATATATAATTATCTAAAAGGGTTATGCATCTGGACAAGATTAGCAGAACCCCCAAACAAAATGGTAGGGCACAGCAAGGGAAGAACCATTAGGAGAAAAGGAAAGGGAGAAAAGTCTGTTTATGATTAGAAGACAGTGACAGGTTATAAACTGAAAAAATAAAAACAAAAACATTGAATAAAGCATAGTAATGAATGAAAAGACAGCAGTGAGTCACATTAAAAAAAAGTAGGAAAACCCTACTTTGATCAGAACTTAAAGGCAGAATTAGAGTGAGAATGTGTTTTGGTGAAGGGAAGAATAATGGAGAAAGCCATTTTACTTGCAAGAAACTACAGAAAAAAATAAAGCATGGAGTAAAAAAAACCCCAAAACAACGAAGAGAGTAGCCAAGAGCACTTGAGCGATATGTGTTTTAGAGAGGAGGCAAAACTAGGTAAAGTATAACAGTATTGCCAGATAGACAGCAAATGAGTTGGAATGTGTGGAGCTATTAATGTTGACCACAGGATACTTCTTTAGGTAAGACATTTTCTTTAGTAATTAAACAATATTATTGCTTTACCAGAACCATCACTTACCAGACACTTGTGCCCTCCACATTGGCTGTAGATAAATATACACTTGCATTATTGGGACAAGTTGAATCTCCACTTGAAGTCCTGCAGCTGCTTCCACGATGATGAAAAAGGAGGAAGGCTTGAAAATAGTCACACTTGCTGTAAAATGAAAAAATGCAGGAATACAGAGTTAAAATGTGCATACTAAGTACTCTGTTCTGGTTTAAAGTGTTTAAAATTGCTTTCTACAAGTGTTCAATAGTGATGGGCATGGATTCAATGCAAATTTCCTCATTTTGCCATTGGTGGATTGTTTCACAAAACAGGCGTCAAAATTGGCACCTTAAAAATTTGGCACGCAACAAAAAATTGTCGCCCGCATCAAGAAAATCATCATCCATGTAAAAAAAAATGACGCTCGTCAAAAAATAGTTGTGCACATGATGAGTAATGCTGGCCAATATATTGCTATTGTAGGCTCCAGCTAATTGGGTGTGAATTTTTAATACCATCACAACATTTTTTGACGCAAGTAATCTTAATACATCTCCAGACCCATAGGATCATTTTGAGCAGATTGATTAATTAATGATGAATTGGTGTTTATATGTTTGTGCTGATTGTACATATAAATTTGATTTTGGGAAGCTCATGAATTTACGTTTGATAAAATAAAATGTATTATTTTGCTAAATGGCCTAAATGTCAAGCACATTGAATTATTTAAGTGGTGTGTTGCGGTAGGTCCCCTTTTATTTAGTTCCTCGCTGACCATAATTTAACAGTTTGACAGTTCTGAATTGAAAGGTGAGTCTTTAAACATAAGGCAGGGAAACACCAAGGCACTTTTTAGCATGCTGTAACAAATTTGCCCTTCCTACATCAAATGACCCATGCTCAAATAAATGTGAGTTAATTGGTTGCACAAGGCAAAATAAGATGTGTTAACATAATAATAAAACAATTCCAAAAGTTAAAAGTTTTTTTGAAAAAAGTTTAAACATGCTTATATTGTGCTCAGACTTGCTATATTATTAAACACTACATAAGACAACATCAGCCTTAAACATATTTTAGTGTAAGGTAGATGTTAACAAAGTTGTGACAAAGTTCGGTGCGCAAAAAAAAGCGGCGTGCGTCAAAAAATTTACCCAGTTTCCTGGGTAAAAAAAATTGTTACTCGTGTAAAAAAAAAATTGTTGTGCTGCAAATAATTCTGCGTGTCAAAGCTTTAACAAAATCAGGAACCGGTTTTGAAAAATCATCATTTTGATAAATCATTATGTTGTGAAATAGCACATTCAAAATGACAATAAAAATGTATTCTTTTTTGTAGCAAGGTCTTAAGAAGTTACACGGGATTTATAGCTTACGATAAAATAAAGACTGGATTCTGGCAGTCAGTTTTAAGTATTACTGACAATGGTAAGCAGGGCCGGATTTCTCTTCTGGGCGCCCCGAGTCCGCCTCTGTTGGTCGCCCCCTCCACCCGTGCGCATGCACGAATGCGCGACCCCCCCCCAGTGCGCATGCGCGAACATGCGACAACCCCCCGCATGCGCTCCTTTAAACTCCCATACGGAGCAGTGGGGTGAGGTCCCGACTGCTCCGTATGGGAGCCAAATTTAAAAATTTTCTTGCCGCGGGGCGGCATGCCGCCCCTAAATTTCTGCCACCCTAGGCCCGGGCTTTTGTGGCCTCTCCACTAGAGATGTAGCGAACTGTTCGCCGGCGAACAAATTCGCGCGAACATCGGGTGTTCGCGAACGCGTATGTTCGCTAACTTTCAGTGTATGTTCGCAGTTTGGGTTCGTGCCGCGTTTTCTGCCACGTTTTTTATCGTCGCAAAAGTATTGTACAATACGCCGCACAAGTCACACATGGCGTTTTTCCGCAAATCTCGTTTTCATGGTGTTTAGCGCGACATAGCAAAAAAGCTGCGTATTTTCGCTAGAATAGCTTGCGTTTTTTGCGCAACTCTGTGCCAACAAAGTATTTTTCAGAGAAGTTTTTGCCCTTGATCCCCCTCCTGCATGCCACTGTCCAGGTCGTGGCACCCTTTAAACAACTTTAAAATCAGTTTTCTGGCCAGAAATGGCTTTTCTAGTTTTTAATGTTCGCCTTCCCATTGAAGTCTATGGGGTTCGCAAAGTTCGCGAATATTCGCGGGTTTTGGCGTAAGTTCGCGAACTTTTTTTTTTAGGTTCGCTACATCCCTACTCTCCACAAATCCGGGCCTGATGGTAAGGAATGACCAGAAGTAAATATTACTAGATCTGTTGTACTAGGACCACTCATAGCCTAACACAATGTTGTTCTAAATAGTGAAAATATTATTGTGGAGTGACTGATATGTTTCAGCTTTCTGACTTACCTGATGAGACTGGAAGCTGGGAGAAGATTGTATTCACATCTACACTGCCAGAGTGCTGAATTTTTATGGTCTAAGGGTGATAGAAAAATAAATGATGTAACAATACTAAATAAAAGAACTGACATCAAGGGTTACAATATTTTGCTATTTTTGTTGTTCTTTTTAGCTTAACAATTGACAATAAAATCATCTATTACTTACATCATTCCCATACTCTAAATAGATGACAATACTTTTTAAACATGTTTCAGTATTTTTAAGTCCACACTTTGATAATTCGGCCACCACACTGAATTGGTTGTCAAGTGCCTAGAAGATGATACAAGAAACAATTGTCGTTGTTAGATGTTTAACAGCTACTTCAGTTCAAAAGAAAGACAAGATTTTTCTTTCAAAACTGTAAGAAAATGAATATGGCTGTTCTTTCTGGGTCCTTTCAATTAATATTCACAGCTGTTACCAAAAATGAAAAAAAAAAAAATCTTTATTTTCTGAATATAACCAGAACATTCTTCCTTTAATATTTCAGTAAAGTAAAGATTTATGTATTTACGCGTGATCTTTTTTCAGATATGCTAATAACAGATATAGATTGAGATTTATAAAAAAAAAAATCATTTGTGCTTTTAAATGTCTTGGCACCTTATGTTACAAAGAGGGTTCCTAAGATAATATAGAATGTAACAACCAGTATAGTTAAATGTAATCAGTTGCCCTTTAGTTGATGATATAATAATTTAAGAAGCAGAAAAAGACATAAAATTATGTTTAAATTATGTTGAACTATGTTTATTAAGTTTCTTTATATCTTGTGTTTTTTACATTTCTTTACATTTTTTCTTTTATTTTCTAATTTACACAATGTTTTAATATTGGGTCATTACGCTTTGACTTATATAAATACAAATCTTTGCATCTATCATTTTAATTATCCTCCTAGTTCTAAAGGCAGTGATCCCTAACCAGTGGTTCATGAGCAACATGTTGCTCCCCAACCCCTTGGATGTTGCTCCCAGTGGCCTCAAAGCAGGTGCTTATTTTTATATTTCTGGCTTGGAGTCAAGTGATTGCATAAAACCCACTGTAAAGCCAAACAGAGCCTTCTATAGGCTGCCAGTCCACATAGGGGCTACCAAATAGCCAATTGTAGCTCTTATTTGCACCCCCATGAACATGTTTCATGCTTGTGTTGCTCCCCAACACTTTTCCATTTTAATGTGGCTCACGGGTATAAAATGTTGGGGATCCCTGTCTTAAGGTATATAACTATAATGACAACTGGCATTTATGCTATAACAGTTTTAGATTTGATGGTTACTTGTAAGATTTTAATAAACATAAGAAGGGCTAAATGCAAAGTCTCAGTGGGGTTTGATCCCTAGAACACTGGGCTTATTTTTTCTTGGGGTACAATCTATATAGCTGTAATGGATTGCACCTCAGTGAAAAGAGGTCCGCTGTGTTAGGGGAAAAAATTGCTAAAAAGCTGGAGGAGTGGGTGAGGGGGTGGGGTGAGATAAAGTTTTATAGCAAAGCCAGTGTAGAATGGGCAGTGGGATTAGTAATGGATCATGGTGGAGAAGTAAGGTGACATATTATTTTTCAACTTTTTAGTTTCAAGGCACCCTCTTAGATTTGACTGGGCCTACTTTAACTCATAACCGCAAATATTTGCTTTTTGAAAATATTAGTATACTGTAAATGTCACCATGCTCTTATTTCAGGGATATATTAGACAGTAAAATCATTAAACTGGAAACATCACCTTTACTGGTTATCAACATGACCCCTCCATAAAATGCACTAACCCACATCCCATTTGGAGCCAACCCCACTGTTTAGAACTGCTATGTATATGAACTAAATGCCCCAAAAAGATAAGCACAAATCTATATCTTCTTCCTGATATAGGTATGGCATATTTTAAAAAAACCCAATATGGAAAAATCTTTAATGATAATAATAATTATTACTTTATTACTAGTTTGTACCTTTGTCAGGACATAGCTGCAATCACCAAAAAAATTGTAACGAGTGACATCAAAGGAGGTGATGTGAGAACCTCCAATAACTGAACACGATCCAGAACAAGCTCTGTTAACACATTTCCATTTTCCTTTTAAACATGTGCTAGAGAAAAATATAAATAATTTAGTTAATTTACAGTACTCAGTATTTTGCAATACTTATCACTTATTTTAAGTATTTAGGGCCAGATAAGCTATATAATATAAACAACATAGATCACACCATTTTCCTATTCTCAAATAAAAAAAAAATAAAAAATTTGCAAAGCTAATGCACATGAGGACTAGCAAGCATGCCAAATTTCAATTCATCTAAAAAAAAAATCTCAAATTTAAAAATAGCTGGAATGTTAATACAACTCCTATTGACTTCCACATTGACAAGTTTAACAAGCTTTAAAGGATAAGAAAGACAAAGTCACTTGGGGGTGCCAAAATGTTAGGCACCCCCAAGTGACTTTAATCGCTTACCCTGTACCCCGGGCTGGTGCCCCTGTATGGAGAAAACCGCACCAGCCCGGGGTAGCAGCGATCACTCCCTCCTTCCGGGTTCCCTGCGCGCGCATGCGCAGTAGAGTGAAAAGCCGACCGCTGGCATTTTCAGAAAGGAAGCAGGAAGCGCTGTGCTCCAGGTACCCCGGGCTGGTATGGTTTTCTCCTAACAGGGGCACCAGCCTGGGGTACGGGGTAAGCGATTAAAGTCACTTGGGGGTGCTTAACATTTTGGCACCCCCAAGTGACTTTGCCTTTCCTTTTCCTTTAAAATATGGAATTGTTATGACAGTTTTTTTTCCATTTCTGGAGTATGATAAATACTCTAGAAATGGTACGAAGGCATGGTATGGATTGGTCTTGAAATTCTGCATATCACCATTGGCGATATTTGTGTGAAACTGAAGTAAAAAAATTGCCATAACAAAAAAAAATTGACAATAAAAATCATCCATTGACTTTAATGTATTTGGAGAAAAAAAGTTGCTTGTGTAAAAAAAAAGTAGGAGTAGGAGTGAGAAAAAAGAACATTGACTTTAATGCATTTGGATTGAGGAAAAAACACCAATTCACTTTAATGTAACAAGAAATGTAAAATAAATTGTCCAAGATTGCAAATTTTGCAATCCTAATAATAAATACTATGTTATTATATACTATTATTATACTAATAATAAATCTCAACAATTTAAGTTTCTGAAATTTGAACTTAAGTTGTTGAGTTTTGAAACACTTAAATTGTGGCAAAAAATTACATTTGAATGCTGATATAAATTTGCACCTAATGTGTACCAGGACACTAGAGAAAAAAGGGCATTTAACAGTTTTACAAAGCATCTTAAATTTGTGACAACCATATACTATTTGTGAGAAAATATAATATGACTTACCATGACTGACACTGTGCAAAATATGAGCTTCCAGGGCTATATACCTCTCCATTATAAGCACAGGAACACTGGCTGCTGGGAATACAGCCTGAGTTGTTAATGTCATCCCACACAGTTCCTTAAAGGAGAAAGGTTAAAACTAAGTAAGCTTTATCAGAAAAGGGCTGGACAGTATTGCAGCTCAGTATTGAATCCTCAATTAAAAGAAAGACTGCATTCCCTTGCTTCTATTGTATACACATGGACTGCAGTATTACACTTCCTTCTCTTACCTCCAGGGCACAGGCATGAACTTGTGCAGCTTGCTGCTCTCCCTCTCTCTTCCTTCTTCCTCTCCCTTCTCCCTTCTCTCTTTTCTCTCTCCCCCTCCCTTCTCTCTCTACCTCCCCCCCCCCCCAGGGAAGTGATGTCAGACCAAGTGAATTGGCAGCTGCTATCTTAAACAAAGCTATCTTCTAGGGCTGTTTTCTCAGGTATGGCAAAGCATTCTATAGAATAAATATAGCATTCAAGCTTGCACTATTGTGCAATCTATTGGCTAAAAATTGCCTTAGTAGCTTTCCTTCTCATCTATTAAGAATAAGTAGACAAGTATATATAAATCTTAATTATACAAATTGTGGCTGTTAATAATTTAGAGTTAGAGTTAAGCACATAATACATTCAAGCTAAATACATTTGAGTAAAAGACCAATGGGCACAGGGAGTGCTTTTGCTATTGAAGCCAATAGAGAATTATGTAGTTGTTACTATTAGCACTTCAGATTCCTCTTGGGTATTAAAGCACTTTAGCTCCATCTTATGTATATAAAAGCATATAAGCATAATTCTATGTAAACATTAATCAGTGCTATAACCCAACTGTATATTTTATCATTTTCTGTTTTCTTGCACAAGGCAAAATGTTTTTGATTGTCTAAAGTTGTTCCTTCAGAATTTACCTGCTGGACAAAAGCATCCATCTGTGCAATGTCTGTCACAGGATAATGAGCGGTCAGGGTTGCTGCAAGTGTCTGGACAAGCAGTTCCACATTCTCTGTACTCCATGTTGTAACTGCATTGTAAAGCTGTAAAAAGTAAAGTATTTTGATGTTTAGTATACAGTTTGCAAATCTTGAAATGAGTAGTGAGTGTTTTTTTAGTAAATTAAAATAATATAATCAAATATCACTTACGGCACAAATTGTTAGTTCTCCAGTTGCTTGGGGTCCCCCCAGCATGAGCGCATTGACGGGAATATTCTGTGAATGTATTACAGAGGCAGAACCCAGTTGCATTTCTTTTACATCTACAGAGATCCTGCACACACACATTTATGTATGGAGTAGGATCTACAAGATTGTTGCAGTACACAAATGATGCACTTTTCAAGATTGCGTGGCATACACTGCTCTGTAAAAGAAAAAAGTTAAGTGGACTTGCGGAGGTTTACTTATAAACAAACAGGACTTAACAGTGGTTCTGACAAGACTGGCTTTACTTTTTATAAATATGACATTAAGGGCACACTAGAATTTTGATCTTTGCTCTTCCCCACAGGTAACTTTCCGGTGAAAGCTACATCAATACTGAATATCACCTGGCTGGCAAGTAATACCTGAAAAGGCACACTACTTGTTTTCAAGAAACAGCAGTAGACAAAGGGGCTGATTTACTAAGACACGAATTCGAATCCGAATTGGAAAAATTCCGATTGGAAAACGAACATTTTGCGACTTTTTCGTATTTTTTGCGATTTTTTCGGCGCCTTTACGACTTTTCGGAAATTGTCACAACTTTTTCGTTACCAATATGATTTTCGCGAAAAAACGCGAGTTTTTCGTAGCCATTACGATTCGCTCGTATCTTGTCGCAACTTTTTCGTATTGAGCGCTCGTAAGCGGCGGCCGAAACTTTCAGACTTAGCATGATTTTGGAAGCCTCCCATAGGACTCAATGGCACCCTGCAGCTCCAACCTGGCCCAAGGAAAGTCTCCCATAGGGCTCAATGGCACTCTGCAGCTCCAACCCGGCCCAAGGAAAGTCTCCCATAGGGCTCAATGGCACTCTGCAGCTCCAACCCGGCCCAAGGAAAGTCTCCCATAGGGCTCAATGGCACTCTGCAGCTCCAACCTGGCCCAAGGAAAGTCTCCCATAGGGCTCAATGGCACTCTGCAGCTCCAACCCGGCCCAAGGAGAGTCTCCCATAGGGCTCAATGGCACTCTGCAGCTCCAACCTAGCCCAAGGAAAGTCTCCCATAGGGCTCAATGGCACTCTGCAGCTCCAACCTGGCCCAAGGAAAGTCTCCCATAGGGCTCAATGGCACTCTGCAGCTCCAACCCGGCCCAAGGAAAGTCTCCCATAGGGCTCAATGGCACTCTGCAGCTCCAACCCGGCCCAAGGAAAGTCTCCCATAGGGCTCAATGGCACTCTGCAGCTCCAACCTGTCCCAAGGAAAGTCTCCCATAGGGCTCAATGGCACTCTGCAGCTCCAACCTGGCCCAAGAAAAGTCACCATACTGAAGCTTGAATGAATCCGAACGCTACGAAAAAATCGCCAGATTTTGCGCAACATTCGAATGGCAACGAAAAAGTCGCAATAATTTTCCGAAAAAATCGCCAAATACTGATCATTACGAAAAAAACGCAATCGGACGCATTTGGCCGGTTCGTGAGTAAGTAAATGGGCCCCAAAGACTTACCAATGGGGCTTCCCTTTACTGTCAATGGAAAGTATCATATAATGAACCCTGTTTTCCTGGTCACAGCTACATACAGATGTAGCAAATGTTATTGATACATCTGATTGCCCAAACAATGCCATTAATTTTAATGGGAAAAAATGTTGTTTCATGCCAGTGAAACTTCAGTTAAATCTGCTCATTCAGCAACAATGATAATCAAGATATCTTCCACACCTTGGATTTTATATCTATTTAACACCTACAGTAAGTATTATATATGAATTTCCATTCCATTGTGATTTAAAATTTATAGAGTGGGAACACTGTGAACATGTTGAACATGCTGGATGGTATGGTACTAACCAAATCAGTGCATTTATCTTCAGGAGCCTGAAGCACATCTTCACAAGTTTCTGTTGGTCCATTCATCTTCTGCATGTTCCCATACTGATTATCAGTTAACCTAACGTCTATAAAAAAAAAGGCATTGGTTTTAAAAAAACATTTTCTTTACATAATGTATAATTAGTTAATAGAGGGTAGATCTGAAATGGCTTACTATTAAACATGAATTCATTGTAAGTTGGTATTCCATTAAAGTCTCCACAAAGTCCACACGTCTGGTTGATAAATTTTTGATCCAGTTCCAACTAAAAAAAAAATGAAATGTGCATTTCATTATGTTCTAGCATGAATGATTACAACAACAGTGTTATGAATTCTGTCAAAACTGAAGACATTAGGTTTTAGTGAAGTTTTAAGTGCAATGTGAAATGGCCAATTCAGTCAAAGCAGCATCACATATCTATCTCAATTACTCTACAGAGAGTAGTTTGCATTGCAAATAGACAAATCTGTAGTGCAAAGGAACCTGTTCTCCGTGTACTGAAAATCTAGAGGTGCCAAAAATGGCAACAGGAAGTGGTCCAGCTGCATTTCTGACACCACCCAGGACTACAACCCATTCTTATTCATTTGTACTTTTTCATTTGTAAAAAGTAAAGAAAAAAAACATTGGCATGAAGCCTCAAACTTTGCCTGCCAGGTGGCAACCTTGCATGGAGAAATTAGTAGCGACTGTCAGGAAAAAAACAGATCTTAAACCAAAAGTGCATTATTTTCAATGTGTCTGCAAAATCTAACCTGTCCTAAGAATCTTAAAACAAACATACAAAAAAAACCTTGCATGTAGGCAGAAGAAACGCTTCCCAATAACATCTATAGAATCTCAATTGGATTTAGGTGGCAGAGCCTTTTTTTTCATCTTGATTTTTAATAAATCAACCCTTAAATGTATGAAACTAACATAAAAAGTGTGTAACAATTACCGTTGCTGCATCATCTTCATTCCACCTAAATTCCAGGCCCACTTTGGAAATTACTCTGATGTATGCTCCACTTCTGTCAATCTGAATTCCTGAAAAACTGTATGGCAGATCCACCCTGGTTCCAAAATTACATAAAAGAATTGTAAAAATTGTATTTCAATTCATCATTTTTTTTCATCTAAAAAAGTTATAAATGTGTTTCTAAATTTTGAATCTATCAATATAGATAAAATGTGTAGAAGGTTGCACCCCCCCCCCCCCAAGGGTACAGTAGAGTCATTTTTACATGTAATAGCTAATGTAAATTGATTCACTGAACAGCTTAATGTTACTACTCCAGGAGGCACCAAAAGGCCTAGCTTCTAACTAGTGATGAGCAAATGTTTTCACCAGGCATGAATTTGCAGTGAATTTCTTCATTTCGCCATTGGAGAATTGTTTCGCGAAACTTCAGCAAAGATTTGCAGCGGAAAAATTTGTTGCACATCAAAATGGACATGGTCGCAGCAAAAAAAGACATGGGCGACAAAAAAGTCGCGCAACAAACGTGTTTCGCAAATTTTTACTGTTTCACAAATTTTTTGTGTAGTTTCGCAAAATGGGACAGATTTGTTTATTACTACTCCTAACATGAGAATATAATACAAGATGTATGATCTGATATTTCAGATATTCTACTTACAAGTTTCTCAGCTTACAGCTAATTTGTATCTGAATTGACCTAAACTGAGGCTGGTTTAGGTCAATTCATCTGGTTCATCTCTATTCATTGCATCTAAATCCCTGGACAAGCAATATGGTGCAAGGTAAGAATGAGAGAAAAACTTACACATTGCCATTGAATGTAATGTTTCCTCCAGTGAATTCGATAAATACCCCTTCGATCTTCATACCAATGTGGCTGACTGTAGGTAACCCGTTCACAACAGAACGCCTGATCTGAATGTTAAATTCCTCGGTGACGCTTTTGCAGTTTGAAGCAAGCAAGTAATTACATTGTCCAGGGAAGTAGAAGATATCACCATCTAAGGTCTTGAAATAGTTATTGCCCCATGTACTGCAAACGTATCCATTGTGTGAAGGAGAACTGCCTAGAAGTCAAACAAGAAATGCTTAAACCATGACTACAACATCCATTTGTGTTACAGGTATTACATTTGCATTACATATAGGTAACTTCACTTTGAAATTTAGCCCTGCTACAGTAAATAATGTAATGTAACTTACTTTTAAAAATGGGATTTAAGTTTGGTGCAATAAAGGAAGATGTACCTAAAAGGAAAAGCAAATGTAGGCTTCAAATATTTTTCATAAAAACATGAAATAACATAAAAATATATAAAAAAGAAATGTTAAAGATGTTAAACTCAGGCTTGACTCTTAAAAATGTTTAACTCAACTCAACTGTGTTGATTTAGCAGTATTCTTCACAAAAACCACAATAATAAACCACAGTTGAATTGTAGATGAAGACTTTGAGTAGAATTTAGGCAATGATCAGGTGTGTGTCCTTGTAGACCTGGCTAGCTCCAAGTGTGCTACAGCATAGAACACCTGGGGGTAAAAAGTGGAGTGAAGCATAATCGGTGATGTTACCCAGGACAACCAGTCAGCAAATAGATTTCAACAGCTGGAAAACCAAAGCAAAGCATCTGATTGGCTGCTATGAGCAACACCACCAGTAATGTTTTACTCTACTTTTTAGTAGATTCACTGTGATTCTATAATTAGCTCCAAAACTATGGTTTTTGGAAATGACTAAACTGAAATGAGTGTGACTATATCAAGGCTGCTAAAATAGGAATACAGAAAGAGATAAGGGAGGAATGCTCCATCAAGTTTTTGATTAATGGGGGATCTAATATTAAAATCAAACATAAGGGGCATTTTATTAAAAGGCAAACTGCAGACATTCTAAAGGCACTATGGGGACCTCAGTGCTGGCTTTGTCCACCTCATCATCTATCCAAATCTCAATAAGCAACTCACGTATGGAGAAGGGTTTAGCCAACTCTGTGCTGGAACTACTTTTTTCAGCATAAAAAATAAATAATTCTAAACCAATGTTAACTTTTTATTGAAGGCTATGTGTCGGTGCTGCACATAAAGAGATAACAGTAGTTGATACAGTAGTTGGGCCCATAGTGACGTTTCCTTTCCCCCCATGACTAAAAACACTTGTACAATATGTTAATCAGCTGGGTCTTGTTCATAAAAATTACATTTCAGCATTCTGCTATCCTTTAAATGCAGAATGTAACCATAAGAGAAAGGTAAGGTACACTCACCAATGCCGAACGGGTTTGGACCTGGGTTAATGAGGTTGTATGTGTTTACTGGGGAAGCTATTATTAGAGGAAAAAGAAATAAAAAATGATTACTTTGCAATTTAATTATTTTCTGGTATTTGTATAGTGCTAACAATGCTTTCCAGAGATTATACATCATTTACATTAGTCTCTGTCCAAGCGGAGCTTCTAATGCAGGGATCCCCAACCTTTTATACCTGTGAGCCACATTTACAGTAAATAGAAAAAGTGTTGGGGAGCAACACAAGCATGAACAAGCTTCCTGGGGGTGCCAATAAGAGCGACTTAATAGCCTCTATGTGGACTGGCAGCCTATAGAAGGCTCTGTTTAGGATTATACTTGGTTTTTATGCAACCAAAACTTGCCTCCTAACCAGAAATTCAAAAATGAACACTTTCTGTGAGGCCACTGAGAGCAACATCCAAAGGGTTGGGGATCAACATGTTGCTCACGAGTCACTGGTTGGAGATCACTGTATCACATTCACACATTGTAAGGTCAGTTTTTATCAGAAGCCATTTAACCTGCCTGTGTGTTTGTGGAGTGTGACTGCATGTTTAAGAAAAACTTTGCATTGTGAATTTTGTTTCATTATTTTGTTTAATTTTTCTTCAAGCATTTAGCCTGGAATATCAGGCTAAATATTAATATTATTTTTGGTTGTTGGTTAATTTAAATCCTGTTCACTACAAGAAAGGTTACACACAGATGCTTTTTGGCAAACCGCAAGTTTGTGAACATATACATAACAAACAGATGAAAAACACCTAAAACATACAGAAAATGGTTAAAATGTCAATATGTAAAAACTAAAAACAGACTGTGATGTGAAAGTGCTTGTCAAAGCAGAGGGCTTACAATGAAATCACCTATTTGTTGGGTACTTTTTGAAGCCTCTTTTTAATAACCTCTGGAAAAAGACTGTGAAAGGAGAGTAGCAATAACAGATGTTTAAGGTTGATAATTCCCTGTGAGGAAAAGAGGCCCTTGGAAGGGACTGTGGCTATGGGACAGTATTTCCACTGTAGTGGAACACACTAATAAACACTTTTTTATTAGCAAAGCCCTGCAGTGTCAGGTGTCCTCCATTATCTTATATGATGTCTACATACAATTTGTGCTACAACAGGAGCACAGGAGTTATAGCCTGCTTGAATGAGGTAGCTGAACTGGAATACTGGATTTAGAAAGATTTTGCTAGTTTGGGGCAAGTGATAATAATGGGGGATTTTAATTACCCTGATATTGACTGGGGCAATAGTACTGCCAGGACAGTAAATGGGAACAAGTTTATAAACTTGCTGCATGACAACTTTATGTCACAGGTTGTTGAGGAGCCAACCAGGAACCATGCTATACTAGATCTAGTGATCTCTAATGACCCAGAACGTATAGCAAATGTGCAAGTGGTTGAACCCCTGGGTAATAGTGACCATAATGTTATTTCATTTGATGTTTGGTGCAGGAAACAAATTTACACAGGGGCAACAAAGACAATGAATTTTAGGAAGGCAAATTTTAGCTCCTTAAGGGCAGCGCTTCAGGGCATAGATTGGGGCATTATGTTTTCTGATAAAAATACAGAGCAGAAATGGTTGTCATTTAAAATTATATTAAATCATTACTGTTCTCAATTTATTCCATTAATAAGAAAAAGTAGAAGTGTTAAGAATCACCCTATGTGGCTTAACTCTGAGGTAAAGAAGTTAATAGGGAGAAAAAGGAAAGCTTTTAAGAAATATAAGTCAGAGGGGACAGTAGCTGCGTTTAATGATTATAAACACTATAACAAGTGTTGTAAAACAGCAATCCGGAAGGCAAAGATAGAAAATGAGGAGCGCATCGCGGCCGAGGCCAAGACTAACCCCAAAAAGTTTTTTAAGTATATTAATAGTAAAAAGATGCAGGTTGAGGGTGTGGCCCCATTGAGTTATAATAACAATATGGTTACAGCGGATACAGAAAAGGCAGATGTGCTTAACCAGTTCTTTTCTTCTGTGTATACAGTAGAGGAGCCAGTGGGCCAAGTCCCACCCAATAGCTGCACTGTTGCCTCAGCTCCAACTACACAGTGGTTGGCGCAGGATATGGTGCTTAAAGGGTTACACACGATAAATGTAAACAAGGCACCTGGGCCAGATGGAATACACCCTCGGGTACTGAGAGAGCTAGGGGCAGAATTGCAGTGGCCCTTGTTTCTGATATTCTCAGACTCTCTTTCATCAGGTATGGTACCTAGGGATTGGAAGAAGGCGAATGTCATTCCCATATTTAAAAAGGGAGTAAGATCTCAGCCTGGCAATTATAGGCCTGTAAGTTTGACATCCGTGGTGGGCAAGTTATTTGAAGGCTTGTTAAGGGATCACATTCAAAATTATGTAGTGGAGAATGGCATTATGAGCAGTAATCAGCATGGCTTTATGAAGGACAGGTCATGTCAGACCAATTTAATTGCTTTTTATGATGAGGTAAGTAAGAAGCTGGACAGTGGGGATGCAGTAGATATCATCTATTTGGATTTTGCCAAAGCATTTGATACCGTTCCCCACAAACGACTGCTTTCTAAGCTAAGGTCTATTGGTCTTAGTGAAGCCGTTTGCACATGGATAGAAAACTGGCTACAGGATCGGGTACAGAGGGTGGTTGTTAATGGTACATTCTCTACTTGGAATAAGGTCCTCAGTGGGGTCCCTCAGGGTTCTGTACTGGGTCCACTTTTGTTTAATTTGTTCATAAATGACTTAGGGGAGGGTATTATGAGTAATGTATCAGTGTTTGCAGATGACACAAAACTCTGCAGACCAGTCAATTCTATCCAGGATGTGACATCCCTGCAGCAGGATCTTGACCAACTGGCAATCTGGGCAGCTAAGTGGCAGATGAGATTTAATGTGGATAAATGTAAGGTCATGCACCTGGGATGTAAAAACATGCAAGCCCCGTATACCCTTAATGGGACTGCACTAGGCAAATCCATAATGGAGAAGGACCTTGGAGTCCTTGTAGATAATAAACTTGGCTGTAGCAAGCAATGCCAGGCAGCAGCTGCAAGGGCAAACAAGGTTTTGAGCTGTATTAAAAGGGGTATAGATTCACGGGAGGAGGGGGTTATTCTTCCCCTTTACAGAGCGCTGGTAAGGCCCCATCTAGAATATGCTGTTCAGTTTTGGTCTCCAGTGCTCAAACGGGACATTACTGAGTTAGAGAGGGTCCAGAGAAGGGCAACTAAGCTGGTAAAGGGTATGGAAAGTCTCAGTTATGAAGAAAGACTGGCCAAGTTGGGGCTGTTTACACTGGAGAAGAGGCGCTTAAGAGGTGACATGATAACTATGTATAAATATATAAAGGGATCATATAATAACCTTTCTAATGTTTTATTTACCAGTAGGTCCTTCCAACGGACACGAGGGCACCCACTCCGTTTAGAAGAAGGGAGGTTCCATTTAAACATTCGGAAAGGATTTTTTACAGTGAGAGCTGTGAAGTTCTGGAATTCCCTCCCCGAATCAGTCGTGCTGGCTGATACATTATATAACTTTAAGAAGGGGCTGGATGGATTCTTAGCAAGTGAGGGAATACAGGGTTATGGGAGATAGCTCTTAGTACTAGTTGATCCAGGGACTGGTCCGATTGCCATCTTGGAGTCAGGAAGGAATTTTTTCCCCTCTGCGGCAAATTAGAGAGGCTTCAGATGGGGTTTTTTTGCCTTCCTCTGGATCAACTAGTAGTTAGGCAGGTTATATATAGGCATTATGGTTGAACTTGATGGACGTATGTCTTTTTTCAACCCAACTTACTATGTTACTATGTTACTATGTTTTTTATGGTATGACCCAGCACTCACCAATGACCAAAAGATGATGGGGATTTGTGGAAGCTGGGCAACCTTAAAATAAGTATCAATAAGTCAAAGCTGGTTTTGCCCTTTACCCTGCTCTGACACTAACCAGTACTTATTGTTAGAATCAACAAACCTTGTATGCTTTCACCGCTTGTAGATGTATCCATTTGGGCAGATCCATCAGCTAAACAAATGGAAAAAGATAAATCATTTTTACAATTTTGAAATAAATTTGCTATTTTAAATAATTAAAAAATAACGTAATATTTATTAATCAGTAACAATTTCAGTTTAATTAAAATATTTAATGTGTTCAGATAAACGTATTTGCGGTTCTTCTTTTGTAATTGCTTTTCATTCTTTTGATTTTGTTTCAATTGGTTTTCTGTTCTTGGGTGTTCCTTCTGTCACTCAACTCTTCTATCATCTCTTCTGTGCACTCATTATTACCACATTTCTAAACAGGCACAATTAAATGCTTATGTCTTTATAGACGTTTAATAAATAAAACAATCTAAATTGTACATTTGATTTACAAAGTTGCAAACCTAAAAGCTGCTGAAGTTTTTCTTCCAAAAGACTGTGTAGCAACCTTGATAAGATTGCCAAGGTTTTTTCGGCACAAAACCCTACGAGGTTAGTAGTAGGTAAAACTGTAGGCTATGTCTTACACTCAACCAAGACAAAATATACAGTTTAACTCTAATAAAGTTTTTTAAAGTTTTTTACTCTAATAAAATTGAATATAAAGTACTGTATATAATAATACAAAAGTTGTTTATTGCTAACTACAACAAAACACATACCTTTTGTCAGATAGAAAAGCACTATCAGGAAGACATAAATTGGACTCCATGTTCCTGTGCTTGTACCCATTTTTCCTCCGTTCAGTAACTTGGTACTGAACTGGGGGGTTTTCTGTGGAGGTGCACTTACTGTAGGTTAGCTGACCTTTTTATAGAGGAAGACCCCACCTCTAACTGCTGTTACCCAGAAGAGGTGGAGCAAAATTTTGAGGAGATGTCATCAGACAAGCTACATGCTCATCATGCATACTAATCCTTTTAAATCTAGATCCAGGATGTTTGTGTTCTGTCAATTTGATGAGAGTTACATTTTCCAGTATGGTGCATGGAGATGACAGATCAACGTAAAGAATATGATAAACACATATTTTCTGAGAATAACTCAGAATCTCTTGAGTTGTCATGCAAGGCAGAACCTTATAGAACCAAAGAGCCCAACTTGTATTTCTTTTCAGTTTTCTGGACAGGCATTTGTAGGAGAAAAAAATAAATAACTTTTTTATAACATTCTCAGATGCTCTTTCATCTGGTATGGTACCTATGGATTGGAGGAAGGATAATGTCATTCCTATTTTAAAAAAAGTAAGATCTCAGCCTGGCAATTATAGGCCAGTAAGTTTGACATCTGTGGTGGGTAAGTTATTTGAAGGCTTATTAAGGGATCACATACAAAATTATGTACTGAAGAATGGCATGACTTGGAAGTTTCGCGAAACAATTCGCCAATGGCGAAATGCGGAAGTTTACTGCGAATCTATGCCTGGCTAAAAAATTCGTTCATCTCTAAAATTGTACACTAATGACTTAAGGGAGGGTATTATAAGTAATGTATCGGTATTTGCAGATGTCACAAAACTCTGCAGCTCTGTCAATTCTATCCAGGATGTGGCATCCTTCCAGCAGGATCTTGACCAACTGGCAATCTGGGCAGCTAAGTGGCAGATGAGATTTAATGTGGATAAATGTAAGGTCATGCACCTTAAACTTGGCTGTAGCAAGGGCACCCACTCCGTTTAGAAGAAAGGAGGTTCCGTTTAAATATTCGGAAAGGATTTTTTACTGTCAGAGCTGTGAGGTTGTGGAATTCCCTCCCTGAACCAGTTGTACTGGCTGATACATTATATAGCTTTAAGAAGGGGCTGGATGGCTTTTTAGCAAGTGAGGGAATACAGGGTTATGGGAGATAGCTCTTAGTACAAGTGAGGGAATACAGGGGTAGGGGAGATAGCTCTCAGTACAAGTGAGGGAATACAGGGGTAGGGGAGATAGCTCTTAGTACAAGTGAGGGAATACAGGGGTAGGGGAGATAGCTCTCAGTACAAGTGAGGGAATACAGGGGTATGGGAGATAGCTCTCAGTACAAGTGAGGGAATACAGGGGTAGGGGAGATAGCTCTCAGTACAAGTGAGGGAATACAGGGGTATGGGAGATAGCTCTCAGTACAAGTGAGGGAATACAGGGGTATGGGAGATAGCTCTCAGTACAAGTGAGGGAATACAGGGGTAGGGGAGATAGCTCTTAGTACAAGTGAGGGAATACAGGGGTATGGGAGATAGCTCTCAGTACAAGTGAGGGAATACAGGGTAGGGGAGATAGCTCTCAGTACAAGTGAGGGAATACAGGGGTAGGGGAGATAGCTCTTAGTACAAGTGAGGGAATACAGGGGTATGGGAGATAGCTCTCAGTACAAGTGAGGGAATACAGGGGTAGGGGAGATAGCTCTCAGTACAAGTGAGGGAATACAGGGGTAGGGGAGATAGCTCTTAGTACAAGTGAGGGAATACAGGGGTATGGGAGATAGCTCTCAGTACAAGTGAGGGAATACAGGGGTAGGGGAGATAGCTCTCAGTACAAGTGAGGGAATACAGGGGTAGGGGAGATAGCTCTTAGTACAAGTGAGGGAATACAGGGGTATGGGAGATAGCTCTCAGTACAAGTGAGGGAATACAGGGTAGGGGAGATAGCTCTTAGTACAAGTGAGGGAATACAGGGGTATGGGGGATAGCTCTCAGTACAAGTGAGGGAATACAGGGTAGGGGAGATAGCTCTCAGTACAAGTGAGGGAATACAGGGGTAGGGGAGATAGCTCTTAGTACAAGTGAGGGAATACAGGGGTATGGGAGATAGCTCTCAGTACAAGTGAGGGAATACAGGGGTATGGGAGATAGCTCTCAGTACAAGTGAGGGAATACAGGGTTATGGGAGATAGCTCTCAGTACAAGTGAGGGAATACAGGGGTAGGGGAGATAGCTCTCAGTACAAGTGAGGGAATACAGGGGTAGGGGAGATAGCTCTCAGTACAAGTGAGGGAATACAGGGGAAGGGGAGATAGCTCTCAGTACTAGTGAGGGAATACAGGGGTAGGGGGGATAGCTCTCAGTACAAGTGAGGGAATACAGGGGTATGGGAGATAGCTCTTAGTACAAGTTGACCCAGGGACTGGTCCGATTGCCATCTTGAATTTGTACCCCCTCTGCGGCAAATTAGAGAGGCTTCAGATGGTGTTCTTTTTCCTTCCTCTGAATCAACTAGCAGTTAGGCAAGTTATATATAGGCATTATGGTTGAACTTGATGAATGTATGTCTTTTTTCAACCTAATTTTCTATCTTAATATGTACTATGTTACTATGTAACTGCAATTAACCAATTCAGGTATTATCTGAAATAATACTTAGTGAAAAATGTTTTTGCTGCAATTTTTCTAAAAGTAAAGGTGGGCATATTGGGAGTGGATCTCAACATGTATGACCACATTAAGAGACAAGTTTCTGTCATACACTTCTCTATATCTATCAGTAGAATGTTTCCCTTTCAGAAAGATAACTGCAGAGGATCGAAAAGCTGTCAGCTAAAATCCTGATGTGTGTAAGTTCACTAAATGAATAAGAAGAACTCAGCTTTATAATAGCTGTAACAAAAAAAGTAAAGTCATTGTGTTGCTTCAGCAAGCATGGTCTTTTCTTTTACACAGACCTTGCTTTGCAGACAAACAATGCATGTTAAGCTCACAAGCTAGCAAGGCAAAGCTGGAGATGATTAGTTGAAGAGCTTCACAAACAAATTAGTGTACATAGAAATAAGTTCAAAGATGTAAAATGGGCCAGATTTGTGAAATGTTTTGCATATCGCAGGCATTAATATTTTTTTCTTAAGGGTTGTGACAGACGGAAGATTAGTCGTGGGCAGCTAATCTCCCCGAAATGCCATCCCACCGGCGAGAATGTAAATCGCCGGTGGGATGGCATACGTTGCACTGCGATTTGCTGAAAGTTGCCTTGAGAGGAAACTTCGGCGATTTCGGCGCTGCGTATGCCATCCCACCCGACAATTTACATTCTCGCCGGTGGGATGGCATTTTACAAGGGAGATTTGTCGCTGGCGACTAATCTAGCTGGCTTTCACAGCCCTAAAGATACCAGAAGCAGTGTACACAGCTAAATGAAAGTGAAGCAGTTTGTTAAGGTATTTATTTATTTTGTTGACAAATCACACTATCTTCAGGTCATTAGCAATTCATTATGATACTGTTGTCTTTTCTTTCATTAATCATCAATATCAATAATCTTGCATTGATTTTGCAGTTGGCCCTTAGGTTTACAATAACTTTTTCTAGTAACTGCTGAATTAACATTTTAGGGTACACACCACAAAACGAAAGGTACATGTACTTGAATGCCAAAGCAAATATAGGCTGGGGCACTGACCTCTTTCTTACTCCTTGTTAGAGCCAGCCACTGCTCGACTAGCACTACCACTACCTTTCACCAATACAGTGAACTCCATGGATCTGACCTATTACTAGGTACCACACTGAGCTAGTAGACAAAATCACAAAAGGGAACACAATTTCTTCCAAACTCTGCAATTAGTGATGGGCGAAATGTTTCGCCAGGCATGGATTCGTGGCGAATTTCCGCGTTTCACCATTGGCGGATTGTTTCGTGAAACGGATGAAAAAATTCGGCGCGGAAAAATTCACCGCACGTCCAAAAATTGCCGCCGGCGTCAAAAAAGAATTGTCGCGGGCGTCAAAAGAATAGCCGCGTGCGACGAAATAATAGCCGCGTGCGACGAAACAATAGCCGCGCGACTAAATAATAGCCGCGGGCGACGAAACAATAGCCGCAGGTGACGAAATAATAGCCGTGTGCGACGAAATAATAGCCGCGTGCGACGAAATAATAGCCGCGTGCGACGAAATAATAGCCGCATGCGACGAAATAATAGCCGCGTGCGACGAAACAATAGCCGCGCGACAAAATAATAGCCGCGGGCGACGAAACAATAGCCGCGCGACAAAATAATAGCCGCGGGCGACGAAACAATAGCCGCGCGACAAAATAATAGCCGCAGGCGGCGAAACAATAGCCGCGCGACAAAATAATACCGCAGGCGACGAAACAATAGCCGCGCAACAAAATAATAGCCGCGGCGACAAATTTTTCTTGTCGCACGACATTTTCGCCGTTTCGCAAATTTTTCACCGTTTCGCGGATCTTTTTAAAGATTCGCGAATAATTCGGCGAAGCAAAACAGATTCGCTCATCACTATCTGCAATATGTTAAACTAGTAAGTCTTAATTTTATACAGATGAAGATGAGCTCAAAGAAGATGAGAAGATGAGCCCAGCAAGCCTTTCACACAGGCAAAAGTCATTGCTTTGCAGATAAACAATGAATTCCAAAATCATAAGCTTGCAAAAGTCAAGGGATACACCTACAATAAGTTGAATACCAAGAAAAACAAACAACAGGACTACAGAAGGCACTACAGTAAAGTGCAATACAGTAAAATAGATCATTGGTAACTAAGAAGAATATTAAACAAAATAATAAAAAAACATTTGTTCATTGACAAAACCCATTAATATACTCTAAAATTTAAATTATGTCCTTATAAATTGTGCTTATAAAATGATATCTCTATACAGGTGTGGGATCCCTTATCCGGCAACCCATTATCCAGAAAGTTCCAAATTATGGAAAGATCATCTCCCATAGACTCCATTATAAGCAAATAATTCTAATTTTAAAAAATGATTTCCTTTTTCTCTCTAACAATAAAACAGTACCTGTACTTGATCCCAACTAAGATATAATTAATCCTTATTGGGGCAAAACAAGCCTGTTGGGTTTATTCAATATTTAAATGATTTTTAGCAGACTTAAGTTATGGAGATCCAAATTACGAAAAGATCCCTTATCCGGAAAACCACAGGTCCCAAGAATTTTGGATAAGAGATCTGTACACAGTTCCATCAATATTAATTCACTGTCACTTTTTTCTTCTATGGTCCAGAAAACTGCTAAAAATCTGTCTACTAAATTAGGGGACCTCCTAAAGATAACAGCATTTCCCTTCTCTTTTATTAAGATTGTGTTTGCCCTTTAGGAGATGTAAATACTTGTTAAGAATGTAATGGATAGTTTTGTTTATGAAACAAACATATATTTATTGTGTCATGCATTCCTTATCTAGAGCCATATACCAACTTGGTTGGCATTTAGTCCTCTCTTGTTTTATATATGCGATCTTATTGAATCTGTCTGTCTGTTTTTTTAAGGTGACAATATTATTCCTTCTTAATCTCAGAAATTCCCCAAAAGGAACATTTTTTTTTTATAAAATCTGGATGTTTACTCTGGAAGTGTAATATTCAATTAGTGGATATCCCCTTTCTATAAATATCAGTGTTGATCTGATCTACCATATTGCGTTAAATCTTCATATCCAGGAATTCAACCAAATTTAATCTTTCTGACAGATCAAAGTTACCCTGACAGATTATAAAGAGATTTTTTAAATAGGATTCCACAGAAGAACATGTTCAATATATATGAAAATATTTGTATAAAACACCCCCCTTTCCACCCACCAGTCAAAATCTAAGTTATCATAGGAGGGAGCGCAGGAAGTTTTTATTGCTCTCTGTCTAGTTTGGAGATAAAATCTTTACTTGAAAATAACAAATGATGGACAAATTTTCTTCTATGGAATATTCATTTTGTTTTGACAAGACATATTCTGTCAGCCTTATCTCAGTTTCATGTGATATAGATGTATGAAGGGACTCTGTATCACATGTTATTCACCAGCATTCTGATTCTATAGGTAATATATCATTTTTTTAATGCTATTTTTAGTGTCTCTGATGTAAGATGGAATTTTTATAGCTGTGTTTCGTATTTCATTGTTTATGGAAGCATTTTCCATCAATAATAAGTTTCCAGATACAATGGATCTCTCTGGAGGGATAGTAGCATTCTTATAGATTTTAGGAAGGAGATAAATATTGAGATAATCTACACCAGTGATCCCCAACCAGTGGCTTGTGAGCAACATGTTGCTCCTACTGGCCTCAAACTAGGTGCACACTTTTTACATCTTAGTGTGGAGTAAAAAAGGAGGAAATATTATTCTCTATAGTCTCCACATTATCCCATTGGCACTAAAAATGAAAATATTTTCCAGTTGTTCATCTACTCAGAAGGATGTGGTTTTTGTGTCCTTAGGAGGAACAGATAAAATGGGGTCTAAACTGTTCTTATTTAACTTACATAAATATTGATTGTCAGAAGTAGTTGATTACTTGTATGTACCTTCTTTGAAGAAAAATATATTTAATTTCATTTCAACCTATGCTCCTTGACATACAGTAAGTCTAGTATGTACTGTATTTAGCTTACATGCCATGTGCCCAGGCTCCTCCTATAATATTCCAACTTCGCAAATCACTTTTTTTATGCGTAGGTTGTTTGCTTTTCAGTTATTTGAGGTTGGATTAAGTTCTCCAATGTAATCTCCAGAATCACTGTTCTGTGTCCTCTTTCTAAATGCTTAGTGTTGAATTATATTACGGTTTGTTGAATTGTATTTGTTATCAACTGATTGATGTTGCTAAGGTAGTGCTATGTGCGTTTTTTAAGAAAGCTTTTAGTCTCATTTTATATCCTATCCCTCATTGTTTTTTTGTTTTCAGTTACCCTAAAACATCAGTAGACTATATATGATTTCTTTTCTTTTCTTATAATCACACATTTTAGAGAAGGGGCAATAAAGGTCAAATATTAAATGTTTTCCAGTTATTCATCTTCTCAAAATGATATGGTATGTGTGTTCTTTGAATTATTAGATTATTAGATTAGATTATTAGATTATAACATTAAAGGTGGCTTTATTCTACACTTTTTGATGCCAGAGGTACCCCTTTCTGCTACACTTGCATTTAGCTTTGGTTCAACCCAGATGCTGCTGCCCAGCCACGACCACAAACATGCTCAGATTAGCCTCAGTGATATTCCTTCACATACAAGTTAGGATCACAGATAGCACCAAAGGATGCTTAAAGGCTTATTTATCAATTTTTGCGTTTGTGATTTGGAGAGTTTTTTTTTTTTTTCAAATAAACTCCATTTAAATAAACTTTGCGTATTTAAAAAAAAAATCAGAATATGAAAAACTAATTTGAATAAAAAAAACTTGAAAATCTTTTTTAATTTGTTTTCAAACTAAACTAGTTAAGAATATGAAAAACTAGCTAACTAGTTTGAAAAAAACATTGAAAATCCCGAATTGAAAATATGGCTTGATTTTGCCTAGGACAATTCCTATTGACTTTTACATAAACTCACAAGCGTTTAGCTGCTGGCGTTTTACATTCTAGTTTTTTTTGGTGGGGGGGGGGTGGTTTGCTAAAAGTATTGGTCATTGGAGTTTTTGAACCATAATTCCAATTTTGAGAGTTTTATCTTAAAAAAATATTGTCATGGAACTGAATTCAAACATTGATAAATGACCCCATTATAGTAGCAGTAAAGAAAAACCCTAGATTAACCATGGTTTTGAGGTTGAATCTGGGCAGAGACTAGTAGCATTTTCAGAAAATGTGTTTTATTATGAGAATTATCAAGATACTGAAATTATGAACTGGTTAGAATGAGTTGGATTTCTATTAGATTCTTCTGTCCATTGGATAACTGGTGTTGGAGGCTTAGTTATACAAAATAGAGCTTGTATAACAGAGACAATATACTCACTCTTTTGACAGAAAGAGAACAGACCAACACAGTTTTAAACAGCTTGATCTCTTTTATTGTTTTTATCTAAAATTCTCATGGAATCAAAACAACCCCTCCTAAATCATATGTTTATATAAGATTAAAACTGTTCAAAACATGCATAGAGTTGCATGTTGTAAAATAGCAATCATGTTGTTAAACAGCAATCATGAAGGCAAAGATAGAAAATGATTGCAGCACAGACTATGACTAACCCCAAAAATATGTTAAGTATACTCATCGTAAACAGATTGCAAGTGAAGGACACAGAAAAAAAATGTTCTCAACCAAATCAATGGCTGACACAGGATATGGTATGGATATGGATCTTGGCTAAAGGATCATGTACAAAAGGAGGTTGTCAATATTACATTCTCTACTTGGAATAGGGCTCTTAATGGGGTCCCATAGTTTTCTGTATTGGGTTCACTTTTTATTTATAATAAAATCATACTGCCCACCATACTACCAGCCACAGGTGTGGAGTAAGCATTCTGCTCTACCCTCATTGGCACTTTAAACTCGTCTTGTTTCCTTCTGTTAAGGTAAAAACAATTCAGTTGTTTCATTCTCATTCTGCATAGTTGGCTGTTGTTTACCGACCTCTTTCTACAAAACACCCTGCATTGCTCTCTGCATTTGAATCCTGGCTCCACTTTTTCCTATGTTATGACAGCCTTGCCATTTTCATGGGTCATTTCACTCATCATGCTAATAATCCCTTTCAGTCCTTGCCATCTCGATTTCTTCATCTAACCTCCTCCTTATGAGCCATAAAGATGGTCACTTTCTTGACCTGATCTTCACCAAAATTCTATTCCTTTCCACATTTAGCAGTGACCAATTTCCACATTCAGATTATCATCTTATCTCTTTTTATATCTTACACACTCCCCTCTCTGCTAACCATCATCCAAAAATCATCCTTCATGCAAAAACCCCAAAATGATTTGTTACACTAACACTATTGACATAATTGCTCTTTCACAGTAACTCTCTCGGTTCTTCCTCTAATGCTAATCCACTTGTCAATACCTAAAACTCAATTCTGTCCACATCCATTACCCTCTTAAGCCACAGTGCTCTCGTGCCCATCCTCAATTCCTGATCTCTTGCTCACAATCATCTGCATTTGGAGCAAATCACGTACAAGAGCTGACTTCCTCCTCTATAAATTTCTCATGTCATGTTTCAGATCTGCCATCTCCTGGACTAAGCAAATTACTATAGTACTCTCATAAATAATAACAAATTTACCCTTTACCAAATTAATTACTCACATTTGTACATACTTTACAGGATTTTGCCTTCTTTAAAAAGCAAAATAGATTCTATTCACCAACAATTTGGCCACCCTACAGACACCAGTAATCTCAAACTTTTGCAGTTCCTTTGTCCCTCTTTAATTATTTTGAAGTTTCCCAGCTTCTTCTGTCCTCCTTGCCTGCAACTTTCTCCCTTGATCCTATGCTCTCATCATTATTTAAAGAGTGTGCTCCCTGCCCTTACTCCAGCTTTTATGTATTCAATCCCTCTCCAGCTTTTGGTGCATTCCTCTCTTTATTCAAACAGGCCTGTGTCAAACTTATTCTTAATTAAACACTGAGATGATTTTATGTAATGTGTCAAATATATGGTTTAATATATACATATATATATATGTATATATACACACGTACAGTATATATACTGTATAAATATATATATATATATATATATAATTTTTTTACAAAAAACTACCCCTTCCCACAAATGCCCCTAAATTTAAAGAAACAAAATGTTATGTTCAAAATGTGTTTGGCATGTACCAGAGGTACCAGAAGTGATATGTTCTGGAAGTGAAACAGTTAAAATTTGTAAGTATAATATCCAAGGTGATGTACCTGTAACTGCATTTGCTATTGTCTAATTACTTTTACTGACACCTGCCTTCTACAAGTGCCTACTGGGAGCTGCTATTTTGCAAGTTGCAGTGGAGTAAGTACCGGGGGAGCAGTAGGTAAGACTTTTTCCCAAGTAATTCTGAGTCCATTTGTTGATCCCATAAATACAAGGAGGGTACTACGTGAGATGTTATAACATGTGTGCAGTACAGAGGAGTTTGGAGCCATTAATTGGGGTTCCCTTCAAACACAGCCTTTTTTCTGGATAGTATGTTTCATACTGCAATATCCAAATTCTACCCAAGCTCTATCAACCAAATAAAGTTTGGAAGCCAGATACAACAGTTTCTACACAACATAAAGATTTTCTTAGTTCTTATTATTGTCCAAACAACTTATTTTGAAGTTTGAATCATGCTGAGGACTTAATTTTATTATGTCTTTCCCAAGCTAAACTTTGTTAAGCTAACTAAATGTGGATTTATGCACAGCCTATTTATTATAGTTAAAGCATAAACTCTGAATTCAGTGTCATTAACTTTGCTTATGCAGAACAGCATGTCTGGAACGGATTTTAGTGTTTGTGCAAAGATTTCGATGTACATAGCATGTGTTTTTGTGTACACCTTCTTGCTTATTTTGTCCTCCCCCATGTACAGTATAATGGGCTGTGCAAAAATTCAGATGCAACTTACTTCAAGTTAACTGCTCAGCAAAAGATTGATTGTATAATTAAAAACTAGAACACAATGTTAGAAGAATCAACGTTTAGTTTCAAATGATATAATGAGATCAATTTCATAATTTCATCTGGAGTCAACGTTGGCACAGAATCTTTAAATCATGTCATGATGACTGGTGAGGAATTGAGGTCTGGATGTTCCCAGTCTATGAAAGTACTGATGACATTTCTGGTCTGGTCCCACTGGACATCATGCACAACCTGTGGTGACATTGAAAATATAATAGTCAGTCATTTTCATCTAAACTCTCCTATATGGTCTACTTCCAATACACTGCAACAAGACTCTCTGCTACTCAGCTTACCATTTCAACTTAGTCAACATATAAGTATGGCTTGAACTCTGCTTGGCCCCTAAATATGATTTACTTGAACTACCCAACTTTTCAGCCTGGTACTAATCCTTCTTTATACATTAGATGGGCTGAAATTAAGCTTTGTACTGTTTGAGATCTGCTAGACCCCCTGACTCATACAATAATGCTATTCATGGCTTTACAGGACCAATACCATTAACTCCATCACTTCCAGCTGCCAAATGCTTCTTTTTCTAAACAAAAGCATTCTACACAGTGTCAAAATCATTATGAATTGTGAACTGGAGTAACAGCAAGGACAATGCTAAGAAGATGAAACTGAAAATATAAACTCCATAAGTTTATCTCTAACCACCATCTTTCATGTATTTTTTGGGAAAGTCCAATCATTTAACCCATCTGGACAGAAGTAGCTGGTATTCTTAGCCAGATGCTCTCTTGCCAGGTCCCTACAGATCTTTCCACTTCATTTTATTAGTCTAACCTTTGCCAAACTTGTGCAAAAGTGGCCAAGTTCTGCCCAATCACATAATGGCCACTCACATGACAATAGCATCCAAATGGAAAAGCCCAGATTTTCCAGCCTTATCAGAAATAACTAAAAGGGTGAATGCTAATGGGATGAATCAGGAATATCCAAAACAAAATAAATCACTATCTGGACAATTTGGCATAGGATCTGTGAGGATTGCCTGCTTAATCCCCCTTGATTCTCAGACCTACATGACCACCCATCCAACTTTCTCACCTGATGATACATGAGAAGGCTAGTCGCCCCGCTATTAATCTCCTCTATCATTGGTGACTAATCTCATTTGAATGCTTTCCTGCCAGCAGGAATGTAGATCGGCAGTAGAAAAAGGCCCTCTATATCTCCTCCTGGAAGCCCAAAATGAACATTTTAGTCCAAATGTCATTCAAATGCACCCCATCCCTAGAAAAATAACCTTCGGAGATGGGGTCCAGGTCCCTGTGATGAACCACAAACCCCCCAAGCTGCCAAACTGACCACACCACAGGCAAGTTGCACTGGCCTAGCCTTGCCTTTTCAATTTGTGAGACTGGTCCTGCTCAGGGAAGTCTGTTCCCTACCCTGATGAGTACCTGCTCCTGATCTCCACTCATTTCCTTGGGCTCTTAGCTTAGATAACCCAGCGCATGTGCTTGCCAGGTGGGTCTGCTCTGCACCGCACCACCTGTCCCCAGGGAGGTCAGTGCTCACAGCTCTTTGCCCACCCACTCTACCCTCTGAAGCTGGCTCACTAGATCCACTATGTTGATGCTGCTCCAGGTCAGGTAAAGATGGCACTCAGACTTCCCTGAGTCCCACCCTGCCCCTGTGCTCCTCTTTTTACTCTGTGATCCTGTGAGGAGTCCCTATTACACAGTTTTAATATCATATTCACTAACACTAGGGATGCACAAAATTTTTCACCAGGTATAGATTTTTCATGAGGTTTATGTAATGATTATATACATGCATACTTTCCAGGTAACTTTTTATGTTACTCCACTGGCAAAGAATTGTCCACCTTCCATGTGGGTCAATGTGGCAGTGCAGGTGTAAACACTTTTTTGTCTGAAAATGCTCTGTGAATGTTTTCAGGCAAGTACTTACTCTTACAGTTCTGCAATGTAAGTTAATGGGAGCAGTAGGTAGCCCATGTGTTTCTCCTCTGGGTATCTATGGTATCTGAGGCCCACCAGAGAACCTAATCTCATGGGCCCACAACCCTGGCCAGTAACATTGTGCCATTGTGGATTCATATGTGCTTCCATGAGTATGACTGTAAGACTCTGCACTCTGTATTGGTGCAAAAGGGCTTGCAGCAGTTCAAGTAAAGAAGGACACTGTGTGCAAAGGGCAATAGAATGTGCTTGTCAAATGGAACTTTGTTGTGACCCAAGATAAAATAAAAAGCTTTTTTAATATGTAAATAGCTAAGCCATATACAGGTTCAGCCAGAAAGTGGTATTAAGTCCACTCTTAGAGCCTATAAAAGGCAATACCTTGCTGGGGCACCTCTTTTGGTAGTGAGGGCTAATGAGAAAGAACAGTCTGTTGCCCCAACAAGGAGTGTTTAATGAGGGGTAGTGCCCCTGAGCTGAAGTGTGCACCCGAAAGGGAATTAAGCATTTACATGTAGGTTAGAGGAGATCCTATAGGTGAGGTTTGGGCACTGTATGTTAGGTCACTGCAGAGAAAGAGGGTAAAGGACAGCCCATTGGAACAGCTAATGGCACTCTGTGCATCCATATGGGACAGGGGTTCTGGAGACTTTGGTGAGAAACATTGTGTGTGAGTGTGTGAAGCGGAGAGAGAAAGAGAGAAAGAAAAAGAGAATCTGCAGAGATATCGTGCATTGTGTAATTATCATCCTCTGTCAGCAACCAGAGCCTGGTCTAAAGCCTCCCTGGAAGAAATGTTTACTCATAGTTTAATAAAGTGTGTTCAGTTTATCTCAACTGCGTAAAGATGCCTACTTCTTTCAGCTAAGGCCATGTACATGCATTTGTCATGGAGACCCTACATTTGCACAACTTGGAACACAAATACATTCCAGTCATACTCACACATTAGCAATGATCATTTTTCGAAAGACAAGTGTGTTCAGTTTATCTCAACTGCGAAAGATGCCTACTTCTTTCAGCTAAGGCCATGTACATGCATTTGTCATGGAGACCCTACATTTGCACAACTTGGAACACAAATACTTTCCAGTCATACTCACACATTAGCAATGATCATTTTTCGAAAGACAAGTTCTAATATAAATGTTGCCCTAGGTTTTTTTTTAAGAGGCTGATTTATCAAAATGTGAGTTTAGAGCATAAAAACTCACCTACATTCTAACCATTCCTATAAGATTTTAAGAAGCGTATTTATCAACAGGTGAATTCTAACTTTCACCCATTGATGAATACACTTCTAAAAATCCTATAGGAATAAATAGAGCAAGGGTGAGTTTTTATGTATTGTGCTCTAAACTCACATTTTGATCAACCTGCCACTAGGTCTTGAAAATAAAGGGCTTTATTGATAATATTGTTAATCTAAGAAGACCAAATATGTCTCTCAGACTGATTTCAGAGTTATAACCCAAAAGACACATGAGAGGATATTTCTTTAAACCAACATCTAATATAATTACCTTGATAATGGTGCTTTGTTTGAATAGATGTACTAGAGAAAATAGTGTAGATGACTGAATAGATTTACTGTATTATCAACTTCCAGGCTTAAGCCCCTTTAAAAGTCAATTTTAAGTAAGTATAAGGTTAACATTGCCCCAAAGAAAGTTTGTAATCTGACAAATTTAATATTTTACAAAAAAAAAAAAATCAGAATTTATTTTAGCATTTTGAGATGATGCTCTATGGAGATACTTCGATACATGAGTATTTCAGTCATTTAAATAGTCAACAACTCTGCTGCTCCACCCTTTTCCCAGCCATTCTGTCTACTGTGCTTGGAAACTTCATAGATCATTCATACACAGCGGGCCAACTCAATGACACTCAGCAAAGGTCGGAGTGAAAACGGCTTTGTTACACGTGGCATAAGCTGTCTAAACTTATTCAAACAAAATGAGAGTGTCAGTACTTAAGTATTTGATATGAATGCAAGCAAGCAAAGACAGGTTTGTTGATGCAAGAACATAATTAACTATTTGTTCCATAAAACTGGGGTATGCTGGAGCAGGGACATTCATCTAAGCATGGTGCTTCCATTTTATTTTATTTTACAGGAATTCTTTAATTCCACTTGGCTTGGGGGCATGCTCAGTTCCAATTCCAAAGAGGGATACACAAGAACACATACAGGCACTACAAATCAAATTACAAAATATTGTAAAATTTTGCTAAAATTCGCTGCAGATTATAGATGTTATAGATGGCTCTGTTCTAGCAAATTTTAAATTGGTCTTAATTGTACTGTACAACTAAAGCAGGTATCACTGTTTAACTATGAGGGATTATGTTTATTATTTATTCATATTTTTATAGCTTGCATTTCTTTCCAGATTTGTTCTTTTTTATTTTCAATTCTGACTTCCCGCATAAAGACTAATTACAGATTGTCTTTCAATACTGCTGTCTGCATCATACAAAATATTTAATTTAGAGTGACCCCTTACAAAATTATGTTTTGTGCAGGAAGCCTCTGCCTATAGGACAGGGATCCCCAACCTTTTATATCGGTGAGTCACATTCAAATTAAAAAAGTGTTAGGGAGCAACACAAGCATGTAAAGAATTCCTGGGGGTGCAAATAACAGCTATAATTGGCTATTTGGTAGCCCCCTATGTGGACTGGCAGCCTATAGAAGGCTCTGTTTGGCATTATACTTGGTTTTTATGCAACAAAAGCTTGCCTCCAAGCCAAAAATTAAAAAACGGGCACCTACTTTAAGGCCACTGGGAGCAATATCCAAGGGGATGGTGAGCAACATGTTACTCACAAACCACTGGTTGGGGATCACTGCTAAAAGAGGTCATCATAGCTCAAGGAAGAACTGGTAACGCTTGACTTTTTGAAAACTCACCATGACAATTTCTAAATCCCCTGGTATCTATATCCAAACTTGTGCAGTTCCAAAATCACCAACCTTTTGTGTATATTGGAAGAGTGAATGCATAAGATTAATATTAGGTATTGGTGATATTAATCTGAATTTTTCTGTGTGTCAAGAATGGCTCAAGCATTGGATGTGAGAAAACCAGAGTTGGGGCAAAGACATGATAGGCTTACATTTTATTAGGCACAGGCATTTTGCAGACTTAATTCAGGTAATGCAATAAAATACACGTGAACCTAAATTTTCAATGTCACAGATTTGGATGGCATTTTTGGGAGATTTGTTGCCCCCAGAATAACGCATTTTACTGAGGACACCTTTCCACCAGGCAGCTCATAGGAACATCATACTACCAGCCAGTATGTAGGGATAACACCATCCTACCAGGCAGCACATAGAAATCCCACCATCCTAACAAGCAATGCATAGAAACAACCCCATCCTAACAAATAGGCAGCTCATAAGGATGACACCTTCCCACCAGGCAGCTGGTTGGAACACCATCCTACCAGGCATGTTTCTCTGGGCATCTCTGATGCTTAATTACCTAATCCAATAAAATAATGGTTTTATTCTGTATATTAATGCGTTAACCAATGAAATAACAAAGGTAATAATATGTAATTACTTATGATAATGATGTTTATTCAATGCTTGGTGCACCAAATCAATAAACTTCCTTTTCTGTGTGAGCATTGCAAGAGATCTTAAGAGGTCGTTTGGAGGTTACCTGGACCTATCACTACCAGGCCAGCACATAGGGATGACACCATCCTACCAGGCAGCTCATAGGAACACTATCCTACTAGGCAATTCATAGGAATTACCCCATCCCACCAGGCAGCACATAGGGATGACAACATTCTACCAGGCAGCTCATGAAAACACAATTCTACTATAGGGAAACACCATCCTACTAGGCAGCACATAGGGATGACACCATCCCACTATACAGCTCATAGAAATACTATCCTACCTGTCAGTTCATTGGAATGACACCATCCCACCAGGCAGCTTATATGAATAGCATCCCACCAGTCAGATGATATACACAACTTCCTATCAGACAGCTCACATGAACAATGTTCTACCAGGCAGTGCATAGAGACAACCCCATCCTAACAAGCAGAGCATAGGGACAACATCCTAGCAGGCAACACATAGGGACAACACCATACTAACAGGCCTCACATAAGTGAGATCATCCTGGGAGGCTACAAGTACATGGCTACAATTTACTATTATAGCACTCAGAAACACAACATAATCACTTGTATAGCACATTTAATGCATAAATATAAAAGGGTGCTCCACATTACTTTAAGATTTTAGTGTAATTAACTATGACACAGAGCCTACACACTGATTACCACCTGTATCTGTCTTTCTCCAGAGTTCCGTGCTGTCTCCTGTATGAAGCTTCTCACTGAAATTGTGCTTCTCTGCAGAAATTCTCTCTTTTCAAATCACCTTTCCTCCAGACTTCAGAAGCCATGATATATAATATATCCTTATTGAATTATAAATAAAATGTTTTTACCCTATTAGGGGGCCCCCTACTTGTATCTATTACAGTAAGAGGTCTGGGAATTTTGATATGCTGCTAATCAAGTTGAGGGGTCTGTCAGTACCCACCCTGAATATTAGTTGGAAATTGTCCTGTTGTGGTTTGCTCCTTTTTACTTTGTGGTACAGAACCATTATCTTTTTTTAAATCTTTTTCTTCTTCCATAGACACACTGGGTGAGTAATAGAGTAATAAATACTGCACCCGATTACTCCTGTTGTTCTCTTGCAAAGAAAGAAATAGTTTATGGAAGCATAATGTCAACCGCTGAAATGTACTTATGATTCACTTTCAACAATTTCCACATAGTAGTCACATAGAGTAGTAATGACCTGTGTTATTTGCTTGATGACTGATTTGTTTGTGCTTCAGTTCAGCTCAGTGTTTACTTAGGGATTGCATGACATTCATAAAATCATTTGGAAGAATGATATTGACTGACTGTCTAACTGTATATTTAAATTCATTTAGAACCGTTGATATTCGAAAACACCTTGAAGGCGTCATTACAGTCTTCCCTACGCAATAAGGGTTCTAGAGTTCTCTTATTTCATTGAATGTACAATAAATGCACAATAAATAATACAGGCTGTGCTGGAAGCCACTCATTTATAAAGTCAAGCACAGATGATTTATGTTTCTTCCATTGGAATCAAATCCAGATGCTATCATTTGTATATTACATTGTAAAGTGTGAGCAACATGTAAGTGTGGTCATGTTAATGTACACAAGGTTGTGCATATATTGACACTATTCATTAAAGGCATTGCATCTCTTCTTTCATTTCTTCATAGTTGTGCTGAATGGTCCTGCCTCCTCTGCTGTATGGAGTACAAGTGTGCGTATTGATGATGGGGAACCCTGGAGCTAATGCCTCCCTTAACATGCTGACAAATTCAGAGTTCCCATATGGGGATTTGTCAGTAGGTTCCACAGACTTGTTCCCAGCTAATTGGACACCAAAGCCATTTTTAATGTGCCCCACAAGTAACATAGTTGTCAGGCTCAGCCAGGATTAGAACACCGGTCAGTATGTTTCTGGCGGCGAGCATTTACCTACAAACCCACTGGAGGCATTTTGGGCTGGTTCTGACCAATTCTCTTGTCACTCTCCGGGTATACTCTGTCTGCTCCCTTTCCTCCACCCAAATCATTATCCTCATGCGTTTCCCAATTTGCAATCATGACCCTTTATAAGCCTGTCCCTGACCATTACACCTTGCTTAGTCATTAAGTTTCTTAAGCTGTTTTTTGTGATCTTGCCTCTGGTATCCTGTCCTATTCCTGGTCCCTGCCTTCTGAGGTTCTGTTCCTGGTCCCTGCCTTCTGAGGTTCTGTTCCTGGTCCCGGCCTTCCGAGGTTCTGTTACTGGTCCCTGCCTTCCGAGGTTCTGTTCCTGGTCTCTGCCTTCCGAGGTTCTGTTCCTGGTCCCTGCCATCCGAGGTTCTGTTCCTGGTCCCTGCCATCCGAGGTTCTGATCCTGGTCCCTGCCTTCCAAGGTTCTGTTCCTGGTCCCTGCCTTCCGAGGTTCTGTTCCTGGTCCCTGCCTTCCGAGGTTCTGTTCCTGGTCCCTGCCTTCCGAGGTTCTGTTCCTGGTCCCTGCCTTCCGAGGTTCTTTTCCTTGTCCCTGCCATCTGAGGTTCTGTTCCTGGTCCCTGCCTTCCGAGGTTCTGTTCCTGGTCCCTGCCTTCCGAGGTTCTGTTCCTGGTCTCTGCCTTCCGAGGTTCTGTTCCTGGTCCCTGCCATCTGAGGTTCTGTTCCTGGTTCCTGCCTTCTGAGGTTCTGTTCCTGGTCCCTGCCATCCGAGGTTCTGTTCCTGGTCCCTGCCTTCTGAGGTTCTGTTCCTGGTCCCTGCCATCCAAGATTCTGTTCCGTGACCCTAGCCTTGTTCCTTCGCTCCTGGTCCCTCCTTGTCCTATTGTTTGGATTCCCCGGTATCTGTGCACATTAAGATTCCCAGTCCCATAAATGAGCTGCATGGCCAGGAGCAATTAATGCCAATATTGCAGATGCAATAAACAGTCACTTAAGGAAGATAATTATCCTTCATGTACAGTCTCCATAGCCTTTGTGCCTTTTTTCCTGGGCACTACTAGTTGGGTATATAGTATGGGGTGTCCCTCTAAACCCCCCTAATATTGATGCTTATTACTCACAAATTGAAAAGATCTCACCAATATGTCCTTTAGTAAGCGTCTTGTCCCAGATTTGCTTTTGGTAAACTCAAGCAGGCTGTAGTTGTCTTTCCTTCATGGTCTCTCTGATGTCTCCGGGCTGCTTCAGAATTGCATCACTATATAGATCAGTGTGCTTTCCACATTGGAACGTAACTTAAGAATATCAGAATGGCTTCTCATATAGGCCTCTGAGGAAGCTGGTCACAGCGAAACGTGCCAGGCGAATGTCACATCTGGTTTAGAGCACAGTGGAACCCAAGGTGGAATGCAAATGAGAGAGGAGACACCGGTGAAAAACTCCACACTCTCGCAACCTACCTGACTCACACACTGAGGGACTCTGCCTGTGGGATCCGGGTGACTTTTTAACTTTTCTACATGCGCTAATCAAAAGGATGGGATTGGGTTGGTTTCATGGTTCACTATAAAGTCTGAACACAGTGGTGTTTAATTAGTTTGATAATACTACACTAGATGGTTGTTTTTCTTATTCCCTTGTAGCCTTATGCGCTGATCTGTGTTGTATGTTAATTTGAGGATCCAGCTTTGAGAAACTGTGCTTTTTGTTAGTCTTCATTTTTAATTAATTATACATGGAAAACAATTCACCATAGAGAAGTCTAAAGACCAAAACCTCATTATATATGTAATTTTATGTGTCAGCCATCTTGCATACATACAGTTAAAATGATCATATTTTGACTTTATTACTGTATATTATAGACATGTGGATAAAGGACAGACTTGTTTTGTGCTTAGTCCCAGGAATAGTGATGAGCAAATGTTTTCGGAAGGCATGGATCCACAGCAAATTTCTGCATTTCACCATTGGCAAATTGTCTTGCGCAACTTTAGTGCAGATTTGCAGCGGAAAAAATTGGTGTGCGTCAAAAAAAGTTGTGGTTGAATTAAAAAAAAGTTGTGGTTGCGTAAAAATGGGCACAGTCTTGTAAAATATAGGCACAATTGCATTAAAGATAGGTGTATTTGAGTAAAAAATGGGTGTGGCCACGTCAAAATGGATGAGGTTGTGTCAAAAATAGACACGGTTGTGGCAAAAAAAGACTTACGCGACAAATACAATTCACAAATTTTCCTGCTGTTTCACTAATTTTTCGCTGAAGTGAAACAGGACAGATTCGCTCATCACTACCCAGGAATACTGCAGCCATTAACCAAGTGTATTGATGTAACAGAACACACTGACCCCTGATAATCTGTCCGTTAGTTTTTATGTATTTGATAGTTCCCACTAGAGATGTAGCGAACTGTTCGCCGGCGAACTAATTCGTGCGAACATCGGGTGTTTGCAAGTTCGCAAACTTTTCACGTATGTTCATTCCATTCATATTTATTTCTGGAAATGCAGTTAGTGTTTAAGCAGCTAAATTAACTAATGTCAACAAGTGGGGTATATTTTCCCTATAATGACTTAAGTATTCTGGGGCCTAATAACATTCATTTGATATTAATTATAATGCGTAGGTTTATAAATCCACAAAGTCATTGGTGGCTGTTAGGTTTTTTATAAAACCTATTCCACACCATGGGGCACATCTACTAAAGGACGAATTGTCTTTTTCTGGCAAAAATTTGCAGTGTCTTCGTTGATTTACCAAAAGGCAAAAAAGGTATTATCTTAACCAGTAAATTGTTTGTGGTTCATTAAAGTCATTAAAATATCTATACTGTTTGTCCAGGTATTAATGTGTTTAACTTTGTTCTTACTGCAGCTTGCAAGAGAGTTAGGGGGACATTTATTAATCCACAAACGCTCCATGCGTATTTTTGGCGACTTTTTCGTACCTTGCGCAACTTTTTCGTACTTTGCGACAAAATTTATGTGACAAAATCGTATTGTCGTGCCAAGTACGAAAGTTTTGGATTCATTCAAGCTTTGTTATCGTGACTTTTCTTGGGCCAGGTTGGAGCTGCACAGTGCCATTGAGTCCTATGGGAGACTTTCCTTGGGCCAGGTTGGAGCTGCAGAGTGCCATTGAGTCCTATGGGAGACTTTCCTTGGGCCGGGTTGGAGCTGCAGAGTGCCATTGAGCCCTATGGGAGACTTTCCTTGGGCCGGGTTGGAGCTGCAGAGTGCCATTGAGCCCTATGGGAGACTTTCCTTGGGCCGGGTTGGAGCTGCAGAGTGCCATTGAGCCCTATGGGAGACCTTCCTTGGGCCGGGTTGGAGCTGCAGAGTGCCATTGAGCCCTATGGGAGACTTTCCTTGGGCCGGGTTGGAGCTGCAGAGTGCCATTCAGCCCTATGGGAGACTTTCCTTGGCCCAGGTTGGAGCTGCAGAGTGCCATTGAGTCCTATGGGAGACTTTCCTTGGGCCGGGTTGGAGCTGCAGAGTGCCATTGAGCCCTATGGGAGACTTTCTTTTGGCCAGGTTGGAGCTGCAGAATGCCATTGAGTCCTATGGGAGACTTTCCTTGGGCCGGGTTGGAGCTGCAGAGTGCCATTGAGCCCTATGGGAGGCTTTCCTTGGGCCGGGTTGGAGCTGCAGAGTGCCATTGAGCCCTATGGGAGACTTTCCTTGGGCCAGGTTGGAGCTGCAGAGTGCCATTGAGTCCTATGGGAGGCTTCCAAAATCGTGCACAGAAGGATCAAAGTCGGAAAGGTTTTCCTGCTGTTTACAAAAATTTTGGATTGCCAATACGATATTATTGTGACTAATACGATTTTTGCGTAGGCATTTTCGTGATATTTGCGATCTTCAGAAATTATCGTATCCAATCTGAATTTTTCCCATTCGGTATTCGAACTTGTGATTTCATGAATGTAGCCCTTAGTCTTCCTTTTGGTTCCATGGACATTTAGAAAAATAATTGGGTACTTTCACCAAGTACAGCAACATCATTAATAAATACATACACATACACACACATATGTCCTGTAGCTACTAGTGATGAGCAAATCTATCCCATTTCACTTCACCAGAAAATTTGCAGAACGGCGGAAATGTCACGCAGCAAAAAAAATTGTCCCGCGTTGCATGCAACAATATTTTTTTTTTACGCAGGCGACAATCGCCATGAATCCATGCCTGCCGAATTATTTCACCCATCACTAATAGCTACTGGTTTCAATTAACACTAGCTCACATATGCTTGCAAACATTTGTTGGTGTTCTCTTGCTGCAACGGAAATTTGTGTTTTAGTGAGTAAGCATATTCGTCACAAATTACCGGCTGACGTCTGGTAGTTGCACAAGTGCGGCGAAGCTTCCCAAAGCTAAACTTCAAACCTTAGTAAATGTTTCTTCTAGGTTCTAGAATCTAGAATTCAAACTCACTGAGAACATTGTTATAAAAGATTTTCATAGTATCTAATACACAACAACAGCAATACTTACCGTAAAATATGGTACCCCTGGACAGAATGCTTAAATAAATTGGGTAAACAAACAAACAAATAAAGAAACTAAAGCCAGCACAGCCTTATACTAAGCAACAAATAGTGACACCCTTCCCCCCCACCACAGATGCCAACAGACCTGTTAGGAAAATGAAGTTCGACTATTTACTTGAAGTTGTATGTTATTGGATATACTTGTAATTTATAATTTAGCAAGAACTTGTTGTTAGCTTAGGAATCTGACTTTGAATGCATAACATGTTTCCTTTATGCCTCCCTCCCCCCTCCCCTTTTTCTTTCTGTATCCCATCCCTTTCCCTGTTATAATCTGAAAAATAAAGAATATATATAAAAAAAAAAAGATTTTCATAGTGATTTCCCCCCGTCCACTGGTATTTATAAAGCTTTTCAGATTGTATGTATACATTACTGGACTTCGGTATTGTTTAACTGTATCTTTGTTTGCTACAACAATCCCAGTGTGAATGTATTCTCTTATATTATATAATAAATGATTACAACTTGTATTTCATGAAAAAAAAAATATTATCTAGTATTATAAGTCTGAGCTAATGAGTATATTTTTGTGGATTTTATTTACTTTTTCCTTTCAGATTTATTCCATGTTTCATTGGAATGTTCCAGGCATATTTCCAGTGAAGCAAAATGTTATTGAAAATAAATGTTTGGTTTTCCACAATGCCTTTTTTTTTTTGGTGAAAACAGAATATTTACACTGATTTGCCATGACCCACCCATGATGAGGTCAGAAAAGCTCCTGGTGAACAGAATAAAAGGCAAGGGTTGAGAGAAGCCGGTTGCCATTGCACGGCCAAGGAGCAAACCACGAAGCAATTTACAATTTTTAATGGTGAACAATCCCTCAACAAAATGATTATTTATAAAAATGCCCAAGATTTTAAAAGTAGCTCCCAATGGCATCTGGCTAAAGGAACGATTACAAAAAGTGGTGGTAAATGGAACATTTTTTAATGGGACCAGTGTTGTTAGTGGAGTACTGCAGGGGTCATTCTTTGGTCCTTTGCTTTGTTTTAGTTTGTTTATTAATGACCTTGAAGTTGGCATTGTACTGTAAGTATTATTTGTGGTGATGATGATGATAATGATACTATATGTAACAAGATACAAAAACGGCTCAAAATTTGATATTATCGGTCACCTGGTATTTTCTACCTCAATATAATATATTTACAAGGAAATTCATTCGGTGCCTTTAACATTAAGACATAACTTTTAATTTCATTAAGTTAAAAGAGGGATACTCAATCCCTTATTAAAAATGGGACCCACGAAAACTCCGGAAAAATCAATGATTATTTACAAACAATTCCCTTTTAATGAGTGCGGAAAGTCTTAGTAATATATGCACATGATTCGTTTCACTTTTCTTTCAAAGGTGAAACAATCCATTAATTATGTACAAACTAATACCGCTACTCAGGAGCGCTTGTGCTTAATTCATTATTGTATTTGCAGCCATTCATATTTGGAGAGAAAATAATTCATTAAATCTTAGTAGGCCTAATGATTTCTCAAAGGGTGGGAGAAATTGTTAATGATACCATGGGTGAGATTTATTAAGACCGGAATGGGTCCGACCGCGCCGAGCGGATTCGCGCCCGATTTTTTCGAGCGGCCGCGGCGTTTTCGCGCGGGCACACGAAAAAGTTGTGCGAAAAGTCTTTCGGAAAGACTGCCGCTGTTTGCAATGGTTTGGTACGAAAATTACATGACTTTCGGATCGCCAATACGATTTTTTCGTGACTAATACGATTTTTTCGTGACTAATACGATTTTTTCGTGACTAATACGATTTTTTCGTGACTAATACGATTTTTTCGTAAGCATTTTCGGGATATTTGCGATCTTCAGAAATTTTCGTTTCCAATCCGAATTTTTCCCATTCGGGATTCGAACTCGGGTTTTGATAAATCTGCCCCTAGATGTAGCACACCCGTGAGTGTTGGCTGAGTGTGTGTGAGTTAGTTGAGCTGTGTAGATTTATGTAGGCCACAGGCATGCACAACTCCCGGCTCTGGGTGCCACAATGTCACTTCAGTTTTGCCTCTTGGGAAAGTGCAAACCAGACATCTGGGAATCCTCCTGTATGTTGAATAACCAGGAGACCAGATGCTGCTTGTTATCCAAATGAAACCTCTCCATTTACTCCAGCAACAGCATTCCGTGTATTACATGAAGACACAGGTTCCCCTACACTGGCATCCAAACCAGGGAATTCTTTCACATCAAATGATCTCCCCTCTTTGGGTGTTCCCTATGCCCTGATGTTTCCATGAAACTATGGCCAGTAATAACCTCTCTATTCTCCTCATAGGAACTGCCCAACTAAATAACCCTTTTATCGTTTCACTCCTAGAGTGACTATAACAGTTCTAACTGCACTATGTATACTAACTCCTGTAGATACCTCTTAGTGAGGTGAAGTTCCAGGAAGAAGAGCTTTAACACATGTGAGTCATTCCCTTTTATAATGGAGAACACCTCCACCTAGGGGCTATTCCTGAACTGCAGGAAAAGCTCTTTCTTAACCAGGAAACAATAGTTTCCATAAGCACACTATTAGGACCACCCTTAGGTGTCCAATTCCAAATAAAGGTCTCCTCAACCCTTTTAGCTTGTTCGTGAATCCCCACTCCTGGCTCTACCTAAGCTGATCAGAAAACCCTGCACTACACTGATGAGCCCCAAAAAGGGCGAAACCGGTCTGTAGTTGGGAATCTGATCAGCTATTATCCTGGCTTTTGCATTGAAAACCCTGTGGCTAAGCATTAGTCTATAGGATAAACCCATGTAAATGGGACAAGCCCATGTAAATGGGACTTTTCTAAGAGCCTAAAGGAATTTGTTCCCAGAATCCTGTTATGACTTAAAGGAGAAGGAAAGGCTAGTAAAGAGATAATCTCAAGCTGCAGGCATACCTTCAGTTGTCTCAATAGTGCCCTTAAGTCTCCCCATATTTCACCTGTTCAGAAGATCAGAAGACAAACAGGAAGAAAAAACGCTGAGCTGCGTAGAGAAGATTCCCATTATGCTCCTGCACAGACACTACGACCAGCTCTTTAGTTAGCACTTGCGTACAAGCAGGAGCACTCCCCCTAGTGTCTGGTTGCTATGGTGATGCCTTTATAAAAAGTGGATGCAGCGGCCAGCTGGGGCCATGAGAAGAGGACGCAGCTGGCAGGTGCTGGAGGGGAGTGGTGAGCGGGGAGCGGGGGGGGGGCTGGTGGTCATTTGGTGTGTGAGCTGGACAAAGACGCAAAACCTGGCTTTGAAACCTTCAATGTATGATTTTGGAAGCTTTCCATAGGACTCAATGGCACTCTACAAACCCAACCTGGCCAAAAGATAGTCACAATACCAAAGCTTGAATGAATTTCCGAAAAAAATATGCCTTTTTCGTGAAAGTTAACAAAAAACGTGAAAATTTGTGGAATTTTAATGAAAATATTGTGGACATAACGAAAAGTTCTTTAAATTAGAAAAAATACAATTTTTTTTCAAAAAAAAAAAAAAATTAAAATGTCCTTGTACTATTGTGGGCTTGTTTATCAATTTTTAAAGTTTGTGAATGCGGGTGTGTTTGAATTTTACAAACTCGAAAAACTCAAAAAATTTGAGTTGGAAAATATGACTTTGCTTAGGGCAACTGCCATTGATTTATATAGATATTAGCTTTTAGCTGGTGAACTTTTACATTCGAGTTTTCTGCAAATAAATAAAAAATATCAGACATTTGAGTTTTCAAACATAATTCGAATTGAAGTTTTTTAATGCAAAAGAAGCTCAAATCATGAAAAAAATTCAAACTATATCAAAGGGCTGTAAAATATTAGTTATTTTATTTTTATATATTTTTTTTTTATTTTGCTTAGAAAACTTTTTCATTCTGCTACAGGTATGGGGTCCATTATCCGAAAACAAGTTATGCAGAGAGATCTGGGAAGGCAATCCTATAGACTCCATTTTAATCAAATAATTCTAATTTTTAAAAATGATTCCCCTTTTCTCTGTAATATTAAAACAGTACAGGAATCGGACCCCTTATCCAGAAACCCATTATCCAGAAAGTTCCAAATTATGGAATGGCCATCTTCAATAGACTTCATTTTAATCAAATAATTCTAATTTTTAAAAATGATTCCCTTTTCTCTGTAATAATAAAACAGTACCTGTACTTGATCCCAACTAAGATATAATTGCCCCTTATTGGGGGCAGAACAGCCCTATTGGGTTTATTTAATGGTTAAATGATTCCCTTTTCTCTGTAATAATAAAACAGTACCTTGTACTTGATCCCAACTAAGATATAATTACCCTTTATTGGGGGCAGAACAGCCCTATTGGGTTTATTTAATGGTTAAATGATTCCCTTTTCTCTGTAATAATAAAACAGTACCTTGTACTTGATCCCAACTAAGATATAATTACCCCTTATTGGGGGCAGAACAGCCCTATTGGGTTTATTTAATGGTTAAATGATTCCCATTTCTCTGTAATAATAAAACAGTACCTGTACTTGATCCCAACTAAGATATAATTACCCATTATTGGGGGCAGAACAGCCCTATTGGGTTTATTTAATGGTTAAATGATTCCCTTTTCTCTGTAATAATACAACAGTACCTTGTACTTGATCCCAACTAAGATATAATTACCCCTTATTGGGGGCAGAACAGCCCTGTTGGGTTTATTTAATGGTTAAATGATTCCCATTTCTCTGTAATAATAAAACAGTACCTGTACTTGATCCCAACTAAGATATAATTACCCATTATTGGGGGCAGAACAGCCCTATTGGGTTTATTTAATGGTTAAATGATTCCCTTTTCTCTGTAATAATAAAACAGTACCTGTACTTGATCCCAACTAAGATATAATTACCCATTATTGGGGGCAGAACAGCCCTATTGGGTTTATTTAATGGTTAAATGATTCCCTTTTCTCTGTAATAATAAAACAGTACCTGTACTTGATCCCAACTAAGATATAATTAATCCTTACTGGAGCCAAAACAATCCTATTGGGTTTAATTAATGTTTATATAATTTTTTTTAGTAGCCATAAGGTAGGAGATCCAAGTTACGGAAAGACCTCTTATCCGGAAAACCACAGGTCCTGAGCATTCTGGATAAAGGGTCCCATACCTGTACCTTGTACTTGATCCTAAATGAGATATAATTAATCCTTATTGGAGGCAAAACAATTCTACTGGGTGTATTTAATGTTTCAATAATTTTTTTAGTTGACTTAAGGCACAGCAATCCAAATTACATAAAGACCCTGTATCTGAACAATTCCAGATCCTGAGCATTCTGGATAACAGGACCCATCCCTGTACTGGAAATAACAATATTTCCACAGATCTGGGCTGGGCAACAAAAATAATTTTGATGAAAACATAGTTCATAATATTTATCTCAAAATGAGAGAAAAACAAGTGAAATGTTTGCCAAGCTCAGGTAAAATGTCAGTCATGGCTCTCTTACTATAAAAAGGTTAAAAATCCTTATAAAATAGGACATTTTACACCTCTGCATACAATGTGTTCCCACCATCTGCTTTACTGCTCACCTAGTTAAGTTATCAGGGGTTTTGGAGGTTTGTGGGAAATTGATATGGTAAAAATAAACCAATTCTGACCCACACTAGCCCGAAGCTCATCAAGCTCTCCTTCTAGCCTACCCCTATCTGCTCGGGTCCCTATTCGGTGGATGATCTGAGTGAACTATTTCCCTCTACCCTCCTTGGTGGGGCAAAAGGCGGCCCTTACTACCTAACCCTGACTCAGACACCTGCTTAACTATCAGCTGCCCTGTTCTGACCTCTCCTTACCCTGTATTCTGTTCTTCCTTGATTTCAGCTGGTCTCTCCCTGTGTTCTCCCATAAAGACCACTAGTGGTTGGGGGTGTGAACTACAGTCATACATTTTTAATTGGTTTTAACAAAACTCTACTGCCACCTAGTTGCCATTTAAAGAAAACACAATCATAACACATTATATACAATTAACCTTTTCCACCCCCTTACAAGCTTGTAATAAAACTTGAGCAGAGGAGGAAAGATTAGTAAGCAACAACACAGCCCAAAATGGTGTTGGGGATTTTAATGACACCATTGTATGTAAATATGTATTTTTAAATATAAAAATACTTCTATCAACAATTTATTTGTAAGATGGGTGACAAAAAATTATTTCAGAAAGTTCTGGACTCTGTAGTAGAAGCTTGTGGGAGAAGAGTTTGGAAGAAAGCTAGGGTAACAATAGACAGACCTGGGCAAAGTAATTCAAAGAAATCTGATAGACTGTAAATTGACTATTACATCCTGTAAATGAGACAGATAATGAAGATATGGTTATGCATTGCTGTTACAGGTCATTAGCACAACTAATTATTGTAAAAAAATGTAAATGCTGACTGTAAATGTTTTACTATATGAGTTGATTTGAAGTAATTTTACATGGAATGTATGAGGCCACCAGAGGGCAGTAGAGCTCTTAATGTAAAGGGTTTAAAAGACCCGCAGTAATTGGTTTAAACGATCCACATTGGAATAGCGTGGCAGGAAGCAACACCTGCCTGCAGGAGGTAAGTGGGGCTCAGTCTGGTTCCCAACAGGCAACAATTAGCTGTTGACTCCCACAAGAAGGTAGAGGGAATAATGTCCTGGCAGACATTCTGTTCATTAGGGTTGGAAGGCATAATGCAGGGCTAGAGAGAGCCCTGATGGCTTCAGGCTAACATTTGGAAAAGCAAGGGGGTACTGTGCCCCGGGTGATGAGAATGCCGGTTGCTGGAGTGAAAAGGGTGATAATGAATGTTGTCCCAATTGTGTAAATAAGCTGGAAGATAAACAAGAGGCTAATGCCATTTATGGCTTTCTGCAGGAGAGTAGAATAAAAACATTTCACATATATAATAGGGCATTTACTGCCAATAAATTAAAAGGTGCTGAATCATCAGATACAAACTATAAATGTAAAACGTACAAAAATGTACTGCTCCAAGCACAACAAGAGATTTAAGGCAGTTGTGTCTAGTGTCTGCAGAAAGACAGCTAATTGTATTAGAGATAAATAACATGAACCAGGAATAATATAAACCTACTGACTACAAAAAGGCTTATTTACAAGCTTAAAGGAACAGTAACACAAAAATATTTAAATACCTTATAAGTCACAAAACATCTCTAACATTAGGTCTAGCCTTTCCCCCCTTGCCTTTTTTAAATGCTTTATGTAGAATTTTAGTGATGAACTGCTCCATAGCAGCACAGCGAAAAGGCGACGGGTGCTTGAACTCCTGTGTGCTCTGACCAGGAAGTTGTCTTTGTGTCGTAGGACTTTCGGCACTTAAGCTTTTTATTAGCGTATGCAGTTTAAATTTATGTTTCTATTTCTTCAGACAGTTTGGGGGGTAATGTTGCGATCATAAATTTAAACTACATAAGCTGATAAAAAGCTCAAGTGCCGAAGGTGTTCTGACACGAAGACAACTTCCGGGTCAGTGCACACAAGAATTCAAGCACCCGTTGCCTTTTCACTTTGCTGCTATGGAGCAGCTTGTCACTAAAATTCTACATGAAGCATTTAAAAAAGGCAAGGGGGGAAAGGCTAGACCTAATGTTAGAGATGTTTTGTGACTTATAAGGTATTCAAATATTTTTGTGTTACTTTAAAGTGCACTTGGTGCTGCTCAGTCCGTCCTAGGGTTGCCTTTTCTGCTGGGTTTTTTGCCATGCAGGGGGCAGGCAGTGATGTCACAGGGACTAGGAAGAGGCGGGGCTGTGATGTCATGGGTGCATGGAAGAGGTGGGGCAGTGATGTCACTGGGTGGGGCTAGATGTGGCAACCGGTGATTGGCAGATCCCCGCGTCAATCTTAGTGAGTCCTGCCCAGCTTTCCTAATTTGGAAAATCAGGCAGGAGGTTTTGACCCGGACAGTCCTTCCGAAAACCATCTGTCTGGGTCAAAACCGGACAAGTGTCAACCCTAGCCCGTCCTGCCTCCTTTTCTGAACTCTGTTGCTGCAGAGAATTTTTATAGAAATCAGGCTTGTAAAGAGTTGGGCACAAATGTCATTTTAATGCTATGGGCAGGAATGCAGGCACACATTGGTACCAGGCACAACTGAAGTACTAGAGAAAGCTGCTCGGTGTTCTTGGCATATTAAGTTGCATTATTTGCATATAATATTAATTAGGAAGATGTCTAAATGCTTCTAAAAAATTCCCAAAATAAATTCAGGACTTTGTAACATATATGTCAGTATCCAAAACTTGATTGATCTGCTATACAATACATATAATCTGATGGCAGAAAACAACCAGTTGGCCTGTTTAGTCTGTGCTTAGAACAGGGTACAGTTTATTACTAGATATACTTATATTATGAGACAATCAGGGTATGACATTTGCCATTTATAGGCCCAATGACGTAGCCACACAAAAATAATATTATAGTTGCATAGATACATTGTTATTTGTACTGAAAAAAAGACATTGCTGTTTTCTAGTGACCTCCTCAAGTAGTGGAAGTAAAATCATTTCCAAAACCATGATCTGAGGAAGTAAAAAAAAGATGCTAAATCCAGAGATTTAGTCCTATTGTGCCAATCCCTAAACCAGAATGAAGCTCGCAATTCTGTAATAATATCAGACAACTAAATGAGATGTCAAAATTTAGTGCTTACCTAATGCCAAGAGTGGTTGAATTGACTGAAAGGTTGGGTTGAAACACACAACAACGCAAAGGTCTATTGCCAGTTACCTCATACCCAACAATCCAAAGAGAAAACTGCCTTCTTCAGCCCAGGTGGTTTATTTAATTATACAGTATCTTTTTATTTTTACCACATCTTGATGAGCTTGCAACTGGTTTGTCACATTCTCTATCACCAGAAGGATCTCACCTAGAAAAGGTGATTTTCAGGGTCCACTGAAGATTGAGTACTAGTGGTAAACTTGCTAGCATGTGTAAAATGTGCAATTGAAATTAACCAGCTTGTTGTCATTTGAAACGTACATCCCATTTTTATTGCAAGGTCCAAGATTAATTTACCAATAGAATATATGGTTGTCCGTACCTGGCAAAAACATGTTGTTGATGGGATGATAGTGGAAAATGAAAAAGATGAAGAAGTCATTGGTTATGATGTGGCAGTCTTTGCGTTAGTGGTTGAGATTGTGGTTAAAAATTTACTTGTAGTAGGTGTCGATGAGGTGGAAGATGTAGTCAATGGTGTACTAGGCACTGGAGAGGTAGTTGTCCCTGATGTCAAAGTAATAGTAACATAGGTAGAAATTGTTAGTGTTCCTGATGTCAATAATTTGGTTGTAGTACTTGTTGTAGTAGTTGGATGTCTTGTTGTTGTGGTTGTTGGATAAAAAGAATAAATTGCTATTTTTCAATTCAAAAGGGAGAGGGAAAATGGAACTATAACACTTCTTATTAAATAACTCCCCAACACCTTATAATGAATAAGGGTATATGTTAAAAATATTATTAAGAAAGAGAGATAGACAACCCTTTTTTTTGGTTAATTATCTTATATATGCTTGATCAAATCACTTCATCCATCAAATAAATATTAAACCGATTCTCCAACTCTCTCACTCATTGCAAAATCATGAATAAAAATTAATTAATAAAATGCCAATGATTGTGCCAAAACTGTGATAAGGTGCTATTTCATAAGTTTCAATGCTGCTGTAAAAACACTGCAGCCACAATATTAAATAATTGATAAAAACTGAAAAAAATCACCTCCTGAAATCACCACCACAATTCATTCACTAATGAATCAGAAACTTGATTGCATTAAGTATAAAGTGACTAGTGCTAATTAGGATTTGATCATTGCATGATTATTGAAAGGAGAAAAACATACCATAAATCCCACCTTGATATAGAGCAAGATAAGAAATTAGAAAATTGCAGATGGTGGAGATAGTCCCAATATCTTCAGCTATCTCACATTTGACTATCTAAGCCCTAAGAGCTGCGGTCTCAGATTTTACCTTCCCTAAGCTGAAATGAGAGAGCTAGTTAACCTAACAAAACTGCAAACTTATGGGTCCTTAGAAAGAGAAAACAGATATAAGAGAATAGGATCAAGGGGAGCAATACATTGTTTAAAATTACTACATAAAATGGCAAAATACCCTGTATAAAACAGCACCTTATCACTTTTTTTGGCACAATCATTGGTACTTTCTTACTTGATTTTTATTCATGAATTTGCAGTGAGTGAATACACTTTTTTTTTAATATTTATTTGATTGATGAAGTGATTTAATCAAGCATATATAAGATAAGGTTAAAGGGTTTCTGATATCACAAGATGATACAATTAATAACAAAATATTTATAAGAAAAAGTAACAACATTCACTACACCAGGAAAGCTTCAAAGCTTTTGTTGTTTAGCACATGATCTAGCTGTGACCCAAACGTATGTGTTTTCACTCTGGCTGACAGGTATTTGGTAACAATCCTAAATTGTACAGTAAAATGTGACATGTTAATCCAAGGGTAGTGTCTGATAGGAAACTGCAGTGCTTTTTTTTCTTACTTCTACTTAATTTGGAGATTTACAAGTGGGTTTCACCAGAGTTTTTTTAAAACAACTCCCATAATTTGTAGTTTATTAATGTTTAGTTAACGTTTTTTGTAAAATAAAAATTCAACAGGTTTGATCTGTCGAGTACCATTTAGTCCTATGGAGCTTAGAATAGTAGAGGAATAGAATAGTCAGTGACAGCCTGTCCTTGACACATTTTCAAGGAGAAGTTAATACCCTCATTGTTTTCAGTTTCGCCCACTTCAAGGGGAACTTAATCCCCTCATTGTTTTCTATTTCACACCTTTCAAGGGGAACTTAATTCCCTCATTGTTTTCTATTTCACACCTTTCAAGGGGAAATTAATCCCATCATTATTTTGAGTTTTACCCAGTTTCAATTGAAACTTAAACACATTATTGTTTTCCAAGAATGAGTGCCAATGCTCCTTAAATGGCTGTCGGAGCAATTTCTGTTTGGGAAAAATAAAAGGGAACAAATGTCCATTCAAACTCAAATTTTAACAATGCTTTCAACTCAAACAATTTGTGATTTTCTAATGTAAACTCAAAATTCGCGTACAAACGTTTTAAGCGTTTCTTGACATTTTCTAAAAACAGCAATGATCGAGTTTAATTCGAATTTATACCATGTCGCGTTCATATGACTTTCAAGGCCAGAAAAAAATGAATTTTAGTAAATGTGCCCCTTATCAAAATGTGATAAGGGGCACATTTGGTATTCAAACATTTGGCATTGTGGTATTCAAACATTTATTGGCTCAAACTCAAATATATATAAAAATAGGCTTCTAAAAATCCTATAGCAATCAATAGAAAGTGGGTGAATTTTTCTGTCTAATCTCACTAGTCTAATCTCACATTTTGATAAATTTGCCCCTTATTCTAGTATATACTGTATGTATTTATATCTTGCTTATGTGCCCATCCCCTAGGCTCCTCCTGCATTATTCTAAGTTTGTAAACCACATCTTTTAATGCGTAGATTCTTTGCTTTTCAAATATTTGAGGTTGGATTAAGTTCTCAGTTTTAATCTACAGTGCCTCTGTTCTGTGATCTCAATGCGAAGTTCTCTTACTGTTTGTTAAATGATTGATTTTGTTAAATAATCTGTGCAGTAGGCTTACATTCATCTTTAATGTTGTGTTTAGCCTTGGAGTGATGGATTGGGACAAACAAGTGACTAGATACCTAGCAAACAGACGCAGTATATACTTTAGAAAAAGAAGAATTTGTGCACATCCATATAAATAATTTAATGTAACTGCAAGTTTAATCTTTACATTTTTGTTATGTTAGAGATTTAGGGGCCCATTCATTAAACCACAAATTCTTGGTGTTTAAAATCACAATTGGAAAACATTCAGAGTAACCACGATAATTTCGGATCTTTGAAAATGTCCCGAAAATTATTTTCTCAGTCGTACGAAAATATTGTGGTTGTGTTCCTGAAAGTCACAAAATTTTCAGATCCGAACGTTCGTAAATGGCGCGAAAACCTTTCTGGCTTTGAAACCTTCAATGTATGATTTTGGAAGCCTTCCACGTGACTCAATGGAACTCTACAGATCCAATCTGGCCAAAAGATAGTCACGATACCAAAGCTTGAATGAATTCTGAAATGGTTGTATTTGTGGAAGTTAACGAAAACCACGGAAAAGTTGTGGAATTATCGTGGACATAGCGAAAAGTTCTATAAATTAGGAAAAATATGATTTTTTTCTCGAAAAAAAATTGTGGTTTTATGAATGGACCCCTTATTGATTCTAGTTATTAGCTTTTCTGTCCTAGCTATTTACAGTCTTCAGCTGAAAATACAGTCTCCTAGTCATTATTCATTATGACTTTTAGGGACACATTTACTAAGCAATTTTGAGAAGCAGTCGGATTATGAGATTTAGGAATTCGAGGTTTTTTTTTTAAATAACTCCCATAATTTGTGATTTATTAATGTTTAGTTAACTTTTTATTTGTCTAAAAACATTTTTGGCAGGTTTGATCTGTCGAGTACAATTGAGTCCTATGGAGGCTTAGAATAGTCAGTGACAGCCTGTCCTTGAATTTTCAATAAGAAGTTAATCCCCTCATTGTATTCAGTTTCACCCAGCTTCAAGGGGAAGTTAATCCCCCCACTGTTTTCAGTTTTACACAGATCAAACCTGCCAATTTTTTTTTTTACAAAAAAAAGTTAACTAAACATTAATACATCACAAATTATGGGAGTTATTTAAAAAAAAAAAACCTCAAATTTTTCAGGGAACAATAATAAAAAAATTGAGTTCTGGCGAAAACCCAATTGTAAATTTCGAAACTATCTAGTAAGAAAAAATCCAACTTTATTTAAAAATTGCTTAGTAAATGTGCCCCTCAGTCATCAAAATTTATAAAAGAAAAGAAAGAGACATTTTGTCTGGTTATGGAAGCAAATATTTACTTTCTTCTTGTTTTCCTCATAGTGTCAAATATAGATATTTACCCATCATTCAGTTCTAAAATCACAATAATATCGGATTTTCATAATCACTGTAGTATTTGAATCACATGTAAATTGTAATGCCCTATGTGTTATTTACTTGATGACTGATTGCTCAATTGGTTTGAATTCAGCATCGCGTCCACTTGGGGCTTATATGACATTCATAATATAATATCCATTACTCTGGTATTTCTAAATGGGTATATTAATATAGCATAATACCAAAAAGAATTAGCATTTACAAATAGCCACACAGGATCAATTTATTAATAGTTATGGCTACAATCACATCAATCTTAATTGATTTAGGCTAGGTGTGGCATCTGAATGAAGATTAGTCTGATTGTTCACTTTGCCCAATTATCAGATTACATGAGGGTCTGGTGCGTCATTACAATATCCCCACGTAATATGTAAGTGTTCTCTTCTTTCATCGAATATGCGATTTACACTACATGCAATGCTGGAAGCCACTCACTCATGAAGTTAAACACAGATGATTGCGTTTCATCTTCTCAGTGAGAAACAAAATAGAAGGCAGCAATGTGACAAAAAGTCACTGGCAAAATATTGGCCGAGTTTCAAGAAATACAAACTGTAAATTACTGTTATGAAAAGTCTTTCTTGGGGGGCTGTATTTATTGCATGTATGTTGTACAATATTTAAATATAAAAGATCCCACGTGGGACTGAAATATTGGAAGGCACGGTTAATGAATAAATACATATATATAGGACCCATTATGCGGAATGCTCAGGACAGAAGGGTATTCCAGATCTCCATACCTTAAGTCTACTAAAAAAAATCAATAAAACATTAGTTAAACCCAATAGGCTTGTTTTGCATCCAATAAGGATTACTTATATCTTAGCTGGAGACAAGTACAAGGTACTGATTTATTACTACAGGGAAAAAAGAAATCGTTTTTAAAATTCTAAACTATTTGATTAAAATGGAGTCTATGGGAGACGGGCATTTTGTAATTCAGAGCTTTCTGGATAGCTGATCCCATACCTGTATATATTTACGTTTTACCATTAATTAATTATTTGCAAGTCAATGTATTTTATAAGTCAGGGATTTCTAGGTATAAGGCAATGACAATACAATTTATAAAATACCATACGAAGTCAAGCTAAAAACCATATGGAGGTTCTATATTTGGTCATAGTTTTATAGGCTTGATTATGTTATCTTAAGATAATTGCCTCCTGATAAGCGAATCTCTCCTGTTTCACTTTGGTGAAAAATTTGCGGAACCTTGAAAAAATTTGCGAACAGAGAAAACATTTGAGGAATGCAAAAAAATAGCATGTGTCAAAGAGAACTGTTGTTCTGTTTACATGGATCTTTCTCTAATAAATACCCTGGAATGTTGCTCCAGTCATTTGTTTATCATAACCAGCATGGGGTCAGGGATTTTGTGAAGGTAAGGTGTTGATTGGAGCTTTGAGATGTTAATAAAACTTCCAAGGAGAGGTGACAAAAAAGGACACTCATGTCAAACAAATGACGCGTGCAACAAGTTTTTGCTGATGTGCGGCAAATTTTTCCACAGTGAATTCTTGCGCCCGTTTTGTGAAAAAAGCTGCCAATCCATGCCTGACAAAAAATGTTGCTCCTTAGTACTCCTGACCCAGTAATAGGTCATACTGGCATTTCTTCCCTTCTGTAGCTTTTCATTGGGGAGACATCTTGATGAATAGCAATAGTAAAAGATAGGGACACTATACTGAGTAATTCCTTTTCTGTATTTGTAATAACTTGGCCTACCACCTGGATCTCTCACAATCTCCCTGTATTTTTACAGTAAAACATGGACAAGAAGGCTAAACATAGCAATCTGCTAACAAGGAGAAGGCCATTCAAAATGGGAAGAGGAGGACAGAAAGAAATATTCCAGCTGCTAATGAGCATGAATAGAGTAAACTGTAAGATGACAACCTGAAATATTCCAGACAGTAAATCAAATTACCTGAAATGTCAGTATGCTTTTTAGGATTTTAATTCATGCATTAAACTTCCACATACAGTATGTGGTTGATTTATGGGCTGTATAGTAAATTTAGGGTTCAGGGATCTCATGAAAGTAGGGTGTTCATTATATTACCATGAATGGAGCTTTGAGGTGTTATTAAACCAACCAGAGAGCATTGTATGCGGCAGACAATAGATGTTGGACCCCCCTACCTCTATTCAAACTTGTTTTTTTTTGTTATCACATATATGACTTCTTTAACACCTCTTTTGAACCAGTCCTCCTTCCTGTCCAAAATGGGAACTTGGCAGTCTTCAAACATTTGTCCATTTTCCTGGCCAGAGGAGCTGACTTTTTCACCATACATTAATGTAACTGTTGTTTTAGTTTCTCCCACATACAAATCAGAGCACTCCTACTGCATACACGATGTTATTATTCTTATGCATGTTGAGTCTTTCAGTTGAACTACTTGCTGTTTATTGTGTTGTTGGGTTTGAATCAGACAGGGATGCTGTGTTTTTTTAAAAAATCCGTCTACACTTTTTGGACACCGAAGCTACAGATGGGAGGACCAAATCCTTTAGCCTGTCATGCTTTCCGTCTTCGCTGGTAGTTTTGGTCTTATTGCCAAGTTTAAAAAGGAGCAGGGGGGGGGTCAACATCTATTGTCTACCACATACAATCCTGTTTTGGCACCTCTGCCTGGAAGCACCTCAAAGTTCTAATCAACACATTACCTTCAGGAAATACCTGACCCCATGTTGATTTGAGAAACATTCCAGGGGGTATTTATTCCAGAAAGATCCTTCTTCAAGTAATTCTGAATTGAGAAAGCCAATCAGATAACTAGAGAAATGTCTTCACTTTATTTGACTTATTACTACAGGTATACCATGACCTGCATGAATGAAAACCTTCACAAACAGTTTTTAATGTTGTTTTCCATTTGAAATTGTCTAATAGAAATATTAAAGGAGAAGGAAAGTAATTTTGGCATTTTACTGCCAATAGATTAGCCACATTAGTGCCACCTATAACATTTTGTTTATTCTGCAGAAAGCTTTACCATACTTGATTAAAGAGCCATAGAAGCTTTCTCTGTTTGTTTAAGATTACAGCTGCCATTTTAGCTTGGTCTTCGTAGCTTCCGGCTTGCAGTTTAGCCGTTATAACTCAGATTACACATTACTAAGGGTAGGGGAAGTGAGTTTTATGAGAGGAGACAACTGCACAGATTCTGGCCCTGGGAATGAGGATTTTTTCTGAGAAAGGAAGTCAGATACCCTAAGAACATGTTTACAAAAAAGGAGACAAGAAATCCTGTGTTTCTTTTGATAGAGGACTCAGTGCAGCGTTTCTGTAAGTGCTTATGGCTGTATCTACATAGACCTTTCTGATAAAGCTTACTTAGTTTTTACCTTTCCTTTTCCTTAAAAAAGTAAACTGTATGTTTATGTAGTGATGTTTAATAAAATAAAACACAAGCAAACAAAATTCAGCAGGAAAAATGTATCTTGTAACTTTAGATTGTCTGAGCATTGAACAGTCATTAAATGAAAATTATTATTCATTGTATTCAGAAATATGGAACTACTATAAGGCTTTTAAAGATGAAGTTTTCAGTATTTATGAGTGAATTTTTCCCATTTTTCTTCACCGAAAAATTCGCAAAACTGCTGAAAAGTGTGCAAATTTTTTCCGTCAGTTTTGACAAAAATTTGCCAATGGCGAAATATGGAATTTTGCGGCTAATCAATGCTCTAGAAATTTGCTCAACATTACTTATTAGGTCCAGGAATACTGAAGCCATTAGCAAAGAGCATTGATGTCACAGTGGCTAGAACCTGTAAATATTTTCCAGTAAAAAAAAAAAGTACAATTCCCAGCCACTGTGACATCAATACTGTTGGTTAGTTAGGGGCACATTTACTAAAATTCATTTTTCTAGCCTTGAAAGTCGTATAAATTTGACATGGTATAAATTTGAATTAAACTCAATCATTGCTGTATTTATAAAATGTCACAATAAAGTTTGAATAGTTAGAATGAAAAAGCATTATTAAAACTCAAAACATTTGAGTTTAAATGGGCAATCACTTCCATGAATCCTTTTTATTTTTATCAAAAAGGAATTGCTCCAGTGGCCATTTTAGAAGTGTTGGCACTCTTGGAAAACAATAATGTTTTTAAGTTTCACTTGAAACTGGGTGAAACTGAAAACAGTGATGGAATTAACTTCACCTGTCGAATTTTCATTTTACAAAAAAAAGTTAATTAAACATTAATAAATCCCAAATTATGGGAGTTATTTTATAATATATATAAAACATATAATAATATATAATAATGAAAAAATTGAGTTCTGGTGAAAATCCACTTGTAAATCTTTAAATTATCTAGAGGTAAGAAAAAATCTGACTTTATCTCATAATTGCTTAATAAATGTGCCCCTTTATGATCACGCCCACTTCACACCATGAAAAAGCTCTAGACTCTATTGTTCCAACTCAGTAAGGATTTTCAGACAGATATATATTGCATACATTACTATTTCTAGTCTTTTCATATATGATGCTGAAATTGCAGTATTGTTATACAGTATCATTGTCTGCTACAACAATCCTAACGTGTCAGTGATGAATGAATCTGTCCCATTTCGCTTTGTCTGAAAATTGGCAAAATGCTAGGAGAACTGGCAAAATATCTGTGAAACACACTTGTAACACAATTTTTTTTGTCACTCGCGTCTTTTTTTGCTGCGAACCCACCTATTTTTCCAGGGCCATGCCCAATTTGATGCAACCGCAACTTCTTTTGACACGCAACAAATTTTTGCGGATTTCCGCTGAAGTTTTGTGAATCAATTTGTCAATGGTGAAATGCGGAAATCTGCTGCAAATCCATGCCTGGCAAAAAAATTCACTCATAAATAATCAGTACTACGTTTTTATGAACAAAACACATTTTCTGAAGTCTGAACCAAATAATATACTTTTTTTGTGGATATTGTTCACTTTTCCATTCAGAGAAAGACAGATAATGATTAATTCTGTATTTTAACAGAACGTTCCAGGTATATTGCCAGTGGAGCAAGATGTTAGTTTTTACAACAAATGAAAAGTATAACTATAACAAATGTTTTTTTTCCACAGGTCTCTCTCTCTAATGACTTCTTGTGGGTAAAAACACAATGTTTACCTTTATTGTAAATACTGGTGATACAGGTCCCGCCTAAGATGAGGCAAGAAAAGCTCCTGGTGTCATGTATAAAAGGCAAAGGTTGAAAGAAGTAGTTTTTCATTGTATGGCCAAGATGCAAACCATGGGGTGCTAGACAACTGGGATCTGTTTTGACACTTTCCATCTCAAGTGCCTTTGACATAATTTAAGGTAAAATTCATTCTGTTTAGCATCTTTATTAGCCTTCCCATGATTATGGGATTAAACAGGGAGTCAACAGTTTGAATCTTAAATTCACTTGGGAGTTTAACAAAACACGTATTTCTTTTTTAGATCTTACTTTGAGAGGTGTAGATACAGTGGTTGAAACCACAATATGTAGGAAGGCTTGTGCTGGCAATTCTCTTTTAAGAGCTGATTCATGCCATCCAGGTCATCTTTTCAAGGGGTCAGTTCTATAGATTGCGTAGGAACGGCAGTAATGATGAATATTTCATTGCACAATCTCGATCCTTGAGTAACCATTTTGTTGGATTGAGGTTATCCAATGAAACATCTTGTTACCATGTTCCCAAAAACTTTGAAAACAGATAGATCTGATTTGTTAAGAAGTAGAAGTAGGAACCATGATGGGCCAATAGCAACATTCCAACTTTTATTACTACTTTTAGCAGGCAATTTTACAAGATTATGAGTATTAATAATGGTATTTTACCTGTTCTTTTTAGTGATCCACAGTTTTCTCTCAGTGGCTGAAATTTTGTGCCACGCAAGGCTCCTACTTTATCCAGTTTTCTTTCTCCCACCCTCTTGAGGGCCCAACTGGCTAGGACTACCTGGCTTACAACTAAGGGCACTTATTCATGGGGTGCACGGAGGTGCATCTCATGTTCTTATGTTCTTATATTAACCGTTCCACTACCTTTATTAGTACAATGGGAGAGTCCTTTGATATTTATATGTATGCAAATTGTAACACACATTTTGTAGTTTATCTTTTAACTTGCTATATACAATATATAGGCTGCACAATTCGCTTTTTAAAATGCCGAATGCGTAAACATATTGGACAGATTGTTCAGGAGCAGTAGAAGCCCCATTTCAAGACATTTTTTACAATGTCGCAATAGCAATGCATCTTTTTTTACAGATTCAGGTAATAGATAGGGTCTTACCAGATAAAAGGGGCCGCGATACTGTATGTCCACTAGATTATTGTGCTTGGAAGTTAAGTGGATTTTTACATTGGGTACACATCATCCCAAAGGGTTAAATTCTCTATTTGACATAAGTTGTTATATCTCTTCCAGTTAATTTAACTTAATTTGATATTACAGGTATAGAACCCATTATCCAGAATGCTCGGGACCAAGGGTATTCTGGATAAGTGGTCTTTCTGTAATTTGGATCTCAATACCTTAAGTCTACTAAAAAATCAATAAAACATTAATTAAACCCAATAGGATTGTTTTGCATCCAATAAGAATTATTTATATCTTAGTTAGGATCAATTACAAGGTACTGTTTTATTTCTACATAGAAAAAGGAAATCAGCTTTAAAATTCTGAATTATTTGATTAACATGGAGTCTTTCCCGTCCTTTCCATAATTTGGAGCTTTCTGGATAACGGGTTTCAGGATAAGGGGTCTAATACCTGCATTTGCAAAGTAATTTTGTGTTTGATACAAGGGGTTACTCTCTTTTTTTAGTTCATTTTATTGAATTTAACCTAATGCAGTTGGTATAATCATTCCTTTTTTCTTTATTAGTGTCATTTAATTTGTTATGGACTTATCTGTTCATATATACACTAGTACTGAAGTGGTAATTGATGATCTTTGTCATGATATATATCAGTGCTGAGATATTATGAATAGTGATTGATGGTTTATGATTGCTTTTACTTGATGATGAAGTTCCCCTTTTTTATTTTTGTGATGTCATCATTTGCTATGCTATATAAAGTTGTACATTTTGTATTTTTGTTGATGCCTATAATTAAGTGTTTATGTTTACTACAGGTTCGGGGCTTTGGCACCCGGGCCATTTATCGACATCAGTTCTTTGAGTTTCAGAACTTTGTGACCCAGGGTTTTAAACACCAGGGTCAATATTCCATTTGGGCACGATCATTTATAACTGTTTTACTTTTCTAGTTGCAGGCAGTTTCATTAATTATTATTCTATTAACGTGCATATATTAAGTGCGGTACGAGTTTGCCTCGTTTCTTTTCTTCCCATGATTATGACCAAAACTGAAATTGCAGATTGAGAAAGGAAGCAAGATCTTTCATACTCTACTGTAGTGTAATAGCATTGTTACATTAGAAAACAAAGAAAAAAAGTCTCAGTTCCCCCAAGAGACCTGTTTAGCTTATTAGTTATTGAATCCAAATAAAACTATTGGGTGATGGACATACTGTACCAAATAAATCAGATATCCCAAAGACAGGGTGTCCAATTACAAAACATATACTATTGAGCCTGAATTTGAACGGGACTTAACCCCTGCTTTGATCAATGAGGCAACAAGTTAGTAAAAGCAAAATACTTTATTTCCCCACTACCAACACATACAAATTCTTATAAAGTATACATACATCTACAATGACTTTTGAAGTGGGAATGATAAGTATAATTGTTATATACAGTATATATAAATTGCGCAAATAATTCTTCAATCCACAATCTGAGATTTACATTGCATATCCTTGATTGGACATGTAGGGATGTTGATATTGAGAGGATATAACAATAATATCAAGCAACTGAATTGCAATAGCACCTGTGGCATAGGAGCAGCCACATGGTACTATTTAACTCATTGTTCCAATGAACTTTGGGAAAAAACTCCTTTGGAACTTTTATTAATATTTGAAATAATTAAGATGGACTGATACCATATTGGGTGTCTAATACAGCAATAACCTCTTTATGGTTACGGCACTTATGCACTTTTTTACTTTGGACATTTTTGATATTTAGCCCAAATATAATTAGTAGCTATCATATATATGGTATAATTTGGGAAATAAAGGATTTTGCTTTTACTAACTTGTTGCCTCACTGATAAAAGCAGGGGTTAAATCTCATTCAAATTCAGGTTCGATAGCTGATTAGTTACAATTTTATCTCAGTGCAGGTGTGACTTGTTAACTTTCTGGGCTCTCTGCCAAAAGTCCACTTATTTAATTAAGTCTGAGAAACAATGTATTTAAATGCAGGTGAAGCTTAGGATTTCTGGGCTCTCTGCCAAAAGCTACTTTTTAATTAAGTATTAATTATTTGTTTTTTTTTAGTGCATTGAGTGCAGGAGATCAAAGGGAAATGTGGGGCTTTTTAGTAAGAATCCGGGACTGTGGGCTAAGCTGTTAAAAGAGGGACTGTCCTGCAAAAAATCGGGACAGTTGGGAGGCATGTATGTTTCATTGGGTTAGTTAAAGGAAGGTCAATGGGTCCCTACTCTGAAGCGAAAAAAACTGAAGCCTATGAAAGACTTGTGGCTGTTTTTTAAAATTATATATATTTAAAATATAATATTATTGTAATTATTGGGTGCTAGGTCAAAACATGTAAATACCCATAAGAGGTATCAGCACATCAAATCACATCAACAACTTCTCTTTATTCACTGTATGATCCAACATTTTGGTCCCTCTTGAGACCTCAAAAAATACAAACTTATATAATATGCTGGGTTTACTTGGATGGGTTGAACTTGATGGACACTGGTCTTTTTTCAACCCTATGTAACTATGTAACTAGGAAAAAATCCACTGGTGTGACATCATAATTTGCATAGACTAATTATCCAACACCATCACAACATGAGTCAGACACAATTAACCAATGAATTTATAATGTACAATACAAAATATACTCAGCGCAATTCTGAATTCACACCATTAGGTGTCAGCATACTGTAAGTATATTCATCTTTCTTGTTTAAAGTTTGTATTATACTTGTGTCCATACAGAGTGCATATTGTGCAGACCATCTATGAAAAAACAAAACCTAAAGTGTCTTAGAAAAACATTTTTTAAACATAATTTTTTTTAACTTACATATTTTGTTACTAACTTATAAAAAATACCTTGATTCTGTGTTATCACACAGCATATTTAACCAAAGAAGCAGCTTAGAACTACAGTAGTTGTTCATTCAGCCTTCTAGGGGCCATGCAGTGTAGCTCATAGATCCAGTAGGCTTGCCACTGCAATAATACTTTATTTAAATCACCACCCCTTAAGTGTCTAGGTCAGAGATTCACAATCTTTTTTACCCATGAGCCATTTTCAAATATAAAATGAGTCGGGGAGCAATGCAGGCATAAAAAAGTTTCTGGGAGTGCCAAATATGGGCTGTAAATGGCTATTTGGTAGTCGCTATTTGGACTGGTAGCCTACAGGAGGTTCTGTTTATCAGTTTTTATGCAACCAAAACTTGCCTCCAAGCCAAGAATTCAAAAATAAGAACCCGTTTTGAGGCCACTGGGAGCAACATCCAAGGGGCTGGGGAGCAACATGTTGCTCACAAACCACTAGTTGGGGATCACTGGTCTAGGTATATGTTCAATAGGCAATGCACCTGAACCCTGCTGGGTCATGTTTACGTGGTTGGCTTTATGCATGCTGAACAAGCCCTGATGAAATCCAGCCCAAACTAGAATCTCTTGCTTGATGCAGGATATTTGATTTAGAACTGACATTTGCTGCTACTGTGTGGCCCTACACAGAAGAGCAGAATGCTTGACAGAAAACTAGGACAATGTGTTACCCTAAAACCTCTGTTTCATTCATGATATGTCTCCTTGCTCCTAATTTTCCAAATATTTCCTCATAAGATTCTGAAAACAACATACTCTGCATTCTTCTTGTGTAAAGCCTTTGGTTTTCTGCATTATGTTAAGGAGACTGATAGGAGAACTTTATTGCATTACTATAGCCCCCACCCTAAACATTTTTTTTAATTCAATGCCAAGATCACAGAGGTTAAGGGTGGTCAGGATAGATAGTGACCAACCAACAAGAAAGAGAAAATTATTTAAATTTGATCGGTAAGAACTTCTTAGCCAGGGGGTACCCTGCTAAATTGGTAAGTGAATCACTTGAAAGGGCTAAAAAGTTAAATCGTGAAGATGCACTAAAGGTTTCAGAAAAAAAATCTAAAAATAAACTTTGGGGGATCACTGTATGTAAGTAGATATAGCCCTTATTGTGATGCAGTGCAACAGAGTATATTACATAGTTACATAGGGTTGAAAAAAAGAGTCCATCAAGTTCAACCCATCCAAGTAAACCCAGCACACACAACCCACACCTACCAATCTATACACTCACATACATAAACTATAAATACAACCACTAGTACTAACTTTAGATATTAGTATCACAATAGCCTTGGATACTATGCTTGTGGTTGAAGAATTGGTCAATAATAGAGACGGATGACAACTTGCTCAGTTAAACTGCATTGGGCTGATGCTAAACATAACCCAGCAAAGTTCAGGTGCATGCCTATTGAACATATACCTAGACACTCAAGGGATGGCAGTTTAAATACAGTATTATTGCAGTGGGAAGCCTACTGGATCTATAAGCTAGACTGCATTGCCCATAGGAGGCTGAATGAACAACTAGGGGCACATTTACTAACCCACGAACGGGCCGAATGTGTCCGATTGCGTTTTTTTCGTAATGATCGGTAATTTTGCGATTTTTTTCGGCGTCTTTACGACTTTTTCGTATTTTTTGCGTTTTTTTGGCGTCTTTACGATTTTTGCGTAAAAACACCTTTTAAGTTTTAACGCTACGAAAAAGGCGCGACTTTGCGCGCAAGTGTTAACGCTACGAAAAAATCGCGACTTTGCGCAACTTTCGTAATGGCTACGAAAAACTCGCGTTTTTACGTAAAAAAACGTAAAGACGCCGAAAAACTCGCGTTTTTACACAAAAATCGTAAAGACGCCGAAAAAATCGCAAAAAATACGAAAAAGTCGCAGTAAACGCGAGTTTACTCCAATCGGAATTTTTCCAATTCGGATTCGAAATCGTGTCTTAGAAATCGCGTCTTAGTAAATCAGCCCCCTAGTGTTAAGTAGTGATGAGCAAATTTTTTCGCCAGCCATGGATTTGCAGCGAATTTCCGCACTTTGCCATTGGCAAATTGTTTAGCAAAATTTCCGTGAGAATTCACTGCAGAAAATTTTATGGCGAAGCAAAACAGGACAGATTCACTCATCACTAGTGTTAAGTGTAAATTATTATGTCACTCCAGTATTTTTTTCAGTTTTGACTATATAAGTTTGTTGTTGTTTTGTCCTTCATAAAGGTCCCGAGAGGGACCGAAACATTGGATCATATGGTAAATAAAAAAAAGTTGTTAATGTGAATGTGTACAGTATGCTGATCCCTTCTATGGGTATATATATATATATATATATATATATATATATATATATATATATTTGTTTTCACTGTAAATCCATTTCTATTCTCTATTTTAGCTGGTTCATTTTTTATTTTTTTTTGCATTATATATTAGCCACCCTATACCCAAGGCATTAAATCTATACTTTTTTCATGGCTTAATGCTAACTGTCCTATTAAACCATATTGGCCTTTCTGTTCTAAGAAGGAGAATATACTGATTGGTATATTTGTTAAGTAGCATTTATAGGGTAAAACTATTGATATAAAACATAACAAAAGTGAACATGTGGTGTTAAGGATATATCTTTACTGGCTAACTAAGATGATAATGTTAGTGTATTCAGCAACAAAAACCTTCTCACTAATATACTGTGTTATACTGTTATTTATTTCTGCCAGTAGGTGTCAGTATACACTTTATTTTTATAAAGTTTTCATGAACCTGTGCATTATGGGAAGAGTCTCCAGGATATGATGCTATTTCCTGTTTTTTGTTGTAAGGTGAATAAAGTATTAGCCATGCTTGCATCATCCTGATTGGTAAGAGTCCTGACTGTTACTGCAACTCCAGATTACCCAGATACTCTGCTAACAGATAATCACAGCAAGAACATTTTAGTACCTTTTTCAAAGCTAATTACAAGCTTTAGATGGTGCACACATTAATTCCAATGCAATGTTTCAAAGTTGTGCCACCTATAGGATATTCACATCAAAGGCATTAAAAGACTTTAAAAGATAGGTAAACCCTTTGGAACCTTATTATAAAAGTCATTATAAAAGTAAAAAACATTAAATATTTATTTTTCATTATAATTATTGGTATAAAACCATACATATATACTCTCTTAGGAGAATTAAAAAAGGTGGTAAAAAATAAGAAAGACCGTAAAAATCATTTGGTTACAGGCTGCCCATTTTAAAAATCCAGTACAGTACTTTCTGTCCCCTCCTTTATAACTGATCTGATATGATCCAATCATAAGTAAAGTAACTTTTTAGATCTGTGTCTTTGGTAAGGGAGTTGCTTTCTGAAATATTAGTCTCCCTGGTGGATTAATAATGCTTTTATGGATTCTGGGCAATTGATAGTTTATTGCAATACAAGGATAAGATTTAAGTAAGAAGTTATATTTACTTACGGAATAATAGCCTGTGTTTTAGCTAAATCTAACATACCCTCTAATTCTTTAACAAATGTGGCCTCTGGTTCTGACTCCGGTTTGCTATGTTTAATAAAATGTATTGTCACCCCAAATCTGTAGGGCTTCCTTAATGGGTTTCCTGATGCCCCCGGACACCAAATGGTTAATAGAAGGGAAGCCTTGACTGGGCTAGGAAGAAAGGGAGGACTAGGAAAAGCTGGGCAGTAGGAAGGGTGGTGTGAGAGGAGTGGCTTGGGAGCGGATAAAAAGGGGTGCAGGGAGTTCCATTTCTTCTCACATACAATAAGCACAAAGGGCAACATCCTGCCCTCCATCCCTGTTTCAGTCACAGCAGGAGGCGCTAGTGGTAGGGAATGCTTGCCAGGTGGTAAGGGGCTCAGGTTCCCCTACCTAGTGGAGTATGGGTCAGTACCTCCCTGGGTATTGGGCCCAGGAGGCAATGGTACGGAGTCAGGCTCACCTGCTACCACTTGGCCACCAGAGTGCAGCTGCATCTGGTGGCCTGCATTGCAGGGGACCTTTTGAAAGGGGAGGGAGGGCTAGTTGAAGTTAGTGTGCCACAGGACAACTGAGAACATTGACGCTGCCCCAGTCATATAAGCTGTTATTTTTGGTTAACCACTCCTCCTCCTTTATCTGCTTGCCTAATGATGAACAATCAATTATTAGAGAAGATATTCTCTCTGCTTTAGGAACATTGGTCATAATTATGCTAGATGTTGCATTCATATCATCTACAGTATGTCACTTTGTAATTAATTTGTAAAATGTGATACATCCCAATGTGTTCACCTGCCGTGGGAGAGAGGTTATTTTTTTTTTATAACCCGGGAACTAGTACTTGAAGTATTATTAATTATTTAATTTTCTTTCACTTTGATCTCATTAACTTTTGTTTTATTTTTTATAGTTTACTGTTATGTAAACTTCTGTAATTCAGTATAAGTCTTATTTATTTTGGTCCATGAGTGGGAATTACTTATCTGACAAAGCAACTTCACCCATAAAAAGAAATTTGCCAGAGAGGTTAAAGATGAGGGGCACTCAATATGGCATTCCTGTTTTTTCTCTAAAGTATCACAACATATCATAATGATGGGGTTTACATTTTTTGTACTCATAATTACCATTAAATTGTGGCAAACCCTTGATCATTTTACCTGTTTCATTTCTCCTTTTTTGTTATATTTAATAATAAGTGACATAACGGTCCTTTAGACCAATTCGGCAGATTATCTGCCCATGTATGGGCTTGAACGACAGGCCTCCCCGACCAACATCTGAAATCAGGCAGATCTCGATCGGGCAGGTTAGATTTTTCCATCAAATCAGGGACAGCATCGGCTCGTTGATGCAACCTCCAAACCAATGGTGTTTATTGATTGTTTGGCCATTGGGGATATCGGGAGAATATACGCTCGCTTGGTGACCTTGCCAAGTGAGCGGATCTTACCGTGTATGGCCAACTAAAGATTCTTAAACTCGCTGAAACACCATTGTGTTGGGAATCACTCACTAATATTATCTAGCACAACCAAAAGATGCATTGCTTCAAACGCAAGAAGCTATAGCGGGAGTCTGAAGTAGGTTCCAAAACCAATTTTACATTGTCTACATTACATTACAAGTCTAACTACTTGATACATAAACTAAAACTCTTTGCATAAACGTGTAAATATGCATAAATAAAACACAAGAGAAAAAAACTGTGTAGACCTATTTATTGAAAATAATTCATGCCTCAAAGGCTACTAACAGGATTGTAGAATATATTGAGTTGTATAATTAAGACCAGTACGGACTTCCTGTGGTGTTCACCACCCTTTCTCAGGAGGCGATTACTACACTTCCATGCAGAGTCCCTATAAAGGTCCCCTTAAGGGGGCATGGTAACATGAGCACAATGTTTAAAAGTGCTTATTTTCATTCTCCATTTATTAGTTTTTTTCATGTCCTGCATTATGGGTACCATATCATGCCCCACCTGGATCTTTGATACAGTACAATAAATAAAATAGGAACCTAGTGGTAGGAAAAAACAACTTTTGATAATAAATGCTTATGCTAAGATAAAACTGGAGAGGCCTATGTATCAGAATATATTTTTGTATAATTTTTAAAAATTAAGTAACTATGTAAAGAAAATCTTGAATACCTCAAATTTGTAATTTTTTCATCATTTTTAATGTGTCGCAAAGCTCCAAAAAACTCAAATTGACTAAATACTTACTGTATATACTCGAGTATAAGTCTAGTTTTTCAGCACCCAAAATGTGCTGAAAAAGTCACCCTCGGCTTATACTCGAGTCGGGTGCCATGGGTCCCTCTAGACTAGCACCCTCTCTCCTTTGTGTGCAAATTAGGCCCCCTGCAACCAGACCCCCCAGTGCCCTGGCCTAGGCTCCCACTAGCAATACTTATTTGCCCTTACATCCCTCCGGGACCGGGCTTGCTGCCAGTTTGCCAATGTGCAATGAGCGTGGGGTAGTACTCATATTGTTTTTGTTGACCCTCTTCTCCGCTTTCAGAGCTAGTTTACTGTTTTTCTTTGAAATAAATATTGAAAAACATATACCCCACTGATGCCTCAATTGTAATGTAATTTTATTGGTATTTATTTTGATTATTGAAACTTAGCAGTAGCGGCTGCATTTCCCACCCTAGGCTTAAACTCGAGTCAATAAGTTTTTCCAGTTTTCTTAGGTAAAATTAGGTACCTCGGCTTATATATGGATCGGCTTATACTCGAGTATATACGGTAAATACGAATCAGTGAAATAAGGATTTTTTCATAAGGTGCCCAATATATACTTCATCACTGCAAATTCATAATTGAAATGTGGAATTGATATTTTTTTTAAATTGAGCATTAGTCACTTTATTTTCAATTGATTTTCAGCACTTTATTTGATTATTAATGAATTTGCAGTAATGAAGTATATATTGGGCACCTTGTGAAAAAATCCTTATTACATTGACTTGTTGACATGTGTATGTATAACCACAGAAACTTAAATAGGTACTGAATTTTTTAACCTTGGAAAAAAGCTGGTTGTTGGATTGAGGGAAATGGTTGCCCAGTAGTTAGTTGTTGCGGCAACTACAGAGCATAAGGAAAAGTTGCCACATATCATTTTATAACCAAAAAAAGAGTTATCTTTCTCTCTTCTTAATTTATAGTGTGTCTTGTATGCCTTTGTTGGTTGTAAGCTCACAGTAGGAGCACTTTTAGTAATAAGTGTAAGAGTTGTAGTTCTCTTCCCCCTTTCCTTTTTTCCCTGTAAGTATAGGTAGCAGATAAAGACTTATAATTAGGGATGCACTGAATCCAGGATTCTGTTTGGGATTCGGCTGAGGATAACTGGGGTTGATAAGAACTGAGCATGCTCAGTAAGCCAAGATCCAAATAAGTAAGAGAGGGAGTCAAGTGATTTAAATTAAGAGAAGGAACACTATGTCGTTAAGGGGAGGCTGCAAACCTACTATTAACTTTTAAACAACAGGAGTGGCAGCTATTAAAAGATTTCAAAAAGGCTGTTAACTGATTACATTCTTTATGAGGGGTTTATTTGTCCTTTAATTGTTTTCTGAAGGGAGAGAACTTCCTGGGAAGAAAAGTTTGCAGGGCCTAAGGCTCAGTACTGTCTTCTTGAGATCTGTGCCCTTTGTGGATGCAACCTGGTTTTCTAAGCCAAAAGCTCTATTTAATTATGGGGACATTGCAGCTTTCTGACTTGGTTCTAACCATATTGTGAATTGTAAACGCCTTCCCACAACTACCAATCAGCTGATGTTGCTAATGTAAATGCTTATTACTGAGATTTAGAGCATCCTGATATATGTAGATTTAGATGGGAGTGCTTGTTTTGATTTCCAAGTGCACCTTACTGCTCACCTCAGCAAAATAATTCTAGGACCCCTCCATCGCACAAACCATGGGCATAGTGATATGTTTATAAGTGGGCAACAGTAAATATTTTCCACAAGGCCTTCTTTTCAGTCTCCTTTGTTCAAGCACTCTACTAAGCACTATAGTAAATTATGTATAAAGCTCCACACTTTAAATGCATATAATGCAGGGGCCCTCAACCTTTCTTACTCATGAGCCACAGTCAAATGTAAAAAGACTTGGAGAGCAACACAAGCATCATAAAAGTTCATGGAGCTGCCAAATAAGGGCTAAGCTTGACTATTAGGGGCCTCTATGCACCCTATCAGCTTACAGGGGGCTTGAATTGGTAGTAAATTTTGTTTTTATTCAACTAAAACTTGCCACCAAGTCGGGAATTCAAAAATAACTCCCTGGTTTGGGGGCACTGAGCGCAACATCCAAGGGGTTGGTGAGCAACATGTTGCCCCCGAGCCACTGGTTGGGGATCACTGATATATACATTTCTGTACACTAAACCCATTCACCCAAAAGAAACATCACGTCTTTATTTATTTGCAATCTAAAATTTATTTATTTTGACATTTACAAAAGACATTGTATTAAATTCTAGCTTACAAGAGCAATACAGACAATTGTTTAAGCAGCAAAGTCTGGTAAGACTATTTAATAGGGGAGTTTGTGCTTTATTACAGATCCCCAGAATGATTGGCGCTTGCTAATGTTCTAAAATCACAACTAATAGAGAGGTATAGATTATGTGGGCTTTACACAATTTTCAAAGTTTCAGTCCCTGCTCTTTTTGGAGAACCTAAAGCTGCAATCCATTTATTTTTTGTCTGCTGATGTTTCTACTGACTGATTATTCATTGGGTAAGATTTATACATAGGGAGTACAAACTGCTCCAGAACAGCCACAACTCAACACATCATTGTAGCTGTAGGCCTGGCGTCTTCCATCAGCGCACTGCAGATCAACATTCCTTGTTACAAACTCCATCTCTTTGCAGCATGAACATTTCTGGTCAAAACCACTGGATGCCATTGAATACCTGAGGAAAAAGTAATTCATAAGATTCAATGGAAAAAATATCAACTCTTTACAGATTAATTATATTAAGGTGCATTCAGTGTAAGATGATGCTAAGCATTTAGTTTAAACAGTGTTCAAAAGTGTACTTGCCAACTTATTTCATTTATACCTCACTGAAAAGTGTAAATTAGTTGCATTCATTTGTAAAAGCAATTGCAGTTGAAAGCAGTATTAGATTATCCATTTCTAACCGCTGCACTTATTCTTGGTTTCTCCTCTAAAAGCAACACTGAACACTGTTAATTGATATATATTGTCGCTTACAATTACATTATCTTTTATTATGCACATAATGTTTTAGGGTGGACATCTCTTTTCAGTCCTCAAACCAAAAGATTATCAATGTGCATAGTATACAGTGTTAGAACACCATTGCCATTACAGCTTTGTTGACAATCATTTCCTATTTATTAGTACAATAAAATGAAATACTTAAATCTAAATTTTCAGTTCTGTTGCATTTTGATCTCCAAAAATGCCATGCACCTACACTGCCTGTTTCCCACATTGCTCTTCGACTATTGCTTACTTTCCATCTGCCTCTGGTCTCCTTCTGTCTTACACCATTGCCCAGTTCCCCTACTGATTCCAGATTTGCAAAAACGTCAGAATGCAAACCTTGTGGTACTAGGGTGCTTGGATGGTATTACATGCTTAACATTTTTTATCTGGTTATGGCCAGTTTCTCTGGCCCTGACCAGATATTAAATGACTAATATTAGTTTTATTTGTAATCTAATAAAGAGGTTATTATACTGTTGTTACCACAATAGCATGCATGGAAGAATTATTGGGTACCGGACAAGTAACTTACATTGAAGATCCCATGCAGGGTCCTCCACAGTAAGAGAGTTCCACCTCAAGTATACAGTCATTTTGTTCCAGGACTGTGACATTCTTACGTACACTGCAGTCTTCCACGATCGTTGGAGGTGGTGTTATTATGAATTCTAAAAGAAGAGATACATTTGTAGACAAAGTTATATTTCGGTGCATTGATATAATTTATCATATTATAAATATCCTACTAATGTATTTACTTGTCATCTTGATCTTGTTGTACACTAAAATGAACTGCACATGTTTATATAGGACAGATATACAGTACAGTCATTATATAAACTATTTAATTGGAAATTTTATATGGTGCTACTAGGAGATGCAGTGCTGTATACATTTTATAATGTAGAAATAACATAAATAGTTGGAAATATACAGGGATTTAAGAGAAGGAGGCCCCTTCCTTGTAGAGATTAAACACTTGAGTAGGTTTTCCAACATTCTAATAATATATTGATTCTATAAGTCCTTGGTAAAGTTCTTGGAGAGAAAAAAATAAATATTAGTACATTGAATAAAAGAAAAATCCCTGTGGATAAAGGCTGAATAAGATGAACTTGATCATAACTGGAAAATATGCATTGACTAGAACAGTTGTTTCATTGGATTCTCTGCTTATGTGATCTTACAATTACTGTTTTAGTAGAGTTTTTTTTTTTTTTTGCTACTTGCTTTGTAATAGGATTTCATGCTTTCATTAAGATCACTCAATAGTTGGGTTTTATGTTCATAATAAGTCATAAAAAATGTCATAATTAGACATTATATCATTATATAATCTCAGTTGTGGGCAGAGATGACTAAATACTACTTACCTTTTTTAGGTGTGCATATCCTACAGCAGTTGTCAGAATCATATGTGATAATACTCTGAAACAACCAAGAAAAACACATTTATTTGCCCTTCCCTTTTGCATGTAATGCAACTGACATACTATATTCAGTAGTATGATATCAACATACCATGTCACATATGGAGACGTCCAATGGCTGACAAACCTTCTCCACCCTGGTGAGGATGGCAACACCGTTTTCTGCTCTGCACTCATAATAGGCGCAAGTGTTATTAGGTATGTGGAATATTTCTCCAATCTGGGGAAAGAACATTTTGAAAAAGTGGGTTCAGCAAGCTAACATACATTTAAAAAATAATTTTAGATTTAAGCTAGAGTACCTATGAGTTAAATAGTTTATGGTGGCATTTAAGAAAAAAATATGCAAGGTCAACTAAAGCACCACAACAATGGGGTGGAAAAATGTTTTCAGCATGAAAGAACAATAATTTATGACAATAATGTTTTATAAATTCATATAATTTTCAATTGGACCTCTTTTGGTGATATCACCATGTATCTAGAAGGCACCTTGCATATGTGTAGTTGTGGAAACCAGGGATAAAAACATACAGTAGTACAGAAAAACAATGCATGAACGCATTTATATTTTGATTTAATAAGGCTGCTGTATACCTACAGTATTTAGATCCCAACCTGCTGCCCAGTAGAATCCTGGAATGATATTACAGTTGAACACAGTAAAGGAATGAAGGGAGGGCTGGCTATGAACCAGGATAGCAGAAAATAATGGTTAACTGAGCCAGTACTTTACTTGTTCCACTTTACATTCCACAGTCACTATACTGTAGGAATTCATCAGGTCTTGATCCTACTCTATCAATCTAACACCTATACATAAGGTATTTCTAACATATCTACCCTTATCAAACATATCCAAAAAGTTGTAATTCACAATTAAATTCATGAACTGTGGAGTAATTTACCTCTAGGTCTATTATTGTGCTTCCTGTTGCTCCTGAGCTTCCTGTGCCTCCTGATCCTCCCAGGCTTCCTGAGCCTCCTGAGGTTCCTGTGCTTCCTGAGCCTCCTGACGTTCCTGTGCTTTCTGAGCCTCCTGAGGTTCCTGTGCTTCCTGAGCCTCCTGTGCTTCCTGTGTCTCCTGAACCTCCACTTATTCCTGTGCCTCCTGAGGTTCCTGTGCTTCCTGAGTCTCCTGACGTTCCTGTGCTTCCTGAGCCTCCTGTGGTTCCTGTGCTTCCTGAGCCTCCTGTGCTTCCTGTGTCTCCTGAACCTCCACTTATTCCTGTGCCTCCTGAGGTGTCTGTGCTTCCTGTGTCTCCTGAGCCTCCAGTCATTCCTGAGGCTCCTGTGCCTCCTGAGGTGTCTGTGCTTCCTGTGCCTCCTGAGCCTCCAGTCATTCCTGTGCCTCCTGAGCCTCCTGACGTTCCTGTGCTTCCTGAGCCTCCTGAGGTTCCTGTGCTTCCTGAGCCTCCTGAGGTTCCTGTGCTTCCTGAGCCTCCTGTGTATCCTGTGTTTCCATTTGTATCATAATTTACCATCATGGTACATCTTAATGGGATAGGCACACATTCTCCACAGCACTGTCCTGCCTTCATTTTGTATTCATAACCCTTATGAAAAAATGAGAAAAGTATAGCAGTGTGCAGTTAATGTGAAGTTAACTTTAATATAATAAAACTGACAAAGTAATATTGCAAATCAGGTATTTTAGGCAACAATACTGAGCAATACAGTTCTAGTCATGATTTGTTTAAATATCTCAAATACTTCAATATCTCAATTAAAAGTGGCCAAGGAGATATTATGAACCTCTATTCCAGGTACAGGTTCATAGTTGGACAATGTATTATCCTATTTTAGATAGACTGTTTAATAATATTTTATTTAGAATCATAACATATATATATATATAGTATAGATAAGCCTCTAAAATCTTTACATATGCTTTGGGCACAGGGGGAATACAGAGAGTACAGTTTCTATTGTCTCATTTATAATGGAATTAAGTAGAAGAATTGGTGAAATATAAAATGATTTAGTTAAAGCTGCGCAACGCTACATGAAAAATTACTTTGTAAAATTAAGACAGGAAACTTACTGCACTACAGTCCGTGTTACACACAACTGGCTGGCACTTTACTATGTAGAAGTCTGATCTTGTGTCCATTTCTTGAGAACATTCACATGTCTGACAAGAATCTGCAGGTTGTGGGATATCTGATCCAATCTACAAAAAAAGCAGGCATATATTCAAAGTACAGTTTTTTCTTAATCATAAAGAACATCCATCATGCAATTAAAAATATATGATTCTCCTTTACAATTAAGGTTATTTTTTCACATATCTGCTTTAATGTATTTCAGTGTATACACATTTTATTTCCCAGTTAGAACATTAATAGCACTGGCACTGATGGTGAAAATGTCATTCCATCAACAGAACAGACAATACAAAGTTAAACTGTATGTACAGATGAGGGTTGCCCTCTTATCATTTGCTGGAAAACCCCATCAACCAGATCCCATTAAAGGACATATAAAGCCTACATTTGCCTACAATGTATATAAGTTGGGCACGTCTCCACCACCCAAGTGGCATCATTTGTACTGCATATATCCCTGCCATTTGCCAGCACCATCACATTTTCCTATAACAAACAGCAGATTTCACCCGGTGGCCATTTTTCCTTTTACACATAATCAGTTACATTTAAATCAGCAAACAGCATTCACACACACAAAGACCCTTATTCGGCATAAATTTAATCAAGAATGCAGGCTTACACAGGCAGAACTGTCTGTCTGATAAAAAGTTCTGCTTTGTTTGAGCACTGTAATGATTAAGCTGAGCTCAGGAGAAGAGGTTAGGAGAAAAAAATAGGAGCAGAGTTTCTGTGGGAACCAGCAAAGCCATGTCTTCATTGGCTGCTAGAATGGAGGGTGTGTTTAGTAATCTGAGCTGAGAAAAACTGAAAACTGAGCATGCCCAGGAGCCAAAAGCCAAAGCAAATTTCTGAGGGAGGGGCCAAGCAGGTTACAGGAGGAGAAGGAAATCTAAGTGATTAAGGGAATTCTGCAGCCTTACTATTAACCTCTGAACAACCAGAGTGACAGGAATTGAAAGATTTCAAAGAGGCTGTTCACTGATTACATTTTTGTGTGTGGGGTTAACATGTCCTTCAAAAATTAATTTTCATATAGTAGTTCAACAACAACTGTTGTCTGGTCATTATTTTAGCATTATAAAAAGTAAACAGTGAAGGCAGATTTAAACAATGTCTGCAAACTAAAATGCCCATAGACTTTACCTGGTATGTATCAGTTCCATAGACACAGACTGCATCAGGCACTATTGATTAAGAAAAAAAATAATATTAGTAAAACTGATGACCAGCTGTAAAAACATTGATAGATTCCCGAATTATAGCTATGATTTCTAGACCCAATAGCTTTTAAAGCTGTCCAATTGACCTCTTTTTTTTTTTTTTTTTCAACAAATTCATTGAATATGAATAAACTGCATGGACTTCAATTTCATTATAACATTTGGGAGCAAAATTATCATACCCGCAAGATTTTTTTTTTCAGAATTGTACTGTATTGTATTGTACTGTATTGTACTGATAGTTACGCCTCTCCAAACAAAGGAGCAGGTCCTGTTAAGAAATACTATCCCACATCACTACTGATATGTAGCAATATGGAACATGATTTCCTTCAATTTTGAAAGCACTTCATATATTGACATTCTGTTAAAATTTGTTATTTTTCCCCCCCAAAACTTTAGGATATTTAGTGCTGTTACTTACACAAAGTCACACAAAGCAATACATTTAAAGTTATTGTTAAACTGGCACATATAAAGAACCCCAGAGGCCATGATTAAACTTTTTGACTGTAGTATTTAGTATCTCTGCCAAATTTTGAAGTGCTGAGAATTTTTTTAGGTTTCCCCACTTTGAATCTAAAAAAAATGCTTCTTGTAAAATTCTGTAAATTTTATTATTCTGATTTCAAAATTGTTGCCTGCACTTTTACGTGTATTGCAGTGTTGCTATTTCAGAGTGAACACAATTACAGTTCTTGCTATACTAATCAAGATTCAGAAGGAGGCCTCTCTTATGGCATATAAAGCAACACACATAAACAGTCCATAAACCACAATCACTCCTTTTCTAGATGAAAGAAGGAAGGGTAGAAAGAGGGACTCTTTCAGCACATTTCCTTTGTCTGTTATTACATACCTTATGCTTACATACTATATGACCCAATCAGAACCTGAACCTATCACTAAACAGTTGCTAATGTATTAAATATTCCCCATACTTTCTAGCACCTTTCATGGAATCTCAGAAATCTTTTGCACTATTTTAAAGAAACATTTTTGTAGACTTTTGAATAAGTGCTTCAGCCATCTCTCCAAAAATGTCTGTTTCATATGAAATAATAAATGTTTATTACGGAAAGAACAGAAATGTTTAACAGGTACAAATATATTATCTGTATTTTAGTTTGTACCTTAGGATACATAAATAGAATACAAACAATACCTACCGTAAATCTACACACTTACCGCATGTAACATTGGGACATGAGCTGATACGTGATTTCATAGCAGCCACGCGGAAGCCTATTGAGCAGGTTGGCATGAAGCACTGACATTCATTTGCTTTGGGGAGAAAAAAATGCTTGTTTACTAAACATTCAACGATTTTGGTACTGCAAATACTACAGTATATTTGTTATCCTTTTTTTTCTATAGGAAAAAGGTTAAAATAAGACATTCTCCAAGTTCAACCAGTAGTCTAAAGTCTCTTAACAATTCAAGTAAAATGCATATTTTTTAATTCAGAGGCATAACCGTTGCTATTAATTCACCCATAGGCACCTATCAAGGTTATTTGTCCCTCTTGTTTATCTCAGAGGAACTCTCTACACTAAACAGTTTTTTTTTCAGTATTTGAATCTGTTTATGGAGTTATTCATTAAAATGTTAAAGCTGCACCCCTGAGTTGCTGCATACTGGAGCAGAAGGGAAAGAACCCCATAGGGAAAGCAAGGAAGCCCTATAATTAATGTCCTAATTAAAGAGGGGTTTAAGGACTATCTTGCACTTGTCAGCACTATGTTTTGCACCTTGCAATACAACTATTTGCTGCAGTATCATTCCACAGATGGTGGTAGATGGTGCTGCCAGATTTGTATCAGTGCCCAAGGTATAATATGCCTTATTGCATGTGTTAGCTAATGGAAGCTTATGTGTTACATTTATTTGTAAGATTTGAATGGTTTAATTTTCACTGGTCTTTGAAATGGCAACAAGCGCCCAATATTGTGCCCCAGCCCTCTCATGAAAGGCAGGTTCACGCTGGGCACCACAGAACAATTTAAACTAGAGTTGCCATTGTATTTAGTAGGTTTAGGTTTTCTATAAGAATATCCTTATTGTAATGAAAAAAATCATAATATTAACAGGTTTTATTTTCATACAGCATTTACAAATAAAATCAATACTCACGTGTACTTCCAGGTACTGGAATGGATGTAAAATATGAACCAGGTGTAGAGGAGTGTGAGTCACTTGAACCAGGTGTAGAGGAGTGTGAGTCACTTGAACCAGGTGTAGAGGAGTGTGAGTCACTTGAGCCGGGTGTAGAGGAGTGTGAGTCACTTGAACCAGGTGTAGAGGAGTGTGAGTCACTTGAACCGGGTGTAGAGGAGTGTGAGTCACTTGAACCAGGTGTAGAGGAGTGTGAGTCACTTGAACCAGGTGTAGAGGAGTGTGAGTCACTTGAGCCAGGTGTAGAAGATTGTGAGTCACGTGAGCCGGGTGTAGAGGAGTGTGAGTCACTTGAGCCGGGTGTTGAGGAGTGTGAGTCACTTGAGCCGGGTGTAGAGGAGTGTGAGTCACTTGAACCGGGTGTTGAGGAGTGTGAGTCACTTGAACCAGGTGTTGAGGAGTGTGAGTCACTTGAACCAGGTGTTGAGGAGTGTGAGTCACTTGAACCAGGTGTTGAGGAGTGTGAGTCACTTGAACCAGGTGTTGAGGAGTGTGAGTCACTTGACCCGGGTGTAGAGGAGTGTGAGTCACTTGAACCAGGTGTAGAGGAGTGTGAGTCACTTGAACCAGGTGTAGAAGATTGTGAGTCACGTGAGCCGGGTGTAGAGGAGTGTGAGTCACTTGAGCCGGGTGTAGAGGAGTGTGAGTCACTTGAACCGGGTGTTGAGGAGTGTGAGTCACTTGAACCAGGTGTTGAGGAGTGTGAGTCACTTGAACCAGGTGTAGAGGAGTGTGAGTCACTTGAACCAGGTGTAGAGGAGTGTGAGTCACTTGAACCAGGTGTAGAGGAGTGTGAGTAAACTGAACCCGGTGTTGAGGAGTGTGAGTCACTTGAACCAGGTGTAGTTGGCATCCACATAAGACAAGTTGTAGTTGGTGTGGCAGTTGTTGGTGAGGTCTCTGTTGAGGACGGTGTGGTGACAGTTGTAGTGGTACAAGGTCCAACATATCTTTGTGGCTGGCAGGTCTCATTGCATAATGCATAATATTCACAGCCAGCCTTGTCCATAATTGTATAGAGACGTTCACCTACATCACAAAATGAAAAAAGCAGTTCAAAATATGTCCATTTCAGAGTTTTCATTTGAGACTTTTATACATTTTCCATTAAATTAAAATTTGTCAATGCTTATCATAAAGAGAGTTAAATATCTAACACAGACAAGTGGATTTGTTACATTAAAATACCTGAAGACAAATCTATTTAACATAACAAAAGCAAGTGTAAAGGGCATCCTATCGCTAACACAAACAGGTCCGCAGCACAAACAAGTGAGCACAGAATTTAAAAAGAAAAAAGCTGTTATGTTGGCAACTAATGACTTACCAAACATGCCAGCCATGATTACTGGTTGATAGAGTGTCAAATGTTACATATACAGTATTTTCTGAGCTTCCCATATTGCTTGCCCTGAAAATGACATTCCCTATAGGGCACCCATGAATATATAGAGTGTTTCAGTGTGAAGGATGCCTTGCTTAAAGTATTTACTATGTTGAGTCCTCACATTTTCTTTCATTTAGAGACCCACTATATTATCCAATTCGTAATATAAATGTACATAGTACTGGGAAAAACCTATACTAACATAGAATCCCTCTGTACAGACTGTATGACTGTCCAGGATTTTTTCCTTGTATGAAGATTGCCATGCATTCGACCAGCCTGCATTCAGACAATAGGGGTAATTTGTGGTATAAGGAGCAGAGTGCAACCTTCACTGGGGTGCAAGTGTTTGTTAGCTGAGCTCTTGTGTCCCTTAAGGGTCTAGGGACACATAAGCTCAGCTAACAAACAATTGCACATAATAGGAAACAGAAATTTGACCCCCTAACTACCAATAGGTGTAATTTACACTAAGTGCAAAGTGCAAAAAAATGTCACTATAGGCCAGATTTTAGTCCAGCATGAAAAGTAGAATGCCGCTTTCACTGGGGTGCAAGTGTTTGTATTCCTTAACTTGTTTGTATTCCTTAACTTGTCTTGTATTCCTTAACAGTCTATAACTTACATACTAGGAATAAGAAAATGACCCCTAATAACTCATTAAGACAAACTAAAAATGAAGGGTGGGCAAGTATAACCATCAAAGTATCTCTGTAAAAAGATAATAGAAATAAATATATATTTAAGAATACTGTTTCTATTAGTCAAATCCAAAATAAAATACAATAACGTATTTGGAATTTTGCCAAGACATGCACTCTCTGTTATAATTTCCTAAGTGTGATTTTAATAAATATGAAATGCATGTCTAAATTTCACTAGAATAAACAGTACAGGGTAAAGCAGCCATAATAAGCTGCTAGTGTTGTAATGATAGCTGCAAATTATTATCATTTTAAACAAACTTACCAGTGACATATAAGGTTGTCTGTACTTGACAATAGCATCTTGTTGATGTGGTGATTGTTGAAAATGTAGTTGAAGATAAGGAAGTGGTGGGCTCTGATGTGGTCTCTGTACTTATGGTTGAGATGGTTGTAGATAATAGAGTTGTAGTAGGTATAGATGATGTAGATGATGTAGACACTGATGTAGAAGGCACTGTAGAAGTAGTTGTCCCAGATGTTGAAGTGATAGTGACATGCGTGGAAGTTGTGTGTGTTGTTGACGATGTAGTAGTAGTTGTTGTTGGACTTGTTGTTGTGGTTGTTGGATAGCTTGTTGTTGTTGGACTTCTTGTTGTAGTTGTTGAATGGGTTGTGGTTGTTGTTGTTGGAATAGTTGTTGTAGTTGTTGGTGAGCTTGTGGTTGAGGTTGTTGTTGGACTGCTTGTAGTTGTTGTGGTAGTCATTGAACAAGTAGTGGTCTCTGGAACTGTTTCTGTTGTTTCTGTTGTTGTACCACTATTAATGGTGCAGCAATGAATTTGAATTTCATAGTTGTCGCATTTTGGGAAGTTGTCACTGTTAAGGCAAATTAAACCTACTTCTGTGTTGCATGTTATGGTTTGTCCTAAGTCTTGCAGTGAAGCACTGGGAAAATCTTTTGCTCTGCAGTCAACACTCACGACAGTCATAGTATCATTACAAATAGAAATTCCGTGGCTTCTGATATTGTCAAAAGATTCATCATCTCCAGTTCCTCCATATACTGGATAGCTTACATCAATCCATGGGGTCACCGTACAAATAGGAGGTGATGTGACGAGACGAGAAGAGGGAGTAGTACAAGCTGCAAAAGAGCAGAGTTATCAATATATCAAAGCATTCTTTAAATAAGTAAGTCATATCAACTAGGTAGAAATTACAATAAAAAGACACATTAAAAGACATTTATTGGGTTTTACCATGTGTTCTGGTATGTGTTACTGTAGTAACACTGGTTGTGGTCTCTGTAGTTGTTGTAGGACTTGTGGTTGTTGTTGTTGGATGGCTCGTGGTTGTTGTTGTTGGAGAACTTGTGGTTGTAGTTGTTGGATGACTTGTGGTTGTTGCTGTATGGCTTGTAGTTGTAGGATAGCTTGTGGTTGTAGTTGTTGGATGGCTTGTGGTTGTAGTTGTTGGCAGGCTTGTGGTTGTTGGATGACTTGTGGTTGTCGTTGTTGGATGGCTTGTAGTAGTTGTTGTTGGATGGCTTGTCGTAGTTGTTGTTGGATGACTTGTAGTTGTTGTTGTTGGATGGCTTGTTGTTGTTGTTGTTGGTTGGCTTGTTGTTGTTGTTGAATGGGTTGAGGTTGTTGTAGTTGATGGACTTGTTGTTGTAGTTGTGGAATGGGTTGAGGTTGTTGTAGTTGATGGACTTGTTGTTGTAGTTGTGGAATGGGTTGAGGTTGTTGTAGTTGATGGACTTGTTGTTGTAGTTGTTGGATGGGTTGTGGTTGAGGTTGTTGTTGGACTGCTTGTAGTTGTTGTGGTAGTCATTGTACAAGTAGTGGTCTCTGGAACTGTTTCTGTTGCCCCTGTAGGTGTTTCTGTTATCGTAATGGTATTAGTGGTGCAGCAATGAATTTGAATTTCATAGTTGTCGCATTTTGGGAAGTTGTCACTGTTAAGGCAAATTAAACCTACTTCTGTGTTGCATGTTATGGTTTGTCCTAAGTCTTGCAGTGAAGCACTGGGAAAATCTTTTGCTCTGCAGTCAACACTCACGACAGTCATGGTCTCATTACAAATAGAAATTCCATGGCTTCTGATATTATCAAAGGATTCATCATCTCCAGTTCCTCCATATACTGGATAGCTTACATCAATCCATGGGGTCACCGTACAGATAGGAGGTGATGTGACAAGACGAGAAGAGGGAGTAGTACAAGCTGCAAAAGGAGCAGAGTTAGTTGCCTTGTAAAAATATCATGTTATTTTTTACATTATACCATATTCTTGATAAATACAATATATCAAAGCATTCTTTAAATAAGTAAGTCATATCAACTAGGTAGAATTTACAATTAAAAGACACATTAAAAGACATTTATTGGGTTTTACCATGTGTTCTGGTATGTGTTACTGTAGTAACACTGGTTGTGGTCTCCGTAGATGTTGTAGTTGTTGTAGGACTTGTAGATGTTGTTGTTGGATGGCTCGTGGTTGTTGTTGTTGGCTGGCTTGTGGTTGTTGGATGACTTGTGGTTGTCGTTGTTGGATGGCTTGTAGTAGTTGTTGTTGGATGGCTTGTGGTTGTAGTTGTTGGCTGGCTTGTGGTTGTTGGATGACTTGTGGTTGTCGTTGTTGGATGACTTGTGGTTGTCGTTGTTGGATGGCTGGTAGTAGTTGTTGTTGGATGGCTTGTGGTTGTAGTTGTTGGCTGGCTTGTGGTTGTTGGATGGCTTGTGGTTGTAGTTGTTGGCTGGCTTGTGGTTGTTGGATGACTTGTGGTTGTCGTTGTTGGATGGCTTGTAGTAGTTGTTGTTGGATGGCTTGTGGTTGTAGTTGTTGGCTGGCTTGTGGTTGTTGGATGACTTGTGGTTGTCGTTGTTGGATGGCTTGTAGTAGTTGTTGTTGGATGGCTTGTCGTAGTTGTTGTTGTTGTTGTTGGATGACTTGTAGTTGATGTTGTTGAATGGGTTGAGGTTGTTGTAGTTGTTGGACTTGTTGTGGTAGTTGTTGGATGGGTTGTGGTTGAGGTAGTTGTTGGACTGCTTGTAGTTGTTGTGGTAGTCATTGTACAAGTAGTGGTCTCTGGAACTGTTTCTGTTGCCCCTGTAGGTGTTTCTGTTATCGTAATAGTATTAGTGGTGCAGCAATGAATTTGAATTTCATAGTTGTCGCATTTTGGGAAGTTGTCACTGTTAAGGCAAATTAAACCTACTTCTGTGTTGCATGTTATGGTTTGTCCTAAGTCTTGCAGTGAAGCACTGGGAAAATCTTTTGCTCTGCAGTCAACACTCACGACAGTCATAGTATCATTACAAATAGAAATTCCATGGCTTCTGATATTATCAAAGGATTCATCATCTCCAGTTCCTCCATATACTGGATAGCTTACATCAATCCATGGGGTCACCGTACAGATAGGAGGTGATGTGACAAGACGAGAAGAGGGAGTAGTACAAGCTGCAAAAGGAGCAGAGTTAGTTGCCTTTTAAAAACATCATGCTATTTTTTTACATGGTTATAATATTTCTTTTATATACTATATACTAAAGCATTCTTAGCAATAAAGTAAGTCATATCAACTAGTTAGAGTTTAGAACAAAAAGACACATTAAAAGACATTAATAGGGTTTTACCATGTGTTCTGGTATGTGTTACTGTAGTAACACTGGTTGTGGTCTCCGTAGATGTTGTAGTTGTTGTAGGACTTGTTGTTGTTGGAAGGCTTGTGGTTGTTGTTGTTGGATGACTTGTTGTGGTTGGGTGGCTTGTGGTTGTTGTTGTTGGATGACTTGTTGTGGTTGTTGTTGGATGGCTTGTGGTTGTTGTTGTTGGCTGACTTGTGGTAGTTGTTGTAGTTGTTGGATGGCTTGTGGTTGTAGTTGTTGGGTGGCTTGTGGTTGTTGTTGTTGGCTGGCTTGTAGTAGAAGTTGTTGTTGGATGACTTGTGGTTGTAGTTGTTGGCTGGCTTGTGGTTGTATGGCTTGTAGTTGTTGTTGTTGGATGGCTTGTGGTTGTAGTTGTTGGGTGGCTTGTGGTTGTAGTTGTTGGCTGGCTTGTGGTTGTTGTTGTTGTATGGCTTGTAGTAGAAGTTGTTGTTGTTGTTGTTGTTGTTGGATGACTTGTGGTTGTAGTTGTTGGCTGGCTTGTTGTTGTATGGCTTGTAGTTGTTGTTGTTGGATGGCTTGTAGTAGTTGTTGTTGGATGGCTTGTAGTTGTAGTTGTTGGATGACTTGTGGTCGTCGTTGTTGTAGTTGATGGACTTGTTGTTGTAGTTGTTGGATGGGTTGTGGTTGAGGTTGTTGTTGGACTGCTTGTAGTTGTTGTGGTAGTCATTGTACAAGTAGTGGTCTCTGGAACTGTTTCTGTTGCCACTGTAGGTGTTTCTGTTATCGTAATAGTATTAGTGGTGCAGCAATGAATTTGAATTTCATAGTTGTCGCATTTTGGGAAGTTGTCACTGTTAAGGCAAATTAAACCTACTTCTGTGTTGCATGTTATGGTTTGTCCTAAGTCTTGCAGTGAAGCACTGGGAAAATCTTTTGCTCTGCAGTCAACACTCACGACAGTCATAGTATCATTACAAATAGAAATTCCATGGCTTCTGATATTATCAAAGGATTCATCATCTCCAGTTCCTCCATATACTGGATAGCTTACATCAATCCATGGGGTCACCGTACAGATAGGAGGTGATGTGACAAGACGAGAAGAGGGAGTAGTACAAGCTGCAAAAGGAGCAGAGTTAGTTGCCTTTTAAAAACATGATGCTATTTTTTTACATGGTTATAATATTTCTTTTATATACTATATACTAAAGCATTCTTAGCAATAAAGTAAGTCATATCAACTAGTTAGAGTTTAGAACAAAAAGACACATTAAAAGACATTAATAGGGTTTTACCATGTGTTCTGGTATGTGTTACAGTAGTAACACTGGTTGTGGTCTCCGTAGATGTTGTAGTTGTTGTAGGACTTGTGGTTGTTGTTGTTGGAAGGCTTGTGGTTGTTGTTGTTGGATGACTTGTTGTGGTTGTTGTTGGATGGCTTGTGGTTGTTGTTGTTGGCTGACTTGTGGTGGTAGTTGTTGGATGGCTTGTGGTTGTAGTTGTTGGGTGGCTTGTGGTTGTTGTTGTTGTAGGGCTTGTAGTAGAAGTTGTTGTTGGATGACTTGTGGTTGTAGTTGTTGGCTGGCTTGTGGTTGTATGGCTTGTAGTTGTTGTTGTTGGATGGCTTGTGGTTGTAGTTGTTGGGTGGCTTGTGGTTGTAGTTGTTGGCTGGCTTGTGGTTGTTGTTGTTGTATGGCTTGTAGTAGAAGTTGTTGTTGTTGTTGGATGACTTGTGGTTGTAGTTGTTGGCTGGCTTGTGGTTGTTGTTGTATGGCTTGTAGTTGTTGTTGTTGGATGGCTTGTAGTAGTTGTTGTTGGATGGCTTGTGGTTGTAGTTGTTGGATGACTTGTGGTTGTCGTTGTTGTAGTTGATGGACTTGTTGTGGTAGTTGTTGGATGGGTTGTGGTTGAGGTTGTTGTTGGACTGCTTGTAGTTGTTGTGGTAGTCATTGTACAAGTAGTGGTCTCTGGAACTGTTTCTGTTGCCCCTGTAGGTGTTTCTGTTATCGTAATAGTATTAGTGGTGCAGCAATGAATTTGAATTTCATAGTTGTCGCATTTTGGGAAGTTGTCACTGTTAAGGCAAATTAAACCTACTTCTGTGTTGCATGTTATGGTTTGTCCTAAGTCTTGCAGTGAAGCACTGGGAAAATCTTTTGCTCTGCAGTCAACACTCACGACAGTCATAGTATCATTACAAATAGAAATTCCATGGCTTCTGATATTATCAAAGGATTCATCATCTCCAGTTCCTCCATATACTGGATAGCTTACATCAATCCATGGGGTCACCGTACAGATAGGAGGTGATGTGACAAGACGAGAAGAGGGAGTAGTACAAGCTGCAAAAGGAGCAGAGTTAGTTGCCTTTTAAAAACATCATGCTATTTTTTTACATGGTTATAATATTTCTTTTATATACTATATACTAAAGCATTCTTAGCAATAAAGTAAGTCATATCAACTAGTTAGAGTTTAGAACAAAAAGACACATTAAAAGACATTAATAGGGTTTTACCATGTGTTCTGGTATGTGTTACAGTAGTAACACTGGTTGTGGTCTCCGTAGATGTTGTAGTTGTTGTAGGACTTGTGGTTGTTGTTGTTGGAAGGCTTGTGGTTGTTGTTGTTGGATGGCTTGTTGTGGTTGTTGTTGGATGGCTTGTGGTTGTTGTTGTTGGCTGACTTGTGGTGGTAGTTGTTGGATGGCTTGTGGTTGTAGTTGTTGGGTGGCTTGTGGTTGTTGTTGTTGTAGGGCTTGTAGTAGAAGTTGTTGTTGGATGACTTGTGGTTGTAGTTGTTGGCTGGCTTGTGGTTGTATGGCTTGTAGTTGTTGTTGTTGGATGGCTTGTGGTTGTAGTTGTTGGGTGGCTTGTGGTTGTAGTTGTTGGCTGGCTTGTGGTTGTTGTTGTTGTATGGCTTGTAGTAGAAGTTGTTGTTGTTGTTGGATGACTTGTGGTTGTAGTTGTTGGCTGGCTTGTGGTTGTTGTTGTATGGCTTGTAGTTGTTGTTGTTGGATGGCTTGTAGTAGTTGTTGTTGGATGGCTTGTAGTTGTAGTTGTTGGATGACTTGTGGTTGTTGTTGTTGTAGTTGATGGACTTGTTGTGGTAGTTGTTGGATGGGTTGTGGTTGAGGTTGTTGTTGGACTGCTTGTAGTTGTTGTGGTAGTCATTGTACAAGTAGTGGTCTCTGGAACTGTTTCTGTTGCCCCTGTAGGTGTTTCTGTTATCGTAATAGTATTAGTGGTGCAGCAATGAATTTGAATTTCATAGTTGTCGCATTTTGGGAAGTTGTCACTGTTAAGGCAAATTAAACCTACTTCTGTGTTGCATGTTATGGTTTGTCCTAAGTCTTGCAGTGAAGCACTGGGAAAATCTTTTGCTCTGCAGTCAACACTCACGACAGTCATAGTATCATTACAAATAGAAATTCCATGGCTTCTGATATTATCAAAGGATTCATCATCTCCAGTTCCTCCATATACTGGATAGCTTACATCAATCCATGGGGTCACCGTACAGATAGGAGGTGATGTGACAAGACGAGAAGAGGGAGTAGTACAAGCTGCAAAAGGAGCAGAGTTAGTTGCCTTTTAAAAACATCATGCTATTTTTTTACATGGTTATAATATTTCTTTTATATACTATATACTATAGCATTCTTAGCAATAAAGTAAGTCATATCAACTAGTTAGAGTTTACAACAAAAAGACACATTAAAAGACATTAATAGGGTTTTACCATGTGTTCTGGTATGTGTTACAGTAGTAACACTGGTTGTGGTCTCCGTAGATGTTGTAGTTGTTGTAGGACTTGTGGTTGTTGTTGTTGGAAGGCTTGTGGTTGTTGTTGTTGGATGACTTGTTGTGGTTGTTGTTGGATGGCTTGTGGTTGTTGTTGTTGGCTGACTTGTGGTTGTCGTTGTTGGCTGGCTTGTGGTTGTTGTCGTTGGATGGCTTGTGGAGGTTGTTGTTGGATGGCTTGTGGTTGTAGTAGTTGGATGGCTTGTGGTTGTTGTTGTTGGGTGGCTTGTGGTTGTAGTTGTTGGCTGGCTTGTGGTTGTTGTTGTTGTTGTTGTATGGCTTGTAGTAGAAGTTGTTGGATGACTTGTGGTTGTAGTTGTTGGCTGGCTTGTGGTTGTAGTTGTTGGATGGCTTGTGGTTGTTGTTGTATGGCTTGTAGTCGTTGTTGTTGGATGGCTTGTAGTAGTTGTTGTTGGATGGCTTGTAGTTGTAGTTGTTGGATGACTTGTGGTTGTCGTTGTTGTTGTTGAATGGGTTGAGGTTGTTGTAGTTGATGGACTTGTTGTTGTAGTTGTTGGATGGGTTGTGGTTGAGGTAGTTGTTGGACTGCTTGTAGTTGTTGTGGTAGTCATTGTACAAGTAGTGGTCTCTGGAACTGTTTCTGTTGCCACTGTAGGTGTTTCTGTTATCGTATAAGTATTAGTGGTGCAGCAATGAATTTGAATTTCATAGTTGTCGCATTTTGGGAAGTTGTCACTGTTAAGGCAAATTAAACCTACTTCTGTGTTGCATGTTATGGTTTGTCCTAAGTCTTGCAGTGAAGCACTGGGAAAATCTTTTGCTCTGCAGTCAACACTCACGACAGTCATAGTATCATTACAAATAGAAATTCCATGTTTTCTGATATTATCAAAGGATTCATCATCTCCAGTTCCTCCATATACTGGATAGCTTACATCAATCCATGGGGTCACCGTACAGATAGGAGGTGATGTGACAAGACGAGAAGAGGGAGTAGTACAAGCTGCAAAAGGAGCAGAGTTAATTGACAATTAAAAATATCATGCTATTTCTTACATGGTTATAATATGTCCTTAATATATATAATATACCAAAGCATTTTTTAATAAAGTAAGTCATATAAACTAGGTAGAATTTACAATTAAAAGGCACATTAAAAGACATTTATAGGGTTTTACCACGTGATCTGGTATGTGTCACTATAGTAACACTGGTTGTTGTCTCCGTAGTTGTTGTAGGACTTGTGGTTGTCGTTGTTGGCTGGCTTGTGGTTGTAGTTGTTGGATGGCTTGTGGTGGTTGTTGTTGGCTGGCTTGTGGTTGTAGTTGTCGGATGGCTTGTGGTTGTAGTTGTTGGATGGCTTGTGGTAGTTGTTGTTGGATGGCTTGTAGTAGTAGTTGTTGTTGTTGTTGGATGGCTTGTAGTTGTTGTTGTTGGCTGGCTTGTGGTTGATGTTGTTGGGTGGCTTGTAGTAGTAGTAGTTGTTGTTGTTGGATGGCTTGTAGTTGTTGTTGTTGGATGACTTGTGGTTGACGTTGTTGGGTGGCTTGTGGTTGTAGTTGTTGGCTGGCTTGTGGTTGTTGGATGACTTGTGGTTGTCGTTGTTGGATGGCTTGTAGTAGTTGTGGTTGGATGGCTTGTCGTAGTTGTTGTTGGATGACTTGTGGTTGTTGTTGTTGGATGACTTGTGGTTGTAGTTGTTGAATGGGTTGAGGTTGTTGTAGTTGATGGACTTGTTGTTGTAGTTGTTGGATGGGTTGTGGTTGAGGTTGTTGTTGGACTGCTTGTAGTTGTTGTGGTAGTCATTGTACACGTAGTGGTCTCTGGAACTGTTTCTGTTGCCACTGTAGGTGTTTCGGTTATCGTAATAGTATTAGTGGTGCAGCAATGAATTTGAATTTCATAGTTGTCGCATTTTGGGAAGTTGTCACTGTTAAGGCAAATTAAACCTACTTCTGTGTTGCATGTTATGGTTTGTCCTAAGTCTTGCAGTGAAGCACTGGGAAAATCTTTTGCTCTGCAGTCAACACTCACGACAGTCATAGTATCATTACAAATAGAAATTCCATGGCTTCTGATATTATCAAAGGATTCATCATCTCCAGTTCCTCCATATACTGGATAGCTTACATCAATCCATGGGGTCACCGTACAGATAGGAGGTGATGTGACAAGACGAGAAGAGGGAGTAGTACAAGCTGCAAAAGGAGCAGAGTTAGTTGCCTTTTAAAAACATCATGCTATGTTTTTACATGGTTATAATATTTCTTTTATATACTATATACTAAAGCATTCTTAGCAATAAAGTAAGTCATATCAACTAGTTAGAGTTTAGTTTAGTTTAGTTAATTGACTTTTAAAAAAATCATGCTATTTTTTTACATGATTAAAATATGTCCCTAATATATGCAATATATTAATGTTCTTTAAATAAGTAAGTCATATAAACTAGGTAGAATTTACGATAAAAGGACACATTAAAAGACATTTATGGGGTTTTACCATGTGTTCTGGTATGTGTCACTGTAGTAACGCTGGTTGTGGTCTCTGTAGGGTATGTAGTTGTTGTAGGACTTGTGGTTGTAGGACTTATGGTTGTAGTTGTTGAATGGCTTGTGGTTGTAGTTGTTGGTTGGCTTGTTGTAGTTGGATGGCTTGTGGTTGTCGTTGTTGGCTGGCTTGTGGTTGTAGTTGTCGGATGGCTTGTGGTTGTAGTTGTTGGATGGCTTGTGGTAGTTGTTGTTGGATGGCTTGTAGTAGTAGTAGTAGTTGTTGTTGGATGGCTTGTAGTTGTTGTTGTTGGATGACTTGTGGTTGTAGTTGTTGGCTGGCTTGTGGTTGTTGTTGTTGGCTGGCTTGTGGTTGTTGTTGTTGGCTGGCTTGTAGTAGTAGTAGTAGTTGTTGTTGTTGGATGGCTTGTGGTTGTCGTTGTTGGATGACTTGTGGTTGTTGTTGTTGTTGTAGTTGAATGGGTTGTGGTCGTTGTTGTAGTAGTTGGGTGGCTTGTCGTCGTTGTTGTTGGATGGCTTGTGGTTGTTGTTGTTGGAGATTTGGTTGTTGTTGGACTTGTAGTAGTAGTTGTTGGCTGGCTTGTTGTTGATGTTGTTGTTGGGCTGCTTATAGTTGTTGTATGCATTGAACAAGTAGTAGTTGATCTGGGTGTTTTTGTTGTTGGTTCTGTAGCTGTATTTGGGCTGCAGCATTGGATTTGGATTTCATAGTTGTCGCATTTTGGGAAGTTGTCAGTGTTAAGGCAAATTAGACCTACTTCTGTGTTGCATGTTATGGTTTGACTTAAGTCTTGCAGTGAAGCACTGGGAAAATCTTTTGCTCTGCAATCCACACTCACTATACTCATGGTATCATTACAAATAGAAATTCCATGTCTTCTGATATTATCAAAAGATTCATCATCTCCAGTTCCTCCATATACTGGATAGCTTACATCAATCCATGGGGTCAATGTACAGATAGGAGCTTCCGAGGGAACAATATCTTGATTCGTATAAGGTGAAACATCAGGTGAAGTGGCAGAGTCACCATTAGGAGTTACCCCATCAGTGGGGTGGGAATAACAATCTGCAAAATGAGCAGAATGGATTATGTACATGTATACATTTTCCTTTTATACATACAGTACATCATAGTTTTGGTGTTATTCTGAGATGTTTTCCATATTCAGGCTGGATTTTGCCTTAAATATTTACCAATACTTTATAATACAGTCAAATAGATACATTGATAAAGACTGATAGCTTTTTACCTGGTGGTGTGGATGTTACTGTAGTAACACTTGTTGTGGTTACTGGAGTTGTAGTAGTTGTGCAAGGTGTATCTGTAGCATATCTTGTGATTGTTCCATTCTCGCAAATGGCATGGACACTCCCTCCCAGTCCATCACTTGTACAGTAGATTGGTTGTGTTGTTGTATACTTTGTGTTATCATAATCACAACAATCTGTGGAAATTGTAGTTTAAAAATTTTGGCACGTTAGTGTTTTGTGTGATAATAGGCACTTTAATTGGCAGATTAATTACATCTTACTGACTTTAGCTGCACTCATTTCCTGCCCTGCTTCTAATATAACAAAACGGGGGGGGGATTCTCAAACTGCGCATGCGCGCCAAACCAAAAGAGGGTGGTGCTTGTGCGATGCAGGTGCACGGGCGAGGCCGGGTTTTCAAATGCATTTATTCTTGGAGGTGGTCTGTGTTATTGGTGGGTTTTCAAATCCTAACGTTTTCTAGCACAAAATGTTAAGGAGTGTAATAGATTATCCTGCAATATATTTATATTTATATGAATTATCAGTAATATACCTGTATCGGCGAAGCATTGCCTTCCTTGTCTGGTGCAAAGACTAAAACAAAAAGAAAAGAAATGTGATGTATGATACTATTGCTCTATGTTGTACTTACAGAGTTACCGTAGGGTTATGCCTCTGAGAAGTTGCTTATTTACACCTCCATTTATACAGTGACAAACAAATTTTAGTAACAGAAGATATCCTGTGGTACATAGTCTTGCTAAAGCAACAATTATAAACTTGTCACCATGGCATGTGTTAGGTCTACTGTCACCCGTTTGGCTGGGTAACAGGTTTGGCAAACCCAGTCATTTTTAAAAGCTTTAATACCAAACTGAACCTGCATCTGTCAATGACATCCACACCAATATTCATACAACTGTAGGATCATATTTTGAAAAAAATCTGGATCTACTTGTTCAGTTTTAATCTTCCTTATCTTTCTCAGTCTTTTTTGTAGTTATATTGTACCATTACAATCATGCTCCACAGTAGCATAAGCAGTATTAATAGGGTGGCAAATGGCTACAGTCTTGATTAAACCATACAACTATTTAAAACTATACAGTGACACATATAGGTAATTGCCACTTTCCAGAACTTCATGCCTCTGACTCCTTTCTTATCTGTCATATCTGTCATTTTTTTGTAGTGATGTTGCCTTCTAGAAGCCCAAAGTTTCACATGGTTTCCTATCCTGGAATAACTGCCTCCCCTCAACCCTTGTAGCCTCCCATGCTGCCTAAAAAGTCCTCTGATTCTCCTGGTAGCCAGTTCAAATTTGAAAAATGAAATTCATTTTCAATTATCAGTTTACAGACTGCAGTAGAGCTATTTATTAAAAGTGAATTAAGAGTTCAAGTGCTCTTGAAGCACAAGAAGTTGTTTTATGGAAACAAATTCTTGAAATGCATTTTTCCTGAAGATAAATAGGGGTCAATGGCTAAAGTAAGTATCAGAGAAGAAAGAGGTCAAAGAAATAAACCAAAAAAAAGGACATGAAAAAAAGAATAAAGGGTGTGGGAAAGTGGGGAAGGTAAAGAAAGAAATTAGGCAGTAAAAGGAAACATTAAGCAGCAGATAAGGCTTTAGTTACAAATGGGGAAGAAAAAACAAAAAGAAAAAAGAAATAAAAGATAGGGATACAACAGAAAAAAGCAAGTTAGCAAACTGAGAAGTACCTGGGAGGTAAAAAATGAAAAAAAGTAGAAAGGATAGAAAAAGGAACAACATTAAGAGCTGCATATAAAGAAAAGAAGTATTAGGTCTAAAATTACACTTGAGTTGCGGGGATCATACAAAAAGCAAGAACTAAGAAGAAAGTGCCCACTGGAAAATGAAAGTCTAAATTGATAGGAATAAAAAAAGAAGTAATGAAAGGTGTGGCCCACCACAAATGCCATTTTATTACATGTATTTGGACCATCTTTTTAGGTGTTTTGTCCTTATAAAACGTAATTACATTTCTTAGAAGTAAAAGTTAATATTATCTCTGTACATTCAAAACCCATTTTTAAAAAAAAACAAAAGAATATAATGTACTTGTTGTGTCTTACCAAATTGTGCAGTTACCATCTTCAGGCTCTCTGGGCATCACCTTACCAACCCCATAATTTCTGCCTATGTTATCATAACAGCAAGACTTGACACAGACCATCCTTTCTTCATCAAAGTAAGGTCTGTCAGGTGGGCATACTGGGTAACAACCTGTATAAATAAAATTTTGTTAATATCCATACTTAACGGTAATTACCGATGACACATAAGTATGGGGCAGATCACAAGAACATGCACACTTTATCTAGACAGTGGTCTTAGATGGGCCATTTAGTTCCACCATTTAGCTCTATTCAAACTGATAGGTAATAATGCCCACCCACTGTAAAATATAAGGGTATTAGATGTCACTGAAGAGTTTCAAATTCCAGGTTACAGAACTCAAAAAATTACTTATTTTACCTTCTAATATAAAAGTAGTGGTAAATTATTCTTATATATAATAAAAGGCATAAATATGCTCTTGGTGCAGTAAGTCATAGCAACCAATAAGATGTTTGTTTTTAAATAGGTGACAGGTAAATGCTATGTGTTTCTATAGGTGACTGCACCTGTAGCAACCTTTGTACTTTTTGTTACATTACCCCACTTATTTTTTAATCTGTTTTGTTAACTACGTTTAGGTAATTCAGTTTTAGTTTTGTGTAGTTAATTTTGCTACAAGTCCCCTTTAATATATTTTTACATTAGCCTGTAGCTGAGACCAGATCAGTGTCGGACTGAGATGCCAGGGGCCCACCAGAAAACCTTGGACCACTTTCTAAACTATTATTCCTTCTCTCCTCTCCTCCCTCAACCTCTTTATAACCCAAGTCCCCTTTCTCTATCCTTTCATCTCTTTTTTCCATACAGAAATAGGAAATGACCATGCAATTGACCAAACAGAAGCAAGAGGGCCTACTGACACCTGGGCCCACCGGGAGTTTTCCTTTTATTCTGGTGGGTCAGTCCGACACTGGGCCAGATAGTACTTGTAGTTCAATAGAAGGTATAGTTAAAGATGTTTTTAGGATCCCAGTTTATGCTTCTTAAAGAGAGCTTAGAGCTCCTAATCTATTTTATTGTATTATGAGTATTCAAATATGCATTTACTCACAATACAGTATAGACAGTATGGGTAAAACTTTTTGTGGCACCAGAAAGATAATATCATGATAATGTTGACAGCAAAGTATTAATTCTGTGTGCAAATGTGTGAATATGTTCATTATATTCATGTAATGCTCTGTAACAAAACCTGATATTTGCAGCCTTTATCTACATTTGCAAATGGTGGCACAAATCCCAAGCACAGAACTGTAAAAACATTCATTGGTTGTTTATATGAAGTTTAATTTTATTTAGTACCTTCTAAGCCCATCAAATTGTAATAGCATAATCCAGTGGGGTTCCTGCAAGTCTTCATGCATGGGGCGCCACAGGCTTGGTAGTGCCATTCACACTGTCCGTCGAGGTTGTAGTAGTCACAGAACAAGGCTATTTTGGGGAAAAATGCAAACCATTAATAGCAAAGCAAAAGCATCCAGTTATTTTTCTATTGCTGTAAGACTGCGTCACATATAGGCAAATCCATCCCTTCTGTGAAGTGACATGACTAATGCAGCGTCGAGCCTGTTGTGCCCCTTTACCCTCTCCCTGTTCCACAATAAAACAACGGACACTTAATTGGGGAGAGAAGAGGCCGCAGTTGTTTATTGCAAATGATTTAATATAAATCAGGAATTATATATATATATATATATATATAAGCAACCATAACTTGTATTAAACCGTTTGTAAATCCAAACATTAAACAGCAGTCAAATAACTTATATCCTCCAAAGAGGTTTGACCCTGAGCCCACGCCCGGAGCCTGTGTCCTCTCTACTATCCAAGTCCCATTCTAGGATTATCCATCTGCCTGGGGACCCCAGGCCTACCCAGTTACCCACTTTACCAACTGCACCTTTTTTAATTTCCTCTGGGGCTCAAAGTCAACCCCACCCCCCACACTGCAACTATTGACTCCAACCTATTGGGGAGGGAGGGACGCTGGGGGTGAAGGGGGGTTGCCTCCTAGCTTAGTCATGCCCTTTGTTTTACTCGGGTCATTGGGCTCCCGGAATAAATGTGATCTGCATGTCACCGCACACACAGGGTAGATGTGGGCAGGTCAGCCTTTTTCTTAACATTTCTATGCTGGTAAAGAAAAGCTATTTGTGCATAAGCCTAAGGCAGTCAAGAAGCCTAAGTTATTCGGAAGCTTGCCTATAACTTTTTTGATTTTAGGGTAGATGTGTCTAGGAGAAAATTTGCCTGACTAAGGGCATGCATAAATGTATGCATGTAAAGACATTTTCAAATAAAAATTACTATGTATGGAAATACCTGTTAATGTGGTAAGATAATATATTAAATTATATAAATTCAAATGATGCATGTACGTTTTATACATCTACAGATACATCATATACTGTATATATATATATATATTCCACAATAATATATATGTAAACTTGTACTTACGACAGAAATCTGGGGTTCTCCAGCTGACACAGGCTCCAGCCTCACTGCAGGCTTGGGCATATGCGGCAATTGCAGTACAGAGACACTCACAATCCCCACCAGTATCACAGGCACAAGCATCATTGACACATGTGGAATAATATGGATTTGGGTTCACCTGGTTTGGGGAAAAAAGGTTGATTTGTAAAATACACACAGTAATTTAAGTCAAATCCATCTTAAAAGCATAGTAATGAATGAGTGTATGTATATGTGTATGTATGTGTATGTATATTTTGATGTTTGATGTAAAAAAAAGTCTAAATGAAAAAAGTCTAGATCAATACAATCTAAATTCAAATATGCTATACTCACTGGAGTAATTCTATTCTTAAGTCAGAATCCATTCCAAACAATCAGCAGTTAGTTATGACTAGTAAACTTTAATAAGACTATTAAAACCCAAATTATGATTGCTCACTACCCCATTTTTTTAAATTCTGCAGTCATTTCTCAAATCTGTTAATGAACTTACAACAGCATGGCAAGCTGCGAAGGTGGTACCAATAATAACGCTGCACTTTTTCTCTGCCCATGGCTTCCTGTATGTGTTGGCTGCACAAGAATCCCCAATTGCTAAAGGAGCTGGACAACTTGTGGACTGTTTCCAGCTGTCTCCAAATTCCAGAACATCTGAAACGACTGATAGACTTCTGGTGGTGAAGTCATTTATAGAGTTTCCATCATAGTTGCCACATAATCCACAAGTTTTGCCCTGTAAAATTACATAGATTGTTAATTTAGGTTTCATAAAGACAATAGTCCTACTAATAATCCCCAGTGCATACATACAGACCTATCAATACACTCACATACATATAATATATAAATACATATATGAAGCTGACTGTAGATCTTATGACTACCGTAGCCCTAGATATTATGCTTTCCGAGGAAGTCATCCAAGCCACTTTTAAAGGCATACATCGAATCTACCATCAGAACATCAAGAGACAGGTAACTCCACATTGTAACTTTCCTCACCATGAAGAACCATGTGCTTTGGTTCAAGTAATAATCCAGTTCCTAAAGTCTAAGGGCTCTGGCACACGGGGAGATTAGTCGCCCGCGGCAAAACTCCCTGTTCGCGGGCGACTAATCTCCCCGAGTTGCCTACCCCTGCCATCCCACCGGCGAACATGTAAGTCTAAAGGGATGGTCTGTTATTCTTTATTCTTTCCTATCTGAAAAAAGATCCCTCACTATCTAACTATAATGTCCTTTAATGTAGTTGAAAGCATACTTGTGTACCCTTGCTATCTGCTATTCCTCACAGAAAAAAATCAGAATCTTTGCACTTTTTCCATCTCAGTTATATTTTTTGGACCCAAAACTGTACTGCACATTCTAGGTGAGGCCTTCCCTTGGATTTATAAAGAAAAATATACTTTTATTCCTTAAGATAATGCCCTATTTTATGCAAGAGAGTCCTTTATACTTTCATGGATGCTGACTACCACTTCCAGGCCCGGACTGGCAATCTGTAGATCCTAGCAAATGCCAGAGGGGCTACTGTAAGATGCCTTGGATATTCATTATATATGTGGCCTGTGGGGGAGGGGCGCCGTTTGGGCCTCTGTGTATTTAGTGAACCCAACTCCAGACATGGACACTTCATAATGTTATACAATTTGTTTTCTACGATAGCCTTCAAATGATTTTGAATTGACAACACTTTCAACTTCCATTTAGTATACAACATTTAGCGTACAGCATTCTTTTAATTTAGTGCATAACCATGCATTTATCAACAATGAGTATGCACATTTATTTAAATCTTTCTGCTCCTGTTTGGTACTTATATTTTTACACAATTTAGTATCATCAGGAAAAATGAGGCAGAACTTAATATGATATACTCAGTGTCAATGATGACCAAATCAAAAACAATGGACCACACAGGCCACAAAACACTGGTTCAATTAAAAAATGTTCCATTTACCCCCACTCTTTGTAATCTATCCTTCAGCCAGTTCTCTAGCCAAGTACACAAATTATGTTAAAGGTCAATATTCCTTCATTTAATTGCATGGTACTGTATCATATGCTTTAGAAAAAAAATCTTAATACAGTAGATTATGTATTTAAATACATCAATTCATGTGAGGTTTTTGACCTTACCTGAAATTGTGGCTGAAGCTTAATATAAATACTTGTTTTCTTATCCCAGACCAGAACTATTCCATTCAGAGTCTCAACCACCAAAAATATACCCATCTGGTGCACTTTGTATGGCACATAGGTTCCGGAACCTGTATACTGAACTTCAAATTTTCCTTCAGAAAGTATTAGCACATTATTCTGTCAAAGAATATATGGGAAAGAGAGAAAGTAAATTACTAAAGTAGTTAGTAGAGACAATCAGCTGGTAATTCAGTGGTAGATATGGAAGAATTATGACTTACTCCAAGATAGAATCGAATGGATTTGGAACAAGTGGTTCCTGTGCTACCACATGGGATGTTTTCAGTGATGATACGGAAGGTACCATTATTGGGATCAGAACAATAATCCTTATTTTAAAAAGAATAACATAAAGTAAGGTGTAAGTAAAACATTATTGATTAAAATTAGATTAAATTGTATGAAACACATTATTTATTTTTCATAATCTATTAATAGTTTGCTTATACACTACAACAGCTCATTCAGTACCCTTAAATCGATAGAAAACTTGGTATTTTGACTGCTCTGGGAAAATAGGAGGCCTAAACAGAACGCTAAATAACTACAAATAACAATAAGGTTTAAGCTTCACAGAGAATGCAAAAGATGAAAACAAGCAGAAGAGTAAGACTAATTATTTAAAAACAAAACTATGGATAATAAAAAAATAAAGAGCAATAGAAAAGTTGAATAGGAAAGTATTTAGAGGAGAAGGAAAGGTAAAAACTAAAGTAAGCTTTATCAGAAAGGTCTATGTAAATACAGCCATAGGCACTCACAGAAACTCTGCACTGAGTCCTCTATCAAAAGAAACACAGGATTTCTTGTCTCCTTTTTTGTAAACATGTTCTTAGGATATCTGACTTCTTCTCTCAGAAAAAAATCCTTCATTCCTGGGGCCAGAGTCTGCACAGATCTCTCCCCTCCCCTGCTCCCCTGAGAATTCATAAAACTCCCTCCCCCTCCTGTGTGATCTGAGCTATAATGGCTAGAGCTATAAAGCAGGAAGCTATGAAGACCAAGCTAAAATGGCAGCTGCTATCTTAAGCAAACAGAGAAAGCCTCTAGGGCTCTTTACTCAGGTATGATAAAGCTTTCTGCAGGATAAATATAGCACTAATGTGGTGAATCTATTGACAGTAAAATGCCAAAATGACTTTCCCCCCTTTTTGTGCTCTTCAGTTCTTATACAATAATACTATTTCAGCAATTGTCTTGTGGCACAAAGTAAACTTTGTTGCCTATAACTATGAATGTACATATAATATAGTTTCTGAAATAAAACTAAAGTAATATTTACTTGAGCCAGGACGTATTGACAGTCTCCACTGAAACCATATCTGTTGCTGTCGAATGTGTAATAGTGGCCATCTCCATACACGGCACAGGTTGCCAGACAAGTTTCACCAGTGCAATACCACATTCTGTTTTGACAGGTGCTGATTAAAGGGTAAAATAAGAAAATGTCCTTAAATGTGTTAATGGCATAGAATGTTTTCACAATAGCAATACTTGCTTTGTTGCAAATAAATAATTGCACATTTAACATAGAAAGTCTGTACAGCCCCTTTAAAATTATTAAAAAAAAAAACTTGTTTTCCAAAATGTGCCAGAAGACTGCCATTTATTGACCTGTGAAAGCGTATAAGAGGGTCTCCCCACCTCTAAATTGTGTGGGGTTTTGCATTTATATAACTATTTCTTTCCATGGTTTTATTGTTATACTGTAGGTCAGTGATCCACAACCAGTGGCTCGTGAGCAACAACTCCTTGGATGTTGCTCCCAGTGACCTCAAAGCAGGTGCTTATTTTTTAATTCTTGGCTTGGAGGCAAGTTTTGGAGGCATAAAAAACAGGTGTACTGCCAAACAGAGCCTCCTGTAGGCTTACAGTACATATAGGGGCTACCAAATAGCCAATAGAAGTCATTGACACCCCCAGGAACATGTTTTATGCTTGTGTTACTCCCCAAGTCTTTTTATATTTGAATGTGGCTCACAGGTAAAATAGGTTGGGGACCCCTGCTGTAGGGTACATGGCTTTTTTCCAGTGTTTTATTCTAAAGTTGTTATTATGGATATTTAGATGGGAGAGAGGTGGAATATAATGGTAAACACCAATAGTAACAAACTGCCAGATTTGTGTACATGTATGCTTGTACACTGTTTTGGTGAGAACAGCATATTTTATGCCAAGAAGAGCATACAGTACTACAGTATTCATATGAATACTGATGTGCTGCAAGCTACACAGGGGCAGGGACTGACGTAGATGATATATCATTGATGTGAAGTGCTACATACAGTAAATAACAGATGATAAATAACAAAACAAAACAAAACTGACCACTTAATTGAAAGATTACAGTTGGAACCACATTGCTTAATGTAACATAATTATAATAATTGTAATATGTATATGCTCATTAGTGGCTAACTAATAAATAACTACACTTACCATGTTCTGCATGAAGCTCGAATTGTAGCACCCTCGTCATAGGGATCATTGTTGTAAATGCAGGGACACTGTTCCTCCAGAATGCATCCATCAGTTCCGTTAGCTACATATCCATTAGGGCACATGCAGCCAGACACACACTGAGCGCTGTACTGTAAGGAACATTCCAAAGCAAATTAAGCAGGTTGCTAATAGAAATGCACATCCTGCACTGATATAACCATAGCAGCAACTGCAATAAAAATATTTGCTCAGATACTTTGATCTTAACCATTTGAACAGTATCTCTCCTCTGCATAGCTTTTTTCCCCATATGTACATCACTACTTGTTCCACAGTTTATAACTATATATATATATTTTTTTTTTTATTGTTAATTTATCAGAATGATCACCGTTTTAATACAATGAGCTTGACATAGGAACTGAAACATTCTAAAAAGATTGCTATGTGCTGAATAATTCTTAGCCAATAAAAGCATCACCTTTACATCACCTGTTAAGTTTCATTTGTTATTGTTAAAAAGTAATGTTGAACTGTCTTTGCTACAAACCCCCATGAAATAGATTGTTTTGTAAGCAGTAGTGACCAGTGGGAATTCTGAAAGATTGGCGAAAAATGCACGAAACGGCAAAAATGTCACAAGTAAAAAAATTTGTAGTGCACACCATTTTTTGACGTACGCATAATTTTTGTGACGCACGCAGAAAAAAGTGACGCATGCGTCTTTTTTTGGACAATATTTTTTTAAATGGGTGACAATTTTTTTTTTACATGGGCATCAATTTTTTGATGCTGGCGACATATTTGTTGTTGTGTGGCAAATTATTATGAGGCGAATTTAGATTTTCGTGAAATTTGCCGCAAATCCATGCCTGCCAAATAATTTCGCCCATCACTAGTAAGCAGCTGCTACCAAAACGAATTCTTTTATATGTAAGTCTCTGTAATTGCATTGACATATTTGATTAGATAGTAGAACTTACGCAGTTCATATCAAGAGTCTGACAACTTTTCTCGCATTCCACACCAGTGGCAGTAGCGTTTTGATTATTGCAGTCAAAGTAGACCTTGCTTCCCGAACACACTACAAGAAAAAAAGGTTTATTTAAACAGTCAATATGAAAACATCTGCATTGACATTAATGTTCAAGACAATAACCAGGGGAAAAGTGTTTTCAACATAATCAGTGGAAGGGTCACTATGGAAGTTCTAGAAGTCCCAAAATTTGATCGCTAGTACAGTATATTTCCACAAAAAAAAAAAAATTAAATTGCATTTTCAAAAAAAACGTAGTCAGAATGCAAATCACATCATTCAATTCCTTTTCAATTAGTTCTTTTAAAAATCGCAAATGGTAAAATAGCTTGAATTTTGAAAAATCACCTCCAACAGCCTTTTATAGAAGCTAGCCAGGATGTAGTTGTCAAGATTTGTTGGGACTTTTGCCTCAATATTCTCAAATCACTTAAAAAAACCCTCAAATTTGAACTTTAATAGGTCATGAAGCGATTTACTACAGGTATGGGATCCCTTATCCGGAAACCCGTTATCCAGAAAGTTCCGAATTACGGAAAGGCCATCTCCCATAGACTCCATTATAAGCAAATAATTCTAATTTTTAAAAATTACCTTTTCCTCTGTAATAATAAAACAGTACCTGTACTTGATCCCAACTAAGATATAATTACCCCTTATTGGGGGCAGAACAGCCCTATTGGGTTTATTTAATGGTTAAATGATTCCCTTTTCTCTGTAATAATAAAACAGTACCTGTACTTGATCCCAACTAAGATATAATTACCCCTTATTGGGGGCAGAACAGCCCTATTGGGTTTATTTAATGGATAAATGATTTCCTTTTCTCTGTAATAATAAAACAGTACCTGTACTTGATCCCAACTAAGATATAATTACCCCTTATTGGGGGCAGAACAGCCCTATTGGGTTTATTTAATGGTTAAATGATTCCCTTTTCTCTGTAATAATAAAACAGTACCTGTACTTGATCCCAACTAAGATATAATTACCCCTTATTGGGGGCAGAACAGCCCTATTGGGTTTATTCAATATTTAAAATATTTTTAGCAGACTTAAGTTATGGAGATCCAAATTATGGATTATCCTGAAAACCTCAGGTCCCGAGCATTCTGGAAAACAGATCCCATACCTGTACTCGCAGCATTTTCTCTATAAAGGCTGAGGCACAATGTTAATTTTCAGCTATTATCCAACTAAACAAAATGTTCCTATTTTAAATATAAATATACAATAAATATACAAATATCAAAGTAGATAAAGTGCAAAAGTGCAAAAAAAATCAAGTTATCCATAATTAAAATTATTTACCTTTTGAAAGATTAAGGTGTCCAATGCAGTCTAGTTTTCCAAGGGAGCAGGTACTATATTACAAAGAAATGCAAATTTACTAAATTAAATTATTAAAGGGCCCCTATAGCATTATTTCATATATCTCCTTTAATATATCTCATAGTACCAAAGACTATCGCAATAGGTTTGAATAACCCATCTCTTGTAAACAGCAGATTTCTATCTCCAATCAACATAAAGAATGATACATCAATGATAGAGAACAAATTGCATCCCCAGCAATCATATAAACCAGGGGTCCTCAAACTACGACCCGTGGGCCGGATACGCCCCTTCCCTCGCAGTCATTTACCCGCCCTGCTGCATTGCCAAGGACAATGCTGAGGAGGACGCTGAGGTAGTCTACACGGCCCGTAGTTTGAGGACCCCCAAGGGAGCAGTGAGATGCGCTGACATTTTATAAGCTGAATGGGGGACACACAGGACATGGCTAGGAGAATGTGGGGGTATTCTGGTATCTGAACTACAATTCCCAGCATTACTAGGTGTTGTGGAGTATAGTTGGGGTTGTAGTTAGTGGTATAAATCTGTAATTCCCACTACATGCAGTTGAAGGGCTATCAAATGGGTGTCTATCCTATAACAGTCCAGCTGTTATCGCACAAACAATGTGTACTTTGTGCTTTCTTGGTATTACCATGGTTATCCTAATATCTGGTGGGGGTGCAAAGGTTCAGGTTGTACATTTAAGGGCACATCATGGTTGTCATAGTTGTATATTTAATAGCACATAAGGGTTGTTATGTAATAAGTGGTGTGAAAACACCTGAGACACTTCAGAATAGCATACAACGCGATGCGCGCAAACTGAAGCACATTTGCTCATATGGAGTGATATCACAATCACTCAGTGTTCATGGGAATTCCTTCATGTTTTTTTTTTTTCAAACTATAGCCCACCAACAGTCTGAGGGTCTGTGAACTGGCCCCCTGTTTAAAAAGTTTGAGGACCCCTGATCTAAACAAAATGTATTCCTATGCATTCAGTTACAGAAAAAAATATTTATATGATATTATAATCATAATATTTGTGTTTAAGTTTGTATGTAAGCATGTTCATGTGCTTTTTTTATTTCAGTAAAAAACATTTACTTACCACAAGGCTCCAAGTTCCCTAACTGTTTCTCCTGAATTCACGATCTTGCCCCTGAAATAGCATGGACATTGTTCACGAGGAACACAGACGCCCTGCTCATTAAGGAATGTTCCATCTGTACAAACGCAGCCATCAACAGGCACAAAGTTGATATCACAAGTAACGTCAGGCTCGCTGAGGGAACGGCAGGTAGGTTGGCAGGATGTTACATAGTAGTTGTAAGTCAGACTGCTTTGGCATGTGGTCGATGCATCTGGTGTAAACATTGGTGTGAATTTAGAAAGAGTTCATTTAAGTTTTCCATTGAGTTAGGAATTTTTATTGAATACTAACATTTGTTATATTATTATAATAACAACAAGTAAAGAGAACATTGGCTTCCTGGCAGACAATTACCCCAAGGTTTTAGAATTAGTTGACCTTTCTTGCATGGGTAGTTTCCAGCTTTGAATACAATAGGAATTATTATGAGACTAGAATAATGTTTCCTGCCTGAACCCTACCCAAATAGTGTGCAAGACCCAACAACACTGTCCTACCTCCATGAAGAAAGTATGTATAAAACCATGATTGCACAAATCTAGTGCAAAAAGATGGCATCAGTATTAATTTAGTTTTAATTATTTTTTATATATGATATCCAAGTTCTTCTTTGAGAAGAGATACGAACACTAAGCTATTGAAAATAAAATCTTAGTACTCCAGGACAGTACAAGGACATACATATATTTTATACAAAAGCAAGTAGAAAAGCCCTTTCTATTCTATTAGCAGATGCTTAGTAATATGACTGATACTTACTGCAGCTAGAATCTCTCCATCCTGTTATGGCAACACCCACTCTAGCGCAAGCATGGACGTAAGCTGAGAGAGCTGCACACATGTAGTCCTCACTATTGGCATAGTTGCATGAGTCAAACATACAGTTCTGGAGATATATGAAATAAAAAAAAATCCTCAGTTACATCTACCAAAGCAATATATGAAAGTGGTTATATTTGGTATTTATTTTTTACATGCTATAATATGATCTGATATTTTTTCCTTTTTACACTGGCCACATGAAATGTAAGGTACTTTTTTACTGTTTATGCCCATAGAACTTTATAAAAACTTCAGTGTAATGGAATGTAATTTCCATACCGTTTTGTATAGCTGTGGATCCACTGTAGAATGGCATGTTGCAAATGGTCCTGCAGGGTCGGTCAACTTTGAGCACCAGAACTGAGCATAGTTTGCTGTAAAAATACCACAGTACTGAATTTAACATTGTATCTCATATTTCTCCAGTAATATAAATATATATTGGTGGATTTATTCAGGAAATTAAGGCACCAGGCTGGGTGAGGGATGAAATATTATTCTGATTTCATGTTTCACGTTTCGCCATTGGCGGATTGTTTCGCGAAAAGGGAGACAGAATTTGCATGGGACAATTGTCACCCACATAAAAAAAAAAATTTGCGTCAAAAAAATTATGCGCACAAAATTTTTTCTTTTTTGCGTGTGACATTTTCACCGTTTTGCAAATTTTTCACCATTTCGCAAAACTTTTGAAAGGTTCACAAATTTTCCGATAAAACAGGACAGACTCGCTCATCACTACCAACTTGCCATAAAATCTGCAAGTTTTTCATCACCATTTTCTGCTATACTACTATAAATAAAATTTAGTTTTTAAAGGCAAACTTACCATTTTCAACACTGAGTGAGCAAGGATCATCAAAGTGTGATATGACATTTGGGCAGCTTGCTTGAGTCTTCCAGGTGTTACCAAAAGAAGCGGCAGTTCCTTCAATAACTCCACTAAGTACTTTGAAGTCATCCATTTGAACATTATTGTAGTCACCGCAGAGACCTGTCAATGAGTTTTTTAAAGGTTTTACTTTTGCATAAAGAATATAAATAAGCCAAGATATTAATTTTTCTTAACAAAATGCAGGTAGGAATTATTATGCGGCTATATAGAAAGAAGTGTTGGAATGTGTGAAGCTGTGAATGTTAGTGTATGTGGCATTATAATGGCATTATAGATGGAATTTTTTTTTAACAATTAGACAATATTATGGCTTCAAACTAAATATTTACTTACCATACACTTGTGCCCTCCACTTTGGATCTAGATAAATGTACACTTGCATTACAGAGCCTAACTGAATCTCCACCTGAAGTCCTATAGCTGTTTGCACAATGATGAAGAAGGATGCAGGCTGGAAGATGGTCACACTTGCTGTAAAAAAGAACAAAAAACACAGAATTTGAAGCAAAACTGTTGGAAAATTTAGTATGCCTATTAAAGTATGTCTTGGAGCCATTCCTAATATACTTTGTTATTTAGATCAATTAAAATCTTAGTTCCCTGTATCGTTACAGTTTGTCTTTTTTTAATATCTTCTGGTCACCAAAACTAAATATAATAATTAAAGTAAGGCCTCATCAGTGACCTATAAAATAGCAGCACAAATACTGCAAGGATTATTAGTATATAATGCAATAAAACCCTATTTCAGCCAGAATAAATCTCATTATAAGCTTTTCTGGACATACCTCTATTTATTGGAGGAACACTCGATTTCATTTTAGTTCTTTTTTAGTAGTTTAGTTTAACCTAACATTGTTTTCCACTGACATATCCAGATGATTCACCCTTTTAGGAAGCCCCACTCATTGTAATTTATCTGCTAGTTCTGCACCATGTCAGTTTGGTGTATCGAGGAACCACTAACACATATTGCATATAGCAACAAACATCAAACAAATGACTTGTGACCAAATTATAACATATAAAAAAAAAAATCAGAAGGATGTTGAAAAATGTTTTACTTGAACAGAAGATTGTATGATTTGAACCTAGCCTTCATCAAGCATTTCTTACAAGAGGAATGATCAGACGCAGATATCACTGGAACCATCTCTTCAACTAGAACTACAGATTGCTTACCAATCATTTTTGTTCACATCTACTATACTTAATAATAAGAATCTTCATCAGTGTATACAAGAATTGCTGTAAGTTGCCATTGAACCCACTGTATAATATTATTAAGGCATTTTTTGAACCAGATGATATTATTGTGGCATGAGTGGAACTTTCTGACATACCTGATGAGACTGGTAGCTGGGAGTATATTCCATTCACATCTACACTGCCGGTGGGTTGAATTTCAATAACCTAACAGATGTGGGGAAAAAAAGGATGTATTAATAGGAAAAAAAATAATTCTGCCACTAAATGTGAATTTTTCATTCTTATTGAGTGTTTACCTCATTTCCGTACTCTAAAGAGATGACAATACTTTTTAGACAAGTTGTAGTGTCTTTAAGTTCGCACTTCATCAATTCTCCCACTACACTGAACTGGTTGTCACTTGTCTAAAAGATAAAAGAAAGGAAACAGTTTTCATTAATAGAAGTAAGTCATTCAATTTATTGAGCACCGTACTTGGGGAGCCAGGCCCCCCAGTTTGTAACCTACTGTATAAATTAATCAAGTGACCCATATTATGAGCTCCATTCTATATCAGTTTTTTATTGCCATGCCCTTCTTAATAGTTTTGCATGTATTATGCTTTCAAAAAGAGTAATGTCAGCTATGCATCTACTATGCATTTTAACCAATATGTACCACTGATATTGATCAGTTTATTGAACCGCACCATACCTGTACATGGTGCCTCTGCAAATAGGTAAGTTAAAGACAACTGCTCCTCATGACCCCCTCATACTGTAAACATGAATACATATTTGATCGACCTATGTATTGAAACTATAAAAACATCTAAAATAGTGATTAATACTTGAAAAGTACGGAAAAGCCCATATTGTAGCCCAATATTGTAATTGTACATCTATATAATACAAAAACAGAGCATAAGCAAAGTAGATATTGTTATGCATCTTATAAAGTTACAATATTCACATTACTTCCTTGTACCTTGGTCAGGACGTAGCTGCAATCGCCAAAAAAGTTGTAACGATTGAAATCAAAAGTGGTGATGTGAGAGCCTCCAACAACTGAACATGATCCAGTGCAATCTTGGTCAACGCATTGCCATTTTCCTCTGACGCATGTGCTAAAGAAGAATATATATATATATATAAATAAATAAGGAATTCGGTTCACATGGAGTACTCAGTGTTTCAGAATACTTGTTATTCATTGAATTTATCTGTTTTATCTAGTTATGCATTTTGTTCTATGTCAATTTTCAGAAAGGTGACCTCTTCTTACCTCCCTTTACCACCTTAGATAGAGATCATATTTTTGATATTTTTAGGGTTATTAGAAACTGGCTTTTTTATGCATTTAGAAAAGCCTGCCAAACACACAAAAATGCACGTCAGTTTCATATGCCACCCTTTACTTTATAGCAGTGATCCCCAACCAGTGGCTCCTTAGCAACATGTTGCTCACCAACCCCTTGGATGTTGCTCTCAGTGGCTTTAAAGCAGGTGTTTATTTTTAAATTCCATTCGTAGTACCAAACAAAGCCTTCTGTATGGTATTATTTCAGATAGGGGCTACCTATAGCCAATTACAGCCCTTATTTGGTACCCCATGGAATCTTTTTCATGCTTGTGTTGCTTTTCAACTCTTTTTATATTTGAATGTGGTTTAAAAGTAAAAAAGGTCGGGGAGCCCTGCTTTATGGTATTTAAATGCAGAATGGTGTGTTTTAAAAAATGTAATAAAATGCAACTCTAAAAATGTTTGTGTACACCCAGGCAGAATACAATGGGATCAATTAGATAATGCATTTAGGTGCACTCAAACCTGCTTGTCAGACGTGTCAAACGCACCAAAAAATACCCATGTGTAAGAGCTAGCGATGAGCAAATTTTTTCGCCAGGCATGGATTTGCAGCAAATTTCTGCATTTCGCCATTGGCAAACTGTCTTGTGAAACTTCACTAAAAATCCGCCGCGGAAAAATTCGTTGCATGTCAATAAAGTAGCGGCCATGTCAAAAATAGACACGGTTGCGTCAAAATAGATGCAGATGGGTCAAAAATAAGATATGCGTGACAAATTTGTTTCGTGGATTTTTCACTTTTGCTAATTTTTCTGGACTAGATTACTAGTAAGAGCCCTTATATCAACATGCAATTAAGTATTGGGTTCCAATAAACTATAAGTGAATTAACCCATACCATTTGCAATTCTCAAGCAAAAAACACCTCAAAAATCTGTAAAGACGATGATGACTAAAGTTCTAACATGGGGAGGCAGATTTTTTTTTTGTATTCTAGAATATATTTCAGACAGAATAGTCGTGGTTGCTTTCTTTTCTACTTTTCTATACTTAATTATGTTTACTTTGTTATCTTTTTGGTTTAAAAAAAATCAATAAAAAAACATTAAAAAAAAAAGAATATCGTGGTTGTGTTTTGCCAAGAAAAAAAAGAAGTAAACAAATGCGAATCACACTGTTGAATTTTTAATAAACTGGAAAAAAATTTACTTCAGAGACAATTCTTACTGTCTTCTATAGACAATATATTCTTGAATATTCTTTAAATTGGGAAAAAATACAATCTTGAATTATAATAAATCTGCCCTTGTGTGTACCAGTTGGTCTGATAACAAAAGTGCAGTTCTTACAACACAATTTCAATTTGTGACAGCGATACAACAAGAGAGAGGAGCATGTAAGAGAATAAGAGAATAAAAGATGGCTTACCATGACTGACACTGTGCAAAATATGTGCTTCCTGAGTTATATACCTGTCCATTATAAACACAAGAACACTGGCTGCTGGGAATACAGCCAGAATTGCCAATGTCATCCCACAGAGTTCCTTAAAAATAATAAAAAATAAAGTACATTATAAACACTCTTACATTATTATAGCAATTGTAGGTGTTAAAGAGGTGATTCACATTTTATTAATGGGAAGTTAACTACTTTTCAATTGGTCTTCTTTTTATTTATTTTAAAATGGGGGTCACTGACCCCAGCAATTAAAATAATTGCTCTGTGAGGCTATAATTTTGTTGTTATTACTACTTTTTATTACTTATTTTTCTTTTCAGCGACTCTCTTATTGGTATTCCAGTTTCTCATCCAAACCACTGCCTGGTTGCTACTGTAATTTGAACTCTAGCAACCAGAAACTGGAGGGACATTTATGCTACAACGTTACACTGCTACACTGTCTTTCCTGAGGAAACTAGCTATGCACCACTATAGATGCAGATAGATAGATACAATGGGCAAACATATTGCTGTCTATAGAGAGTGGTTTAGCTATGACTAGTAGAATTTTACCTCTCATATACAAAACCAATCAGGGTCAGACTGGGCCGCCAGAACACCGGAAAAATACCCAGTTGGCCCTGGCGGCACAGACCCGATCCCTGTTGGTGCTCCCCCGGCCACAAGTGTCACTTACACTTGCTCAGGGGAGGATATCGGGTGGCAGGGGCCCCTGTGGGGTTTTGGGGGGGCGCAGCAGGGACACCTGTGGGGGATGTGGGTGGCAAGGGCACCCAGTCCAACCCTGAATGCAGCAATTCAATTACCTGCAGGACAAAAGCATCCATCTGTGCAGTGTCTATCACAGGATAATGAGCGGTCAGGGTAGGTACAGGTGTCTGGACAAGAAGTTCCACATTCGCTGTACTCCATGTTGTAGTTACATTGTAAAGCTAGGAAAATATGAAACATTTTGTTATTCAGCATATTTTATATATACATGTTTTACATAATCATTTCCTATATATTCCACCAAATCCAAAGGTATTTTTTTACATGAGATGCAGAAATAAAATACAGATATCCAAGCAAAACTCACGGCACAAATTGGCATTTCTCCAGTTGCTTGGGACCCCCCCAGCATGAGCGCATTGACGGGAATATTCTGTGAATGTATTACAGAGGCAGAACCCAGTTGCATTACTTGAACATCTACATAGATCCTGTACACAAACATTTATGTATGGAGAAGGATCTACAAGGCTGTTGCAGGATGAAAATGCTGCACTGGACAAGACCACGTGGCATATGTTGCTCTGTAAAATAAATTTAACAAAAAAGTTAAAGCTGAATTTTACTTGAATGTTGTTTAAGAAAAAAGTTATTTATACTATATGTAATATTGATATTGTTTCTCTTTGGAGGAACTATGAAGATGTAACTTCATCAAAACTCCCTAGACACCAGTGAAAATTAGTGCTTAGAACAGCAGCAATATGTAATTAGTAAGGTTAATTTACACATGAAAACATACAGATAAGGAAAGTTTCTCGCTCACAATATGCTCATCCTTTCTGCCAAAATATTGGCCCATCTAATACTTTAACGGCTTCCTGTCCAAAGCAATATAATACAGTTGGTATCTAACATATTTGAAGTCATTTAACAATGCTCCAGAAGCAATAGAGCACTAATGTGCACAAACAATTATTGCACTCCTTATTGTTCATTTATTCCAAAGAATAAAAATCTGGAGTGCAGAGTTCAGGTGTAAAGGAGTCTATTCCCTACCACTTGTCATAGGGCAGGCAATAAGGTCTGAGCTCCTTTGCACCTTGTTCCTGGTATTATTCTCTAAACCTATTCTGGAGTGCAAGGATTTGTGGGGGCACATGGAAGGAACAGGGTACAAAATGCGAAATGCATGGTGGTTTATGCCTGGGTTTTTTTTGTAAATGAGCTTTATAGCGTGCAGTACTACTGGAGAAAATCCTTTGTTTGGGATCATAGTTAATACTTTAAATAAAGTCAGAGTTGAACATTATGGTACAAAGCAGATAAGTAAAATACTAACCAAATCAGTGCAGTTGTCCTGAGGAACCTCAAGCACATCTGCACAGGTTTCAGTTGGCCCATTCATCTTCTGCAGATTCCCATATTGATTATCTGTTAACCTAACACCTGTAAAAAAAAACAGATTTTACAAATGGATTTAGAAAGGCATGTAAACAGTGGAATAAAATAAAAGTGATATTTAAAATGCTCTTTATGTATCCTTACTTCTGATTTTACACTACCCATTACCATAGCTGAAATCAGGAGGCAAAATCAAATACAAAGCTAAAATTGGTGATGTTTATAAAAGTTGATTTAAAAAAAAAGTACACCGTTATTTTGCAAGCACCTTAATGCTGGTGTAACAAGTTAAAGTTAATCTGGCTAAGGGTAAATTCTTGACGAAAAAGTGGTGCCCAAAGCAATATCATTTATAGAGGTGTGTATTTTGTGTTCTATACAGAATTTTGCACTACACTTTCATTACATAGCTTTATAAGTACACTTGATTTTACACTGTGTAGCATTGAGCTAATATAGTGATGTGTGGTACATTTTAGCTCCATGTAGCTTTTTAAATATGCCCCATAATTTATATTAATCCATACAGGCTAGCTCAGAAGTGACTTACTGTTAAACATGAATTCATTGTACACAGGAATTCCATTAAAGTCCCCACAAAGACCACAAGTCTGGTTCTGAAATTTTGGATCCAGTTCCAACTAAAAAAAGAGGAATTTGAATTGTAGTTTTATTTCTTAACACAGCTTTCTGTCAAAACTAAAATATTTGGGAAGTACAATCAATAATACATAATATAACTTTTTAAAAATTCTTTTAACTAAAAACTCTTTAAAAAACATTGAAGGTCTGTCATACAAAATTGCTACTAATAGGGATCCTCATTCATTTAACAACTATAAAAGCCTTTGTTGCATCCTTAGGTTGATCCTGTATAGCCTTTTTCAATAAAAGCCTTATTACCAGCCACAGTCAAAGCAACTGGACATGAGTAGTGATGGGCGAAATAATTCGCCAGGAATGGATTAGCGGCAAATTTCCACGTTTCACCAATTTTTTTTGCGAAATGGGCAACAAAATTCGCCGCCGATTTGGACTTGTTGGACATTTATTTTTATACTTTTTTAACTTATTAGCTTGAGTCATTTGTAAACAATTCTAGTATCCATGTAAAGATATGAGAATTATTATCCAAAATGCTTGGGACATTGGATTTTATGAACAAAGGGGTTTTCCATAACGTGGATCAACATACCTTGTTTATTAAATAACATGTAAACAGTAACCAAATACAACACCAATATGGCTTAATGCTGCTTGGTTACATATAAAGAGAAAGCAATTTCAAAATAAATTAAATAAAATAATTTCCTTAAATTTGGAGATTTCTGGATATCAGGTTTCCATGTAATTAAATAAAATGCCCTGTCTCTCTGTATGCATATGCAAAATAAAATACAAAAAAAAGTACCATTGCAGCATCATCTTCATTCCACTTAAATTCCAGACCTGCTTTGGAAATGACTCTGATGTACGGCCCAAGTCTATCAACTTGAATTCCGGACAAACTGTATGGCAGATCAACCCTGGTACAAAATAATTTTAAAAGATTATTTTAATGCCATTATCAGGTTTTACCAGAATCAAAAAGGTATTTATGTGTACAAAAACTTGGGGATAAAAAAAATTTAACACAATATATTGAGGATTGCCTCCCCCATGGTATTAGAATAATATTGTGTCAAGGTGAAAGCTTCTTAAAGGGGCAGTACACCCTCTTGTTCAACATGAGTTTAATGAACATGGCTTGTGCTGAACATACTTGTTTGCCTATTGGTTTAATTAAGAATAATCAATTTTTTTTTTGTTTTTTCTTGAGCTAAACAGGACAAGCAGGGAAACTGCTTCAAGATACTCCATGTTTGAGCTAATAGTAGAAGCTACTTTTTCACGGCTGCTAAATGCCAGAAAATATGCTGCCATAGACAATAGTAAGAATTGCCTCTGCTAAAACACAAATAGAGACAATTATCAGTAAATGATCAGCATTGTCTATCTTAGTAGCCACGACAAGTACCTGCTACTAGTAGCTCCATGTGTCTTCACCCTTATTTTGTTAGTTGTGGTGTGGTTATATAATTATTTTCCTTTAAGAGTGACTTGGAAGATTTTGTTGCCAAGCAAATTAATCTAGGCAATTGGGATTTTAAGATTTACAGTAGGTTTACTATACAATGGGGATCATTCAGAGGGGTTGAGCTTGATGGACTATTATCTTTTTCCAATGAAATCAACGTAACTGTACAAACATGATTTTCAGTTCAAACAGTTCAGGCAATATAGATCCATGTCACCTCAATCCACAGTTAATATGTATTGTTTAAATCAAACCATGTCATTTGAATTAACCTGCACTGAATAATATATATATAAGCAGTATGAATTGCAAGATAAGAACAAAAGAAAAACTTACACTTGGCTATTGAACGTAATGGTATCTTTTGTAAGTTCAATAAATACTCCTTCGATGATCATGCCAATGTGGCTGACTGTAGGTAACCCATTCACAACAGAACGCCTGATCTGAATGTTGAATTCTTCAGTGACACTTTTGCAGTTTGAAGCAAACAAGTAGTTACATTGTCCAGGGAAGTAGAAGATATCACCATCTAAAGCCTTGAAATAGGTATTTCCCCATGTACTGCAAACGTATCCATTGTGGGCAGAGGAACTGCCTAGAAGTCAAAAGTAATGCTTAGACCATGCCTCTTACATCCAGTAAATACATTTAGTATCTACATTTGTATATTTTATCACTAATAAATATTGTAGTCACTTACTTGTGAAAATGGGATTCAAGCTTGGTGAAATAAAGGAATAAGTGCCTGAAATTTAAGAAAATGTATACTTGAAAAAAACTGCACAGAAAAAGAAAAATTGGACAAATAAAAATGTATGAATAAGAAAACTATGATTCTGAATGTCACTTTGTGTTAGTGCTGATGGAGAAGTGCTAGCTTGGGGCTATGGGGCTAAGAGCATGTAAGAAATTCAATCCTGAGACACCATATATCAGTGGTAGAATTAGAGTGTCGTTACCGTTTTGTTGCTAACCTTCTATAAAGCAAATGAGGTGCCTTAGTAGGACAGTATTCTCATTAAAAAATACTCTTATATTTATTTCTTTTGTCTTTCAGTTAGTGTACTTAATAGAAGAGTCATGCCAGCTGCCAACTCAGGCAAAGTCATAACTGTCCCACCACCAACCAGGACAAAAAAGCTTTCTGTTAACATTTTTCTGATTTTTTTTGTATTCTAAGAAAGCTTTTATTGATCAAACTGATAAATTACAGCATTTATATTGGTACATATATATAAATCAAAAGGAGTATGTCATCCTCTTAGGTTCCTTATACATATAAATATATATATATAAATGTATTGCTTTATTTTTTGCATATGAAAGAAGAAAAAAAAAAGATGTAATAGTCAACCAAAGAACGAAGCAAAGAAGAGAACGAGAGAAAGGGAACGAGAGAAGAGTGAGAAAGAGTGGAGGAGTAAAAAGGAGAAAAGATAGACAATTTAAGGTAAGTTTTTTGATGACGTTCTATTTCTACACATATTTTTTCTTTGTTTTGAGCACCAAGATAGGAGACCCAGTGTTGCCATGTCATGATAAAATCCTGCTGTTTTCCTTGTATCGAGAAAGTAATCTCCTCCATAATATATATGTCATTTACACTGGCTATCCATTCTTCAAACAATAGAGGGCTAGTGTCTATCCAATGTCTCCGTATTAGGATTTTTGCTGCCAATATCATTTGTAGCAGGAGGCTATGTTTAAAGGAAAGCTTTGGTATTTCAGTATAATGTAATAATATTAACTGGGGCGGGTTAAATTAGTCTGGCAACCCACTATCTCCTGGAAGGTTGACTGTACTTTATCCCAGAAATTATTCATTCTGCGGCATTATAACCAAATGTGAGAGATGGACCCGGTATCTCCAAGACATCTCCAGCATTTATCGTCTGGATTTAGATGCATTCTAAACATTTGTAGTGGTGTAATGACAATTGCTCTTAAGTTGTTTGTCACCTTGTGTCGTCTATGTCAATGAACTATGGAAATATATTTTCTGTTTGACATCTTAGCAAAAGCACCTTTCCCACAGGTGACAAAACACCTGAAAATACCTTTACATTGCAGATCATGTGAATCGTTGTGTCTAAAGCAGTAGTAAACTATGCGATTGCATAAAAACATATGCATTTTCAACAATTCACCTGGTAATCTGCAATAGGTTTTCAGGCATTTTGTAGCCTGTGATATATATATGAAATAAAGTAAATTTGCCATATATTTGATTGTAATGCTACTAAAAATAGTAGCAAAACTGCTTATGTATAAATACTTTATTCACTTTTTGTTTAAACTGATAATTATAATTAATACTTTACATGGAATAAGTAAATATTTTTTTCTCATTTTGATTACATTGAAATGTTATGTAATGCTATAATTTATGAAGAATTCAATTTTCAGGCATGCCTTCCAATACTTTTTTTCAATACTAATAGAAGTTACTACTATAAAACACATGAAATACTTACCTTGAGCCTGAAGACAGGGAAGCACTATCAAGAGAACATAGAGAGGGTTCCAAATGCCCCTGCTTTTCCCCATTTTTCCTCTGTTCAGTAACTTATTACTGAACTGGGGGGTATTTAGTGGAGGTGCATGTACTGCAGTTAAGCTGACCTTTTTATAGTGGAAGAGCCTGTCTCTAAGTGATGTTACCCCCTAAGAGGTGGAGTCAATTTTGGGTAGATGATGTTGTCAGACATGCTACATGCTCATCATGCATGCTAATCCTTTTCAATCTACATCCAGGATGTTTGTGTTCTGGGAGTTGGATGAGATTTACATTTTCCAGAATGTTTCTTGGGTATGATAAAAAGACTGACAGACAAAAGTAAATGCATATTTTCCTAGAGATACTCTGAATCTTGTTGTCATGCAAGGCATGCAAGCTATGGCACCAGAGAGTCTAACTGGTTTTGTTTTAGTTTCCGCAGTAGAAAAATGATTCATATATTGCAATATATCCTGTAAATTAGATCATCAGTTATAATCAGTGCTTAATGATATCATTTTTGTTCCATGACTCAAAGAAACGTGTGTATAATTATATATAAAGTACCCCCTGTTGTAAAATATGAAAATGAATCAGTCTTCGACCTTGTGCTTTTATGTAGTCATGGGAATTCTGGTTATCCTTATATTTTACAATAGTGGGTTTGTTATTCACTATATAATCTTGAAAAATAACCAAAACAGCTAAGTTATCCAGAATGCTCGGGACCAAGGGTATTCCAGATAGGGAGGGGTCTTTCCGTAATTTGGATCTCCATACCTAAAGTCTACTAAAAAATCAATAAATGTTAATTAAACCCAATAGGATTGTTATGCCCCCAATAAGGGGTAATTATATCTTAGTTGGGATCAAGTACAGGTACTGTTTTATTATTAAAGAGAAAAGGGAATCATTTAACCATTAAATAAACCCAATAGGACTGTTCTGCCCCCAATAAGGGGGAATTTTATCTTAGTTGGGATCAAGTACAGGTACTGTTTTATTATTACAGAGAAAAGGGAATCATTTAACCATTAAATAAACCCAATAGGATTGTTATGCCCCCAATAAGGGGTAATTATATCTTAGTTGGGATCAAGTACAGGTACTGTTTTATTATTAAAGAGAAAAGGGAATCATTTAACCATTAAATAAACCCAATAGGACTGTTCTGCCCCCAATAAGGGGGAATTTTATCTTAGTTGGGATCAAGTACAGGTACTGTTTTATTATTACAGAGAAAAGGGAATCATTTAACCATTAAATAAACCCAATAGGGCTGTTCTGCCCCCAATAAGGGGTAATTATATCTTAGTTGGGATCAAGTACAGGTAATGTTTTATTATTACAGAGAAAAAGGAAATCAGTTTTAAAATTCTGAATTATTTGATTAAAACAGAGTCTATGGGAGATAGCCTTTCCGTAGTTCTGAGCTTTCTAGATAACGGGTTTCCCACGGATCCCATACCTGTATAAACATTATACAGTAAATATCTAATCTGTAAATGACTCCATCTTGAATAGAATCTTGTCTCCATCTTGAATAGAAAACACCCAATTCCCAAGCCTTTAGTTTGCAGCAGTTTTCTGTTATGATGCTTGTACATAAAAGAGGGTGTAAATAATGATTTCAGCTTGTGTATTAGATCGCAACTGATGATGGGACCTAATGTATGTAATCCTTAAAGCTTGCAATCAGAAATGTATTCTGTTAGCTAATAAAGTATAATTGATGGTATTTTGCAATCATCCATGTAACATACCTAATGAAGGTAAAATACAGAGTACCACAAGGGGTCAGAGATGCTGATAATGCCATGTGTTAATTACGCTATAAAAAGGGATATTGCTTAAACACAAACAATTGTGTTGTTATTATATAAACTACACTATTGCCTATGACTAAGTACCTGATGGCGGCACTTTGTGGGGACTCTATGCTTTTTGTGATTTTTTTTAACGATTTTTTTAAACTGACATTTTGAGTTGGGGATACTTATTTGATATGGATATTTGATTTGCCCTTTAATGGGCTGTATCTCATTAACTATGGCCCTTTTTGACTGGCCATTTGGAACCCTTATTAAATATCTACTTAGTCAATGCCTTGTTAAATAAGGCTTTTTTTAAAGAAGAAATCAATGGAGTACTATACATATTTTCCATTTTCTAAAATCCCTATTCATTGCTTACATGGTATGTTCAACTGTCCTTCTACTTGTCAGTTACCAGTCCCTTGCCATTTGCACTGCATACTCAACCTGAACAGTCATAATATCGTATAACAAAATAAGTGTACAGTTCAAATGAGAAGGAACCAGAAGTTGACAGCCCATTCTAGCATATTATGACTGTACAGTGCAAATAAGGGATTGCTAGCTTCACAGCACAAGTAAAGAAAGGCTGGGCAGGAAATAGAATGAAGGTTAAAGCCAGGTTTAATAAAAAAGCTATAAGGTGAGGGTAGCTGATAGCACGACTGAAAGTGGACAGAATGCCTGTACAACCTTGATGCACAGGCAACAAAAAGCTGGTAGGTGAGAGCAGGGGCACCCTAGGCAACCCGTTGGCTACCTCACCCCTGCACCACTTTATCGCACCCCCCCGTGTGGTTTGACGCGCATGCGCAGTTCAGCGAGGGGGCGGGGCGCGCCGCGGTGTGCAATGTGATGCGGCGCGACGCAAAACTGTACTAGGGGTAGGCAGGAGAGGCTGCTGCCTGGTGCCCCCCAAGCTTTGCGCCCTGGGTGAGAGTGTGTTGTGTATTGCAGAAGTGGGAGGTGGCTGGTGGCATCGTCGCACTGGAACCCCAGGGGCCCACCAGAAAACCTTAAACCATGGGCCCACTCTCAAAAATATTTTTCCTCCTTTTCTCATTTAACAACTTTATTCTCCTATTATTTTTAATTACACACTAGCATCTATATATCCATTTATTTTTCCTCTTTGTTCCCATTCAGAAATAGGGAATGACCATGAAGTAGGCCAAATGGTTTGGAGCAGGAGGGCCCACTGACACCTGGGCCCACCGGGAGTTTTCCTGGTATCCTGGTGGGCCACTCCGACACTGGCTGGTAGCTGTACTGCCCTACCTTAATTAATAAAATACCTTAATCAATACACATACATTTATAGTGCTTAATTTTTATTTAAGCAACAATAATTTTATTGAACAACAATAATAATAAATAGTGGCTGGCGAGCCTGTTCAGTTAAAACGACTTATTAAACATTAAAAATAAATATACATATATACAGTATATACTCCTTAATTTTATCAGTATCAGAGAATTTTGATAAAACTGAGAATTTATACACAGTATATATATGATTTTTTAATGTTCAATATAAATGTATATATATATCAGGGGTAGGTAGAAGAGGCATGTGCCTAGAGCGCAACACTTGGGGGGCGCAGGGCACAAACCTCTTCCGCCTAGTTACCCCTAGTTCTGACCCTTCTTTACCTCCGGAGGCTCCAGAGAAAACTTCTGCGCCCTACCAGAGAAAGGCGGAGGAAGGACAAGCTTTCTTGAACTCTCCCAAACTCTTGCAAACTCTCGCGAGAGTTCAGGAAAGCTGTCATGCCCTACCTCAACCTGTCTCCTGTGGGGCACAGCAAATCAATTGCCTTGCCTAGGGCGCAATACTGATTAGTGAATAGTGATTAGAGGGGGGGCTAATCACTGGACAGAATGTTTCTATTGGGACACCAATGCTTGATAATTCTAAATTTTGATTTATTTTTGCTTGGGGAAAAAACTCTAGTATTACTTCTATGATCACAGTGAATTATTGGGAATAGTTAATGTCCACCCTTCCTATATTTATCTACTTTAAAAATGTCCTAGACATGGATTGAAAAGTCAAACTTGGCTTCTAATTGTTTAAAGAAACTTCATTTAGACACACATACACACACATTGCTGACCTCGGTGACCAGTGCTATAAAAGATTGTTTACAGTTTCTCAATTTATAGAACAGTAAAGTAAAGCCACAATTTGCACTCATGACTAATCTCAAACTGACAGATTTTTCACGTTATGAGACTGTCAATATTATACAAGTGAATGAATATCCATGCATGATAAGCATGAACTAAGCAAAAAATCTGTGTTGAAAGCAGGTAACTGAATCCAAAAATTGAATAAAGTTCTTCATTTCTATGAATTCATGGCTGTCTGTGTTTGTCAGCACTGTATTTATAAGACTAGAAGGTGGCTTCAAGTAGGAGCCACCTAGTTTGCCCATGGGCTGCAGGCCCCTGGGTGGCCCAATGTCCAGAATTACATACAGGGCAGCCTTGTGTCTATAGCACTGTTCAAGTTGCAGGGTGCAAGGTAGTGTGATGAAAGTATTTCATGGGTAACATAGGGCAGGGAAAATAAGTATTGAACATGTCAATGTTTTTCTCAGTAAATATATTTCTAATGGGGCCATTGACATGAAATTTACACTAGATATCAGCAAAAACCATAGGAATTCTGAATTCCAAACAAACTCATAAAAAAATCCCATTTACATGAGTTTGTCCTATAGGCTAAAGCTCACCCACTGGGTTTAAAAGCAAAGGATATTAGGATATTAGCTGATCAGATTCCCAACTACAGACCGGTTTTGCCTTTCTTGAGGCTCATCAGTATAGTGAAGGGTCTTCTGATCAGCTTAGGTAGAGTCACTGTGTAGTTTCACAAACAAATCATTAAGGTTGAGGAGACTTCCTCAACCCATGTAAATAGGATTTTTTTTTTAGGAGTTTGTTTGGAATTCACTCCCAGAATTCCTTTTTTTTTATTTGTATCTGTATGAGGTAGTCTCCTCAACCTTAATGATTTGTTTGTAAAAACCCAAAGTGTAGTAAAGTGGAATGACACAGGGGATAAGTGTTGAACACTCTCTCTGAAATGTATCTAATACTTAGTAGAAAAGCCTTTGTTGGTAATGACAGCTTCAAGGTGCCTCCTGTATGGAGAAACTAGTCGTATGCATTGCTCTTCCACACAAACTGTCTTCAAATCATGAAGGTTCCGGGAGCCTGTTCTATGAACTCTGGTCTTCAGTTCTTTCCATACATTTTTAATTGGATTCATGTCGGGTGATTAACTTGACCATTCTAGCAGCTTTATTTTCTTTCTCTAAAAGCAAGTGTGTTTCTTTGGCTGTGTTTTTAGGATTATTGTCTTGCTGAAATGTCCACCTTCATTAAATCTTCAGCATCCTGGTAGATGGCAGCAGATTCTTATCAAGAATGTTCCGGTACATTTCTCCGTTCATCCTTCCTTCAAGTAAATTAATTCTGCCAGTACCCAATGCTAAAAAACAGCCCCACAACATGATGTTGCCACCATCAAACTTCACTGTTGGTATGGTGTTTTTGGGGGGAAGTGCAGTGCCATTTCTTCTCCAAACATGTTGCATGCAATAACATCTAAAGAGTTCAATTTTGTTCTTATCTGACCAGACTATATTCTTTCAGAACTTCATTGGCTTGTCCAAATGTCATGCAGAAAACTTTAAACAAGCTTCAACATGCTTTTTCTTCAGCAGTGGGTCTTGCACGGTGAGCGTGCATAGAGGCCATGCCGGTTGAGTGCATTACTTAACAACTGTAAACAACTGTACCTACTAATCCAAGGTCTTTCTGAAGCTCTCCGTGAGTGATCCTTGGCTCTTGGATAACTCTTCTGATTATTCTTTTAAATCCTCTGTCAGAAATCTTGTGAGAAACACCGGGTCACAGACAATTTAGGGTGAAAATTATGTTCTTTCCACTTCTGGATTATGGCCCCAATGGTGCTCACTTGAACATTCAGAAGCTTAGAAATATGTCTAACCAATGCCATCAGTATGTTTTGCAACAATAAGGTTAAGAAGGTCTTGAGAGAGCTCTTTGCTTTTACCAATCATGAGATGCTTCTTGTGTGATATCTTGCTAATAAGAAACCTTTTTATAGGCCATCAGTTTGGACTAAACCAGTTGATATTAATTTGCATTGATATGGGCAGGATTGCTTTCTAAATACTGATGGATTTCAGCAGGTTTCTTGGCTTTTTTGTAGGCAGGACACTAGAGACCTATAATTTTGATATTTTAGAGTGGGAAATATTTTAAAATGTCAACAACAGGAAGTATATAGGAATAAATAAATAATAGGCAGTAAAGTATTATACACAGAATAGTAGCTGTTTCTTTGGCATTGAGACCTGGTGAAAAATTTCCCTCATCACTAGTCATATACTGTTAAATATGGTAAATGCACAGCTAAAACAGAATGGGCCACATTCATTTCAGTGAGGAAAAGATTTATCACGTGAAAACGAGATTCATTTTGAGATGCAATTCAATTTGGAAAAACTTATCTCACTGTTTATCATGTGAAAACTCTATTGAAGTCTATGGGAAAAAATTTGAACTGATTTAGGGGAAAGGATTTTTCTCCTTGTATTTGACCTCATCTCATTTTCACGTGATTTTTCTAATGCTGCATTTGTGCTTTGCTGAAAATTACCCGAAACAACAGGAAAATTCGCAAAACGGTGAAAAATCCACAAAGCGCATTTGTCACGCAACTTTTTTGTCATGTGCAACTTTTTTGTCACCCACTAGTGATGGGCAAAATGTTTTGCCAGGCATGGATTCACAAAATGGATGAAAAAATTTGCCGCACGTCCAAAATCATTGCAAGAATAGTTGCACGTCCAAAAATTGTCGCAAGAATAGTCGCGAGCATCAAAAGAATTGTCGTCTCACAAATTTTTAGGCGAAGCGAAACGGACATATTCGCTCATCACTATCACCCACATCTTTTTTTTTGCTGTGACTATGCCCAATTTGACACAACCGTGCCTATTTTGACGCAACTTTTTCATGACGTACGACAGATTTTTCTGCTGCGAATTCCGCAGAAGTTTCGTCTGCCGAAAAAAATGTGCTCATCACTACCTAGCAGTGGTTGGAATGAGCAACTGGAATATTATTAGGAAAGGGACTAAATAGAAAGATATGTAATAACAAGTAACAATAACAATAAAAGTGTAGCCTTACATGTTAGTGAACCCCATTTGAAAGTTGAAAATATTCAGAAGAAGAAGGCAAATAATTAAAACATTTTACAAAACAAAAAATTGGTATTTGGTCATATTGTGCGTATTTTCTGCAACATTTTCGAACCTGTGCACCACCTTTTCGTACTTTGCAACAAAATTTGTGCGACAAAATCGTATTGAATACGAAAGTTTCGGATTCATTCAAGCTTCGGTATCGTGACTTTCCTTGGGCCAGGTTTGAGCTGCAGAGTGCCATTGAGCCCTATGGGAGACTTTCCTTGGGCCGGGTTGGAGCTGCAGAGTGCCATTGAGTCCTATGGGAGACTTTCCTTGGGCCAGGTTGGAGCTGCAGAGTGCCATTGAGCCCTATGGGAGACTTTCCTTGGGCCGGGTTGGAGCTGCAGAGTGCCATTGAGCCCTATGGGAGACTTTCCTTGGGCCGGGTTGGAGCTGCAGAGTGCCATTGAGCCCTATGGGAGACTTTCCTTGGGCTGGGTTGGAGCTGCAGAGTGCCATTGAGCCCTATGGGAGGCTATCCTTGGGCCGGGTTGGAGCTGCAGAGTGCCATTGAGCCCTATGGGAGGCTATCCTTGGGCCAGGTTGGAGCTGCAGAGTGCCATTGATTCCTATGGGAGGTTTCCAAAATCATGCACAGAAGGATCAAAGTCGCAAAGGTTTTCCCGCAGTTTATGATTGCTCAATACGAAAATTCTGTGACTTTCGGATCGCCAATACGATATTATCGTGACTATTCCGATTTTTTCATAAGCATTTACGTGATATTTGCGATTATCAGAAATTATCGTATCTAGTGTGAATTTAAGGAATAAAGTGATCTTTTGAAAAATATGTTGATACCTTAATGTTACATTTATGATCTGTACCAATTCATTTTTAATTCCTCAAGAAATGTAACCCTAGTCCTAGGGAGCAGGAAGAATCTGGTAAAAGCATGCTCTTGTGCTTAGTTGTGCTTATAACTAACTCTTTTCATAATTACATAGTAAAGTTGGGCTGAAAAAAGTCCATCAGGCTCTACGCCTCCCAATGAACCCCAGTGCACACATATATATATATATATATATATATATATAACAATACCTAGCTATGCCAACTAACTGTATATATTAAGATTACAACAGCATTGGATATCAAGGAATTAATAGAATCTGTCATCACAACATCACTAGAAAGGGCATTCCCCAACCTCACTGCCCTCACCGTGAAAAATCACCTATGCTGCTTCAAATGGAAACTCCTTTTCTCTAAACTAAAGGGGTGGTCTCTGGGGGGCTGATCGTTTTTATTGGGAAAAAAGATTCCCCGCTATCTATCTATAATATCCTCTAATGCACTTGTACAGATTAATCACTTTTTCTATACAGAAACCAACCACAACCTTGACTATCTTTCCTCATAGATTAAATTCTTCACCCCTTCTAGCAGTTTAGTTGCACATTTTTGCACTAGGAAGCAGGAAATTAGGTTTGATTGTGCAGCAGTTTTTGAAGAAAGCTGAGGAGAAAATGTTCAATATCTGTAATGGAATACATTGCCTCATAATGACTTAAGCACTATCAAGAGGCAGGTCCAATCAGATTCAATATTCACTACTTAAGGTGCCAGTCACCCACATACATACAGTGGGAACTTCAGCTTCAAATACTTTATATACAATGAGAGGCAATGATTCCTGGCACCAGAGATCCTCTGTACTCTTCCAATAAGCAGGTTACCTGAAGGCTGAAGGTTTTAGCTTTGTATAGAACAACACGAACTGAAATAGTTTGCATTGCTAAGAATGCTCCCATGCCCCAACTAGTGGTAGTAATGAGAATAGCACCCAAGCAGGAGAATAGAACCAAGACATCAGGACTCATAGAGATGACACCAAGTAGAAGAAACAATAGCTTACCCCTAAAGCTGCCCCATTGCACTCACTTGTTTTCTATAGAAGTTGCCAAACAGATGCAGTTACACATGCATGAAAATTCACCAGTGACAATGAGTACTAGCACCATGTCAGGCATCTGAGACCTGTATGTCATTTTTGCTTTATTCTATTACCCTGTAATCAGACATGGGGATAAAGGATAGAATCAGTCAGTACTGAGAAATGTGTTTATTGTTTCCAACTAGTGATGGGCGAAAAAATTCACCAGGCATAGATTCGCGGTGTATTTCCACATTTCGCCATTGGCAGATTTTTTTCGTGGAACGGGCAACAACATTTGGCACCGAAAAATTTACTGTGCATCCAAAAATTGTCGCCCGTGTCAAAAGAATTGTTGTGAGCGTTAAAAAAACGTATTGTCGTGCATCAAAAGAATTGTCTCTCTCATCAAAAGAATTGTCTCTTGCATCGAAAAGAATTGTCTCTCATCAAAAGAATTGTCTCTCATGTCGAAAAGAATTGTCTCAAGTCGAAAAGAATTGTCTCTTGCGTCGAAAAGAATTGTCTCTCATCAAAAGAATTGTTGTCTCTTGCGTCGGAAAGAATTGTCTCTCATCAAAAGAATTGTCTCTTGCGTCAAAAAGAATTGTCTCTCATCAAAAGAAAAGAATTGTCTGTTATCAAAAGAATTGTTGCGCAACAATTTTTTTTGCCGCTCAATATTTTCCACGTTACGCTAATTTTTCGGTGAAAGGGGACTAGTTCTCTCATCACTATTTCCAACTCCAATTACCAAGTAAAAAAAACATGGAGACAGATTTACATAGATCAGGTAGGACTCTTATGGGAAGATTCTTTTGTATTTTAATGCAGCCACTGGTGTGGAGAGTTGAGGACATTTTTTTATTGAACTTTATTGCTTTAAGGTTAGTGACAGGGGTGCTGCTGCCATGAGGCGAGTTGAGAAACCCTTCAAGTTACCAGGGGATGGCAAAAAAACACTCCTGCTAACTTTAGGAGCTGAATATCTGCTTTTTAACGCACTAGCGATGCGGCCCCCTCTAGGCCCCCTCCTGCGCAGTAAAGGTAAGCGCAGGGGCCGAGGGGGACCCAGCATCAGGAAAGCCGCCTTAGGTGGCATAAGGTCTAGAAACACTGCTGCTAGTAACATACTGTATGGGGTGGACTCTCTGCCTGCTGGTAAAAGCAGGCCGATAATCTATCCCTATACAAGCAATTTTGTGACAAATTCCACCTGGTGTGGCTGCAGCGCGGCAAAAACAATCACTCCAGGTACAGCCATAACTATCAGAAGTCTGATCAAATTCTCGGCCTGCCCCATGTGGCACTAGTCTAATAATGCAACCCTGATTTTGCCGAAAAATGACAGAACATATGCAGAACAGAGGTGTCACGCAACTTGTTTTGACGTGGCCATGCATATTTTGACATGACCGTGACTTTTTTTGACGTGCGCCAAATTTTTTTGCAGCAAATTTTCACTGAAGTTTTCCAAAACAATTCACCAATGGGAAAATGTGGAAATTCAATTTGAATTCATGCCTGCCGAAAAAATTGCTAATTACTATTAATCTTGTTATGTTAAATTATTAGTCAGTATGAGATTTGTAATCCAACAATGATTAAGAAAGGTATGGTTGAGCATGGCAGTACTATGTACTTGGAAGGTTCAGCAGATCATATCCTTTCTTTAATTATTTAATGATTGCCTAATTCTAATCAAATATTTCTGGAGCATGGGTGGAGCGACTTATAGCATGAAGCAAAATCCTGGGGAAAATGATTGAAGTCTAAAAAAAAACTTCCAAAGAAATTTCTCAACCAATTTTCCACACTACCTATCGAATATAACCAAAACCATATTTAGCAATAATGTAAGTTTTTTTTTTTTATCTAAATCTAATAAATCTAATACCCTTTGCCAGAGCCTCTGTCTTTTTACACCATCAACACCCACTTTTCGCCAGGCACGATTTCGCAGCAAATTTTCACATTCCGCCATTGGCGAATTGTTTTGTGAAACTTCTGTGAAAATTCGCCGCTGAAAATTTTTTCGCCCGGAAATGTATTTGTCGCGCATCAAATTGGGTGCGGTTGCATCAAAAAAGGGTGCGGTCGCGTACAAAAAAGGCATGGTCACATCAAAAAGGGCACGTCCGCGTCAGAAAAGGGCGCTGTTGCGTCAGACATAAGAACTAAAGATAAGGCTTGTGACCATTTCAAATATTCTCCCTTGTGGAGCTTTAACATTAAGCTTCCCCACTAGCCTGGGACTAATGAAGAATATGATGTTATTAGGAAATACCCAAATCTTGAAGTGTAAGACACACAACCTACCCACTGAAGCTAGACTAGTCAGATGAGATTTTTTTCAGAAAATTCATATCTGCAAACAATGGAACAGTTTCTTAGCAGAGGCTTTTTGAACTTTTACCTACCCACATACCAACACACTCACACAAACTACTCAGGGTGAGCTAAATCTAATCTATCTGAGCATAATACATAAAATGAATAAAGGTAGTGAATTGCTCTCTGAAAGTGCTAAAGTAGAAATTAATTTAAGTAAGTAATAATAAGTATTTTTTCACATGAGTGTTACAAAAATTACTTTTTAACTGATGGAAAGGGTTCTAGAAATTGTAATCGAGTATTACAAATATTATACATATCAGGTAGTATAAATCAATTGATATATAAGCACTCAATATAAACTCTAAGCTCAAAGAAACTAGTAGTTTTTTCTTCGACAGATATGGGTGGCCCAATTTTTGGAAAAGCACAAGGGATTTCTCTGGGTGATGTAATAGCCTTATGAAATTCACTAGTTTTCTAGCCTCTATGAAACTCACTAGGACTCCAGGGAGCCTGCTGTCCACATGTTGAATTGTTCATCTCAGAACCCTTGGTTGGTGTACTATTGGCCCGCTGGTGCAAAAATCAGTGTGCTGCTTAGACTTTCATTGGTTTCATGTCTCACCTCATCCACCATACTGACAAGAATGATGAAACGCAAGGGAGATCTTTTATTTCTCATCCACCCTTTCTGTGCACCAGGAGAGAAGATGGGCTTACCTACTATCAGGACACTCCCCTAACTACCAACTACTGGATTCATTCCTATGGGTAGGGGAAAAGGCTTGGTATTGCTAGGGGACAGAAGGTAAAAACCAAAGCAACTTTGTTTATATGAACTATAATAGTGCCCTTGAAGCAAAAACTCAACTTTTTTTTAATTACTATTTTTTTGGTGTTACTGTTCCTTTTAGGACTTGGCATATATAAACATTTACCTCTTATATATAGATCTGTCCATTTATTTCGTTCTGTCCATTTATTTATCCTAGTGTTAATGTGTTCCTTTGGTTTGTATGTAAGCAGAGTGAATTGTATAAGGTAGTGGGCAGCCCATAGTACTTAAAATGGACAGATTTCACAGAATGGCTATAATGAAAAATCCCCTGGGATTACATTACATTAACATTTATTTATAAAGCGCCAACATATTCCGCAGTGCTGTACAATAAGTGGGTTTCATACATTGGACATACAGAGTAACATATAAAGCAATCAGTAACCGATACAAGAGGTGAAGAGGTGGCCCTGCCCAAAAGAGCTTACAATCTACAAGGAGAAAGGGTTGAGACACAAGGTGTGGGAATGGGCATGACCAGAGTTGTGAGAGGTGGGGCACAGGGTATTGCTAAACTAGATTAGGGTAAGCTTCTCTAAATAAATGTGTTTTTAGAGATCTCTTGAAGGCAGAGAGATTGGGAGAAAGTCTGATAGTTTGTGGGAGCGAATTCCAGAGAAGGGGGGCAGCCCTTGCAAAGTCTTGAATGCGAGCGTGTGAGGAGGGAATGAGAGAGGAGTTGAGGAGCAGGTCAGTAGAGGAGCATAACAAGCGGGTTGGATAGTACCTAGAGATGAGTTCAGAGATGTAGGGTGGGGCAGAGTTATGGACTGCTTTAAATGTGAGGGATGCGCTCAGAGATGTCCTATGTGCTCTCCATGAATTTACACTTAAAAAGTAAATATTATATAAAGCAAGAGAAGTGAAAAATATATCATAAGTAAAATAACATTGTACAAAGATTGTATCTTGGAAAATGCTAAAAGGAGACTTCTAAGGGTGAAGACACACAGAGCTACTAGTAGCAGCCCTTTTTGACGCGACCGCGTCCAATTTGACGCTCGACAAAAAATAATTACCTGTGGCAAATTTTTCCGGAATTTTCACAGAAGTTTCACCAATTAGCCAATGGTGAAATTATCACTAAATAATAATGTAGCCTAATCTAACTAGGAAAGTAGTCCTGGGATTCCCAGTCCTAAACATAGAGCTTTTCTTCCATATCCTTGTACCCCACATCTTTTTATGACCCATAAGCAGCATCACACAACTTAATGGTATTCCCCCTGCTGCATCATGGGACCCCCATTATTACACTACACTGTCCAACAAACTCACAAAAACCCATAGCAATTACAACCTTTATTCACACTGCCTCAGAGAACTACCACCATTGAAAATCTTTCTCTACTACTCATTATATCAGACCAAGGACAATCCTTTCCCTATCTAGTGTTCTTCTGACTTTCATGCTAAGGGGATGTGCTATTGGAGGCCAAGGGAAAGGTTCAGGTATATGAGCCTTGGAGGGTATTTTATGTGTCCACCCATTTGCAAAAGCTCATAAGAAGACTTCCCTACCAAATGTGTCAAGCATCCATGATTCAATAAACTTTTCATGATTGTCTTCTTCAGACTGGTCTGAAAAGTTGTTGGCACCCAGCCAGGTTATCTGATTAATTTGCACATGAATCTATGACCTAGTTAAGCTGTGAGGTGTTTCTCTCTCTCAGCTTTTAAAGGTTATTCTTAAAGGGGACCTGTCACCCTAAGATATAATTCCAAATCATGTTAGTTGAGCAGAAAATATACTTATACAATATAGATTTTTTTTTTTCTCCAGTTTTGGAATCCACAGTCATAGAAAGTAGACAGGAGCCATTTTGTGGGCACTGTTACTAAGGCAAGTTTTGTATTACCCCAAAATCTTGTGTATGCGCTAAAAGAGGGGACCATGTCCATGCACAGGCAACAAAATTATGGACTGTGAGGAGGGAGGGAGAATGTGAGGAGTGGAATTACATCTAGGAGTTGCTAAAAATGAAAGTAACTGCCTTCCCCCCTCTATGCCTCAGACATAGAGGCGGGACAGGCAATATATGATTGACAACTCAGATTTTTAAATACATTTAAAACAGTTATGGATGTTTTAACTAAAAAAAGAATTTGGGTTTCATGTTTAATTTGCAAAAGACTTTTATTATACAGCTTGTGTGTGGGTGACAGGTCCCCTTTAATATTCAATAGGTTGTCTAATAGTGTAGGCTCTGATGTTATAGGAATATCCAGTATTAGATCTGCAGTATTCTAGGCAGTTGGAGAGTTTGCAGAATGGTCATGGGAACCATCTTGAGTTTTCTTTTTTCTTTGCCCTCTGGAGTAATGGCTCACAGTTTTGGTCTCAAGGCTCCATTTTTATGGTGGAGGTGTCAGTGATACTTTCCAGATTTGCAGTACTGGAACATAGCAAAGGTCATATACATCTGATCATGTTTAGCCCCAGGTAACACCCACTCTATAAACTGTATGTTTCAAAAAGAGTCAGTCTTCCCAAGAACATCAGTACAGTGGCTTATAGGTTATCACTGTTGTTTTATTATTCTGGGTTTAACCACGGTACTGCCTGCAAGGTGTTCATCTGTGTCTGTATTGGATCCTACTGGTATTCCATTTTCTTTCTAGTACTGGCTAATTAATAGGCTCCTGATGATATTAACCTTTGTGTAAATGACTGTAAGCTTAACTGGGGCAGGGACTGAATGACTAAGCACTCTTAAAAACTACAGGGTTGCTACCTCTGCATAGGCTCCATATGATGTCACTGACTGCTTACTGCAAGAGAAGCGAATCTTAAAAAAAATTGGGAGAATGCGGTAGGCTAGGGAGACCACGTGGAGGGAACCAAAATCGTGTAACTCCCGAAAAAATAGCGGGGTTTAACAGCTCTGAAAATCAATTATATACAGGTCCTTTTCAAAAAATTAGCATATTGTGATAAAGTTCATTATTTTCTGTAATGTACTGATAAACATTAGACTTTCATATATTTTAGATTCATTACACACAACTGAAGTAGTTCAAGCCTTTTCTTGTTTTAATATTGATGATTGTGGCATACAGCTCATGAAAACCCAAAATTCCTATCTCAAAAAATTAGCATATCATGAAAAGGTTCTCTAAACGAGCTATTAACCTAATCATCTGAATCAACAAATTAACTCTAAAAACCTGCAAAAGATTCCTGAGGCTTTTAAAAACTCCCAGCCTGGTTCATTACTCAAAACCGCAATCATGGGTAAGACTGCCGACCTGACTGCTGTCCAGAAGGCCATCATTGACACCCTCAAGCAAGAAGGTAAGACACAAAAAGAAATTTCTGAACAAATAGGCTGTTCCCAGAGTTCTGTATCTAGGCACCTCAGTGGGAAGTCTGTGGGAAGGAAAAAGTGTGGCAGAAAACGCTGCACAACGAGAAGAGGTGACTGGGCCCTGAGGAAGATTGTGGAGAAGGACCGATTCCTGACCTTGGGGGACCTGCGGAAGCAGTGGACTGAGTCTGGAGTAGAAACATCCAGAGCCACCGTGTACAGGCGCGTGCAGGAAATGGGCTACAGGTGCTGCATTCCCCAGGTCAAGCCACTTTTGAACCAGAAACAGCGGCAGAAGCGCCTGACCTGGGCTACAGAGAAGCAGCACTGGACTGTTGCTCAGTGGTCCAAAGTATGTCATTCGGAAATCAAGGTGCCAGAGTCTGGAGGAAGACTGGGGAGAGGGAAATGCCAAAATGCCTGAAGTTCAGTGTCAAGTACCCACAGTCAGTGATGGTCTGGGGTGCCATGTCAGCTGCTGGTGTTGGTCCACTGTGTTTTATCAAGGGCAGGGTCAATGCAGCTAGCTATCAGGAGATTTTGGAGCACTTCATGCTTCCATCTGCTGAAAAGCTTTATGGAGATGAAGATTTCATTTTTCAGCATGACCTGGCACCTGCTCACAGTGCCAAAACCACTGGTAAATGGTTTACTGACCATGGTATTACTGTGCTCAATTGGCCTGCCAACTCTCCTGACCTGAACCCCATAGAGAATCTGTGGGATATTGTGAAGAGAAAGTTGAGAGACACAAGACCCAACACTCTGGATGAGCTTAAGGCCGCTATTGAAGCATCCTGGGCCTCCATAACACCTGAGCAGTGCCACAGGCTGATTGCCTCCATGCCACGCCACATTGAAGCAGTCATTTCTGCAAAAGGATTCCCGACCAAGTATTGAGTGCATAACTGAACATAATTATTTGAAGGTTGACTTTTTTTGTATTAAAAACACTTTTCTTTTATTGGGCGGATGAAATATGCTAATTTTTTGAGATAGGAATTTTGGGTTTTCATGAGCTGTATGCCACAATCATCAATATTAAAACAAGAAAAGGCTTGAACTACTTCAGTTGTGTGTAATGAATCTAAAATATTTGAAAGTCTAATGTTTATCAGTACATTACAGAAAATAATGAACTTTATCACAATATGCAAATTTTTTGAAAAGGACCTGTATATATACTGTATAGCAGCATGGTTGGAAAAATCATAGATGGAAGGTATATCCTTCCCAGAATCCTCTATAAGCACAGAGGGTTGTGAAATTGAGGGTCTGTGCAGCTGTGAAGGCTGATTAGCCTCACCTGTAGTTAAATGGTGGCTCCAAGAGTAGTGTCTCTCTGCTCTGTTTTGGGAGAGAGGTGAGCACTGGGGCTGCAGTGTAGAGCTTATACTGTTTGTAAGTGTTTTGGGGACAAGAACTGTTGGCTGCACAGTTACCTCTTAGTCTGAGGAATCTTTATTCACAAGAGGTGGATATCCTAGCTAGAGATGTAGCGAACTGTTCGCCGGCGAACTAATTCGCGCGAACATCGGGTGTTCGCAAGTCCGCAAATTCGCGAACTTTTCGTGATGTTCGCAATTTGGGTTCGCCGGCACCGAAAAAATCGCAAAACTTACGATAACGGTACGAATGCTCCGAAAAAGTCGCAAAACTTACGATAACGGTACGAATGCTCCAAAAAAGTCGCAAAACTTACGATAACGTTACGAATGATCCGAAAAAGTCGCAAAACTTACGATAACGTTACGAATGATCCGAAAAAGTCGCAAAACTTACGATAATGTTACGAATGATCCGAAAAAGTCGCAAAACTTACGATAACGTTACGAATGATCCGAAAAAGTCGCAAAACTTACGATAACGTTACGAAAGCTCCGAAAAAGTCGCAAAACTTACGATAACTTTACGAAAGCGCCGGAAAATACGAAAAAGTCGCAAAATTACCGATCATTTCGAAAAACGGCGTGTGTCAATTTTTCAGAGGTTTTTGCCCTTGATCCCCCTCCTGCATGCCACTGTCCAGGTCGTGGCACCCTTTAAACAACTTTAAAATCAGTTTTCTGGGCAGAAATGGCTTTTCTAGGTTTTAAAGTTCGCCTTCCCATTGAAGTCTATGGGGTTCGCAAAGTTCGCGAATATTCGCAATTTTCGGCGGAAGTTCGCGAACAGGTTTGCGAACTTTTTTTTTGAGGTTCGCTACATCCCTAATCCCAGCAGCAAGGACCAGCTACTATTTGCTATCTTAAATACTTGGGATTGAGGTGTTGCTGAGAGAGCCCAGGGATTCTACAAAGGACTGTACTTATGTTGGTTTAACCTGCCCAAATGGGGCTGTTTGTGTCTTCTGAGAAGGAAGACTGCTATTTATCGATATTGGGATATCGACTTTATTAAATCACATTTTTAATAAATCAAATTTATTTAACACAACAACTTTGGCAGAAACTGAAGGTTCATACGAACTTTCAGTTTCTGCCAAAGTTGTTGTGTTGAATAAATTCACACACCAGATCTCAGTTTGAAACCCTTGAGAAACTTGCCCAGACATCAGAGCCCAGCAAGTTACCGGGGGCAGCAAAAATCCGATCCTGGTAACTTAAAAGGCCAAAATTCTGATTTTTTAAGTGTAATTTTGGCTCCTTTAGTGCTCTCTGCACTAGCGATGCACACCCCCTCGCCCCCCTCTGACGCGAAACAGGTAAGCACGGTGGGAGCAAGGGGGGCAGCATCAACTTGGTCACCTCAGGTGGCTAGGAACCCTTAGACGGTGCTGCTTCTACCTAAAGAACTACTGTAAATTCCCAATATATATATATATATATATATATATAGAGAGAGAGAGAGAGAGAGAGAGAGAGAGAGAGAGAGACAGAGAGAGAGAACAAGTAACAGAACACTTTACTATAAGATTGTTGTAAACATGGAACTTTAACAAACAAAGGTAGAGGGCTATAAGAAGGTTGTGTTCCCAAGAGTATATAAAACATAACTACACATATTACATATAATTTTCCCTAAATACTGGAACAAATACTAAATAAACATGTAGCAGGAACACCTGTACTGCACTAGTGAATACAAGGAATACAGCTAAACTTCTTGTTTGGATAAGAGTGTTTGCCACAGTTAATGAACCAATTGATGACGCACTGTGACATAGACAAAGGAGACATACTGTATACCCATACATTTTTACCGCTAGCAATGTTTATCTGGTCAGTCAATTTTTTTCCAGTTCAGCTCCTTGTTCACCTGCAATAAACCATAAATACCAGTACTCAGATGCTGATTGTCTTCAGAAAAACTTAAATTATTTGAACTGTTTATATTTAGTAATGAGTCTCTGTGCATTTTACTATTTCTCTCTGCAGAATTATCCACATCCATTCTGTAGCCTGATGCTATTCCACTGTATAAGCCTCTTTCTGTTCACCTCTTCTATACTTGAGATAGGTAGTGGGGGGGGGGGCACTGTGAGGTGGGGGTGCTTCTAAAGTTTTTCTAGCTGCCCAGAAGCAGGGCCAGAACTATGGGTATTCAGAAGAGGCAACTGCTTAGGGCACAACGATTGGGGGGCAACAGGCAGGAACCTCTCCTGCCTACCCCTAGCCCAGGCTCCCTTCTCTTGTCCCTGCCAGTTGTCATTACAGGGTGGGGGCAATGACTCCCTCCGAGGTGGCCAACCAGGTTGCCTAAGCCCGGTCGGCCCAGAAGACACAGACTAAGGTGTGCCACTGTGCATTCAAATGAGTATTACATTTCATTCCCAGGAAGCATTAGTGCCTTCCCAGAGACATTTGAAGTAATTAATGAGGCATGGACACAGGGCAAATGTAAACAGGAAGCTTAGCTCCTAAAGTAAGATGAATTCCTTGGAAGCAAGGTTGCTTTAAATTTTCTTGTATTTATTCAATGGATTTCCAATCACACATTACACATTACACAATAGGGGCCTATTTATTAAGTATGACAGGTACGAATTACAAACAAATTGTATTTGATCGTACTGTGCATATTTTCTGCAACTTTTTTTCGTATAGTCGCGCAACTTTTTCGTACTTTGCGTCAAAATCGTATTGTTGTGCCGAGTACGAAAGTTTCGGATTTATTCAAGCTTCGGTATTGTGACTTTCCTTGGGCCAGGTTGGAGCTGCAGAGTGCCATTGAGCCCTATGGGAGACTTTCCTTGGGCCAGGTTGGAGCTGCAGAGTGCCATTGAGCCCTATGGGAGACTTTCCTTGGGCCGGGTTTGGAGCTGCAGAGTGCCATTGAGCCCTATGGGAGACTTTCCTTGGGCCAGGTTGGAGCTGCAGAGTGCCATTGAGCCCCTATGGGAGACTTTCCTTGGGCCAGGATGGAGCTGCAGAGTGCCATTGAGCCCTATGGGAGACTTTTCCTTGGGCCAGGTTGGAGCTGGCAGAGTGCCATTGAGCCAAGGGAGACTTTCCTGGGCCGGGTTGGAGCTGCAGAGTGCCATTGAGCCCTATGGGAGACGTTCCTTGGGCCAGGTTGGAGCTGCAGAGTTGCCATTGAGCCCTATGGAGACTTCCTTGGGCCAGGTTGGAGCTGCAGAGTGCCATTGAGCCCTATGGGAGACTTTCCTTGGGGCCGGGGTTGGAGCTGCAGAGTGCCATGAGCCCTATGGGAGACTTTCCTTGGCCAGGTTGGAGCTGCAAAGTGGCCATTGAGCCCTATGGAGGCTTTCCTTGGGCCAGGTTGGAGCTGCAGAGTGCCATTGAGCCCCTATGGAGACTTTCCTTGGCCAGGTTGGAGCTGCAAAAGTGCATGAGCCCTATGGGAGGCTTTCCTTGGGCCGGGTTGGAGCTGCAAAGTGCCATTGAGCCCTATGGGAGGCCTTTCCTTGGCCAGGTTGGAGCTGCCAAGAGTGCCATTGAGCCCTATGGGAGACTTTCCTTGGGCCAGGTTGGAGCTGCAGAGTGCCATTGAGCCCTATGGGAGACTTTCCTTGGGCCGGGTTGGAGCTGCAGAGTGCCATTGAGCCCTATGGGAGACTTTCCTTGGGCCAGGTTGGAGCTGCAGAGTGCCATTGAGCCCTATGGGAGACTTTCCTTGGCCAGGTTGGAGCTGCAGAGTGCCATTGAGCCCTATGGGAGACTTTCCTTGGGCCGGGTTGGAGCTGCAGAGTGCCATTGAGTCCTATGGGAGACTTTCCTTGGGCCGGGTTGGAGCTGCAGAGTGCCATTGAGCCCTATGGGAGACTTTCCTTGGGCCAGGTTGGAGCTGCAGAGTGCCATTGAGCCCTATGGGAGACTTTCCTTGGGCCAGGTTGGAGCTGCAGAGTGCCATTGAGCCCTATGGGAGACTTTCCTTGGGCCGGGTTGGAGCTGCAGAGTGCCATTGAGCCCTATGGGAGACTTTCCTTGGGCCAGGTTGGAGCTGCAGAGTGCCATTGAGTCCTATGGGAGGCTTCCAAAATCGTGTACAGAAGGATCAAGGTCGGAAAGGTTTTCCTGCTGTTTACAATCGTTCAGATATGAGAATTTTGTGACTTTCGGATTGCCAATACAATATTGTCATGACTAATACGATTGGTTCATATGCATTTTCGTGATATTTGAAATTTCGTATTTAATCCGAATTTTTCCCAATTCGGGATTCAAACTCGTACTGTGATGAATAGACCCCTACGTCGTACTTTTTGCAATGACTACGATCATTTCGGAATTCATTCAAGCTTCGGTATTGTGACTCACTTTTCACCAGGTTGGATCTGTCGAGTGCCATTGAGTCCTATGGGAGGCTTCCAAAACCAGAAAGGTTTTCGTGGTTTAACAAATTTTTTGGTATGAAAATATTGTGTCTTTCCGATTGCAATTATGATATTTCCGTACGACTGATAAAAGCATTTTCGGGACATTTTAGAACATCAGAAATTATTGTGTTTACTCCGAATTTTTACCATATCATGTTTTAAGCCCCCCAAATTTTGGATTTTTGTAAATGGGCCCCATAATGTGTATAATAGAAAAGTAATAGAAATGTATTGATAATACAGTCACTTATGCCGTTTGACTACATGCAGGTGAGACTCATTTAAAGAAACACAAAAGCCCCAAAATGAAATGTTTCCATTTATTTATCTACTCAAAATATGGTATAGGAGTCATTAGGAGTTAGCGATCAAATGGGAATTATTTCTTTTTCTTGAAATATCCAAATATACCGCTTTTTCCTCACATTTGCATTTTGGTTTGGGGCCACACAGATGTATCTGTCCAATACCACGAATATGCTGCCAGTGATTTTCTTATTGTTTTAAAGTTATATGAGCAACATAGAGAACATTTGGTATCATGATAAGGAATAGGCTTATAATAGCCGTGGTTGTAGGAAAACACGTCTTTTATTATGTAAATTTATCTTATTACAATTTTACAATGATTAGAATCAGCTGAGTATGTAGTAGGTAATTCTGCCCTCGTGTTAATTGCAGTTGGCTCTTCAGGTTTACTAAATATAAAACAGGTATTACAGACAAAGTAACGTGGCGGAGAAATGCTTATTTTGGCCCCTACTACACTGTGTGTGGCAGTTGTAACTTTTTTTTGTATATTCTTTATTTTCAGTTTTGTATATATACAGTACACATCAGAACTGAACCGCTTTTTACCATGGGCATAATAAACACTTCATATATTGAGATGAGACGGATATGCTTAGATTATTTGCAATCATACATGACATTATACCAGTTTACATAATGTTCTGCTTTAACACGATTATTTACAGTAGCTTTTTAGTATTTATTATACTTAGTTAAGCTGTGACGGTGTTGTCTCCTGTTACTGTCTTTATTACCCAGTTGCTGTCTGATATGGTACTGAAGGAAAAAAGAATGGTAAGAAAAGGAGGGGGGGGAGGGGATAAGAGAGAAAAGGGAATAACTTTTTCCTGAAACCAGAGAATGGAAGGGGAAGAAGAATATCCATAACAAGGGGAACAGAACTTGGAAGTGCTCAGTCGCTCAGCCGCTCCGTTGTTGACCTCATATCGTTTCCGGTAGTTAACGTTAGACCTTTTCATGTTTTTCTTAGTAATGCTCCTAGTCCGGTTTCATTCATTTATCTTTATATGATTCTAAGAACATGACCCATGGGGACCATGTCAAGACAAATTTGTCTGGTATCCCTTGGACATTGCTAAGTAGTTCTTCCATTTGCATTACATTTCCCATCTCTTTAACCCATTCACTTATAGTTGGGGGGATAGTGGATTTCCAGTGGTGTGGTATCACTGTCCTGGCAGCCCCCAAGCAGTAGCCTTAGAGGGACCTTTTATATTTGGTAACTGAACCTGGAAGGATTGAGAAGATGCCTATCAAAGGGTCGGGTTTCATGTCTAGGCCTGTGCAGGAGTTAATAACCTTGAATATTTGTTGCAGTTGTAACTTTTAATCCTCCTGTTACTGTGTACATGTACAGTATGTATTTATGTATATATGTATGTATGTATGTATGTTTAAAATGGTGGTACTAGGACACGTGGCACTGTACAGTTTTACAATATAGAAAAGTACACACACAGGAAAGACAACATACATACTAAATTATTGTAAATAAATCAGTATACATATACAAAGATTAAGTGCTATGTGGTGTAAAAGACACAATTGGTAGGAAATCCCTGTCCTCTAGAGCTTACAGTGGGAGACTGGGAACTGGCCCAAGACTGGGCAGGTAGTATTCTAGTGCTCCTAAAGGTTGAATCTGAGTTTGGTTTTGAAGGGTTTCAGAGACTGTTCTGTTCAGGAAACAGAAATTCCAGAGGTAAGGAGCAACATAATTAAGGTTAAAGATGAGAGATATAAGCAAAGTTTCATAAATTTTAATAAAAAATTTGTAAAAAAAAAAAGATGGCACTGAGTGTGGATGACATGAAAAAAAAGGTGGCTTTGAGAGGAGTGGAGAAGATGTCTAGGAGACAAGTGATGTAATATAGTGAGAAGAAGACAAGTAAAAGGCTTTGAATGTTAGCAGAAGGATTTTGTATGCTTTCCTTTGCTTAGAAGGCAGTCATGCCAGAGCTTTTGCAAGGGGATAAACAGGTTCATGCTTAGGAGAGAGCAGGAGGATCCTAGCAGCAGAGTTGAAGATTGATTGTAGGGGAGAGATGAGAGTCTGGGAGACCTGTTAGTAAGAGGTTGCAATAGTCTAAGCGGAATAGGATAGATTAGTACTTAAGCAGTCATGTGTTGAAGAAAGAGGAATGTCTTTGCAATATTACAGAGGAAAAAGTGGCAGGTTTTGGCAGTGGCATTAATATGATTAGATAAGGATAGTTTTTTTGGCAAAGATAATCCCAGACAGAGAGCCAAATTAACAGGGTTAATGGTTATGCCATCTGTAGTAAAAGAAGGAGCAGGCCATGTCTGGGTGGAGAGACCATGAGTAGTGATGAACGAATCTGTCCTGTTTCGCTTTGCCGAAAAATTTGCGAATCTCTCAAAAGATTGGCGAAAAAGATGCTGCTGCAAGAATGCCTCATTCTGGATAGAGTTACTTCGCCCATATATTACAGGTATCAGACCCCTTATCCGCAAACACATTATCCAGAAAATTCCAAGTTACGGAAAGGCCATCTCCCATAGACATTATAAGCAAATAATTCAAATTTGTAAAAATGATTTCCAAACGATTCCCTTTTCTCTGTAATAATAAAACAGTACCTGTACTTGATCCCAACTAAGATATAATTACCCCTTATTAGGGCAGAACAGCCCTATTGGGTTTATTTAATGGTTAAATGATTCCCTTTTCTCTGTAATAATAAAACAGTACCTGTACTTGATCCCAACTAAGATATAATTACCCCTTATTGGGGGCAGAACAGCCCTATTGGGTTTATTTAATGGTTAAATGATTCCCTTTTCTCTGTAATAATAAAACAGTACCTGTACTTGATCCCAACTAAGATATAATTACCCCTTATTGGGGGCAGAACAGTCCTATTGGGTTTATTTAATGGTTAAATGATTCCCTTTTCTCTGTAATAATAAAACAGTACCTTGTACTTGATCCCAACTAAGATATAATTACCCCTTATTGGGGGCAGAACAGCCCTATTGGGTTTATTTAATGGTTAAATGATTCCCTTTTCTCTGTAATAATAAAACAGTACCTGTACTTGATCCCAACTAAGATATAATTACCCCTTATTGGGGGCAGAACAGCCTTATTGGGTTTATTTAATGGTTAAATGATTCCCTTTTCTCTGTAATAATAAAACAGTACCTGTACTTGATCCCAACTAAGATATAATTACCCCTTATTGGGGGCAGAACAGCCCTATTGGGTTTATTTAATGGTTAAATGATTCCCTTTTCTCTGTAATAATAAAACAGTACCTGTACTTGATCCCAACTAAGATATAATTACCCCTTATTGGGGGCAGAACAGCCTTATTGGGTTTATTTAATGGTTAAATGATTCCCTTTTCTCTGTAATAATAAAAGAGTACCTGTACTTGATCCCAAATAAGATATAATGAATCCTTATTGGGGGCAGAACAGCCCTATTGGGTTTAATTACAGTTTACATTTTTTTTTAGCAGACTTAAGATAGGACATCCAAATTGCAGAAAGACCCCTTATCCGGAAAACCCCAGGTCCTGAGCATTCTGGATAATGGGTCTCATACCTGTACTTAAAATACCCTCCGCTAAGTTGTTAATGAAAAAGTTATGTAAAAGTGGACCCAGTTCAGAATACACTATCCAAGTAAAGAATGTACCATTATCAACTACCCTGTGTAAACAATTCTTCAGCCAGTTTCCTATACATGTACAAATGATATTACCAAAACCAACAGACGTTAGCTTAGAAAGCAGTCACTTATTTGGCACTGATCTGATAAAAAGCTTTGGCAAAATTCAAATAGAACATCAACATCAACTGTAATTGGATAGAGAACTGGCTGAAGGATAGATTACAAAGAGTGGTGGTAAATGGAACATTTTCTAATTGGACCAGTGTGGTTAGTGGAGTACCGCAGGGGTCAGTCCTTGAATCCATGCCTCGCGAAACATTTCGCCCATCACTAATTATGTCTACTGAATGGGCCTTTACCCCATGAAGCTTTAACTCATCTATTGTATACTCTAAAGAAACTGATGAACCACATTGTTTGAATCCTTTATAACCTAATATCTATTATGGAATGGAGTCACACTTTCAATCTGCATCTTTTAACTGCTGATAAAATTTTGGGGATTAATCTTGTGAAGCAGTCACTTTTCTCATTTCCATCTTTTCTTTTCTGATTGCTGTTTTTATATTTTTCAACAGTTTCAGTTCCCTCTGTAGTAAGGAGTATGGGATCAATTAGTTGGAAACCTATCCAGTAAGCACAGACTCCTTTTAAAGCAAATAATTCTAATTTTTAAAAATAATTTCCTTTTTCTTTGTGATAATAAAACAATACCTAGTACTTGATGGTAACTAATCTGCATTAATCCATATTGGTGGCAAAACAATTCTATTGGGTTAAATAAATGTTTCTAATACATGTAATAAATGTTAAGCAGGCTTAAGGTGTGGTGATCTAAATTATGTAAAATTAAAAAAAATCCAAAAATAGATACAAAAGAGTTGATTCACTAAAGGTCGATAAGTGTTATTGCATGCTTTTTTGACGTGAAAAAAATGCGCGATTCGCTAAAGTTTTGTTGCATGCATTAAGTCGCATATCGCGTGCGTTAAATAGTGTGCTACTGCTATGCGTTAATTTTAACGCATTGCGGTAATTAGCGAGTAGTATTAACGCATGATTCACAAACACATATGAAGCATTCAACGCGCTAAATATTGCATTAGTCTGTGCGAAAATTAACACCTACTTGGGGCAGGCGGTAATTATAGAAAAGTACAGTTCATGAGCTTTTGGCAACAAAATATGGACTTTGCAGTGTGATCTATTCAAGTCTGTGTTGGCCCTAGAGTGATGCAGCTGCCAGTTTGCAGGGAAATGTTCATTTTCAGAAAAGTAGTTTTACAAATGTAATGGTGTGTATGGCTAATATGGCGACAATTTGTGTGCGCTGCATTAATGAGCGTGCGTTGCGTCAATTACCGCCTTAAATAACGCAAACAGCATCGCATCAAAATTAACGCAAGTATCCTTTTAGTGAATCGTGCGTTAAGTCACAAAAAATAAGACGCAATAAAATTTTTAACGCATGCTATAAATAGCGCTCATTTTAACGCACTTTAATGAATCAACCTCAATATGTCTATTTAAAAGCTTTCCTCTTGATTCCTATAAAAGGGGAACTCCAGCTTCCAAACCAAAATTTGTTAAAGAGCCCCACACACACAGAAACCAGTTATATTGTAATGTGTTCCTTCAAAAAGTATGAATAAATACCACTTTATGTGCTGAAATCCAGCTCTAAAACTGTTCTTCTCTTTCTGCATTATTTGAAATCCTGGAAGGGGAGGAGGGACTAAAACACTGATGTTATTAACTGTAACAACTTTCCACAGCTTACAGGCAGCATGCAGGAACTACATAGCCCACAATGCATTGCCCTGTTCCTTTCATTATGGACTTCACCTGTACATAGAATTGTGGGATTGGGAGGATGCAGGCTGAAGGCAGGCTGAGGACAGGCGACTGCTGTTAGAGTTTATTTGAGTCTCAGTAGTCAGCCAGATCAGCAGGGGAACAGGGGGCGGGGCTTAGGGAACTGTTCCAAACCATATTATTACATTAAAAATCATGAAAAGGTTGCATATTGTTTAACTGATGTATATCACAAAGTTGCTTAAAATTGATTTTACTTTTCAAAAAGCATGTTTTTAGGCAGAGTTCCCCTTTCACTTACTTTTGAGTCAAACCACATAGGGTGGCATATTTCCTTCCTATAGGAAAAAGGTGAGTACAGTAAATTATTATGATTTTAAATTACAAAAAAAAACATTTTGAAAACTTAGGTTTTCATGAAAAAAAAAAAGTATATAGTTGACTAAAATCCCCCATCCAAGAAATGCTCCTGAAAGACAGAAAAATGTACAAATACTGTATTGTCTGGTTGTAAGCATACAGTAGCTGACGTGCGAGAGTCTTATGGTAGTGAGAATTGGACAGTGAGGAGAAGAACAAAGAAGAAAAAAAATGTGTCTAAACAGTATGGACTGCAAGAAGGTGTACATAAGCTTTACACCTGTATGTACAATGAAATTCTGATATTTAAAAATCCTAGGAATTAGATTTTTTTCAGCAACAACTGTTAATTCAAATATATAAAAGACAGAGGCTTAGTAAAAACATTTTTCTTATTTTATGGAATCTGTTTATTTCCTTTCTTTCTTCTCACTTTTCTTTTTTCTTTCATTAATCTATCTATTGATATTTACCCATTCATTCAGTTTTGAAGTTAAAACAAGCAGGGGATTTCCACAATCACTGTAGCATTTCGCATGAGGATAGTACTGACCTTTGTGTTATTTGCGTGATGATGACGGATTGCTCAATTGTGCATGAATTCTGTATGTGCAAATAACTAGACATGTTAAATCTGTTTATAATTACACTTATGGCTACTTTCACACTGAATCTAAATATGCCCATACTTTTGATTTTAAATTTTCTTGCCAGAAGTGTCACATGGTTGTGGAGCACTACTACACTATGGGAGCCGCCATCTTTGACACTATGGTCCAAACAGGTGATGGTGTTGTGGTAGGTGCCACGGGGAGATTTAGAAACACCTTTAGGGGCCCATTTACTAAACAATTTTCAGATAAATTCATATTTTTTCTAACTTATAGAACATTTCGGAATGTATGAGAAAAGTTCGTTAAAATTCCATGAATTTTTCATACTTTGTGCAAAATATACTCATTTCTGTTAACATTTCGGAATTTCTTAACGTTTTGGTTACACTTTCCCCCGAACTATCTTTTTGCAAGGTTTGATCTGTCGAGTACCATTGAGTCCTATGGAAGGCTTCCAAAGCCAGACATGGAAGGCTTCAAACTTTAGTTTTTGTGAATATTCGGCATGAAAATTTTGTGACTTTCGGGCCGCAAATGTGCTATTTTCATACGAACAATACAAGCATTGTCAAGACATTTTAGAGCTTCAGAAATTATTGTGGTTACTTAAAAATTATACCATATCGCGTTTCAAGGCTACAATTCCCCTGTGTAAAAGCTAAGGGACATATTTATTAAAGTGTGAAATGAAAATTCGCCACAGAAAAATTCACCCACTTTCTATTCATTCTATATAACCCGATATGCTTAAAGCGGACCTGTCACCCTAAGAAATAACTCCAAATTATATTCTATATTGTTAGATGAGCAAAATAAACATTACTTACACTATATAAATAATATAAATCTTGTTTCATTCCGTCGTGGAATTACTCAATCAAAGCAAGCAGGCAGGCACCATTTTGTGGACACTGTTATTAAGACAAGCTTTGTATCATGCCAAAATCTTGTTTATGCACCAGAATGGGGGACCTGATGCTCATGCCCATGCACTGGCTACACAATTAGATGATAAGGAGGGAGGGGGAAAGTGCAGTGACATCTAGGTAGTGCTGAACGGCAAGCTAAAGTTATTGTCTGCCCCGCCTCTATGCCTAAGGCATAGAGGCGGGGCAAGCAATATATGATTGACAGCTGGGATTTTTAAATGCCTTTATAATGGGTTTGGATGTGTTAATATAAAAATGAATTATGGTTTCATGTTTAATTTGAAAAGGACTTTTATTATACAGCTTTTTATGTCTGGGTGACAGGTCCCCTTTAAGCTTACACACTAAGCACAGATTGGAAATGTGGATAATAATATGGTTATGGAATATCATAAAGTAGCAAAGTATAACGATGTCAAAATATTCTTGTATCTGATCCCCTCCCCTTCTTTCCTTCTTTACCCCATCCCCTTAAAATTGTATACAAAATAAAAATAAAGAATTTTAAAAAATGTAGTGATGAGTAAAATTTTTTGCCAGGTTTCACCGTAAAAAAAATGTCCATAATGTCCATTAAAAAAAGTCACGTGGTAAAAAATTGTTGCACAAAAAAAGTGTCCATTGGCTTGAACATTTTGAGGTTATCAGGTACATGTTTTTCAGTAATGTTTATGGAAAACATGCACGGGTTTTAGTTATAATAATGAAGTCTGAGCTAAATTGTATATTTTTTTTTTCATTCTTCCCTTCAAAGTAAGACTTAATCCATATTTCAATGAAATGTTCCAAGTATGTTTCCAGTGTTAGTTTTTATTTTAAAAAAATGAAAAGGATAACTAAAATGAATATTGTTTTTTCCACTGGTCTCTCTCGAAAGACTTCTTGTGGGCTAAAATACAATATTTGCCTTGTAAATATTGCAGATTTCCATGTCTCGCCAAAGATGACGTCAAATATGCTTCTGAGGAGCTGAATAAAAAGCAATGGTGGAGAGTAGCAGGTTGTCATTGCATGGCCAAGGAGCAAGGAGTTGGTTGGCCTTGACACTTTTCCATCAAGTGCCTGTGATAAAATTCCAGGTAAAATTCATTCTGTTTAGCCACTTTGTTATTCTTCCCAAGATTATGGAGAATTATACTGCAGATGGATAAAAGAAACAAGAGGGTCGTTTATGACTTGCAAGTGGACTTGTTGACATAATTGTTGAATGAAAAAAAAAATGTTATTCATTATAGGTACTTGTGTCCAAAGCCACTGTTTGCTATTTTATATTTGTGTCTGTTGCCACTAATTCCACCTCCTTTCCTCTTGGGAATCAAGCGCAGTGTGTCTAATGGCGCAGAGTTCCCACAATGGGTAAGATGCCATATTCAGGATGAGAATAAATTGGGAGAAAAAGTTTGGGTAAAAAACATGATAAATTGCATCCATAAATGCACTCTGATGTATTTTACTTTGATCTTGTGAAGCAGTATTATTCCTTGGACCATTGTGGTTTTAATGGTGTGCTAAAAAAATATCCAAGAAGGATAAATGCAGTGTTGGACTGGCCCACTAGGATACCAGGAAAACTCCCGGTGGGCCCAGGAGTGAGTATCCCCTCTTGCTCACCCAACCATATGCTCTGTATGACTGTACCATGGCCATTACTCAATTCTATGTGAGAAGAAACAGAAGAAATGGAGGAAAGGTAATAGTATGTAACAAGAAGTAATTAAAAAATTAAAGAACATGTGTAAACAGAGAAGTGGCGAGTGGGCCAAGGGTCTAAGGTTTTCTGGTGGGCCCTTGGCACCCTGTCCGACACTGGATAACTGTACTGCTGCTTTCCTTGGAACAAGAACATATAATTTCAGTATTTCTTTTTTCCTATTCAAGAACAAATGTTTAACAATTACATTCTCAGCATTTGAGGCCATCTTGTTCCCCCCATAACAACGTTTACATATTAGGCCAGATTCAGTCCCATGAGAAAAAGTTATCTAATGGTTTATCACATGAAAACTTATTGACAAGATTAAATTCCAGTTTTGGCATGATAAACAATGAGTAGTGATGAGCTAATCTGTCCCGCTTGCTTCGCCATAAAATTTGCGAAACGCTTTTGTTGTGCGATTTTTTTGTGGCCTGCATCTTTTTTGTTGCCCGCGTCTATTTTTTTTTTTTGTCACCCACGTCTATTTTTTTTCGTCCGTGGCTATTTTGCCGTAACCATGCCCAATTTGACACGATCATTTCGACGCACAGAAAAAAAATCCACACAACAAATTTTTCCGCGCCGGATTTTTACTGAAATTTCGCAAAACAATTTGCGTAAGGCGAAATGCACAAATTCGCTGCCTGGCAAAATAATTCGCTCATCACTAACGATGAGTTTTTCTGAATTGAATTGCATCTTAAATTGAATCTTGACCATCAGTTTTCAACATGATAAACTATGAGATAAATTGGATAAAAGGAAAAAACCCTAATTTTGTAGGAAATTATGAATAATTTATGGTGCTGGCTTCACTTTGGTCTAAAATTGAGTACAGTCTGTAAAAATGGCCCCATTGTTGGAGCTCCCTATAGATCCTCAGGTCTCTGTCTGTGTTTCAAATGAGGCATCTGCATCTTGTAACAGTCCCTGCCAAAAGCACAGCAGGAGGGGGATAGCCAATCACAGCCTTACATTCACACAAGCAAAGGCAAGCTTCAGTTCCCTATCAGGTCAGCCTAGCTGCTGACTGGTTCCTACCTACAATTCCCTGTACTGAAAAGGGTTTCCCATGTGAAAGCTCTGCTAAAGCCTATGGCAAAAAACTGTAATTGAATTAGGAAAAAAATTGTTTTCTCCTTGAATTGAATCCATCACTTTTTATATGATAAACCATGAGATAACTTTTTCTTACTGGATTTTAATCTGGTCCTATAGAGATAAAATCACTAGTCCCCCAGCAAACAGAGTGAATGAGTACTAAGACCAAGTTGCACTTACCCGTAACTCAGACGCTCTAGAGAGAAAGGCAGGGAGCTTTTCAGCTCAATGGATTAACATACACCTGTAAGGATTTCCTTTTTTTTTAAAGCAAGACTGTCAACCCTGTCAACCCATGGGCCGGATGTTTCCCTTAAAAGATCCCCCCCCCCATTTGCTCAGAAGCTCTATAGACTTCACTGTATGACATCTTCATTTTAATTCAATCCGGCCCTCCAACATGCTGTATGGCATATAATCAGCCCACTATATGTAATAAATAAATGGCAGCTATAAACTATATTAGGATACAATTTGTATTCACAAAAAATGAAAGAATTGCCAGCACTCAGTCTAACCCATGCTATAGTATTAACCAGTAGTGATGAGCGACTCTGTCAAAAACGACAAAAAAAATTACGAAGTGGTGAAAAATTTGCGCAACTTTTTTTATAGACGCAATGCAAAGTGGCATGCAAGCTTACATACTTCATTCACTAAAGGTCGATAAGCGATATTGCATGGTTTTTTGCATTCAAATTGACGCCATAAATAACGACCAGTTCATCAAAGTGATTTTGCATGTGTTAAATCGTGTGCTACCGCAATGCGTTAATTCGCACGTAGAAATAATACTAACACATAGTTACATAGGGTTGAAAAAAGACCAGTGTCCATCAAGTTCAACCCATCCAAGTAAACCCAGCACACTTAACCCACACCTACCAATCTATACACTCACATACATACACTATATATACAACCACTAGTACTAACTGTAGATATTAGTATCACAATAGCCTTGGATATTCTGATTGATCAAGAACTCATCCAGGCCCCTCTTAAAGGCATTAACAGAATCTGCCATTACCACATCACTAGGAAGGGCATTCCATAACCTCACTGCCCTCACCGTGAAAAACCACCTACGCTGCTTCAAATGGAAGCTCCTTTCCTCTAATCTAAAGGGGTGACCTCTGGTGCGCTGATTGTTTTTATGGGAAAAAAGAACATCCCCCAACTGCCTATAATCCCCTCTAATGTACTTGTACAGAGTAATCATGTCCCCTCGCAAGCGCCTCTTTTCCAGAGAAAACAACCCCAACCTTGACAGTCTCACCTCATAGTTAAAATCTTCCATCCCCTTAACCAGTTTAGTTGCAGTCTCTGCACTCTCTCCAGCTCATTATTATCCTTCTTAAGGACTGGAGCCCAAAACTGCACTGCATACTCAAGGTGAGGCCTTACCAGGGACCTATAAAGGGGCAAAATTATGTTCTCATCCCTTGAGTCAATGCCCTTTTTTATACAAGACAGCACTTTATTTGCTTTAGTAGCCACAGAATGACACTGCCTGGCATTAGACAACTTGTTATCAACAAAAACCCCTAGATCCTTCTCCATTAAGGAAACCCCCAACACACTACCATTCAGTAGATAGTTTGCGTTTATATTATTTCTACCAAAGTGCATAACTTTGCACTTATCAACATTGAACCTCATTTTCCAGTTTGCTGCCCAGTTATCTAATTTTGTCAAATCGCTCTGCAAAGCAGCAGCATCCTGCATGGAACTTATAGTTTTGCACAATTTAGTGTCATCAGCAAAAATAGAAACAGTACTGTCTATGCCCACCTCCAGGTCATTAATAAACAAGTTAAAAAGCAAAGGCCCAAGGACTGACCCCTGCGGTACTCCACTAACCACACTGGTCCAATTAGAAAATGTTCCATTTACCACCACTCTTTGTACTCTATCCTTCAGCCAGTTCTCTATCCAATTACAAATATTATGTTCTAGGCCAATATTCCTTAATTTGATCATTAACCTTCTGTGAGGTACTGTATCAAACGCTTTAGCAAAGTCCAAGTAGATGACATCAACTGCCATTCCAGCATCGAGGTTCCTGCTCACCTCCTCATAAAAGGCGACTAAATTAGTCTGGCAAGATCTGTTACGCATAAAACCATGCTGGCACAAACTAATAGTATTGTGAACTGCAATGTATTCAAGTACCCTATCCCTTATTACCCCTTCCAAAAGTTTTCCTACTACTGATGTCAGACTAACAGGCCTATAGTTTTCAGGCTGAGAACGGGATCCCTTTTTAAATAACGGCACCACATTAGCAATCCGCCAGTCTCTTGGCACCATGCCAGACCTCAATGAATCCTGAAAAATTAAGTGAAGAGGTTTGGCAATCACAGCGCTCAGCTCATTTAATACCCTGGGATCCCATCCGGCCCTGGACCTTTGTTTACCTTTACATGTTCAAGTCTCTTTTGAATTTCCTCCCGAGTGACCCATGCGCCAGTAGCTAAATTACTAGAACTGGGCATATTACAAGGGAAGCCTTCATTATCTGGCTCCTCAGATGTATAGACAGATGAAAAATAAGAGTTCAGAATTTCAGCTTTTTCCCCGTTCTCATCAACCAACTTACCCCCCCCCGTGATAATAAAGTTCCCACCCCTTCTTGCTTCATTTTTTTACTATTCACATAATTAAAAAATAATTTAGGATTCTTTTTACTCCTAGCAGCAATATCCCTTTCCATTTCTATTTTAGCTTGCTTGATAGCTTTTTTGCATGCTTTATTTGCTTCCTTGTACCTGATGAAAGTTTCTGCTGTCCCAGCTAACTTGAATGCCCTAAAAGCACGTTTTTTCTTACCAACCTCGACAATAACACTTTTATTCAGCCATAAAGGTTTTGCTTTGCGATGCCTCTCCTTGCTTACAAGGGGGATATACTGTTGTGTATACCTACAAAGCAATGTTTTAAAGATGTTCCATTTTCCTTCTGTGTCTAACCCCATGAAAAGCCTTTCCCAGTTGACACATTGCAGAGATGCCCTTATACTGGCAAAGTCTGCACGTCTAAAATTGAGCGTATTAGTTACTCAACTCAACACATGATTCACAAACACATATGAAGCGTTAAACGCGCTAAATATCGCATTAGTCTGTGCGAAAATTAACACCTACTTGGGGTAGGGGGTAATTATAGAAAAGTACAGTTAATGAGCTTTTGGCAACACAATATGGACTTTGCAGTGTTATTTATTCAAGTCTGTGTTGGCCCTAGAGTGATGCAGCTGCCAGTTTGCAGGGAAATGGGCATTTTCAGAAAAGTAGTTTTCTGAACATAATGGTTACGTGCGTTAAATCGTGTGTTAAATTGTGCACTAATATAGCAAGTGGCGAAATATATCACGCGCAGCGGGAATTAGAGCACATGTGAAATATAACGCAAGAAAAACGCTCATTGCGACTTAAATAAAGCAAACAACATTGCGTCTAAATTAACGCAAGTATCCTTTTAGTGAATCGTTCGTTAAGTTGCAAAAATAAGAAGCTATAAATAGCGCTCGTTTTAACGCGCTTTAGTGGATTAGCCCCTTAGACCTTATTTTTGCAATGATTATTTTTAAAGGATGAGATTGCACTGGCAATCGTTTTCTTTTTTTAACAGTGTCCTTCTCTGCACTCTTTCCATCCATTTGTGAAATTATTTATGTTTGTGTAAAAACAAAATACATTTCAATTTATTTTTGGAAGTTTGCATAGCCCAATTAAAAAAAACTCATGTCATATCATATTATAAAGGGGATATATAAAGGCCAGTGGTGGCCTGAAACGTTGCTAATGCCCAGGTTCTGAGTTTAGAATTAAGGCTTTTTAATGCAAAAATAGTTTTTTACGTGCAACATTTTGCGTGACGTGCAACATGACGCTTTTTTTTTTTTTTTTTTGCTGCCATTTTTCCCATTTCACGAATTTTGAAAGATTCGCAAATTTTTCAGTGAGGTAAAATGGGACACATTTGCTTATCACTATACTTAAGTAATTAGCAGAAAATGTTGCCCTTTTATTTTTTTTACACACTGGAAATTTTATAATTGGAAATATTATCAAAGCAGGCCCCTTCTACGCCCTGTATGCCTTATGGTGCCTGTATGAAGGTTCATGTATGTTGCTTAAAGGGGAACTCCGGCTTCCAAACTAAAATTTGTTAAAGAGCCCCACACAACACATCAGCCCATAATATAACTATTATTGTCATCTGTTCCTTTAGTTGTATAAATATAATTTTTATAAGCTGAAATCCAGCTGCAAAACCTGGAAGGGGAGAAAAGACTAAAACTTTGATGTACAAATTGTAACAACTTTCCCCCAGCTTACAGGCAGCATCCAGGCAATACATAACCCACAATGCATTGCACTGTGATGTTCCTTTCCTTATTAACTGACTTTTTTCCAGAGAAAACATCCCCAACCCTGACAGTCTAACCTTATATCTAAATTCTTCCATCCCCTTTACCAGTTTAGTTGCACGTCTCTGCACTTTCTCCAGCTTATTAATATCCTTCTTAAGGACTGGAGCCCAAAACTGCCCCCATACTCAAGGTGAGGCCTTACCAGGGACCTATAAAGGGGCAAAATTATGTTTTCATCCCTTGAGTCAATGCCCTTTTTTATACAAGACAGCACTTTATTTGCTTTAGTAGCCACAGAATGACACTGCCTGGAATTAGACAACTTGTGATCTACAAAAAACCCCCAGATCCTTCTCCATTAAGGATCCCACCAGACAGAGACCAAATTCTGATGTTAATGATCCAGCTAAAAACTTCAGAATTGCACAGTGTTCCAGAATCCTTATCAAATTTGGTTTTATTATAAAGGCATTTGAGAATTTTACTATTTTCTGTACTCATGCTGCTCTCATGCAGGTGTAATACAAGGCCTAGGGTGGGCTACATAATATATAACAGCTCATATGTTAAGCTCTGCTTCATCAAAATTAACCGTTTTTATAAAAAATATCCTTTTTTAATTATGTGTGCCATTAAGTGATCTTAAATAGAAAATTGCCATTTTAAGTCCTATGGGCTGCCCCTGGGATTGTATGATTCACAGTTCATGCAAAAAACAAAACAAAGACATACATATATGTTAGTTATAGCCATTTAATGTACATGTCATACTCCCACACTACTTCCTGTTACAGTCAGAGCTGCATTATTTCCTGTCAGCTGATCTCTGAGGGAGCTCACAGCCCATCACTAAATGGCGGCTCAAGGGAAAAATGTAAAAAGTCAATATTTAATGATATATATATTCCAACTTGGCAAGATTTTTTTTAATAGGCCACTTAATATGATAGAAACTTTCTGTTGGTTAGGTATTCATTCTTGGGGCATAGTTTCCTAATACACATTAGATATTTTCCATTAGAGATGTAGCAAACATCGCCGAAAATGTTCGCGAACCCGTTCGCAGACTTTCGCCAAAACTCGCGAATATTCGCGAACTTTGTGAACCCCATAGACTTCAATGGGAAGGTGAACTTTAAAACCTAGAAAAGCCATTTCTGGCCAGAAAACTGATTTTAAAGTTGTTTAAAGGGTGCCACGACCTGGACAGTGGCATGCAGGAGGGGGATCAAGGGCAAAAATTTCTCTGAAAAATACTTTGTAAAAAAAAACGCCAAAAAAACCCGCCAAAAAATAACGCCAAAAAAAAAACCGCAAGCTATTCCTATGTATATGCATAGGCGGTAAAACGCGGTGGAAAAACGCGGTGGAAAAACCAAGGCGAAAAAACGCGGCGCCAAAACAAAACGCGGCGAACCCAAAGTGGCGAACATCCGCAAAAGTCCGCGAATTTTCGCGAACGTGAACACCCGATGTTCGCGCGAATTAGTTCGCCGGCGAACAGTTCGCTACATCTCTATTTTCCATTAATTTTCCTGTTTAAATGAATGTTTGCGGTTTGAGCCACATGAGTTTCGTTAAACAAAATGTCAGCTTTAGGTTCACTGTGAATGTTGCATCTGTTTGGAGGATGGCCATGGAATAATATGCCAAACACAACATTGCCATCAAGTACCAACTGAAGTGTTTACTTTGGAAGATGTCTCCTCAGTGACTCAAATCAACTCTACAAACAAATGTTTGAATAAAACTGTTGGCAGTAAGGTTAGCTATAAACCAGTTATCTAAGTGCTCTGCTGTAAGTACTCTAAGAGCAAATATTTGACTGTCCTCTAAAACAACAATAGCAAAAACAAAAAAAAAACACACACACTGATTTAGACATTCAACAATTTGCAATAGGTAAATTAAAGCCAAAAAGAAGCATATTTCACTCACAGTTTATCAAAGCTGTGCATTTATGCCACAATTTGGTTGGGCATTGGTGAATTGTTTTGCAAAATATCAGCGGAAATTTGCCACGGAAAAATTTGTCGCGTTGCAAAAAAAAAGTTGCGCAGTGGGCGCAGACGCGTAAAAATGGGCGCGGTCACTGAAAAAAAAGACGGAAAAAAAAGACGTGGGTGACAAAAAAGTCACACTTCAAACGCGTTCCATGGTTTTTTCTCCGTTTGTCAAATTTTCCTGTTGTTTCATGAATTTTTCGGTGAAGCAAAACGTGACAGATTCTCTTATCACTAAATACATCAGTAGATTATGAAAAGGCAAAAAAAAAACATAATAAGGGTTATCATTTGGGTGAATGCTTATGTGTCATTTTGGATACTGATGGAATGATAGACAGATGACTGATGTGGCATTTTTATATAGAGCTATGGGATCCATTATCCAGAAATCCATTATCCAAAAAGTCTCCCATAGACTCCAATTCTATTGGGGTTATTTAATGTTTAAATGATTTTATAGTAGACTTAAGGTATGGATACCCCAAACTACAGAAAGATCCCTCATCCTGAGCCGAAATCTAAGAAGGTCACATACTTGAATGAAACTGACTGCCAATAGACCATGGCAATCAAACAAAATGGTAGAACTGTTAATACGGTTTCTGCATTATCTGCATTGCAGAATCTTGTTGCATAAAGATGCAGCATGCAGCATTCCCTTATGACAAGTGTCAGGGTAGGATAGGTAGGATAGGAATCCTTTCTTGTAGTTTACACATCAGATTTTTGTATCAGTTCCATTATATTTTAACCCATGCAACTACACCTGACATGTAATATGTGTTTTGTCCAATACTAGCGATATGCACTTTGCCCCAAAAAATTGCGAAACGACAGCAACATTTGCGAAACAGTGAAAAATCCCTGTGTAAGGGTACCTGGTGGTCTAGTGGGGTGGTGGGGACGCCCGCCGCCTCCTTCGTCGCGGGGACGCCCGTCGGTTCTTCCTAGGCGTGGGCGCTCAGCGCGCTGCCTTTTAAACACTGATGCCCCTTTGCTCGCGTCCGGCGCTCTGTGCATGCGCACTCGCCTCTCTCTTCGGCGCACGCATATGACGTCATTCTGGCACCAAATTCAAATATTATTAGGCAGAAGCGTGAGCCAAGACCGGACCTTGGAGTCTGTTCTGAGTTTTGGGATACCGATCGTGACACCGTGACTCGCAATTTTTTTGTCGTCCACCTTTTTTTTTTGTCACCACGCCCATTTTGATGCATCTACGCCCTTTTTTGATGCCCAACACATTTTTCGGCTGTGCATTTTCTCAGACGTTTTACAAAACAATTTGCTGAAAGTGATATGCGGAAATTCGCTGCAAATCTATGCCTCTGTCCAATACCTACAAAATCTCCCATGGAGGATATCAGGGACAATATGGTGAAATCAAAAGGAAAGAGAAAAACAACAATAGAGAGTAATACAATGGCATATATCAGTGAACACACAGTAACAAAATGCGCAGTGCCATCTTGTGGCTGTTTAGCATAGCTCACTACCATTAAGCTTGTGTGCTGTTGCAGATAAATGCCAACACTAGTGATGAGCACAAAATTTGTGAATCTTTCAAAAGGTTGGACATGTGTAGTGATGAGGGAATCTTTTTTCTCTTCGCGGAAAAATTCTTTTTACGTGCAACAATTTTTATGCACAACTTTTTTTCTTACTCCAAATGCATTGAAGTCAATGGGGGTAATTTATAAGATTCATGCAGCACAGAATTTTTGCACAGGGAACATATTTGCCCTGCCCATGTTTATATATATAAGTTGGACAAGACTGGTGCATTTAATGTGCAAACACAATTACATAATTTTATTCTCAGTGCGAATGTACTTTAGATACGGCATATTCGCAAATAGTGAAAATTTATGCTTACACTCTGCATTCCAAGTTCCGAGTATTCGCTAAACTGATTTCACAAATTGCGAATTTTGATTCACAAAGAGAAAATTGGCGCTAAATAAATTAGCACCGCAATCTCATTTGCAAATTTTTGTGCGCAAATCCCACTTCACTGCGATTCGCAAAAAAAGACAGACACAGCAGTGTGTAAGCATTGTGGGGAAAACATGCGCAAACAACCATTTGCGAAAAAATATGCGCTGCGCAAACTTTATAAATGTTTTTTCTCACTCCAAATGCATTATTAAGTCAATGGGCCTTTTTTTTTTTTTTTTACTGTACATTTTTTGTCATAGCAACATTTTTTCTTGGCGACTTTTTTGTCTCTGTTAATTTTTTTCATGGCAATTTTTTTTTCCGCAGTTTCCCAAAAAAAATTTGCAGGTGGCAAAATGCGTAATTTCACTGCGAATCGATGCCTGATGAAAAAAACTGCTCAACACTAGGGGGCACATTTACTAATCCACGAACGTCTGAAAAGCGTCCGAATGCGTTTTTTTCGTAATGATCGGTATTTTGCGACTTTTTCGAGCGCTCAGTACGAAAAAGTCGCGATAATTCGCGAAAGCCGTAATGGCTATGAAAAAGTCGCGACAATTCACGAAATTTGTAATGGCTATGAAAAAGTCGCAACAATTCGCTTAAGTCGTAACGGCTACGAAAAGTCGCAAAAAATACGAAAAAGACGCAAAATGTTCGTTTTCCAATCCAAATTTTTCCCATTCGGATTCGTGGATTAGTAAATCAGCCCCTAGACCTGTGTCTTTTTTCAAGCTAATTTACTATGTTACAATGCTAATCCTTTTCAATCTACATCCAGGATATTTGTGTTCAAGCAGTTGAATGAGATTTATATTTTCCAGAATGTTACTCAGCGATAATAAAGAGACTGACAGACCAACATAAAGAAAGAACAGGTGTACTCTAAATCTTTTGAGTTGTTATTCAAGGCATGCAAGCCATTGAACCAAAGAGCCTTACTATTTTATTTTTAGCCTTTAGAAAGATTATTTATATATGGCAGTATGATTTTAACCCAAAATGTATTAGTTTTTACAAAAAAAGTATTAGATGAAAGTTATCAGGACTTATATAATCTATGAAGCAATTAATTTGCAACACATAGTTACATAGTTACATAGGGTTGAAAAAAGACCATTGTCCATCAAGTTCAACCCATCCAAGTAAACCCAGCACACAACCCATACTAACCAATCTATACACTCACATACAAACTATATATACAACCAGTAATACTAACTGTAGATATTAGTATCACAATAGCCCTGGATATTCTCCTTGTTCAAAAACTCACCCAGGCCCCTCTTAAAGGCATTAACAGAGTCTGCCATTACCACATCACTAGGAAGGGCATTCCCCAACCTCACTGCCCTCACCGTGAAAAACCACCTACACTGCTTCAAATGGAAGGTCCGTTCCTCTAATCTAAAGGGGTGACCTCTGGTGCGCTGATTGTTTTTATGGGAAAAAAGAACATCCCCCAACTGCCTATAATCCCCTCTAATGTACTTGTACAGAGTAATCATGTCCCCTCGCAAGCGCCTCTTTTCCAGAGAAAACAACCCCAACCCTGACAGTCTCACCTCATAGCTTAAATCTTCCATCCCCTTAACCAGTTTAGTTGCAGTCTCTGCACTCTCTCCAGCTCATTAATATCCTTCTTAAGGACTGGAGCCCAAAACTGCACTGCATACTCAAGGTGAGGCCTTACCAGGGACCTATAAAGGGGCAAAATTATGTTCTCATCCCTTGAGTCAATGCCCTTTTTTATACAAGACAGCACTTTATTTGCTTTAGTAGCCACAGAATGACACTGCCTGGAATTAGACAACTTGTGATCTACAAAAACCCCTAGATCCTTCTCCATTAAGGATACCCCCAACACACTACCATTCAGTAGATAGTTCGCGTTTACTTGACATGTATACAGTACATATGTGCTACTCGTTATGCACTTTTTCTACAATTACAAACAAAATAGCTAAGTGGCGAAAAGCATTTGCCTGCCCATCAACAGTACAGTATAATATTATACAGGGAATATCTAATATGGGTGCTATATACAATGTAAGATTTACAGCGCTGCGTACCCTTGTGGCGCTTTATAAATAAAGTTATACATACATACATACTTATATAAGTTAGGGTAATGCTGTAAATATTGCTTACACACAAACAATTGTCAAGTTCTTGTATTTAGCCCAATACATATCTACTTAGTTTTGAAAGATTAAAGGGGCACTCCGGCTTCAGAACCAAAATGTGTTAAAGAGCCCCACACAACACAGACACTCCTAACATAGCTATCACTGTGATCTGTTCCTTCAAAATGTGTGAATAAATGCCATTTTTCTATGGTGAATCCAGCTGCAAAACAGTTCTTCTCTTTCTGTATCATTTGAAATCCCGGCAGGGGAGGAGGGACTAAAACATTGATGTAACAAATTGTAATAACTTCTCCACTACTTACAGACAGCATGCAGAACTATATAACCCACAATGCACAGCACATAATGTTACTTTCCTTATTGACATCATGTGTGCAGGGAATTGTGGGATTGGGAAGATGCAGGCTGAAGGCAGGCAGAGGACAGTCAACTACTGTTACATTTTATTTGAGTCTAAAAGTAGTCAGCCAGATCAAGTTCAAGTTGTGTTTGGGTGGAGTTCCCCTTTACCCTGACAATGTTAAGTGCAGGATTTCCTTTGCACATTTTGAAAGAGAAGGCTAACATTTATACTAATAATGGGCCACACATGGCTTGAAATATCACATTTATGGTCTGAAACAATGCTTTGTTAAATAAGACTTTTTTAGGAAGAAATTACTGGTGTACTATAGATATTACCCCATAATTAACAGCCCCTAACCACTTGTCTAGTTTAGTTGGCTGTCCTTTCAAAAGCTGTCAGCAACAAATCCCTTGATAAGTTTACTGTATTCTCAACCTGAACATTATATAATATCCTATAACAAGTTATGTGTGCAGTGCAAATGAGAAGGAACCAGAAGTTGACAGCCAATGTTAGCATATTATGGCTGTACAGTGCAAATAAGGGGTTGGTAGCTACAAATCACAAGTGATAAAAGGCTACAAGGTAATGAAGGAGCAAGTCAAGTGCAATTAAAATGCTATAAGGAGTGGGTAGTTAATACTATCACTGGAAACAGAATGTCTGTATATCTTAAATATAATACAAAACCAACGGTAAATTGGTAGGTGATAGTTTGCAACTTTTGCTGCCCAGCATAATGTATTGTAGAATTGGGGTTGGCTGTTAGCTGTACTGTCCTCACCTTAATTTATACCATATATATATTAAAATGCTGGCAGAGGGTTGCATATTTTAGGCTACATAATCCATGTATAAGAAGGAATAATCAAGAATATATGTAAAATTCTATATACCATTGCAATAATTATGTCATGTGCAATAAACATGTCATGTGAGTATGTTTTTAAAAAAAAATTATTATTATGTCAACATGTCTTTAAAAAATCCATCATAGGTACATTAGGTTATAAACGTACGTTACCTATACAACATGTAGAACTGTAGCTCTTTATTTTTTCCCATTGTGAAGAGTAATTGATTAATAATATAAACTGTTCAGGGGTATTATTGCTAAAATTTCTTCTTCAACAAATCTAGTTTTTACATCTTCATATCAAACAACTTATAGTTTAAATCTTTAATCGTTTAATCTCTTGACAATGATTTTAGTTTTTTTTCTCTACTATTCTTCTATTCACTTGTTGACTTTCCTTTGGTTCTTCTACATTTTCTGTGAATTTGATGAATCCACTCAATAAGGTCATAAGTTATTTCCTTTTTGATCCAACACTTGCAATTTGACTATTTAGTCTACGGGGGAGATTTATCAATCCACGAATGGCCCGATCGTTTGTTTGATTGGACCGTTCGATGTTTTCTGCGACTTTTTCGTACCTTGCAAATTTTCGCTGATTTTTTTGTTATTTAACGCGACTTATTCGTACTGTGCTTAAAGAAACGTGACAAAATCGTATTGTTGCAACGAGTACGAAAGTTTCGGATTCATTCAAGCTTCGGTAGGAAGTGACTTCGTGACTTTCCTTGGGCCAGGTTGGAGCTGCAGAGTGCCATTGAGTCCTATGGGAGACTTTCCTTGGGCCGGGTTGGAGCTGCAGAGTGCCATTGAGCCCTATGGGAGACTTTGCTTGGGCCGGGTTGGAGCTGCAGAGTGCCATTGAGCCCTATGGGAGACTTTCCTTGGGCCGGGTTGGAGCTGCAGAGTGCCATTGAGCCCTATGGGAGACTTTCCTTGGGCTAGGCTGGAGCTGCAGAGTGCCATTGAGCCCTATGGGAGACTTTCCTTGGGCTGGGTTGGAGCTGCAGAGTGCCATTGAGCCCTATGGGAGACTTTGCTTGGGCCGGGTTGGAGCTGCAGAGTGCCATTGAGCCCTATGGGAGACTTTCCTTGGGCCGGGTTGGAGCTGCAGAGTGCCATTGAGCCCTATGGGAGACTTTCCTTGGGCCGGGTTGGAGCTGCAGAGTGCCATTGAGCCCTATGGGTGACTTTCCTTGGGCCGGGTTGGAGCTGCAGAGTGCCATTGAGCCCTATGGGAGACTTTCCTTGGGCCGGGTTGGAGCTGCAGAGTGCCATTGAGCCCTATGGGAGACTTTCCTTGGGCCGGGTTGGAGCTGCAGAGTGCCATTGAGCCCTATGGGAGACTTTCCTTGGGCTAGGCTGGAGCTGCAGAGTGCCATTGAGCCCTATGGGAGACTTTCCTTGGGCCGGGTTGGAGCTGCAGAGTGCCATTGAGCCCTATGGGAGACTTTGCTTGGGCTAGGCTGGAGCTGCAGAGTGCCATTGAGCCCTATGGGAGACTTTCCTTGGGCCGGGTTGGAGCTGCAGAGTGCCATTGAGCCCTATGGGAGACTTTGCTTGGGCCGGGTTGGAGCTGCAGAGTGCCATTGAGCCCTATGGGAGACTTTCCTTGGGCCGGGTTGGAGCTGCAGAGTGCCATTGAGCCCTATGGGAGACTTTCCTTGGGCCGGGTTGGAGCTGCAGAGTGCCATTGAGCCCTATGGGAGACTTTCCTTGGGCCGGGTTGGAGCTGCAGAGTGCCATTGAGCCCTATGGGAGACTTTCCTTGGGCCGGGTTGGAGCTGCAGAGTGCCATTGAGCCCTATGGGAGACTTTCCTTGGGCCGGGTTGGAGCTGCAGAGTGCCATTGAGCCCTATGGGAGACTTTCCTTGGGCCGGGTTGGAGCTGCAGAGTGCCATTGAGCCCTATGGGAGACTTTCCTTGGGCCGGGTTGGAGCTGCAGAGTGCCATTGAGCCCTATGGGAGACTTTCCTTGGGCTAGGCTGGAGCTGCAGAGTGCCATTGAGCCCTATGGGAGACTTTCCTTGGGCTGGGTTGGAGCTGCAGAGTGCCATTGAGCCCTATGGGAGACTTTCCTTGGGCCGGGTTGGAGCTGCAGAGTGCCATTGAGCCCTATGGGAGACTTTCCTTGGGCCGGGTTGGAGCTGCAGAGTGCCATTGAGCCCTATGGGAGACTTTCCTTGGGCCAGGTTGGAGCTGCAGAGTGCCATTGAGCCCTATGGGAGACTTTCCTTGGGCCGGGTTGGAGCTGCAGAGTGCCATTGAGCCCTATGGGAGACTTTCCTTGGGCCGGGTTGGAGCTGCAGAGTGCCATTGAGCCCTATGGGAGACTTTCCTTGGGCCGGGTTGGAGCTGCAGAGTGCCATTGAGCCCTATGGGAGACTTTCCTTGGGCCAGGTTGGAGCTGCAGAGTGCCATTGAGCCCTATGGGAGACTTTCCTTGGGCCAGGTTGGAGCTGCAGAGTGCCATTGAGCCCTATGGAGACTTTCCTTGGGCCGGGTTGGAGCTGCAGAGTGCCATTGAGCCCTATGGGAGACTTTCCTTGGGCCAGGTTGGAGCTGCAGAGTGCCATTGAGCCCTATGGGAGACTTTCCTTGGGCCAGGTTGGAGCTGCAGAGTGCCATTGAGCCTATGGGAGACTTTCCTTGGGCCAGGCTGGAGCTGCAGAGTGCCATTGAGCCCTATGGGAGACTTTCCTTGGGCCGGGTTGGAGCTGCAGAGTGCCATTGAGCCCTATGGGAGACTTTCCTTGGGCCAGGTTGGAGCTGCAGAGTGCCATTGAGCCCTATGGGAGACTTTCCTTGGGCCGGGTTGGAGCTGCAGAGTGCCATTGAGCCCTATGGGAGACTTTCCTTGGGCCGGGTTGGAGCTGCAGAGTGCCATTGAGCCCTATGGGAGACTTTCCTTGGGCCAGGCTGGAGCTGCAGAGTGCCATTGAGCCCTATGGGAGACTTTCCTTGGGCCGGGTTGGAGCTGCAGAGTGCCATTGAGCCCTATGGGAGACTTTCCTTGGGCCAGGTTGGAGCTGCAGAGTGCCATTGAGCCCTATGGGAGACTTTCCTTGGGCCAGGTTGTAGCTGCAGAGTGCCATTGAGCCCTATGGGAGACTTTCCTTGGGCCGGGTTGGAGCTGCAGAGTGCCATTGAGCCCTATGGGAGACTTTCCTTGGGCCGGGTTGGAGCTGCAGAGTGCCATTGAGCCCTATGGGAGACTTTCCTTGGGCCAGGTTGGAGCTGCAGAGTGCCATTGAGCCCTATGGGAGACTTTCCTTGGGCTGGGTTGGATCTGTAGAGTGCCATTGAGCCCTATGGGAGACTTTCCTTGGGCCGGGTTGGAGCTGCAGAGTGCCATTGAGCCCTATGGGAGACTTTCCTTGGGCCGGGTTGGAGCTGCAGAGTGCCATTGAGCCCTATGGGAGACTTTCCTTGGGCCAGGTTGGAGCTGCAGAGTGCCATTGAGCCCTATGGGAGGCTTTCCTTGGGCCGGGTTGGAGCTGCAGAGTGCCATTGAGCCCTATGGGAGACTTTCCTTGGGCCAGGTTGGAGCTGCAGAGTGCCATTGAGCCCTATGGGAGACTTTCCTTGGGCCGGGTTGGAGCTGCAGAGTGCCATTGAGCCCTATGGGAGACTTTCCTTGGGCCAGGCTGGAGCTGCAGAGTGCCATTGATTCCTATGGGAGGCATCCAAGATCGTGCACAGTCGGAAAGGTTTTACTGCATTTTACGATCATTCGGATACGAAAATTTTGTGACTTTTGGATCGCCAATGCGATATTATCGTGACTAATATGATTTTTTTGTCAGCATATTCGTGATATTTGCGATCAGCAGAAATTATTGTATCCAATCCGAATTTCTCCCATTTGGGATTCGAACTCCCGTTTTGATAAATCTGCCCCTACATGTTTATTTTATTATGTTCATATGTACTCCTCATGACAACCCTGCATGACTTTATGTGACTCCAACATCTTACTGTAATATGATCCATAAGATTCTTAATATTAATAGTGATGAGCGAATCCGTCCCCTTTTTGCTTTGATGGAAAATTCGCAAAGTGTAACTACCATGAGACTTTTTTAATGCACTTTGTTGATTGAACTTTTGTGACAAGACCACGGATTTTTCCTCACTTAATCGTTTTAACAAACAATTTACTATGTGTCAAAAGGGCTAAAAATTAGTGATGAGTAGAAAATTTGCAAAACGACAGTAAAATTCACAAAATGGTGAAAAATCAGAGAAATACATTTGATGTGCACATTTTTGTCATGCGCATCTTCTTTTGTCGCCTGCGTCTTGTTGTTGTTGCGCATGTCTTTATTTTGGCTGCGTCCATTTTGCTGTGACCGCACCCAATTTGATATGACCATGACTATTTCCTGCGTCCGTGCCCAAATTGATGCAACCACACCTATTTTGATGCATCAGCACCCATTTTGATGCAATGGAGTCAAATTTGATGCAACCACAACTTTTTTTCGTGCAACAAATTTTTCCACGGCACATTTTCGCCAACGCCGAAATGCGGAAAATCACTTTAAATTCATACCTGAAAAAAATTGCTCATCACTACTAACAAAATTGACGAGATCATGTAGAAGTCAATGTTAGTTGTCCCTTTACTTTCCGGGATGATTATACTTTTGTCTCGAATCTTTAGAGTTTTCACAAAAAATGCTGGTTTTTGTCCGACAATTTGGGTGAAAAAATTTAGTTTTTTGAGGCTTTTTCTTTGTCTGGTCAGATTTTTTAAGTAAGTGTTGAGTAAGAATAAGAGGAAATGAGTTTAGTTGAGTATTAGTAAATGTGTCCCTAAGGGTCTCAAAATAGGGATTCATTCTGCTACACTTATCATGGTGCTTTACTGTGCAGAGTTTCCTCGGCCAGCCAGACACACAGACAATATACATTCATAACCATTGCTGGCTTTGGCCATTTTTATTATGTTGCTTAACACTGACATGTTAGTAGATCTGTAGGAATCACATTAGTGACCACTGTTATAAGAGGTCATTTACAGTTTCTCAGTTTATGAAAAGATAAAGTATAGCCACAATTTATCTCAACATGACATTTATATTGTGAAATTGTCAATATTGTACAAGTGAATTAGTATTCACCTGTGAAAAGCATGAGGTAAACAAAAAGCTGTGTTGAAAGCCGGTTACTGAATCTAAAAATAGAATCAAATGTGCAATTGTGCCTTCCTATGAATACATGGTTGACTAGGTTCATCAGTATTGTATTCATAATGGTGTAGCAGTAGGGTAAAAGTAGGTTCCCCTCTAGCTGGCCCATAGGGGACAGGACTCTGGGGTTCTCTATATCAGGTTTTAGATACAGGGCTGCCTTGTGTCTACAGAACTGCCCAAGGTGCAAAGTCCAATATGGTATAGTGAAGGTGATCCATGTGGCTCTGGCATTGCACTCATGGAATTTGTAAATTAGGTCTCATTGTTTTCTTTTGTTTAAAATAAAGTGAATACAATGCCTGTATAGAAGCAAATATAGCATGAACTATTTTGAAGTAAATTAAAGATACCATAGGCACCAGATTGCCATCTTCCTCCAGTTACTGTTCTTTAAGAATTTGTTCAGTATTATCCAAACCAATTATCATCTCTCTCAATGAATTACAGGTATATGATTTGTGACACAGTAAAAGAGAAGAATGATTTGTTTATGTCCAAGCATTAAGTAGGACCATGAGGGCCAAGCAATTGGATCACAGTTAAGGTAAATGGAGGTTATTGGGCGAGGAGAGCATCAACGAGCCAATGTGGTCCTCATCATAATGGGATTTTAAAATTGCTTGATCAGTATCTGGGTAATATTCAGCCATATATTGGTTAGGCAGGCTCTTCAAATGGGCCAGTAATATGCCGACTTCGGAGGATATGAATCAAAATGTGCTCATCGCTATACCTGAGCACGTAATACAATTTTGGGTACCAGCTAACAGTTAGGATATAACTGAAATATAAAACTTGCATGAACCCTGAGCCAGCCCAACCCCTGTTTGGCAAAAGCTATGCAAGCTCTGTGGTGCACTGAAGCATTACTGATTTAAGGGTAGGTTAGAGAGGACATTTGGCCTTAGGGACCCCAATCTGAAAGGGGCCCCTTGAAAAGAAAATGTTTTATTTTAGATGTAGTATTTGTACAATAAAACCTAACAATAGAACCAATCATAGAAAGGTTTGAGTAATCATAAATCTGCCATGTCTTCATGTACAGTACAGACTGTAATCTCTATTTCTAGATTAAAGATTAAATGTAATATTTGCCCAAGGAAAAACAATTGCGGAAATCCGTGGATTTGGAAAAGTAAAGATTTGATACTTGATGAAAACTGAGGTCTTGTTTGATTTTCAACATACAGTATAAAAATGTCTGTTTGTTCGGCTCTGTTTCCAAACACACCTTTTGTACTGTTTGAACAAATCTTAGAATAACACATGAATAGCCATGTGCTAACCCTAACCCTAATTCTGGTGGCCTTCTTAGGAAGGAGCAACACATAGTACAGGTATGGGACCTGTTATCCAGGATGCTCGGGACCTGTGGTTTTCCGGATAATGGATATTTCCATAATTTGGATCTCCATAACGTAAGTCTGCTAAATATAATTTAAATATTGAATAAACCCAATAGGCTTGTTTTGCCTCCAATAAGGGGAAATTATATCTTAGTTGGGATCAATTACAGGTACTGTTTTATTATTACAGAGAAAAGGGAATCATTTAACCATTAAATAAACCCAATAGGGCTGTTCTGTCCCCAATAAGGGGTAATTATATCTTAGTTGGGATCAAGTACAGGTACTGTTTTATTATTACAGAGAAAAGGGAATCATTTAACCATTAAATAAACCCAATAGGGCTGTTCTGCCCCAATAAGGGGTAATTATATCTTAGTTGGGATCAAGTACAGGTACTGTTTTATTATTACAGAGAAAAGGGAATCATTTAACCATTAAATAAACCCAATAGGGCTGTTCTGCCCCCAATAAGGGGTAATTATATCTTAGTTGGGATCAAGTACAGGTACTGTTTTATTATTACAGAGAAAAGGGAATCATTTAACCATTAAATAAACCCAATAGGGCTGTTCTGCCCCAATAAGGGGTAATTATATCTTAGTTGGGATCAAGTACAGGTACTGTTTTATTATTACAGAGAAAAAGGAAATCATTTTTACAAATTAGAATTATTTGCTTATCATGGAGTCTATGGCAGATGACCTTTCCGTAATTCAGAACTTTCTGGATAACGGGTTTCCGGATAAGGGATCCCATACCTGTAATGATGTTTTAAATACATTATTTTGTACAGCTTTGCGTAGAAATATTGCATTAGTGGGTAGAACAAGACTGGTCCATCTGTAAATAGGTAAGGCATGCTTACTATGCCACGTCTCACTTCTTGAATGGGCCCAGTTACACAATGCTATTGGCCCAATAAATTCTAGCCACGGCTAAAAATATTTGCACATAACATCACTATGGCACGTATCTACTGTAAGAGCAAAAGCCAATAAAAATAAATGTTCTTGTCTGCTCTGAGAAAGAAAACAGTTCAACTTTTACCCCTTTCAGTTTGTACATTTTAAAGGGCAAGGAAAGGTTATTTCCCTGCTTTTTTCCCTAGGCCAGTGTATTTTTTTATTCTACTTACCTTTTCCTACGTGCTGAGTGTGACTGGCACATGCCTAGTATAGTAATATTTTACTCTATCTAACATCCCATCTGGCTTATATTATCTGCTAGGCAAACTGTTGTATCTCTGTACTATATGAGCAAACTGCTAAGGCTTTGGTGTAATACCTTTGGTATCCTTGCCTTTTTCTAGTTGCTCTTAAGCCTTCTACTGCTGGTTTGCTTCTCTGGTCCTGTTCCTTGTGTTGATTCCCTGGTATTGACCACAGCTTGTTTTAAGTTTGACTTACAATTCTGGGATTGTTGTCTGGCTCTGACCTGGCCTGTCTGACTATATCCAGCTCCTTATTGGCTCCTTCATTGCAATATACGCTTGGATCCCTTGCTTGTCCCTGTGGGAGTCTCTGGATTCTCTTGAGGAAAGACCTGGTGGCACCTGAGTAACTGAGGACCAGGCCCAAGGCAAACATGGCACACAAGCATGCCTAGACAGGAATCCAGATACTCCCCTAAGGTTGGGTTTGCCATACATAATGTTAGGTTACTAACCCAAATATTCTAGATGCAGATGGACAGCATTGTTATTTATGCTGTACCAGTATGCTAAAAAAAGGAGCAAAAAAAAAGAAGGCCACATATCACATACTCTTTTCTTTGTAGGGAGTCCTTAACTTGACTGCCCTTACAGTTAAAAAACCCTTCTCATGTTGGTAATAAAACTTGCCTTCCTCCAGTCTTCTATATACTTCTTTTCTACTTGTCCTCTGTCAATATTCATAAATATTAGTACCTGGGGTTTTCCCAGATAAGGGATCTTTCCATAATTTGGATCTCCATACCTTAAGTCCGCTAAAAATCATTTAAACAATAATTAAACCCAATAGGATTTTTTTGCCCCCAATATGGAATAATTATATCTTAGTTGGGATCAAGTACAGGTACTGTTTTATTATTACAGAGAAAAGGGAATCATTTAACCATTAAATAAACCCAATAGGGCTGTTCTGCCCCCAATAAGGGGTAATTATATCTTAGTTGGGATCAAGTACAGGTACTGTTTTATTATTACAAAGAAAAAGGGAATGATTTTTTAATAATGTGAATTATTTGATTAAAATGGGGTCTATGGGAGACGGCCTACCCGTAATGTGGAGCTTTCTGGATGGGTCACTGATGCTGGCAGCAAAAACAAAGTGTTCATCGAAGCAACAATTTTATTGGTATTTTTTACTTATTATTACCTGTCTTTCTATTCAGACCCTATGACTCTTGTATTCCAGGATCTCGATAAAACTACTGCCTGGTTGTTCGGGGAATTCGAACCTGTGCAACCAGATAACTTCTACATTTTCCGAAACTGGGAGCTGCTGAACAGAAAAAAAAGAGCAATTGCAAATTGTCTCCAAATATACAGTAATTCTCAAGTGAATAGTGAACTACTCCTTTAAACTAAATGAATGCCTAGTTATATATGGGGTCCCCAAGTATTTATGATTATACTTTTCTCTCCTGTTATATCTAAGGAAATTCAGGCTTTGGCATTACAAGAATTATTATTGTCAAGGTGCAATGCACATCTTGGTTGATACAGGGACATCTTGTGGTGAACATAAAAGTGGAATATGCTGAATCATTTAGGATTGCTGAAAACAAACAGTTGCACAATATTTTTCCATGATGTGATTTACAGGATTAGCACCGTTTATGTTTGTTTGCTAGGGATAGGAGAAAAAGTGCTTTAACTTGTGAGTTACACTTCAGTGTGTTGACTGTCTGTCTTGTGCTACTGGATCACTGGATGCAGCATCGCCATTGTATCAATTAGAGCGCTGTACGGACTGTACATGCACACACACAGACACCAAGCAAACACTGACCCCTAAAAAACAAACGTTAAATGCCCCCTAGTGGCAACATTTTACCCGTCTAGATTCAGCTAACATGAATAATACACATCTGAGAAAATGTTTATAAAGAAGTGAAGCAGTGGCTCAGGGACCACTTGTAGTGTTTGGAGCAGGGACCAAGGAATAAATAAGGTGAAGACTGAGGCAGGACTAATGACTGCAAATTAACACTAGAAAGGGAAGTTTGAGAACAAACTTCATGTTGGGTTGAAAAACATGAAGTCACAGAATGAAATCTGATCTGTTGTTGGCTCCACCCACTTTTTCTAACCTTGGGTCACAGTTATATAGTAAAAGCCACTGTGCAAAGTTTGGGAACCATGATTTTAATAGTGTCTGAATGGCAACAATTTAAATTTCCCCTCTGACGAGTGACATCTGATTGGCGGTTGGTGGCCCCGCCCACTTTTTCTAACCTGGAACTGCAGTTACCCAGTGACTAACTCTGCAAAGTTTAGGGACCCTTGGATTAATAGTTAAAGAACAGCAGCAGTTTAAATTTAAACCAATAAAAGTCAATAGGTAAATTGTGATTGGTCGTTGGTGGGTGTGCCCCCTTTTTCTAACACTGAATTGAAATCACCCAGTGACAAACAGTGGGCACCCTGGCATAAACTGTGTTAGAATGACAGCATTTTAAATTTAAACCAATAAAACTGAATGGATGAAATCTGATTGGCTGTTTATGGCTCAACCCACTTTTCCTATTTTTGAAATGCAGTACCCCAGTGACTAACTTTGGAAAGTTTAACAACCCTGGAATTAATACTTAAATAATGGCATCAGTTTAATTATAAACCAATAAAATCTGTTGGTGTTTCCACCCACTTTTCAAAACTAAAACTGCAGTCCCCTATTGACCAACTGTGAAAAGTTTGGGGACCTGGTGTTAATACTGTGAGAATGGCATCTTGAAAAGTCATTAGGTAAAATCTGATTGGCTGTTGGTAGCTCTGCCCACTTTTTCTAACCTTGAACCGTAGTTACCTGGTGCCTAACTCTGCAAGGTTGGGGGACCCTGGTGTTATTACTGTGAGAATGGCAGCAGGTTGGATTTCTGCCAAGTCGATAGGTGAAATCTGATTGGCTGTTCACAGCTCTGCCCACTTTTGGGCATCCAACAATCATCATATTTTCATTCAGGCTGACCCCATGACTGTGTGATTCAAGTTTGGGGAGTGTAGCCTCAAAGCTGTAAGATTGGCAGCAGTTTCAATTTCCCCATAAAAGTCAATGGGTGAAATTTGATTGGCTGTTTTTGGTCCCTCCCATTTTGGGTCATCCACCAAATGTTGCTGTTTTATTCGGGGTGACCCCATGATTATGTTATTCAAGTTTGGTGGGTGTAGCTTCAAAGCTGTAAGTGTGGCAGCAGTTTGAAAATCTTTGCTGTCAAATTCAATGGAAGAATTGGGGGGTTCGGAGCGGCGCCACAAAAAGACGGAGGGCGGGATGCTTAGAAAAGCACAAGCAACCTTCTCCGCTATAGGGCGAACAAGTGTGGAGAGTTTGGGTGTTGTACCCCTAAAACTGTGGGTGGAGTAGCATTTAGAAAATGGGGGGCGCTAAGAAGAAGAAGAAAAAGTGGAAGAGTAAGCCAAAGTCGAAGAACAGTAGGTTGGGTTTTTCAACCCAACATAATAAGCTTTAGTGAAACACATGTAGATAAAGCAAGTAGGAAGGCATGGAAATTAGACCAAAGAAGGTAATGGTAGCATAAAAAGTCCACAATGAAGAACACAAGGGGTTAAGCATTTTTTGAATCCAGGTGCAGGCTGAGTTGGGTGGAGGGGGTCAACCACAGGCCTGGGAGAAGCAGGGGGTAATTCCAGGCAGCACTACCAGCAGTTAGGGTACCCACTGGGAGAAGTATTAGCAGGGGGTAAGACTGAGGTATTTAAAGCCAAAGAATAGGAAAGGTTTTAGCAATGATCTGTACTGCTGGTTAGTGCAATACAGCCAAGCTAATGTATGCAGCCTACTTTAGTAGCACAGAGACAATGTCACTGAAACTCAAGAGACCACGGCCCAGGGTTCAAGCCTTAAACTAGGCAAACTTCCTTTCATTGCAAAAAGGGTAGGAATGTCAATGTTTCTTGAATACCTAAATACCTCTCTACCGCTATAAGTTATTCCACTTGATGTCAATAATCATGCTGTAGTTTACTTTATTGTTTTAGCTTGTACCATTTGTCTTGTTATCTCATGTTTTTGATTGGTAGCGCTAGGGAGCAGGGACTTTTAGATTACTTTAAGGATAGGCCCCTTACAAATACAGCACCATAAGTTCAAATGCAAAGGAGACAATGGAATACTTTACTTTTAGGGGCACATTTACTAATCCACGAATCTGAATCACGAATGGGAAAAAATCGTATTGGAAACGAAAATTTCGGAAGATCGCAAATATCACGAAAATGCTTACGAAAAAATCGTATTAGTCACGATAATATCGTATTGGCGATCCGAAAGTCACAAAATTTTCGTACCGAACAATTGTAAACAGCGGTAAAACCTTTCCGATTTTTTCGAGCAAACGTCCGAAAAAGTCGTGCGCCGTACGAAAAAGTCGTGCGGACGCCCGAAAAAATCGTCGAAAATACGCTCGGAGCGGTCGCATTAACGCTCGAGCTTATTTTTTTATGGCAATTGGAATAATATACAGATATGGGATCCCTTATCTGGAAACCCGTTATCCAGAAAGTTCCGAATTATGGACAGAACATCTCCCATCGACTCCATTATACGCAAATAATTCTAATCTTTAAAAATGATTCCCTTTTCTCTGTAATAATAAAACAGTACCTGTACTTGATCCCAACTAAGATATAATTACCCCTTATTGGGGGCAGAACAGCCCTATTGGGTTTATTTCATGGTTAAATGATTCCCTTTTCTCTGTAATAATAAAACAGTACCTGTACTTGATCCCAACTAAGATATAATTGCCCCTTATTGGGGGCAGAACAGCCGTATTGGGTTTATTTAATGGTTAAATGATTCCCTTTTCTCTGTAATAATAAAACAGTATCTGTACTTGATCCCAACTAAGATATAATTACCCCTTATTGGGGGCAGAACAGCCCTATTGGGTTTATTTCATGGTTAAATGATTCCCTTTTCTCTGTAATAATAAAACAGTACCTGTACTTGATCCCAACTAAGATATAATTGCCCCTTATTGGGGGCAGAACAGCCGTATTGGGTTTATTTAATGGTTAAATGATTCCCTTTTCTCTGTAATAATAAAACAGTACCTGTACTTGATCCCAACTAAGATATAATTGCCCCTTATTGGGGGCAGAACAGCCCTATTGGGTTTATTTAATGGTTAAATGATTCCCTTTTCTCTGTAATAATAAAACAGTACCTGTACTTGATCCCAACTAAGATATAATTACCCCTTATTGGGGGCAGAACAGCCCTATTGGGTTTATTTAATGGTTAAATGATTCCCTTTTCTCTGTAATAATAAAACAGTACCTGTACTTGATCCCAACTAAGATATAATTAATCCTTATTGGAGGCAAAACAATCCTATTGGGTTTATTTAATGTTTATATGATTTTTAGTAGAGTTAAGATATGGAGATCCAAATTACAGAAACATCCCTTATCCAGAAATCCCCAGGTCCCAAGCATTCTGAATAACAGGTCCCATACCTGTACTTACTGGACCTTCTTAAAATATGCACCAACTTTCTGATCTTGTTTGGTATTTCAATTTCTGTCAGAGGCTTCCATAATGAACCACCTTTACCGTAGTAATTTATAATAATCAAATTTTTGGGTGAAATAGAGCTCGCCCTATTTCTCCCCCCTCCATTCATTTCTATGGGATTTTTAGAGATGTATTTATTAAAGAGTGAGCTAACTTTCACCTCTTGATAAATATGCCTATAGAAATGAACCGTGCATCATTGTTTTTGACACGTGCAACTTTTTTTTTTTGCGTGGCAAATTTTTGCCTCCATTTCATGACAAAATCCATCAATGGTGAAAAGTGGAAATTTGCTGCGGGGTTGTATGGACATTTTTTCTTATACAAGAATAGGCCCATACACACTTATTCATTATTTAGAATTTTTGAAAAAATATAAAATTGATGATGCCAAGGTTGCTTTTCATAATCATGTTTATTATTGTCTACTTAATTTTTTTTTAATAGAAAGAAGCAGCATTATACACTGTCCACAATAGAAGCCTTTTGCTGGTGTGATATATAGATAACCACAAAATTATATCATTTAGAAAATCTTTACTACTGACAGCTTCTAGGAGAAAAAATATTAGAATTTGTTTTACTGGATATAACTATGTGGCAGGCACAAATGGCATTAACAGAATTATTATCATGTATCCTAATGGTGCGGTATTTCTGTTTTTTCCTAAATCAACTTCCTCTGGTTTTAGATTGGTTTCTCTTGGTGTTCTTGGATCATCTTCTCCTTATGCTATTGGTGAAGCATCTCTTGAAGGTTTTGTGGATCAATCTCTCCTGAATGTGTTGAATCAGCTTTTCCTGATGTTTCTGGAGCAGCATCTTTTGAAGGTTTTTGATCAATCTCTTGAAGGTTTTGTGGATCAATCTCTCCTGAATGTTTTGAATCAGCTTCTCGTGATGTTTCTGGAGCAGCATCTCTTAAAAGTTTTGTGTCAATCTCTCCTGAATGTTTTGGATCAATCTCTCCTGAATGTTTCAAATCAGCTTCTCCTGATGTTTCTGGAGCAGCATCTCTTGAATGTTTTGAATCAATCTCTCCTGAATGTTTTGAATCAGCTTCTCCTGATGTTTCTGGAGCAGCATCTCTTGAATGTTTTGAATCAATCTCTCCTGAATGTTTTGAATCAGCTTCTCCTGATGTTTTTGGAGCAGCATCTCTTGAATGTTTTGGATCATTCTCTCCAGAATGTTTTGAATCAGCTTCTCCTGATGTTCCTCGAGAAGCATCTCCAGAAGGTTTTGGACCAACTTCTCCTGACATATCTGAATTATTTTCTCTGGATGTTGAAGCACTGCAAACAGAACTTGCACATCCACATTCTACCACATCAGTGTAAGTATAGCTCTTGAATGTTCTATCAGGACAAACAAGTTTTACAGCCTTTTGTTGTGTTTTCTTTTGTCTGCAGCAGCTACATCCTTGATCAACTCCTTCTAATGTTTGAGAATCACTGAAAAATAGAAGCATGTGCCAACAGTTAGGATCAACAGACAGTAAGAACAATTAATCTTATTACTGCTGTTAACCAAACACAAGCGTAATTCGTGCTATAAGGTAGTATTTTCTGGAAATCATTTCTGTTGTGCTACAGAAAACATTACACAACTATTTATTTACTTAAAAACATAGATGCTAAATATAAAAGATGTGAATTTTGAATCCAAAAGAACTTTCTTTATTTATGTTTAGAACAGCATTATAGAGTATGCTAAAGCAATCTAACATTGACTGTTTAAAAATGAAAAAACATAGTTGCTTTGAACCGGTGCTAGAAAGGCACATTTCCTTGACAACACTGGATATTATAACTATTCATAAGAATTTGTGACTTACTTAATTCCTTTCATACAGGGGCCACCACAGTATGTAAGTTCCACGTCCAGTGAGCAGCTGCCATCCCTTAGGACCTTCTTGATTTTCCGTGCACTACATGTTTCCTCTGCTATTATATCATGTAAAATAATTGTTGAAATACAAATAATATATACATACATAATATATACAAACATGATAGTTTAAACTGATTTTCAGTCTTGGAAATACTGATAGCTGCTAAGACTACAGGTCCCCATACACGGGCCGATAGTAGCTGCCAATATCGGTCCCTTGGACAGATTTGGCAGCTATTTAGCCCGTGCATGGGCACTCCCAATGGGCCTGCCTGACTGATATCTGCCCTGAAATCGTCCAGATCTTGATCGGGCAGGTTAGAAAATCTAGTCGGATTGGGGACCACATCGGTCTATGCCCTATGACCCAGGGCCAAACGATCGAATTACCCTGGATTCTCCTGATATCGCCCACCTGTAGGTGGGGGATATCGGGAGAAGATCTGCTCGCTTGGCGACATCGCCAAGCAAGCGGATCTGCCAGTGTATGGGGACCTTTAGATACGTTCTTCTCATTGAATGGTATCTATGGGAAAATCTGAATTAGGAGATAAGCTTTTCTCCTCAAAAGCTCCCCATATGTGAAAACATATGGATAAGATTCAATTTGAGGAGAAAAAAATGTTTCTCTTAATTCAGTTCCAGTTTTTTCCCCATAGACTTTAATAGAGTTTTCATAAACAGTGAGATAAGTTTTTCTCATTAAATTGCATCTGGGAAAATCTGGAATAAAATTGAGAATTTGAACATAAAAGTAGAATATATTTCTCTTTAAATATTCTCCTTACCCTTATATGTACATGTCTGACAACATCCATTTTCATCTGTTTTTAGTGTATTCTGCGAAAAGATATAAAAGCAAAATGTAGTTTTAGGGGCACATTTACTAAAATTTGTTTTTTTCTGGCCTTGAAAGTCATATAAACTCGACATGGTACAAATTCGAATTAAACTCGATCCTTGCTGAATTTACAAAATGCCCCGATAATTCTTGAATTGTTTGTACCAAAATTTTGAGTTTAAATTGAAAATCCAACATTTTATAAGTTGAAAGTATTGTTAAAACTCGAAAAATTCGAGTTTAAACGGACGTTCGTTTCCATGAATCCTCCTAATTTTCCCAAACAGGAATTGCTCCAGCAGCCATTTTCATTCTTGAAAAACAATAATGTGCTTAAGTTTCACTTGAAACTGGGTGAAACTGAAAACAATGATGGAATTAACTTGTCCTTGAAAATGTGTCAAGGACAGGCTGTCACTGACTATTCTAAGCCTCCATAGGACTCAACAGTACAAATCAAGAATTATATGAGGTTTAAAAAAAAAAAAATCTAATTTTTTGGAGAACAATAACAAAAATATCGAGTTCTGGTGAGTTCTAACCCATTCATAAATCTCAAAATTATCTAGAAGTGAGAAAAAATCCGACTTTATCTCAAAATTGCTTCGTAAATGTGCCCCCTAGTGTTGCACTGATAATTATGAATTCATGATACAGTAAGCTCCACTACACAACACATAGTGGAAAATCAGCAAAATGCAATTGTTGTGCAAAACGCATTTGTCACGCAATTTTTTTTGTGTCACACGCGTCTTTTTTTTTTCTGTGACCACGCCTATTGTCTGCACGACCACGGCCATGTTGCCGCGACCACCCTATTTTGACGCGATTGTAACTTTTTTTGACATGCAACAAATTTTTTCGTGGCGGATTTTTGCTGAAGTTTTGCAAAACAATTCGCCAATGACGAAATGCGGAAATTCACTGCAAATCCATGCCTGGCGAAAAAATTTGCTCATCACTAGTAAACATGTAAACACTAACAAAGAACTCAGAGCTTGTAGAAAATGTAGTAACAAGATTACCGGTTCACATCTGGAGATGTCTAACTGCTGGCAGATCTGTTTTACTTTGGTCAAGATAGGTTGGTCATCTAGCTGATCGCATTCATAGTAGACACATCTGTTACTTGTAGGATAATATGAATGTCCAATCTACAGAAAATGTAAAGCAATACAATGTGTAACAAGTATATTATATATTATATTATATATACTTTGTATATATATTGTATATAGTTATTTATATATGCAGCAGCTTCAAAAGCCACCCCTGGCAGAGCACATTCAGAACACTACTGTAAAGGCAAGTGCATTTTCCAATTGGTTTAAATGGGCTGTAAGACCTACCTCAATGTTTATCTTCATACCATTGCTTCCCTTCATTGAGCAGGCTGATTTTGGCTTTTCTAAGGCGACACATTCTCCACAGCAGGCACCTGCTTTTGTTTGGTAAACGTAGCCCTAGATAGACAAAACAAATTTATAATATATCTCAATTTCTATTCTATGATTTTTAAAAAAAATAAATAAATGAATCTCTGTATTTAGAAATAGAGGTTTAACAAGTGAAATATGAAAAGGGATACCACATTACAATGCTTGTTGCTTACATATATGTAGGCATGTATGGTATTTAATATTAAAGTAAAAATTACGTGAAATGTAACAAGAAGCAGTTTTAAATGAAATATTTAGTGCACACTATGAGGGGAACGGGTATGGCTGTGTGTTTCAAATGCTTTGATTAACTTGCTTACCAGGCATTTTCAATCACCACTACAACAACTGACAATTAAAAGACCTGGTGATTGTTGTAAGTTATAGCCTGGAAAGCACATTCTGGGACTACCCTGAGATACTTGTTCCTTTTCATTAATAGTAATCAAAATATTCCTTGTGGTTTATCAGTAGAACAAATCATGTGGTGCACCATAATACTTATAACAAATATAGACACAGTTAAATTGGTTAGGGCAACATAGCTTCAAGAGATTCTATGCATGCCTTGTCTTTTCTTCACTTTTTGGCAGAGTGCAAGTTGTTTTGGTTTCCAATAGGAGTGATGCTCGGCACATGAATAATGAGTAGCCAGTTAAAAGCACACTGTCCTCACATATCCTTAACTTACCCCTGCTGATTTCTGCATCCAAACTGAACCCAGGTGCATAGTAAAGAAATAATTTGGGTTCATACACTATATTTGAAATAATGTCCCACGTCATTGGTGGAACTTTACTAAAGCTGGACATGGATCTCTGCTATCGCGGGCGACTAACTGCTCTGAAAAGACTTTCCACCGGCAACAATGGAAGTCGCCAGTGGAAAGCCCTTTGCATTGCTTCGTTTTCCAATGTCGTGCGAAGCTGCCTGCAGGAGGAAACTTTGCGCAACTTCAGATTACTGAAATGATGCGAAGGGCTTTCCACCGGTAAATTCTATTGTTGCCGGTGGAAAGCCTTTTCCGAGCTGTTAGTCGCCAGTGATAACAGAGATCTATCGCGGGTGACTAACTCTCTCCGTGGGTTCTTACCCTCAAATGAAGCATCTAACACAAATAACCAAACACCATTGCCCACTGAAATAATGTCTGGATTGGGCAAATAATGACTGATAACAACTTTGACCTTGACTTTTTGTAGGCAAAGTGGCAGCAATTAAAAGAGCCTGTGAGACATTATCCTAAACAATCAACAACTGTTAACACATTATTAACTTCTTTAAAAACAGGCCACATGCATATTAGTATTAATGTAAAGATTGTGGCCACATTACAAGAGTTGACCTACCTTCTTACAGTTTTTGTTACAAACTATTGGTTGGCATTTGACAGCATAGAACTGTGATTTTTTGTCTTTTTGAGAAGAACATTTGCATGTTTGGCACACATTGGATTGTGGAACAATCGACCCTTGCTGTTAAAAAAAAGACATATTAAAGAAAATGTCAAAAACATTGTATATTCAGATATTATTTTTACTTGTTTGGTTCAAAATTATACTCTGAATTTATCTATTATTGTAATGGTTCCCTACTTGTTTATTGATTTATTGTTATACAGCACTGCATACGTTAGTAACGCTATATGAATAAAAATATACATACATACACAATACATTCCAATGGCTAATATGTGAAAAAATTATAATTTAACTTAAAATTGTGTTTTACTTTTATGCTAAGGCCTGTGTCATAACAAAACACATGTAGTATTTGAACAAAAGCTTATATAGGCTAAGTGGTGAATTTTATCACCATATTAAAAAAAAAATGTAAAACTACCTATAACCATCTACCTGTAGAAGATGCTAATAGGTCAGTGTGTCTGTTCTGGACACAATTATTGAAGAAAACTATAACAATAATGATGATGATAACAATAAATAGTAGTAGAAAGAAGAGTAGTAGCAACAGAAGAAGAAGTAGTAGTAAGCTACTTGTTTGCTTTGCCCAGGGTCTACATACATTATACATTGCCCTAGGCCCAGGCCGTAAAAGCCCCCTATGCGTGCCCTATAGTGAAATCCGGCACTACCTTTAAAATAAATACAGTGAACACATATAGAATACAGACACCTGGGTGTAAATGCTCAAACACTGATTACAAATATATTTGCTATAACTTATTTTCTGGGTACCTACAAATTTCTCTATACATATTAAAATAGCAAGAAAAAAAACTTACATGGTATACTTCATTTCCCACGACACAGACAGATTCTTTCACTGTTGAGATGAAGCAAAATAGTGCATCCATATGTCAACACCAAATTAAAAAAATCCCAAATCATTTCCCCACAAAACTAAAGCAATATTATGTTCTAAAAAGATATACCAATGGTAAGCTTACCAGCCAAGATGATGGCTGGAAAGTTTATATTCTCTTAGTATACCCCAAGCCCTGGGGTATCACTGGGATGTTAAGTGTATAAAGCTGTACAAGACCTTGTTGGCCTAACTTAAAATGCACCATTTGACATTAATAAATTAGCTTGGAACAGTTCTCAAACTTTTTATTTGTATATTTATTTAGTTAAATCAAACTTACCACATGAAAGTTGGGGGCAGTAGGAATTCTTCCTTGAGGAAACAGCAGCATGATACCCCGGGTTGCAAGTTGGTATCCTGCAGTCGCAAGTTGGATAAGCTGAAGAGAAATTAGATTTGTGGGTTTTGACAAAAGACTTATACAGGTACTAGATCTATTATTTCGGAATGCTTGGATTCTGGACAAGGGGTATTTCTGAAATTTAGATGTCCATTCCTTTAGTCTACTAAACCATGTTTAGAGATTAAATAAACCCAACAAAATTGTCCTGCCTCCAACATGGATTCATGCATATTAGTTTGTATCAAGAACAAGGTACTGTTTTATTATTAAATAGAAAAGGGAAATGATTTTTAAAAATTAGAATTAAATTGACTCTATGGGAGAAAACCTTACCACAATTCAGAGCTTTTTTAGATAATGTCTGTACATTACATCTACCTGTATCTAATACTCTATCAGTAGTAATGAGTGATTTTTTTCAGCAGGCATGGATTTGCTGTGAAATTTTGCATTTGGTCATTGGGATTTTTTTTTTTTTCCGCAAAACTGCTGCAAAGATGCTCACTACGACAACAATTTGCAGAGTAAGGAAAAAGTCATGGTCACATGAAAAAAGTCACATGTGATGTGCCGTAGCCGGATTTTGTGAATTATTCAGCAGTTTGCCAAATTGTTCTGTGAAGTGAAATGGCCCACATTCACTTATCACTATCTATCAGTGCAATGTGGAACAGAACTACTGTTTATCATCATGTATGAACAATGGCTCTGTGTACTTGTATCCCTGATAATTACCTAACAACATGTAATAATGTTCATTAGACATTACAATGATGATTTTAATTGAGCATTGCTAATTGCTGTTGTTCATAATGAGTTTTAGTACATATACTGTTCACTGGCACCAGTGACAAATGCAACAGAAATTCTTTTTTCTGTCACAATAGAGTTCATTCTTGAAGCCCCTGGGTGCAAAAGCTCTAAGGGGTGCAAGAGAGCCCAGTGGTGTGTTGCTTTTTGCAAGCAGCTTTGGATACAAAATCCAGCACTCCCTGTTAAGAGCAGAATCAGGAGGTGCACTACAGACTAGTCATTATACAGTCTGTGCCTTCTGCAACTACTTACCTTGCATGTCTGATACCACTTGTACCATTTATTGTACAATTCCTATGTTTAATACTGCTATAAACATATACATAGCAGTATCTTCAACTTCTACAAAAGTTATTGAATTCTGATAAAATAGGATACATCAATACCTATTAATGGTAAAACAACTGGGGGTACCAAGTCATTAGACACCCCCAGTCATTCTAATTGCTTACCTGTTAGCTTGGGGCTGGCACAAATGCACAAATCTTGGACAAAGTTCTGTAGTGTGCACATGCTTGCCCAAGCCCAAAGGGGAAGCCCAGAAGGCTAAAAAAAAAAGGTGGCATAAAACTCAGCAAACAGTACCCTGGGCATGTGTATTTACTGAGGATAAGTGCCAGTCAGGAGTATCAGGTAAGCAACTAGAAATACTGGGAGTGCCGAGGAACTTGGCACCTCCAGTGATTTTACATTTCAGTGACTAGTCAGTGCAGTGACTAGTGCTAGTCCAAAAACACAATCAGTGATTTTGGAAATATCCATTAATTGTTCCTGTATAAAATATTGACAAACACTCATGTCTGTTTATACACAGACATGAATCTGAAAGCCATGTGGTCTCTTCTAAAACAAGATAACTCAGCTCACTGGCTCAAAATGCAATTTTCAGTTTATTCAGAAGTTTATTCATAGCAATTGTCCTATTTTAGATATATTCTCAGCTTTGTTTTTAATATTGATATTTTCTGGAACTTATATTCTTCTATTGATCTAAACTTCTTTTTTGTATCTTTTTTTTCCATTTTTCCATTGATCCAAACATCTTTTTTTCTTTTATTTTCTATCTTCTATCTTCTTTTGGCTATCATTTGTAAGTGAGAGCAATATGTAGACATAATAAGATCTGAATCTGTACCTGGAGTGCCGAGTTCATTAATTGTTACAGATTTTTCCGAATATGGTTCCCCTTGTGGTGTTGTTATCGAATCCAAGCCTGTAAAGTTAATTAAAACATTTGTTTATTAGTCAGGTATTATGCTTCAATAAGACAATTGGAATAAGATGCTAGATAGAGTAAACTGAAACTGTCAAATCCATAACACAAAGTCACTGGCAATACTGCTGGAATATTTGCTGCTCCTGTAAAAAACAATTGTAGTTTGGTTTGTGGTGCCATAAATAATATTTATCTATCACTGCTGTTTTTTAACAACATGCATTTGATCAATTATCTGGAAAGCCATTATACAGAATTCCAGAATATGGCAGCATTTCTGATGTTCTAGCTAGTGTTCTAGCTATGATATCCATTCAAGCCATTATTTGGCTGTATGTTACACTGTAGATGCAACAGTGCCTTGTGGGATATGGCACAAGAAAGAGACCAGAGCCTAATCAAAAAGGGCACTGATTGCGTGACTTTCCTCCATCGGGCTTAGGTTTTTTGGCCATGAAGTTCACGAATTTGCAATTAAGCAGGTCTGGTAATCCAAACTCCCATATGTTAGAAAACGCACTACGTTTGCCCAAGTGCACTAACATAACCTATAGTACCCAAAAAGATTTTGCTTTTAAAAAGGTGACCAGCAAATACTACACATGAAAAATAATTACTCTACAACCTCTAAGGTTTGCAATTGCAAATTAATTTTATGCTCAAATGAAAGTCATTTTGGCATTTTACTGCCAATAGATTCACCACATTAGTGCCAACTAGAACACTATATATATTCTGCAAAAAGCTTTATCATACCTGAGTAAATAGCCCTAGAAGCTTTCTCTGTTTGTTTAAGATTGCAGCTGCCATTTTAGCTTAGTCTTCATAGCTTCCTGCTGTAGCTCTAGCCATTTTAGCATAGATTATACATTCCTAAGGGTAGGGGGAGTGGGTTTTACAAATTCATATGGGAAGGGGCAGCAAGAGAGGGGAGAGAGGAGAGAACTGCACAGACTCTGGCCCCGGGAATGAAGGATTTTTCTGAGAGAGGAAGTCAGATACCTGAGAACAAGTTTACAAAAAAGGAGACAAGAAATCCTGTGTTTCTTTTGATAGAGGACTCAGTGCAGAGTTTCTGTGAGTGCTTATAGCTGTATTTACATAGACCTATATGTAAAAGCTTTCTTAGTTTTTATCTTTCCTTCTCATTTATCTCATCATAATTCCTGTTATTAATAGAAAACAAAGTAAAAGCTATAGTGCTTGTTATCAGGGGCCTGAGTGCCAAATGCTGTAAATTCACAAATTTTGTACCTTGTATTAATTAGTAAAATCCATCTGTCTTGCTTAATGGTATAAATTAAACTTACCTGAGTTTGTGGTTTCAGGTATAAATGGTGTAGTTGTTGGGTATTCTGCAGGTGTTGTTCCTGGCATGTACATAATACCTGTAATTTTAATGGGCAGTGTTAGATGTGACTCATTTAAAGTGATTACACATATGTTTGTTTTTCCCAGAGGAAAACAGAGGACAACAATAAATGCCGCCTCTGGTTGTACAGCACATAATGATAACATCAGATTTTTCTGAGTATAAAAGATTTTTTCCCAAATCCTAATTTTTATAAAAATTGCAGGGATTTAGCCAAATCCTGAGCAAACTGGAATCAATGCATTCCTAATATATATATAAACCTGCACATGCATATACACAAAATGTGAAACTAACATGTAGTGCTGGGAACAGGACTAGTTGTTACGCTTGGAGTGGATACTGTAGAAGTGGTTTCTTCAGGTGGAGGTGGTGTTGTTGGCAGTGTAGTTGTTGGGGACGGTGTTGATGATGAAGTTGTGGGTTTGTTGGGGGTGGTGCAATCCCCTACATATCTTACTGTTGTGCACTGGCTGCTGCATTCTGCATAATATTCACAGCCTTCTTTGTCTGCAACTGTGTAGATTATTTGACCTGAAATATAAATATATTTTGGATATTAATTTTAACATTTTTTTGATAGTTTGTAAATTACAAGTTTTCACATTTGTCTCACCATGTCCAGACACCAATGTTTGTGTTTTGAGACCATGCACCACCTAGTGGGGATTTTTGGTATTTTTTCCCTGTTTTAACTGGTACAGATATAACCCAACAACATGGCTTGGCTGCATCTGTATAACAAATTGAAGTACAGGTATGGGATCCCTTATCCGGAAATCCGCTATCCAGAATGCTCCAAATTATGAAAAGCCTGTCTCCCATAGAATCCATTTTAATCAAATAATTCAGAATTTTAAAACTGATTTTCTTTTTCTCTGTAATAATAAAACACTACCTTGTAATTGATTCCAACTTAGATATAAATAATCCTTATTGGAGGCAAAACAATCCTATTGGGTTTAATAAATGTTTTATTGATTTTTTAGTAGACTTAAGGTATGGAGATCCAAATTACGGAAAGACCCCTTATCCAGAATACCCTTGGTCCTGAGCATTCTGGATAATGGGTCCTATACCTGTACTAGACATTCTAAGGATTAAACAATGCATTAACAAATAGGGTCAGAGCAATTTAAGTAATACAAATGACTAGCTAGTATATATATATATATATATATATATATATATATATATATATGTGTGTGTGTGTGTGTGTGTGTGTTTATACATACTGCTGTGTCAAGCGAGTACATGAATATTTTTAATACAATTAGCCACTAAAAAGAAGCCAATGATTTCATAATCTGTGCCCAGACAAAAATGCTTAGAAAATGTGTTTATTAAGAGTTACTGATTTTACCTACTGCCAAAATGATTGATACAAGAAAAATGCTTTATCTAGTGGACATAAGACTAAAAATTACTTAATAATACTGTACCATTTTTGAAATAATAAATGTACTGTCTCTCTCTACATGTAGGCTTTGTGTTTGAGATAAGCATTTATAAAATTAGCTCTAACACATTGCCTAGTCAAAGGGAGCCCAGACAAAAAGAGACAACAAATAACAATCAAACTTTGACTTATGCATTAAGAAAAACATATTGCTTAGGGGGATATAAAGCACAATAAAAGTTTTAGTACAAAATTTTAGTATGAAATGTGGAATTAATTATATATATAGAAAATGTCTTATTTCCATGTCAGAAAAATTTAATTACATTTTAGTATTTACAAAAGTTTATCTTTAAATGTTAACTAATCGAGGAAATCTGAATGTAAAAATCAACTTATAAACCAGCCTATAAGTGCATATAAAATGACAATAACTTACCTGGAGTATACCGCACAGTGCTTATCTCACAGTAACAAGGTGGTGTCACAGTTTCGGTGAGTGAAGGCTTGGTTTCAGTGACTAAAGCTGAGGTTGCAAGCGGTGTATTTTGGGTGTTAATTGGTGGAGTTGTCCCAGTGACAATGATTGGGGGTGTAGTTTCTGTAACAATGATGGGTCCTGTAGGTGGAATGCTTACTGAAGATGTAGATTGGGTGTTAATTGGTGGAGTTGTCCCAGTGACAATGATTGGGGGTGTAGTTTCTGTAACAATGATGGGTTCTGTAGGTGGAATGCTTACTGAAGATGTGGATTGGGTATTAACAGGTGGAGTTGTCCCAGTGACAATGATTAAGGGTGATGTTTCAGTGATAACTGAGGGGGTTGTAAGTGGTTCGGTTACTGAAGATGTTGATTGACTGTGGATAGCTGGAGTTGTCCCAGTGACAATAACCGAAGGTGTTGTTTCAGTGACAACTGAGGGGGTTGTTGGGTGAATGCTTACTGAAGATGAGGATTGGGTATTAATTGGTGGAGTTGTCCCAGTGACAATGATTAAGGGTGATGTTTCAGTGACAACTGAGGGAGTTGTAAGTGGTTCGGTTACAGAAGATGTGGATTGGGTGTTAATTGGTGGAGTTGTCCCAGTGACAATGATTATGGGTGATGTTTCAGTGATAACTGAGGGGGTTGTAAGTGGTTCGGTTACTGAGGATGTTGATTGACTGTGAATAGCTGGAGTTGTCCCAGTGACAATGACCGAAGGTGTTGTTTCAGTGACAACTGAGGGGGTTGTAGGTGGAATGCTTACAGAAGATGAGGATTGGGTGTTAATTGGTGGAGTTGTGCCAGTGGCAATGATTGGGGGTGTAGTTTCTGTAACAATGATAGGTTCTGTAGGTGGAATGCTTACTGAAGATGTGGATTGGGTATTAACTGATGGAGTTGTCCCAGTGACAATGATTAAGGGTGAAGTTTCAGTGACAACTGAGGGGGTTGTAAGTGGTTCGGTTACGGAAGATGTGGATTGGGTGTTAATTGGTGGAGTTGTCCCAGTGACAATTATTAAGGGTGTTGTTTCAGTGACAACTGAGGGGGTTGTAGGTGGAATGCTTACTGAAGATGAGGATTGGGTATTAATTGGTGGAGTTGTTCCAGTGACAATGATTAAGGGTGATGTTTCAGTGATAACTGAGGGGGTTGTAAGTGGTTCAGTTACTGAGTATGTTGATTGGGTGTGAATAGGTGGAGTTGTCCCAGTGACAATGACTGAGGGTGTTGTTTCAGTGACAACTGAGGGGGTTGTAGGTGGAATGCTTACTGAAGATGAGGATTGGGTGTTAATTGGTGGTATTGTCCCAGTGACAATGATTGGGGGTGTAGTTTCTGTAACAATGATGGGTATTGTAGGAATGCTTACTGTGGATACAGATTGAGTATTAACAGGTGGAGTTGTCCCAGTGACAATGATTAAGGGTGATGTTTCAGTGATAACTGAGGGGGTTGTAAGTGGTTCGGTTACTGAAGATGTTGATTGGGTGTGAATTGGTTGGGTTGTCCCAGTGACAATGATTAAGGGTGTTGTTTCAGTGACAACTGAGGGGGTTGTAAGTGGTTCGGTTACTGAAGATGTTGATTGGGTGTGAATAGGTGGAGTTGTTCCAGTGACAATTATTAAGGGTGTTGTTTCAGTGACAACTGAGGGGGTTGTAAGTGATTCGGTTACTGAAGATGTTGATTGGGTGTGAATTGGTTGGGTTGTCCCAGTGACAATGATTAAGGGTGTTGTTTCAGTGACAACTGAGGGGGTTGTAAGTGGTTCGGTTACTGAAGATGTTGATTGGGTGTGAATAGGTGGAGTTGTCCCAGTGACAATGACTGAGGGTGTTGTTTCAGTGACAACTGAGGGGGTTGTAGGTGGAATGCTTACTGAAGATGAGGATTGGGTATTAATTGGTGGTGTTGTCCCAGTGACAATGATTGGGGGTGTAGTTTCTGTAACAATGATGGGTATTGTAGGTGGAATGCTTACTGTGGATACGGATTGAGTATTAACAGGTGGAGTTGTCCCAGTGACAATGATTAAGGGTGATGTTTCAGTGATAACTGAGGGGGTTGTAAGTGGTTCGGTTACTGAAGATGTTGATTGGGTGTTAATAGGTGGAGTTGTTCCAGTGACAATGATTAAGGGTGTTGTTTCGGTGACAACTGAGGGGGTTGTAAGTGGTTCAGTTACTGAAGATGTTGATTGGCTTTCAATCGATGGAGTTGTCCCAGTGACAATGACTGAGGGTGTTGTTTCAGTGACAACTGAGGGGGTTGTAGGTGGAATGCTTACTGAAGATGAGGATTGGGTATTAATTGGTTGAGTTGTTCCAGTGACAATGATTAAGGGTGATGTTTCAGTGACAACTGAGGGGGTTGTTAGTGATTTGGTTATTGAAGATGTGGATTGGGTGTTAATTGGAGTTGTCCCAGTGACAATGATTGGGGGTGACGTTACTGTAGCAATGATGGGTTTTGTAGGTGGAATGCTTATTGTGGATGTGGATTGGGTATTAACAGGTGGAGTTGTTCCAGTGACAATGATTAAGGGTGATGTTTCAGTAATAACTGAGGGGGTCGTAAGTAGTTCGGTTACTGAGGATGTTGATTGGGTGTGAATAGGTGGAGTTGTCCCAGTGACAATGACTGAGGGTGTTGTTTCAGTGACAACTGATGGGGTTGTAGGTGGAATGCTTACTGAAGATGAGGATTGGGTGTTAATTGGTGGTGTTGTCCCAGTGACAATGATTGGGGGTGTAGTTTCTGTAACAATGATGGGTATTGTAGGTGGAATGCTTACTGTGGATACAGATTGAGTATTAACAGGTGGAGTTGTCCCAGTAACAATGATTAAGGGTGATGTTTCAGTGATAACTGAGGGGGTTGTAAGTGGTTCGGTTACTGAAGATGTTGATTGGGTGTGAATAGGTGGAGTTGTTCCAGTGATAATTATTAAGGGTGTTGTTTCAGTGACAACTGAGGGGGTTGTAGGTGGAATGCTTACTGAAGATGAGGATTGGGTATTAATTGGTGGAGTTGTTCCAGTGACAATGATTAAGGGTGATGTTTCAGTGACAACTGAGGGGGTTGTAAGTGATTCGGTTACTGAAGATGTTGATTGGGTGTGAATAGGTGGAGTTGTCCCAGTGACAATGACTGAGGGTGTTGTTTCAGTGACAACTGAGGGGGTTGTAGGTGGAATGCTTACTGAAGATGAGGATTGGGTATTAATTGGTGGTGTTGTCCCAGTGACAATGATTGGGGGTGTAGTTTCTGTAACAATGATGGGTATTGTAGGTGGAATGCTTACTGTGGATACGGATTGAGTATTAACAGGTGGAGTTGTCCCAGTGACAATGATTAAGGGTGATGTTTCAGTGATAACTGAGGGGGTTGTAAGTGGTTCGGTTACTGAAGATGTTGATTGGGTGTTAATAGGTGGAGTTGTTCCAGTGACAATGATTAAGGGTGTTGTTTCGGTGACAACTGAGGGGGTTGTAAGTGGTTCAGTTACTGAAGATGTTGATTGGCTTTCAATCGATGGAGTTGTCCCAGTGACAATGACTGAGGGTGTTGTTTCAGTGACAACTGAGGGGGTTGTAGGTGGAATGCTTACTGAAGATGAGGATTGGGTATTAATTGGTTGAGTTGTTCCAGTGACAATGATTAAGGGTGATGTTTCAGTGACAACTGAGGGGGTTGTTAGTGATTTGGTTATTGAAGATGTGGATTGGGTGTTAATTGGAGTTGTCCCAGTGACAATGATTGGGGGTGACGTTACTGTAGCAATGATGGGTTTTGTAGGTGGAATGCTTATTGTGGATGTGGATTGGGTATTAACAGGTGGAGTTGTTCCAGTGACAATGATTAAGGGTGATGTTTCAGTAATAACTGAGGGGGTCGTAAGTGGTTCGGTTACTGAGGATGTTGATTGGGTGTGAATAGGTGGAGTTGTCCAGTGACAATGACTGAGGGTGTTGTTTCAGTGACAACTGATGGGGTTGTAGGTGGAATGCTTACTGAAGATGAGGATTGGGTGTTAATTGGTGGTGTTGTCCCAGTGACAATGATTGGGGGTGTAGTTTCTGTAACAATGATGGGTATTGTAGGTGGAATGCTTACTGTGGATACAGATTGAGTATTAACAGGTGGAGTTGTCCCAGTAACAATGATTAAGGGTGATGTTTCAGTGATAACTGAGGGGGTTGTAAGTGGTTCGGTTACTGAAGATGTTGATTGGGTGTGAATAGGTGGAGTTGTTCCAGTGATAATTATTAAGGGTGTTGTTTCAGTGACAACTGAGGGGGTTGTAGGTGGAATGCTTACTGAAGATGAGGATTGGGTATTAATTGGTGGAGTTGTTCCAGTGACAATGATTAAGGGTGATGTTTCAGTGACAACTGAGGGGGTTGTAAGTGATTCGGTTACTGAAGATGTTGATTGGGTGTGAATAGGTGGAGTTGTCCCAGTGACAATGACTGAGGGTGTTGTTTCAGTGACAACTGAGGGGGTTGTAGGTGGAATGCTTACTGAAGATGAGGATTGGGTATTAATTGGTGGTGTTGTCCCAGTGACAATGATTGGGGGTGTAGTTTCTGTAACAATGATGGGTATTGTAGGTGGAATGCTTACTGTGGATACGGATTGAGTATTAACAGGTGGGGTTGTCCCAGTGACAATGATTAAGGGTGATGTTTCAGTGATAACTGAGGGGGTTGTAAGTGGTTCGGTTACTGAAGATGTTGATTGGGTGTTAATAGGTGGAGTTGTTTCAGTGACAATGATTAAGGGTGTTGTTTCAGTTACAACTGAGGGGGTTGTAAGTGGTTCAGTTACTGAAGATGTTGATTGGCTTTCAATCGATGAAGTTGTCCCAGTGACAATGACTGAGGGTGTTGTTTCAGTGACAACTGAGGGGGTTGTAGGTGGAATGCTTACTGAAGATGAGGATTGGGTATTAATTGGTTGAGTTGTTGCAGTGACAATGATTAAGGGTGATGTTTCAGTGACAACTGAGGGGGTTGTAAGTGATTCGGTTATTGAAGATGTGGATTGGGTGTTAATTGGAGTTGTCCCAGTGACAATGATTGGGGGTGACGTTACTGTAACAATGATGGGTTTTGTAGGTGGAATGCTTATTGTGGATGTGGATTGGGTATTAACAGGTGGAGTTGTTCCAGTGACAATGATTAAGGGTGATGTTTCAGTAATAACTGAGGGGGTCGTAAGTGGTTCGGTTACTGAGGATGTTGATTGGGTGTAAATAGCTGGAGTTGTCCCAGTGACAATGACTGAGGGTGTTGTTTCAGTGACAACTGATGGGGTTGTAGGTGGAATGCTTACTGAAGATGACGATTGGGTGTTAATTGGTGGTGTTGTCCCAGTGACAATGATTGGGGGTGTAGTTTCTGTAACAATGATGGGTATTGTAGGTGGAATGCTTACTGTGGATACGGATTGAGTATTAACAGGTGGAGTTGTCCCAGTGACAATGATTAAGGGTGATGTTTCAGTGACAACTGAGGGGGTTGTAAGTGATTCGGTTATTGAAGATGTGAATTGGGTGTTAATTGGTGGAGTTGTCCCAGTTACAATGATTGGGGGTGATGTTTCTGTAACAATGATGGGTTTTGAAGGAGTAATGCTTACTGTGGATGTGGATTGGGTATTAACAGGTGGAGTTGTCCCAGTGACAATGATTAAGGGTGATGTTTCAGTGATAACTGAGGGGGTTGTAAGAGGTTCGGTTACTGAAGATGTTGATTGGGTGTGAATAGGTGAAGTTGTCTCAGTGACAATGACTGAGGGTGTTGTTTCAGTGACAACTGAGGGGGTTGTAGGTGGAATGCTTACTGAAGATGTGGATTGGGTGTGAATAGGTGGAGTTGTCCCAGTGACAATGATTAAGGGTGATGTTTCAGTGACAACTGATGGGGTTGTAAGTGATTTGGTTATTGAAGATGTGGATTGGGTGTTAATTGGTTGAGTTGTCCCAGTGACAATGATTGGGGGTGATGTTTCTGTAACAATGATGGGTTTTGTAGGAGGAATGCTTATTGTGGATATGGATTGGGTATTAACAGGTAGAGTTGTCCCAGTGACAATGATTAAGGGTGATGTCTCAGTGATAACTGAGGGGGTCGTAAGTGGTTCGGTTACTGAGGATGTTGATTGGGTGTGAATAGGTGGAGTTGTCCCAGTGACAATGACTGAGGGTGTTGTTTCAGTAACAACTGAGGGGGTTGTAGGTTGAATGCTTACTGAAGATGAGGATTGGGTGTTAATTGGTTGTGTTGTCCCAGTGACAATGATTGGGGGTGTAGTTTCTGTAACAATGATGGGTAGTGTAGGTGGAATGCTTACTGTGGATACGGATTGAGTATTAACAGGTGGAGTTGTCCCAGTGACAATGATTAAGGGTGATGTTTCAGTGATAACTGAGGGGGTTGTAAGTGGTTCGGTTACTGAAGATGTTGATTGGGTGTGAATTGGTTGGGTTGTCCCAGTGACAATGACTGAGGGTGTTGTTTCAGTGACAACTGAGGGGGTTGTAAGTTGTTCGGTCACTGAAGATGTGGATTGGGTGTGAATAGGTGGAGTTGTCCCAGTGACAATGACTGAGGGTGTTGTTTCAGTGACAACTGAGGGGGTTGTAAGTGATTCGGTTACTGAAGATGTTGATTGAGTGTGAATAGGTGGAGTTGTCCCAGTGACAATGACTGAGGGTGTTGTTTCAGTGACAACTGAGGGGGTTGTAAGTTGTTCGGTTACTGAAGATGTGGATTGAGTGTGAATAGGTGAAGTTGTCCCAGTGACAATGACTGAGGGTGTTGTTTCAGTGACAACTGAGGGGGTTGTAGGTGGAATGCTTACTGAAGATGAGGATTGGGTGTTAATTGGTGGTGTTGTCCCAGTGACAATGATTGGGGGTGTAGTTTCTGTAACAATGATGGGTATTGTAGGTGGAATGCTTACTGTGGATACGGATTGAGTATTAACAGGTGGAGTTGTCCCAGTAACAATGATTAAGGGTGATGTTTCAGTGATAACTGAGGGGGTTGTAAGTGGTTCGGTTACTGAAGATGTTGATTGGGTGTGAAGAGGTGGAGTTGTCCCAGTGACAATGACTGAGGGTGTTGTTTCAGTGACAACTGAGGGGGTTGTATGTGATTTGGTTATTGAAGATGTGGATTGGGTGTTTATTGGTGGAGTTGTCCCAGTGACAATGATTGGGGGTGATGTTTCTGTAACAATGATGGGTTTTGTAGGTGGAATACTTATTGTGGATGTGGATTGGGTATTAACAGGTAGAGTTGTCCCAGTAACAATGATTAAGGGTGATGTCTCAGTGATAACTGAGGGGGTCGTAAGTGGTTCGGTTACTGAGGATGTTGATTGGGTGTGAAGAGGTGGAGTTGTCCCAGTGACAATGACTGAGGGTGTTGTTTCAGTGACAACTGAGGGGGTTGTAGGTGGAATGCTTACTGAAGATGAGGATTGGGTGTTAATTGGTGGTGTTGTCCCAGTGACAATGATTGGGGGTGTAGTTTCTGTAACAATGATGGGTATTGTAGGTGGAATGCTTACTGTGGATACGGATTGAGTATTAACAGGTGGAGTTGTCCCAGTGACAATGATTGGGGGTGTAGTTTCTGTAACAATGATGGGTATTGTAGGTGGAATGCTTACTGTAGATACGGATTGAGTATTAACAGGTGGAGTTGTCCCAGTGACAATGATTAAGGGTGATGTTTCAGTGATAACTGAGGGGGTTGTAAGTGGTTCGGTTACTGAAGATGTTGATTGGGTGTGAATAGGTGGAGTTGTCCCAGTGACAATGACTGAGGGTGTTGTTTCAGTGACAACTGAGGGGGTTGTAAGTGATTCGGTTATTGAAGATGTGGATTGGGTGTTAATTGGTGGAGTTGTCCCAGTGACAATGATTGGGGGTGATGTTTCTGTAACAATGATGGGTTTTGTTGGTGGAATGCTTATTGTGGATGTGGATTGGGTATTAACAGGTAGAGTTGTCCCAGTGACAATGATTAACGGTGATGTCTCAGTGATAACTGAGGGGGTCGTAAGTGGTTCGGTTACTGAGGATGTTGATTGGGTGTGAATAGGTGGAGTTGTCCCAGTGACAATGACTGAGGGTGTTGTTTCAGTGACAACTGAGGGGGTTGTTGGTGGAATGCTTACTGAAGATGAGGATTGGGTGTTAATTGGTGGTGTTGTCCCAGTGACAATGATTGGGGGTGTAGTTTCTGTAATAATGATGGGTATTGTAGGTGGAATGCTTACTGTGGATACGGATTGAGTATTAACAGGTGGAGTTGTCCCAGTGACAATGATTAAGGGTGATGTTTCAGTGATAACTGAGGGGGTTGTAAGTGGTTCGGTTACTGAAGATGTTGATTGGGTGTGAATAGGTGGAGTTGTCCCAGTGACAATGACTGAGGGTGTTGTTTCAGTGACAACTGAGGGGGTTGTAGGTGGAATGCTTACTGAAGATGAGGATTGGGTGTTAATTGGTGGTGTTGTCCCAGTGACAATGATTAAGGGTGATGTTTCAGTGATAACTGAGGGGGTTGTAAGAGGTTCGGTTACTGAGGTTGTTGATTGGGTGTGAATAGGTGAAGTTGTCCCAGTGACAATGACTGAGGGTGTTGTTTCAGTGACAACTGAGGGGGTTGTAGGTGGAATGCTTACTGAAGATGAGGATTGGGTATTAATCGGTGGTGTTGTCCCAGTGACAATGATAGATGGTGATGTTTCAGTGACAGGAATTGTCTGTATTGTGTCAGTTGATTCAGTGCCTGTTAGAGCTGTTAATTCAGTCACAGTTATCATACTTGTAATCTCAGTTATGGAAGGAATTGTTTCAGTGCTTGGTTTAGTGCTGGGTGGTGTTGTTTCCGTAAGAATTGTACTTGCTATTGTAGTTTCTGTAATAAAATAGATAGAATTGTTTTAAATTAAAGTGTTATTTAACCAATACCTCCTTAATGTATAATAAAACAAAAAATTACACAAAATACAAAATACAACAAAAATTGTCATTTATCTTAATTTCTTCACTTATTCGGAATAATACATGTTTTTAATATGACATTTATACCTTGTTAAAGGAACAGTAACACTAAAAAATGAAAGAGCTTTAAAGTAATACAAATATAATGCACTGTTGCCCTGCACTGGTAAAACTGGTGTGTTTGCTACAGTAACACTACTATAATTTATATAATAAGCTGCTGTGTAGCCACAGGGGCAGCCATTCAAGCTGGAAAAAAGGAGAAAAGGCACAGGTTACATAGCAGATAACAGATAAGCTCTGTAGAATACAATAGTGTTTTATCTGTTATCTGCTAAGTGCCTGTGCCTTTTCTCCTTTGAATGGCTGCCCCCATGGCTACATAGCAGCTTATTAATATAAATTATAGTAGACTTTCTGAAGTAAACACACAACTTTTACCAGTGCAGGGCAGCAGCACATTATATTTTAGTTACTTTTATACACTTTCCTTTTTTGGTGTTACTGTTCCTTTAATATCATAAACTCAAGCTTAGTGAGAATGTTAGTATGACATAAAACTTTATTGCACTGGGTTCTTTCAGTCAGTAGCTATATGAGACTATTTTGATACCGTAAAATTATTATATAGCTTAGTGCATATGCAGAATTATTCATATAGCCTGTATATCATCTTTGATCCTTTGGCAGCACATGTTTGGGCTGGTTAAAAACTGGGTACTCAGAGTGTATTTTGCCTTTGCTGTTAAACAAGAATATCCGAGAGATGGGCTATTATTGAGAAACTAAGCTGCCCAATAACAGACCCAAGTCATTGTCTACTTAAGCAACATCTGACTGTAAAACCAAGTAGATAGCACTGATACAATTTGGTGCTTTTTAAAATTCTTTGAATTTTTAGTGGTTTAACAAATTTGCAGCAACACAGCCAGCTTAAATATGTGCTTTTCTATAGCAAAACAGCAAAACAGAAATAGTTACTAGTAGTCAGTACTAATACTATAGGTGCTTTCAAAATATTTTCTTATATTATCTTTTTCTGACGGACATTATTAAGGGTATACTATACATAAGTATAGTTTAACAAGTTTAACATTGCATTCCTGTATTTTGGTGAATGTCACAAAAGTGCTAAGGATGTTTTTGTCAATCAAAAAGCAATGTTGAATTTAAGCACCCAGTTATAATAGCTCTGTGTCTACATCTTTGCAGATCACCTATGGGCTGAATCCCTGACTGATGGCTGGAGGAGTAGGGAGAAAGTGTCAAACCTAAAACCACAAACTGTTACAAAGCTTGATTTAACGAACGTTTTTTAAAAAGAAAATAAGAAAATGTTAAGAATGTGGCATTATAAATTAATGACTAATGCTATAAAATTAGCAGTCCTTATATACATTAAGGGGCATATTTATTATACTGTGTAAAAATTGGGGAGAACATTCACCAGGCCTCGCCGTGCAAAATCGGTGTAATTCTTTTACGATTTATTTTTTCCACCGGAACTTATGTAGTTCGGGCGGCAATCTTCTCTGTTTATTTCACACAGCTTTTTACTCCGTTTTTCGGTGAATTGGTTTTACACAGCATAATAAATATGCCCCTAAGTAACAATAAGTAAGCCAAAAATAAAAAAACAATGCAGTTATTATGTAGATTTTTTTGTCCTCTGCTGCATTCCTATTAACTCAGCAAGGGTTTTTTAATGTAATTTTTGCTATGCGTCTTGCTGTATAGAGGTATATTTTATCTGTTCTCTAAATAAAGTTCAATCTGATTTATTTTGTTGCAAATATCAAATGGCTTCCCAGTTTTAAACAATTTGCAGAGATGGCATAGCACTGTGCACAGCATACTAAAATATGCTCTGTGCTTTTGTGAATCACACTGAAAGACAACTGGGAGGGCAGAAATATGTTGTTGTTTTCTTTACTTGAAGGAGAAGGAAAGGTAAAATGGTCTATGTAAATACATCCATAAACACAAGTGAAAAGAAACACCACATTTATTTCCTTCTATTCTGTACACATGACCTTCTGTGTCAGACTTCCTTCTCTCTGCAAAATTCATCAGGGTACAGCACAAGCCTGCTCAGTCTCTCCCTCCCTTCTCCTCCCCCCCCTGCTATAATCTGACTCCAGAGCACAGAGATGCAGGCACAGAGGTAAAGTCTGCCAAAGCTTAAATGGCAGCAGCTATCTTACAGAAACAGAGAGATTATCCAGGGCTGTTAACTGAGGTATGGTGAAGCATTCTACAGAAAAAATATAGTGTTCTAGCTTGCACTATTGTGACTTATCTATTGCCAATAAAATGCCTTAGCAGCTTTCCTCCTTCTTAAGTAAAATGTTTTATTTTTCTGTTGAAGAAGTACAGTATTTTAGTTCTTAGTCTTATAAACATGCCTAATATTTTATGGTGTTTTTTCATTCATTAGTAACCACTTACATTTGAAATTTGTCCTGCTACTCATTAAACGTCTTAAAATGAAGTTGTTTGGGGAATGCTATTTACCTGATGTGACCATTGTACCATTTGGAGTGCTGAATGGTGTACCGATGGTTACAGTAACAGGAGATGTTGTTGTAAAAACAAATGTTGTAGGGGGTAACGTTGTAACAGTAGTTGCGTTGCATTCCTCAACAACTCGGTATCTTGTTCCATTCACACAGTAAGATTTAAAACAGGCTCCTAATCCATCAGTGGTAGTGTAAATTAACTCATTCTCCTCATACAGCTGACCGTCATATTCACAGCAACCTTCACAGAAACAGTACATACAAAGTTAACATTACTTTAATTAAAACCTTATTATTGTTGTTGTTATTGTTATTATATATATAAATACATTTGTATATTACACAATTGATATCCATATAAATGATGCTGTGTATTATAAGAAATAATGTACCCCCTGTTGTAAATGTAAAGTCATCTCATAGTTACATGACCTGTATAAAAACTCTTGGCTTTGTTCCTCCTTATATTCGGGGTGCAATAATTCTCTATATAATACACAAGATCCACCATTGTCCTGTAAATTATATCCTTATAAATGCTGCTTAGTGAAGAGCAAATTGGTCCTGTTTGGCTTTACTGAAATATTTGCAAAGCGTTGGGAAAATTCACAAAACACAATAAAGGAGAAGGAAAGGTAAAAACAAAGTAAGCTTTATCAGAAAGGTCTACGTAAATTTAGCCATAAGCACTCACAGAAAAGCTGCACTGAGTCTTCTATCGAAAGAAACACATGATTTCTTGTCTCCTTTTTTGTAAACATGTTCTTTGGGTATCTGACTTCCTCTCTCAGAAAAATCCTACATTCCTAGAGGACAGAGTCTGCGCAGCTCTCTCCTCTCACCTACTCTTGCTCTCCCCTCCAATAAGAATTCATAAAACTTATTCCCCCCACCCTTAGGAATGTGTGATCTGTCCTATAACAGCTAGAGCTGTAGCAGAAAGCTACTTAAAATGGCAGCTGCTATCTTAAACAAACAGAGAAAGCTTCTAGGGCTTTTTACTCAGGTATGGTAATGCTGTCTGCAGAATAAATAAAGCGTTCTAGGTGGCACTAATGTGGCAAATCTATTGGCAGTAAAATGCCAAAATTACTTTCCTTCTCCTATAAAGTCGAAGGGTGTTTTTTTTTGTGGTGAATTTTTGCAACAGCTTTTTTTCTGCAGAAAATACATTGGAGTCTATGGGTGCCTCTATGTATTATAATACATATTTTGTATAATAATTATTACATTATTTTACAATAGGGTATATATATATATGTATATATATATATGTGGTAAAGAAGAAAACTGGTAATATCTATGTCAGTGTTACTGGTGGCATATGCATAAGTCAAGGATAGGTGATGCATTGTCAGTGCACTTACAGTCCATCTTTTGCCACATTTAACACAGAATTATAGGTGCTGTAAATTTGCACCTAAAAATAAATTATTTTACCCCTAATACCATTACAAAATACTGCTTGATAGTAAAGGCAGATTGTCCACAAAATAAGTCATTATTGCAAGTGAAAGAGACGTTATATAATAAGTTAACCATATCCCAATAATGCTGTACAGGTATCGGACCCCTTATTCGGAAACCCATTATCCAGAAAGTTCCAAATTATGGAAAGGCCATCTCCCATAGACTCCAATTTAATCAAATAATTCACATTTTTAAAAAATTATTTCCTTTTTCTCTGTAATAATAAAACAGTATGTTGTACTTGATCCCAACTAAGATATAATTACCCCTTATTGGGGGCAGAACAGCCCTATTGGGTTTATTTAATGGTTAAATGATTCCCTTTTCTCTGTAATAATAAAACAGTACCTGTACTTGATCCCAACTAAGATATAATTACCCCTTATTGGGGGCAGAACAGCCCTATTGGGTTTATTTCATGGTTAAATGATTCCCTTTTCTCTGTAATAATAAAACAGTACCTGTACTTGATCCCAACTAAGATATAATTAATCCTTATTGGGGGCAGAACAGCCCTATTGGGTTTATTTAATGGTTAAATGATTCCCTTTTCTCTGTAATAATAAAACAGTACGTTGTACTTGATCCCAACTAAGATATAATTACCCCTTATTGGGGCAGAACAGTCCTATTGGGTTTATTTAATGGTTAAATGATTCCCTTTTCTCTGTAATAATAAAACAGTATCTGTACTTGATCCCAACTAAGATATAATTAATCCTTTGAGGCAAAACAATCCTACTGGGTTTAATTACTGTTTAAATAATGTTTTTAGCAGACTTTAGGTAGGAGATCCGAATTACAGTAAGACCCCTTATCTGGAAAACCCCAGGTCCCGAGAATTCTGGATACTGGGTCCCATACCTGTACTCTAATGCTGCATTTAGCATGTTATTTTTTACAAAAAAATAAGTTGACTATCCTTGGATAGGTTCATTGGTTTTCCTCCAATATCCATGCAGATTTGCTAAGTTATTGACTGTATAGCTTACGTGTGTTGTTAGATTCTGTGTGGTTGTAGCATACTCTGCCTTCTGTTGTGCAGATGCTAATAAAAATAAATACAATTAATATAATTAAACAGAGTAACTTCAAAAACAACATGTAGTCATTATGACAATTCATACACTATGCATTTACTATTATATTTAAAGGGATAGTGACTTTTATTTCCAAAAAATGTGTCACTATCCCTTTAATCAACCCTTTTAATGGCCCACCTGCCTTTCTGTGGACCCCCATTTTGCACCTGCACTGGAGTTTGATGTCCGAGCAGTAAATTCTTTATTTTTAGCACGGGCCAAACTCCCAATAAGCTGAGGCATTTTTTACCTTTTTCCTCAGCCTACTGGAACTTTTGCCCTCCTCCTCAAGGCTAACGTCAAATTCTGCAGCATCAGGAAGAGGAGCTTCAGAAGGCTCAGTAATAAGGGTCTGTGGGGAGGCATGAGGGGCACTGTGTGATTTTTTCTTCACAGAGCTTAATAAAGTCATAGTGACACTTTACTGATATATGTGAAAGTGTCGCTATCACTTTAAAATTATATGTTTCATATTTTCCTGATATACTGCAAGAATATTATTTCTAAAATAAGTATTCTGTAAATTATACAAATAGAATAAAAAATATCATTGCTGGAGAGTAGTGATGAGCAAATCTGTCCTGTTTCGTTACACCATAAAATTCATAAATCTACAAGGAAATTCAGGAAACGTGTTTGTGCGTGACTTTTTTGTCACCAGTGTCTTTTTTTTTTTAGCGACCACGCCCATTTTGCTGTGACCGTGCCTATTTTGACACAACTGCAACAAATGTGACGCAACCAAGACTTTTTTTTTTGACGCGTGACAAATTTGAAAAAAATTTGCTCATCGCCATTGAAGAGCTATTGTCGCTTCATCACTGTTTTTATATTTGCCAATGATAATGGTTAGCGATGAGCGAATCTTTTCGGCAGGCATGGATTCGCAGTGAAATTCCACAATTCGCCAAAAACTGCAGCAAAAATTCACTGTGAAAAAATTTGCTGCAATAAAAATGTTACAAAAAATGCTGATACAAAAAAATGCCCATTGACTTTAATGCATTAGGAGTAAAAAAAAAAAAAGTTGCGAGTAAAAAAATGTCACCTGTGTGCATGTAGACTTCAGTGTGTTTTTTTAAGGTTTGCCATTTCGCAAATTTTTCTGCAGTTTCATGGATTTTTCCCCGAAGCGAAATGGGACAGATTCGCTCATAACTAATAATTGTCTTAGTTTTAACAGAATATTACCAACACACCAGGGTTCAATTACTATTGCCCTGGATGCAAGTGAAAGAGCATTAAGGGCTCTAAAACTGCATCCTTTAGGGGCCTTTAGCTTTGAAATGGGTGCAAATCGCATTGTGAAGTTCAAATATTTTAGGTGACTCTTAAGCAGTGATTCTTAACCAGAGGCTCGCAAGCAACATGTTGCTCACCAACCCCTTTGATGTTGCTCCCAGTGGCCTCAAAACAGGTGTTCATTTTTGAATTTCTGACTTGGAGGCAGGTTTTGGAGGCATTAAGACCATGTGTACTTTCACAATCCTTATTGGTTGCCCCCCAATGAACTTTTCTTAATGCTTGTGTCCCTCCTCAACTTTTTATATATTTAAATTTTTGCTCACAGGTAAAAAAGATTGTGTACCTCTGCTCTTAAGAGAAGTGCCCACTTTCTGTAGCAGTGACAATAATTTGTTTTAGAGTTTATATTCCTGAACGAATGCAGAAATAGAAAAAACATCAATATCTACCAATATGGAACTCACCATTCTGTGCACTTTGTTCCTGAATCTGCAGGCATTGCCTCATTAATTTTGTATCTAGTTTCACTTTGATAACAGTAGTCACATGTTGCGACACATCTCATTGTGTCTTCGTCAAAGAAAGGCCTTTCTTCTGGGCAATTAGGATAACAACCTATGCACAAAAGTAAGTGTAAACAGTATGAATTGTACATAACTGGAACAAATAAAGAAAGGTGCATTTGCTAGTTTATACATTTAAAGCAAAGTTCACCTTAGTAGTGCTATTTTGTAGGTATGTTTAACAAATGAAACAATAAGTTAAATATCTAAAATACAATTGCGCAGATATTATATCAGCGCTGTCCAACAGGAGATCAGCTGGATGTGGCCCTTCAGTATTTTTTGGAGATATAGAATAGTAGATATAGAACTGTTAATATTTATCTTATTGTGGGTATCAAAAATTGTACCCCCCCCTTGCGGTGGTAACCAGTAGCAATCAGTCATCATTGATAAACACAATTTATAACTTAAACTGCACTTATAAGGAGGTTATTGTGGTCATGTGGTTGCACATCACCCCTTACTTGGACATTTTTTTTTACATTTAAGCACTAGGAGCAAGCTTCTTCACCTAGTTATAAGTAAATCTGAAAAGTTACTGGTCACTTTCAGCCCACCCACACCAAAAATGGGGTGTATTAGGAAAAAGGAATGGGAGGAGCATCTCAATGATTTGTTTATTTACAAAAATCAACACGTTAAATACTAAAAGACCATGGCTTTTGCTTAGTATTAATTTGGCACCATGAACAAACAATTAAGGTGATTCCAAACTTGAACTATCATTAAACTTTACTTCCATTCAAGCAAAATATAGAACAGAATACTGTAATCGGTTCGGTTGCCCATCAGGCCCGGATTTGTGGAAAGGCCACAAAGGCCCGGGCCTAGGGCGGCACAAGTTTAGGGGCGGCATGCCGCCCCGCCGCAACAGAATTTTTAAATTTGTCTCCCATACGGAGCAGTCAGGACCTCTCCCCACTGCTCCGTATGGGAGTTTAAATGTGCGCATGCGCACGCGCATCGATTACGCATGCGCACTCAGGGGGAGAGGGCGCAGCGCGTTTGCGCACTCGCGGGGGCGGGGGTGGCCTCGGGGCGCCGCCAAGTTAAATCCGGCCCTGTTGCCCATGCCTCAAACCTGTCTCTTGAACACAACCAGCAATATTTCTGAAAACAATGGGTCACTCAGAGCTCCAGATTGGTGGTCCATGTTCGACACCCTGAACCCGCAGCAGGAGTAGAATCCAATCGGCACATAATTATAAGTCTGACGCGTTTTGTGTATGAAAACATGTAATCATAGACACATAGGTGTTTTATACACGAAACGCGTCAGACTTTTAATGATGTGAAAAAAGTTGTTTTTTTTTACTGCAATTGGGATCCGGTGGAGTGCGTGCCTAATCTATTTGTATCAGTTTGGGACCACCATTTAAAAAACCTTTCCATCTACCAGTACAAAATAGCATGGAATTATGAAATAAGGTTAAGTTCAAGTGTAGTGTCCACTCTCTTTCTTTAATCAAACCCTGTATTTGGGCCTAAGCTGGTACAATTCATGTTGCATTTCTCACCTTCTAAACCAGGCAAGTGATCATAACATCTTTTACCACGATTCCTGCATGTCTCTATACAATTTTTTTCAAGTCCACATGGCTTGTAGTGCCATTCACACTGTCCTTCAAGGTTGTAGAAATCACAAAATACGGCTGTTAAAGCAAATAGAAAACAGGTTTTAACAAACTGTCTTTATTATCTTTTGGTTTCTCTTTTTCTGCTACTATATAGATTTCCTTTTAAAACCAAATATTCTACTTGTACTCCCTACTGCTTTGATTTGTTTACATCATTTCGCTTAATAACCCAGAGATCCCTTCCCGTCTCTATTTTTGGCCATTTAAGTATCAGTTTAATGGTGTTGCTGAAATGTCTTATTCATACTCACGGCATATGGTTGGTGTTCTCCAATTAATACACTCTCCAGCTTCACTGCAGGCTTGGGCGTATGCAGCTACTGCTGTACAGAAGCACTCACAATCCCCACCAGTATCACAAGCACAGGCATCATTAACACATGATTCATAATATTTCATAGGATCGACCTGTAAATATAAAAATATTAAATATATATGTGTATATATATATATATATATATATATATATATATATCTGTCCTTGGAGTGTCTGCATTCTGATGGCAAAAATTTAATGCATACCAAAAATGTCACTACCGGCACACCCTATGTAAAAAAATCACAATTTTATTGCGAACACAGAAATAGTCCAACATTTTGGTCTTCAACCGGAACCTTAAAAAAAGGTTCCTTTGGTGTAGACCAGATCATGTTCCAAGTGAAAAATGGTTTTCCCTTGGTGCTGTTGCAGAAGGCCCTGTGGCCCTGTTATTCAACACCATTACATAGTTACATAGTTACATAGTTACATAGGGTTGAAAAAAGACCAGTGTCCATCAAGTTCAACCCATCCAAGTAAACCCAGCACACCCAACCCACACCTACCAATCTATACACTCACATACATAAACTATAAATACAACCACTAATACTAACTGTAGATATTAGTATCACAATAGCCTTGGATATTCTGATTGATCAAGAACTCATCCAGGCCCCTCTTATAGGCATTAACAGAATCTGCCTTTACCACATCACTAGGAAGGGCATTCCATAACCTCACTGCCCTCACCGTGAAAAACCACCTACGCTGCTTCAAATGGAAGCTCCTTTCCTCTAATCTAAAGGGGTGACCTCTGGTGCGTTGATTGTTTTTATGGGAAAAAAGAACATCCCCCAACTGCCTATAATCCCCTCTAATGTACTTGTACAGAGTAATCATGTCCCCTCGCAAGCGCCTCTTTTCCAGAGAAAACAACCCCAACCTCGACAGTCTCACCTCATAGTTTAAATCTTCCATCCCCTTTACCAGTTTAGTTGCACGTCTTTGCACTTTCTCCAGCTCATTATTATCCTTCTTAAGGACTGGAGCCCAAAACTGCACTGCATACTCAAGGTGAGGCCTTACCAGGGACCTATAAAGGGGCAAAATTATGTTCTCATCCCTTGAGTCAATGCCCTTTTTTATACAAGACAGCACTTTATTTGCTTTAGTAGCCACAGAATGACACTGCCTGGCATTAGACAACTTGTTATCAACAAAAACCCCTAGATCCTTCTCCATTAAGGAAACCCCCAACACACTACCATTCAGTAGATAGTTTACGTTTATATTATTTCTACCAAAGTGCATAACTTTGCACTTATCAACATTGAACCTCATTTTCCAGTTTGCTGCCCAGTTATCTAATTTTGTCAAATCGCTCTGCAAAGCGGCAGCATCCTGCATGGAACTTATAGTTTTGCACAATTTAGTGTCATCAGCAAAAATAGAAACAGTACTGTCTATGCCCTCCTCCAGGTCATTAATAAACAAGTTAAAAAGCAAAGGCCCAAGGACTGACCCCTGCGGTACTCCACTAACCACACTGGTCCAATTAGAAAATGTTCCATTTACAACCACTCTTTGTACTCTATCCTTCAGCCAGTTCTCTATCCAATTACAAATATTATGTTCTAGGCCAATATTCCTTAATTTGATCATTAACCTTCTGTGAGGTACTGTATCAAACGCTTTAGCAAAGTCCAAGTAGATGACATCAACTGCCATTCCAGCATCAAGGTTCCTGCTCACCTCCTCATAAAAGGCGACTAAATTAGTCTGGCAAGATCTGTTACGCATAAAACCATGCTGGCACAAACTAATAGTATTGTGAACTGCAATGTATTCAAGTACCCTATCCCTTATTACCCCTTCCAAAAGTTTTCCTACTACTGATGTCAGACTAACAGGCCTATAGTTTTCAGGCTGAGAACGGGATCCCTTTTTAAATAACGGCACCACATTAGCAATCCGCCAGTCTCTTGGCACCATGCCAGACCTCAATGAATCCTGAAAAATTAAGTGAAGAGGTTTGGCAATCACAGCGCTCAGCTCATATAATACCCTGGGATGAATCCCATCCGGCCCTGGACCTTTGTTTACCTTTACATGTTCAAGTCTCTTTTGAATTTCCTCCCGAGTGACCCATGCGCCAGTAGCTAAATTACTAGAACTGGGCATATTACAAGGGAAGCCTTCATTATCTGGCTCCTCAGATGTATAGACAGATGAAAAATAAGAGTTCAAAATTTCAGCTTTTTCCCCGTTCTCATCAACCAACTTACCCCCCCGTGATAATAAAGTTCCCACCCCTTCTTGCTTCATTTTTTTACTATTCACATAATTAAAAAATAATTTAGGATTCTTTTTACTCCTAGCAGCAATATCCCTTTCCATCTCTATTTTAGCTTGCCTGATAGCTTTTTTGCATGCTTTATTTGCTTCCTTGTACCTGATGAAAGTTTCTGCTGTCCCAGCTAACTTGAATGCCCTAAAAGCACGTTTTTTCTTACCAACCTCTACAATAACACTTTTATTCAGCCATAAAGGTTTTGCTTTGCGATGTCTCTCCTTGCTTACAAGGGGGATATACTGTTGTGTATACCTACAAAGCAATGTTTTAAAGATGTTCCATTTTCCTTCTGTGTCTAACCCCATGAAAAGCCTTTCCCAGTTGACACATTGCAGAGATGCCCTTATACTGGCAAAGTCTGCACATCTAAAATTAAGCGTATTAGTTACTTACCTGCAGAGCTCTTCAGTCTTGCCATATTATTCTGGAAGATGGTCACCTATTGGTCTTACCTTTGTTACACAAATACACTGCTATGGAATTTAAACAGATTTCTAAATACAGACTTCACCCACACTCTTGTTGGGGACAGCTGGGGAAATCAAAACTGGCCTTTAACCAAAGGCACGTCTAATGTAACCATATTGCACCAATGCTATTTTTCTAAAAAATTCTGGATCAGTCTTTAAATGCCTTTACAATGTGCAAATTATTTTTACAACAATCGTTGAACCCATGATACCTTAGAGTGACAAACTGAAAATGTAGGTCCCGTGATGACGCTGCACTTTCTTTGTGACCAAGCTTTTCTGTAAGGATTGAGGGAACAAGAATCTTGGACTGTATGGCCAGGGAGACAGTTCAATGATAATTTCCAGCTGTCGGCAAACTGTACCACATCTGTAGCATCAGCCAGAGTCAGTGTGGTGAAATCATTATTTGACATTCCATCATAGTTTCCACAAAGCCCACACACTTTACCCTGCAGAGCAGAAAATAAATTTCAGGTAGTGTCCTTAAATAAACAAAGCAATACAAAAAGCAAAAGTAATGATAACACTAAGAAAATTGGTTGCATAAAAAACAGACTCCATTCCCTCTAAAAATATATGAAATTAAAAATTGTATTCTAAAACATTAATTATAATTGTAATTATATATTTTTTCCAAGCTAGAAGGAAAACTATGTTAATAAGTGGCATTACATGAAGTTACTGGGCTACACTGCAAAATTTGTATTAGGGTCCCTGTACCCCTTAAATATGCAGAAAATATATTTTCATCCATGTATTTTTTTCAAATAATATAGTACATCAGGCAGAACCCTCACTGGGTTCCATATACCCTTGGAGTCTTCCAGCAGTCTCAGGTTTTGCTGACCTTATTAAAGCCACACCCTACCAAAAGCACTAATTGCAATCAAGAACTCAATATGTTACCAATAATCAGTGTCGGACTGGCCAACCAGGATACCAGGAAAACTCCCGGTGGGCCCAGGTGTAAGTGGGCCCTCCTGCTCCTAACCATTTGGCCTGTTTCATGGTCATTCCCTATTTCTGAATTGGAACAAAGAGGAGAAATAGATGGAAGAATAGATGCTAGCAATAAATGATACTAGGAGAATAAAGAGGTTGGGGGAGGAAAGAAGGTAAATAGTTTGGAGAGTGGGCCTAGGGTCTAAGGTTTTCTGGTGGGTCCCTGGGGTCACAGTCCGGCACTCCCAATAATATACATGGAACATCACCTCTGGACCACCAGATGGGTAGATGGGTAAAACCAGCACGTTCTGCTTTCTAGAGAAAACTAAATCTAGTATAGGTAAATCTGGAGCTACAGGACTTGCTGAGTAATCACTGAAGATGTTTCACTACTCATCCAAGTAGCTTCTTCAGTTCAACTGACTGGTAGGGAAGTCCTCAGCATATAAACTCTTCCAATAATCAAATCACAACTGTGCAATGTAACTCTTCAGAGAGTTGACAACTCTCAAAGGTGTGAGTACTGTACTGTTATAAGATTACCAAAGTGACATGCAGCTCCTAGAGAGAGGTGTTACTTGTGAGAGTTGCATGAATGGATTGTGAAGTGTTCTGAAACTGCTGGGGGTATACATGTTAAAACAGCATTGTATGTAGCAGACAGGTGGTGTCAAAGGTCCCTGCCTCTGTTTAGTGATGCTTTCTCCACCTCAATATGAATAGCCTTTTTTACGCCTTGTTCAAACCAGTGGTCTTCTCTGTCCAAAATGTGAACACCAATATCTTTAAAAGAGTGTCCCTTGTCTTTTAGGTGTAGAAAGACAGCTGAGTCTTACCCTGTAGAGTTTGCCCTCTTATACTGAGCAATTTTTAAACTAACACTTGTCTCTAGGAGTTGCATCACACCTTAGTAATCCTATCACAGTAACCTTACAGCAGGCACAATGCACCATTGTGATTGGATTATTAAAAGAGTGTACTGAAGAAGTTGCTCGGATGAGTAGTCAAATGTCTTCAAGCTAAATCCAGAAAATCTAGATATACCATGACCTTCATAGTCATAGAGAAAACTAATTGTTTGAATAAAATGACTCCACTGGTCATAACCTTTAGTTGAGCTTTTGCATTTTTAATATTGGCTAGTCTTCTCTCAAGATATTTGTATGCCTTTCCTTATCCTTCCTTTCTATACTATATAAATCAGGAATATTTCCCTTATAATAGACATTGGTCTATCTTGCCCCTAAGCAGAGTATTTTAATTGGATTGCCCACTTTTCCTTCTCCTTCACTTTTAATTTGTCTTATTCTTACATTTGTTTCTTTCCAACAATCTTACCCTACCTTTAGTAAATGTTGCTTGCCACTTATATATATGAATTATCCTACCTGAAAATCAGGTTGCAGTTTGATAATGATAGTTGTCCTTTTATCCCACAGTAAAATCAATCCATTATCTGCTTCAATCATCATGAATATGCCCATCTGATGCATTGTGAAAGGTATATATTTTCCAGAATTGGTTAGCATGATGTCAAGTTTTTCATCACTAAGGATAAGTTCACGGTTCTAGAAAAATAGATTTTTGAAATAAATATTAAGAATTTCAAAAATATGGCCACAACTGGTATTTAAGTTGACTGAAAAAATAGCTTTATAGAGTAGAACCTCTTAAATTTCATGGGGGCCATCAAAATTGTGTACAATTTGAGAAAATGTAAAATGTATTCTCACATCAAAATACTCAAAGGAAAGTAGCATGGAAATCAATCTGATAAAATACTTTCCTTTGCAGTTATATACAGGTTTAGCAAGACCACTCAACACATGAAACGCATAACCTAATGAAATGAGTAATAACCACAGTATGTACAAACTACTATATTATTTAAGTAGGGTAAACAAATTATTTTTTAAGTAAACTGGGACAAAGTGTATAAAATGTTGAAAAACATGGGATTAATTATGGGAAAGGCTCTCAAATGCATTGGAATCTGCAACAACTGGTGTATAATACATGTAAAATACAGGTATGTATTAAATTGGGCTTTGACTATACTATGTATCAAATAATAGGATTTGAATGCTTACTCCAAGATAGATTTTGATAGCTTTGGAGCACGATGTCCCAGTAGAACCACAGGGGATGTTTTCAGTGATCACTCTGAAAGTACCTTTGAAGGAATCACTGACACTGTTGTCTGTACAGAAATCCTAGATGTAAAAGGATAATAATGAATAAGCAAACTGCATTGATAAAGCAAAACTGATTATTTTCACATTCTGACTCAAAAAAATATATTAAATAGTTAGGCTCCCAGAAAGTTGCATTGCCTTAATATTAAAGTAATGCTGGTACATTTCCTGGGGCTGAATGATTTGTTGGGAGACCCATTGGATTTCCAAGTTCAAGTTTTTAGTAAAATAGCATCTTAGTGAGGCTTTTGATGACAGGGGCTCAAGCTCAATCAAGTAATTGACTATATTAAATTGGAAAACATGTCATGGTGTGTTTGTACTGTATGTTAAATCTCAAAATTCCTCCCAAAATTAGGTGTCTGCATTAGGGATGAGCAAATCTGTCCTGTTTCGCTTTGGGCAAAAAGTATTGAATCTTTGAAAAGATTCATGAAACGGCGAAAAATTAGCAAAACAGCAAAAATCTTGCTCGTAAAAAGAAACAACGCACAACATTTTCTTTTGCTGTGAGAGACAATTATTTGTCACGCGCTGAATTTTCCCAGGCCAAATTTTTCCGCCCATTTTGTGGAAAAATCCACCAATGGTGAAACGTGTAAATTTGCCATGAACCCGTGCCTGCTGAATTATTTCGCCCATCACTAGTCAGCATAGTCAGAAATTATTACCAATTATCTGAGACAGCATAAAAATAAAAGTCAATAGAAATAACATTACTTGAGTCAATACATATTCACAGTCTCCATTGAAAGAATATGTCTTGCTGTCAAAAGTGGTGTAGTGCCCATCTCCATAAAGTGTACAAGTCCCCGAGCAAGGGTTATCGGTGCAACTCCAAGCTCTGTTTTGGCATGTGCTGTGTAGAAAAACACAAGTTTTGTGCATGTGTCAGCTATTGTACTGTTTTACTGAAATAAAGGCAAGACAAGGAACCTGAAAGCATAAATGACTTACCAAGTGTTGCATTTGTCTTTGATCCTTGAGCCTGGTTCATAGAACTTACTATTATGAATGCACGGACATTGTTCCTCAGGTACACATCCTCCATTTCCATCAGCTAACAACCCATAAGGGCATACACAACCAGACACACACTGAGTGCTGAACTGTTAATGACAATAATACTCATACTTAATACATATTATTAAGCACCAAGCAATGCTGTGATTCTTTCAGTAGTTATATTGTCGTATGATGATGATTACTTACACACTGTTTGTCAAAGATTTGACAACTCCTTTGACACTCTGCTCCTTTTGTCCCGGCTGTCTTATTGGCACAGTTAAAATATATCATGGGAGCATCACACACTTTGACTTCTTCTTGTTGCCCAATGCAGTCTAGTGTGCCTTTTGTGCACATGCTTTTTTTAAAAAAAAAAAGTTACATTTTGACTCAGGAAAATGATAGGTGACTTCTAATTATACATATACTGATTAATTCTTCTAATACCCTATGTAGTTCATAACGTGGGATTATTACCCTATGTAGTTCATAACTTTATTTATTTACACACTGCATGGACTGGCTCTGATTACTTTTAAAGAACTGCCAGGGATGTAAAAATAAGAGGGTGATTTACCAACTTTTGAATTACATTTTTTCCAAGATCTGAATTTTTTTTTTTGCACTAAAACGCCCAAAATTTGACTTATGATTTAAAAACTGGAAAGTTCAATATTTATTAAATGCAAAAAACTCCTGAAAACTCGGATGTAAAACTGCAGCTAGCGTTGAGCAAATTTTTTCTGCCAGGAATAAATTCACAGTGCATTTTAGCATTTGCGAATCGTGTTACGAAACTACTGCGAAAATTCACAGCAGAAAATTTGGTCACGCATCACAAAAAGTTGCGCAAAGTGGATGCAGTTGTGTCAAAATGGGCATGGTCATTTTTCTTGTCTCCTTTTTTGTAAACATGATGTTCAGGTATCTGACTTCCTCTCTCAGAAAAATCCTTATTTGCCAGGGCCAGAGTCTGTGCAGCTCCCTCTTCTCTTCTCCCATTTCCTGCTCCCCCCTCCCACAAGAATGCTAAGAACTCCCTCCCCCCTCCCTTAGGAATATGTAATCTGAGCTACCAAGGCTTGAGCTGCAGCAGGAAGCTATGAAGACCAAGCTAAAATGGCAGCTGCTTAAGCAAATGGAGAAAGCTTCTACAGCTGTTTGTTCAGGTATGGTATTGCTTTCTGCAGAATAAATATATTGTTCTAGGTGGCACTAATGTGGTGAATCTATTGGCAGTAAAATGGCAAAATTATTTTCCTTCTCCTTTAATGCTTTGTAAATAAGCCCCATAATGTCCGCGTAGTGTCCTGGAGGTGTACTGAATTTGACTTAACAGCAGCTAAATCTAGAACTGCTAGGCTACTGCACCAATATGAACTTAATATGGCATATTGAGGGAATTACAGCCTTTCCAAATCAAGTCACTCACCACATAGCGCCATTGTCAGTAATTGATTGTCCTGCTGGCACAGGTGTGCCCCTGTGATAACATGGGCAACTCTCAAGGTCCACACATCTGCCATTGTCATTCAAATATTTCCCATCTGGACAGACGCAGCCATCAATGGCAGCAAAGGAGTGCTTACAAGTGGTGTCTGGCTCACTGAGGGAGCGGCAGGTTCGCTGGCAGGCAGTCACAGAGTAGCTGTATGTCATCGACTCAGGGCAAGAGTTGGTGTATTCTGTGGTTTTAACAGAAATAGTTCAATGCTGTTCTTGAAATAATTTCATGGAAACCGATTTTTTTTTTCTGGGTATTTTTGGGTTCTTCTAAAGAGGAAAATTAGATTACCAGTGCACAGATAGTCCTTCTTTATAGTGGACTTTTTCTGCTTGAAAAACAGCCACAACAAAAATACTGGTAATCTAATTTTCTAGGACCAAACACAGAGTAGCTTAGTTTCCCATGTTCGCCATGTTGACTATGTTCACCATAGATTGTATGTGATTAAAACAATAGTCAAAAAAAAGCCTAAACTCTGTTCATTGAACTCAAATTGAACAAGGGGCATACTGCCCCAGCAAGGTTCCATCTTTGCTCCATGCTCCTCTCACTGTTGTCAGGACCTAACATTGCTTTCCCTGCCATTTTCTTTCCCTGCTATGCGTTCATGCATAGGTCACATTTCTCCGCTCATTCAAATAGTGAAAGTTATACTCCAATAAATTATAAGACCTTCAGGATCATACCCATGACTTTACAAAAACAATCACTTGATCTTTGTTTGAATGAGGTCCTCATATGAATCTAGTTATTGACCTCTCTATGTTGTCTGTTTTTAAAGGCTAGTCTTTGATAGTGAAATGGTAGACATTGATTTAATTTCTAAGAATTTAGAAAAATTTGTTCAGGCAATTACAGAACAAGAGTACTTACTTGAGCAGACCCTTTCTCTCCATCCAGTTAATATTATTCCTGCCCTTGCACAGGCATAGACATAGGATGAAATGGCAGCACACATGCATTTCTCACTATCAGCACAGTTGCAGGAGTCAAACATGCAGTTCTAGAGGGACAAAAAAGACATATTATGACCATTCACTCTATGTTACCTTGAGCATCCTCATGCAGGGATACCACAAACTGTCTTTGTTAGTTTTTTTTAGTAAAAGGGAGCAAAACATGAGCTGGCTTAGAATTCATTCAGCTCCATTTACAGATGAAGTAAGCAATATGACAGCTCCAATTCATATTTATTAATACAAATGTTCTGTGAAGCATTAAGCTATGCCATGACACAATATAGCATAGTAAAGAATACAAAGTAATACTAACTAGAGAAGAATCCAGTTCCAGCTTGAAAGTATAGTTTCTTGATGTAGATTTTTTAAAAAGTTTTTTTAAAGAGTTTTCTCTTTAAGTTCCCCATAGTGAGAGATGTTTTCTCTGTTTAAAGGGTTTTGCTGTCTGGCCCTGGAAGCTATAGGGTTCTGGATAGAACAAGCGGACCAAGCGATCCATTCCAGTAGTCCAGCTCACATATTGGAGCTTACTTTCCACAGGAAGGCTGGAAAAGGTATTTAATTGTATGGAAAGGTGTGTAAAGTCTCTTTTAGAGCAGGGCACAGAGCAGGAAGGATACCTGTCTGTGTTTTAGAACTCACAGAGGGGCTTGAGGGCTGCCTGCCTGTGTAAGGAATGCCCAGAGGGGCTGGGGTGCTTCCTGCCTGTGTAAGGAACGCCCAGAGGGGCTGGGGTGCTTCCTGCCTGTGTAAGGAACGCCCAGAGGTGCTGGGGTGCTTCCTGCCTGTGTAAGGAATGCCCAGAGGGGCTGGGGTGCTTCCTGCCTGTGTAAGGAATGCCCAGAGGGGCTGGGGTGCTTCCTGCCTGTGTAAGGAATGCCCAGAGGGGCTGGGGTGCTTTCTGTCTGTGTAAGGAATGCTCAGAGGGGCTGGGGTGCTTCCTGCCTGTGTAAGGAACACCCAGAGGGGCTGGGGTGCTTCCTGCCTGTGTAAGGAATGCCCAGAGGGGCTGGGGTGCTTCCTGCCTGTGTAAGGAATGCCCAGAGGGGCTGGGGTGCTTCCTGCCTGTGTAAGGAACGCCCAGAGGGGCTGGGGTGCTTCCTGCCTGTGTAAGGAACGCCCAAAGGGGCTGGGGTGCTTCCTGCCACTGCAGGGACCAAAGGGAGACATGACAAGCGACCAAGAGACTGAGCATCTAAGGATCTGAAAGAAAGCCAGGAGGCTGAGCAATTAACCAAGGAGCATCATGAGTACAGGGGTGACCCCAAACGTTTCAGTTTTCTCACTGGTAGTCCACAAGGGGCCCAGTTTAGTGAGGGAACGCATCTACTGTGTGAAGGTATCGCCCAGAGGGCACAATTTATTTTTATGATTTGTTGTGTATGCTGAAATGGACACCCCTGTGTTAAATAAACTGCCTTTAGAGAGTGTCTGTCATGGATCCCACAAGTTTATAAGTGAACATCTTTTAAACAAACTATCTACCAGAAATGACAAACCCAACTTTTTAATCAAAAAGTGAAGTTAAGGTTCTTATTCTCCAAAAATGTAAAAAAATTCATCTTCCCCTTACTCCGAATGTGAAAAGATTACTGTGGTACCATATGCTGTCATTTCAAGTTTCACTGTACCTCTTTGTAGATATTTGGATCCACCTTCTGATGACACTGTACAAAAGCTTCGGATGTATCAGTTAACATGGAACACCAGTGATTAGCAAAATTAACTGTAGAAAAAAATTGTATTATAGGATTTTATCTAATATGTTTTATAATCCATTAGATACAATGTAATACATACTTGTATTAAATACTAAAAAAATAAATAAACACTTTTTTACATATAAAATGAAAACCGCAATTGAGCAAAAAACTTGCGGAAAAAAAACATATGACTGTGGTTAAAGGAGATAGAAAGGAACAATCACTGTTGGTGGGGGGCAAATGTTAGGCACTAGTGATGAGTGAATTTTTTCACTTGGCGTGAATTTGCAACGAATGCCAGCATTTTGCTGACATTCACTGCGAATCCACGCCTGGCGAAAAATAGTTTCAGTGAAACTTTGGTGCAGAAAAATTAGTTGTGCATCTAAAAAGTTGTGGTCGCGTCAAATTGGGTGCAATCACATAAAAATGGGCACAGTCGCATAAAAAAAGACATGCAACACAAAAAGACTTGGGTTACAAAAATAGGTGCGTGACAAGCGCGTTTCGCAGAATTTTTGCCATTTCCTGAATTTTCATGTAGTTTTGCGAATTTTTCGGCGAAGTGAAGCGGAACAGATTCGCTCATCACTATTAGGCACTTCCAAGTGACTGTAATCACTTCTGCTAACAGAAACACTCCCAGTGATTGTCCTTCTCCTTTACCTGACTGCTCTAGGTTTCTATCTGATCTGTACAAAAAGTAATGCCTCAGTCACCTCTTAAAAAAACATTAAGTCCTAATCTCAAGAGTCTAAAATCTTAACCTGCTTCTCCTGCACCTCATTTTGGTCAACTGGCTACAGTTTTTGAACTGACCAAAACTGTCAGATGACTCTGAAACATCATATTTATAGCAAAGCAACATCACAAGACATTCCTTTTCTCAGGAACAGTAATTTCAGCTGACTGTAGCCAGAAAGATCAGTAGGTGGCAGTGTTGTTTCAAAGTTATTATAAAAGCAGCTTAAAAACATCAGTCGGTATCTTGAAAACTAGGCAAAAATAATTCATGTTAAACTGCAAAACTGCTCAGTAGAGCAGTTCCTTTAAAAAGTCTATACTATATAAGTATGAGGTGCCACTGTAACTCTCTAAAAAGAGTTAGATAATAAAATCTGAAAACTGGTATCTTACAATTTTCAACACTGAGATCACAGGGTTTCTCAAAGGTATTTGTAACTGTAGGGCAGCCAGCTTGTGTCATCCAGGAATTGGCAAAGGATGATGCAGTTCCCTCGATCACTCCACTGTGGACCCTGAAATCGTCCTCTTGGTTGCCATTGAAGTTTCCACAAAGACCTGAAAATCAATTTGTAAATATATTTTACAAATAATAATATGAGCATTAGCTAATTATTTATATTTTTGTGGTTTTAAGGAGAAGGAAAGTCATTTTGGCATATTAGTGCCACCTAGAAAACTAGTAAACTGTTTGTTTAAGATAGCAGCTACCATTTTAAATAGCTTCCTGCTTGCAGCACTAGCCTTGGTGGCTTAGATTACACATTCCTAAGGGTGGGGGAGTGAGTTTTATGAATTCATATAGGAGGGGGGAGCAGGAGAAGGAAGAGAGGAAAGAGCTGCGCAGACTCTGGCCAAGCGAAGGAAAGATTTTTCTGAAAGAGGAAGTCAGATACCAAAGAATATGTTTACAAAAAAAGAGACAAGAAATCATGTGTTTCTTTTGATAGAGGACTCTTTCTTAGTTTTTACTTTCCCTTCCCTTTTTTCACACTTTAATTGCATGCCAAATTTGTAACCGTATGCAAAAGCCATTGAACTCCTTACCACAAATGTTACTTTCATCAGATGGTGTTAATGAAATGAAGACTTGCATGTTTGGAACAATCTGAATCTGCAGTTGCAATCCAATGCTAGTCTGTACAATGATGAAAAAGGAGGAAGGCCTGAAGATGGTGACACTAGCTGGAAATAAGAAATTGACCAGTTTTATTGGTTAGGACATAATTTAAAAAAAAAAAACTTTATTATCCAAATACACAGTAACAATTTCAATAAAGTATTTTCCATTCTTAGGAATCCTTACGGTTTGTTGTATGTAGTTCAAATCATAGAAGAATGCTTTTGGGCAAATTAGCTAAACCTTGATAATACTGGAAAAAAGTATGACAATTCTTACCAGATGAAAATGGCACCTGGGTGAAGAGTGAGTTCACATATAAACTGCCACCCTCTTTAACATAGATGAACTGGTAAAAGAAAAGAAAATGGGGGGTTAGACTCTGCCTTATACACAAGCAGACAATTAGGAATGCTGCCCTGCAGTTACTTACATCTTCTCCATGCCCTAAACTGATGATAACTCCCTTTAAACATGTCTCTGTGTTAGTCAAGCCACACTTGCGTATTTCCCCAATGACATTAAATTCGTTGTTATTGCAAGACTAAATTAGAAAATAGGAAAAAACAAAGGATAAGTATCAAGATAATCAATACAATGCTATTCATGTACCAAGTAAATGTCTTGATGTAGCAGATGTGTTATTTTGCACAAGAACCCTAAATATCCTGTAAATTATATGCTTATGATCAGTGCTTAGTGATCAAATTTCTGTCACATGACTCACTGAAACTTGTTAGGTATTATAATAAATAATGTACCCCCTTCGATCTCATGCTTTTATATGGTCATGGAATTTCTTGGTGACTTATAATATTCTTACATTTTAAAACAGGGGTTACATTTTTAATGTATTTATTTTTTAATTGAAATAAAATGTGATTGCTTACCTTGGCTAGGACGTAACTGCAGTCTCCATAAAAGCTGTAATGTCTAGAATCAAATGTGGTTATGTGGGATCCACCAGTAACTGAGCAGGTTCCTACGCAGGCAACATCTTCACATGCCCATATCCCTTCATTGCAGTTGCTAGAGAGACAAAAGAACAACCAAACCATACTCAGAGAACCCAACTGTAGTGGAAGAGCAGTAAGGGACACAAGAGCTTGTCCCTTGGTGCTCATGCAGAGATTACTTCTGTCGGGGGACTGGTTGAGTGCATTGCATCATGCATACAGTGCTTCCAAAGGCAGGCAGTGCTGTATTCATTGGGCAGCTCCTGGTCTTCATGTTTAAAAACAGAGTGCAGAGACCAGTGGATATGAGCCAAAAGGCAGGGAACAAGGTGCAAAAACATTGCCACATTCTCCCACTTTTTTTATCACTTTGCACCCTGTCTTTCTGATCATAAATTATCACTTATATCACAAACACAAACAACAAATAATACCAGTTTTTGCATTCTGCAGAGTAGCCAGTCCCAGATGCATAGGTCTTTCCATCATGAATACATGAGCAGCTGCTCTTCGGAATGCAACCAGTGTTTCCAATGTCATCAAATACAGTGCCTTAAACACAAGCAAAAACATACTATTAAATTATTATACATGAGTTTGGCTACATGGTTTCTTTATCATCATTCCTCTTTCACACTTAGGGGCTGATTTACTTACCCACGAACGGGTCGAATGGAGTCCGATTGCGTTTTTTTCGTAATGATCGGTACTTTGCGATTTTTTCGTATGTTTTGCGATTTTTTCGGATTCTTTACGAATTTTTCGGATTCAATACGATTTTTGCGTAAAAACGCAAGTTTTCCTATCCATTACGAAAGTTGCGTAAAAAGTTGCGCATTTTGCGTAGCGTTAAAACTTACGCGAAAAGTTGCGCATTTTTCGTAGCGTTAAGTTTTAACGCTACGAAAAATGCGCAACTTTTCGCGTAAGTTTTAACGCTACGCAAAATGCGCAACTTTTTACGCAACTTTCGTAATGGATACGAAAAACTCGCGTTTTTACGCAAAAATCGTATTGGTAACGAAAAATTCGTACAGAATCCGAAAAAATCGCAAAACATACGAAAAAGTCGCAAAATGTTTGTTTTCAAGTCGGAACTTTTCCAATTCGGGTCGGATTCGTGGGTTAGTAAATCAGCCCCTTAGATATGTATTAATAATCAGAATTTTAATTGGTAAATTCTCTTGCACCTATAATTAAGTGTTTGGTCAGTAGAATTCTCATTGGTGAATTGTATACAATGTGTAATTATGCTTTTTGTAAAATTTCATAGAAAACCATGGACACAGTGAGACAGCTTCATCGTTGGATGTGGTGTCCCTTTAAGAGAGATTTACTTGTGAAACTATAATCGGATTCCAGCTTATAGAATGAAACTCAAAATCAGGACCAGAACTAGGGGTAGTCAAAAGAGACATTTCCCACATGCCCACATGTGGGTTGCCAACCTCCACTGTCTTCAGCTCCACCGGCAACCCAGCTGGCCTCCTTGCCAAACCCCTGTGTGAGCGAACCCGTGGGCTCATTCTTACATGCATGCACATGGGGGGTGAGTGAGGAGGGGGTTCGGCTTGGAAATACACCTGCCTAGGTCATTCCAAAGATGCTGCAACTTGATCCAGCCCACAACTCTATAGTTAGAACATCTTGTCCACATTGTCATGAATGATCTTTTCACATTTGACTGATCTGTTTGACTGAAACATTTTGTAGAATGCAATCAAATTTGCATTGCAAAATGATTTTCTAAAATATTTTTGGCATCTGTTTAATTCTTTCAATTTTTATTAGTTTTTATTCCTTTTATTCTGCACTTTTTAATTTTATTTATTTTTTTATTTATTATCTCTAATTAGTGTTCGTTTTCTTTAAAATAAATAATATCTTTTCTAAAGGTAGATATATTATCACATGTTTTCCCTTTATACACATATAGCATCACCAAGGGGCCCATTTACTAAACAATTTTGAAATAAATGTCTATTTTTTCAAAATTTTAGAACATTTCGGAATGTATGAGAAAATTGAATTGAAATTCCATTAATTTTTCATGGTTTTCGGTAAATTTCAACTAAAAAATCGTATTTTGCGGAACTTTCATCGGGTATTTTCTTCAGGTTTGATCTGTCGAGAGCTATTGGGTCCTATGGAAAACATGAAAAGCCAGCAATGGAAGGCTTCAAAGCCAGAACTATTTTTGTGTTGTTTACAAACTTTTCGGCACAATATTTTCATATGAATAGCATTGTCGAGACATTTTAGAACTACAGAAATTTTCGAGGTTATTACAAATATATACCATATAGCGTTTGAAGGCTTGAAAAAAAAACGTATTTTAGTAAATGTGCCCCCAAGTGTTACCTATATGACAAACCAATTAGTCCATGCAAAAAAGTAGAATAATATTGATAATAAAAATGACTGTGTCGATTTTTCAGTTTTGCCAAGGTAAGTCTTAAGAAAGATTCCCTAATCAGAACTGAAACACTGACACGTTATTTACTTGATGTAAATAATATGTATTCCCCCAGATTTACTGTTGATATCATGTAAAAATATAAATAAAATAAACAATATAAAAAAAATAAATAAAAGTTATTATAGCCATGTGAAAATATCTTAAATTGTCTAAATACAGGCTAGTTTTTGTATGAAATGAATGTGTATCCAATTATGTCATTAATGGCTGGCCACATTGCACTGAGAAGTAAGGCTGTTTGTACGTTAAGGTTGACAGATGAATCCATACTCATGGAGAATAGAGACATCCTGGATCTTCCATATTGACCATCTGCACCACTGTTACTGGGTTTCAACAGCATTCTTCAACATATTACTAACAGCTGAAGTATGCTGGACCTGATTGTCCAACAACATCATGGGACCCAAAGTTAAGAAACAGGGATCTAACCAATATATGTTTCTATTGGATTTTCACAATTATGTGAAAGCCCACCACATACATAAAAATAGTAACATTTAGTCAAAAACAAAAGGTAACTTAAATTACTCATTATTTCCACGTATTTGGAAGTCATGCATTCTTCTAGACCAGTGATCCCCAACCAGTGGTTCGTGAGCAACATGTTGCTCCTCAACCCCTTGGATATGCTGCTCTCAGTGCCCCCAAAGCAAGTGCTTATTATTTTATTCCTGGCTTGGTGGCAAGTTTTAGTTGAATAGAAAGAAGATTTAATTCCAAATAAAGAGGCTGCCTGCATAGAGGCTGCCTAATAGCCAATCACAGCCCTTATTTGGCACCTCCATGAACTTTTCTGATGCTTGTGTTGCTCTCCAAGTCTTTTTACATTTGATTGTACAGGTATAGGACCTGTTATCCAGAATGCTCGGGACCAAGGGTATTCCGGATAAGGGGTCTTTCCGTAATTTGGATCTCCATACCTTAAGTCTGCTAAAAAATCAATAAAACATTAATTAAACCCAATAGGATTGTTTTGCATCTAATAAGGATTGATTATATCATAGTTGGGATAAATTACAAGGTACTGTTTTGTTATTACAGAGAAAAAGGAAATCAGTTTTAAAATTCTGAATTATTTGATTAAAATGGAGTCTATGGGAGACGGGCTTTCCGTAATTCGGAGCTTTCTGGATAATGGGTTTCCGGATAAGGGGTCCAATACCTGTAGTAGCAAGTAAAGAAAGGATGGGAATCCCCGTTCTAGACAATACTTTTTCAATTGATTGTACTGTTTATACAACAGCAATAAGATATTACCTTTAGGACAGGAGCATCCATCTATACAGTTGCTGTCACATACTGATGACCGGTAAGGGTTGGTACAGGTGTTTGGGCAGGGGCTTCCACACTCACTGTACTCCATGTTAAAGCTGCATTTCATGGCTGGAATTTTAAAAACAATTAACTGTTTCATCTATGTAAATAGTTATGTATTATATCATAAAAAAAAACTATGGCAGACAGACATGCAGTTTATGCAGTCACAGGCAAAAATGCAAATACAGATTCTGAATGTGTAAATGCCTCATTATTTAAAGTTTATTTTACAATCATTTTTTTAGGCTGGGTGACCAAGAATATCATTTTGCCTGTACTTTTTGCAAAACTGTTGGTGGGTTCATTATGATTTATAAACGCTTGCTGTAGTTCACGTGCACTATAGTTATTATAGGAGGTTTTTTTTTTAATTTACTTGTGTATAACGCTTTCTGTGCACACCTCAACTTGTATTTATTTCTACAGACCCACAGCTTAGACAAACTTGACCTGCAGGTAGAATATCATATCAAATCATATCATATCTTTGAACTCAGTGAATAGACACTATCCAGCCTAAACCAAAACCCCAAGTTGAATGAAAAGCAGAACTCACCATTATATATTTTAAGTTTGGGTGCCAAGCCCTAACCCTTCAGCTAAGGGCAGAGAAACATCATAAAAACAAAAATAGGACTTGCAATCTTAAAAACGTCAAATGTATATATTTTTTTATTTAAATAACATGTCCACAATGCCTAATGAGTTTCATGCCTTCCTGGCTCTTTATCATAGGCCTATGATTAGTTACCATGTAGGCTCAAAACACGCTAAGCTTTTCTCTGGGCTTGTTAAGTGAATATACACATCACTTTCACTTTTTGCACTTGGTTTTTTTTTTTTGTTTTTTCTTCCTATTTCTTAAAACCATTATATTATCAGTCATAAGCATAATTTTTTTTTTTTGCCTTGTTGTGTCATCCTGTATAATCATTGGGACGGTATTTTGCAAAATCTCTTATGGTTAATGTTTGCATACAATCTAGGCTAATAAATAAAATTATTTTTTTATAGGATTTGAAATGGCTTAATAGTATAATAGTTCACACTTACGGCAGAGTTGTTCAGTTCTCCAGTTGGATGGTTGCCCTCCAGCATGGCTACACTGCCTGGAATACTCAGCGAATGTGTTGCATAGGCAGAAACCTAAGATGTCACCTGAACACTCACACAAGTCCTGGACACAAAGCTCAATGTACTGAGAAGGATTCACAAGGAAATTACAGCTTGAAAATGCTGAACTTGTCAACACTATTTGACAGAGGCTTCTCTGTTTGGAAACAAAAAAACAACAACATATTTTCCTTTATTTATAAAGTGCCAACGTGTTTTACAGTTCTACAAAGACATTATACTGTATATCATTCAAATCAGTCCCTTCAGTAAGAGGAGCTTGTCCCTACTCATTTAGTGATAGGCAAAATTATTTGGCAGGTATGGATTTGCGACAAATTTCCATGTTTCACCATTTGCGGATTGTTTCATGAAACAGATTTTTTTTGCTGCGCACAACAATTTTTTTTATGCACAACATTTTCGCCATTTGAAAAGATACGCAAATTTTTCGAGGGCGCAAAATGGGACAGATTCACTCATCACTACTAATGGTCAGTTTTGTCAGGAGTCAGTTAATCAAGACACACAAATTCCTTGCAGACAGTGCCCTGGCTGGAATTGTACCTCGCATCTCTGGGCTGTAAGCCCAAACCTGTTCAGGTATAATGATGAGCGAATCTGTTCCATTTCACTTTACCATAAAATTCACAAAATGGAAAGATTAGTGCAAAATATACTAAACGCATTTGTCATGCGACGTTTTTGACGCGTGGTGGTGGAAAAATGTTCGCTAAACTGATTTCACTAATTGTGAAATGAAATTTGCAAAGGGATATTTTGGAACAATATTAGTGCACAATAAACCCACAAAGAATGACCCCTCTCTGTCACATTTTTTTCTTAAATAGTGATGAGCATGGCCAGGCATGGATTTGCAGCGAATTTCCGCATTTCGCCATTGGCGAACTGTTTCATGAAGCTTCCATGAAAATTCGACACGCATCAAAAAATTTGTTGCGCATCCAATTGGGTGTGGTCGTGTCAAAATTGGGCCCGGTCGCATCAAAAAAGCGTGGGCGACAAAAAAAAAAGACATGGGCGATCAAAAAAGACGCGGGCTTCGCAAATTTTCTTGTCCTTTAGCAAATTTTATGGTGAAGTGAAACGGGACAGATTCACTCATCATTATTCTTAAATAAGGTAGTGGAAAAAAAACACAATTGCTGAAAAAGTCACTGCCATGTTGTGTTTTTTTCTGTGAATGTTTTTTTTAAGACCCGATACCTGATGAATCTGATACATTGCCCTCAGAATAAATATAAAACATCAGATGAATAATGTTTTCATATAGAGCAACCATAGCCACACATTTTACTGAATATTTGGTTGTAGTTCAGCTCCTTGTTAAAAAATAACTAGTGATGAGCGAATCTGTCCCGTTTCGGTTTGTTGCGCAATTTTTTTTCTTTGTTTCACAAAACAATTCGCTAATGCTGAAATGCGTAAATTGGCTGCGAATCTATGCCAGGTGAAAACATTCACTCATCACTAAAACCAGTTGATTACATAAATTACTGTATGTATGTGGGATACTTACAGAGTCTGTGCAATTCACTTTAGGAGTGGCCTGGAGGTCTGCACATGTTTCTGTGGGGCCATCAAGCTTTTGCATGTTTCCATATTGGACATCTGTCAGTTGTACATCTGAAATAAATAATAAAACCAATTATTCAATTTTTTTTACTTGTATGTTATATCTGCCCTTTTATTTATAAAAGAAATGCTTTTCTTACTGTTGATTATAAACTCATTGTAGACTGGAATCCCGTTGAAGTCCCCACAAAGACCACAGGTTTTATTGGCATATTTCTTATCCAGTTCCAACTAAAAAAAAAATGAATATGTCACATATAGAGATAATAATGAATCCAGGGCAAAGATTGCATCATTGGAGACTGTGTAGCTTTAATAATGTGTGCTTTAAGAAAGGAATATTTAGTGGTACCCTTGAGCGCCCTGGGAAATATAGATATAAGTATATATATATTAATATATGTATATTATAGTTTAGAGGTGATAATCATACCAAAATGTCAGATTTTTATGAACAATAAATCTACATACACAGACCTATCATAAACATATGTATAGATAAATATATATTTACAAATATATTTAAAACTTACTGTAGATGAGACAGTCTGAAGGCCATCCTTAAAACTACAGTGGTCTCTTTCTATTTGTTATAATACACTCCTATGTATTTGCAAGTACGCAGAATGCTCCTGTCCTGGCAGGAGAGCTCCCACAGGTCCTTACACTTAGGACCTAAGTCCTAATGTACAATTGGTTACGGATAGAAAAAAACTCACATTTTCTTCTAACTTTTAGCACTGTGTGCATTTTCCGCAACTTTTTCATTAATTTCCACGACTTTTCCGTACTTTGCGACAATTTGGGCAAGAATTTGTGCAACAAAATCGTATTTGACGCAACGAGTATGAAAGTTTCGGAATTCATTCAAGCTTCAGTATCGTGACTTTCTTTTGGCCAGGTTGGATTTGCAGAGTGCCATTGAGTGCTTGGAAAGCTTCCCACATCATGCATTGTTGTGTCAGAAAGTCAGAGGATTGTGATACGTAAATCGGATCGCTGTATTTAAACGATCATTTCAATATGAAATTTCGGAACTTTCAGATCATAAGTATGACATTTTCATATTCAAACGAATTTTCGTGACATTCTCGATCATCAGAAATGATTGGATTTTGTGATTCAGATTCGTACGTTAGTGAATCTGCCCCTTAGAGTGAGCGGTCAGGAACCCTAACAGAGACTGCTAATACAACATCACCTAGCAGGACTTTTCAAAACCTCCCTGTCTTAACCATAAAGAAACATTAGGGTTGCTGTAAGGAAAGTTCTGTTCCTCAAGTCTAAAGGTTTGGCCTTTTTCAATTAAATGTGTAACAAGATCCCCCTGTATTAAACTTAGAAAGAGTAATTGTGTCCTAGCAAGATCCTTTGCTCCATAGGAAACAACTCCAACAACAACTGCTGAATACAGGCAGTGATGTATTCATGGGAGTAGTTGCAGGTCTATGCTCCAAAATGGAGCACAAAGGCTTGTAGCAGCCCTAATAGAATGGATGAAAGGCTGCAAAGTGTAAAAGAATGAGAGGGTTGGACCAATTTTTGACACTTTGCACTCTGCCTTCCATGATGTAAATTACCCCAACTGATTGACACTGCCTAGAGTTGCACGGTTGACAAAAAGCAATTCGAATTTACCATGATAGCATCCTCTTCATTCCACATAACTTGCAGGCCCACTTTGGAGACAACTGTGATGTAGAGGCCATTCCTACCTATCTTGATACCAGAAAAGCTATATGGAATTTCCACCCTGTAAAAAACAATATTATGCAAGTTCAGACAAATGTCGTAATAACTAAATTATTTTTAAATCACTCTATGTATTCAAAGGCAGGTGTTTTAGACTATAATTATTGTTATGTTTCCCTTAAATAGAAACATGTATCTGAAATAATCCTTTTCTCAGTGCAATTTAAAGAGATATCTTGTTTTACATTGGCAAAAATAAGATGAAAACACTAATGCTGATCATAGTCTCCATACACACCATTGCACTGTGATGTTCCTTTCCTAATTGACATCACATGTGCAGGGAATTGTGGGATTTGGTGGATGCAGGCTGAAGGCAGGCTGAGGACGGACGACTGCTGTCACATTTTATGTGAGTCTCAAAGTAGTCAGCCATAGTTACATAATTACATAGGGTTGAAAAAAGACCAGGGTCCATGAAGTTTAACCCTTCCAAGTAAACCCACCACACACAACCTATACTTACCAATCTATACACTCACATACATAAACTATATATACAAACATTAATACTAACTGTAGATATTAGTATCACAATAGCCTTGGATATTATGCTTGTTCAAGAACTCATCCAAGCCCCTCTTATAGGCATTAACAGAGTCATCTCTGGAAGGGCATTCCCCAACCTCACTGCCCCCACCGTGAAAAACCACCTACGCTGCTTCAGGGGGGGCCTCTGGTGCGTTGATCACTTTTATGGGAAAAAAGAACACCCCCTATCTGCCTATAATCCCCTCAGATCAGCAGGAGATCAGGGGGCGGGACTTAAAGAATTGTTCCAAGCCATATTAAAACATTAAAAATCATGAAAAGGCTGCATCTTTTTTATTTGAAATAAAATGCAAAGTTGCTTGAAATTATGTTTACTTTTCAATTAAGTTGAATGACCAGGTATTAAGAATCACCAGAATAGATTTAAAAGGGATTAACTGGTTACTCACTTTTCTTCATTAACTGTTATCTGCCCGTTCCCAAGCACAAGAGAAACACCATCAAGTTTCATACTAATCTGCGTAAGAACAGGAATCTTTTCGACCACAGAACGTCTGATCTGAATAGTGAAGTCTTCGTAAGTGCTTCCACAGTGTTTGGCAAACACGTAGTTGCAAGACCCGCTAAACTGGAAAATGTCACCATCAAATGTCCTAAAGTGAGAGTTTCCCCAGCTGCTGCAGACATGTCCATTGTGCATATCTATATAATCTGCAATTTAAAGAGTTTTTACAAGGATTATCATTTTACTGTATAGATATAATACAATCAATTTAAAATCATATCACAATATTCGCCAAAGGGAACTGATTTAATAAATAGTTGGGTCTTCCAGGGTCTATGAAGTTCTGTACTTACACAGTCAGATAAAATAGTACATGAAATGCATCGTCAGCTCATTGTACCTTATTGGAAAATCTTAACTGGTTAATTGTTGGACACTGTAATATGCAAAGTCAGTTCTGACTACAATGTACAACTTAATCCACTATTTAAACAAGCAAAATGTTTAGACCAGTATCTCAGCATTTGCTAATATTTAGGTGCTGGTTTGTGTAGCTAAAACAAAAGAACCACAAGTTGCCTACTAGTTCCTTCACCATTGTTAATTACATCTGCTCATATTGACTTACTTTTTTCTGTTGGAGCTAAACTTTGTCCATATAATGTCACCTTGGGATCTGTTGAAAATGATTATAGCAAATTATGCATTTGTCATTCATGGAAAAGAAACCAACAGTACTTATTTTTTATAACAACACAGAATATTTAGTAGTGACCTTGATATGGGATTGGATTACTGTACATAATTTTTAGTACATCTATGGGACCCATTATCCAGAATTCTCTGGACTTGGGGTTTTCCAATAAAGATTAATTATATCTTAGTTGGGATCAAGTACATGGTACTGTTTTATTATTACAGAGAAAAGGGAATCATTTAACCATTAAATAAACCCAATAGGGCTGTTCTGCCCCCAATAAGGGGTAATTATATCTTAGTTGGGATCAAGTACAAGGTACTGTTTTATTATTACAGAGAAAAAGGAAATAATTTTTAAAAATTATAATTATTTGCTTATAATGGAGTCTATGGGAGATGGCCTTCCAATAATTCGGAACTTTCTGGATAATGCGTTTCCTGATAATGGATCCCATACCTGTACACTTACTATTGATGGGTGTTATGCCTATAGCCCAGCTGGAGTCTTTGTTAAGGACCAGTTAATTATACAGACAGCTTGTGACTTCACTTTTAATTTCAGATACTGCCTAGAAAGTATTTGTGTTTGGAACTTATAGACCTTTCAGGGAGTTCTGACATGAGAACCTGTACTAAAAGAGAGAAGGGCATAGAAAATACAGATAATCACCCCATATTATCTCTATGAGAGTGATTCATTTGCAGTTATCTGGGATAGCGCCTAGAGACAAAACACCATGCTTTTCAGATCTGTAGTCATATGAGTATTTTGCGTAGGTAGCAAAATCACAGTATTAAAAGTGTTATCACCTTAATATGAAACCAGTTAATAGGCTTTTTTCCAACAAAAATATATATAAATATATATTTACCAAAAGGACTTTCCTCTGGTTTCCAAGATAATAACTGAGCTGTAAAAGATAGAGAAAAACATCATTTTATAACAAAAGTGCTAGATTTTATTTATATTCTGTACATTTAAAAAAAAAAAAAAACTTTTCTTTAAAGAGGATTCACACTTAGGGGCAGATTTACAAACATTCTAACATTTCTCATTTTTTTTATTTTAAAATTTTTAAAAAAAAAACTCTTTTTGACAAACCTGTGACATTTACTTAAAAGGCTGAATTGAAAAAGTCTGTGATGGCAAAAGTTGCAGAGAAGTTGCAAAAATTTAAATTTTTCAAATCGTCGCAACGGAACCTCTACTTTTTTTGAATTGTCACACAAAAAAAAAACCAAAATCAAAATTCAGAAACCTCTGACGTTTTGAAGCAAAAGAAGGATCCTCCAGGGAAGAGAAGGAACATCTGTCATTGACTTCTACATGATCTTGGCAAGTTTTAGCTGGTGAATAGGGATGAGAGAATTTGTCCCTTTTCGCTTTGCCAAAAGATTTGCGAAACGGCAAATAATCCACAAAAAAGGCAAAAAAGTTGTGCGTCATTAAAAAATTGTTGCATGCGTAATTTTTTTTTACCATGCTCCATTTTTTTTATGCTCGGGAGCCAACATTTTGTCGTGTGGCAAGTTTTTACGCAGTGAATTTTTTTGCCTGTTTCACTAAATTTCACCCATCACTACTGGTGAATAGTGATAAGCAAAATTTGTCACCAGGCATTTGTGGTGAATTTCTGCGTTTTGCCATTGGCAGATTGTTTTGTGAAACAGACGGAAAAAATGTACTGCACGTCAGAAAATTGTCATGTGCGTCAAAAAAAAATTTGATAACAGCAAAAAATTGTCATGTTCAGTGTTTCGTAAATCTTTTCAAAGATTCGCAAATTTTTCGGCGAAGTGAACCAGGGACAGATTTACTCATCGCTACTGGTGAATTGTCAGATTCAGATATTTAGCCAGTTTGAAGAATAATAGATCTTGAAATATTCAAGATTTTTTTCTTGTGTTTGTAAATGGGTCCCTTGATCTTTTTTGTATAATTGAGCCATAGATAATATCCATAATATAAGAGCATATTAAATTAAAACACTCCAACAGTATCTAGGAATCCACTGGAAGTAATGATTAAATGACATTGGAGAATAATACTCCAGAAATATTAAATTTATAAATATCATTAGAAAATCATTTTTATAAATAACCTTTTTTTTATTATAAGAGAACAGGTAGATTAAATCAATTCTATGCATAAGATATCTAAAACTAATAAATATAGATAGACTATCAACAGTTAAACATTTTCCATATTTATTATAACTTTGCTCCCTTTATGGGTTCCATCCTGAAACGCTTAAGTTTTTTTTAAATAGAAACTATTGTTACCACCAAAAATGATGTTCCAAGCCTGTATATAGATCTAGACATGAATTGATGAGGATTCATGAAGAGTCACCCAGCATTTCTAATTGACTTTGTAGAAAGTTTAAAATTCCCAAGAGAAGAAGATTCTAGTAAATGTTTGTATCTACTATAGTTCTCCTTCAAAGTCACATAATAAATATTAGAGAAAGCTGCTTACCTTGGATATGGAAATTGGTAAGCCCAATAAGGAGAGTACATATTCTCAACATCATTCTCCTCCATGTCCCCATTTTTTCCTTCTGTCCAGTGACAAAGAACAGGATGGGGTAAAGGACAACTTAAGGGAGCTGCTGCTCTCCTTGTTTCTGGTGAGCCTTTATATACATGCATCTCAAGGAAGACTTATGGGTGGAATTGATTAGGACCAACTTTTTCATCTTTGACATGTAACAAATCTGATCCAGGATGTTTGCTTCATGGTTATTGCCTGTACTTTACTTTAACAAGAAATTTCCCACAGATAAAAAAGAGAAAATAATACAGAATAACGTAAAGATAAGTCAAGCAGAAAACTTTATATTTAAAGTATCAATAAAGGCGTAAAGTGCAACAGTAATTTCTAGTGATCCATGCTGTCATTTATGAATAGCCAGGAGCTAGATTTACTGTATGAAATTACAAAATATGTATAAAATATGTACATAATGCATACTTCACACTTTGATACATTAAATTCTATGAGCTACTGATTAGGAATAGTAATGGGCGAAATAATTTGGCAGGCGTGGATTTGTGGTGTATTTCCGTGTTTCAGCTTTGGCAAATTGTTTTGTGAAATGGGCAATAAAATTCGCTGCCGAAAAATTCTCTGCAGTGCAAAAAAAAAATATCACTTGCGGCAAAAAAAAAATGTTGCGTGCATCAATAAAATGATGCACAAAATACTTAATTTTTTGATGTACACAGCAATTTTTTTGACGCGCAATGTCGGCGAAGCAAAATGGGACAGATTAGTTCATCACTAGAAATAAGGTTTTCTCTTCCACAAAACCACTCTGTGCTAATATTTTATCTTTTAGTTTACAGAATTATGAATTTTGCAAAACCAATTATCATTCTTTTTAAAGGCACGTTGAATTCAATATCTGATTCTAACAGCTTAACAGAAAATAGTGATTAACTAATCTGTTTCACCCAAAATTTGCAAAGCCACTGGGGGTCACTTATAAAATTTGCACAGTGCATATTTTTTCGCAAATGTTTTTTTTTTTTTTTTTGCAAATTGCAGTAAAAAAAGATTTGGGTGTGCTTGAAAAATTTTTTTCCAAATTATTACACATCGCTTTATGACAATTTGTTAAATTTTTTTGCCGTGGGCAGCAATTTATTGACTCGCACAATTTTTTGCGCCCATTTTGCAAAAAAAAAAGCCAATGGCGAAATGCATAAATTTGCAGCGAATCTATGTCAATGGGAGCTGTCCTATGCAAAATTTAACTATTTCTTGATTTTGATTATTCCAAACTTTTTGTAACCCATTAAAAATGTTGAGTAAACCACAAATTCCAGGTATTTGAGGGTTTTTTTTTATGGTTTTATTCCATCGCATTTTTTAAATTCAGATTTGACAGGATGTGTCTGTAAATTTTAGTTGCATCTTCTGTAAAGAATTTCATACTTGATGAAATTACATGATTTTTTCATTGATTTTTTTATGAGGAGTGAAGAAAAGAGCATAATTAAAGATAACCAGAATTACCTGGGCCTAAAGACAGAGGTTTGGATGTAAGGAATGCTTCAATATTAGACAAGTTTAATCAAAGTTAGGGCTAGGTAGCTGACAAAATACTAATGATTAAGGATATTATTCCATGTAATAATTTTGAATAGTGATGAGTGAATTGCAGAAAAATTTGTGAAATGCGTTTGTCGCGCAACTTTTTTGTCTTGCGCCACTTTTTTTTACGCGACCGCAACTTTTTTGGATGCACAACTAATTTTTCTGCAGAGAATTTTCTCAGAACTTTCGTGAAACAATTCGCCAATGGTATTGCTGCAAATCCATGCCTGCCAAAAAAATTTGCTCATCACTAGTTTTGATATGTCTTTGGCTATTTCATGGTTCGATACCACGTCACAGCTGGAGGGGCATACTGAAGAAACAGCGTGAAATTTCTGTCCATACTATTGTGCCTTGAGAAGTTCAAAGCAGCATTTGCCTGAAAGGGATGATATAGTTTAATAATGTGTAAACCAGCAGACATTTATACAGACATTTCCCCTCCTTAAACATTTGCTGGAATGTGGACACAGTTTAGTAACTTACCCACCTGGCTTTCAGAAGGGCTGTCCAGGTCACGGTGACACAGTGATTGGCCAATCACTGATAGGTGTGTAATAGCCCCGCCTCTTCCCTGCCACGTGACATCACAACCCCAACTCTTCCCCGTCCCAATGACATCATCCCCGCACCCTGCCCCGCTAAGAAGGCCAGCAGAGGTGGCAACCCTAACTGGGATCCAAATTGACCTCGTTCTTTAGGCAGTAGTGGAAGGCCAAATTGGCATGTATCTTTGTACCAGTAGAATATCCAGTTTATATCCCTGACACTGCAAAGCTTAAAACCTGCTGCACATGATTGCAGTTTTTCATAACTGTGCGCTAATATTCTGTTGGCAAAGCACAAAGACTGAAGACTAGTGATAAGCGAATCTATCCCGTTTCACTTCGCTGAATCAGCGAAAATGTCACGTGACAAAAAAATTGATGCACGTTAGAACAACATTTTTTTGATGTGCAATTTTTTTTCGTCAACACCAATTTTTTCTCGATGCGGGCAACAATTTTTTTGTCACGCCTGCATTTTCCCCACTGCAAATCTAGTCACCGATTTCGCAAAAAAATCCGCCAATGGCGAAATATGTAAATTCGCCACAAATCCATGGCTGCTGAATTATTTCGCCCATCACTATCGAAGGCAATTCATACTCAAGAAATAAATACTTTTTACAACAAACCTGTATCTCTGTATATATTGTAAAATATTGAAAAAAAGAATTTGAAGAAATGAAGCTGATCAGCTAATGCTTGTAGTAAAGTGCATAGTTCAGCACTGCAAAGAACCGGGTAAAGAAAGGGATGCAACAGCTTGAGTTCCATGATTGCATTTCATGAAACCGTTCATTTTATCAATATATGTGTATAGGTTACTTTTTTGCCAAATACCATGTCCGTAATCCGGACAAGTATACAAATTTTATATTTAACCAGCCTATTTCCTTTATCTGGTCTGGGGGATTCCAGACACTATTAACATCTCCACATGCTTGCTTATGTCATTGGAAACATTATTGTATATGTACCGTAACTCTCTGACTCCTTATTTCGTAATAAGTTCAAAGCAGTATTTACCAATTTCTATAAACAACATCTTATGCAAACAAAGCATGAAACCTTTTCCACTGACCTATGCTGAGTAAATTTGCTTTATAACATGAAGAAGATTAAAGGCTAATTATATTTCCATGTTCCTCCATCAAGTTTACAAAGCTGTATAATAACTAGGCTTGAAGGAAAATATATTTATTAGATTTTGTCACACATACAGAATATTTGCACATGCTTCTGGGATCACCACACTCCATCCTGATTACATTGTCATAGATGCCACAGATTTTATATATATATATATATATATATATCAGTCCTGATGGTGTCTGCACTCCAAAGCTTTTAGTATTCTGTGGGGTGCACAGCCAAAATCTGAGTATTTAGCATGAAATAATCCATGGCCGGCACACCCTTAAAATTCAAAAAAATTTTTTATTGAAAACTCATTGTTTAAAAACCAACGTTTCGGTCCTCATTAGGACCTTTATCAAGGATAAAGGTCCTAATGAGGACCGAAACGTTGGTTTTTAAACAATGAGTTTTCAATAAAAATTTTTTTTGAATTTTAAGGGTGTGCCGGCCATGGATTATTTCATGCTATATATATATATATATATATATATATATATATATATATATAATTAGTTATGAGCGAATTTTTTCGCTAGGCATGGATTCACAGCAAATTTCCACATTTCGCCATTGGCGAATTGTTTTGTGAAACTTACGTGAAAATTTACAGTGAAAAAAATTGTTGCACGTCAAAAAAAGTTGCAGTTGCCCCAAAAATAGGTGCAGCCATGTAAAAATGGGTACAGTCGCATCAAAATAGGCATTTAGCTAATTTTTCGCTGTTTCACTCGTTTTTCGGTAGTTTCTCAAATTTTTTGAAGAAGTGAAACAGGACAGATTCGCTCATCACTATATATATATATATATATATAATCAAAAAATAAAAGACTGAACTACTCACAATCTACTGGGTAGATGCTATTTATAGTATGTCTGACTGAAAGAGGCACTTCATTTTCAAAACAGGCCCAATAATTATCTGCACTTCATATATATAGTACAGGGGCAGCTGCCAATAATCAGGGAACCGCCGCAAATTGGGTAGAGCAAAGCACTTATCATGATTTTTCCAGTCAACAACACTAAATAGGGACTAGTGATGAGCGAATTTTTTCACCAGGCATGGATTTGCAGCGAATTTCGCTAAACTTCTGTGAAATTCGCTGCAGAAAAATTTGACGCACAGAAATGTTTTTGTCGTGCATCAAATCGGGTATGGTTGCGTCAAAATTGGGCGCGGCAAAAAAAAGGCGCAGACTACAAAAAAATAGATGCAGGCGACAAAAAAATAGACATGGGCGACAAAAAAGACGCGGGCGACAAAAAAAAATTGTGCAACAAATGCGTTTCACAAATATTTCGCCGTTCGCGGATTTTCTTGCCGTTTCGTGAATTTTATGGCGAAGCGAAACACAGATTCGCTCATCACTAATAGGGACCCAACTACAGAATATACAACTATATATATGTCTATCTCTAACTGAGGGATAATGAGATCATTAAAAAGTTGTTTGTTTGAGGCTCCACTGGAAAAATTAAAGGAATAATGACAATTTTTTTTTTTTTATAAAAAGCATCAATTACAGTAACAGAAATTCTCAGTAGAAGAATCGTGCATTGAAATCCATTTTTCAAAAGAGCAAACAGATTTTTTTATATTTAATTTTGAATTCTCCATTTCTCAAGTGTCCTCAATCATGTGATTTATGCTCTGATAAACTTCAGTCACATTACAATTGGAATGATATCACCCTTCCTCTCATTTCCCCCAGCAGCCAGAACAATGGGATGGTACTGTAGCAAGATATCAGTTCCCTGACAGCTGCACTGCTAAAAATGCTCCCAATGAGAATAGAACTTTATAGAAAAGTCCAAGTCTGACTCATGACTCCTTCAGTTACATTGAGTAGGAGAAACAATAGCTTGCCAGAAAGCAGTTCCATTGTGCAGAGCTGGCTCCTTCTGAAAGCTTAGAGTCAGGCACAATGACTGGCTGCCTACACAATAATATTACAGCTTGAAAAAATTACATCTACTGGTTCAAGAATAACATTTTAAATGCTAGAACCAATTATTTGCAATGTGAACAGTGTAATATAGTAATAAAAACTATACCATAAAAATCATGGCAGAATCCCTTTAAGTTCTTTCTTCCTTTAAAAAGCACAATGGATGATTGTGACCTTGTTGTTTATTTATTTTTGTCTCAAGGATTTTCTTTAATGTGTAACTAATAAAAATGTGCGTTTGTTTTAATATATTAATATTATCAAATTCTTAACTGACATTTATAGTAGCATGCAACATATTCTGGTCTCCTGCAATGGCACATAATGTTCATAATTGGCACATTTTCAGTTTAATATAAATGAACACAATTTTACAATTTTTAAATGGCGCATCATGGTGTGTAGTTATTTCAGGGATCAAGGTTCCTCAATCCTGCAAAAAATACTAGAATTCAGCCAAATTCCAAACCAGGCCCTGGTGTTGGTGCATTCCAATTAATTTCTCCTTTAGATAAACACTACTTGCTTGAAAGTTACAGATGCATCTTCTGGATCTTTTGAGACTGATATATGAGGTGAAATTGCCTGCTTTAATTAAAATTAAAAGCAAAAAAGAAAAAAAAGAGCTAAGCCCTAAGACACACACAAGACTTCAGAAGAAACACCTTAGTAGCTGCTTTAAAGGAGAAGGAAAGTATTTTTACTGTCAATAGATTCGCCACATTAGTGCCACCTAGAACACTGTATTTATTCTGCAAAGAGCATTACCATACCTGAGTAAAGAGCCCTAGTAGCTCCTTCCATTTGTTTAAGATTGCAGCTGCCATTTTAGCTTGGTCTTCATAGCTTCCTGCTGCAGCTCTAGCAGTTGTAGCTCAGATTACACATTCCTAAGGGAGGGGGGAGAGAGTTTTATTAAATCTTATGGGAGGGGGGAGCAGGAGAGAGCTGCGCAGACTCTGGCCCCGGGAATGAAGTATTTTTCTGAGAGTGGAAGTCTGATATCCAAAAACATGTTTACAAAAAAGGAGACAAGACACCCTGTGTTTCTTTTGATAGAGGACTCTGTGAGTGCTTATGGCTGTATTTACATAGACCTTTCTGATAAAGCTTACTTAGTTTTTACCTTTCCTTCTCCTTTAACAGATTACTCTTCCTATAACCATATGCTACTTGATTTGAGAAAGGGACTTTAACCTGACCTTTTTTCATTAGAATACTTATATTAATTTTCCTTCCTTGGAAGGCCATACATAATGAAATACCCTAATAAGAATATAGAGGGGCAGATTGTGTGGATTTCATCTAGAATAGGTCTGCTTTTACAGCCAAGGTACTAACAAATATGCAGAAATTGTATTCCCATCAAAAAAGGGCATTTTGTCCAAAATTTGCTCCATGTGTTTATTTCACACATTGCTCTTTAAAATGTTTTTGAAGACCTTCTGCCTTTGAGTTTTCATTGGTAACTCCTCTAAGACAGTATGGTTGTTATAGACCTGCACAGTCTGTATTATAATGTATAGTTACATTTATATAACTTCATGCAATGTAAGCAATAACCAATGTGACTCAAAGCATATCATATTTGCTTGGAATTTTAATGTATATTAGCATTACAAAAATATAGGCTTGGACTACACAAAAGCATTTCAATTTTGTCTTCCAACAATGCTCAAACTATTTTTTTTTAACTTTTTACAGACAATTTGATGGTGTAGTTTTTATGTTTGCTTTATTTTCTTTCTTGTATGTAGTCATTTGAGCAAACTATTGCGGTATCCCTGTGGATCAAGGTAATGGAGTGCAGCTAGCACTAGAGCATCCGCATTTTAGTACATCCTTGTAAGTGTAGCTTTTGTATTGACCATTAGCACATAGAAGTTTAATCTGTTTCTCTCCAACCTCCAGCTCACTGCAGCAGGTACAAGTGTGGTCTATGCTCTGGGATTCCATGGAATATCTGTAAAAAGCATATATATTCAGTACAGAAAGCAATCTTTAGTCAAACTTATTGCAGGGAGCTATTGTTAGAATTTAACAATTGCAAAACAATAATACAGGTATGGGAAACACGTTAATCAGAAAGTTCCAAATTACGGAAAGGCCATCTGCCATAGACTCCATTATAAGCAAATAATTGGAATTTTTGAAAATGATTTACGTTTTCTCTGTAATTATAAAACAGTACCTTGTACTTGATCCCCACTAAGATATAATTACCCCTTATGGGGGGCAAAACAGTCCAGTTGGGTTTATTTAATGGTTAAATGATTCCCTTTTCTCTGTAATAATAAAACAGTACTTGTACTTGATCCCAACTAAGATATAATTACCCCTTATTGGGGGCAGAACAGCCCTATTGGGTTTATTTAATGCTTAAATGATTCCCTTTTCTCTGTAATAATAAAACAGTACCTGTACTTGATCCCAACTAAGATATAATTACCCCTTATTGGGGCAGAACAGCCCTATTGGGTTTATTTAATGGTTAAATGATTCCCCTTTCTCTGTAATAATAAAACAGTACCTGTACTTGATCCCAACTAAGATATAATTACCCCTTATTGGGGGCAGAACAGCCCTATTGGGTTTATTTAATGGTTAAATGATTCCCTTTTCTCTGTAATAATAAAACAGTACCTGTACTTGATCCCAACTAAGATATAATTACCCCTTATTGGGGCAGAACAGCCCTATTGGGTTTATTTAATGGTTAAATGATTCCCTTTTCTCTGTAATAATAAAACAGTACCTGTACTTGATCCCAACTAAGATATAATTACCCCTTATTGGGGGCAGAACAGCCCTGTTGGGTTTATTTCATGGTTAAATGATTCCCTTTTCTCTGTAATAATAAAACAGTACCTGTACTTGATCCCAACTAAGATATAATCAATTCGTATTGGCTGCAAAACAATCCTACTGGATTTATTCAATATTTAAATGATTTTTAGCAGACTTAAGGTATGGAAAACCAAATTATGGAAAGATCCCTTATCCAGAAAACCCCAGGTCCTGAGCATTCTGCATAATAGGTCCCATACCTATACTGAGATTTCATTTAAATGACTTAATTTAAACATCTGCTTTATTTTCATTACTTGTGGACAGAGAAAAAGAAGCTGGCATTCAACTGCTAATGGGTCCAGAACTATATTGCACCTGGGTGATGTGCTTGCAGAATGAAAAATCTTCTCAAAAATATAGAATATGAAATTATCTTATGTAGGGCCTAATTAATTCTAGTTTAACCTCTTTATGCATTTGACTTAAATCAAGTCACTAGCAATGGGCAAATTTTTTTTTGGCAGGCATGGATTTGTGGCAAATTTCTGCATTTTGCCATTGGCGGATTTTTTTCACTAAACGGACGTATAAATTTGCAGCGGAAAAAAATTGCCAAGCAACAAGTGCCATTTTTGTGTTTTGCTAATTTTTCGGTGAAGCAAAATGGGACAGATTTGTTCATCGCTATAAGTCACTCTTAACGTATCTGTAGCTTACTTGGATGATCCCATGCAAGGTCCTCCACAGGATGTTAATTCCACCTCAGCCTCACAGTCATCTTGTCTCAGGACTGTCAAGTTTTTCTGAGGGTTGCAGTCTTCTATGACAGTGGGTTTCTCTATTACTTTAATGTCTTGATGTTAAATAAGAAAAGATATTTGAGATATTTTAGTATTTCGTCAACAATCTACTATAAATACACTTGCATATAGAAGCACAAACCACTTTGCAATTCAAAGGTATCAGTCTTACCTGGTTTAATTGTGCAAGTCTGACAGCAGCCATCCTCATCATATTTAATTGTGTTCTGAAGCAGGAATTGGAGAAATATTGATATTAATATTTACTGTATGATCTAAAAGGGAAGTTCACCTTCAGGAAACTGGTTTAGAAATTATTGTTACCATTATGGGGCATATACTGGGAAATAGGAGAGATTATGAGAATTTAATTAATTCTAAATTAATTTCTAAACATTAGAAAGATGGTAAAAAAATGAAAAGTAATTGAAAAGGACATTTTTTGTGGTGTACTATTTGCAGTAAGATGTTTTTTGAAACCCAAACATGTTCATCACTTATCAACCCCAAATATGTGCATCAATTATTTTCGAATGACTTTAAGATTGTAACTGTTTTACAAAATGAGTGCAAATATACAGTACCGGTTCGCATTTGGAGATGTCCAACTTCTGACAGATCAGCTTCACTTTAGTTAGAACTGGTTGGCTATCGACCTCATCACATTCATAATAGCTGCAAGTGTTGCCTTGTGGGCGATAAGAATCCCCAACCTACCAATTAAAGCATGGAATTACTTGAATAAAATAAATTATTTATTAAAAATACTCAGATGGTTTAGTTTATATAAAAAGTACAAAATGGCAAATTCCTATGTTTCTTAGTCATATTGCAGTGTGTTCCACAACTTGCATGCAATTTGCCAGTGTGAAAATAAGTGTCCATGTTGACTTTTGTAATGAATTGCATCAATTGCTAAGTATACTAAGAAAAGGTTATATTTGAGTATAAGGCTTTATGAGGCTGTAGTAAAAAATGGGCTGGGTCTAGTTGTTCTGTTTACTTGCTGCAAATCATTTTGCTGTCCTGGATCGCTTTGTATCTTGTAACCTTATTTTGGACTGCTTGGCCAAAATATTCACTCATCACTAATGGTGGCATAAAGAAGACAGGTAGTCTTCTTTATGCCACCATTAGTGATGAGTAAATTTTTTCACCAGGCATGGATTCGCAGCGGATTTTCGCATTGGCAAATTGTTTCGCGAAACTTCTGTGAGAATTTGGCACAGAAAAATATGTCGCAGAAAACTTCATTGCACGGAATTTTCTTGTCGCACATCAAAAAAAGGCAGCGGATGCGCCAAAATGGGCATGGTCACAACAAAATTGGGCATGATCGCGTTAAAATTGGGCATGGTCGAGTAAAAAAAGTGTGGGCACCAAAAAAAATAGATGCGGGCAACAAAAAAAACAAACAAACCACGGGTGACAAAAAAGACGTGGGTGACAAAAAAAAATCATGTGCCAAATGCGTTTCACGAATAAGGATCTTGAGGCCAACCAGAGATAATGGTTGCTTAGGCAACAGTTAAAAAGGTTACAATTACAAACTAGGACAATAATATCTTAGCCCATAGAAAAACATGTCTGTATAGTCAAGTCAGTTCTATTACTTTGATTAATCGTTTTAATATTCTGGCACACAGTAGTAGGAGTAATGTCTTGGGATATTTAGGCACACAACACACTTGTAATATGATAGGTGAGATCTGACCTGATAGTGTTAGAGACTATGCAGCAAGATGAGCTGTGAAATAAGGGTTCTTGTAGGTCCTATGTACTGTTAAGGGTCAATTTCAGGTTTACCTCAATCAGGGTTTTTATATTCTTAATATATTAGATAACATTTTTTAACAAGTTTATAAAGAAAGATGGATAATAATACATTTCATCAGTTTAAAATCATTTATGACATTTTTAATGTAATATATTTACCTTGATTTCAACCTGTTTGTTATCTGCTCCCTTCATGGTGCATTGCTTGGGTATGCATTCTCCACAGCATTGGCCAGCTTTCTCAATGTATGTAAAACCCTAGAAAAATAGTAAAATCAGCAACAATGTTTTAAATATAGTTGGAATCTTTGTAGGATAAAAAGCTCATAGGAGGGCCCCAAGCATTTCAAATCTATTTTAATTCTGTATTAAAATATTGCCATATTTGATGAGTTCTTCTACAATACGTATTTCCCTATTTAACTACTGCACAGGGCCAGAACTAGGGCTAGGCAGAAAAGGAACGTGCCTATGTCACTGCAGTGGAGATCCTGGCCATGTACCTCTCCTGCCTTCTCTTAATCTGGTCTGCATCAACAGCTGCAAGTGCTCAGGATGTTAAGGGTGTTAAGGGTGGGAAGAAGAACAGCGAGCAGAATCAGAGAAAGAGGGGAATGTTTGGCAAGAGAGAGAGGAGAGGTTGCTGAGGGAGCAGGATTAGCTTGGAGACTTTCCTTGGTGCCCTTGCTGCTGCTATGTTCCATCCTGTACTTGCAAGCAACTGGACACATTTCTCAGCCCAGATTTGAAGTAATCCAGGTGCATTTTGGTCTCCTCTGTCATTCACCTGTCCCTCATATGCCACTGGCCCTGTCTTCTTTCTGCCCATCTCACCCCCTGCCTTGTTCCCTGCTTCTCTGCTTTCAACAATATTGGAGGACTTCTATGCATTTAAATGGAACAGATAAGTTATGTTTTGGGTGCTGATTATTGACAGTGGGAGACTGACTGGTTACTGAGGGAGACCAAAAAACAGGGGCTTAAATCAGATAGGCTCCCATTGTTTATTTATAATATAGAAAATATATAAATATTGTGCCCTTTAATTGTTAAAGTACATCACAGTAGCCTCCAAACTATGTGAGGGTCCCTGGACCATGGGTGCTGCTGATGCTTCTCAAATTGCCTCAGGTGGCAGTAAAAAGCCACTCCTGGTAACTAGTGATGAGCAAATTTTTGTTGGCAATAATGGATTTGTAGCAAATTTCTGCATTTCGCCATTGCAAATTGTTTCGTGAAACTTCCGTGAAAATTCTCTGCAGAAAACTTTGCTACATGTAAATTGTTTTTGTTGTACATCAAATTGGGTGCGGTCTCGGCAAAATCTGGGTGTGATTGCGTCAAATTGGGTGTGGGCAACAAAAAAACATGGTGGCGACAAAAAAAAAATGCATTTCGCCAATTTTCTTACCGGTTCACTAATTTTCTTGCCGTTTCACAAATTTTATTTGGGACAGATTCGCTCATCACTACTTTAAGAGCCCAGTTTTCTAATTATTAAACTGGAAATGTGTGTCTTCTAGTGCAAAGAGCACAATTGCACTCTCTGCCCTAGTGATGTGCCCTCCTCTGGCGCAGGAAAGGTAGGCGCTGAAGGGAGGGGGGTGGTATAGCAAAAGCCGCTTTAGGGTGGATCACGGGTAATAAACACCCCTGACCTGGACAGTTGACAACCAGTGACTCCTCAGTGACAGGATGGATGGTATCCATGGTCCACTTACTATCCAGAAACATATCCATACACATCCATAAACATACTGTATCTATTGTTCTGAAATGGTAATGGACAGATATTCAGGTACCTACCTCATCACATGTTTGCACACATACAACTGGCTCACATTTTACAGCATTAAACCCTGTGTTCTCATCCATATCCATGGAGCATTCACATTTCTGACAAAGGTTTTTTGTTTGTGGTATGATAGACCCTTTCTGAGAGATAAAAAAGTAAATGTATGTAATAATCAAACTAAAACATTTTGTAAATTCTCAGTAATGTTAAAACAAAGCACAAAACACATTACAGAATATTAACATACAAACAATGCCTGGCAAAACAGACAAATATTTACCTGGTATATAATGTTATCAACCACACAGACAGAATCAGGCTCTGTAACAGAAACAAAAGAAGTTATTAAATTACAATAATTTACATTAATTTGTCTAATATTCCTCTTTTACCTTTTTCCAGCTTTCAGATGGGAATCACTGACCTCAGCAGTTAAAAAAGAATGCTCTGTGAGGCTGCAATTTTATTGTTATTGATCCATTTTTTAACTTGCTAAATAACTACAGAAGATAAAAATGTCTCATATCGGGCACTATTTTTCCGTGTTTCAAAAAGAATTACAGAAACAAACAAGGCTCTGTCGTGGGCCCCTTACTATTTTCTCTCTATACTTCCCCACTTGGCAAACTAATCAATTCTTTTGGCTTTCAGTACCACCTCTACACTGATGATACTTAGATCTATCTTTCCTCTCATAATCCCAACCCAGAGCTCCTAACTGATGTCTCTTCCTGCTTGTCTGCCATCTCTACTTGGATGTCCCAGCATTACCTTAACTTAAACTTTTCTACGGTATCAATCACAATTCTACCATCACTCATCTTCCAAGGCCCGGTGCCTTGGGGTTATCCTTGATTCCACCCTGTCCTTCACTCCTCACATCCAGTCACTTATCAAATCATGTCACTTTCACCTAAGAAATATTTCCAAAATACGATCACTCATCACCCAAGATGCTGCCAAAATTTTTATTCACTCTCTTATCATATCTCGCCTGGACTACTGTACCTCTCTGGTAATTGGTCTTCTCCTTCAGAGATTGTCCCCTCTCCAGTCCATAATGAATACTGCTGCCAGGCTCATACACCTCTCAAACTGCTCATCCTTTGCCATGCCACTCTGCCAATTCCTGCACTGGCTTTCGCTACCATCCATAATAAAATTCAAACTAATGACTCTCACATACAAAGCAGTCCATAAATCTGCCCCAACCTACATCTCTGAACTTATCTCTAGGTACCATCCAACCCGCTTGGAATGGTAGAGAATGCTTCTCTACTGACCTACTTCTCAACTCCTCTCTCATTTCCTCCTCACAAACTTGCAGTCAAGGCTTTGCAAGGGCTGTCCCCCTTCTCTGGAATTCACTCCCACAATCTGTCAGACTTTCTTCCAATCTCTCTGCCATCAAAAGATCTCTAAAAATGCATTTATTTAGAGAAACTTACCTTCATTTAGTCTAACATAACCTCAGTGTGCTGCTTAATTCTGATCTTGCCTATTCCCACACCTTGTGTCTCAACCCTTTCTCCTTGTAGATTGTAAGCTCTTTTGTGCAGGGCCCTCCTCACCTTTTGTATCAGTTATTGATTGCTTTATATGTTACTCTGTATGTCCAATGTATGAAACCCACTTATTGCACAGCGCTACAGAATATGTTGGCGCTTTATAAATAAATGTTAATAATAATATTGTATAATATTGTAACATGATCTAGAGTTGTCTAGAGTTTTCTGAGCTTGAATTTTGTGATTTTATCAATTAAAAAATGAAAAATCAACATTCAGGCCATTTTATTATTCAAGGTTTTGTAAGCATTTGAATTTGTAACAATGATGCAACAATGCAATTTCTGTTGAGATCAAGTCTAATTTTTCTGATTAAAGTTATTTCATAAATATTCTGAATTTATTCTGAATTAAGTATGCCTCACTGTGTCTTCAGTAAGTTCCTATGTTCCTAGTTTTATTACTTTATGTTAGAAATGATTAAAAAGTTCCTTTAATGTGTTCTGGTAAAAATAATAGAAAAAAAAATTCCATTCAAGAAATGTTGCTTACCACATTTTATAATTGCACAACAAGCTCCAGGTGGCTTGTAAGAGACAACTCGATATCCAGTGCCACAAGATGGCATTAAACATTCACAAGGCCCACAAGCTGTAAAGAAAGAAATAAGCAATTATAGTACAGTGTGTGTAGCTGGAGCCCATCCTAGAGTAAACTAGTGTAACTCTTGAAAATTCATATCTAAATTATATCCATGCAAGTAATAAACTGTAATTCTCAGGCACTATGAAAATAGACTTGATGCTGTTTGGTGCAGAGGGCCATTATTAGGAGGGGGTTCAGGCATGTCTCCAGTCAAGGGATCAGTTGAAGTTGGAAGTCAGGTGCCTTTAAAGGGGTGGGGTTTGCCAAAAAATGGCAGAGTAGGAGACAATGAATAATTGGAAATAACTATTTCTTCTGTGCTATCCTTTTCTATATATTACAGACCTTAGTATTGGATAGTACAGGTATCAGACCCCTTATCCGGAAACCCGTTATCCAGAAAGCTCCGAATTACGGAAAGCCTGTCTCCCATAGACTCCATTTTAATCCAATAATTCAACATTTTAAAACTGATTTCCTTTTTCTATGTAGAAATAAAACAGTACCTTGTAATTGATCCCAACTAAGATATAAATAATCCTTATTAGATGCAGAACAATCCTATTGGGTTTAATTAGTGTTTTATTGATTTTTTTAGTAGACTTAAGGTATGGAGATCCAAATTACGGAAAGACCCCTTATCCGGAATACCCTTGGTCCCGAGCATTCTGGATAATGGATCCTATACCTGTACAACATTTTCTATCCTATTGTATTTTTAAATGTAAGTAGGCTTTTGGTAAATTGTAAATTCCAATATTATGGGCTTTTATATATTAAATTATTGATATACAATTTGCTAAGGCTTACATATTGATCCAAAATCCACGATACTGGTTTAATTAATAACTGATAAACGAGTGTATTCTATGATTTTGCTGATTTTCCCTAGATTTTATTCCTATATTTATTGTTCTATGATTGTACTTTAACAGCACTCTGTACTTTTTAGTGGCTATACGTCATTAATTTTTTACAAAAAAACAAGCAAATTAAAAAAAAAATTGGGGGAAGCATTTTATTCTTTTGCCATTTGTCTTTAACACAATCAATATGTACAAACTTACTTGTTTCACCTGAAGATGTTACTTGTGTTGTGGGAAAACTACTTCCTGAACTAATTTCATATGTGGTGCCTGTTGAGACAACTGAGATTGAAGGCTTTATGCTTGGAGTTGCTTGTGTTGAAGAACTTGATGTTTCAGCTGCCACCGAGGAGAAGGGTGTTGTTGCAGAATGTTCCAGTGGAGATGTGCTGGAAGGAATGTTTGAAGTTGTTCTTCTTGAGCTTGGTGGGTGTGAAGGCATAAGACTTGTTGATGAAGAAGTTGTGGATATAATATTTAATGGTGTTGTTTTAGAGGGACTAGATCCTTCAGTAGAGCCTGTTGATCTTAAGGTTGAAGGTTCACTGCTTACCATTATTTCCGATGAAGTAGGTATTGTTGGTATAAATTCTAATGTAGTTGTGCTAGCAGAGCGGAATGTTTCTGATGCAGTACTTGTTGCAATTGTTGTGGAACATGGACCTTTGAAGTGTTCTGGTTCACAAATGTCACTACATTTTGCATAATATTCACAGCCATCTTTATCTTCTATTCTGTACAGAATTTCACCTAGATAATACATTTTAATAAGTGAAGAATCTTGTTTTCAAATGTATGCAATTATTTCATATAAAAGCAGTGTTGGCAGGTGAGGAGGATGAGGGTTCTCTGATTTATATGTTTTGAACTTGCACCAAATTGATCTGTTCTTGGAAAAATGTTAAAAGATGAGTGAAGAGGTTTATTTAGGGAGTAGTTAGATGGAATCTATTAATGCTGTTTTATAAGAAAGAGTGCACAAGGAGACAGTTATTGAACCTTTGCCATAGGGACTATTGTAAACACTGGCATAAACATACCTACCATAAAGGGAATTAATAGGAAGAGTTAGATTTTTAAAGCAATTCATTGGTCTTACAGCAATGAAATATCCATTATATAATGAGCTGGATGGGGAAAAAAGGGACATAGAGATGGGTGGGAGGAATGGGTCAATGCAGGGACCTGATATATCAATTAAGGTAGAGGAAGAAATATTAATTTAACACCAAGAACCCATTTATTCAGATCCTAAATCATATTTCTTTATGTGTTTAATGTTAGTATTTTCTAGTACAGGTGTATGTTTCAAATGTTGAATTTGAAAACCCAATAAACATATATTAAAATTGTTTACCAATCATTAAATCAATGCTGGGAATTGAACACAGGATCCTAGCATGCTACAATAAATTAAATGTACATTAAAAAGAAAAGAGAAACTTAATTACTTTACTAATATGTAACCATCTAGGATTGAAATTTATAACATGCATAAATGCATAGATTTTACATAAATATTTTCCAAGTTATGCAGATATGTAAAATTATAAGCCTGGTGGTTAAAATCCATTAACAATTCCTCTATGCTAAAAATGCAAATTCAAATGTTAAAATGTATAATAGGTGTGCTGTCTGTGTTTTGTGGAAAAATAAATCAAGATAATTATAAGTTGTATACTTACAGTATCTGTATCACCCTATATAGTATAAATAATCTTAAACGTTTACCAATTACAATTATTGTGTTGTAGTGTCTACCCAGAAACCAACCATACATTATAGTCTGGAATAAGATATAAGAGGACCACAAAAGAATATTTGTTCTTTTTCAACCACAGACACTATGTGAATAAAGAAATAGAACGCAAACTGGAAATTGTGTAAGTATATGATTAATAAGGATAGCAAACCCACTTCCAATACAACCTTACAACCTTTCCTCTAATCTATATAATAACCATAACAACATTTACATAATCAGTGAGAAAATACATTAACTTAAAAGAGGTCAGAAATGTAAAAATGGAAAACTGGTAGGTTTTTGTCTTACCTGGAGAAAAGAATTCGTCATTTACTTTGCAGAAGCAGGATGTTGAGCTGCTAACAGATGATGGAGATGATGCCAATGAAACTCCAAATGATGTGGAAGGGGTTGTTGTTAATAAAGGGGAAGATGGGAAATGACTTACAGGTGAAATTTTTGTGGATAATAGTGGAGTAGTATTAATATTTGAAATGGAGGATGTAGAAATAAATGACAAAGATATTGGAAACAATGTTGTACCAGAAGTGGAAGTGACAGTAGTACTTTTTGATGTCAAAGATGTTGAGGAAGTTATTTTACTAGGCGATGTTATAGGAGATGAGGTTAAAATTATGGTAGAACCAGAAGTCACACTAGAGCTAGTTTTAGAAGATGTTTTTTCAGTAGTTGATGTAACAAAGGATGAATGAGATTGAGTCATTGGCAAAGGTGTTGTTGTCAATGACACTGCGGAAGAGTGTTTACTAGAAGTAGATGTTAAAATTTCAGGATGAGGTGTCGTCTCCAAGGGAACTACAGTTGATAATGTACTTTTCACAGTCACTGGTTCAGTAACACTTGATGTTGATGGACCTTCAGTAACAATTGATGATAGAGTAGTTGTTTGAGGCATATGTGATGTTGGTTTAACGATACCTGTTGTTGGAGACCTTGGAGAAGAAGCTGATGCAGAGGAGATAGCTGAGCTTTCTGATGTAGATGTTAAAATGCTAGGAGGAGGGGAAGATGTAGCTTTTGTTTCGGGTACTGATATTTTTTCAGTAGTTGATGTTACAGAGGATGAATGAGATTGAGTAATTGGCAAAGGTGTTGTTGTCAATAAAGCTGAGGAAGAGTGTTTACTAGGAATAGTTGTTACAATTCCAGGAAGAGGTGTCGTCTCCAATGGTCTAGTGATGGGAACTTCAGTTGATAATGTACTTTTCACATTCACTGGTTCAGTAACACTTGATGTTGATGGACCTTCAGTAACAATTGATGATAGAGTAGTTGTTTGAGGAATATGTGATGTTGGTTTAACTATACTTGTCGTTGGAGACCTTGGAGAAGATGCTGTTGCAGAGGTTATAGCTGGACTTTCTAAAGTGGATGTTAACATGCTAGGAGGAGGGGAAGGTGTAGCTTTTGTTTCGGGTACTGATATTTTTTCAGTAGTTGTTGTTACAGAGGATGAATGAGATTGAGTCATTGGTAAAGGTGTTGTTGTCAATGAAGCTGCGGAAGAGTGTTTACTAGGAGTAGATGTTACAACTCCAGGAAGAGGTGTCGTCTCCAGTGGTCTAGTAATGGGAACTTCAGTTGATAATGTACTTTTCACAGTCACTTGTCCAGTAACACTTGATGTTGATGGACCTTCAGTAACAATTGATGATAGAGTAGTTGTTTGAGGAATATGTGATGTTGGTTTAACTATACCTGTTGTTGGAGACCTTGGAGAAGAAGCTGATGCAGAGGAGATAGCTGAGCTTTCTGATATAGATGTTAAAATGCTAGGAGGAGGGGAAGGTGTAGCTTTTGTTTCGGGTACTGATATTTTTTCAGTAGTTGTTGTTATAGAGGATGAATGAGACTGAGTAATTGGCAAAAGTGTTGTTGTCAATGAAGCTGCGGAAGAGTGTTTACTAGGAGTAGTTGTTACAATTCCAGGAAGAGGTGTCGTCTCCAATGGTCTAGTGATGGGAACTTCAGTTGATAATGTACTTTTCATAGTCACTGGTTCAGTAACACTTGATGTTGATGGACCTTCAGTAACAATTGATGATAGAGTAGTTGTTTGAGGAATATGTGATGTTGGTTTAACTATACTTGTTGTTTGAGACCTTGGAGAAGATCCTGATGAAGAGGTTATAGCTGGGCTTTCTAAAGTGGACGTTAAAATGCTAGGAGGGGGAGAAGGCGTAACTTTAGTTCCGGGTACTGATATTTTTTCAGTAGTTGATGTTACAGAGGATGAATGAGATTGAGTCATTGGCAAAGGTGTTGTTGTCAATGACACTGTGGAAGAGTGTTTACTAGAAGTAGATGTTAAAATTTCAGGATGAGGTGTTGTCTCCAAGGGAACTTCAGTTGATAATGTACTTTTCACAGTCACTGGTTCAGTAACACTTGATGTTGATGGACCTTCAGTAACAATTGATGATAGAGTAGTTGTTTGAGGAATATGTGATGTTGGTTTAACTATACCTGTTGTTTGAGACCTTGGGGAAGATCCTGATGCAGAGGTTATAGCTGGGGTTTCTAAAGTGGACGTTAAAATGCTAGGAGGGGGAGATGGCGTAACTTTAGTTCCGGGTACTGATATTTTTTCAGTAGTTGATGTTACAGAGGATGAATGAGATTGAGTCATTGGCAAAGGTGTTGTTGTCAATGAAGCAGCGGAAGAGTGTTTACTAGGAGTAGATGTTACAATTCCAGGAAGAGGTGACGTCTCCAAGGGTCTAGTGATGGGGACTTCAGTTGATAATGTACTTTTCACAGTCACTGGTTCAGTAACACTTGATGTTGATGGACCTTCACTAACAATTGATGATAGAGTTGTTGTTTGAGGAATATGTGATGTTGGTTTAACTATACTTGTCGTTTGAGACCTTGGAGAAGATGCTGTTGCAGAGGTTATAGCTGGGCTTTCTAAAGTGGATGTTAAAATGCTAGGAGGGGGAGAAGGCGTAACTTTAGTTCCGGGTACTGATATTTTTTTAGTAGTTGATGTTACAGAGGATGAATGAGATTGAGTCATTGGCAAAGGTGTTGTTGTCAATGAAGCAGCGGAAGAGTGTTTACTAGGAGTAGATGTTACAATTCCAGGAAGAGGTGACGTCTCCAAGGGTCTAGTGATGGGGACTTCAGTTGATAATGTACTTTTCACAGTCACTGGTTCAGTAACACTTGATGTTGATGGACCTTCACTAACAATTGATGATAGAGTTGTTGTTTGAGGAATATGTGATGTTGGTTTAACTATACTTGTCGTTTGAGACCTTGGAGAAGATGCTGTTGCAGAGGTTATAGCTGGGCTTTCTAAAGAGGATGTTAAAATGCTAGGAGGAGGGGAAGGTGTAGCTTTTGTTTCGGGTACTGATATTTTTTCAGTAGTTGATGTTACAGAGGATGAATGAGACTGAGTCATTGGCAAAGGTGTTGTTGTTGTCAATGAAGCTGTGGAGGAGTGTTTACTAAGAGTAGTTGTGACAATGCCAGGAAGAGGTGTCGTCTCCAATGGTCTAGTGATGGGAACTTCAGTTGATAATGTACTTTTCACATTCACTGGTTCAGTAACACTTGATGTTGATGGACCTTCAGTAACAATTGATGATAGAGTGGTTGTTTGAGGAATATGTGATGTTGGTTTAACTATACTTGTCGTTGGAGACCTTGGAGAAGATGCTGATGCAGAGGTTATAGCTGGGCTTTCTAAAGTGGATGTTAAAATGCTAGGAGGGGGAGAAGGCGTAACTTTAGTTCCGGGTACTGATATTTTTTTAGTAGTTGATGTTACAGAGGATGAATGAGATTGAGTCATTGGCAAAGGTGTTGTTGTCAATGAAGCTGCGGAAGAGTGTTTACTAGGAGTAGTTGTGACAATTCCAGGAAGAGGTGTCGTCTCCAATGGTCTAGTGATGGGAACTTCAGTTGATAATGTACTTTTCACATTCACTGGTTCAGTAACACTTGATGTTGATGGGCCTTCAGTAACAATTGATGATAGAGTAGTTGTTTGAGGCATATGTGATGTTGGTTTAACTATACTTGTTGTTGGAGATCTTGGAGAAGAAGCTGTTGCAGAGGAGATAGCTGAGCTTTCTGATATAGATGTGAAAAAGCTAGGAGGAGGGGAAGGTGTAGCTTTTGTTTCGGGTACTGATATTTTTTCAGTAGTTGATGTTACAGAGGATGAATGAGATTGAGTAATTGGCAAAGGTGTTGTTGTCAATGAAGCTGCAGAAGAGTGTTTACTAGGAGTAGTTGTGACAATTCCAGGAAGAGGTGTCGTCTCCAATGGTCTAGTGATGGGAACTTCAGTTGATAATGTACTTTTCACATTCACTGGTTCAGTAACACTTGATGTTGATGGACCTTCAGTAACAATTGATGATAGAGTAGTTGTTTGAGGCATATGTGATGTTGGTTTAACTATACTTGTTGTTTGAGACCTTGGAGAAGATGCTGATGCAGAGGTTATAGTTGGACTTTCTAAAGTGGATGTTAAAATGCTAGGAGGGGGAGAAGGCGTAACTTTAGTTCCGGGTACTGATATTTTTTCAGTAGTTGATGTTACAGAGGATGAATGAGATTGAGTCATTGGCAAAGGTGTTGTTGTCAATGAAGCTGTGGGAGAGTGTTTACTAGAAGTAGATGTGACAATTCCAGGAAGAGGTGTCGTCTCCAAGGGTCTAGTGATGGGAACTTCAGTTGATAATGTACTTTTCACAGTCACTGGTTCAGTAACACTTGATGTTGATGGACCTTCAGTAACAATTGATGATAGAGTAGTTGTTTGAGGAATATGTGATGTTGGTTTAACTATACTTGTTGTTTGAGACCTTGAAGAAGATCCTGATGCAGAGGTTATAGCTGGGCTTTCTAAAGTGGATGTTGAAATGCTAGGAGGAGGGGAAGGTGTAGCTTTTGTTTCGGGTACTGATATTTTTTCAGTAGTTGATGTTACAGAGGATGAATGAGATTGAGTCATTGGAAAAGGTGTTGTTCTCAATGAAGCTGCGGAAGAGTGTTTACTAGGAGTAGATGTTACAACTCCAGGAAGAGGTGTCGTCTCCAATGGTCTAGTGATGGGAACTTCAGTTGATAATGTACTTTTCACAGTCACTGGTTCAGTAACACTTGATGTTGATGGACCTTCAGTAACAATTGATGATTGAGTAGTTGTTTGAGGAATATGTAATGTTGGTTTAACTATACCTGTTGTTGGAGACCTTGGAGAAGAAGCTGATGCAGAGGAGATAGCTGAGCTTTCTGATGTAGATGTTAAAATGCTAGGAGGACGGGAAGGTGTAGCTTTTGTTTCGGGTACTGATATTTTTTCAGTAGTTGATGTTACAGAGGATGAATGAGACTGAGTCATTGGCAAAGGTGTTGTTGTCAATGAAGCTGCGGAAGAGTGTTTACTAAGAGTAGTTGTGACAATTCCAGGAAGAGGTGTCGTCTCCAATGGTCTAGTAATGGGAACTTCAGTTGATAATGTACTTTTCACATTCACTGGTTCAGAAACACTTGATGTTGATGGACCTTCAGTAACAATTGATGATAGAGTAGTTGTTTGAGGAATATGTGATGTTGGTTTAACTATACTTGTTGTTTGAGACCTTGGAGAAGATCCTGATGCAGAGGTTATAGCTGGACTTTCTAAAGTGGATGTTAAAATGCTAGGAGGGGGAGAAGGCGTAACTTTAGTTCCGGGTACTGATATTTTTTCAGTAGTTGATGTTACAGAGGATGAATGAGATTGAGTCATTGGCAAAGGTGTTGTTCTCAATGAAGCTGCGGAAGAGTGTTTACTAGGAGTAGATGTTACAACTCCAGGAAGAGGTGTCGTCTCCAATGGTCTAGTGATGGGAACTTCAGTTGATAATGTACTTTTCACAGTCACTGGTTCAGTAACACTTGATGTTGATGGACCTTCAGTAACAATTGATGATTGAGTAGTTGTTTGAGGAATATGTAATGTTGGTTTAACTATACCTGTTGTTGGAGACCTTGGAGAAGAAGCTGATGCAGAGGAGATAGCTGAGCTTTCTGATGTAGATGTTAAAATGCTAGGAGGACGGGAAGGTGTAGCTTTTGTTTCGGGTACTGATATTTTTTCAGTAGTTGATGTTACAGAGGATGAATGAGACTGAGTCATTGACAAAGGTGTTGTTGTCAATGAAGCTGCGGAAGAGTGTTTACTAGGAGTAGTTGTGACAATTCCAGGAAGAGGTGTCGTCTCCAATGGTCTAGTAATGGGAACTTCAGTTGATAATGTACTTTTCACATTCACTGGTTCAGAAAAACTTGATGTTGATGGACCTTCAGTAACAATTGATGATAGAGTAGTTGTTTGAGGAATATGTGATGTTGGTTTAACTATACTTGTTGTTTGAGACCTTGGAGAAGATCCTGATGCAGAGGTTATAGCTGGACTTTCTAAAGTGGATGTTAAAATGCTAGGAGGGGGAGAAGGCGTAACTTTAGTTCCGGGTACTGATATTTTTTCAGTAGTTGATGTTACAGAGGATGAATGAGATTGAGTCATTGGCAAAGGTGTTGTTGTCAATGAAGCTGCAGAAGAGTGTTTACTAGGAGTAGTTGTTACAATTCCAGGAAGAGGTGTCGTCTCCAATGGTCTAGTGATGGGAACTTCAGTTGATAATGTACTTTTCACATTCACTGGTTCAGTAACACTTGATGCTGATGGACCTTCAGTAACAATTGATGATAGAGTGGTTGTTTGAGGAATATGTGATGTTGGTTTAACTATACTTGTCGTTTGAGATCTTGGAGAAGAAGCTGTTGCAGAGGAGATAGCTGAGCTTTCTGATGTAGATGTTAAAATGCTAGGAGGAGGGGAAGGTGTAGCTTTTGTTTCGGGTACTGATATTTTTTCAGTAGTTGATGTTACAGAGGATGAATGAGATTGAGTAATTGGCAAAGGTGTTGTTGTCAATGAAGCTGCGGAAGAGTGTTTACTAGGAGTAGATGTTACAACTCCAGGAAGAGGTGTCGTATGCAGTGGTCTAGTAATGGGAACTTCAGTTGATAATGTACTTTTCACAGTCACTAGTTCAGTAACACTTGATGTTGATGGACCTTCAGTAACAATTGATGATAGAGTAGTTGTTTGAGGAATATGTGATGTTAGTTTAACTATACCTGTTGTTGGAGACCTTGGAGAAGAAGCTGTTGCAGAGGAGATAGCTGAGCTTTCTGATGTAGATGTTAAAATGCTAGGAGGAGGGGAAGGTGTAGCTTTTGTTTCAGGTACTGATATTTTTTCAGTAGTTGATGTTACAGAGGATGAATGAGATTGAGTAATTGGCAAAGGTGTTGTTGTCAATGAAGCTGAGGAAGAGTGTTTACTAGGTGTAGTTGTGACAATTCCAGGAAGAGGTGTCGTCTCCAATGGTCTAGTGATGGGAACTTCAGTTGATAATGTACTTTTCACATTCACTGGCTCAGTAACACTTGATGTTGATGGACCTTCAGTAACAATTGATGATAGAGTAGTTGTTTGAGGCATATGTGATGTTGGTTTAACTATACTTGTTGTTTGAGACCTTGGAGAAGATGCTGATGCAGAGGTTATAGCTGGACTTTCTAAAGTGGATGTTAAAATGCTAGGAGGGGGAGAAGGCGTAACTTTAGTTCCGGGTACTGATATTTTTTCAGTAGTTGATGTTACAGAGGATGAATGAGATTGAGTCATTGGCAAAGGTGTTGTTGTCAATGAAGCTGCAGGAGAGTGTTTACTAGGAGTAGATGTGACAATTCCAGGAAGAGGTGTCGTCTCCAAGGGTCTAGTGAGGGGAACTTCAGTTGATAATGTACTTTTCACAGTCACTGGTTCAGTAACACTTGATGTTGATGGACCTTCAGTAACAATTGATGATAGAGTAGTTGTTTGAGGAATATGTGATGTTGGTTTAACTATACTTGTTGTTTGAGACCTTGAAGAAGATCCTGATGCAGAGGTTATAGCTGGGCTTTCTAAAGTGGATGTTAAAATGCTAGGAGGAGGGGAAGGTGTAGCTTTTGTTTCGGGTACTGATATTTTTTTAGTAGTTGATGTTACAGAGGATGAATGAGATTGAGTCATTGGCAAAGGTGTTGTTGTCAATGAACCTGTGGAAGAGTGTTTACTAGGAGTAGTAGTGACAATTCCAGGAAGAGGTGTCGTCTCCAATGGTCTAGTGATGGGAACTTCAGTTGATAATGTACTTTTCACATTCACTGGTTTAGTAACACTTGATGTTGATGGACCTTCAGAAACAATTGATGATAGAGTAGTTGGTTGAGAAATATGTGATGTTGGTTTAACTATACTTGTTGTTTGAGACCTTGGAGAAGTTCCTGATGCAGAGGTTATAGCTGGGCTTTTTAAAGTGGATGTTAAAATGCTAGGAGGAGGGGAAGGTGTAGCTTTTGTTTCAGGTACTGATATTTCTTCAGTTGTTGATATTAAAGAGGATGAATGAGATTGAGTCATTGGCAAAGGTGTTTTTGTCAATGAAGCTGTGGAAGAGTGTTTACTAGGAGTAGATGTTACAATTCCAGGAAGAGGTGTCGTCTCCAAGGGTCTAGTGATGGGAACTTCAGTTGATAATGTACTTTTCACAGTCACTGGTTCAGTAACACTTGATGTTGATGGACCTTCAGAAACAATTGATGATAGAGTAGTTGTTTGAGGAATATGTGATGTTGGTTTAACTATACCTGTTGTTGGAGACCTTGGAGAAGAAGCTGATGCAGAGGAGATAGCTGAGCTTTCTGATGTAGATGTTAAAATGCTAGGAGGAGGGGAAGGTGTAGCTTTTGTTTCGGGTACTGATATTTTTTCAGTAGTTGATGTTACAGAGGATGAATGAGACTGAGTCATTGGCAAAGGTGTTGTTGTCAATGAAGCTGCGGAAGAGTGTTTACTAGGAGTAGTTGTGACAATTCCAGGAAGAGGTGTCGTCTCCAATGGTCTAGTGATGGGAACTTCAGTTGATAATGTACTTTTCACATTCACTGGTTCAGTGACACTTGATGTTGATGGACCTTCAGAAACAATTGATGATAGAGTAGTTGGTTGAGAAATATGTGATGTTGGTTTAACTATACTTGTTGTTTGAGACCTTGGAGAAGTTCCTGATGCAGAGGTTATAGCTGGGCTTTCTAAAGTGGATGTTAAAATGCTAGGAGGAGGGGAAGGTGTAGCTTTTGTTTCAGGTACTGATATTTCTTCAGTTGTTGATATTAAAGATGATGAATGAGATTGAGTCATTGGCAAAGGTGTTTTTGTCAATGAAGCTGTGGAAGAGTGTTTACTAGGAGTAGATGTTACAATTCCAGGAAGAGGTGTCGTCTCCAATGGTCTAGTGATGGGAACTTCAGTTGATAATGTACTTTTCACAGTCACTGGTTCAGTTACACTTGATGTTGATGGACCTTCAGAAACAATTGATGATAGAGTAGTTGTTTGAGGAATATGTGATGTTGGTTTAACTATACCTGTTGTTGGAGACCTTGGAGAAGAAGCTGATGCAGAGGAGATTGCTGAGCTTTCTGATGTAGATGTTAAAATGCTAGGAGGAGGGGAAGGTGTAGCTTTTGTTTCGGGTACTGATATTTTTTCAGTAGTTGATGTTACAGAGGATGAATGAGACTGCGTCATTGGCAAAGGTGTTGTTGTCAATGAAGCTGCGGAAGAGTGTTTACTAGGAGTAGTTGTGACAATTCCAGGAAGAGGTGTCGTCTCCAATGGTCTAGTGATGGGAACTTCAGTTGATAATGTACTTTTCACATTCACTGGTTCAGTAACACTTGATGTTGATGGACCTTTAGTAACAATTGATGATAGAGTAGTTGTTTGAGGAATATGTGATGTTGGTTTAACTATACTTGTTGTTTGAGACCTTGGAGAAGTTCCTGATGCAGAGGTTATAGCTGGGCTTTTTAAAGTGGATGTTAAAATGCTAGGAGGAGGGGAAGGTGTAGCTTTTGTTTCAGGTACTGATATTTCTTCAGTTGTTGATGTTACAGAGGATGAATGAGTTTGAGTCATTGGCAAAGGTGTTGTTGTCAATGAAGCTGCGGAAGAGTGTTTACTAGGAGTAGATGTTACAATTCCAGGAAGAGGTGTCGTCTCCAAGGGTCTAGTGATGGGAACTTCAGTTGATAATGTACTTTTCACATTCACTGGTTCAGTAACACTTGATGTTGATGGACCTTCAGTAAGAATTGATGATAGAGTTGTTGTTTGAGGAATATGTGATGTTGGTTTAACTATACTTGTCATTTGAGACCTTGGAGAAGATGCTGTTGCAGAGGTTATAGCTGGGCTTTCTAAAGTTGATGTTAACATGCTAGGAGGAGGGGAAGGTGTAGCTTTTGTTTCGGGTACTGATATTTTTTCAGTAGTTGATGTTACAGAGGATGAATGAGATTGAGTCATTGGAAAAGGTGTTGTTGTCAATGAAGCTGCGGAAGAGTGTTTACTAGGAGTAGATGTTACAACTCCAGGAAGAGGTGTCGTCTCCAGTGGTCTAGTGATGGGAACTTCAGTTGATAATGTACTTTTCACAGTCACTAGTTCAGTAACACTTGATGTTGATGGACCTTCAGTAACAATTGATGATAAAGTAGTTGTTTGAGGAATATGTGATGTTGGTTTAACTATACCTGTTGTTGGAGACCTTGGAGAAGAAGCTGATGCAGAGGAGATAGCTGAGCCTTCTGATGTAGATGTTAAAGTACTTGGAGGAGGGAAAGGTGTAGCTTTTGTTTCAGGTACTGATATTTTTTCAGTAGTTGTTGTTACAGAGGATGAATGAGATTGAGTAATTGGCAAAGGTGTTGTTGTCAATGAAGCTGCGGAAGAGTGTTTACTAGGAGAAGTTGTTACAATTCCAGGAAGAGGTGTCGTCTCCAATGGTCTAGTGATGGGAACTTCAGTTGATAATGTACTTTTCATAGTCACTGGTTCAGTAACACTTGATGTTGATTGACCTTCAGTAACAATTGATGATAGAGTTGTTGTTTGAGGAATATGTGATGTTGGTTTAACTATACTTGTCGTTGGAGACCTTGGAGAAGATGCTGTTGCAGAGGTTATAGCTGGGCTTTCTAAAGTGGATGTTAAAATGCTAGGAGGAGGGGAAGGTGTAGCTTTTGTTTCAGGTACTGATATTTTTTCAGTAGTTGATGTTACAGAGGATGAATGAGATTGAGTCACTGGCAAAGGTGTTGTTGTCAATGAACCTGTGGAAGAGTGTTTACTAGGAGTAGTAATGACAATTCCAGGAAGAGGTGACGTCTCCAATGGTCTAGTGATGGGAACTTCAGTTGATAATGTACTTTTCACATTCACTGGTTCAGTAACACTTGATGTTGATGGACCTTCAGAAACAATTGATGATAGAGTAGTTGGTTGAGAAATATGTGATGTTGGTTTAACTATACTTGTTGTTTGAGACCTTGGAGAAGTTCCTGATGCAGAAGTTATAACTGGGCTTTTTAAAGTGGATGTTAAAATGCTAGGAGGGGGAGAAGGCGTAACTTTAGTTCCGGGTACTGATATTTTTTCAGTTGTTGATATTAAAGAGGATGAATGAGATTGAGTCATTGGCAAAGGTGTTGTTGTCAATGAAGCTGTGGAAGAGTGTTTACTAGGTGTCGTCTCCAATGGTCTAGTGATGGGAACTTCAGTTGATAATGTACTTTTTACAGTCACTGGTTCAGTAACACTTGATGGTGATGGACCTTCAGTAACAATTGATGATAGAGTGGTTGTTTGAGGAATATGTAATGTTGGTTTAACTATACTTGTCGTTGGAGATCTTGGAGAAGAAGCTGTTGCAGAGGAGATAGCTGAGCTTTCTAATGTAGATATTAAAATGCTAGGTGGAGGAGGCATGGTTTTAGTTTGGGTTACTGATATTTTTTCAGTAGTTGATGTCCCAGAGGATGAATGAAATTGAGTCACTGGCATAAGAGTTGAAGTTACAGAAGATATGGAAGAATTTTTACTAGAAGTAGTTGTTTTTATCCCAGTAGATCTAGTGATGGGAAATTCAGTTGATAATGTGTCTGTCACAGTTGACATTGACATTTGACCTGATGTTGAATATTGAGATGCTGTTGTCCTAGAATATTCATGACATTTTCTGTATTCACAGCATTCAACTCTAATTTCAAAGTTATGGCAAATTGCGTTTTTGGTATTGACGCATATCAATCCATCTTTTTTGCTGCAGCTTACATTTTGGTTTAATTCCTTTATTGCTTGATAAGGATATTCCTTTGCTCTACACTCCACTTTTGTTGGATTCTTACACACATCGAAGCCTTTGGCTTTTATGTTGTCGAAAGTTTCAAAATCACCATCATTAGGACCCAAGCCAGGCCTGCTTACATCATACCAGTCTGACCAAGTACAGTTATAAGCTTCAAAACAAATTGTTGGTGAAACTGCAAGAACAAATGAGAAATATTTTTAATCAGGAAATTTATAGACTATTTAATTATAATAATAACATAATAATAATGTAATAATATTTTTTTTTTACTAACGTATACAAATGTAAGCATAGATAGAATATACGTTGATTAAACATTTATGCATAATTGAATTTAAGTATTATTTTTTAAATAATTTACCATTTGAAATTGTTGTAGTATGATCTTGACTTTTTGAGGGAATTGTAGGCTGTGAAGTATTTGAAATGTCTATGCCAACAGTGGAGGATACAGTTCCTGGAGAAGTAGCTGTAGTAATCAGGCCTGTGTGACTAGTGACAGAGCCCGGTGATACAGAGACTGACGGTTGAGTAGATCTACTGGTTGGTATGGAGCTTGAGGTGGAGAAGTTGAAAATTGTACTTGGACCCAGTGTTGATGTACAAGGTCCAATATTTCGTTTTATAGTTGAATTATCAGAACAAATAGCTTCTATACATCCTCCAATGCCATCCATGGTAGAGTATATAACTTCTCCAGGCAAAAAGTTTTTTCCTTCATAATAACAACAAACTATAATATAGAAAAAATGTATTAATACATTTAAATATTGATAAAACATGAAATAAAATAAAATAAAAAATAAAATAAAAATTGTGTCTAGACATTTACTATGTATGAGCAGTTGTATAAAAAAGGGCACTGAATATACATTAAAGGGGCAATATAAACTTGTTGTTCTTCACAAGTTCAATGTATAAGGTTTGAGTTCAGTGTATAATCTGTCTATTGTTTTCACTAAAAAAATAGACATAAATGCTGAACACATGATTAATTCAAAGTACAGGTATGAGACATGTTATCCAGAATGCTCGGGACCTGGGGTTTTCTGGATAAGGGATCTTTCTGTAATTTGGATCTCCATAACTTAAGTCTGCTAAAAATAATTTAAATATTGAATAAACCCAATAGGCTTGTTTTGCCTCCACTAAGAATTAATTATATCTTAGTTGGGATCAAGTACAGGTACTGTTTTATTATTACAGAGAAAAGGGAATCATTTAACCATTAAATAAACCCAATAGGGCTGTTCTGCCCCTAATAAGGGGTAATTATATCTTAGTTGGGATCAAGTACAGGTACTTTTTTATTATTACAGAGAAAAGGGAATCATTTAACCATTAAATAAACCCAATAGGGCGGTTCTGCCCCCAATAAGGGGTAATTATATCTTAGTTGGGATCAAGTACAAGATACTGTTTTATTATTACAGAGAAAAGGGAATCATTTAACCATTAAATAAACCCAATAGGGCTGCTCTGCCCCTAATAAGGGGTAATTATATCTTAGTTGGGATCAAGTACAGGTACTTTTTTATTATTACAGAGAAAAGGGAATCATTTAACCATTAAATAAACCCAATAGGGCTGTTCTGCCCCAATAAGGGGTAATTATATCTTAGTTGGGATCAAGTACAGGTACTGTTTTATTATTACAGAGAAAAGGGAATCATTTAACCATTAAATAAACCCAATAGGGCTGTTCTGCCCCAATAAGGGGTAATTATATCTTAGTTGGGATCAAGTACAGGTACTGTTTTATTATTACAGAGAAAAGGGAATCATTTAACCATTAAATAAACCCAATACGGCTGCTCTGCCCCCAATAAGGGGTAATTATATCTTAGTTGGGATCAAGTACAGGTACTGTTTTATTATTACAGAGAAAAGGGAATCATTTTTAAAAATTGGAATTATTTGATTATAATGGAGTCTATGGGAGATGGCCTTTTCGTAATTAGGAAATTTCTGGATTCCAGATAAGGGATCCCATGCCTGTATATTCAGTTAAAACTCCTGCATACTGAATTCCTCCTTATTTGTAAACCTGAGAAACACGTTCCATCTGGTAGAGAAGCTGGGTTTATATATTCAGAGAGTATTATCTCTATTTAAACTGTATTTAACCAAATGTTCCTGATTACAGGTGGGTTGTAAGCATTGAAACATAGCAATTATAAACTAGTGTTATATTATATCAAATAAAAAGTAAGGTTTTTTTTTATTAATAAAATAACAGTGTTATTTGGGGAAACTATACCATTGAATATAATATTCAATGAATAAAATTTTGCATATTACAGGTATGGGACCCATTATCCAGAATGCTCAGCACCTGGGGTTTTCTAGATAAGGGATCTTTCTGTAATTTGAATCTTCTACCTTAAGTCTACTAAAAAAATTATATAAACAGTAATTAAACCCAATAGGATTGTTTTGACTCCAATAAGGATTAATTATATCTTAGTTGGGATCAAGTACAAGGTACTGTTTTATTATTACAGAGAAAAAGGAAACCATTTTTAAAAATGTGCATTATTTGATTAAAATGGAGTCTATGGGAGATGGCCTTTCTGTAATTCGGAAATTTCTGGATAATGAGTCTCTGTATAAGGGGTCCGATACCTTTATTTCATGTAATTACCTATATTTACAAGAAATTTTTTGAACAGAGCTACTGGGATGGACCAGACAGCCAGAAATTGGAAGTAAAGCAGATGCAACTGCCATCTCAACTGCAGAGGTCTACTTATGGACAACAGGCTCATCAAATTATTTTTTTAAATGAAATTTTGGAAAAAGTCACTATTAAACTTGATTGATCATCAGTATTTATGTAAGATATAACGCCACTTAACGGCTTAATTGGCATGTCACTGTAAAAAAAGTTGCAAATGAAAATCACATTGTTTATTCATTTTGACTTTTATTAAACTTGTCTGTTGAGATTTTTAAATTAAAGAGGCATTTACTAGTGCGTGACTTTTTTTTTTGTTTTTTGTCGGCAAAAACTTGATTTAGTCACGGAAAAATAACATGATTTTTGTGTGATTTATTGTGCAACAAAACCGTGACAATTTCAAATGCAAAAATCATGTGGACAACTGTGTGTCAATATGAAAAAGTTGCGTTTTTCATGTGACAAGTTTAAAAAGCTGTGGTTTTCGCAACTTTTCCTCAACTTTTTTGTTTATGCTTTTTTAATTTGGATTTTAATAAATGACTGCCATTCATGGAAATAGGTTTAGTTGTGGTTTTAAAAAAGATAAAACCAATGAATGTTAATAAATTCCCCCAAATTTCATGTACGACAAAAAAAAAAAAGTCGTGCAACACATGCGTTTCACTGATTTTTCGCTGTATGTGAATTTTCCTGTTATTTCACAAATTTTTCGGTGAAGCAAAGTGGGACAGATTCTCTCACTAGTTGTTGATGGTATCATCACAATCACTTAATTCAGTGTTTTTCAACCTTTTTTGGGCAAAGGCACACTTGTTTCATGAAAAAAATCACGAGGCACACCACCATTAGAAAATGTTAAAAAATTTAACTCTGTGCCCAGCAGCAGTGCCCCCCTAGTACATTGGTGCCCAGCAGCAGTGCCCCCTAGTACATTGGTGCCAAGAGCAGTGCCCCCCTAGTACATTGGTGCCCAGCAGCAGTGCCCCCCTAGTACATTGGTGCCAAGAGCAGTGCCCCCCTAGTACATTGGTGCCCAGCAGCAGTGCCCCCCTAGTACATTGGTGCCCAGCAGCAGTGCCCCCTAGTACATTGGTGCCAAGAGCAGTGCCCCCCTAGTACATTGGTGCCCAGCAGCAGTGCCCCCCTAGTACATTGGTGCCAAGAGCAGTGCCCCCCTAGTACATTGGTGCCCTGCCTACGGCACACCAGGCAACATCTCGCGGCACACTAGTGTGCCGCGGAACAGTGGTTGAAAAACGCTGACTTAATTAAGTTTATCACTTTTGAAGAAGCATATCTGGCCATAAATGTGTCAATAAAAAAGAAGACTATTTTATAGCACAACTATTTGCAAACTCATTTTGTCGCAAGAAAATTCGCAACTCACTAAAATTAATGCCACCATAAATTGGTACACTTGTGTAGTTAACGCGAATGATTGCAGTGATTTCTGCATACATCACTGTGTAGTAAACTTTGGCGTGACAAATATTCTGGTGCAAGAATGTTCTCTGCAATAACTTGTGGAAAGTCATAGACAATTTTAGTGGAGGTTATTAAATGGATGCCTTATTTAGAATTTTTGTATTGCATTGGGTCACTTCTTGTCTAACTCTAGACAAGTTGAATATTTTCAACTGTTTATCAGTTTATCAATTATAGAGCTTTCAATTTTAGGACAAATGCATATCTTGTATAATTTTTGCCCATCATTTATGAATAAGCATACAGCAGAAACCACATAATGTGTTTCCAATAAATTTACCTGATTCGTTGGAACATTCTTTGCCATTTTGGGTGCAATAGCTGTAAAACAAATGAAAATGAATATTTCATAACATGAAATTGCAGTAATACTAAAAATGCACTTGCATTTAACACTGTCTCGTATGATACTGTCCAATTTACTTTACTGCATTCTTAATTATCAGCTTCATTTAATGAAAGGGATAACTGGGAGCAGCATTCTGCCAGGAAGTGTTCTAGGCCAGTTTGTTGTGTAAAGGGGTAAAAGGTGAGCAATTTTAACCAAATGTAGTAAATTGCCACTTCCCAGTGATATTACATTTGTTCTCCTTTAGGATGATCTGCTATTAATTTAGCAGAAAAATGCCTTTTCTCCAGTCTAAATGGGTGTCCCCTGGAACTTTGTATAGTTATGTGTGACAAACAGTTACTATTTGCCCTCGTAAAGGACTCCTGTGAAAACAAGCCCAACTTTTTTTTATAACCTCTTGTAGTTTTTTCCATTACTTCTACCAATTTATTTACATGTCTGTTCACTTTTTCCAGCTCATTAATATCCTTTATTTGGAAAGGCACCCAAAGCTGAACTATATACTCAAGGTGAAGTCTCACCAGGTATAAAGAGGTAAAGTTATGCCTTTATCCATTGTGTTAATGCCCTTAATACTCACATTAATCCCCAAATTTTTTAATCAAAGAGACCTTCAGTACAATGCTGTATAGTGCATAACTAGAATTCAAGATTTGTTTTATCCTAATTAATAAGTTTACATTTAAGCCTTATTTGCCAAATTGCTGCTTTGTCCCCAAAACTCTTAAAATGACTCTGCAAAGTAAAAACATCCTGTATGCTTCCTGACAGTCAGGAAAACATTTTAACTAATTGACAGAAAAGTCAATTGAGCATTTATAAAAATGCCAGTTGATAAGAAATGGTTTTGAGCAGTCAAACCCAATTCTTTTTCAAGGAGAGTTTAATGGCAGCACAGGACTATGACACAGTGGGAACAAATCAGTGCTATGTTTTCCAATAATAGATCCTATGATCTTTTATCAGAAATGTTTTGAACCAGATAAGGGATCTTTCTGTAATTTCGATCACCATTTATCAACATTCAGCTTTTCATGGTTTTATAGTGTTTTGAAACCACAACTAAACTCATTTTCATTTTGTTGCATGAAAACCACAACTTTTTTGTATTGTTGTACAAAAGCCAGCCTAAAAAAAACCCCTGAAAATCTCTAAAACCATGAAGCAAAGAAAGATCTTCCACTTGTAAAAGGGACATCTGCCATTGACTTCTACATGATCTCGATAGGGTTAAGATGGCATATTACAGGTTAATCAAAGTTTTGGTGCATAATAAATCACAACAAAATTTTGTTTTTTCTATGTCAAAATCGAATTTTGTCATCATAAACCCTGAACTGAAAAAATCAAGCTTTAGTAAATGCCCCCACAAGTCTGCTAAACATCATATAAATGTTAAATAAACCCAACAGATTGTAAGCTCTACTGGGCAGGGACCTTCTTCCTACTGTGTCTCATACCACATGTGCATTTATATATATTTATTGTATTTATATATTATAACGCTTGTCTCCCTGTGTGTAATTTTGTATTTTGTAAGATTGTACAGTGCTGCGTACCCTTGTGGCGCTTTATAAATAAAGTTATACATACATACATACATACTTATTTTACATACAATAGGATTATTTTGCCACCAATAATGATTGATGCAGCTTAGGTAGGATCAAATACAAGGTTCTGTTTTATTATTAAAGAGAAAATGGAAATCATATTTAAAAATGCGAATTATAAGCATATAATGAAGTCTATAGGGGACTGCCATCCAAAGCTTTCTGTAAAATGGATTTCTGGATAAGAGAGCCCATAGCTGTATTCTGAATCAGAAATAATGCTGAAAAAAGAACATTAAGCTGTTAAAAAATCTCATATGAATCAGCCCAAAATAGTAGACTGCACGAAATTCCACAAAGCAAATTTAAAAATAATTTTCTTTAATTTTGCTTTAGTCATAATTACTCCCCCTACTAACGTCACATTGTGAAAATGTTCTTACCAAGGTAAACATATGCTTTCTCCTGGCATTTCCTCCCCAGGTTCATACTCTTTTCTGTAGTCATCATAACAGTTACACGAAGATACGCATGTCATAGACGTTTCATCGAAATAAGGCCTCTCTGCAGGGCAATCTGGATAACAACCTAGTTATGGAAATAACAGGGAGTTAACAATGACACTGTAAAAGGTATAAGAACAATCTTGTACTACAGGGATCCCCAACCTTTATTACTTGTGAGCCACAGTCAAATGTAAAAATTCACCGCACGTCCAAAAATTGTCGCCGGCGTCAAAAAAGAATAGTCGCGGGCGACAAAATAATAGCCGCGGGCGACGAAACAAGAGCCGCGCGACGAAACAAGAGCCGCGGGCGACGAAACAATAGCCGTGCGCGACGAAACAATAGCCGTGCGACAAAATAATAGCTGCGGGCGACGAAACAAGAGCCACGGGTGACGAAACAAGAGCCACGCGCGACGAAATAATAGCCGTGCGACAAAACAATAGCCGCGGGCGACGAAACAAGAGCCGCACGCGACGAAATAATAGCCGTGCGACAAAACAATAGCCGCGGGAGACGAAACAATAGCCGCGCGACAAAATAATAGCCGCGGGCGACAATTTTTTTTTGTCGCACGACATTTTCGCAGTTTCGCGAATTTTTCGCCGTTTCGCGGATCTTTTCAAAGATTCGTGAATTTTTCGGCGAAGCGAAACGGAACAGATTCGCTCATCACTACAATGCTCTCTTAATGAACTAGCACTGCATGCATTCGGCACTGCTGTATTCAAGAAGGGTGAGTGGGGGGAAGTGTCTGCTTCCACTGCCTACCCCTCCTATAAGTTGCATGTTCATAGGCACAGGACACAGCAGAGCCTTGTATATACTAAATGCCCAATGGCAGGCAGCAACAACAAGCCTGCCTTGCACTTACCAGTGCTGCTCTCTACATTTTACGCTGCACAAGATTCAAAGTGCAGCCAGACCACAGTCTTTGAAGGAGCACTAGTGATAGGCGAAATAATTTGGCAGGCATGAATTCATGGCAAATTTCTGCGTTTCGTGAAACGGGTGGCAAAATTCACCACAGAAAAAGTCGCTGTACAACAAAAAATTATGTGCATCAAAAAAATTGCCGTACATGCTGTTCTCTTGTTGCAAAAAATTGATGTATGCAGCATTTTTTTTGGGATGTGCGCCATTTTTGCAAATTTTACACCATTTCACAAATCCTTTGCAAGGTTTGCTAATTTTCTGGCGACTCAAAAGGGGACAGATTCGCTTATCAATAATGAGCACTAAGGGGCATGTTTTGTGCCACTTTGTGCTCTTACACTTCTGTATAAATTACCCCTGCTGTGTGCCATGTGCACAAGACAAAATGGTTTAGAGGACACATTGAATGATTTGTTCTTGAAGTTAATGTATAGACCAGTAATTTCAGTACCACAGACCTGCTTATGGGACAACCTTCACCAGATAATGAAAATAAGGCACATCCCTTTTGATATTTTGATAGGGGTAAAAATAAAGTTATTTTTATGCATTTTTATGTTATATGCAAGTCCATGAACCGTACAGAATATAAAACTGTAGTACAGCACATACTGCTACAAATATAGTTTAGCTAATAATAGTACTCTAATATGAGACTTCTTGGCAATTCCTTTTTAACTTTTTCTTGGCAATGTCTTTTACATGATCTATAACAACTTACCCTCCAGTCCACTTAAGTTGTTATAACACACCCCAGTAGGGTTCCTGCATGTCTTCATACATGGTGCTCCACAGGGTTTATAATGCCATTCACACTCTTCATCATGGTTGTAGAAATCACAAAATATTGCTACCAAGAAATTTTGAAAAAATTAATATGAAAAAGTCTTTTGATTTCAGCCAGCTATCCATTCTATAATTTGCTTTGTATTTCAAAACATTTTATCGTTGCTCTCGGTAATGTAAATATTTTTGGACATTGTCTGTCTATTTTTTACTTACGACACATTTTTGGAGTCCTCCATTGAACACATTCTCCAGCCTCACTGCAGGCTTGGGCGTATGCGGCCACAGCAGTGCAGGTGCATTCACAGTCACCACCAGTATCACAGGCACAAGCATCATTAACACAAGCCTCATAATAGTTAACTGGGTTCACCTATATGGAAATAAAGATCCTCATATTAGCCTGTTTTGCCCCTTTTTTTTTTCTAATGTACTGTAGATTTCTATATTTTCTCTTTGGATTGTAGTTAATGACCCCTGCTGAGTGACTAACAATATAATATTTTATAATCTTTATAAAGATTAGATAAAGGTCTTCTAATATTACAGACAGTTGTATCAATTTTTCAATAAAAGAGAAATTGTCAACTTAAAGCTGGTAGAAAATTCTCAGCTAAGCTAACAGGAGCACCAGCCCAGGGTAAAAGGTAAGAAATTAAAGTCCACCCCAGTGCTTTTCACCTTTCTTTCTCTTTAAATGATCAACTGTGCAACTTATTGGTTACAGAGATGATAAGTTTTAAAATTATCATATAAAATAAATTCCCAAATTTCCAAAATACTTAGCCACAATAGAGCTAGAACACTATATTTATTCTGTAGAATGCCTCACCATACCTGATTAGACAGCCCTAGAAGCTTTCTTTGTGTGTTTAAAAAGCAGCTGCCATTTTAGCTTGGTCAGGCTTTACTTCCTGTCTGCATCTCTGGGCTCAGATTACAGTAGAGAGGGGAGGGGGGAGGAGAGAGGAGAGAGAAGAAAGGGGGAGAATGAGAGAGGATCAAGCTCAGCATGCTCAAGCCCGAGCACTGGAGGTTTGAGCTAAGAGAAAGAAGTCTGATACCGAAGAACATGTATAGAATAGTAAGAAAGAAATGTGCTTCTTTTTACAGAGGACTTGGAGCAGCATTACTGTGAGTGCTTATGACTATATTTACATAGACCTTTCAAATAAAGCTTACTTAGTTTTAACCTTTCTTTCTCCTTTAACAGCTACATTCAATTCAAAGTAGATTCCTTTTGTTCATAATTAGCTTACCAGAGCATGACAAGAACTGAAGGTGGGGCCAGTGATTATACTGCATTGTTTCTGTGACCATGCTTTCCTATAAGGGTTAGTAGAACATGGCTCCTTGACTGCCATTGCATCTTGGCAGCTTGGTGAAAGTTTCCAGCTGTTTCCAAATTCATTTACATCCCCAACCTCAGACATACTCCTGGTCAAAAAATCATTTTCCGCATTTACATCATAGTTACCGCAAAGTCCACATGTAGTGCCCTATAAAAACATAGATATTTATAACTGAATTCATTCTTTGACAATAACACAACATACTGCATTTTATAGAGCTGTGGCTGTCGTCCTACAGTTGTAAGATATTTGTAGCACATAAAATGGATAATGATGATAATTATTGTTAGCTATTTATAGTTTTATGGCTACCCTATTTTTAAAAGAGTAAGCCACTATAAAATGCAGATATATATTACAAAACCTTACCTGAAAATCTGGAGCCAGCTTTATGTAGATGGTGGTTTTTTTGTCCCATACCAAAACAAGTCCATTAGCTGCCTCAATCACCAAGTAGATTCCCATCTGAAGAACATTGAATGGCACATACTCTCCTACCTCCCTATTAATGACCTCAACATTTTCATCGCCAAGTATTAGCTCATAGTTCTAAGAAAAAATAAAATACATGAACTGCTAAAAATGCTTCCAATCATTTTCATCCACAAACAATGCAATGTAATGTTGCAAAATCATTTAATAATATCAGAATTAAAACGATTTTTAGAAAGAAACCAATATTCAAGTCTAGAGAGAGATAACTTTGCAAAGAAAAATTGCATTTTTATTTTTTTTTTTAAAATAAACTGGGGTCTTACTATTAGTGATGAGAGAATCTTTCAAAAGATTGGCGAAACGGCAAAAAATTCGGGAAACGACAAAAATGTCACGTGGAAAAATATTGTCGTGACTATTCTTTTGATGCCTGCGACTATTCTTGCAACAATTTTTGGACACTCAACTATTCTTGCGACAATTTTGGCCACGCAACTATTCTTTTGACGCCTCGACTATTCTTTCAACAATTTTGGCCACGCGACTATTCTTTTGATGCCACGACTATTCTTGTGACAATTTTTGGACGCTCAACTATTCTTGTGACAATTTTTGGGCGCACGGCGAATTTTTTCATCCGTTTAGAGAAACAATCCGCCAATGACGAAATGCGGAAATTCATGCCTGGCGAAACATTTCGCCCATCACTACTTACTATCACTAGCTGAAGGTTTTGAGAGGTAGGTAATACATTTTTTATCTTTATAAAGATGGCACGAAAAAGCATTTGGGTTCATTATTCACTACACTCCATCACTACAGCTTCACAACAAAAGCAGCCTATTAGAGCATAAAGATGAAAGAAAATGTTTTTATGCTCACTGACTTATGGCTTAGTTGTAATTATTGCTATTAGTGCTCTAAACCTCACAAATGATAGAGGCAAGCACACTGGTTTCCAACGGGAGACTCGCCCTTTCCATTAAAATATTTTATTGTAAGCTGAAAAGGTGCAAATGACGTGCACAAGCGGATGGTGTCCACAATGGTATCCTTCCTCAGGTGTAAAATGAATAAACATAACCTTATCCACTCCTTCATAAAGATACCACGTTCTGGAGGAAGACATATTTTGTATGCTGCATATGAGAAGTGATTATATAGAAACAGCCAAGGAGAGGTAGTGAGGGTTGCATCCATAAGCTACAATGATTTACAATACAAATGGAGAAAACTATTAGCTACTTACCCCTAGGAAAACCTTGATGGATTTTGAGCAGGTGGTACCAGTAGTACCACATGGAATATTTTCTGTGATTACTCGGAAGGTTCCCGCAGTAGTATCATTTGAGCAGAAATCCTAGAAAATGCATAGATCTTACTAGACTTTAAGCAAGCAGAAGATTTTACAGTACATTCAAGTTTGTGGAAGATGTATAAGTATCAAAACTACTGCTGCAATGGGTTATGTAGAAGTAGTGGTTTGTAGCAATAGCAAGACAATCTTAATTCGATTTCTAATTTGGACATTTAGAAAGATGGGAATAGCAATTCATGATTTGTTATGCATACTAGCTGTTTTGTGTCCAGCATAAGCTTCCATCATCTTGTTGTTTATTGTTGCTCATTAGAAGTGAACTCCCTCTGCTGGCTATTTGCTGTATATGCAGGTATCCATTTCAGTGTAATCCCTGACCCTTTGGAACCACCATACTTCTGACATGTGACCTATTACAGTGCATTGTGGGAGCCTAGACTCCATTTTGTAGAGACACTGTTGTACATAATTTCTGCCAGCATTCTTGTATCTATGTTGCAGTTGTTTAATCAATGCAGTTGTTTCTGTTTGTTTATTGCAATTCACTTATTGAATTTCATTCTGTTTGTTTCAGTTTCACCTTCTTTCGCAATCATCCAGTAAAGTTCAAAAGACACTCTTGGTCTCTTTTATTGAAGTGTGGGAAGGTTTAGCTGTATGTCAAGCTACACAATACCTAAGGGTAACATGTGGTGAGGACAGAACACTAGCTGAAAATGAATACTGTATGAAGATGCCATTACTGCCCATTGTTAATATGCCAAGATGTGTTAATTAAAGTACATGTGATCCCAGCCTCTGAAAACACATCTATTATTTCTTATAAATGTATATCTTTCAATGTTTGTATAAAGAAACATGGCCATACAGAGTTTTGTATACAAACTGCGACATAGCCATAGTGATATGATGTTCTCAAATAGATCACAAAGTCAAAAACCGGACAGCTAAGAGATATGAGAAAATACAATACCTGAGCTAAGGTATATTGGCAGTTTCCACTGAACTGATATCTTTTGTTATCGAATGTGACATAGTGACCGTCTCCGTACGCAGTACAGGTACCCAGGCATGTGTTATCTGTGCAATCCCACATTCTATTTCTGCAAATACTGCATAAAAGAATTAGTGAATGTTATAAGGGTGAAATAATATTGATGCACCGTATTTTCATAAAAAAATGTAGTTCCTGAAACGGCTTAATAATAATTATAATTATTCAGTTATGTTCTATTTTTCATTTTTTACCATTTCTCAAAGTAATGTATTATAAATGTATTGATTTAGTTTCTCCCTCTATAGTTTTCCAGTAGCAGTTGAGTATAGCAGGCCATACACAGTAAGATCTGCTCATTTGGTTAGGTTCCCAAATAAACGTTTGTGTGAATCTTTGTGTGACTTGGCCACCTACATTTTGGGTCAATGATAGTAATGTGTTTTTATACCAGGCATGGATTTGCAGCGAATTTCCACATTTCGCCATTGGCGAACTGTTTGGCAAAACTTCAGCAAAAATTAGGAGTGGTAAAATTCATTGCACATCAAAAACATCAAGTCAAGTTGTGCTGTCATGTCAAAATAGGCGTGGCAAAATGGGCATTAGAGATGTAGCGAACCTCACAAAAAAAGTGCGAACTTTGCAAACCCCATAGACTTCAATGAGAAGGCGAACTTTAAAACCTAGAAAAGCCATTTATGGCCAGAAAACTGATTTTAAAGTTGTTTAAAGGGTGCCACGACCTGGACAGTGGCATGCAGGAGGGGGATCAAGGGCAAAAATTTCTCTGAAAAATACGTTGTTGACACAGCGTTGCGTTTTGTGCTGTAAAGGGCTGAAATCACACTACATTTCTAAACTTGTGTAATAAACTGCTTTTACAAGGACTATTGGGTTACAGCAGATCAGCAGGACAGCTGCCCACAGCAGCTACATACAGAGCAGTAGAAAGTAGATTACTAGTCAGCAAAGCTACCTAAACTGCCCCTCAAATCCCTGCACAGCTCTCTCCCTATGCTAACTCATCAAGCACACACAGGCAGAATGTAAAATGGCTGCTGGGCTTCGGTTTATATATGGAAGGGAGTGGTCCAGGAGGGAGAGCTGCCTGATTGGCTGCCATGTATCTGCTGGCTCTGGGGTGAGAGGTGAAAATTTGGCTCCAGCTAAGGCGAACCCAAAATTGCAACCATCGCTAAAAGTTTGCGAACTTGTGAACACCCGATTTTCGTGCGAATTAGTTCGCCAGCGAACAGTTTGCTACATCTCTAATGGGCATGTCAAAAAAAGACGCAGGTGACAAAAACAAGACAAGGGCGACAAAAAAGTTGCATGACAAACGTATTTTGCAGAGTTTTTGCCATTTTGCATATTTTCTTGTGGTTTTGCAAATTTTATGGAGAAGCAAAACGGGACAGATTTGCTCATCTCTAATCATTGGAGCTGATCCAATCATTTGTCACCCAGGCCAACAATCAAATAATAATGGGTCTGGTACAGAGAAACTTCTACAAGTGACACATTAGTTAGGATGGATACATTTTTTTTTCCCTTTTTGCGAATCTGAGCTAGAATTTTGTCATATATTTTTTACATGGGAAAAATAATGTGAGAAAAAATGCCCCTTGACTCCCATGCATATGGCACGAGAAAAAAAAAAACCTTAGGAAAAAAAAGCCCATAAACTCCAGTGCTTTTGGCAAAATTTTGCTTTTTTGAATAATTTTCTGCATTTACACAATTTTTCTGGGAAAGTGGAATTGTAGGATGTAGGATAAATGGATTTCAAACTACTACTAACACATTATGAAAGAAGAATCCTAATTGGAGACATCAACAACATTCCAAGGCATTATCTTTAAAGGGATACTGTTGTGATTTTTATGGTGTACTTTTCATTTCTAAATTACATTATTTACAAAATATATATACCCCAACCCTGCCCCTTTAAGGATAGCCTTGCAGCTAAGAAGGTATTTATTCGCTTAATCACTGAATGGTTTCTTTGGAATAGGTCATGCCATATAGAGAGAAAAGCAGGTATGGTCTTTCTCCCCCCAAAGAAAATATATTCTCTTTTTTCGCTAGGTTAGGACTGACGCAAGGACACTGCCTTGACGGGGCGCGTCAGCTTATGCATACTTTGTACAAACCGTGTAACTAAACGTGTCTCTTTTTACTAAAATGCAGACATTTTTCCTTCAGTGTGTGCAAAATTGGTTTTTAATTTTCTCTTGAAGCTTTATAATGGAGTGCTGGGGTAATGTGTATATACTGTATATATATATATATATATATATATATATATATATATATATATATATATATACATACAAATAATTGACTCATTGAAAATAATTGACCATTTAGCATTTTATTCTTGAACCAACAAATTTATTTTTTTAGCTGTAATATTGGTGTGTAGGCGCCATCTCATCGCATTGTGCCTGAGTCTGAGCTTTCAGAAGGAGCCAGCGCTACACATTAGAACTGCTTTCAGGTAACCTATTGTTTCTCCTACTCCCATGTAGCTGGAGGAGTCCCAAGCCGGACTTGGATTTCTTACTATTGAGTGCTATTCTGATACCTACTGGGAGCTGTTATCTTGCTCCCTTCCCATTATTTTGCTGATAGGCTGCTGGGATGGGTGGGCTATCACTCCAACTTGCAGCTCAGTAGCAAAGTGTGACTGAATCAGAGCACAGGTCACATGGCTGTGGCACCCTGGGAAATGAAGAATATGGCTAGCCCCATGAGAAATTCCAAAATTAAATATAAAAAAATCTGTTGATTTTTGAGTTTTTGAAAAATGGATTACAATGCAGGATTCTGCTGGAGAAGCTCTATTAACTGATGGTTTCCCATGACAGTATTCCTTTAAAGAATTTTATACCAACTTAATTATTAATCAGTGATGTATGCTAAACCCTTCTTAAACCTTGTTAACCAGCATTGTTTTATGTTTCCTGGGAGGAATGTGACTATGGGTTACTAAACTTGTACAACCTTATAGTCATTTGAAAAGTGATGTGTAAAATGAGTGGGCATCATTGTCTGAAATTCAGGTCAGTGGACTGTATTGATGAGGGAAACAACTTTTTCCCCACTCATCATTAGTGGACTGCCATTGTTAAGTGTTAGCAACAGCAACAGGCAACCTTTAACCTGTAGTAGTAGTAGTTCTGAAACAGCTACAGTTCTATAAAAAGACCTTTCTTTATAAAAACTTTACTGTAAAAATGTACTTTTAGATTTTTTAGTCTTTATGCTACTCACCAGGTGTTGCACTGCACCTTTATCTTTTCTCCAGGAGAATAGAATTCATCATTATATACACAAGGACAGTCACTCTCCTGAATGCAGTTTCCTTTGTCATCAAGCATCAATCCACTAGGGCACATGCAGCCAGATATACATTTTGTACTGTACTGTGAGGTATAATAAAAACAATAGTTATTTTATTGAATTCTAAACTGGTAAAACAATTATTAACATGACTTACATAGAGCCATAATAGGAAACAATACCTTTCTGAGATAGAAAATAATTCTAATCTTTGCTAAACCTGTTTCTACTTGTATTCTGGGATTAGATATGTTTATGTCAGCTATATAGGCAAAAGTCCAGGTGTGTCTGGACAATTCTGTGCATAGTAAAGTTCCACCAGCACACCCATACGTCTTATTTTAATGACTCGGTGCTCGGTCTAGAGCAGGGGTCCCAACCTTTCTTACTTGTGAGCCAGAGTCAAATATAAAAAGACTTGGAGAGCAACACAAGCATCATAAACATTCATGGAGGTGCCAAATAAGGGCTGTGATTGGCTATTAGGCAGCCTCTATGCACACTATCAGCTTACAGGGGCTTTATTTGGTAGGAAATCTTGTTTTTATTCAACCAAAACTTGCCCCCAAGTCAGGAATTCAAAATAACTACCTCGTTTGGAGGCACTGAGAGCAACATCCAAGGGGCTGGGGAGCAACATGTTGTCCCCGACTCACTGGTTGGGGATCACTGGTCTAGAGGGTCAGCACCTTCAAATACGGAATGCGAAGCATTTTGTCGGCACAACAGGTACAATGCAAGCGGGGCTTACCCCTGCGTGTTTATTTCAAGTGCAACTTCGCTAAAAATAAAAACGTATGGGTAAGCCCCGCTTGCATTGTTCCTGTTGTTCCAGCCAAATTCTGTACATTTCTGTGTCCATCTGGATATGCCGGTAGCAAATTGAGTTATCACTTGTACTATTACTTAAAGTAATATTTGCAAATACTCTTTTCCAATGTATGCCACTGTAGCTATCAGGCATTGCAGAGACTGGATAAGATTGAAGGCTTACATGTTAGAATGGGTATGGTGGGTCATGGGGTGGTCATAGGGCAACAGCAGTAAGATAAGTGATGTAAAATATGGCTAAAATAAGGCATACAAATTTAATCAGAACTTTATTTTTTTTTACTATGGAGGGTGAATGGACAATGGAAAGATTTTAGACCAAGCATAATTAGCATGTAGTGACTTTTTTTTTTCTCCTAGATGGACTTTGGGCATTATATCATGACACATTAGAGTATAATCCCTTACACATTCTTTGTCAAATGTTGAACAACTCTTCTGGCATTCAGATCCTTTGGTTTCTGCAGAGGTGTTGGAGCAGTTGAAATAGACCAAAGGATATTCACACTCTAAGAGAAACAGACATCCACAGTAGTTAGCATAAATATAGTATTTGTTGAACAGAGGGATGTAGTACATGTACAGTACACTCAACAATATCTTTATATAAAGGGTAAATTATGCAATGATATATTTTGATGTACAGGCCTAGTGTTGGGCCCCAGATTCATAGTAACATAGTAAGTTGGGTTGAAAAAAGACATACGTCCATCACGTTCAACCATAATGCCTATATATAACCTGCCTAACTACTAGTTATAATTATCTATTCTTCATATCGTTCCTTGCTGGGAATCTGTCATGTGATCCAGTGTAAGAAACCACATAAAGAAATGCATCCTGTTCTTTTCAATGAGTTTGTACGCACTCTGTTGCAGGGTAATACTGAATGCAGGTAGAATGCAACTTGATGCGCTCCACCTGAGTTCCTTGAATTTCTGTAGCAGAGTGAGTACAAACTCATTGAAAGAACAGGTTGCATTTACTCCTGAATTCCTTTGTGGTGAAATAAATGAAAAAGTCCAAATTTCAGACTTCTAAAAGTACGATCAGATAAAATCTGATATTTTCTGATGTGCGCTAAAAGTATGAACATTTCAGATCATGGTTGTACAAAAATATAGTGGTACGATCCGAAAGTTCAGAAATGTTGGTATCCGAACGATCGGAAAAGACTCAAAAAACTTTCTGACTTTGAACCTTCTCTGCATGTTTTGGAAGCCTCCCATAGGGCTCAATGGCACTCTGCAGCTCCAACCTGGCCCAAGGAAAGTCTCCCATAGGGCTCAAGGGCACTCTGCAGCTCCAACCTGGCCCAAGGAAAGTCTCCCATAGGGCTCAATGGCACTCTGCAGCTCCAACCCGGCCCAAGGAAAGTCTCCCATAGGGCTCAATGGCACTCTGCAGCTCCAACCCGGCCCAAGGAAAGTCTCCCATAGGGCTCAATGGCACTCTGCAGCTCCAACCTGGCCCAAGGAAAGTCTCCCATAGGGCTCAAGGGCACTCTGCAGCTCCAACCTGGCCCAAGGAAAGTCTCCCATAGGGCTCAATGGCACTCTGCAGCTCCAACCCGGCCCAAGGAAAGTCTCCCATAGGGCTCAATGGCACTCTGCAGCTCCAACCCGGCCCAAGGAAAGTCTCCCATAGGGCTCAATGGCACTCTGCAGCTCCAACCTGGCCCAAGGAAAGTCTCCCATAGGGCTCAATGGCACTCTGCGGCTCCAACCTGGCCCAAGGAAAGTCTCCCATAGGGCTCAATGGCATTCTGCAGCTCCAACTTGGCCCAAGGAAAGCCTCCCATAGGGCTCAATGGCACTCTGCAGTTCCAACCTGGCCCAAGGAAAGTCTCCCATAGGGCTCAATGGCACTCTGCAGCTCCAACCTGGCCCAAGGAAAATCTCCCATAGGGCTCAATGGCACTCTGCAGTTCCAACCTGGCCCAAGGAAAGTCTCCCATAGGGCTCAATGGCACTCTGCAGCTCCAGCCTGGCCCAAGGAAAGTCTCCCATAGGGCTCACTGGCACTCTGCAGCTCCAACCCGGCCCAAGGAAAGTCTCCCATAGGGCTCAATGGCACTCTGCAGCTCCAACCTGGCCCAAGGAAAGTCTCCCATAGGGCTCAATGGCACTGTGCAGCTCCAACCTGGCCCAAGAAAAGTCTCCCATAGGGTTCAATGGCACTCTGCAGCTCCAACCTGGCCCAAGGAAAGTCTCCCATAGGGCTCAATCGCACTCTGCAGCTCCAACCTGGCCCAAGGAAAGTCTCCCATAGGGCTCAATCGCACTCTGCAGCTCCAACCCGGCCCAAGGAAAGTCTCCCATAGGGCTCAATGGCACTCTGCAGCTCCAACCTGGCCCAAGGAAAGTCTCCCATAGGACTCAATGTCACTCTGCAGCTCCAACCTGGCCCAAGGAAAGTCTCCCATAGGGATTCAATGGCACTCTGCAGCTCCAACCCGGCCCAAGGAAAGTCTCCCATAGGGCTCAATGGCACTCTGCAGCTCCAACCCGGCCCAAGGAAAGTCTCCCATAGGGCTCAATGGCACTCTGCAGCTCCAACCTGGCCCAAGGAAAATCTCCCATAGGAATCAATGGCACTCTGCAGCTCCAACCTGGCCCAAGGAAAGTCTCCCATAGGAATCAATGGCACTCTGCAGCTCCAACCCGGCCCAAGGAAAGTCTCCCATAGGAATCAATGGCACTCTGCAGCTCCAACCCGGCCCAAGGAAAGTCTCCCATAGGAATCAATGGCACTCTGCAGATCCAACCCGGCCCAAGGAAAGTCTCCCATAGGCCTCAATGGCACTCTGCAGCTCCAACCCGGCCCAAGGAAAGTCTCCCATAGGCCTCAATGGCACTCTGCAGCTCCAACCTGGCCCAAGGAAAGTCTCCCATAGGGCTCAATGGCACTCTGCAGCTCCAACCTGGCCCAAGGAAAGTCTCCCACAGGGCTCAATCGCACTCTGCAGTTCCAACCCGGCCCAAGGAAAGTCTCCCATAGGGCTCAATGCCACTCTGCAGCTCCAACCTGGCCCAAGGAAAGTCTCCCATAGGGCTCAATGGCACTCTGCAGCTCCAACCTGGCCCAAGGAAAGTCTCCCATAGGGCTCAATGTCACTCTGCAGCTCCAACCTGGCCCAAGGAAAGTCTCCCATAGGGCTCAATGGCACTCTGCAGCTCCAGCCTGGCCCAAGGAAAGTCTCCCATAGGGCTCAATGGCACTCTGCAGCTCCAACCCGGCCCAAGGAAAGTCTCCCATAGGACTCAATGGCACTCTGCAGCTCCAACCTGGCCCAAGGAAAATCTCCCATAGGAATCAATGGCACTCTGCAGCTCCAACCTGGCCCAAGGAAAGTCTCCCATAGGAATCAATGGCACTCTGCAGCTCCAACCCGGCCCAAGGAAAGTCTCCCATAGGAATCAATGGCACTCTGCAGATCCAACCCGGCCCAAGGAAAGTCTCCCATAGGCCTCAATGGCACTCTGCAGCTCCAACCCGGCCCAAGGAAAGTCTCCCATAGGCCTCAATGGCACTCTGCAGCTCCAACCCGGCCCAAGGAAAGTCTCCCATAGGGCTCAATGGCACTCTGCAGCTCCAACCTGGCCCAAGGAAAGTCTCCCATAGGGCTCAATGGCACTCTGCAGCTCCAACCTGGCCCAAGGAAAGTCTCCCATAGGGCTCAATGGCACTCTGCAGCTCCAACCCGGCCCAAGGAAAGTCTCCCATAGGGCTCAATGGCACTCTGCAGCTCCAACCTGGCCCAAGGAAAGTCTCCCATAGGGCTCAATGGCACTCTGCAGCTCCAACCTGGCCCAAGGAAAGTCTCCCATAGGCCTCAATGACACTCTGCAGCTCCAGCCTGGCCCAAGGAAAGTCACGATACCGAAGCTTGAATGAATTTCGAAGCTTTCGTACTTGTTGCGACAAATACGATTTTGTCGCACAAATTGTCGCAAAGTACAAAAAAGTAGTGCAAATTAACGAAAAAAATTGCAGAAAATATGCACAGTTCTAAAAGTTAGAAAAAATAGGAATTTTTAGTATTCGGACTCAATCGTACATTGATAAATGGGTCCCTTATAGTGCCATTCACCGGTTTATTTCATAAGTTATTGCTCTTCATAAGTACCTTTTTGTATTGGTTTTTTTCCAATGCAGTCCAGCTTTCCATTTGTACACGTGCTGTAATAAAATAGGCAAGTAAAATAAATTTAAACACATACATGATATGCCTGTACCAATTAAATTGTGCCTTTAATATCAGCCCTGTTAATGTAGGGATACCCAACAATGTAATGTGTGCATCTTAAGAAGTACAGGCGTTTCAGTTCCTGCCTGGCAGGATGGTGTTGAAAATAGTGGGAAAGCTTAGAGAAGCCACATAAATTCCATATGATACAGAAAGGCTCAAGTTACCATCTGGTCATACAGAAAATGGAACTAGATTGATTTGTGAGTTAAATGTACCAAATCTTAAGATATAGCAAACAAGGGAAAGTTGTGCTCACTGCTAAATTCCTAACTATTATGTGGGGATGCAATGAGGCCGTGACCACAAAATTCATACAGACAACAACAAGAGATCCTCTGCACTCACCCATTATCAATATATATAGGGCGTTAAGACATTCTGTGCATTAAGCTACCAAGAAATGTCCTCCCCATTAAGCAAAACAGGGATTGTTTGTCCATATATTGCAATATACTTCAAGCTGGCCAACTACGTCAGTATTCCGATTCATTAAGAATTCTACTGCTTCAGTTTTGCCTGCAATTTACTTGCTTTAAAGGTTATAAAATGTCCAAATAGGTTCCTTTTTATTGGCTGCACTGGGATCACCTGACTGTAGCTGGGAAGGGTGGGAGCTACAACATGGAGCTGGCCACTGCTCCTGTATAAACTATAGCAAACAAGGTAAAGTTGTGCTCACCACTAAATTTTAAATCATTAGGCGGGGGTGCAATGAGGCTGTGACCGCAAAATTCATACAGACAGAAAAAAGAGATCCTCTGCACTCACCCATTATCAATATATATAGGGCATTAAGACATTAAGCTACCAATATATGCCCACCACTTTAAACAAAACAGGGATTGTTTGTCAGCCCCTGTGTTAAATGTATATCAAAGCAGTAAAATTCTTAATAAATCAGATTAAAGTGAGTGTAGGACTGGCTAGAAGGGATGACTTTGACGTAGTTGGCCAGCTTGAAGTATATTGCAATATATGAACAACTAAACCCTGTTTTGCTTAAAGGGGAGGGCATTGCTTGGTAGCTTAATGCACAGAATGTCTTAATTCCAATATACAGTATATTAATAATGGGTGAGTGCAGAGGACCTCATCTTGCATATCTTATAATTCACCCAATAAAGAAGGTTCAGGTCCAGAAGTTCCAGAAGAAGGTTTGCTGCTGTTGAAGGGTTTGCTGCACTGTACTGATTTTTTACATAATGTGACTTACCATACTGCACCTTTTTCATGGATCACCTGTCCTGGTGGTACTGTTGCCCCGTTGTTAAAACAGGGGCAAAGACTTGGAGGGACACAATTCCCAGTGTCATCCAGATAGGTTCCATCCTTGCAGATACAGCCATCAACGGGCACAAATGATACATCATAGGTATAATCAGGCTCACTGATTGAACGGCATGTGGGCTGGAAGGTACTGATCGTGTAATTGTAGGTGAAAGATGTAGGGCAGTTGGTAAAGTTGCCTGTTGTAACAAAAATATGTTTAGGCAGTTATATTCCGACACAGCCATTTCTGTAACAGCTAATGATATTATTATGGTTAGGAAGACTTGGACTCTGATCATGGGGTTAGAATATTAACAGGCTCATTGTCAACAACAATTACTTAGTCTAAAATGATTTATCTACTAATATTCCTCAATTTGTGCAAAAAAGTTTGTGTATTTGTCCATTATCACCGCATTTTTATTTTTCTGTGTTGAAAGATGCAATTATATTTTGCCATGGTGGCCTTCGTGTGGTTATGACATTGGACCCCAGTCCCTCTTGTATTTACTTCCCTGTAGTGCTTTCAAATTCATGGAAACTTACTGCATACTGATGTTCTCCAGTCTTTCAAGTATATTCCTTCTCTGGAGCAGGCATAAACATAGGATGAAAGGGCTGTACACATGCAGTTCTCTGTATTTTCACGGTTACAAGTGTCAAACAAACAGGTCTGAAATGAGAAGAATTTAACTTGGTTACTCTGCACAATATTTGAGAAATAGGGTCAATTATGAGCATTTCATCAGCCAGACATAATATTTATATATATATATATATATATACAGGTATAGGATCCCTTATCCGGAAACCCATTATCCAGAAAGTTCCGTATTACAGAAAGGCCATCTCCCATAGACTCCATTTTAAACAAATGACTCTAATTTTTATATATGATTTCCTTTTTCTCTGTAATAATAAAACAGTACCTGTACTTGATCCCAACTAAGATATAATTACCCCTTATTGGGGGCAGAACAGCCCTATTGGGTTTATTTAATGGTTAAATGATTCCCTTTTCTCTGTAATAATAAAACAGTACCTGTACTTGATCCCAACTAAGATATAATTACCCCTTATTGGGGGCAGAACAGTCCTATTGGGTTTATTTAATGGTTAAATGATTCCCTTTTCTCTGTAATAATAAAACAGTACCTGTACTTGATCCCAACTAAGATATAATTACCCCTTATTGGGGGCAGAACAGCCCTATTGGGTTTATTTAATGGTTAAATGATTCCCTTTTCTCTGTAATAATAAAACAGTACCTGTACTTGATCCCAACTAAGATATAATTACCCCTTATTGGGGGCAGAACAATCCTATTGGGTTTATTTCACGTATAAATGATTTTTTTTAGTAAACTTAAATCATGGAGATCCAAACTATGGACAGATCACTTATCTGGAAGACCCCAGGTCCCGGGCATTGTGGATAACAGGTCCCATACCTGTATATTAATTCCAAATACAAGTAACAATAACAATAAAATTGTAGCTTCACAGAGCAGTAGTTGGTTGGCTGCTGTGTCATCTAAAAGTTGGAAATACTATAAAAATAAATAATAAATACAATTAAAAAGTTGCTTAGAACTGGCCATTTTATATACTAACATACTAAAGGTTTACTTAAAGGTGAACCACCCCTTTAAATGATTAGATGATCTAACTTGCTTGATATGTTATGGTTTACTAAATAGGAATCACCTAAGAGCAGGGTCAGACTGGGGGTGTAGAGCCCATTGGGGCTGCCGCCTCAGGGGCCCCGCACCCCCCAAGACACCCCCGTTGGTCGTGTCCCCCACTCCACCCCTCCAGGGGCTCGCGCTGTGCCCAATTATCCCCTGCAGGGGCCCCGGCCACCCACCTGACATCCCCCCTCTGAAAGTGAAATGCATCAAGGGAGGACTGGGCCACCGGGTTATCGGGAAAAAACCCGGTGGGCCCCGGCGACCCAGCCCTGATCCCTCTTACCACTTCCCCCCCCCCCCGGCGGCCGGGGCCCACTGGGTTTTTTCCCGGTAACCTGGTGGCCCAGTCCGACCCTGCCTAAGAGAAGATATGATTGGCCAGTAAAAATATACTAAGCTGACTTAACTGCTTTCCACATTTACTGTATATATGTAACATTTACCTTATAATAGTAAGTTGGGTCCACTGATTTGTGACAGGCAGAGAAGGGCCCTTCGGTGTCCTTCAACATGGAGCACCAGTGGGAAGCATATCGTTCTGGAAAGATAAAAAAATTGCCTCTATTTCACATAATGACAACAGGAGAATTATTAATATTTTAAAGGGGACCTGTCACCCTAAGAAATAATTCCAGATTGTTTTCAATTGTGTTTGTCAAGCAAAATAAACTTTACTTACACCATATAAATTAGTTTAATCTTATTTTTTTTCAGCCTTGGAATTCACAGTTGTAGTAAGCAGGCAGGTGCCATTTTGTGGACACTGTTATTAAGGCAAGCTTTGCATCCTGCCAAAATCTTGTTTCTCTGCCAGTATGGGGGGACCTGATGCCCATGTCTATGCACCAGTTACAAAATTAGATTGTGAGGAGGGAGGGGGAATGTGAGGAGTGCAGCAACATCTAAGAAGTTCTGAATTGAAAGTGAAAGTAACTGCCAGCCCCATCTCTATGCCTAAGGCATAGAGGCGGGGCAGGCAATATATGATTGACAGTTGGGATTTTTAAATGCTTTTATAATGGGTATGGATGTGTTAATAAAAAAATGAGTTTGGGGTACATATTTAATTTGAAATGGTCTTTTATTACACAGCTTTTTATGCCTGGGTGACAGGTCCACTTTAAGTAAATAAAATACAATCTGAATAATTACCACAAACAAGCAAATCTGTTACTGTTGTATTAGTATTTGAGTCTGTTTCAGGACTGGCAATGAACAAGAAATATACCTGATTCAGAACTCAGAGCACAAGGATCCTCAAAACTGTTTTTGACCTTTGGACAATCTGCCTGTGCCTTCCACGTATTGCCAAAAGGCGCCCCTGTTCCTTGGTGGACACCATTTGGAGAATTAAAGTCGTCTGTCTTGTTGTTGAAGTTCCCACAAAGACCTTAAAGCATTGAATAAAATTAGACTCAATTGTAATTGTATTATTTTCCTACTATGTTAATTAGTGATGAGTGAAATTTTTTTTTGACGCATGACATTTTCACTGTTTCACGATTTTTCCGCCGTTTCGGTGAAGCAAAATGGTGAAAATGTTGTAAGAAAGCGTCATTTTTTTGAACAGCAATTATTTTTTACGCACAACAATTTTTTTTCCCGTTGGCAACAATTTTTGGACGCAGCTGTCAATTTTTTGACTGAAAACATCCGCCAATGGAGAAACGTGGAAATTCGTTGCATATCCGTGTCTGATGAATTATTTGGCCCATCACTAATGCTAATCAGGGACTTCAGCTATCTCAATAATATTATTTCTCTTATTTGAAATGGAAATGTAGACTTTCACATATCAAAATTCAAATTGGAATCTCCATGTTTAAATTACACTTTTTAAATAAGGAATAAATCTAAATATTACTACACATTTACTTATCTACAGTCAAACCACTGACTGGTAGAGATGAGCAAATCTGTCCTGTTTCGCCAAACAATTAGCAAATCTTTTAAAAGATTCACGAAATGGCTTAAATGACGCGCGTCAATAAAATTGATGTGTGCAACTTTTTTTTCCCGCTCGTTAGTGATGAGCGAATCTGTCTCGTTTCGCTTCGCCCATTAAATTCGCGAAACGGCAAGAAAATTTGTGAAACGCATTTGTCACGCTATTTTTTTTTTTGTCGCCCGCATCTATTTTTTGTCGGCTGCAACTATTTTTTTTGTTGCCTGCGCTTTTTTGACGCGGCCGCGCCTTTTTTGCCATGACCGTGGCCACAATTTGACGCGACCCAGTTTGATGCGCAACAAAAAAAGTCAGCGCACTGAATTTTCCAGTGGCGAATTTGCACAGAAGTTTCATGAAACAATTTGCTAATGGCGAAATGCGGAAATTCACTGTGAATCCATGCCTGGTGAAAAAATTTGCTCATCACTACTCGTCATTTTTTTTTGTCGCGCGCAACAATTTTTTTTTGACGGGGGTGATAATGTTTGTACGCATGGTGAATTTTTCCAAGAAACAGGCGTAAAAAGAAAAGATTTACGTAAAAATTTGCCACATGTCAAAATTTTTTTGGTTGCATACAACAAAAAAAAGGTAAAACGCCGAAATTAGCGCGTTATTTATCCCGACAATAGCAACGGGATAAAAACTGAAATCCTAACCAAACTTTATTTTAAAGTTCACTGCTTTTTTAAAAGATGGAAAGAATTGTAATAACTTACCACAGGTTGTATTCATTAAGGCAGGATCAGCCCTAATATAGACTTGCATATCTGATGGCTTATGTTGAATTGTAACCTGTATGCCAACTTTTGTCTGCACGATGATGAAGAAAGATGAAGGCTTAAAAATTACGGCATTGGCTGTAAAAGGATGACGTGTAAAAAGTTAAAAATGTGAACAAAATCTATCAAAATAATGTGGAATATCCAGAATGCGGGTTAGACCAAGCACTGGCATAAGGGTGTTTCTAGCAGTTGGTCAACGATACAGTGTGGGTTAGACTGAGCGCTGGTGATTTTTTTCTGTGTTTCATGTACACATTGTAACTAGCTGCTATGTAGCCTTTAAAATAAGGAACTACTTCCAGGTGTATCTTAATGAGCTGGGGCTTAAAAGCTCCCTGTTTTCTCACTAGAGCTTCTAAGCTAAGGGTAAGTGCAACTTGGTCTTACTACTACTATTGTTTGCTGGGGGACTTGATTTAAATTGCATCACAGATTTATAATGTTTACAAGCAGTGTAGGACTCACGTACAATGAGGGGCCTTGACGTGGCACGTGAGCTTACTAAAACCAAACCAAAAGTGTGGTACTAACACCTCATTTTTTGTAAAAATTATTTTTAGAGGCAAACTGAGCACTTTCAATCTTTCTCTTTCTTTTTGTGTATGTAGGGGAGCTGTGTACACTTGTCTCTCCTCTGTGTTGTTACTGTGCAAGGAGGAGGAGCCCCCACACTCTGTGTGAGTTAACAGGAAGGAAGTGAGAAGGAGGTGCTGCTGGGAACAAGGAAGCAGAGAGACAAGCAAGGTGCTGCTAGCTCACACAGTGTTCTGTATAAGAAAGTAATTGGGAACCCCTCAGTGGCAGAAAGCGCGCTCTTTTAGGGTGCGGAAGGAAAGGGGGTCCTAGCTCTTCTCAGGGCACGGAAAGCCAAAGGGAGTTGTTCTCAAGACTCTGAAGTACTTGCCACATAAGTGGCAGATTCCCCTCAGCAGTTCAGAAAGTATCAGCTATATTATGTGAGTGAAGTTGCCCCTGGCTGGCAGGCTGTATCTATCTCTGCAAATTTAAAGGTATGGCGTCCACCAATAAATCCATCAACCTTTCCTGTGTGTGTGTGTTGGGGATCAGAGAAGTTTCCCAGGGAGGGGTACCACAGTCCAACCTGTCTTGACCCTGGGTGGAGGCACACCATTACTCAGTGTACCTGCTCTTCCAGATAGCGGAGGCAAAGGGCTCCTGTAGCGCCACACGCAAGTGAATGTGTGCTAGAACTCATGCAGTAGCAAAAGAGGGCTACATGTATAAATAATAACTTTTTATCATTTGTAGCAGCTAGTCAACTCCAGAATGTGGGTTAGACTGAGTGCTGGCACAAGGGTGTTTCTAGCAGCTGGTCAACTCCAGAATGTGGGTTAGACCGAGCGCTGGCACAAGGGTGTTTCTAGCAGCTGGTCAACGCTACAGTGTGGGTTACAACGAGCTTGTGTTTCATGTACAAACAATGTATCTCAGTTTGAGGAAAACAGGTACCGGCCAGTTCCAACTTACCAGTTGAGACAGGCAATTGGGAATCCAGGGAGTTGACGTGCACAATGCCTTCAGACCCCACAACAATTAACTGGTAAACCAGAATAAGACACAAACCAAATAGGCATTAGTCACATACCTTCTGAAGAAAAAAATAAATAAATGTGAAAGTAAATGTATTTACATACATCTTTTCCTTCATTCAGACTGATTGTGACACTTCTAAGGCAAGTCTCGGTGTCGGTCTGGCCACATGGGCGAAGCTCTGCCACAATTCTAAACAGGTCATTTTCACATGTCTGTAGGATTAATACAGTGTCAGAATGAAAGGGAAACTCCATGGCAGTCTATAACCAATATCTCAATACCCACTAATGTTACATGCAGGACTTTGACTGTTTCACTAACTGCTAGTGATTATTCACTACATTTTCTACTTACTCTTGACAGGGTATAAAAACAGTCTCCATGGAAATTATAACGATTACGGTCAAAAGTTGTGATATGTGAGCCTCCTTCAAGAGCGCAAGTTCCATAACATGGAGACTTTTCACAGTTCCATTTTCCTCCATGGCAGGTACTTAAGAAAAAAAAATAGCATTGGAATCAAAAGAACATCACATATTCAGATAAGTCCCGGTTAGTAATAAGCTAATTTGTTCACTAGGCATGGATTTGCAGCAAATTTCAGCATTTCACCATTGGCAAATTGTTTTGCAAAACTTTTGCAAAAATTCACAGTGGAAAAATTTGTCGCGAATCAAAAAATAGTTGCGGTTGCGTTAAATCGGGCACTGTCGCTTCATTTTGGGCGTGGTCATGGCAAAAAAAACGAGCGTGACAAAAAAAGATGCAGGCGACAAAAAAGTTGTGCGATGAACGCATTTCGCAAAGAAACATAAAGCAAAAAAAATGTAGTAAAACAAGAAGAACAAGAAACTTAATCCACAATTCTATATAATAAAAAAGGTACAAAAAGTAAAATACTTGGTGGCACATTCTTTTTTTTCTGGCCTTGAAAGTCGTATAAATTCGACATGGTATAAATTCGAATTAAACTCGATCCAATGATCAAGTTTAATTCAAATGTATACCATGTCGATTTTATAAAATGTCATGACTGATGCAGCGTTGAGTCTGTTGTGCCCCTTTACCCTCCCCCTGTGCCCACAATAAAGCAATGGAGAGAAGGCTGCAGTTGTTTATTGTGAATTATCTAAATAAATCAGCAATTATATATGGATATAAACAACCATAACTTTTATTAAACTGTTTGTCAATCCAAACATTAAACAGTCAAATAACTTATATCCTCCAGAGAGGTCTGACCCTGAGCCCAAGCCTGGAGCCTGTGTCCTGTCTGCTATCCAAGTCCCATTCTGGATTATCCATCTCCCTGGGGACCCCAGGCCTACCCAGTTACCCACTCACTTTACCAACTGTACCTTTTTAATTTCCTCTGGGGCTCAAAGTCGACCCCACCCCCTACACTGCGACTATTGATTCCCACCTATTACGGAGGGAGGGAGGGATGCTGATGGCTCCTGCTCCTCCTGCCCGCCGAAAAGACTGGTGAGCTCACATCCGGGGAGGTTCTACTTTTCTTGCACTGAACCTGTAACAAGATATCCGGTTGGGGGGGTCTTCCTAGCCCAGTCATGCCCTTCTTACCTTCCGTTTACTTGGGTCATTGGGTTCCCTGATAATGCTTGATCAAATTTGCATTTGAAAATCTCAAATTTTTTGAGATGAAAATAATGCTAAAACTCGAAAAAAAAAATTGACGTTCGTTTCCATGCATCCTCTTTATTTTTCCCAAACAGGAATTGCTCTAGCAGCCATTTTAGGAGCATTGGCACTCTTGGAAACTAACTTCCCCTTGAAAGTGTGAAATTGAAAACAATGAGGGGATTAAGTTCCCCTTGAATCTTGGTGAAATTAAAAACAATGAGGGGATTAAGTTCCCCTTAAGCTGGGTGAAAATGAAAACATAGGACTCAATGGTACTCGACAGATCAAACCTATCGAATTTTTTTTTACAAAAAAAAGTTTACTAAACATTAATAAATCACGCATTATGGGAATTATCTTCGAAAAAACCCCTTCATGCATCTTGAAATTATCTAAAAGTAAGAAAAAAATCTGACTTTATCTAAAAAATTGCCCCTAGGTGTTATTACTAAGCAAAGAATTACAGTTTAAAACTGATATTTATGAATAGCCACAGACAGAAATATATTGCTAATAACTAAAAAACTAAATCATAAGATACTTAATAAAAAGAATTAAGTCTTAGTGACTGCAAATGTGTCACCTGTGACTTATTCCAACTTCTAGTTATGACAATATGTTGTCTAAAATATTGGATAAAAAATAACCAGGAAAATGCTGATATTTTGTCAGGTTCAGCTTTTATGTGGCAATACAATATACATAGGCACAAGATTAAAAAAATTACCAAGTTTGACATTTTTCTGTATATCCTGTTCCTGTTGCATAGACTTTTCCATTGTATGTACAAGAGCATTGCTCCTTAGGAATGCACCCAGAGAAGTTGACATCATCATATACCATTCCTTGGAATTAGAAACAGAACACGTTTAGTTTGATATAAGTGAAATGTTCATATGTTCGATTGTACATAACTACATAACTTACTTACATTTGTGAATAGGTCACATAGTAATGAGGCATTTACAGTGCCATTTGACACAAATAATTGCGTTTTGCTCTGACTCGTGTAAATGGAGGTAAAAAATTGCAATTGTTTTCCCCACCATCACATTTGGTGGTGGCTGTTGTTGTAGAACATAAAACATACATACAAATCTGATTTTGGGTTGAATGGTCATTTGACCCCTTCCAATAACCAAATGTTCTCATATATAAACATCTGAAGCTCAAGAGGGGAGGGGCCCTTCCATGAATAGGGATGTAGCGAACCTAAAAAAAAAAGTTCGCGAACTTACGCCAAAAAGCGTGAATATTCGCGAACTTTGCAAACCCCATAGACTTCAATGGGAAGGCGAACTTTAAAACCTAGAAAAGCCATTTCTGGCCAGAAAACTGATTTTAAATTTGTTTAAAGGGTGCCACGACCTGGACAGTGACATGCAGGAGGAGGATCAAGGGCAAAAATTTCTCTAAAAAATACTTTGTTGAAAAAGCGTTGCGTAAAAACGGGCAGACCTAGCGGAAATACGCGGCGTTTTTTGCTATTTCGCGCTATTGGCACCATGGAAACGGGATTTGCTTACACCAGTACTAGGCTGAAAAACGCCATGTGTGGTTGTGCGACGTTTTTTAGGCTGAGAAAAAAACGCAGAGAAAAAACACAGCGAAAAAAAACGCGGCGAACCCAAATTGCGAACATACGCGGAAAGTTTGCGAACTTGCGCATTCGCGAACACCCGATATTCGCGCGAATTAGTTCGTAGCGTTTGTTAATTGTTTTATGGGCTAGGGCTTTTTAACACTTGCTGGCTATATTGGCAAATAAAGATTGCTATTTTATGTGTAATCTTTCATGTGTTTATTACCTCTGGTCATTAAGTCCCTTATTTATTTAAGATCAAAAGAAAATAAAACACTTGCAAGCTAAAACCTGCCAAAATGCAAGATGGATTGGCAAATCTATTAACTTTTTCTTTTCAAATATGGAAAAGTTTAAAAACTTTGAATTTGTACTTATGTATGAAAATCTCTTAAGTCAATAGCTTGATCTTAATTGCAATGAAATCACATTCTACCCTTTATTTTTAATGTGGGCCAAATTCTGAATAGGTCTAAAAAACTAAAATTGAAAAATAGCATGAATTTTGAAAATACGGCTCCCATTGATTTCTACATGAAATTTTTGCACTTAAGTTGAAGTTGCAAATTTTTTTTTTGTGGTAAATAGTGATGAGTGAATCTGTCCCGTTTTGCTTCACCATAAAATTCGCGAAACGGCAAGGAATTTTTTTTTGTGGCCCGCGTCTTTTTTGTCGCCCGCGGCAATTTTTTTGTCGCCCCCGTTCTATTTTTTGGCACTGTGGCTATTTTTCTGTTGCCTGCAGGTTTTTTGCCGCGATTGCGCCGATTTTGATGCCACACCCAATTTGATGCACAACAAAAAAATTCCGTGCAACAATTTCACTGAAGTTTCGCAAAACAATTCGCCAATGGCGAAATGCGGAAATCCATGCCTGGCGAAAAAATTCACTCATCACTAGTGGTAAACCATGAAATTGCATGTTCAGATAACTGCGACTTAGAAATTAGAGGAAACAGAAGTGATCCCATAAGAAGGTCTATCATACAATATCTTCACTTTTTTTATACAATAAAGATAATGCAAAATTGATGTTTAGATAAAATAAGACTTACCCATGGGGCAGAAACACCCATCTTTACAGTGTTCATCACAAACCAATGATCGTTCAAAGTTAGAGCAGGTGTCTGGGCAAGCAGTGCCGCATTCATTGTATTCCAAATTGTAATCACACCTCAAAGCTGTAATTCAGAATGATATAGTAATAATTTGGTCATTTGGAAAACACCCTAAAATCATTCATTCGGCGTGGATAAGTACTTACGGCAGAGCTCAGAAGTTCTCCAGTTTTGTGGCTTTCCTCCAGCATGGGCACATTGACGTGAATACTCAGTAAAGATATTACAAATGCAGAACGCTGTTGAATTTTCCGAGCATCCACAAAAATCTTGCTCACAAAGTTCAATGTATTTCGAAGCATCCACTAGTTGATTGCATTCTTGAAAAGCTGGACCATTTAAAACTAATGAACACAGATCTCCCTGTTTAAGGAAAACAATATAACCATAGCTGTAAAGTGCACTTGTTGCTTTTTTTTTTTTTTGTTCCACGACAGTTACTGTAAAAAAGAATTACATTACATTTTGGCTGATACATGTTTCTTCTTGTTGCTCAGCTACATCATCACATCTCTCTGTTGGTCCATTATATTTTTGCAGATTTCCATACTGTGTTTCAGTCAATTGCACATCTTTAAATGAAAACATGGTGATACAGTTGTTAAGGGAAAGGTAAAAACTAAGTAAGCTTTATCAGAAAGGTCTATGTCAATACAGCCATAAGCACTTACAGTAATGCTGCATTGAGTCCTATATCAAAAGAAACACGATTTCTTGTCTCCTTTTTTGTAAACATGTTCTTAGGTATCTGACTTCCTCTCTCAAAAAAATCCTTCATTCCAGGGGCTCTGCCAGTTCTCTCCTCTCTCCCCTCTCTCCTGCTCCCCCTCCCATAAGAACTCATAAAACTTACTCCCCCCCCACCCTTAGGAATGTGTAATCTGAGCTGCAATGGCTATAGTGCAAGCAGGAAGCTATGAAGACCAAGCTAAAATGGCAGCTGTAATCTTAAACAAACCGAGGGAGCTTCTAGGGCTGTATACTTGAGTATGATATAGCTTTCTGCAGAATAAATATAGCATTCTAGGTGGCACTAATGTGGCTAATCTACTGGCAGTAAAATGCCAAAATGACTTTCCTTCTCCTTTAAGCTGAATCTCCTTTAAAGGTTTAAATAATATAAAAGTGCAGAATTAAGTCATAAACTTACTAAATACATGCTTGGGGGTATTTTATGGTCACAGAATAACTTTTGCAGTAGGAGAACCTTTGTTACTGTTTTACTGAATTGTATTAAATGGAAACACATGCAAAGCAAAAACTGTTTGTGTTGTTCTTAATGACCATTCCTAGTTTGAGTTACTGCCAATATTTTTTTCTTACCATTTACAATAAATTCATTGTGAATAGGGATCCCATTGAAGTCACCGCAGAGACCACAGGTTTGGTTGGCAAATTTTGGACTTAGCTCCAACTAATGGAAAAGACATTCAAATCAGTTAGAACAGTTGTCTTTTTCTATAATGGAAAAATAGTTTATATTTGTAGACGTTCAGTGGCTTGAAAGAATTGTATGAAAATAACAAAGCAATCATGCCAAGTTTCTTTAGTATTTAATAAAATGTAAGGTACAGAAAGAATATGGTACATCTTATGGAAATGAATCTATGTTGGGGAGTCCAGAAAGGGCAGAAACTAATATAATTACCAAGAGAGAATCCTCTTCATTCCACAACATTTCAACACCAATTATGGAAAATACACGGATATAAGCATCACTCTTTGAAATTTGTATTCCCCCAAATCTGTATGGCAAGTTCACCCTAAATGCAAATAAAATTCTAGAATTATTGAGAAGGACAAACATTTTCTCTTCCATTTCCATAAGTGATTTTTATTAAAGAGATACTGACACCATAAATGAAACCTTTTTTACATCTGTCATAACATTGTCTTTGCATGCTATTTATAATTTTGCCATAAAAGTATTTTTCCAATGCTTTTACATTCCCTATCAGATCCTCCATGTTCCTCTATGAAGGGGCGGCCATATTTGTGCAGCAGTAGGCCGTTGGTATTAGAAGCTGTAACTGACAGGCTGAGAAGGGACGGTTAGGCTGGCAAAACAATCAGGTTTTGGGATTTCAAGTAACAATTAATTACAAAAGCAGCCATGTCAGCAAAAAATGATTAACACGACCTATAGGCAACTTTTTATGTAGATCCATATTTTAAAAAGTTGTTTTTTCATGTTAGTATCACTTTAACGTGATAAGGGCCACCTTCATTAAACTATTCTTGATACAGGACAATACCTATGGAAGTCTAATATTAAGGTAAGTCGTTTGTGAAGATTCTCATTCATCCAGGTCCAGGTCATGGTATATCTGTAGTAATAAGTCAAATCAACTGGACTTGCTGTATTTTTCTTGAAGATGTTTCACCAGTCATCCAACTGGCTTTTTCAATTCAGAATGAAAAAGCCAACTGGTGAAATATCTTCGAGAATTTCAGAATACTTTCAGAATACTATATATATATATTAAGGTAAGTCTTTGTAAAAGTGTTTTATTCATTCGCGATTGTTTAGTGCATTCTTTGAGCAGGTACTACCTTTCAAGAGGTTCAACTGCTCAGTGTTCTATTAAGTCCCACTAATGTTGCATAATAAGGTGGCACAACCCAAGTATTGTACATTGTTTTCATCTGTATTAACAGGATCCCCTCCTTATTTATATCTCAAAATATAAGAAAAACTTACTCTTCATTGTTAAAAGTCACATTTTGGTCTGTTAAATGAATATTGGCACCTTCGATTTTTATATTAATGCTGGAGATGACAGGAATGGTCTCTCTCAGGCTGCGTCGTATCTGAATGTTAAATTCTTCAAAGCTGCTCTTGCAATGAGACGCAAATACATAATTACAGCCTCCAGGATAATGGAAGATATCGCCATCAAAAGTCTTAAAGTGATAGTTCCCAAAGGTGCTACAAATCTGCAAGTTGTGCGATGGATTGAGGGCTGTAGGTTGAAACACAACAGAAACTCATGTGAATATATATTTACAATGAACTGTTTGCAAAGTTCAATCTAGTCATGGCTTCCATTATCATTATTGGGGTGAATTTTTCTCACAACACACCCTACTAAAGACTAATAAAGCTTGTTTAAAACCTTTATTTTGCTTTTACATGAGAGCTTATCATTTGGACAGGTTAATTTGAACTAAAGTACTTCACTTTACCCCCTTGGCTATGCTAAAGTAAAGGAGAGTAATACAAGTTCCATGTGTCCTTGTGGTGGAGGGCAGATAATGGAAGCCAATGCCGACCACTCTTAGTTTTTGAACCACACCCGCATTAAACACAAGGACATTTTAGATCATATCAATATTAATGGTGGTTGCACATTAAATAAAAATTAAAAAAAAAAACCCAAAACAAATGATTAGGGGTTACTGCAGGGAGTCATATTAAGACATCCCTTTAAATCCATATGTGACATCCAGTTACACAATGCCAGCAGCATTAGCATGGGGTATGAACACACAGGCAGATTTTAGCTGCCAATTTGGGTCCTTAAAAATGATTTGGCAGCTTATCTGCCCATGTGTGGGCACCCCCAAGGGGCCTAATCGACTGAGATCTGGCCTAAAATTGACCTCATCTCGGTAGGTTTGATTTTCCATAGAACTCAGCAGACAATAGGAGGCAATAGCTTAAGCATACATTTGAATAACCCATTAAATCCACTTACACTTAAACACTGGAGAAGATGTGGTGTAGAAAAAGTTCATGGTTGAATTCTCTGCAAATATGAAATATAAATTGAATTTTTAAAAAAAGAAGGAAAAAGCAAAACTTGTAAGCTAAATAAACACATCCAGACCAATTCAAGCATTTTTTGTTCAAACAGCATTTTACTTGCCCATGTCTTAAGGTGGCCAAACATTAGTGGATCTGATCACCAATATGCCCACCTAAGGTGGGTGATATAGGAGTAATCTGATCGTTTAGCCCTCGGGCAAAATTATGAAATTACATTGATGGGAATAGGACCATCAGAGTGAGGACCACTAAAAGCTGGTGTTTTTTTTCCAGAAAAGTGTCAACCCTAATACACTGGATCTGGGCTGTTACTGAATATTCTGCCTGAATGTGGCATGTAGTAGACATTAGACACTCCACAAGCAACATTTTTTGTGCAAATAAATATATCAATATATAAATGTTTATAAAGCAATTGAAAGAAGTCAACTAAGTAGCATGGCATTCATACTTCTGGACTTGCTCTTCAGCCAAACAGAGCCCCCTGTTGGCTGACAGTCCACCTGAGAGCTATCAATAGCCAATCACAGCCCATATTTGGCACCCCCAGGACCTTTCTGCATGCTTGTGTTGCTCTCCAACTTTTATTACCAAAAAAGTTTGGGGACCCCTGACATAGACCATGCAAAGAGAAGAAGGGTTCTTTGAGAACAGCCAGAACTTTGGAGGGTTGGGTCATGTAACGTAAATATCACACATTTTGTTAACATCTCTGCACCCTTAAACATTCTTTAGAATGGGTTGGATTCCAGTCAGGGCACTATCTGAAAGGTGTTTATATGTTTTTCCCATGCTTGCGTGGGTTTCCTTCCGCTACTTCAGTTTCCACCCACACTTCAAAAACATACAGCGATGAAAAATGAGCCCATTTGCATCTGTAGGTAATAATTATATTTAATATCAACGCAAAGTGTTCTAGTTACTGTATTTTCAGCTCAAGTACAGCTAAATCTAGGTACCAATGCACCCGCACGTAATTCATCTGTCTTAGCCTCTTAAAACGATCAAAATAATAAATCAATTCATTATAAAAATTGTCCCTAGATCTATCAATATTTGATTTGCGGTTTTAACCAGAGGTGAAAAATATCACAGCAAACAGTATCATTTGTTAATCTTATCTTCTTCTATCAGAAAATGTATTGATATCAGCATTATAATTGCTAAAATAATCTGCTTAGCAAATAAACCTTTACTGAGTCAATTTGCAATCCAGCTTAATAAACACTGACTTGTTTGCTGAAGTCTGCAAAGTCTGAAAGTTTTGCCCACTGTTTACGAGCACTCAATACGAAAAAGTTGCGACAATATACAAGCAAATCGTAACGGCTACGAAAAAGTTGCGACAATTTATGAAAAAGTCGTAACGGCAACGAAAAAAATCGCAAAAAATACGAAAAAGTCGCAAAATGTTCGTTTCCAATCCGAATTTTTCCCATTCGGATTCAGATTCTTGGATTAGTATGTCTTTATTTTTTCTAACTCACATGGTCATTTTGGAAATCTGTGCACCAATGCGTTACCACCAGGGGCAGGCCAAGCTGACCGAGCACCATTGGCAACTCAGACGGCCACCTCCCCCCTGTAACTTCCCTCCGCCCTGCGTTTTGTGTGTGTGGGGGGGCCATTACCCCTGCCTTGCAATGACAAGTAGTGGGGGGCAATGACAAGGGAGTGCAGCCTACAGGGTAGGCAGGAGAGGGATCTGCCCGGTGCCCTCTTAGTGTTGCTCCCTTGGCAGGTGCCTCTTCTTCCTACCCCTAGTTCCAGCACTTCCACATAATATTTAGATCATGTCACTCATGTAAGTTTATAACATATAATAATTTCCCTTAATTGTATAAATATTTGATTTGTGGTTATAATCAGAGGCCAAAAACATCACAGCTCCTCAAGATATAATAGATAAAGACTAAAACAATCTGTTAAGCAAATATACCTCTAGTAAGCTAAGTCAATTTGCAAGCACTGTCAGATGTAAGCACTGACTTATCTAATCTTATATATATATATATATATATATAAATAATGGATTAATAGAAAGCACTCACGGCATATAGAGATAAAACAAAAGTTTTTTGTTTATTAGCTCATCGCATCAATGCGTTTCGATCCCAATAGGATCGTCATCAGGATCCTATTGGGATCGAAACGCGTTGATGCGATGAGCTAATAAACAAAAAAACTTTTGTTTTATCTCTATATGCAGTGAGTGCTTTCTATTAATCCATTATTTATACTTTTTTGGTTAGCACCCGGCGAGTGCTCGTGTAATGGTGAGTGCCGATTTCCTTTGGATTATATATATATATATATATATATATTGCAGGCAGAAAGAAGTCTTTGCCTTGTGTGCCCTCAGTCTTAAGGTGGCCATACATGGGCTTCATCATTCATTTATATAGAACTAGGGATGTAGCGAACATCGCCAAAAATGTTCGCGAACCCGTTCGCGGACTTTCGCCAAAACTCGTGAATATTCGCGAACTTTGCAAACCCCATAGACTTCAATGGGAAGGCGAACTTTAAAACCTAGAAAAGCCATTTCTGGCCAGAAAATTGATTTTAAAGTTGTTTAAAGGGTGGCACGATCTGGACAGTGGCATGCAAGAGGGGGATCAAGGGCAAAATTTTTTCTGAAAAATGCTTTGTAAAAAAAACGCCAAAAAAAACGCCAAAAAAAAAAACGCAAGCTATTCCTATGTATACGCAAAGGCGAAAAACCGAAGTGAAAAAACGCGGCGGAAAAAACTGAGGCGAAAAAACGCAAACCCAAATGGCGAACATCGCCAAAAGTTCGCGAATTTGCGGACTTGCGAACACCCGATGTTCGCGCGAATTAGTTCGCCGGCGAACAGTTCGCTACATCTCTATATAGAACCAGCAAATTAGGCAGTCCTTTACATTCATTTCTAACAAACAGGGATCTTACAATAGTTTACAGAGTTAGAATAAGAACAGAGATCCCTACTCACAAGAGCTTACAATCTAACGTTTAGGTACAATCTTAAGAGTTAGGGTACATTTGAAACAAAAGGAATATGAAAATATATTAATTTACTGTATGATACATAAATAAATGTCCCATCTATTGAGATACATTAAATATACTTCCCTAAAAGTTAGTCTTTTAGGGAGTGAACGTTTGGAAGAAAGTGAAGAGTCTGATGGCTTGGGTTCCAGAGAAAGGCAGAAGCCTGGGGGAAGTCAGGATTGGGGGAAGCAGAGTGCAGGTTGCATGAAGGAGTGTATTTTATGGCAGGTAAATATGACAAGATTTGGCAAGTGTTTGGATGTGCAGTGTAAAAAACAGATGGGCGTCTGAGATAAATTTGGATTCGCTAGAGTCTAGAGTATATAAAAATTTTAAATCTTTTAACTGATGCTTGGTACTCACCTTGTGCAGGAATACAATTAACCTGTAACAGGAGGCAACATATTGATATCCATAACCCCCTATATGTTCCCATTTTTCTTGCAGCTCGGTTACTGTCTACCGAACTGTGCGCTGTCTTAAAAGGAACAGTTGTCCTGAGCCTCAAATGACACTTTTATAAAGTAAGCAGGATGATTGCTCTAGAGTTACCTCATGATTGAATGGGGTGTAGTGTAAGGGCAGACATTGGCACTGCCAACAAGAAATGTCCTGCCTTACTCAATATTGGGAAACAACTGACACAGGATATTTGTATTTTGGGAGGTGACTTGATATAATTATGTAGCATTTGTTTCTTAACCTACTAGTAAGCCAATGAATTTTAAGAGAGAACATTCCATGGTCAGACAGCATGATTGCCTATTATACTCTGGGGTGGCTCACCTTCAATGTTATAGAATGTCCTATTCTTAGCAACTTGTGATTTGTTTCCATTATTTATTTGTAATCGTTTTTTAATTATTTGTTTTTCTCTTCAATATTTGGCCATCTTTCAAATGGGGGTCAAAAATGTTTGCTCTGTGAGGCTAAAATAGTATTAATGTTACTTTTTATGCCTTATCTTTCTATTTAATCAATAACCTATTCATATTCCAACTATTGTGCTGCCAGTTCACGCGACAACATTTGAGAATGTGACAACTTTTAATGCCGAAATTAATGTCTCACAATCATAGCTTCGAGTTCCTTCAAGTTTCAGTAGTACACTGGTGTCAGTTGAACTGTAAAAATAGGTTTATTCAGTCAATATACATAACGAACAAACCATTATTTTGGGCCCCACTTTGTCCTTTTCAAGCCTAGTGTGCACACACTGTTAACAGCTTTGTGGGTGATGGGAGCATTACATGGAAACTCCCCTCCCCTATGATGTCACAACATCCTGTAAACTGAAGAAAATCAGTCCAATAAAGTCCAATCGTGTACATTTTGCGGATTTTTCTGTTGTTTCATGGATTTTTTGGAGAAGTGAAAGGGATTCGCTCATTACTACTAGTCCACACTCAGGGTGCGACCTTACGAAAAATTAAGTATATTAGATACAGAAAATCAAAATAAAAGACAATAATAATCAAATATGTGTATACAGGAACAACTTACTAAAATATTAACATGGTAGTGGTATATTTCCTGTTTAAACACTGGGCCATACTGTTTCTAATTTGTTGATCCAAAATTGCCCTCTCTTCTAGGTACTTGTACTGTATCTATCTACCCACTGTATCTATTACAGTATCTATTAGTCGACTGATCAAGTGTTTGGCATGATGAAAATGTGGTGAAACCAGTAATGTTGTGAGCTCTCTACGTATTTTTGACTTATGTTTAGAGACATGGCCGCCTTCTGTGTTGTCTCACCAATGTAACGCATACCACATGGGCATTTCAACAAGTGTATCCAGTATGAAAATTTCCATGTGAAAAACAGCTTAATCTCATATTTCTTACCAGAATGTGGATGCTAAAAGAAATTGTCTACGATAATAGAATTGCTATGTATGCTGTGTAAACAGTAATATGTACTAAATTTGGGACTGGGAAGTTGTACGTCTTTTTTTTGGAAAGATTTTGACAAGATGGTAATTTTAATTCTGTCTCCTTTTGTAAGCTATTAGAGAGGCATTTTGGACTGTAGTAAGTGCCAGTGTTTATGTAGAATTCATGTGATCTTCTTTAGCATATGTACAAAGAACAGTGTATCGTTTCTTCTGTCAGGTGTGCTAACTTTTATTTGGTGGTTAATAGGTGTTTCCAATCTTTCTGATTAACACCGTGTATACCCTTTTCCAGAATTTCTTTGGGGTAACCTTTTATTGAAAAATGTTACTCAAATATGAGCACAGTTTTTTGGCCTATGATTAAGTGCACACGCGCACAAAACAGGTCAGGCACCTTGGTTTTAAATGAAGAAATAAAGACCGTCTTTTAGCAGACTCTGCTCGTCCGGTGTGCTTGATGTTCCTTCAACAATTTGTGACTTCAGCTGCGGGTTCGGGGCCCTGAGCACCCGGACCACCATTGGACACTGGTGAGCCAATTGATTTTCTTTCGGTTTGATTTGATCTATTTACTCCTATCAATTAGTTTGAGATTGAACCTCTTGGAGATAGGCTCGGGGTTTATACACCCGAGCCTCCACCATTTTCTCGGTACACTTTGCTTTATTACCCCAACACTAAGGGGCACATTTACTAACCCACGAACGGGTCGAAATGAGTCCGATTGCGTTTTTTTCGTAATGATCGGTATTTTGCATTTTTTTCGTATTTTTTGCGAATTTTTCGTTACCAATACGATTTTTGCGTAAAAACGCGAGTTTTTCGTAGCCATTACAAAAGTTGCGTAAAATCTGGCGATTTTTCGTAGCGTTAAAACTTGCGCAAAAAGTTGCGCTTTTTTCGTAGCGTTAAAACTTACGCGAAACTTCGCACCTTTTAAGTTTTAACGCTACGAAAAAGGCGCAACTTTTCGCGTAAGTTTTAACGCTACGGAAAAATCGGGCGATTTTACGCAACTTTCGTAATGGCTACGAAAAACTCGCGTTTTTACGCAAAAATCGTATTGGTAACGAAAAATTCGTAAAGACGCCGAAAAAAATCGCAAAAAATACGAAAAAGTCGCAAAATGTTCGTTTTCAAGTCGGAACTTTTCCAATTCGGGTCGGATTCGTGGGTTCGTAAATCAGCCCCTAGATCTCATAGCCTGTCTATTAATATATTTATAAAACTAGTCTCGTTTTTTTGCTCTTTTTGGGCACTTAATTTTGAGCACAGTTTCCAGTCAAGCATGAGGTGTTATTCTCTCCATAACAGGGGTAAACCACCTTCTTCACTTGTGCCGCAGTGAAATGTAAAAAGACTTGTGGAACAACACTTGCATCATAAAAGTTAATGGGGTGCCAAATAATGGCTGCAATTGCCTATTTGGTAGCCTCTATGCAGATTATTAGCTTACAGGAGGCTTTGTTTAGTAGTACATCTTGTTTTTATTCAACCAAAACTTGCCACTAAGCCAGAAATGTAAAAATAATCACCTGCTTTGGGGACACTGGGAGCAACTTTCGAGAGGTTGGTGAGCAACATGTTGCTTGCAAGCCATTGGTTGGGGATCACTGCTCTATACCATTGTGCATAGTACAGTATGTAAATGTAATCAGCTACTACAGAGTTATCTTTCAAGATCTACATAGTGAGTTGGTCAGATCCTGGACTTTAGATTTTGCTTGTATGATATCAACAATAACCGTTCCCCTACTATTCTGTATTTATTACTGGAAACTTAAGATTTATCTATAAACTAACCATATTCCCATCACAGCTTAGCTTTAGATTTATCTATAAGATAACCATATTCCCATCACAGCTTAGTCAATAACGTTCCTTTCTCTAAAGTTTGGTGGAAACATATGTTACCTAGATACCATAATTATTACTACTTCACCTTTTCCCATGGATACTGTTCAATATTGAAAGATTTTTTTTAACATTGTTTTATGTATATTTAAAAAATGTTATACTATATGTGTACAACATTATTTATATTAAAATCTTAAGAAAAATGTGCACTGTCAATGCTGACAAACTCAGATTTATATTTTAGTAATTACTTTATATCTGGATAGCCTGTTAATAGGAATGAAAATGGAGAAACCATATTGTTTCAGTGGTTCATTCTGCTGCATTATTTAGGGCATCTAATACATTTTGGACTATTTATTAGGCATTGTCTTCTCTTGAAAGTAATTTTTGCTTTCCATATTTTTTTTTTAATTAAATGCAAGAAAATATTTAGAAACATTTAATTAACAGTTTGCAGATGGAAAATGGCTTATCGCTCTTCAAAAAAGATATGACGTGCTATTTCTGGGAATTAAACAAGTATGGTGCACACAATGCAGATTATTGACTCCTACAAGTTTATGTCATAGGTTCCTATTGACATCAAGCAAATACCTTTGTGCCAGATGACAACACATTTGTTCCAAGCAGTGGTGTGTGTGCAAGTGCGCCACGCCCAAGACAAAGAAAATATCTTAATTTAAACTACATTATGGATTACCTTATGTATTCTTATGTGGTAGCTTTCAAATGCTTTCCACTACATAAGGTAACACATAAAGTAATCTATAATGTAGTTTAAATGAAGACATTTGCTATATTCAACATACTCCTTTCATAAGACACAGGGGAAGATGTGGAGGCCCCACTTATAGCTTAGAAAGCCTGGCATCAGTACTGATAACTGAGATGCTAAAATTCAGGTCCTTTCCAGAGGAAGGCTTTCGGGGAATCCCTGGTCATGCAGTTCAACAGTATTTGATGGGAGAAGGTTTTATATTCCTGATTTACAAAAAAAATAAATATTGAGCAGCAATATCTGATGTATTGCTGGCATTTCCTTCATCAGTCTGTAAGAAACACTTTCTTTTAGTTTTCTTCCTTGGGCTATTAACTTCAAGTTTGTATTTAGCGGCCAGTGTCTTTCTGTAGCCATGATTTTAGTTTTATAGTTCATTACCCAGTCAGTCTTCACAGCATTAAGTGGAGGAGCAGAGCCTTGGCAAGTACTTTCACTTTTTCATTGTCCACCAGAACTATCAAGAAAGACCCTTCCACCATCCCAATTCATGTGAGGGTAAAAAAAACAAAACGACAGTATCTGGAACTCCTTTCTGACCTAAATATTATTATGCACTGCAGTACCCCCAAAGGGTAGATCTGCAAAAGGGCAAAATGATCAGGAAATTGGCTTCTGGTATCTATGAAGCTGAAGATACCAGAAGCCGTTACTCCTCAATCAGGAGCACAACGTGGATTCAAGGAAACCCTACACCCTCAGGTCCTTGACCTGTGCACTAATAATGCATTTAAAAGGTAAGAAGAGCAAGAACAAGAATTTACAGTTTTTGTGGGAGTAGTGGGAACAGGTTCTTATCAACTCCCTTGTCGGCAGCCCCTGCCCAGCCATAGGGTTTCCTTTTCCTATAGTTATGACAGTACTCCAAAGCTATATTATAATGGTTTCTAAACTTAGAAGATCCTGGAGCAGGGGCTGAGGAGCTTAGCCTAGAGAAGTGTGAGATTTGAGGAGAGAGCCTATTTTCTTTTCTAGGTAAATTTAGGGTTGGCCTAGATATCTTTGGAAGTATGGCTCAATGGCTATTAAAGCAATATTTTCATACATCTTGTTATGAGCAAAAGGAAATTCTGATCATATGTTGGATGTCAAAGGGGATCTTGAAAAACAAAGTTGTAGGTAAAAAATACCTTTTACATAAGGGGACGTAATGCCCACTCTCTTCCAAAACAGCATGACATGTTTAAAGAGAAGAGCATTGCTGCACTACCTGCTTGTTGGGGCCATCATTTTGGATTTGGATACAGTCTCTCCTTGTTCATTCATGTGCACCACCATTGGCCCTCAATATAATTAGGGGTTTGGAAAATCTAACTATAGCATAAGAGCTGCTGCCAGCCTGTACTAGACTCCACCAGTCATTTTCTTCTGATTCTAGCACTGAGAGCGTAGGCATCAGATTGTACTGTGGAGGCTTTGCAAAGCTCTAGTGAACTGGGGACAGGGTGGCTGAATTCTTAGCCCTTACTGTCAGTATGCCAACCTGCCAAGTACCATCCCTTAAGTAAAAATTGCACCCCTTTACCCTCCCTTCAGTTCTTTGCCAACTAATCATGCTGGACCCATGCATTCTTTCTCTTCAAATTCCTGCACTCCTTCCCATATTGTCTTTCACCTTACAAGTGTTTCGCAACAATGACCCTTGCCTTTATACACAAAACACAATAGCTCTACCTTAGTACAATAAATATTAGTTCTTCAAAGACTTTACAGAACAAATATTGCCAGCATCCCTACAGTCCAGTACAACCATTACATAGATACATACAAACATTGCCTCCAAAGACGAGCTTGAATGGTGAACATGACATGCAACAAATATAAAATAGTTTTAAAAATCCTATATGCAAATAATGTTAAGGAAACAGAATTTGGCACTTTTTGGCACTTCTGATGATTTTTTAAAAGCCACAGAAACTCCTGTCTTGCCTATAAACTAGAGGTTTGCAGTCCTTTTTGCTCATGCACCAATTAATGCTTAATTTAGTCAGTCCCCCCAGCCCAAACCAAAAAACACAAACATGCAGATATCTGACCAATCATGAGCAATGTCCTGGAACACATGTAACCGATAATGCTACTACACTCATATACTGTATAGCTTTTACCATTTACTAATCTTTGGCAATCACTTGGACCCCTGTATACACACATAGGTCAAGCCCTGTTTCCAAGCAACAAGTGCCTGTCCAAATAATCGCCACTAAAATAAATGGGGATTACTAATTGACATTTTGTCACACACAAGCAAAGCTAATTAATGCTTAAGTGTCAAAAGATCCAGAATCATTTCATGTGCCATCACCCCTATTCTTCAATCCACACTTCACTTTTTTATGGCCTTTATTCATCAAATTTTATTTTTTATTCAAATTGTATTTCACATGTTCTTCAAAGCAGTTCCCAAAACTATAATATTACACCTCTTTCCCACGTCCACTGCTCATTTTTGTTCTCCTATTGAATTATTCTTTTCTTCAGTGTCGGACTGAGATGCCAGGGGCCCACCAGAAAACCTTAGACCGTGGGCCCACTCTTCAAACTATTTTTCATTATCTTTACATACTATAATCTATTCTTTTTTATATCTAATCAATTTCTTCCCGTAGAGAAATAGAAATGACCATGAATTAGGCCAAATGGTTAGAACCCACCTGGAGTTTTCCTGGTATCCCTGTGGGCAAGTCCGACACTGCTTTTCTTCTTTGTGCTCCTTCTGTGCCCATTTTTTAAATATTCTTCCCAACATTCCCTTTTTACTTGAGCTGTTAACTTTCCCAAATTCAATTATGCCCTCTTCTCATGCTCCAATTTTGCCCCAACTTCTCCTCCACTTTGATAAGCTCTCTCCTCCTCTAACCATGTCTGATCCCCTCCCCAACCCCAAAAATCCTTTGTGTGTTCTTTTCTTTTCTCCCACCCCATCAATTTGTGTTAAACCTGGAAATATGTGATATAAAACAAATAATCTACTCATAATTGAATTTGCAGATGAGACTCCTAATGCTCCTGTAGTATAGAGTGAAGACGACTTATTAGGGTTCCCACTGTTGGTAGGTTTTCATCATTGAATTAGGGCGAAGACAGACGGGGCGATTAGTCGCACTGATGTCGTGGTAACAGAAAATACAGTAGTGTGCGAAATGTACCACATGGGATTAGTCACCACGACTTTTGCGGCGGACGATTAGTTGATGCGACTAGATTTTTAAAAATTGCAGCAACTAATTGTCCCATCTGTCCCACTCTTAATGGCCGGCTGAAATGTGAGAACAAGGATATGTTACATATAAACAATACAATGGAGATACAGGGCTGAATCAGGAAGTACAGAGAGAAAATTAGTGATAACTTGTCTAAGAAATAGGGAAGGCTAGACTACAGGATAAAACCACATGAAAGTGCAGGTGAATTGCATGTCTGAACTGGGTTATGAGCAGTCACATGGGCTGCCCCCCTTTATAGTTATGCCACTGGTTATCACAATAACCCCTTTCAGTAGTCTTTTATCTTATCCATATTAACATGGGCTGATGCAATTAATAAGAGGGGCCTCCCACAATTTATCAGATTCTCTCTGAACCTAAGGCTGGCTCACCCATAAGACATTCTTATATGAATAACTGGGACTCCTACCTCCCTCAACCCCTATTGGAGGAAGACTGGTCTCTCATTTGGGGAAATGCTAAAAAAATTATAATGTTCAAGACAGAAAGAACATATCTATAAGATTCTTATGTTTTGGTACCATACTCCAGCTAAATTACATATTCTGTTCCCCAACCACCCCCCATCATGCTGGAGGAACTGTGGGGGTATCGGCACTCTCCCACACATTTTCTGGTCCTGCCCAATGATATCCCCACTATGGTCAGAAATCTCAGGACTTCTGAGTATGCTTCTACAAAACACTGTACTGCTTGATATACACTACCTTTCTGCTACGTAAACCACTCCCAAAAACTAGCAAATCGTACCAAGCATTGATTAATTATGTTTTAAAAGCCGCTCGAATTTCAATAGCTGCAAGCTGGAAATTCCCAGCTCCCCCTACTTTAGCAGATATCAAGTGGAGAGATATCAAGGCATTTGAGTCTGGAATCGCTAGATTAACCAATAGAACCCCTCGCTTCCTTAAAATTTGGACACCCTGGGAACTGTTCGCTAACGAAGGCTGAAATTCCACTACACCTTTGAAATGTACCTTTTTAATAAGTGTTTTACTATTTACTTTTTCTTTATCTTTCTCTGAAACTTTGTATATTATTGAACATACTACAGGTATGGGATCCCTTATCCGGAAACCCGTTATCCAGAAAGCTCCGAATTATGGAAAGCCTGTCTCCCATAGACTCCATTTTAATCAAATAATTCAGAATTTTACAAATTGATTCCCTTTTCTCTGTAATAATAAAACAGTACCTGTACTTGATCCCAACTAAGATATAATTACCCCTTATTGGGGGCAGAACAGCCCTATTGGGTTTATTTAATGGTTAAATGATTCCCTTTTCTCTGTAATAATAAAACAGTACCTGTACTTGATCCCAACTAAGATATAATTACCCCTTATTGGGGGCAGAACAGCCCTATTGGGTATATTTAATGGTTAAATGATTCCCTTTTCTCTGTAATAATAAAACAGTACCTGTACTTGATCCCAACTAAGATATAATTACCCCTTATTGGGGGCAGAACAGCCCTATTGGGTTTATTTAATGGTTAAATGATTCTCTTTTTCTCTGTAATAATAAAACAGTACCTGTACTTGATCCCAACTAAGATATAATTACCCCTTATTGGGGCAGAACAGCCTTATTGGGTTTATTTAATGGTTAAATGATTCCCTTTTCTCTGTAATAATAAAACAGTACCTTGGAATTGATCCCAACTTAGATAAAAATAATCCTTATTGGGGGCAAAACAATCCTATTTGGGTTTGATAAATGTTTATTGATTTTTTAGCAGACTTAAGGTATAGAGATCCAAATTCTGGAAAGACGCCTTATCCAGAATACCCTTGGTCCAGAGCATTCTGGAATCTGGATAATGGGTCCTATACCTGTACCGTGAAATCCTATATATATATATATATATATATATATATATATATATATATATATACATATATATCTTAAGTAACTCCATTACACTGCATTGTTATTATGTACATGTTTATTTTTCATTATTATCCATGTATGTATATTCGACATTGTTAAATTTAATAAAAATATAAGATACAAAAAAAAAGGGGGAAGGAAGTAAAAGGCAGGGGCGCTGCTCGTTGAGAAACTCACCTCAGGAGGCAGCACCCCCAAAGTTGCCAGTGGCGGCAAAAAGCTGCTCCTGGTAACTTTAAGGTCTGAATTTCCATTTTTTTAAAATGTAAATGTGGCTATTATGCTCTCTACACTAGCGATGCGCCCCCCCCTCCCCCCCCGGACCCCCTCTGGCACTGTAAAGGTAAGCGTGGGGGGCCAGGGGGGGTTGGCATCAGAGGAGCAGCCTAGGGTAAAAGGGAGTGTTCTCTTTTACCTTGAACAGCTCCTGCCCTCCTCAGAACAAGGGGGTACCGGTGTAAAAGGGGTATTAGAGTTGCATCACAGCGCGGGGGGGCGCTCCCCAGGGGGGGCTGTGGTAGTGGTATCAAGTGTTGGGCATAACAGGGGGTTAGGCCTGAGGCCAAAGTGATGGAAGGGCGTGAGTTAAGGATGTTACGCCTAGGAAGGACAGTAGGTGGGCCCCTTGCCAATTGTGCGCAGCCTTCAGCGGCTATCAGATAGTAACATAGTAACATAGTAAGTTGGGTTGAAAAAAGACGTACGTCCATCACGTTCAACCATAATGCCTATATATAACCTGCCTAACTACAAGTTGATCCAGAGGAAGGCAAAAAACCCCATCTGAAGCCTGTCTAATTTGCTGCAGAGGGGAAAAAATTCCTTCCTGACTCCAAGATGGCAATCGGACCAGTCCCTGGATCAGCTTGTACTAAGAGCTATCCCCCATAACCCTGTATTCCCTCACTTGTACTGAGAGCTATCTCCCATAACCCTGTATTCCCTCACTTGTACTGAGAGCTATCTCCCATAACCCTGTATTCCCTCACTTGTACTGAGAGCTATCTCCCATAACCCTGTATTCCCTCACTTGTACTGAGAGCTATCTCCCATAACCCTGTATTCCCTCACTTGAACTGAGAGCTATCTCCCATACCCCTGTATTCCCTCACTTGTACTGAGAGCTATCCCCCCTACCCCTGTATTCCCTCACTTGTACTGAGAGCTATCTCCCATACCCCTGTATTCCCTCACTTGTACTGAGAGCTATCTCCCTACCCCTGTATTCCCTCACTTGTACTGAGAGCTATCTCCCATAACCCTGTATTCCCTCACTTGTACTGAGAGCTATCTCCCCTACCCCTGTATTCCCTCACTTGTACTGAGAGCTATCTCCCATAACCCTCCTATTCCCTCACTTGTACTGAGAGCTATCTCCCATAACCCTGTATTCCCTCACTTGTACTGAGAGCTATCTCCCATAACCCTGTATTCTCTCACTTGTACTGAGAGATATCTCCCATACCCCTGTATTCCCTCACTTGTACTGAGAGCTATCTCCCATACCCCTGTATTCCCTCACTTGTACTGAGAGCTATCTTCCCTACCCCTGTATTCCCTCACTTGTACTGAGAGCTATCCCCATACCCCTGTATTCCCTCACTTGTACTGAGAGCTATCTCCATAACCCTCTATTCCCTCACTTGTACTGAGAGCTATCTCCCATAACCCTGTATTCCCTCACTTGTACTGAGAGCTATCTCCCATACCCCTGTATTCCCTCACTTGAACTGAGAGCTATCTCCCATAACCCTGTATTCCCTCACTTGTACTGAGAGCTATCCTCCCTACCCCTGTATTCCCTCACTTGTACTGAGAGCTATCTCCCATACCCCTGTATTCCCTCACTTGTACTGAGAGCTATCTCCCATAACCCTGTATTCCCTCACTTGTACTGAGAGCTATCTCCCATAACCCTGTATTCCCTCACTTGTACTGAGAGCTATCTCCCATAACCCTGTATTCCCTCACTTGTACTGAGAGCTATCTCCCATAACCCTGTATTCCCTCACTTGTACTGAGAGCTATCTCCCCTACCCCTGTATTCCCTCACTTGTACTGAGAGCTATCCCCCCTACCCCTGTATTCCCTCACTTGTACTGAGAGCTATCTCCCTACCCCTGTATTCCCTCACTTGTACTGAGAGCTATCTCCCATACCCCTGTATTCCCTCACTTGTACTGAGAGCTATCTCCCCTACCCCTGTATTCCCTCACTTGTACTGAGAGCTATCCCCCATACCCCTGTATTCCCTCACTTGTACTGAGAGCTATCTCCCCTACCCCTGTATTCCCTCACTTGTACTGAGAGCTATCCCCCTACCCCTGTTTCCTCACTGTACTGAGCTATCCCCCTACCCTGTATTCCCTCACTTGTACTGAGAGCTATCTCCCCTACCCCTGTATTCCCTCACTTGTACTGAGAGCTATCTCCCCTACCCCTGTATTCCCTCACTTGTACTGAGAGCTATCTCCCCTACCCCTGTATTCCCTCACTTGTACTGAGAGCTATCTCCCTACCCCTGTATTCCCTCACTTGTACTGAGAGCTATCTCCCATACCCCTGTATTCCCTCACTTGTACTGAGAGCTATCTCCCCTACCCCTGTATTCCCTCACTTGTACTGAGAGCTATCTCCCATAACCCTGTATTCCCTCACTTGTACTGAGAGCTATCTCCCATAACCCTGTATTCCCTCACTTGTACTGAGAGCTATCTCCCATAACCCTGTATTCCCTCACTTGTACTGAGAGCTATCTCCCATAACCCTGTATTCCCTCACTTGTACTGAGAGCTATCTCCCATAACCCTGTATTCCCTCACTTGAACTGAGAGCTATCTCCCATACCCCTGTATTCCCTCACTTGTACTGAGAGCTATCCCCCCTACCCCTGTATTCCCTCACTTGTACTGAGAGCTATCTCCCATACCCCTGTATTCCCTCACTTGTACTGAGAGCTATCTCCCTACCCCTGTATTCCCTCACTTGTACTGAGAGCTATCTCCCATAACCCTGTATTCCCTCACTTGTACTGAGAGCTATCTCCCCTACCCCTGTATTCCCTCACTTGTACTGAGAGCTATCTCCCATAACCCTGTATTCCCTCACTTGTACTGAGAGCTATCTCCCATAACCCTGTATTCCCTCACTTGTACTGAGAGCTATCTCCCATAACCCTGTATTCTCTCACTTGTACTGAGAGATATCTCCCATACCCCTGTATTCCCTCACTTGTACTGAGAGCTATCTCCCATACCCCTGTATTCCCTCACTTGTACTGAGAGCTATCTTCCCTACCCCTGTATTCCCTCACTTGTACTGAGAGCTATCCCCCATACCCCTGTATTCCCTCACTTGTACTGAGAGCTATCTCCCATAACCCTGTATTCCCTCACTTGTACTGAGAGCTATCTCCCATAACCCTGTATTCCCTCACTTGTACTGAGAGCTATCTCCCATACCCCTGTATTCCCTCACTTGAACTGAGAGCTATCTCCCATAACCCTGTATTCCCTCACTTGTACTGAGAGCTATCTCCCCTACCCCTGTATTCCCTCACTTGTACTGAGAGCTATCCCCCCTACCCCTGTATTCCCTCACTTGTACTGAGAGCTATCTCCCTACCCCTGTATTCCCTCACTTGTACTGAGAGCTATCTCCCATACCCCTGTATTCCCTCACTTGTACTGAGAGCTATCTCCCCTACCCCTGTATTCCCTCACTTGTACTGAGAGCTATCTCCCATACCCCTGTATTCCCTCACTTGTACTGAGAGCTATCTCCCCTACCCCTGTATTCCCTCACTTGTACTGAGAGCTATCCCCCATACCCCTGTATTCCCTCACTTGTACTGAGAGCTATCTCCCCTACCCCTGTATTCCCTCACTTGTACTGAGAGCTATCCCCCCTACCCCTGTATTCCCTCACTTGTACTGAGAGCTATCTCCCCTACCCCTGTATTCCCTCACTTGTACTGAGAGCTATCTCCCCTACCCCTGTATTCCCTCACTTGTACTGAGAGCTATCTCCCCTACCCCTGTATTCCCTCACTTGTACTGAGAGCTATCTCCCCTACCCCTGTATTCCCTCACTTGTACTGAGAGCTATCTCCCCTACCCCTGTATTCCCTCACTTGTACTGAGAGCTATCTCCCCTACCCCTGTATTCCCTCACTTGTACTGAGAGCTATCTCCCATAACCCTGTATTCCCTCACTTGCTAAGAATCCATCCAGCCCCTTCTTAAAGTTATATAATGTATCAGCCAGCACGACTGATTCGGGGAGGGAATTCCACAACTTCACAGATGTTACGAGAGTTAACAGTTAAAGGTTATATAAATGTGATTGTACATTGCCCTACACTTAACTGTTGGTTTATGTTGCTCGTTATTTACATGTTTAATAAACAAGCTGCTGCCTTTTCACCCAAGATATCACATTATCTTTTTTTGTTACCCAACAAATTTTTCCACACCAAGATTTTCCGCCCATTTCCTGAAACAATCCATCAATGGCGAAACGAGGAAATTCGGTGCAAATCCATGCCTGCGAAATTATTTCGACCATCAATATGTATTATCTTTTATAACCGTAATGAGTGTTGCTTTGGAATAAATGAAATGTTGTTTGGCCCTCTGGGGCGATGTACAAATAAGTCATTGGGGGTCCCATATGAATTTGTAAGTAGCACTAAAAATCTTAAAATTTAATCCAGAAGGTTTTTAGCATTTATAGTAGCTAATATTTGTATTAAATGTAGGGTTCAGTTAGTGTCTCTCAAGCTCGACATGCAGCCTAGGACACGGTTAATTCCCACTCAGCTCCTCCCTGCCTTTGCGCTGTTGCAGTTTCCCTTGGGAAGTACTGGGTCAGGTTAGGGTTTTGGCTTCATATCCTGTTTAGTGGTTACTGGAACAAATTAGTAGCCTGCTAAGCAAATAGATCAGTAATGGATCACTTCCAAATAAATATTGATCTGAAACCACAGCACACAGAGAAATTTCACACCTCCTCACATAGCAACCTTTTGCTGGACTGAAAACATTTATAATAAACTGTTTGTATCATTTTTACTTACCCAGCAGAATCCACTGTGAACTGTTACCATAAATTGGTATTCTGGAGTATTATAGTGCAATTTGAAATAACAAAAAAAAAAAACACAATAGAATTGTTTCACCTCCATTCATTCATGCAGTTTGATTCATGCAGTTTGATTACCGTGAAGTATCTTTTATCTGGAATGCTCGGGACCAGGGGACTTCTAGATAAGGGATCTTTCTGTAATTTGGATCTGCTAAAAATTTCAACATTAAATAAACCCAGTTGGATTGTTGGAAATTTCCCCCCCCCCCACTCACTGCAGCCAATCAGCAGAACAATTGGAAGCTAGCAAAATAGCAGCTCCCTGGCACCTGTATTGCTGAAAGTGGTAGATATCAGAATAGCACTCAATAGCAAGAAATCCAAGTCCGGTTTGGGACCCCCCCACTCACTGCAGCCAACCAGCAGAACAATTGGAAGCTAGCAAAATAACAGCTCCCTGGCACCTGTATTGCTGAACGTGGTAGATATCAGAATAGCACTCAATAGCAAGAAATCCAAGTCCAGTTTGGGACTCCTCCAGTTACATGGGAGTAGGAGAAACAATAGGTTACCTGAAAGCATTTCTAATGTGTAGCACTGGCTCCTTCTGAAAGCTCAGACTCAGGCACAATGCACTGAGATGGCACCTACACACCAATATTACAACTAAAAATACATTTGTTGGTTCAAGAATAACATTTGAAATGGTAGAATGAATTATTTGCTGTGTAAACAATGTCATTTAGAAATAAAAAATACACCAGAAAAACAAGACAGAATCCCTATCTAGTATAAATAAATTTGAAGCAACTGGACTTGTTTAGTAATCATTGAAGACGTTTCACTACTCATCCGAGCAGCTTCTTCAGTTCATCTTCATAGACAAGACAGAATCCCTTTAATGCCTTAAGTCTGCTAGAAATCATTTAAACATTAAATTAACCCAATAGGATTTCTTTGCAACTTATATGGATTCATGCAGGTTAGTTGGGATCAAGTACAAAAATGTAGAATTATATGCTTAAAATAGACTCCATGGGAGATGGTCTTCCTGTAATTCAAAGCTTTCTGGATATTGTTTATCTGTATAAGGAATCCCATACCTGTATAAGGCAGTAGAAAGTTAACAACTATCCAAAAATAACCTGCTCAAACCCACTTATTAGATTACAGTCAGCAGTTTTTGGGCCTCTGTTTGTCCTGAATCTTTGTCTTTTCATCATTGGTAACCTTTCTAACAGAAAACTGTTCTACGGCCACACAGTGCACACTGAGGGTCCATTTATGGACACAGGGGTATAAAAAATATGGGGATTAGCATCTGACATTATTTTAGCACTTGTGGTCATAAATTATCCAAAACAACAGGATATAATTGTTGGAAAAAAATAATTTTATTAGCTGCATTCCTAAAAAATGGGGAGATTTGGGAGGTTGTTGCTGTTTGTATAATTTCCCGGGACTATAACTTGTACATACTTCCCAGCCATTCTAATTTCAATAAGGCAGTCTGTAATTGGGAGTGTGGTCTTGGGGGGGTGTTGCTGCCAATTGACATCTCTAATTTAGTGAAACCATAATTTGCCTTTGACTCCCACTCTATCAATGCACTTTGGTCACAGCAGATGTAACCTTGCTGAGTTGTGGGTACAAGAATAGACTGTGTGGGGGGCAGAGCTTGATATGGAGGTTGATGGGATGAAGCCTGTGGAGGAAAGCCTAAGTCAGGGAGTTTGGGAAGTAATTTAGGAAGAAAAAACTGGGATTAAGGGACTAAAGAGGATGGTAGGACAGGGCAGGTAAAGGGGGGCTGGGGATAAAGCAGAGATTAGTGGGAGTCATTGAATATGGTAAGCCAGTTAACAGAATAAATGTAATTCCACTTAAGGTGGCCATACACGTTAGGATCTTCTCCCAATATGCCCACTTAAGGTGGGCAATATTGGGCTAATTTGATGATTTGGCCCTAGGGCCAAACAAGTGAATGAAAACATCCGGTATATGGGCCATAGAACCAAGGACTTCATCAAAGAGCTAATATGGCCCCTGTCCGACGGGAAAATCAAACCTGCCTGATTAAGGTCTGGCCAATGGTAGGCCATATATCAGTCAGTTAGGCCCTACATGGGCTGATAAGCTGCCAGATCGGTCTGAAGGACCCGAAACAGCAGCTGAAATCAGCTTTACTGTATATCAGTGTTCCCCAACCAGTGGCTCAGGGGCAACATGTTGCTCACCAACCCCTTGGGTGTTGCTCTCAGTGCCCCCAAACCAGGGAGTTATTTTTGAATTCCTGACTTGGGGGCAAGTTTAAGTTGGATAAAAATAAGATTTCCTACCAAATAAAGCCCCCTGTAAGCTGATAGTGTGCATAGAGGCTGCCTAATAGCCAATCACAGCCCTTATTTGGAACCTCCATGAACTTTTATGATGCTTGTGTTGCTCTCCAAGTCTTTTTACATGTGACTGTGTCTCACAAGCAAGAAAGGTTGGGGACCCCTGCTGTATATGGTAGAGAGAAACAAGGAATACAACTTCTTATCACTTCCAATTAACCTAAAATGTTAACAAGTACTCAGACACTTTTCTTTAACTGACCTAAACTATGCTAATTGATGGTTCATGAATGAATAACAAAAGAATAAAATCCTGTGATGGGACATACAAACCATAGGGAAACTGCAGAAGGACAGGAGTATCACTCTCAGTGCCAGTGCTGGTTACTGGCCAAATAACAGCTTACAAGGTAATAGGAAGTTTTCCTGAGCACCTTTAACCCCCCCCCCCCCCCAAAAAAAAAAAGTGAAATAATGTTTTGCAGGAGAAAAAGGAGTTTAAGATGTCCTGTTCCTATGCAGGAATTTCTGTTTGTCCTGATTATACTGGATGACATAAGAAAACTGTGTGTCAATGTGCTCCTGTTTACACAGTGTTTACCATCATTCATCTGCGTTCAATATTTGCACTGCGAGGTAGAATCAAGCTGTTTGTTCAAATGATCTGACCCATTGCATGCAATTCATGCATGGCCTACAAACGAAAATGCCAATTATTACAAAGGTGTGACGCTAAGCCGCTGATAAGCTTTGATGTAATGATGTCCGGCAGCACACACACACAGCCGCTTGCACGAACAATACATTTACTCTCTAATGTCTCTGAAAAAAATCTATATTTTTATTTTCATTCAAAGAAAGTCAAATACGTTTTGTACAATTTAATATTTGCTTTTCCATAGATACTGTAGCAGCCCGTCTGACCTTGGCCTAAAAAGCTTATACGTCCATATTGCCATTCTCTGTAATAATAAAACCATCAGGGCTGCCATCAGAAACTTTGGGCCCCCGTACAAGTTATTTATATGGCAGTTCATATAAAGAGTTCCATTAATTAATGTGCTAATTAATAATCAGTTTATTAAGGGCTGTTGCAGATGGGGAGATTTTGGCACCGCGTATGCCATCCCACCAGCGATTTATATTCTAGCCAGTGGGATGGCATATTGGGGAGATTAGTCGCCCACGACAAGGAAGAGTTGTCATACGCTGACTAATCTCCCCGTCTGCCACGGCCCTTAGGGTCAGTTGGGTTTGCCCTAAGTTGGAACCCCACCCACCTGTCACACTTCTCCACCTGAGCGTGCTTGAGACACCAGTTACATACGTAGGGGTCGATTCATTAAAGTCCGAATTATAAGTACAATTTGCAAAAATTCGCTTTTATTCTGAAAATTTGTACGAAAATATTGTGGTACTATCTGAAAGTTATGAAATTTTCGTATCCGAAGGATCGGAAACGGTGCAAAAACCTTTTTAACTTTGAACCTTCAGTGCATGATTTTGGAAGCCTCCCATAGGACTCAATGGCACTCTGCAGCTCCAACCCGGCCCAAGGAAAGTCTCCCATAAGGCTCAATGGCACTCTGCAGCTCCAACCTGGCCCAAGGAAAGTCTCCCATAGGGCTCAATGGCACTCTGCAGCTCCAACCCGGCCCAAGGAAAGCCTCCCATAGGGCTCAATGGCACTCTGCAGCTCCAACCTGGCCCAAGGAAAGTCTCCCATAGGGCTCAATGGCACTCTGCAGCTCCAACCCGGCCCAAGGAAAGTCCCCCATAGGGCTCAATGGCACTCTGCAGCTCCAACCCGGCCCAAGGAAAGTCCCCCATAGGGCTCAATGGCACTCTGCAGCTCCAACCCGGCCCAAGGAAAGTCTCCCATAGGGCTCAATGGCACTCTGCAGCTCCAACCCGGCTCAAGGAAAATCTCCCATAGGGCTCAATGGCACTCTGCAGCTCCAACCCGGCCCAAGGAAAGTCTCCCATAGGGCTCAATGGCACTCTGCAGCTCCAACCCGGCCCAAGGAAAGTCTCCCATAGGGCTCAATGGCACTCTGAAGCTCCAACCCGGCTCAAGGAAAGTCTCCCATAGGGCTCAATGGCACTGTGCAGCTCCAACCTGGCCCAAGGAAAGTCTCCCATAGGGCTCAATGGCACTCTGCAGCTCCAACCCGGCCCAAGGAAAGTCTCCCATAGGGCTCAATGGCACTCTGCAGCTCCAACCTGGCCCAAGGAAAGTCTCCCATAGGGCTCAATGGCACTCTGCAGCTCCAACCCGGCTCAAGGAAAGTCTCCCATAGGACTCAATGGCACTCTGCAGCTCCAACCCGGCCCAAGGAAAGTCTCCCATAGGGCTCAATGGCACTCTGCAGCTCCAACCCGGCCCAAGGAAAGTCTCCCATAGGGCTCAATGGCACTCTGCAGCTCCAACCTGGCCCAAGGAAAGTCTCCCATAGGGCTCAATGGCACTCTGCAGCTCCAACCTGGCCCAAGGAAAGTCACGATACCGAAAGTTTCGAATTACGGAAAGGCCATCCCCCATAGACTCCATTATAATCAAATAATTCACATTTTTAAAAATGGTTTCATTTTTCTTTGTAATAATAAAACAGTACCTTGTACTTGATCCCAACTAAGATATAATTACCCCTTATTGGAGGCAAAACAATCCTATTGGGTTTAATTAATGTTTAAACAAAAATTTGCGTTGACTTAAAGGAGAAGGAAAGGCTAAGTCACTTGGGGGTGCCAAAATGTTAGGCACCCCCAAGTGACTTACATGACCTACCTTGTACCCCGGGCTGGTGCCCCCGTTAGGAGAAAACAGCACCAGCCCGGGGCACCTGTAGACACCGCTTCCTCCTTCCTTTGCGCGCTGCTGCCGAAATCCGTGGGCCGGCGCATGCGCAGTAGAGTGAAAAGCCGACTTTAATGTTTAAGTTCGGCTTTTCACTCTACTGCGCATGCGCGCGCAAGCGAGGAGGAAGCAGGTAGCGCCGGCAGCTGCCCCGGGCTGGTGCTGTTCTCTCCGTACGGGGGCACCAGCCCGGGGTACAAGGTAGGTGTTCTAAGTCACTTGGGGGTGCCTAACATTTTGGCACCCCCAAGTGACTTAACCTTTCCTTCTCCTTTAAGGAAATGCGGACATTTCCCGTGTATTCATGCCTGGCGAACCATTTATCCATTCTGGATAACAGGTCCCCATACCTGTACAAAACTTTATTAATAAACAAAGAAGTTAGAAAATATAGCAGTAAAAAGTAAAGTACAAAGTGAAAAGAAGGAACAAAGGGAAATCCTATGGCAAAAACTTTTGAATAATGGAGCAAGACAGGCAGGGGGTGGGGTCTAATGGGGGGCGGGGGGGAGTGGAATTAGCACCAGCTTTGTCATGGACCAAAGCACTGTCTCTCAGTAGGGATGAGTGAATATTTTCGCCAGGCATGGATTCACAGCAAAATTCCACATTTCACCATTGGAAATTTTTTGTTACGAAAGTGGTGGAAAGATTTGCCATGGCAAAAATTTGGCTATTGAGCTACACATATATAAATCTTACTTGGTTTATAGTGATGAATGAATCTGTCCTGGTTCGCTTCAGCAAAAACTTAGCGAAAAGTGAAAATGACGCACAGCTTTTTTTTTTGATGCGTTCAGCATTTTTTTTCACTGTGAATTTATTCACCCGTTACGCAAAAAAAATCCTCCAATGGTGAAACGCGCCAAATACCATGCCTGCAAAAAAAATTTGTTCATCGCTATTGGCTTATCATTATACTGTATATGTGCTCTCATATTACACTGTATTATTTTTATTACAATCCCCCGTATGTTATTATAGAGGAAAATTAACCTCCTAATGTAATTTATAAGACTATTAATACTGATAGTTATTAAGATTATAATTAAGTTAAAAAAACACACAGATAGCCACAAAGTTTCATGCAAATGCTAAAACCTGGATTGAAAAAATAAGGGAAAGTCACATTAAATCCTTTTGAATTACATCTGTTTTACACACACAAATACATACAAATAGCAGATCTCTAGATAAGAAAAAGGGACAGCTAATTCAGCAATGATCTAATTACTTACACAAAAAAGAGAGATTATACCAAGGCCCTGAAACAAAGCACAAGGCACACTGCTAATTACAAATGCGGGATATCAGATGGCAGCACAGTGTTGCACAGCTCCGCCCGTATGTACAAAGCCCTGTATGTACAAAACAAGGGCAACATAATGCATGTTAAAAACACAAAAAATGCAGATCATTCCGCCCTACTGTTATTAGTGTTATGGCTACTGATTACTGGACATTAGTTACTGCTGTTCCACATATGTGCTCAGTATAAATGTACAGTTTACCTTAAGTTATTCAACATATAAGTGCAAAATGAGTGCTATTACTTTGAACAGGGCTGTACATAATATAAAAAGAGAACCATTACACAGAAACTAGTAGAGCTTGTTGTTGTAGTACAACCTTTTATTATCAGGGTATTCTGGGAGTTGCAAAGGCACAGCAGAAGTAGAAATGACCTATACGTAATTGTTATTAATAACAGAAACTGTCAGCTCCTTCTATTCTGTACACTTCAGGGGTAATTTACTGATTCCCTTAGTGCTCATCTAAAAGCCCTTGTGCCCTGGGGAAAACGGCGCTCTGTTCTGGGGCGAGGGGCAGAGCAAAGTATTGGGAGGCTCCATGCCAGGCCAAGCAGGCTGGGCTACCTAGGCAACACAGTTGGCCCCATGTCCCCACGGCTGCCATTGCCAGTGCATAAATAAGGGTGCTATCAAATATAATCACAAGGGCCCAGACTAGGGGGTGACAACAGAAGAGGAAAGTGCCTAGCACCCCTTTCCTGCCTACCCCTAGTGCCTGCCCTGGGAGCTGGTACTAAACCCTGTCCACCCCCCCAAAGGACAGAGCCCTGTTGCAGTCTGCTCCTCCTTCTTATCCCTAACTTGTGTAGGGACCTATAGCTAGGGTTGCCACCTGACCCGGACAACTTTTTTTTTAAGAGGCGGATGCAATATCCCCGCCCTTGACGTGATCACTCAACGTGCAACATCCCCACGCAATGACCTTGCCTGATGCCTGTGGTTTGCTTGATGATGTCAGTGCCGTCACACAGACCCCTTTGTCTGGGTTTAAAGCCTGGCAAAGGTGGCAACCCTTCCTATAGGGGCAATACTTTGTATAGTTTTAAACCCAACCTTTCTTATTTCCATTGCTACTGGGCAGATGCCCATACTGTATATCTATTTTGCTATTTACATAAGAAAATTCACACACACACTGCATTCTATTCTATGCAATCTGCCGCAGGTCCCTGTGTTCCACTTATTCCTTATTGAGCAATATGACCCTGGACAAGTAATAATTTGGTCATTTAGACCCTAGCAACCTGAGAGTAGTGATGAGCGAATCTGTCCCATTTCACTTCGCCATAAAATTCGCCATATGGCAAGAAAATTTGCGAAACGGCGAAAAAATCGGAAAACATATTTGTCACGCAATTTTTTTGTCGCTCGTGTTTTTTTGGTCGTCCACGGTTTCGTTACATGACCATCCCCATTTTTGATGCGTCCGCACCCAATTCCGACCCCAATTTGATGCGCGACAAATTTCTCTGTGGCAAATTTTAACGGAAGTTTCACAAAACAATTCGCCAATGGCAAAACGCTGAAATTCGCTGCAAATCCAAATTTGCTCATCACTACCAGAGAGCTGCTGAAATTCCAAACTGAAGAGCTGTTACATAAAAAGTAAAATAATTCAAAAACTACATATAAGAAATGAAAACCAATTGCAAATTGTCTCAGAATATCACTGTCTGCATCATACTAAAAGTTAATTTAAAGGTGAACAACCCCCTTTAATGTTGGGGTGTCCCAGTTTACATAGTGTGCATGTTATAGCTGCCTTGTTTGCTGTAAAGTCCCATGTGCATAATTATATGGGGAGCAGATTGTATGGCTGCAGGGGGATCCAGGAAAAAATAGACGGCCCAGTAAGGACCCACTCCTCCTGCAAGGTTATTGATGGTTTCTGAAGTTGCCTCATCCAATGGAAATATCTTTATGATTTTTCATCAGATATTGACAGGACAGGCCCTTGGAAGGGCCCTGTACATGTTCCAATATACCTGAGTGGTAGCATGTCTTGCCTGGGACTGGTCCCATGTGGGGGGGGGGGCTCTGGTACAGTCGCAACCTCATAATCCCCCCCCCCCACGTAGTTTACATTGTATATTTTCAGGTCGTCATTTACTGCTGAGGGGGCCCTTTAGCTGGTCCCCCCAGATTGCCAAGTGTAATATGTTTTACTTGCAATGTTATGTTATGCAATGGCATGGCACAAATTTACCGGGGCAGGGTCGGACTGGGGGAATGTAGGGCCCACCGGGGCTGCCACCCCAGAAGCACTGCAGATGCCCCCCATGGCCGTGTCCCCTGCACCCCTAACCCCCCCGCTGAGCCTCCCGCAGGGGCCCTCTTTGAGCCTTCCTGAGGTTTAGGAACACCGGCAAGGGTCGGGTCTGGGCCCAGGGGCCCAATGGGTATTTTCCCGGTGTCCCGGCGGCCCAGTCCGACCCTGTACCGGGGGGATAAATCTTTTGCCCTTAATGTAGGCAGGAACATTTAGCTACAAAAACGATCCCATTTTTAAAGCCTTTATGGAAGCTAAAGTAAATGAAGTCAAGAGGGAAATAATGATACATTCACATCTTACTTTTTTAATTACAGTATATCCATTCCATACAGTAAAGGTTCCTCAATAAATAAAGCCCAGAGCTCTGTATTGTCTTCTTAATAGAGATTTAGCTTTAACTTGCCCAAGGCTTCATAGACATAATTGTGTGATATCATGAACAAAAGATAATTCATAAAAAAGCATTCTGTATATAAGATAATGAGCAAATGAAAAGGGAGAGGCTGGATAACTGTGGATGAATAAGGTCTTTTACAGCAGGTACTTAAACCTGTAGGGAGGGTCAGGGAAAATCCTGTACTGTCTCTGTCACTGACATCATTTGCTAAGTAGCCAATAAGGGAGACAGTGGAGGATACAGATACAGTCAGGGAGGGACTCAGCGATATCCTCTCATAATAAGGGTGAGCTACAAATCCAGAGCTGTATGCAAAGCACCGAAATCCATTGCAATTATTGTAAACTTTTATATTCCTAAATAGCACTGCAGCTTATTTACTGTTTCACAGAACACGAAAGCACATCCCTGTAATGCCAAACCTTTCATTCATTTACAATGAGTATAATTAAGGTGAGGGCTCATAAGAAAAGTATACTCCACATGAAAATTGTAAAATATTTCTTATATAGAGAACCACGCCTCGGCTTAGTAATCAGGCACAAGTCAAGCTAAGTATTATGATGGTTACAATGTATACAGATTCAGTATGGCTAAGCCAGGGGGGATATTAGTAAGCAAGTATAATACATCATACAGGTAGTTACCATTTCCAGAAAGCAGGAAATAAATGTATTACCATATATACTCGAGTATAAGCCGATCCAAATAAAAGCCAAGGTACCTAATTTTACCTGAAAAAACTGGATAAACTTATTGACTTGAGTATAAGCCTAGGGTGGGAAATGTAGCCGTTACTGCTAAGTTTCAATAATCAAATAAATAATAAAAGGACACTCAGCGTAACCCCCTGTGAACTCTTCATAAATATATCATGTTGCCAGCTGCAGATTAGGGAAAGGTGATTAGGGAAAGGTGGATGGAGGACCCCTTCACCCTCCTGCCTTGAAGAGTTACAGCACTGCTGATAACAAAAAAAGAAAAGAAGAAAGAAAGAAAAATGCAACAGCAGCAGACAAAAGCAAGTTTGGGAAAGCTAAGGAAGCAGCCATACTAGGTATCAAGTACTTGCCATGCTTTGGGCAAAGTGTCCCTAGGAAGTCCCTATGAATGCTAGCTGCATTCTTAGCAGTGACTGCCTCTTATATCTGAATGTTTATGAATTAACTGGAGAACCCAATGAGAGCATAGACCAGAGCCAGGCTGGAGTACACATGCATGAGTGGCAGAATATTCATACAACTGACCGGATATCTTGTCAAACCTTGGCCAAAAACATTTTGGCTGGAATCTGCTTGATGAAAAATCCTATCATACAATGATGACATAGTGCTGGGCATGCAGTAAGTCACTTGATCAACTGCCAAAAGACCCAGTCAGTGCTTTCATTTGCCAGCACTGGTATGCGAGTGGGAAAAAAACGTATTAGATAAGAAAATTTCGTAACGCATCATGGTCGTACGAAAATATCGTGGTACAATCCGAAATTTTTGTATCCGAACGATCGTAAAAGGTGCGAAAACCTTTCTGACTTTGATCCTTCTGTGCAGGATTTTGGAAGCCTCCCATAGGGCTCAATGGCACTCTGCAGCTCCAACCTGGCCCAAGGAAAGTCTCCCATAGGGCTCAATGGCACTCTGCAGCTCCAACCTGGCCCAAGGAAAGTCTCCCATAGGGCTCAATGGCACTCTGCAGCTCCAACCCGGCCCAAGGAAAGTCTCCCATAGGGCTCAATGGCACTCTGCAGCTCCAACCTGGCCCAAGGAAAGTCTCCCATAGGGCTCAATGGCACTCTGCAGCTCCAACCTGGCCCAAGGAAAGTCTCCCATAGGGCTCAATGGCACTCTGCAGCTCCAACCCGGCCCAAGGAAAGTCTCCCATAGGGCTCAATGGCACTCTGCAGCTCCAACCCGGCCCAAGGAAAGTCTCCCATAGGGCTCAATGGCACTCTGCAGCTCCAACCCGGCCCAAGGAAAGTCTCCCATAGAGCTCAATGGCACTCTGCAGCTCCAACCTGGCCCAAGGAAAGTCTCCCATAGGGCTCAATGGCACTCTGCAGCTCCAACCTGGCCCAAGCAAAGTCTCCCATAGGGCTCAATGACACTCTGCAGCTCCAACCTGGCCCAAGGAAAGTCTCCCATAGGGCTCAATGGCACTCTGCAGCTCCAACCTAGCCCAAGGAAAGTCACCCATAGGGCTCAATGGCACTCTGCAGCTCCAACCCGGCCCAAGGAAAGTCTCCCATAGGGCTCAATGGCACTCTGCAGCTCCAACCTGGCCCAAGGAAAGTCTCCCATAGGGCTCAATGGCACTCTGCAGCTCCAACCCGGCCCAAGGAAAGTCTCCCATAGGACTCAATGGCACTCTGCAGCTCCAACCCGGCCCAAGGAAAGTCTCCCATAGGGCTCAATGGCACTCTGCAGCTCCAACCTGGCCCAAGGAAAGTCTCCCATAGGGCTCAATGGCACTCTGCAGCTCCAACCCGGCCCAAGGAAAGTCTCCCATAGGGCTCAATGGCACTCTGCAGCTCCAACCTGGCCCAAGGAAAGTCTCCCATAGGGCTCAATGGCACTCTGCAGCTCCAACCCGGCCCAAGGAAAGTCTCCCATAGGGCTCAATGGCACTCTGCAGCTCCAACCCGGCCCAAGGAAAGTCTCCCATAGGGCTCAATGGCACTTTGCAGCTCCAACCCGGCCCAAGGAAAGTCTCCCATAGGGCTCAATGGCACTCTGCAGCTCCAACCCGGCCCAAGGAAAGCCTCCCATAGGGCTCAATGGCACTCTGCAGCTCCAACCTGGCCCAAGGAAAGTCTCCCATAGGACTCAATGGCACTCTGCAGCTCCAACCTGGCCCAAGGAAAGTCTCCCATAGGGCTCAATGGCACTCTGCAGCTCCAACCTGGCTCAAGGAAAGTCACGATACCAAAGCTTGAATGAATCCGAAACTTTCATACTCGGCGCGACAATACGATTTTGTAGTACAAATTATCAAAAAGTACAAAAAAGTCGCGGAAATTAACGAAAAAATCACAGAAAGTATGCACAGTTCTAAAACTCATACATTGATAAATGGGCTCCTAAGTGTCTGGACACATGAATAAATCTAATGCGCTAGTAAAGGTGCCCATACACAGGCCGATCCTAGCTGCCAATATCGGTCATTTAGCTTATCTGCCCATGTATGGGCACATATGACGGGCCTCCCTGACCCACATCTGGCCTGAAATCAGCTGGATCTCAATTGGGCAGGTTTGATTGGGGACCACATTGGCTTGTTGATGTGGTCCCCGAACCGACAGTGCCTATACCCGCCATTTTAATTAAATTGTTTGATACCTAGGGCCGCCTGTGGGTGGGGATATTGGGAGAAGATCATACCGTGTATGGCCAGCTTAAGTAAAGCAGGATTATTTATACATACATACATATTGGTTATATGTCATACTCATCTGATGAAGTATAAGCTTTAAATCCCTCGGGCCTTGCGCCAAAAAGTTGTGCACAGCAAAAAAAAAAACGATGAACGTGTAAAAAACTTAGGCGTGTCAAAAAATATTGTGCGTTTTTTTTGACTAGCGTGACAATTTTTTTGCCTTGCGTCATTTTCGTGTTTGGCTACATTTTTTAACGTAAATTTTTTGCAGAAACGGGTCAGATTTGCTGACCACTAGTGAGTAAGTAGGTGGGAAAATCATGGGTAGCATGTAGTGATCAGTGACTGGGCCATTTTACATTGCCAAAAATTTGCAAAACTGAGAAAGAATTAATGATAATAAAATGTCACCAAATGCATTGGAGTGCTGGAAAGTGTTGGCGTATTTTTGCATTTTGTTTTCTGGCAAAACAAAAATGTTTGCAACTGGCAAAAAGTAAAATTTTACTGTAAAATGTAAAATGTTTGCTCATTATTAGAAGCGAGACAGGGGGGGGGCTATTAACGGGAACTCATGCTCCCAAAGATATTTTTATCAACTGTTATTGAAAAAAAAAAGTGAAATGTAAAGTCCAGCAAAGCATTATTACACAATTTTCCCACCAGTGAGTCACATGACTTACAGAGCCGTCTGTATCCTAATGGTATTTCAGGGATTGGAACAAGGATTTTGGAGGATAAGTAGATGTGACGTAAAGATCGTTTGAGGAAAAGGGAGAGTCTGTAGGCTTAGCTTCCTATCTTGTTATACTAACTACTCTAAGTTAAGATGTTATCCGTGTTATCCAGATCTAGTGCACCTGTAACACAGTCTGATATTTGCCTACATTCAGCCTATAGGAGCAGTGAAACTTTATAGGATTGACAATAAAATACACTGACAATTAAAGATAATACTGAAGCAGACTTTTTTATTGTGTATTTTTATAAGAAATTGGACTTGTTATTTAGACGGAATAGGGGAACGTGGACTTGACTATAATTATCAGTAGTGATGAGCGAATCTGTCAAATTTGGCTTTCGGAAAAATTGACAAAACAGTGCAACATTTGCAAAACACTTCTTTTCGGATGCGCGCAACTTTTTTGCTCTGGCCACGTCTGTTTTTGACATGACCGTGACTTTTTTGACGCAACCGACATTTTTTTTTACACAACTGTCAATTTTACGGTCATTTGACAGAAAAATTCCTCCATGCAGAATTTCGGTGCAGAATCATGCCTGGCAAAAACATTTGCTCATCGCTAATTATTAGCCTTTACTGGACCAGAATCTCTGTAAATGAGCTCAGTTGTATGAAAATGGTAATACAGGTATGGGATCCCTTATCCGGAAACTCGTTATTCAGAAAATTCCGAATTACGGAAATGCCATCTCACATACACTCCATTATAAGCAAATAATTCTAATTTTATAAAATGATTTCCTTTTTCTCTGTAATAATAAAACAGTACCTGTACTTGATCTCAACTAAGATATAATTACCCCTTATTGGGGGCAGAACAGCCCTATTGGGTTTATTTAATGGTTAAATGATTCCCTTTTCTCTGTAATAATAAAACAGTACCTGTACTTGATCCCAACTAAGATATAATTACCCCTTATTGGGGGCAGAACAGCCCTATTGGGTTTATTTCATGGTTAAATGATTCCTTTTTCTCTGTAATAATAAAACAGTACCTGTACTTGATCCCAACTAAGATATAATTACCCCTTATTGGGGGCAGAACAGCCCTATTGGGTTTATTTAATGGTTAAATGATTCCCTTTTCTCTCTAATAATAAAACAGTACCTGTACTTGATCCCAACTAAGATATAATTACCCCTTATTGGGGGCAGAACAGCCCTATTGGGTTTATTTAATGGTTAAATGATTCCCTTTTCTCTGTAATAATAAAACAGTACCTGTACTTGATCCCAACTAAGATATAATTACCCCTTATTGGGGGCAGAACAGTCCTATTGGGTTTATTTAATGTTTTGTTTATTTTTTAGTAGACTTTAGATATAGAGATCCAAATTACGGAAAGATCCCTTATCTGGAAAACCCCAGGTCCAGAGCATTCTGGATAACAGGTTCCATACCTGTAATACATTGAAAGTTCATTTGCTGAGTTTCTCAGTTTAATTGGATATTAAAGGGACCCATGCAAGGAGTTTGAATCACCTGTGAGCTGAACTCATCACATAAAGTATAATTTGTACTGATGGTGCAGAGAAACTATAATTCACTAACGTTCAGTGTCCTTGCTTTAATATTCAATTAAACTGAGAAATTCAGTAAATTAATTTTGAACAAAGAAATCAATTTCATATTGCTACAGAATCACTAATTTATTTTAATAATGTTCATTTATGCAGAATCTGCTCCAGTATAAGAAATATGAATTACATCTGAGGGTTTATTTTCTATTTCACAGGGTGCAATTGCTAGAGCTGTAAGGAGCACTTTCCACCAAGCACTTGCACCCCAGGAAAGGCAGCTCCCTAGAGGATATTTTGCACTGATTTTGTATGTATTATACATTAAGCAAATTATAATACTATTTCTTTTTGATTTGGCCTCTATGAGTATTAATACAGGTATTGGACCCTTTATCCGGAAACCCATTATCCAGAATGTTCCGAATTACGGATAGACCATCTCCCATAGACTCCATTATAAGCAAATAATTCTAAATTTTCAACATGATTTCCTTTTTCTCTGTAATAATAAAACAGCACCTTGTATTTGATCCCAACTAAGATATAATTACCCCTTATTGGGGCAGAACAGCCCTATTGGGTTTATTTAATGGTTAAATGATTCCCTTTTCTCTGTAATAATAAAACAGTACCTGTACTTGATCCCAACTAAGATATAATTACCCCTTATTGGGGGCAGAACAGTCCTATTGGGTTTATTTAATGGTTAAATGATTCCCTTTTCTCTGTAATAATAAAACAGTACCTGTACTTGATCCCAACTAAGATATAATTACCCCTTATTGGGGGCAGAACAGTCCTATTGGGTTTATTTAATGGTTAAATGATTCCCTTTTCTCTGTAATAATAAAACAGTACCTGTACTTGATCCCAACTAAGATATAATTACCCCTTATTGGGGGCAGAACAATCCTATTGGGTTTAATTACTGTTTAAATAATTTTTTTAGTAGATTTAAGGTAGGAGATCTGAATTATGGAAAGACTCCTTATCCGGAAAACCCCAGGTCCCGAGCATTCTGGATAAGGGGTCCCATGCCTGTAATAAAACTTGGTAACTAAACTTGGTAACTAAACTGCACAAATCCATATTAGTGGCAAACCAAATCCTGTTGAATTTATTTAATGATGATCTTTAGCACATGTAAATTATGGAGATTGAAATGATGACTTTGGATCAGTTCATGAATAAGTATAATCCACAGTTTGACTGGACACAGGTACAGGTGGGCCTTTGTTTAGACAACAGATAAAAGACACAGATCAGAGCTGATAACAAACACACAGTGACAAAATCCACAGCTTTTAGAACCAAGGCACCCCAGGTGTTTGTGGCAGTGAATGTGGACATGCTTTGTTCTCCTCCCTGTAGTGATGAGGGAATTTTTTCGGCAGGCATGGATTTGCAGCGAATTTCCGCATTTCGCCATTGGCGAATTGTTTCGTGAAACTTCCGTGAAAATTGACCTCAGAAAAATTTGTCACGCATCAAAAATTTTGTCTCTCATCAAATTGGGCACGGAAGCGTCAGAAAATGGCGTGGGCACGTAAAAAAAAAGCATGGACGACCAAAAAAAGACACAGGTGGCCAAAAAAAGACGCGGGTGACAAAAAAAATTGCAAGACAAATGTGTTTCGCGATTGTTTCGCAGTTTTGCACATTTTCTTGCCGTTTCGCAGATTTTATGGTGAAGTGAAATGGGACAGATTCACTCATCACTACTCCCTTGTAGCGATGAGCGAATTTTTTCACCAGGCATAGATTCGTAGTGAAATTCCCCATTGTTAGCAAATTGGCCAAAAAATGTAAGTGCAGAAAATTCACGGTTGCATCAAAAGTTGTGGTCGCGTCAAAGCAAGTTGTGCACATCAAAAAAAGTTGTGTTTCATAATTTTCTCACCGTTTCGCAAATTTTTCCGAAATGTTGCAAATTTTTCGATGAAGCAAAATGCGACAGATTCACTCATCACTATTCCCCTGCAATTCTGCATCACACAAAGGCAGTGTGGCACGTGCAAAAAACACACGCTACCATTAAATGTCATAAATGACCCCTAAGAATACTCCAGTTTATATCATAGTAAAACAAGGTGTACACCTACAATGTTTATACTCTAGTTTTCCTTTATGAGTCGTATTGCCTTTCTGTTTGGAAAATGAATTTTTGGAACATGGAAACATGGAAAATTATTTGTTCCACCACCTTTAGAGAACATGGAAAAGAATAGAAAAAGAAAATGTAGGTACAGTGTGCTAGCGCCATTTAATATACAATTTAGCATTTAAAGGAGCAGATCAATATTTTGCAGTTTGAAAGATCTTACACTATTTAATGGCCCAGTTTGCTGCGTTGGTTCATGAATGGCCAGTTTAGCTATTTACATGGTCAGCTGCCTGAGTGATTGCTCTGAACCTGGATATTAGGCCATAGGCACATAAAAGGTCATTTATAATCACAAGTGCAATGTGCAATTTCACATCTAAATTGCCTTGTGTTTAACCCATAATGCAGCATTTCTCCCAAATACTTCCAGTGTAATTACAGCCGTGCAGGGAGTTGTGTCCAATGTGGCTAAATTAACACAACTGCACAGATGAAAGTTAGGCCAACAATTTAAGATTTGGCGATTTTGGCGAGTTAAAATGACGTTAGGTATGCCTGCAGAAGAGGCAGGATGGACACAAACTGTATATAAAAGTGCAAGTAGTGTGTTTAGACTGAAGTGCCTTTAATGAATGGTCCAGTTTACTATGACTGCACTTGCGGCATTCAGACTGGGCCACTGGGAAAAAACCCAGTGGGCCCTGGCACTGGTGGGCCATGGCGGCCCAGACCCGATCCCTCCTGCCACTCCCCTGGCCACCGGTGTCCCTCCCCTGATGAGTTGAAAGTGAGTTTCATTTACACGAGCTCGGGGAGGACGCTGGGCGTTGGGGGGTTAGGGTGGCGTGGTGGGGGCACTTTAAACTGAAGGTCCTGTAATCATAGAGAAATCACAGGTAGTAGAGATTAATTTTATACAGTCAGGTATATTGTATGGTACAAAACAGTACAAGCAACATATCTATTATTTTATAATATTAAGCAACATTTTCTAGTTAATAAAACATGATAAGGAAAGTTATTTCATTAGTGTTGCCAGAAACACAATAAAATATTGTATACTGTGAAAATATGGGATAAAGTATAGAAAGGGACAGGAAAATTCTAAATGAGAAATCCTATAATGATTGTGACTTACAAAACACAAAAGATAGCATCCAGGATCAGTGTAATCCTAACTAGTCAGTTCCGTTCTATCTTGAAATTAAGGATTTAATGTTTTAGGCTAGGTGTAATTACTAGGATCACAGTTAAGACCCCACTGTCCACTCCCTTACTTACATGTAGGCTGCTTCCCTATATAAACCCAGGCAGTGCACAGAAGGCCAAGCAACCTGCTGAGATTTTGGTGTCCCCACTGACTTAGCAACATGGGGACAATGGGTCCAGTTCTCTGGATCCTCAGCACCTTGACTGTTACCTGCTTAGCAAACATGAGCCCACAAGGTAAGTACAATCTTACTAATCAGAAAATGCCCATACATCTATGAACAGGTAGGACAAATATCTCGGTCAAAGAGTAAAATATATTGAAGAGTAGCTAGTTAGTTTGTATATCACCTATTACATGGTATGCCATTTTACCACTATGCTTAGCTTTCATGTATTACTTTGTAAAAAGACAGTAAAGCATAGTATGAAGGCATAGCTTACTCTATGAATAGACCATGCCTTTATGACAGCTTCCATGCTGCCTGCCTCAACCTAAGACTTTTGAGAAATATCAGCAATATAATAGTGTTATAGTTATAAACAGTAGACGATTTGTATTTCTAGTCAGTGGAAAATATCACTAGGTACTTCCTTTCCATGTATAGCTGTAAAAATAAAGTGAGAAGGAATAGTTAGTAATCATTATACAGTTTTCTACTGCAAAACTAGAAGTGTCTGATGAAAAAATGTCCTCCCTGGGGCTAACAGTGCTTTAAAACACTTATTCATTTTGCCACTAGGAACCCCCAGCTTTCTCTATGCACCAAAATGCAAAGTTATTCAATGCGATGGGTTTTAGTTCTGGTGGAACTGTATACCCACCTATGCCTTACAAGCATGTTGTCCCACTTGGCTTCTAATGGACTTAAAAATATGTAGCATCCATATTTAGAATAGGAAGTGGCTTTATTATGGGAGTTTATTAATCATAAGCAATAGGTGGAGAGTCTAAAGCTGAAGGTTGCCAAAAAAAAGTGTTTTTTGCTGATTTGGTCACCAACACTTTGGGCTAAATAAAGATAATCCAATCATTTGCGCCCAGGCCAGTGATTGGATCCTTATGGATGCCTACAGTAATTGGACCTTATCAATCTGATTTTCAGGCAAGTGTCCCAGTGCACAGTCTGAAGGGACCAAGTAAGCAGGTGGTTGGCTCATATATGTCCAGCTTAACTTTTCCACACTGCTTGTACAGTGCTTGAAAAATAAGGACATTTTAGGAGAACATCTTTTAAAACGTCTGAAAGAGAATGGTTACCCTTAAATGGAACATTAGAATGGCTCAACTATCAAATTATACTAAAATATATACCGCTTATTTATGACACATGAATCCAATACTTTACTGCAGTGATCCCCAACCATTGGCTCATAAGCAACATGTTGCCTACCAACCTGCTAGGTGTTGCTTCCAGTGGCCTCAAAGCAGGTGCTTTTTTTTTAATTTCTGGCTTGAAGGCAAGATTAGTTGTATAAAAACATGAGTACTGCCAAACAGGCTGCCGGTCCATTTTGGGGCTGCGAGTAGCCAATCACAGCCCATAGTTGACATTTTAGGTTCTTTTAAATGCTTGTATTGCTTTACTTGAATGTGGCTCAAGGGAAAAAAAGTTTGGGGACCCTCTATTTACTGTCTTTTCCTGGCATAGTATTTATTGAATATTTCCCAACAGGATTAAACCCGGCACATAATGACCAAGTCTGCAGCACCTGGGGTAATTTCCACTTCAAGACATTTGATGGAGACATCTTTCAGTTCCCTGGTACCTGCAATTATGTCTTTGCCTCCCACTGTAAGACTACCTATGAGGACTTCAACATTCAGATCCGGCGCACACCTTCTGAAGAGAGGGCTACAATTACCTACGTTACTATGAAGATAGAAGGTCTAGTTATTGAACTGGAAAAAGGACAAGTCCTTGTAGGAGGGGAAAGGTGAGGCAGAGACCACGGGTGGCAGCACTGCTAATCACAGTAAATGTTTTCTCTGGGCCAGGATTCTCTCGACACCTATATGTATCTTTATATATATGTTTTTACGATGCCATAAAATCAATGGTTGATTTTATAATTAGGTGAAATAAAGTTACTAAAGTTATTATCAAATAAAATTCAATCATATACCAAAACAGACAAAATGCAGCATGGTCTAACAGGGTTCCTATAATACACTTTTACATTATTTTGCAGGGTTACTCTTCCATACACTCAGTTTGGGGTGCATATAGAGATCAATAGCATTTATGTGAAGGTGTCAGCTAAATTGGGGCTGGTCCTCTTGTGGAATGAAGATGATGCTTTATCGGTGAGTAAAAAGACTGCAATATTTTCCAATTATCCCACCTCTGTCATCCAGAGTTCCTCACTAACCTCTATTTCTTTTTTTAATTCTTCCTATACTTTTTTAAGTAAAAAGGGGGTACATAAAAAGGGGGGCATAGGCAATGAGAAAAAAATTTAACTGCAGTTACATTAGCAATACAGCAGTCTATTGCAGTATTTGTACTCAGAGTTCAAGTTACTTGTAACAGAAGGTCATTTCCAACACCTAGAAATAATTACAAAGCATAGCGAAATGGAACACATAGAACAGAATGAATATTACTGAGTAACATCTCCTACTTTCAGTATGAAATTAGTGGGTTCAGAACATAAAGGAAACCTCCATTGCTAACAATATATCATGCTTAAAACAAAGCAAAATACCAATAATATATCATTATAACACTGAAGGCCACGTGTGGTATGCTGGCATGTATATACAACACAGTAATTATATTTATACTTTGTTATTCTGCCTATTATTTCTTACATATTACTTTTTGCTTTGTTCTTCAGCTCGACCTGCAGCCCAAATACTTTAATAGCACATGTGGTTTGTGTGGAAATATGAATCGGGTGAAGCAGGATTTATTTAAAGTAAATGGTGAGTGCTCAATGCTTGAATTGGATCCTCAGTCTTTGCCTTCTTGAAATTACTGTGTTTCAATGTTCAACAGGTTAATCTAGGGTTTGTATTTTGATAATGATACACTTCCTACTGACATTCGTAGCCCAGTGAGCTGAGTTGAAAATAAAATAGATATATGTATATATCGACTTAATAAACCTGGACCCTAAAAACATTTTGCTCATTTATTTTAGGCATTGAGCTGTCGCCTCTGCAGTTTGGAAACCTACAAAAGCTGGATGGACCCACAGAGCAATGTAATGATGTCACACCATCTCCACCCAAAAACTGCAGTGACCTGGTATGATTGCATTGCAAACTTTATACTAAAATTGTAAAATTGTATTGAAAGGAATAATATATCACCTTGAAAGACATTATCACTGTTGTCCTATAAGTCACTGGACCTGTTGTTGACAAGGACTTGACTAGGGCAAGCAGCCGCTATAGAATATCTTTTCACAGATAGATGAAATCTTATCTAGTCAGACATGTCAGATCTACAAGTTATTCCAACCAGGGAATGTTTGGCATGTCCTCAGTACTGCCTAGTATGTTATTGGGTGAAGCTCTAGTTAAGTATATTCTTGCCTTCTCTAAAACACAAACCCTACTAGATATGTTTTAACACTTGTTTTATTGCATAAGACCATTTCTTTATGCTGGTGTTAATGGAAGTTTAACCTCCATAACTTGCCCTTACAGGTAGAGGCCTGCTCCCGCATGCTGTCCAATCCAGCATTTGCTGATTGTGAACTGCGCATGCCATTGGAACCATATGTACAATCCTGTGTATTGGACCTGTGTAACTGCCAGAATTCCTCAGATGTCACCTGTCTGTGTGATACCTTGGCTGAGTACTCCCGGCAGTGTGCTCATGCTGGTGGAAAGCCCAAGAATTGGAGATCCCATCAAATATGTCGTAAGTGTTGCAATACTGTTTCATCTCTGGACCCAAATAATAGGTGCCCTACTAATCATTGTTACTTGCTCCCCGTATATTCCCCATAGGCAAGAATACCTGGGAGATTATCCCATTAGGCTGCCAGCTACTTTCAATAGCAATAGCTACTTTCAATAGCAATGTCATTTGTTACCTACTTAGCTTTAGAAGAATATATACCATTTATAGCTTATACATTAGAATTTGCTAATCTCTCTGAGGGTCCATGGAAAGGTATCACACTCTACATTACCTTGTTGCTTTATAACCTTTACAGTCGGCTACTTCATTACATATGCATTGATGAGAAACATTTCCTTTTTCTAGAGAGATCCTGTCCAATGAACATGACATATGAGGAATGTGGCTCACCCTGTGCTGACACTTGCTCAAATTCTGATCGAAAAACGACCTGTGCTGATCACTGCATAGATGGCTGCTTCTGTCCTCCAGGTATTTTGTCTTATTGACTTAAATGTTCACCCAGCAGTCCCAATACGGTGAAAATACTCAGACGTTCTACTTCTAGCCTTGTGCTCCACAGTGACCTAGTGTAGCTTAGCTGTATTACAATATAATAACCAAATCAAATAAGAATTTGCACAGTGATACCTTGTGCTCTAGTAATTTGTCTGTATTCTCCGTAGGAACTGTATTCGATGATATGAACAACAGAGGCTGTGTTCCCCTCAGTGAATGTTCCTGTACCTACAATAATAAGAATTATGCCGTTGGAGAATCCTACAGTACCAACTGCCGCAACTGGTAAGAATAGAAAAGAAATATTTTACATACTCATGTGTTCTTATAGATATCTGTCTATCACACTGTAGCCCTGAGTCTTTCACAACAGAAAGTTGACTTCTCAAATCCTACATAACACTTTCTCTTATGCAGCACCTGTGTTGGAGGACAGTGGAGTTGTCAGGCTTTGCCATGTCCTGGTTACTGTTCTCTTCAAGGAGGATCTCACATCTTCACCTACGATGGAAGCCACTACAATTTCCATGGAGACTGCAGTTATGTCTTTACTAAGGTGCTTAACTTTCCTTATCTAATCATGGTTCCGGATCCTTTCCCCCCAATTAAGCGCATGTGCCAGTGCACACATGGGGGGGGGGTGGCTATGGGCAAGCCAAGCCGACCAGGTTGCCAGTAGCATAACCAGTGACCCAGACCCACCCTTTCCCCCCCAGTAGGGCCCGCTGGAGTCATCAAAGAAGCGTGCCTGCATTGCAAGTTTTAGAGGGAGAGTGGGGCAGACTGTGAGGGGCCCAGGTGCAGTTTTCTACCAGGGCTCCTGGTCCCCTAGTTTCACCACTGGTCATTAGTAGTAGATTTGCTTATGAACAATTATAGAAAGAATGGTATAATAAAAATGAACAGAAAGATACAACACCTTCAGGCTTTAAAATGCTCTACTGTATGTGCCAAAACATCTGCAATTCAAGGAAAACTAAATTGGCACTAAACTCAAAAGATTCCTATGAGAACAAGTAACAATGAATGTTTTCTGTAGGACTGTGTCGGAAACACATTCACGGTGCTGGCGGAACTACATACATGTGGTGTGACCGATACTGAGACCTGTCTGAAGAGCATCACTTTATCCATGGACAAAGGACAAACTGTAAGTTCCTACTGAACCATTTTATAAATGCTCACTGAGCAATGTATATTCAGAGTTCTATTTAGATGCAACTCTTACATTTTTTATAGGCAGAATATTTGTCTGCAATGAACTCATTGGTCATTTGTATTTATAACACAATAGTTCCAACTTCAAAATCTTGTGTTTCTATACAGGTTGTCACAGTCAAGTCTTCAGGAACTGTGTTGATTAATGGAATCTATGCTCAGATCCCTATGACAACAGGTAAAAAACTGAAAAAAAACAAACTACAGAATGATTTACCCTATATAAGATATACACATTTCATCAAACCCTAGTCAAGTCTTTCATTATTTCCTTTTTAAATATCCATTGACATCATGGAATGCATGAACCAAGATTAAAATAAAGGATGTTCCCTAACTTTGCCGTTTATCCATTTTTCAGAAAATATTACTGTGTTCCAAGCTTCTACTTTCTACCTGATCATTCAGAGCTTTAGTGGATTGCAAATTCAGGTCCAGCTTACCCCAGTCATGCAGCTCTATGTGACCCTGGAATCTGAATACCAAGGAAACACATGCGGTAAGGAGACAACCTGATCCATACGTTCTAGGCATTATCTGGTGGAACTGTTAGACATATTGAGAAGACCATTGCCTAATAAGTAGAAGTATTTCAGAAAGTATTTCCAGATGGACACATTGCTGTTATGATCATCATTTTGAATTGTTAGTTCATAATATGAAAATGTTAACTAAATGATAGGGGAAATGATAACTTTAGTTTACCACATTGACTCTTGATTCAAAATCCATCCTTGCCTTTTTATTTGTAGGTCTTTGTGGAGACTTTAACAATGTCCGTACAGATGATTTCCGATCTCTGAGTGGAGCTATGGAGGGCACCGCCGCTGCTTTTGCTAACACATGGAAAAGTCAAGCTGATTGCGACAATATAAAAGACAGCTATAATAATCCATGTTCACTAAGTGTGGAGAATGGTAAGTCTCATTTCCACATACCTTGTTCTGTTCCTTATTCCCGAAACTTTGTTATTATGGGATCATTTAGGGCTGCTCAGTGCTCATTAGACTCTTACTTTTTTTCTCAAATCAGCATAAGACCATTAACTGAAAGTGTTCCTGATATATAAAGGGACCTGGTACTTTTTAAATAGGTCCTGTTTTAAGATCACATCTTCTATATATATATATAAGCATCAAAGAACAGTAGAGTTGGATTAATAATACTTTTGGTTTTCCAGTGTTGAAAAATACTATGGGTATAACCTCTATATATATCATTATTTTCTACAGAGAAATATGCCCAGCACTGGTGCTCAATGCTCACGGATGCCAACGGACCCTTTGCCCCTTGCCATGCAGTTGTGAATCCCACTCTCTATGAGAAGGTAAATAGTGTGAACAAGTAACTAACTATTTTCATGCAGATAACTGGGAAAACCATATATTAAATCATAAACAGTAGAAACAATATTTTAGCCAAGCTTTAATGCTTGTAGGCCAGAAGTATGTTGGAGACCACTCATTGGGCTTGGCCACCTATAATTAAGCAGCAACTGAGACTGTTCTTTTCCCTATAGAACTGTATGTATGACAGCTGTAACTATGAGAAGAGTGAGGACAGTGTATGTGCAGCAATGTCATTCTATGTTCATGCTTGTGCTGTCGAAGGAATAAGTCTGAATGGATGGAGGACAACTGTCTGTGGTAAGTGTGCCAACCTGTCTCTGCTGGCAATGCCTGAAAGGCCGATATACTATTTATTATTTGCATTTGCTTAACATTGAATATTGAGAGGTGTATATATTGTTATTCTGCTATTACTTCAGCCCCTCAATTTCTATAAAGTCTTACTGACTCTGCTACAGATATGGGATCCATTATTCGGAAACATGTTATCCAGAAAGCTCTGAATAACGGAAAGGCCATCTCTCATAGACTCCATTTTAATCAAATGATTACAGTTATTAAAAATGATTTCCCTTTTCCATGTAAAAATAAAACAGTACCTTGTACTTGAGCCTAACTAAGATATAATTCCTTATTGTGGCAAAACAATCCTATTGGATTTATTTAATGTTTAAATGATGAGGTATGGAGATCCAAAATATAGAAATACCCCTTATCCGGAAACCACAGGTCCCAAGCATTCTGTATAATACAGTATAAGGGGGCTTATTCATGATTTGGGTTCTGCTTGTCTGTCCTGTTAGGCAATTATACCAAGAACTGTCCCAAGAACACTACCTACCAATACTCCATAAGCAGCTGCCAGCCAACCTGCCGTTCTCTGAGTGAGCCTGACCCCACCTGTAGTGTCAGTTTCCCTCCTGTGGATGGCTGTGGATGTCCAAATGGCACATATTTGGATGAGAGTGGCTCTTGCGTGCCAGACCATAATTGCCCTTGTTACTACAAGGGTACCCCAATGCCAGCAGGAGAGGTCATTTATGACAACGGCGCCATGTGGTAAGTATAATGATAAATGTAAGCTGCCACTGGGTGGCACCATTTCTCTATTATGGAAGACCTTTTCTCAGTCATAAAGAATAGCCTTTAAGTGTAATAGTCTTTCACTACCCACAAATATTAGGATAACTCTAGCAACACATGGCATATATTTTAAGGCGGTTCTTTTTTACTTTTAATAGGAATTAGGCATCTCTAAGGGGAGTTGCTACACCTTAACATTATAACTCAATCAAACATGTACTGTACCTATGTTCTGCATGATATACTGGTTCTTCAATAATTGTAGCTTTTATACAATTGAATTTTAATTTTTTTTATTTTTATTTTAGCACATGCCAGAGTGGTAGACTGCAATGTGTTGGGAAAACCCTAAGTCCTGCTGGTAAGTTAGATAAATATACTTATAATAAAATAAAATATTTATGTGACCTCATCTTTTGGATAATATGGCCACACATAAACCACACACAATTATATTTATATAACTTTTTCCTATGCAATGTATTAATACCTATTATTATATATTACAACAGTACCATAGAATAAAATCCTAAAGCCCAATCTGCCGTTGCCAGCTATATCCACTAGCCGCTAGTCCTAGCTTAGCATATGAACAAGCCATTGTTCTTATCATGTCTACTGCTATAAAAAGTTAATTTCCAAGGAACTGAGCCCATAGAGTCCAAGCCCAACCACAATGGTTAGCCATAACTATCAATACTCTTCATGACCACACCACCACAATGTATAAACTAAAACCCCAGCCCACATCACACTTGCTTATTTAAATATAAATGGAGCAGTGGATCTCCATAGGATGGCCTGTGCTGACACAAACTGTGTAGAATTTAGTTTTAGAGCCCCAATTGTTTTATTCTAAATGTTATAGTTTATCCTGTATTGAAGGTGAAATTGTCTGCTAGAGCCACGTATCACTGTATACTACCTACCAAATTTTATTTACAGTAGACTGCTGCTTAGTTCATGGATTTAAGATTAATAATAATAATAGAAAATAATAATGGCCCTGAATGGCAGAGCAACATTAAAAAGGAGCACAAGCAATAGAAACATCAAATATATTTTGCCTTACAGAATGCCCTGAAAACATGGTGTATTTTGATTGTGCAAATGCTTCTATGGGTGCCAGAGGGGCAGAGTGTCAGAAGACGTGCCATACCCTCGACATGGACTGTGTAAGTAACCCGAGCAGACTTTTTTTTATGTACAAAATCAGAGGCACTTGCCAAAAGTGCAACCAATTTGAAAGAAGAGGGCGGAGTGAACAATTCCAAATCCAGCATATCCATTCTAGCAAAACCAGTATCTGCCTTGAGGTTTATATTCTCTGCATTACTAGTTCTGACTCAAGAAACAACAGCAGAAGCCAAATGATTGGAGGAGAACATTAAAATATTGAAAAGTTGTCTAGACTTACAAAATGTTTTTGGGTGGAAATTACCTTTAATATACCATAGTTTTACAATGAGATGATCGGCCAAACCTAAGTCTTGAATGAAACATCACAAGATTAATATGCCCTGTGTTTTGCCATTACAGATAAGTATTCAGTGTGCTTCTGGTTGTATCTGCCCTGATGGCCTTGTGCTCAATAACAATGGCAGTTGTGTGCCTGAGGAGCAGTGTCCTTGCATGCACAATGGGGAAATGTACCACAGTGGAGAGACTATTCAGCAAGACTGCAATACTTGGTGAGTACCAGCAGTTTAAACAAAATAATAAAAAGTACGGGTATGGCATGTATTATCCAGAATGCTTGGGACCTGGGGGGTTTATAGATAAGGAGTCTTTCCATAATTTGGATCTTCTTACCTTAAGTCTTCTGAAAACTAAATTTAAACGTTAAATTAACCCAATAGGATTATTTTGGTACCAATTTGGCAGCTTAGTTATCAAATCCAAGGTATTATTTAATTATTACAGAAAAAAAGGAAATCACTCAGTTTTTTTAAAAAATTATCTGCTTAAAATGAACTCTATGAGAAATGTCTTCCCATATTTCCTAGCTTTCTGGATAATGGGTATCTACATAAGAGATGCCATACCTGTACTATAGAAACAAACAACCAAAAAAAAAAAAAAAAAAAACTAAATGAAATTAAAGATGCTAATGAGTAATAATTTTACTTAAAAAATAAATGCATAAACAGTATGGATAATGCTTCACTATACCAACCGCTTGTTGTAGTATTGGGTGCAAGCTGCTGATCCCACTGCCAAGGGTCAAATATAATCAAAGATGAACATGCTGTAGCACTATGATTGTTGTTAAAAATGTTTATTGTGCCAACAAACCAGGCAATGTTTCGGGTACCAGCCCTTTCTCAAGCCTACACACAGTGTCATAAAACACCCTTATATACATGTGTTAATAGGGAGTGGTAGGTAAACCCTACCCTCACCATATTGATGCAACTTCCATAATGTCCAATAAAATCAGTGCATGTGTAACTCAAATATATCACTTAGACAAAGGGGCTGATTTACTAAGACACGAATTCGAATTGGAAAAATTCCGATTGGAAAACTAACATTTTGCGACTTTTTTGTATTTTTTGCGATTTTTTTCGGCGACTTTACGACTTTTCGGAAATTATCGTGACTTTTTCGTTACCAATACGATTTGCGCGAAAAAACGCGAGTTTTTCGTAGCCATTCCGAAAGTTGCGCAAAATCTGGCGATTTTTTCGTAGCGTTAAAACTTGCGCGACGTTGCGAAACGTCGCGCAAGTTTTAACGCTACGAAAAAATCGCCAGATTTTGCGCAACTTTCGGAATGGCTACGAAAAACTTGCGTTTTTTCGCGCAAATCGTATTGGTAACGAAAAAGTCGCGACAATTTTCTGAAAAAAAATCGCAAATTCGGACGCATTCGGCCCGTTCATGGGTTAGTAAATGGGCCCCAAAGTGTCCATATTCAAAAAGTCAAATGAAACTCAATATGGATTCCAAATTATTGTGAAGACAGTGTCAAAATGCTTGGGGCCCAGGTTTTATGGATAAGAGATCCTTTCATAATCTGAAGTAGTAAGCCTTAAGGCTACAACCTGCCCACCCACAGACATTAACAAAAAAGCAACATGAGTGTTGGAATATTGAACCAAACATGCCTAAATGTATATATTTAATGGTACCAGAAATATCACTACTAACTTTTATCTTTCAGCGTTTGTAAAGACCGCAAGTGGAATTGCACAAACAAAGCATGTCACAGATCCTGTGTTGTGTACGGTGAAGGCCATTATAAAACCTTTGATGGCAAACAGTTCCATTTTAGTGGAGACTGTGAATACACACTGACTCAGGTACAGATAGTTATATTGCATAATACAGTTACCGGCTTGAGATGTTGTCTATTTACAGCTAATGTATCAATTCATCTATTGATTGCTTTACGTAACTTTTTTTTCTTCCTTTTTAGGACTATTGTGCTTCAAACACAGGAAATGGGTCATTCCGGGTCATTACTGAGAATATCCCATGTGGCAGCACGGGTGCAACATGCTCTAAGTCTATCAAAGTATTCCTTGGGGTCAGTAGAATGTTTTCCAGCTCTCGTTTTTTTTACTTCTAATGATCAACTACTCCAAAAACTGGAAAATAAGTGTAGGGCTAAAAATAAACACGCTGAAGTAAAGGCACATTGAGATTTTAATATTTCTACTAGAAAACTAGAAAAATGTATTGGCGATTTGGCGAAATATTTGAAGAACTCTTCTTAGAAGAGATTTAATTTTATTTTGATCAAAGAGAAATGTTTTCTGTATTAACCATCAAATCCATATATTTGACAGAATTTTGAGTTGCAACTGAGTGAAGGAGGCTTTGATGTAATTGAAAGAGACATCGGCAGTGAGGTTCCATACCAGATTAGACAAATGGGCATCTACTTAGTGATCGAAGCTAAGAATGGATTGATCCTAATTTGGGACAAGAAGACTAGCATCATGATCAAACTGAGCCCTGAATTTCAGGTAAGAACCTATTAAATATGGCTCCCACTTCTGAAGGCTACATAAGAAAAATACAGATTGCAAGTGGCTACATTAAGCTTGAATACAGCTTGAAATTATTATTAATGAAAATAAGTCATCAAATGTGACTACATACTCCACCTCTCATGCAGTCACCTTGGTAGGATATCATATCATGCATACTTCTTCTAGAGCACACATAACTTTTCTATCTCAAAGCAGCCTGATGATGCACATTATGAGCATCATCAGCATGATGGCAACTCTGTGACTTCCAATATGTCAGCTATGGGCAGTGCATCCCAGAGGGGGTTTCAGTGTAGCAAAAACCTATTTTAAAGTAAAAGTGTGGTGGATTATGTAGGGACCTCCTAAACTTTGAAAGTAGTGTGGAGTTTGGAAGGGATGGTTATTGGACTTCACTTCCCCTTTAAATTTTATCTACCCAATGCTTTCTCTAAAGCATTAATTATCATTACCTAAACCACTAGCATGCATTGTGACTATTTCTGTAAAGAGGCCTACACTATTTCCAAAAAAACTTACTATCAGAGTCCTTCTATAACTGCATAGATTTCTAGTACCATTATTTTTTTTTTTAATATATATTTATAAATTTAGTGATATACTTAATGGAAATGATGCAATTATATTACATTATACGATGATGCCTATAGGGCCATGAAAAGGATGGGTGTCAAGCATCATCTTCAGCAGGCAGACTGTTTTGTACTAGCAGATGCCTTACATATTACTTTATTTTCAATTATTTGAAACACTCATAAAAATTGGATAACGGGTATTTAATTATACAATTCTCTCACTCCTTCATTTTCTTTCAATAGGGAAATGTCTGTGGTCTTTGTGGCAATTATGACGGAAGTGTGTACAATGAGTTGACAACAAGAAGCCAGTCCGTGGTGGTCAACGTTCAAGAATTTGGAAACAGCTGGAAAGAGTCTCCAACCTGTCCGGATGCCCAGCCTCTTCGACACCCTTGTGTTGCTAACCCATACAGACAGAGCTGGGCTCAGAAACACTGCAGCGTTATCATAAGTTCTGTCTTCGCCAAATGCCAGTCTAAAGTAGGTCAAGGTTTATACTTTCTTTTCATACTGTATGCCACTTAGCAATATTCCAATCAAATGAAAAAATCTACAATAACTCAAAAAAGAGATACAGGTACATGCATTACTAACCAAATGTACCAAAATGTAATTCATTACACTCTGTTTGCTGTGTGTCTTAAGTAAAGTGGATGAACATCATTTCTTGGTTTTCCATGATGATGGCTAGCAATACAAAATTCCTTTCCTGTGTTGATGTATTTTCATGTACACATAGCCAGAGCTTTGGTTACAGCTTATGAACCCCATTCATGGTTACAGGTTGACCCAACTACCTTCTATGAAGCTTGTGTCCATGACTCCTGTGCATGTGACTCTGGAGGAGATTGCGAGTGCTTCTGTACAGCTGTTGCAGCCTATGCTGCAGCTTGCAATGACGCAGGAATTTGCATAGCATGGAGGACCCCTGAAATTTGCCGTAAGTCTTTTAACAACAAGATTCTAAGTGAATATGTCACATATTTTTTTGATCTGTCAACTGTCATTGCATCCTTCTGTCATTTCTGCAAGTTTACTTTCATTTTTAGATCTAAGCTGCATAAAAAAAGTTCTTATTATGCATGGGGAAAACACTTTAACTCATGAGTCAGCTAACACTGCACATTTTTTTTAACCAGCTTTGTTCTGTGATTACTACAACCCTGATGGTGAGTGTGAATGGCATTACAAGCCTTGTGGAGCTCCTTGTATGAAGACCTGTCGGAATCCTTCTGGGAACTGCAAGAATCAGCTGCCTGGACTTGAAGGTATTTTAGAAAAAGGGGTGGTTTCCTTGGGTTATATTTAAACGCAGTTATTTTTATCACTATCTAAAATAAAGAACACTTTAGTCCAGCGGTTCTCCACCTTTGGGTCGGGACCCCTTTGGGGGTCGAACGACCCTTTCACAGGGGTCGCCTAAGACCATTGGAAAATACATATTTCCAATGGTCTTAGGAACTGAGACGCGGCTGCTCTATGGTTGGGGGTCACCACAACATGAGGAACTGTATTAAAGGGTTGCGGCATTAGGAAGGTTGAGAACCACTGCTTTAGTCAGATGTACAAAAAACATGCACAAGGTGGGGGTATATTATTGGTATTGAACCACTCAGCAATTTTATCAGCTTTGTCATTGATAAATGAACATTTTCTAGTTTGAAACCAAAATATTTTTTTCTTCTTTGCCCATTTCAGGATGTTACCCAAAATGCCCCAAGGACCGTCCTTTCTTTGATGAAGATGTCATGAAATGCGTTGCCCAGGCTAACTGCGGCTGTTATGATGATGATGGAAAACGCTACAGTATTGGGAATATGGTTCCATCTGTCAAGAATTGTGAATCATGGTGTGTGCATTATTTTTTTAGAAACTGTGCATAAAGTGAAGCTGACTACTTCTGTATAAAGAATTTGATCAGAAACATTAATTTGTATTCAATTATTTGCAGCATTTGCACCAAGAAAGGACGTCGCTGCCAAATGGACCTCCGAGGTGAGATGAGATCACTTTTTTGCAACACATATATCTTCTACACCCCTTTATAATAATAAATCACTTCAATTTTATAGCATGATTTTACAGTAGGTTTAGAAATCAGTGACATGCCATGTTTTCATATCAGTTGCTCTTGTAAAATGTCTTCAAAAAATCTCTATTTACTAAATCACTTGGATGTTAATAGTGACTTTTATAAAAGTATTTTGAGACTATATATACAGTTACCTCCACTCTGTAGGAAAGAATTATACAATAACAATGACCTTGATTATGCTGTGTATCTTATTTAAGTACAGTTACACAATGAAAATAGTGCAAGACTAATGCAAGCATATATTGGAGGTATCATTCATCATTCTCAAAGTGCATAAATCATGGAATTTTACTACAGAAGTCTGTGCCTGTATTCAAATGTGTGATTTCCAAATACATTTTTCAAGAATCCATAAGGGGTAGAATATTGAACCTTTCATTTCCCCAATTTTTATTCTTCTAGCCCTTGATATATTTGAATATTTTCTAGTGTGTATTATCGGCAATTACACCTGGTACATCTTATTTTCTTGAATTTTACAGCCTGCTATTGCTATTATGGAAACATGAAATACAACTATGGGGATGTAATCTACAACACTACTGATGGAATTGGAGGATGCATTACAGCAACCTGTTCAACAAATGGAACAATTAATAGAAGTGTCTACCCATGTGTTCCATCAACTGTGGCCCCTAGCACAACATTCTTCTTTAATGCAACAACATCACCTGCTGTAAACCTCTCTACTACTGGTAGGCAGAACTTGACTCCATTTAAAAGTTTTTGTTTCTCTATTTTTGTTTCTCTATTAACTATGTTTAACTATTTTACTGCTTAGACAAATGATTTGAGCATTACTGATTTATGGTTTTTGCACTTTTTTTTACTACAGAACCTGTGTCCGTGACCTCTGTATCTTGTCTTGAGGAGGTTTGCAAATGGTCAACATGGTATGATGCTACTTGCCCTAAGTATGGGGAGAATGATGGGGACTTTGAAACCTTTGAAAAGATTAGAGAAACAGGACACACAGTGTGTAAAGTGCCATCAGATGTGGAGTGTCGAGCACAGAAGTTCCCTAAAATTCCTGTCAGGGATTTAGGTCAGATCATCCAGTGTAATAAATCAGTGGGTCTTGTGTGTCGAAACAAAGACCAATTCTCACAGCTTTGCTTCAATTATGAAATTCGGATTCTGTGCTGTAGTTACGTTCCTTGTGGACAGTCTTCCATTTCCCCAACACCTGGTGCCAGTACATATTCACAACCTTCATCTATGACCTCCAGTTTTGCAAAGACTTTAAGCACCACTGCCAGCCATTCTTCTAAAACAAGTACAGTTAAAAGCAAGACAACCTCTCCAAAAACAGCAGGCACATCAACCACAAAATCTAGTATCAAAACCAGCACTACACCATGCAAGAACCAAATATGTACTTGGACTCCATGGTACGATGTACATTTTCCCAGTATTGCCAGTTCTGATGGTGACTTTGAGACCTTTGAAAATATCAAAGCTGCTGGTAATAGTATATGTCAAAAGCCTGAAAACATTGAATGTCGAGCTGAGAGATTTCCTACAAAAAACATAACTGAGATCGGCCAGGTGGTTACCTGTAATGTTAAAAATGGTCTGATCTGCAAAAACCAGGATCAAGACTGGAATTTTCCCCTGTGTTACAATTATCAAGTTAGGGTACTATGTTGTTCTTTGGAAGATTGTGACTCATCTACTACACATGTTAAGATGACAACCAGAAGTTCTGAAGAAACTTCTAAATTTGGAAAAACTACCATATTTTCTACTCGAAATATAATTACATCAAAGCATGTTACTGATATGGAAAGCAAAACTTCAACATCACATAAGGAAACTAAAAGCACAACTATGCCAATAAAGTCCACACCTCAAACGCCAATTTCAGTGAAAACTACTAGAGTTCCTGCTACATCTGTTGAAGTAACATCCACAAGGTCAACAACACCTGTGAGGAAGACTACTACTGGTGAAGCACATTCTAAATCAACAACGCAGTTCCCTAAATCAACAACAAAGGCCTCACATGAACAAGAGACTTCATCTCAAAAGCCTATTTCAACAAAAACCACCAGAGTGTCTACTGCATCTGGTGAAGTGACCTCACACAAGGCAACCACAGTGGTTAAGAAGAGTACTACTTCTTCTAAATCAACAACAGGTTTCCATAAATCAACAACTGAGTTCTCACATAAAGAAACGTCCACACCTCAAAAGCCAATTTCTGTGAAAACCACTACAATACCTACTACATCTGTTGAAGTAACATCCGCAAGGTCAACTACACCTCTGAGGAAGAGTACTACTGGCCAAGTGTATTCTAAACCAACAACAAAATCCTCACATGAAGAAGCGACTACATTTCAAAAGTCCACTTCACTGAAAACCACTAGGGTGTCTACTGAATCTGGTGAAGTATCATCAACCAAGGCTACAACACCTATTAAGAAAAGTACTTCTGAAAGTACTTCCAAAGTTCTTACTTTTGGAGTCACTTCTTCTGAGACAGACTGTAAACCCATATGTGATTGGTCACAATGGTTTGATGTTAGTTTCCCAAATGAAGAAACAAATGGAGACTTTGAAACTTATGAAAACATTCGAAATTCTGGATTTAGTATCTGTGAAGAACCATCTGATATCCAGTGCAGGCCTGCTGACTTTCCAGAGATACCAATAGAAGACTTACAGCAGAATTTGCAGTGCAATGTCAGCAGCGGTCTTACATGTTACAATGATGAACAAAACGGACCATTTGCCTTCTGCTTTAATTATGAAATTAGAATTTTCTGCTGTTCTAAATGTGCATCAACAAGTTTTACAGCTTCGTCACCATTATACCCAACTGAAACAGTTTCTGTAACACCTTTTTCATTGACTGTATCTACTTCATCTGAAGAAATCGAATCTTCAGAAGCAACTACAAACATTGCAGTAAGCAAGAGTACTAGCACTTTAGCTTCTCCAATATATACAGGATCGCAAAAGACAACAGAAGAATCTTCACAGGAAGAAGTAACCAGTACTAAAAAGCCAGTTTCCATAAAAATTACAGAATCTGCTGCAGCAACAAGTAAGAAGATAACAACACCGACAAAATTAAGTACAACCAACCCAATAATTTCCAAGATCTCAACTGCATCTACACAAGGTCTTCTTCTGACAACTGAGTCAGAAGAGGAAGCAACTTCAGTAAAGTTAATTTCAGTGAAAACTACTAAAGTTGCTACCCTGCCAATGGAACTAATATCAACCAAGGAAACTACTTCAAGCAGGTTAACAACCACACAGACTACAAGTTCCCATACACCAACAACTGAATATTTTAATGATGAAGGCAAAACATCTCAAAAAATAACAACAATTTCTATGAAAACTACAACATCTAATAAAGTAACAACTATGTCAACAACACCTGTTAAAAAGATAACTACTTTAGCAACATCAGTTTTTTACCAACCAACAACTGAATCCTATGAAAAGGAGACCACATCTCAAAAGCTTACTTCACTGAAAACCACTAAAGAATCAACTGCATCTGGTGAAGTAACATCAAGAAGGAGCACTACTGGAGCTGTTGCTTCTTCTAAATCAACAACAGGATTTCACAAATCAACAACCGAGTCCTCACATGAAGAGGAGACCACATCTCAAAAGCCCACTTCACTGAAAACCACCAGAGTGTCTACTTCCTCTGGTGAAGTAACATCAAACAAAGCAACCACACCTCTTATAAAAAGCACCACTAGAGCTGCTTCTTCTAAATCAACAACAGGTTTTAACAAATCAACAACTGAGTCCTCACATGAAGAGGAGACCACATCTCAAAAGCCTACTTCACTGAAAACCACCAGAGTGTCTACTGCATCTGGTGAAACAACATCAACCAGGGCAACCACACCTCTTAAGAAGAGCACAACTGGAGAAGCTACTTCTAAATCAACAACAGGTTTTCACAAATCAACAACCGAGTCCTTCCATGAAGAGGAGACCACATCTCAAAAGCCCACTTCACTGAAAACAACCAGGGTGTCTACTGCATCTGGTGAGGTAACATCGAACAAAGCAACAACACCTCTGAAGAAGAGCACTACTGAAATGGCTTCTTCTAAATCAACAACAGGTTTTCACAAATCAACAACTGAGTCCTCGCATGAAGAGCAGACCACATCTCAAAAGCCCACTACAGTGAAAACCACTAGGATGTCTACTGCATCTGGGGAAACAACATCAACCAGGGCAACTACACCTCTGAAGAAGAGCACAACTGGAGCAGTTACTTCTAAATCAACAACAGGTTTTCACAAATCAACAACCGAGTCCTCACATGAAGAGGAGACCACATCTCAAAAGCCTACTTCACTGAAAACCACCAGAGTGACTACTGCATCTGGTGAAATAACATCAACCAGGGCAACCACACCTCTAAAGAAGAGCACAACTGGAGCAGCTACTTCTAAATCAACAACAGGTTTCCCCAAATCAACAACCGAGTCTTCGCATGAAGAGGAAACCACATCTCAAAAGCCCACTTCACTGAAAACCACCAGAGTGTCTACTGCATCTGGTGAAACAACATCAACCAGAGCAACAACACCTCTTAAGAAGAGCACAACTGGAGCAGCTACTTCTAAATCAACAACAGGTTTTAACAAATCAACACCCGAGTCCTCCCATGAAGAGGAGACCACATCTCAAAAGCCCACTACACTGAAAACCACCAGGGTGTCTACTGCATCTGGTGAGGTAACATCAAACAAAGCAACAACACCTCTGAAGAAGAGCACTACTGAAATGGCTTCTTCTAAATCAACAACAGGTTTTCACAAATCAACAACTGAGTCCTCGCATGAAGAGCAGACCACATCTCAAAAGCCCACTACAGTGAAAACCACTAGGATGTCAACTGCATCTGGTGAAACAACATCAACCAGGGCAACCACACCTCTTAAGAAGAGCACAACTGGAGAAGCTACTTCTAAATCAACAACAGGTTTTCACAAATCAACACCCGAGTCCTCCCATGAAGAGGAGACCACATCTCAAAAGCCCACTTCACTGAAAACCACCAGGGTGTCTACTGCATCTGGTGAGGTAACATCAAACAAAGCAACAACACCTCTGAAGAAGAGCACTATTGAAATGGCTTCTTCTAAATCAACAACAGGTTTTCACAAATCAACAACTGAGTCCTCACATGAAGAGCAGACATCTCAAAAGCCCACTACAGTGAAAACCACTAGGATGTCTACTGTATCTGGTGAAACAACATCAACCAGGGCAACTACACCTCTTAAGAAGAGCACAACAGGAGAAGCTACTTCTAAATCAACAACAGGTTTTCACAAATCAACACCTGAGTCCTCGCATGAAGAGCAGACCACATCTAAAAAGCCCACTACACTGAAAACCACCAGGGTGTCTACTGCATCTGGTGAGGTAACATCAAACAAAGCAACAACACCTCTGAAGAAGAGCACTACTGAAATGGCTTCTTCTAAATCAACAACAGGTTTTCACAAATCAACAACTGAGTCCTCGCATGAAGAGCAGACCACATCTCAAAAGCCCACTACAGTGAAAACCACTAGGATGTCTACTGCATCTGGTGAAACAACATCAACCAGAGCAACCACACCTCTTAAGAAGAGCACAACTGGAGAAGCTACTTCTAAATCAACAACAGGTTTTCACAAATCAACACCCGAGTCCTCCCATGAAGAGGAGACCACATCTCAAAAGCCCACTTCACTGAAAACCACCAGGGTGTCTACTGCATCTGGTGAGGTAACATCAAAGAAAGCAACAACACCTCTGAAGAAGAGCACTACTGAAATGGCTTCTTCTAAATCAACAACAAGTTTTCACAAATCAACAACTGAGTCCTCGCATGAAGAGCAGACCACATCTCAAAAGCCCACTACAGTGAAAACCACTAGGATGTCAACTGCATCTGGTGAAACAACATCAACCAGGGCAACCACACCTCTTAAGAAGAGCACAACTGGAGAAGCTACTTCTAAATCAACAACAGGTTTTCACAAATCAACACCCGAGTCCTCCCATGAAGAGGAGACCACATCTCAAAAGCCCACTTCACTGAAAACCACCAGGGTGTCTACTGCATCTGGTGAGGTAACATCAAAGAAAGCAACCACACCTCTGAAGAAGAGCACTACTGAAATGGCTTCTTCTAAATCAACAACAGGTTTTCACAAATCAACAACTGAGTCCTCACATGAAGAGCAGACAAAATCTCAAAAGCCCACTACAGTGAAAACTACTAGGATGTCTACTGTATCTGGTGAAACAACATCAACCAGGGCAACTACACCTCTTAAGAAGAGCACAACTGAAGAAGCTACTTCTAAATCAACAACAGGTTTTCACAAATCAACAACTGAGTCCTCGCATGAAGAGCAGACCACATCTCAAAAGCCCACTACACTGAAAACCACCAGGGTGTCTACTGCATCTGGTGAGGTAACATCAAACAAAGCAACAACACCTCTGAAGAAGAGCACTACTGAAATGGCTTCTTCTAAATCAACAACAGGTTTTCACAAATCAACAACTGAGTCCTCACATGAAGAGAAGACCACATCTCAAAAGCCCACTACAGTGAAAACCACTAGGATGTCTACTGCATCTGGTGAAACAACATCAACCAGGGCAACAACACCTCTTAAGAAGAGCACAACTGGAGCAGCTACTTCTAAATCAACAACAGGTTTTCACAAATCAACAACCGAGTCCTCACATGAAGAGGAGACCACATCTCAAAAGCCCACTACACTGAAAACCACCAGGGTGTCTACTGCATCTGGTGAGGTAACATCAAACAAAGCAACAACACCTCTGAAGAAGAGCACTACTGAAATGGCTTCTTCTAAATCAACAACAGGTTTTCACAAATCAACAACTGAGTCCTCGCATGAAGAGCAGACCACATCTCAAAAGCCCACTACAGTGAAAACTACTAGGATGTCTACTGTATCTGGTGAAACAACATCAACCAGGGCAACTACACCTCTTAAGAAGAGCACAACTGAAGAAGCTACTTCTAAATCAACAACAGGTTTTCACAAATCAACAACTGAGTCCTCGCATGAAGAGCAGACCACTTCTCAAAAGCCCACTACACTGAAAACCACCAGGGTGTCTACTGCATCTGGTGAGGTAACATCAAACAAAGCAACAACACCTCTGAAGAAGAGCACTACTGAAATGGCTTCTTCTAAATCAACAACAGGTTTTCACAAATCAACAACTGAGTCCTCACATGAAGAGCAGACCACATCTCAAAAGCCCACTACAGTGAAAACCACTAGGATGTCTACTGCATCTGGTGAAACAACATCAACCAGGGCAACAACACCTCTTAAGAAGAGCACAACTGGAGCAGCTACTTCTAAATCAACAACAGGTTTTCACAAATCAACAACCGAGTCCTCACATGAAAAGGAGACCACATCTCAAAAGCCCACTACACTGAAAACCACCAGGGTGTCTACTGCATCTGGTGAGGTAACATCAAACAAAGCAACAACACCTCTGAAGAAGAGCACTACTGAAATGGCTTCTTCTAAATCAACAACAGGTTTTCACAAATCAACAACTGAGTCCTCGCATGAAGAGCAGGCCACATCTCAAAAGCCCACTACAGTGAAAACCACTAGGATGTCAACTGCATCTGGTGAAACAACATCAACCAGGGCAACCACACCTCTTAAGAAGAGCACAACTGGAGAAGCTACTTCTAAATCAACAACAGGTTTTCACAAATCAACACCCGAGTCCTCGCATGAAGAGCAGACCACATCTCAAAAGCCCACTACACTGAAAACCACCAGGGTGTCTACTGCATCTGGTGAGGTAACATCAAACAAAGCAACAACACCTCTGAAAAAGAGCACTACTGAAATGGCTTCTTCTAAATCAACAACAGGTTTTCACAAATCAACAACTGAGTCCTCGCATGAAGAGCAGACCACATCTCAAAAGCCCACTACAGTGAAAACCACTAGGATGTCTACTGCATCTGGTGAAACAACATCAAGCAGGGCAACAACCCCTCTTAAGAAGAGCACAACTGGAGCAGCTACTTCTAAATCAACAACAGGTTTTCACAAATCAACAACCGAGTCCTCACATGAAGAGGAGACCACATCTCAAAAGTCCACTTTACTGAAAACCACCAGGGTGTCTACTGCCTCTGGTGAAGTAACATCAAACAAAGCAACCACACCTCTGAAGAAGAGCACTACTGAAGTGGCTTCTTCTAAATCAACAACAGGTTTTCACAAATCAACAACTGAGTCCTCACATGAAGAGCAGACCACATCTCAAAAGCCCACTACAGTTAAAACCACTAGGATGTTTACTGCATCTGGTGAAACAACATCAACCAGAGCAACAACACCTCTTAAGAAGAGCACAACTGGAGCAGCTACTTCTAAATCAACAACAGGTTTTTACAAATCAACAACCGAGTCCTCACATGAAGAGGAGACCACATCTCAAAAGCCCACTTCACTGAAAACCACCAGGGTGTCTACTGCATCTGGTGAAGTAACATCAAACAAAGCAACCACACCTCTGAAGAAGAGCACTACAGAAGTGGCTTCTTCTAAATCAACAACAGGTTTTCAAAAATCAACAACTGAGTCCTCACATGAAGAGGAGACCACATCTCAAAAGCCCACTTCACTGAAAACCACCAGGGTGTCTACTGCATCTGGTGAAGTAACATCAAACAAAGCAACCACATCTCTGAAGAAGAGCACTACTGAAGTGGCTTCTTCTAAATCAACAACAGGTTTTCACAAATCAACAACCGAGTCCTCACATGAAGAGCAGAGCACATCTCAAAAGCCCACTACAGTGAAAACCACTAGGATGTCTACTGCATCTGGTGAAACAACATCAACCAGGGCAACAACACCTCTTAAGAAGAGCACATTTGGAGCAGCTACTTCTAAATCAACAACAGGTTTTCACAAATCAACAACTGAGTCCTCACATGAAGAAGGGACCACATCTCAAAAGCCCACTTCACTGAAAACCACCAGAGTGACCACTGCATCTGGTGAAATAACATCAAACAAAGCAACCACACCTCTGAAGAAGAGCACTACTGAAGTGGCTTCTTCTAAATCAACAACAGGTTTTCACAAATCAACAACTGAGTCCTTACATGAAGAGCAGACTACATCTCAAAAGCCCACTACAGTGAAAACTACTAGGATGTCTACTGCATCTGGTGAAACAACATCAAGCAGGGCAACAACACCTCTTAAGAAGAGCACAACTGGAGCAGCTACTTCTAAATCATCAACAGGTTTTCACAAGTCAACAACCGAGTCCTCACATGAAGAGGAGACCACATCTCAAAAGCTCACTTCACTGAAAACCACCAGGGTGTCTACTGCATCTGGTGAAGTAACATCAAACAAAGCAACAACACCTCTGAAGAAGAGCACTACTGAAGTGGCTTCTTCTAAATCAACAACAGGTTTTCACAAATCAACAACTGAGTCCTCACATGAAGAGCAGATTACATCCCAAAAGCCCACTACAGTTAAAACCACTAGGATGTTTACTGCATCTGGTGAAATAACATCAACCAGGACAACAACAATTCTTAAGAAAAGCACCACTGGAGCTATTACTTCTAAATCAACAACAGGTTTTCACAAATCAACAACTGAGTCCTCACATGAAGAAGGGACCACATCTCAAAAGCCCACTTCACTGAAAACCACCAGAGTGACCACTGCATCTGGTGAAATAACATCAAGCAAAGCAACCACACCTCTTACAAAAAGCACAGGATCTGCTTCTTCTAAATCAACAACAGGTTTTCACAAATCATCACCCAAGTCTTCGCATGAAGAAGAAACCACATCTCAAAAGTCAACTACTCTGAAAACCACTAGGGTGTCTACTGCTTCTGGTGAAAAAACCTCAACCACATCTCTGAAGAAGAGCACTGCCGAAGTGACTTCTTTAAAATCAACAACAGGTTTTCACAAATCAACAACTGAGTTCTCGCATGAAGAGAAGACCACATCTCAAATGCCTTCTTCACTGAAAACAACTAGGGTGTCTACTGCCTCTGGTGAAGTAACATCAACCAAGGCAACAACACCATTGAAGAAGACCACCACTGGAGCTGCTTCTTCTAAATCAACAACAGGTTTTCACAAATCAACAACCGAGTCCTCGCATGAAGAGAAGACCACATCTCAAAAGCCTGCTACACTGAAAACAACGTGGGTGTCTACTGCATATGGTGAAAATACATCAAGAAAAGAAACAACACCTCTTAAGAAAAGTACTACTGAAACAGCTTCTTCTAAATCAACAACTCATTTTTATGAATCAACAACCAAATTCTTACATGAGGAGAGCACATCTCAAAAGCCCACATCACAGAAAACTAGTAAAGTGACCTCTCCATCTAGTGAGGTAACATTTACTAAGTCAACTACACCAACCAAAACAAGTACTACAGGGCAAACTTTGCCTAAATCAACAGCACAATCAACAACTGAGCCATTTTCTGTAAAAACCACTAAAATGTTTACTTCATCTAATGATGTAGCATCTAGTAAGACAACTGCAGGAATCAAGGAAAGTACAACACATTTCGATAAATCAACAACCACGTTTTTACATGGTGAAACCACATCTGAAAAACCTAGCTCAACTACTAAAGAATCTACTGTTTCTACTAAATTTTATACTATATCTGCTAAAGACACAGCAACATATAGTAAAACAAGTACAATAACGCCAACAACTAAACAGTCATCTACTGGTTATCTTAAGTCAACTGTTACATCTACAAGTAAGGAAAACAGTTCTGGCCTCCCTACTAAAACTACCAAAAGCATACCATCATCGACAGCTGAGAAAGTGAGCACCTCTGGGGGCTTTGAAAGTTTCAAAACTTCACCAAAAACAACAGCTGAAAAAACATTTTTCACCACCAAATGCATGTGTAATGTTAACGGAGTGTTGGTTTCACCTGGTAAGTTTTGCCTGAAAATTGTCAGTTACCTTATTCTCCTATATAGTTTGATAGCAATTTCTGTTGCTCGATATGTAGCTGTCAAAACATAGTAGAACATTTTTAATGATGGTTCACATGAGTCAAAAGGAACAGCCAAATTTTAAAAAATTATACGCATTCAATATACAGGTAGTTGTATTTTCAGTGATTAAGGGCATAAATAGAAAGTCCATGAAAATGTATTAAACACAATACAAATTTCCCACTACAGTATGCAAGGTGGGCCTGAATTAATTATTAACTACAAGCCAAAGAACAAATGGACAGTTATAAATACCCCAATAACTAGTTATGCACTATATTTACAACTTTAGTATTCAAATACCAAATCCACCAATGAAGATTTGTCTGAATACCGAGCTGAATCAGAGCCCTAATTTGTGTATGCATATGAACAAAATACACAAAATAAACGACAGCAAACAAAAACAGTTTTTTCCTTCAGTTATCCAGTGACTGAAAGTCACATTGATATTAAGGGTTTGGATTTGGTTCAGTCAAGCGTTAAAGACTGAATCTGGGATTTAATGGATCCTTACCAATAACCCATAATAACCTAAAAGAGGATCAATTATTTAGAAAGCTGGTAAATAGGTCATTTAGTGGTAGATGTTCAATGTCCACAAATGAAAGCAGGTTCTACTTAAATGATCTACTTGATCAGCTTGAGATCAATTAATAGGATTTGTTAAAAATACTGTAAATACTTTTGTTTTATTATTTTAATCATGAAAGAAATTTAAGGTTTTTGTCATTACTTGATCTAAACAAGCCAATTAAGGAAATTAAATCTACTCTGTTATTGGTTCTCTGGGCATCTTGTAGATAACTAAAAATTAAGTAGCTTCAACTTCCCTGGTTAGCTGCACAATTAAAATAATAAGCAGCAATTATCTTCACCTTGTTTATGTTAAACAGTTTTGTGTACTGCCCCTTCAGTAAATTAAGAGACAGTTGAAGTTTCCGCACCGTCCAATGTGGGTCTATTTGCTCAGCTGCAGCTACAGAACAATGTGGGCCTCTTGTACTTGATCTAGACTTCCTATCCTCCACATCTATGATAACAGTCTGATAACATTTCTGTTTAACAGGCCAAATATTATACAACACAACTGACAATGGAGGATGGTGTTTTTACGCCCGCTGCAACGATAGTTGCCAGGTGGAGAGGTACAGCAAAGAATGCTATAGTTCTACTACACCAACCATCGCAAGCAGTACCAAGACCGCAAAGACAGTTACAGCCAGTACTGTTACTGCAACTTCCAAAAAGACAAGTAGTACAACAATGAATGAGAAGAGCACAAAAACTTCATATACACAGACCTCAACTCCAGCCAGTAGCACCGGCTCATATGAATGTGGCGCTTTAATGCCTCCAAGAAAGGTATGCTTGAATTTTCTTACTGCATAACATATACAGTATATATATCAATGTCTTGGCTTTTATGGGGTGCTATAACCTTTTGCACTTCTTTCTTTTACCCAACAGATAAATGAAACATGGATGATAGACAGCTGCACAAAGGCAACTTGCACCGGTGGAAATAATATCGCTATCACGAAGACACAGTGTCCACTCATTAAGGATGTAGTCTGTGCCAACCGTATGCCACCAAAGAACGTCTATGATGAAAGTGGTTGCTGCTATCAGAAACAATGTGAATGTAAGTTAATTAAAGTGCAACTACTTGCAGGAATAGTGGTTTGGATGCCTATATGTTACTTGTTAATAAAGAAAAACATACTATGTTTAAATTACAATAGCTATGAGAATGTGCTTTATTTTACCAAATTAATAAATAATGATTAATGATAATGCCAGTTTGTCCCTCTTATGTATTAAGCTAAATTGTTTTACTCACTGTTCATATATATTTTTCTTTGTGTATATAGGTATCTGTGGTGGATGGGGAACATCACATTACATCACTTTTGACGGTACCTACTATGACTTCACTGGGCAGTGCACATACGTCCTTGTTCAGCAGATTACACCACGTTTTGATCATTTCCGGGTTTATATAGACAACTTCTCATGTCTCCCAGAAGACCCCACCTGTGTTAAGAGTCTTCGTATTATGTACAATAAGGACAATATATTGTTAACATCCCAAGAAGTGAAAGGACAGCCAGTGGGCAAGGTAATTTTCTATTCAATAGAAAACAATCATCATCACCTATGTGAATAATATATGTACACAAAATGTATATATGCCTGTTCTATATAAATATATACTAATATAATATATAATTATATTGTTTAATATGAACTGGTATAATATTGCCGATCATAGGTTGGGTTGCAGGTTTTATTGAAGAGCACTGGATAGGAAATAATTTGTTTTATATATGGGTTTTTTTCAGGTTTTACCATTTATTTCCCAAGACATGGGGTGGGGTTAAAGGTTACTGAAGGTATTGACCTTTTAAATAAGAAGTTTTCTACAATTTATTTCCCAAGATAGAATGAGTGAGGTGGTTCTGTAAACAAGAATATGAAAGGTTATGTATGCAGGCATCTTTCTTTAAATATCTGGATTGAACAGGATGGTGCAAACAAGTTGCTTGCCCCGCACACCGGCCAGAGCCTATGGTTCAACTGGCCAGAGCCTACATTTCACTGAAGTTCAAGGGGACATAAACTGTCCCTAAAACTGGCCCTTTTAGATAAGAACCTACAGTATGTCCCACATTATTTGGGTGTATTTGTTAAAATGCTTTTGTCTTTTCAGGTATATTTCAACGATGAGAGAGTATATCCCACACTGAGTAGAAATGGTATTCAAATCAGCTACACTGGTATATTTTTGATTGTTGAGATACCAGAGCTTGGCGCATACATCTCTTTTAATGTTCTCAGTTTTACAATTAAGCTGCCAATGGACAAGTTTTCAAACAACACTGAAGGTCATTGTGGTAAGTACTGTGAAAAGTAGTTAAAATGTAGACGTCTGCTAGAATTCACTTTTATAACCCATTCCTTAGCTTATGCATTGTTAAATGGTAAATTGTAATGGCATATCACACATCTATCTATAAATATCTATAATAAAACATCTATAGTAAAAATATACATTCTTTTGGTTTGTTTGTGAATCCCAATTTAATATTTCTCATTCTTTCTTATTCTAAAGGAAAATGTTCCAATAATCGCAATGATGACTGTATCCTGCCTAATGGACAGTTGGCTCCATCATGTACTCAGATGGCAGGACAGTGGGGTGCCCCAAGCCAGAATTCTTCTACTTCTTGCAGTGCTTCATCTACCAGTGCACCATCAACAACCAGACCAACAATCCCATCATCTACCCGAGCATCCTCATATTTCTCCACTCTACGTTCCACTTTGCCCCAGACATCCTCATCACGTATTCCATCTACTGAATTGTCCCATCTATCATCTACATATAGTTCAACCTCTCTTCTATCATCTACATACACTTCAACCTCTATTCTACCATCTACATATAGTTCAACCATGCGTCCAACTGAGAAGCCATGCAATCCTCCAGACCTTTGTAGAATTATCATAAGCAGGTACTTACAACATGAAGAGTTACATAAGGAGTTAATTATTTATTTTTAAAATGGATAAGATAATATAAGATAATACTGGCATGTTTTATTGATGTGTGCATTGTGAATGGGTGTGAATAACAATCAACCACAAATCACACCAATATATATTAATTCCTACAGCAGTGGGGCATGAGGACTTCAGCCTCAGTCACAAACACATACTCCAGTCAGTGTTAGGATCCAATGTGGCATTTTTTATTCTTTTGTACTGTGAAAAGAAAGTGGACCAGACCAGGAAGAAATCCACCTAGACAACATGAGAACATATAAAATCTATACAGTGAAAATGAGCTCAAACCCAGGTTTTACAAAAACCTACATTGTGCTTTATTCAGCTCTGTAAATGGTATTCTATATGTGATAGACCTCAGTAGCCTTATTTAACAAATGACAAATGTCTTTTTTACCCACCAGTGTCTTCGAGTCATGCCACAACATTGTACCACCAGAACCATTCTACCAGTCCTGTGTTAGTGATGGCTGCAACAATCCTGAGGGATCACTTCTTTGTTCCAGCTTGCAGACGTATGCAATGTTTTGTTCTCTAGAGGGCATATGTGTGGATTGGAGAAACAGCACCAACGGTACCTGTGGTAAGTATCACACATTAGATCATCTAGACCAGTAATCCCCAACCAGTGGCTCGAGGGCAACATGTTGCTCACCAACCCCTTGGATGTTGCTCTCAGTGCCCCCAAACCAGGGAGTTATTTTTTAATTCCTGACTTGGTGGCAAGTTTTGGTTGAATAAAAACAAGATTTACTACCAAATAAAGCCTCCTGTAAGCTGATAGTGTGCATAGAGGCTGCCTAATAGCCAATCTTAGCCCTTATTTGGCACCTCCATAAACTTTTATGATGCTTGTGTTGCTCTCCGAGTCTTTTTACATTTGACTGTGGCTCATGAGTAATAAAGGTTAGGGACTCCTGATCTAGACATAATACTATATTATTGTTCTTTATCATTAAGGACTTCAGATTGTCATCTTTTATTTGGTTACAAGGTTTCTTGCCAAACCATAATCTTCTTGCCTAGTATTTTATGGAATATAAATATACTTCTTTCCTCTCTATTTGCAGCTAAAAATTGTTCCTCTGATATGGTCTATAAGGCATGTGGATCTCCAGTGGAACCAACGTGCAACTCCAAGTAAGTGAACAGAAAAAATAGTTCCACTGCTTAAAAGGACACTGTCACATGTTATATATATACATGTATCCCTTAAACAATTATTCTCCTGCTGTTCCAGGAACGATCAAATGTCAGATTCTGAAAATGACAACCTAGGTTACGTTGAAGGATGTTTCTGCCCCGAGGGCACTACAAGATTCAGCTCTACCTCCAATAAATGTGTCTCTAGATGTGGTATGTTGTCTTTTAATTGAGAAGTAACATGCAAATAAATGCGAGCCCAGATAAAGTTTATTACAAGCTTTGCCCCTGTATATATGTTTATTGAGCAACTTTAATATTTACAATTGGGATATAGTTCATTTATAGGCAGGCCAGTCACATTTAGCTTTTATATTAGCAAGAGGAGCACTCAGTCAATGTTGACTCTTATGCATGTAATCCTCTATCACCAATGAGCAGTTAACAAATGGGCATAACAGGAAAAGCTGGGGCTACTAAATATGATGCTAATCAATAAATCCACCTCAGTACAGTTATGGAATATATTATGCAGAAACCTGTCATCCAGACAGCTTTGAAATGCTATTCAAATACTATTCTTTTCAACGATTAGTTTCTTCTCTGTAATAATGGGATAGTTGGTTGTACTTTATGGTAAAAAAAAGCTTGAATTAATGTTGATTGAAAATATTTTGAGTTGTTTAATTTATAAATATCAGTATATGTAGTCTGATGGCATAGTGCTCCTAATTATAAATAGACCCCGGATCCAAAAAGCTGCATGTAATAAATCCCATACCTGTACTGTATACACCACTGAAAACTCCGGCTGCATGCAGATGTGTATTTAAAAGCACATTGTGCCAATAGTTTTTGAATGAAAGGCTGCATTTAGCTAAATAAGATATTATATATATTTTTTTTTTCTTCACAATTGCTGTTCTTTCTTTTGTAGGATGCACTGGCCCTGATGGAATGCCAAGAGAGGTAATTCAAATTTTGCAAGCAGCGGCTTTATCTATCTATCTATCTATCATCTATCTATCATCTATCTATCATTTATCTATCTATCTAACATCGATCATCTATCTATCTATCATCTATCTTTCTACTGTATCTATCTATCTATCTATCTATCTATCTATCATTTATCTATCTATCATCTATCATCGATCATCTATCTATCTATCTATCTATCTATCTATCATCTATCTATCTATCTATCTATCTATCTATCTATCTATCTATCTATCATCAATCATCTATATCTATCTATCATTTATCTTTCTACTGTATCTATCTATCTATCTATCTATCTATCTATCATCTATCTATAATACCATCTATCTAATATACTTATGCAGTACAAAAAATAGCCCTTAACATTGTTAAAATTCTGATTTGTTTTCTAAAAGGCTGGAGATACTTGGGACAGTAATTGTCAGACATGTATTTGTGATAATGCCACTATGACTGTGATGTGTGCACCAAAATCTTGCATGGAACCAACCCCTGCAGTGTGCACTGAAGAAGGCTCTATGTCTGTGTCTGTGACTGATCCTGAAAACCCCTGCTGCCAGACTACAGAGTGCAGTAAGTGTCAAAAGACTCACTAATAAAGACTAACATTGGGGGTTATGTTCAATTATAATGTTGCTATCATCACCAATGCATGTATAATCTTTACTTACTGTATATATTATATAACATATATACACAGTATATATATTTCAAATAAGTAACCTATGGGAAAAAAAGCCTTGGCCACGTGACTCACCTTACCCTGTAGATTTTTTACAATGCTTCTCAGTTCCTAAAATATACTGTTTATGAAGGAATTACATGAATTGCACACCATAATTGAGTGCTATCAAACCATGATATCCCTGTGAAATGTTTTTCCTGGTTGGAAGTATTCTCTTTATGGGCCTTTATGCTATGCATGGCAAACCTGGGCTAATTACGTTCAAATGGTATGTGCCTTTGTTCCTAGCTGTCCCTAGTTAATTAGATATTTGTTCAGACATCAGTACCTGCAGTACAAAGCCAGTGCTACGTGCTTCACCCCAAACCCCAGGCAGGAAATATCCAACTATGTATTTTTTCTTAAAGAGTAGTTTATTATCAAATTAACATTTAGTAGGATGTGCAGTGATATTCGGATACAATTTGTAGGACATTTTTGTTTGGATTTAGTGCTTACTCTAGTGCTTTGATGTGTGTATGGTTGGATGAAGTTATAACGGATAAGTGTTCATGAGATGATTGTGATCATTGTAAGACTAAAAAACATAATTTGTTTTTTTTCTGTCTGGCAGGATGTAACATCAGCCTCTGCACAGTTGACCAGGAGACTTGTGAGCTTGGATATGACCTTGTAACAGAGATAATTGATGGAAAATGCTGCCCTGTACAAAGATGTGGTATGTATTTTCCCTTTATAATATGTAAATGCTTCTAAAAGATCCTTATTTAGCAAGATAATGGACTGTTGGTTTATTTATTTACTTATTTATTTCCTTTTTCAGTGCCCAAAACCGTCTGTGTATATAACAACACTGAGTACCAGGTAGGTCACATCTTGTGCCTCTTCTTGTACAATGAACAAGATCAAAGTTATCTGTGTTTGTTTAAGACTATGGAAATAATTGAGTGCTTCAGCATTGTCTTATAAAATATTGTTATTTGTCTTATTTTCTCTTAGCCGGGAAGTATAATTTCTGAACCGACCAAATGTCAAACATGTATGTGCAACGTAGACATGGACCAGACGTCCCCAGGCCCACACAATGTTACCTGCGCTTCTCTTCTATGTGCTTTACACTGTGCAGAGGTAAGTAGTTATTTATAAAGTATAGCAACAAGGAATGTGAAACCTTCTTTACATGAAGCAACACATTAAGATTGCCAGGAACTCAAACAGTTTGTCTTTTTCAGGGCTATGAATATAAGAATGTCCCAGGCCAGTGCTGTGGAAAGTGTGTCCAAACTCATTGTATAATGCAACTACCTGATAACTCTACAGAACTGCTGAAGGTAAGCAGTGCTTTCCTGAACTATATGAACACATACCTTTTTTGCCCTGTTAAAAGTCCTAGGTGCCTGCAAAAAAATGCTCTTCTCTAACATAATGTACAATTGGGCCTTGAAATGAAAAGCAGAAATAAATTATCATTGTAAACCCTATATAAGGGTATGAATCAGTTGTACACAATTATTATACACAACGAAAATCGGTTTATTATCACATTAACAATAAAGTGATAACATACTAAATACAGGTATAGAATGTTTGGGAGCTGGGGTTTTCCAGATAAGGGTTTTTTCTGTATTGTGGATACCTTGTCTACTAAAATATAATTTAAACATGAACTAAACCCACTAGGATTGTTTTGCCTCCAATAAAGATTAATTATATGTTAGAAAGGAGTAAGTACAAAGTATAGCTTTATTATTAAAGAAAAAACATGTGAATTTTTGATTAAAATGGAGTCTATGGAAGACGGCCTTCCCATAATTCAGAGCTTTCTGGATAATGGATCCCATACCTTTATAATAAATGCATTTAGCATTAACAGGCCTATATTAAATATTTGCAGTCTAATAATAATTATAATAAGTATAAGTATAATATAGACAGGTGTAAAATCATCAGGGAATACGAAATACGGGAAAATCCTTGTAATCAGATACTAGGATGTTAAGTGAATCAATTTTTCTTTTTGTCCAATGCAGTTAGTTATTTTCCCAGTGCCAATGTATGTTTGTAAGTGGGTGGGCAAATGTATTGGTGGGTATCTGTGGGTTATGTAAGAATGTAATATCTAAGTTTCTTAACCTGGTAGCATAACAATATAAAGGAGAAACAAGTACAAAAAACGTTGATTGAAAAAGGATATTAATGCATGGTTTTCTGTTCTTCCTCAGCCTGGAGAGAAAATGTCTCATCCTGGAGACAACTGCACTAACTATGAATGTGTAATGACCAAAGGCAACTTGATGCCCTTGGCTTCTAAAATATCCTGTCCAAAAATCAACATTGATGACTGCCAGTCGGTATGTATAGTTCTTTTTAATATGATATCAGTGTTTTGATAAATGTATGGCTACACACAGAAGTACATCTTGAAGTGTGCATTACAATGCCAGTATGATTCAAACCTTGTGCATTTCTTAGTGGTTGTGTCCAGATGTTGCTGGGCTTCTCCTACCTAGGCAGGTGTAGGGCAGCAAATTCCATGTCCTCCTTTTGCCTTGTTGGTAGGTTATTATAGGAGGTCTATGGAAGTTTATATACTGTATATAACGCTTATAACCAGCTGAAGAAACAATTGCCGTTTAGGCAAAGTTAGAATTAGAAGTTAAGCCAGTAAAGCGATCGTAAAAGCTTTTGCCAATAAAGTAATTAGTAATTAAATATCTATCCTGCCCTTAACACTTAAAGAAGACAATTCTAGAAGGCGAATAAGAAATAATGTTAGTGTTGCTTTTTATTTGCCATTTTATGGCTTTCACATCTATTTTCTTTTCCTTTTTTTAGGGTACAATTAAAACAGACGCCAGCGGCTGTTGTCTAACCTGTAAGTATTTATACCAAAAACCTCAGTACTTTTATGGGTTTGACAGAAACAAGAGATTCTCTGCACTCACTCATTATCAATATATATAGGACATTAAGACATTCTGTGCATTAAGCTACCAAGCAATGTCCTCCCCTTTAAGCAAAACAGGGATTGTTTGTTCATATATTGCAATATATTCAAGCTGGCCAACTACATCAAAGTCAACCCCCAGTTTGGCCAGTCCTACACTCACTTTCATCTGATTCATTAAGAGTTCTACTGGTTCATTATAAATTTTACAAAGGGACAAAGTTACTTGCTTTCAAGGTTAAAACCCAAAAAATGGTTGCCCTTCTATTGGCTCATTGAGATCACCTGACTGTAGCTGGGAAGGGTGGGAGCTACAACATGGAGCTGACCACTGCTCCTGTTTACTTTTATGGGGTTTCTTGAATTAACATCTTATTAAAAATAGAAATAGTGGTAACAGATGAATGTATTTATTTTTTAAGGTATCCAGAAGCCAAATAATTGCCAGATAAAAGAGACAAAGAATATTATTCTTGAGGATGGATGCACATCCATCTCCCCTGTTGTGATGTCCTACTGCCAAGGAGGCTGTGACAGTTATTCAATGTAAGTGGTGCTAAACCTAATAACCCCTTAAGACTGTCTGCTTTCATTTTATAACTTGGCATTTATTAAATCAATTCTATATCCTTTTTCCAGGTATTCTCAGAAAACGCGAACCATGCAGAAAACCTGTACTTGCTGTCAAGAGAGTGAAACAGAAAATGTCACAATCACTTTAAAATGCCCAACTGGTGAGCTAAAACAATATTCATACATTAATGCCAAGAGCTGCGGTTGCCATAAAACACGCTGCATGGAGAATCATTCACAGGATCACAAAAGTGATGAGAATTCAGAAGAGGACAATGCATTAGAATCAAAAGAAAGTGAAGAAAATAACAAAGGCAAAAATAAAAAGTATGTTACTGGAAAGTCAGATAAGATGGAATCGAAAGAAAGCACAAGTGGAAAAGATAACACCAACAAAAATAAAAAGTATGTTCCTGGAAAGTTAGATAGGATGGAATCGAAAGAAAGCACAAGTGGAGAAAATGAGGCCGACAAAAACAAAATTCATGTTAATAGAAAACCAAATAACTCAAATTCAACAGAGCATAGTTTAGAATCAGAGTCAAATGAAAATAGCAAAGATATGAGTGATAAAGGAAAACCAATAATCAAAGATGTTAACATTAAGCCTACAAAGATGTCCATACCAATATCCATTGCCTTAGGTATGAATATTAAAAATGATGCCAACAAAAACAAAATCAATGTTACTGGAAAGCCAGATAGCATGGAATCGAAAGAAAGCGCAAGTGGAGAAAATGGCAAAAGCCATGAAAATAGCAAAGATATGAATGAGAAAGGAATACCAATAATCAAAGATGTTAACATTAAGCCTACAAAGATGTCCATACCAGTATCCATTGCCTTAGGTGTGAATATTAACAAAGTACCACAAACCACACAAAAAACAGTAAATTCTACAAAGATGTCCAAGCCAGAGGCCACGCCCATAGAGATGAAGACTAAAACAGTACCACAAACCACACAGAAAGCTATGAAGACAACCAAAGATACAAATCACGATGGAAAGAAAACACAAAAACCTTGAAGATAAATATTAAGAAATGATAATAGCGCAAACACGCATTTCCAATCAGTTCTAAATTAATGTCAATTAATGTCTTTTCATTTATGGTGTACTGGGAAAATTCATTTTCATCTTTGTCGTATATTCTATTTAAAACTTTTATCTATTAAATACTAAGCAATGAGCAATGACTGCTTCTGTCATTTAATTCTATACATATGTGTAGGGTGATTGATATATATGTAAACATTTGATGAAATATACACCCAACATCCTAGTGTGCCACAGACGTATGAATGTTAGTCAAGGTAATGTTACCTACTGTAACAGCCCGGTGACAACTCATATTTGCTGGCAAGATAATTTTATATATATACATTGTTTTAAAGGGGACCTGTCACCCAGACATAAAAAGCTTCATAATAAAAGTCCTTCTCAAGTAAAACATGAAACACAAATTCGTTTTTTTTTTTATAACACACCCATACCCATTATAAAGACATTTAAAAATCCCAGCTGTCAATCCTATATTGCTTGCCCCGCCTCTATGCCTTAGGTATAGAGGGGGGGGCAGACAATAATTTTAGCTTTCCGTTCAGCACTACCTAGATTTTAAACATTTTTGAGTTATTTCTTAGGGTGACAGGTCCCCTTTAAGGCCTATCCTATATCAGCAAACAGCATTTTGCAGTGTGCTTTTTCTAGAACATTGCCAGTAACCTTCTGGGGATCATCTATTCTAGCACTTTTCAGGTCTACACCCCATTTTCCACAACTACAGTATTCCTACAACATTGATTTACCCATTTGATCTACAAGCCTAAGGTATTTGATAATTACAGTATCATAAGACATGTAGAAACATTACCACCTTGAAGGCTTACCTGGGTTACATCTATGAAGATTCTCATTCATCCGGGTCATGATATACAGTATCTAGTAGAATTAAGTCTAAAACAACTGGACTTTTCTGAATTTTTCTTGAAAACGTTTCACCACTCATCCGAGTGGCTTCTTCAGTTCAAATGACTGGTAGGGAATTCCCCGGCATTTAAACCCTTGAGGGTAGTACAGTCACAGACATCCAGTCACAATGGTTCCATTGAACTTATTCAGTTAGGTGTTGGCTAAAACCGACAGGTGTAAGAAGGTATGATCCAGTCACAATGGTGCCATGATTCTCATTGATGAAGGTGTTAATCCTTCAAAGTACATGACTGGAAGTGTGAACTGTTGTGAAACCACCGGGGTAAGGATGTCAAAGTGGCATTGTATGTTGATGACAAAGATCAAAAATGATCACAAACAATCCAAGGCACACATACATGTTAGGTCACATCAGCCAATTAATGGACAGAGTTCTGCCTTTTGCTTACACACTACTTCCTGTTACAGTTAGAGCTGCATTATTTCCTGTCAGGTGATCTCTGATTGAGCACACACTAAATGGCGGCTCAAGGGAAAGGATGTAAAAGGGCAATATTTACTGATATATATATATTCCAGTTTGGAAAGATTCTTTAATGGGTCACAACATAATATAAACTATCTGCTGGTAAAGTATTCATTCTGGGGGTATAGTTTTCCTTTAAGCAGGTGGCAGGTATGTTATCTTGGGGGTGCTTAGCACTTTAGGTTGCCCTATAAAGGCCATTATAAAGGTATGTAGTTCACTAGAATATGCACACAAGCTACATTATTCTTGATACGTGTAGCAGCTTTAGCACTATGTAATGACCGATATAATGTCTGTAGGAGTCGGATAACTTCAAGACATTTTACAGCTTTATGACTGTTTACTCACAATAATTTAGGCTTAAAATGTTCACGTAGCATCTTATTTTATAAGTATTTATACTGCTTTTCATCTGAACTTTCCTTACAACAGGCTGTCAAAACATAGCAAGAAACTTTGATCAAAAGTTATGACAATATGCAGTAAGCTTGTTTTTGTGTAATGATGCAAGGTCAGCCAGGGAAGCACACTCTGTAAGCAGCTCGGCAGTGACCTATCAGTAAATAGACTGCAGTTGGTGTAAATGATAGACAATTTATAGTTCATAACCTACATGTAATCACTTAATCTCAAGGGGTTCTCAAATATTTGGTTTTGGACCAAGTATCCAGTCATAATCTGACCAACACTAAAGGGGAAATGAATTCAAATTCAGCTGCAACTTTTTTGAGATTTATCAAATGGCAATTGTAAAAATATAAAACAAGCACTTGTATAAGTCAGAATTTAGGGTAACTAGACGAAAGCCTTAACCCCTAAAATGTGGATAATGTCAAAAATCCCCTCAGAGGTTGACTGGATACACCTAGTGGAGGAAACTGGGGAATTAAAAGAAATAACTTGCTTACTGCACACAATTTACCCCAGTACTGGGTTATATGGAAACCCTGGCTGGACACTATGCAGAAAAAAAGTAAAAATAGCCTATTAACAAAAGCAGTGATCCCCAACCAGTGGCTCGGGGGCAACATGTTGCTCCCCAACCCCTTGAATACTCTCAGTGCCCCCAAACCAGGTAGTTATTTCTGAATTCCTGACTTGGTGGCAAGTTTTGGTTGAATAAAAACAAGATTTACTACCAAATAAAGCCCCTGTAAGCTGATAGTGTGCATAGAGGCTGCCTAATAGCCAATCACAGCCCTTATTTGGCTCCTCCATGAACTTTGATGCTTGTGTTGCTCTCCAAGGCTTTTTACATTTGACTGTGGTTCACGAATAAGAAAGGTTGGGGATCTCTGAACTAAAGGATACTGCTAAATAAATCTTCTTATTGCAATTAACCTTACAATTTATATACAGTATTGACTTGTTGTTAAACCCAGTCTGACTGGCCCAGGACCAACGGTTATGTTTTAGTTGGTATGTGCCTTCTTGGAGAACCCTTACATTCAAGCTAAGAATGGAAGGGTTGTTTCCAGATATGGCTTCTCCAAAACCTGCATAGCCCTGCATTTGGGGAGGTTCTAAAAGGCCCAGGTAAGCTGAATGAAGCTTAAGTGATATGGTTGGGAAAATGGAGGAAGGGGCCCCTAAGTTGGGGCTAAAATGAGACTTTTGCAGGCCGATTAGTTCCTCTTTAAAGGTAAATAATATTTTACCAAAAGAAATTTGTTAATTTGGGTGCTAGAGTCACTGACACAAACAGCCGCATATTGTATGCTTTCTTTGAAGAGAGTTAAAAATAAAGAGGGAGACTATTCTGAGCCCATAAACAATATAAAATGAAGGTCAGCTGTAAAGTTGATAAGATTACTAAGATTACTTTCATCTGCACGTTGCTAAAAGGTAAAGGTAAAGCTCCCGTTTAGCAAACACAGAAATTTACATTCCATGAAGCTTGTTTGTGTCATTGGCAAGAATAACATTGCAAGAACTATGAGGATAGGATCACTTAATTCCCGTCTTTTTAGGGGGTTTCACCTGTATACAGTATCAGCTTATACATCATCATCAATCTTGGGGGGGGGGTGTCCTGTTATAATGGTTAATGCAATAGAGTAAAACAATTTACTTTTTTTTACTGAAATTGTGACTGCTATCTGAAATATATTTGTCACCCATATGTTTGGGTGGAATGTCACATGATATGGGTGGCTTGTGACCCATCTGTTAAAATGTTGAGATGTATACATTTGGTTTAGTAGTTAGATGATTGCTCAAAACACAAATCATAAAAATAACTCCCTTTGGGTGCTACCTTCACACATTTGGTGAGGTCCCTTACTACACTGGGCCCCTTGTAGACTACCAGTAAAAGGGTTCACCCCTGTACTCACAGTACTTGACTATTCCTTTAGGACATTGCTCAGCCTGTTAATGAGTAAAATAGGTGGGAGAACAGGTCAAGGGTCTGAATAATTTTGCAAATCATTATAGAAACACTATAGAAATACTACAAAAGTATGTAGACACTCCTTATAAATAGTGGTGAGTGAATCTGTCACGCAAAACAGCGATAAATCCACGAAACGCATTTGTTGTGTGACTTTTTTTGTTGCTGCCACACCCATTTTGCCCGCACCCATTTTCATAACCATGACCATTTTGACGCGCCCATATCTATTTTGACTCGAACACGCCCAATTTGACTCAACTGCTCACAATTTGATGCGACCGTGACTTTTTTTGACTCACAGCGATTTTTTGCGGAAACAATTCGCCAATGGTGAAATGCTGAAATTCGCTGCGAATCCATGCCTGGTGAAAAAATTCACTCATCACTATATAAGCCTGCTGACACAAGTGCCACTGCACCATTCATTGCCATTCTTAACAATTCCATGCTCCCTACTTTATGTATCCAGTTTGGGAAATCCTGCATAGAGTGCAGATCACCCAACAGAGCATCTGTGTTATGTACTAAAACACTGATGTGAGCCAGGATTGGCCACCCAACAACAGTGCCCAACCTTTCAAGTAAATGGAATCATGTCCTATACAAAAATTGCCTAGTAGAAACTATTGCCAGAAGTAGAAGCTAAGGCCAACAAAGATAGGACTATCAGCATACAATCAGAAACTCTAAAGCTATAGAGGCAAACCAATGGCAAAAGGGGTGCAGAAATTACATCCATATGTAAGTAGTTTGTAAACTTTGGAAGTAGATAGGGGACCTTGAATCCTACCAGCTCTGCTAGAAATAGAGCGAGTAGAAATACTGACAATTTTTCAGTCATACAGTGAAAGTGCATCAGCATTTCTTCTATTAATGTCTTTATACTGTGATATATCCTGTTTTTTCTTCACAGTTTCCATATGATAAAAAAGTAATTTTGAAGTAACCATCTGGCTTAGCTGGAAGATAAGAATCAGTAGCAAAGTCCAAAGTGGGGACAGTTGGCACTAAACTATGTTTATTCTGAAAAATGTTAGTGGCTAATTATGTTACAAGGTTATTATGGTTATGTTATAGTTTATGATGTTGAAATGATAATAAAAACATTATGCATGCCAAGTATGCCCATTATGTCAATACTGTACAAACATTTCCTAGTCTTGTCTGATAATTATGTAATTATAATTACAGTACATTAAGGCGTCTGAAACCCCTTAACCTTCCATTGCAAAAAAAACCATAAGCCTTACACAGTTACTATGATAAAGCACTGATTAACAAGGATTAACAATGGACATAATGAACCTCCTCTTTATGAAAACAGACCCGTTATATGTAGGTCCTTGTTTAAAATCAACACCTTAATATACCAGGCACAGGGACAAAATAACTAACCTATTAGTATGTCAATTATGAACCTGCTATGGCAGATTAAATCTCCACAGGTCACATTATCCATGATGGCAGTGTTTGAAAATTATTTTTAAATATAAAAAAAATAATTCTTTATATAGAATTTCATATGTTTGAAGCTTGTCTCTTTATGCTTGTATTGTCTTGTCAGGGCTATCTTGCTACCTTACAAGGTTAGAAGCAGAAGTATCCATTATTTGCATAGAAAGGAACATACAGCAAGTGTTAAGTTGGCCATATGGGGCAGATTTAAGATAATGATTCTGTCCCTTCAGACCTAGTCCGAAGGTTACCTCCCTTATCAACCCTAAGGGTGAAGACATGCAGAGCTACTAGTAGCAGCTACTTTTTCACGGTTACTAAGCTCCAGAAAATACCATGCCATAGAAAATACTGAGAATTGCCTCTGCTAAAACACACACAGAGACAATTATCAGTAAATGATCAGCATTGTCTATTTTAGTAACCACAACAAGTAGCTGCTACTAGTAGCTCTGTGTGTCTTCACACTTAATGACCACCTTCCTGACAGATATGTAGATTAATATAGACCAGATATCAATTACACAGGTTTGAGAATCTCATTGAGGAAAGACGATTTTAGAAAGTTGATGCAGACCTCTCTAGGTGGGTCTCTTATGATCCATTGATTGGACCAGAAGCCAAATGCCTTCAATTTCAGACCAAATTATTATTATTATTATTATTATTATTATTAATAACATTTATTTATAAAGCGCCAACATATTCCGCAGCGCTGTACAATAAGTGGGTTTCATACATTGGACATACAGAGTAACATATAAAGCAATCAATAACCGATACAAGAGGTGAAGAGGGCCCTGCCCAAAAGAGCTTACAATCTACAAATTCAGCCCAATTTGACCCAGAATGTAGGTGGCCAAATCGAGCAAAGATATACTTAATACACTCAATCTTAATGTGTATGGCCAGCTTTAAAATTACATATTTCAAATGGTATAACAGGGGAATACAATAAAGTAATCAACAGAATAAGCTTCCCAGATGAGCATAGTGGAGGTAGAAAAGCTTCGACTGGCTTAGGCAGGCAAGAGAAAGGAAATTATTATGTGAAGGCAGTATGGGGGAAGAGATACCGAGTGAAAGAGAATGGAAGGGCTCAGATGGAAACTCATCAGTCCGTGGCAGCAGCAGTTGGAGCAGCATCCTACCCTCCCACCCTTGTTTTTTGGAGGCAAGGCTTGGTAATGTCTGGGTTTTCATAGTGGGGGAGATTTGGTGCCGTCACAGCTGAATTGGAGGGGGAATGCTTGTTTGATACCTCGTTGGGTAAGGGTCCTGGGAGGTAAGGGTTTGCGTGAGGCTCACTTTGCTTCTACTTGCCCATCCAAGGGCAGCAGCATTCGGATGGCTGGCATGGTAGGTTTACTCAGAGGAGTCCGATAGGCATGCATTCCAGTTGAAGTAAAATGTGTAATTTAAAGTTATGTTATGATAGGGTTCTTGGCGTCTTTTTTATGTATTTATCAGGTGCATGTGAGGTCCAGGTATGGTAAGTAAGATTGTGGCCTTCACACACTGTCAATATAGATACAGGTATAATACCAACAGTTTCCCTTTGTGAAAACAAAGCATTCATTTTCTATAAGTTTATGCAAAAACACAACATTATTTAGCAGCCCATTTTCTGGTGCATTAATCATTTTTGTGGGAAAAAAGAACTTCACTTAACTGTCTATTATCCCCTCCAATGTACTTGTACAGAGTAATCCTGTCCCCTCGCAAGCGCCTCTTTTCCAGAGAAAACAACCCCAACCTCGACAGTCTCACCTCATAGTTTAAATCTTCCATCCCCTTTACCAGTTTAGTTGCAGTCTCTGCACTCCCTCCAGCTCATGAAAATGTAAAAACATTGGTTCCCAAAAATTAAAATGCTTTAAGCTATCTGCAGAAATAAATAATAAAGCCCAGTGACCTGTAGGAAAGGAGGGAAGCAGGGTATGATGATGCTAGTGGGGTTGCCCCCTTCCCTGGGTTGGTGATTGGCAGGGGCATCCCTGGGTGAGGGCCTTAGGAGTGGGCCTGGAAGTTACCTAAGCAATTTACTTTGAGCAGGTGGAGGATGAGGAGCTTCCTTCCTACTAATGGGTTTGAAAAGGTGTTTTTGTCAAAGTTGGTGGGTTGGGTGTCTCGACTCCAGGGGCTATGTGGAAGGTGAGTTGGTAACTGTAGGCCCGGGGGGGAGTTGGACAGTTTTAGTTAGAGACTTTGAGAGAAGGCAGGAACCAGGTTTCAGACCTGGTAAGGCATATGGGTGGATATGGGCAATGTTTTAATACTGTTTTGTTGTGAGTCAAGTGGTTCTGTTACAATAAGTAATTCTTGGTTATGTAATAATTTATCTTAAGTATTATTTAATTGTATGGGCACTGAGTCAGTTCTCTAATAGGGGTAAAATGGGGATAGTAGATCTTGACACTCAAGATGGGGCGAAAACAAATTTTAGGAGGTGAAAAACTTAGGGAAGTCTCTTCAGTACTGATGCAGTTCCTTCATTTATTTTATTTTATAAAGGAAGCAAGGGCCTCATTACAGATCCTGGTACAGACTGGAAAATCCTTCTAAGAAATGACTTAGCAACCAATTTTATGCAAGTTATTCAGATAGTATTGAACAAATACACAGCTTCTTCATGTGAGATGAACCCACACATGTAACCGTGGATTTATTGCTCCAAATTATGCTGGGGCCATATTAACTGTAAGGAGTCCAGAATAATTAATAACCAGCCCTGAGTGTTGGAGCTGCAGTACAGGTATGGGACCTACAGTATTATCCAGAATGCTCGGGACCTGGGGTTTTCTGGATAAGGGATCTTTCCGTAATTTGGATCTCCATACCTTAAGTCTGCTAAAAGATTATTTAAACATTAAATAAACCCACTAGGATTGTTTTGCTTCTAATAAGGATTAATTATATCTTAGTTGGGATCAAGTACAAGGTACTGTTTTATTAATACAGAGAAAACATTTTTAAAAATTAGAATTGTTTGCTTATAATGGAGTCTATGGGAGCCTTTCCGTAATTTGGAGCTTTTAGGATAACGGGTTTCTGGATAACGGATCCCATACCTTGCTCGATACAACCCTCAATTATCCAATTGAAACAGACCTGAAAAGGGGCAGCACTTGCACAAAAGTAAACAGTGTTTGGAAGACTTGGAGCATAACAGGGTATGACGAGGGTAAATCTAAGGGCTTTGCCCAGTTTCTCTCAGTTTTTTTCCTTTAGGACTGTTTGGTGGTAATGTCTTAAATCCAGGATTGATTTGTGCCACCTACCAAGGCTCATTTTGAGAGACAGACTAGCGACTGGAATCCTATTATTTTTTTCTCGGTAATAATAAAACAGTAGCTTGTACTTGATAGTAACCAAGCTACATAAATCCATATTGGTAGCAAAACAATCCAATAATTTTTAGAAGACTCAAGATATTGGAGATCTATTGCTGAAAGACCCCTTATTCGAACCCCCCCCCCCCCCCACGCATTCTGGATAGTAAATCCTGTACCTGCACTGTATTATTTTGTTAGAAATTAGAATATCAGAAACAGTTAAGTTTTTCTACAAGAGTCAGCAGCCAGTACATCTGGACTGGAATGCATGGGAGGGGGGATGAAAACTGAAGGTAAAGATAAAGGATCCATAAAGTTTAGATGGAACAACAGTTAAGGCACATGTTACTTCTATCTATGTAACGTGCATACATATATATTGCAATTACATTTTTAAATGTTCTTGAAAAATGTTTAGATGTCTGAAATGGATGGTGCCGTTTAAATAGATTTATGGAAAGAGCAGAGATTAAGTAGTATAACCATTGCTTTTAAGTGTATACAGTCAGTCTGTGTATATTTCATTGTGTGCTTATGCATTACAGAATATTTTCTTTATATAATAAGGTGGTAAAAGTCTCATAGAAGTTTAGTTAAAGCTCACTTTTATTCCAAGGGAATCAGATGCACACAGATAGAGGGAACAGCATATTATAAGAATGACTGGGGCGGAAATAATGAGCTTGGATCTGTTATACACATTGGCCACAAGTGGCTGTTTACTCAGTATATTTATCTGGGCCAGTATGCAAAGCAGAACTTTAACCAGCTATAGTTTATTAAACCACTTTTGCTTCTGGAGCAAATAGCTCAGTATTATCAAAATACAGCGCATTTGGTAAAGTGGGATAGGTGTTGGGAGAGAAGATTGTGTAGTGACTAATATCCATAGTCTCCATGTTAATGTAAATCTGCCTCTTCCCTACAAAAGACTGGGCATAGTATGAAAGTAATTGGGGTGGAGGGATTCCATCCTACTGTGTGAATATAAAATGTGAGTTTATTGTAATAAAATTGTGCTCTTTTGTTATTATCTTTGGTGTGGCCTGCTGAAGCGTCTTGCATAGCTACCTTAAAAACCCACTTTATTGTATATTTGCACTTACCTTTTGTAGGCCAATATCTGTCAATAATAATTGGAAGGAGCCTATCTGAAAATAGGTGAGGTTCTGTGGTCTGGACATATTGGGGCACAATAATGATGTAACTTTTTATCTGGATGTTGCAGAAGGAACAGATGGAGAACCAGACATTTGTTTCATGTCCCACCATGTCACCCTATTTAAATATATCATTAACACCTTTATAAAGTGCTCCATCCATATGTCCGTTCCTTTATTATCTGCTCCCCCACCCCAGACAACTCCATGTACATATGGCTTATTTAATTAAAATGGAAATAGAAAGGATTTTGTCCATCCAGACCTCTACAAAAAGCACATCACAATGGCAGCTTTAAATGACAGGATTCCCATGTCACGGATATGGCTGACTGCATACCAGTGTAGATTACTTTGCTGGCTTGACTTCGGTATTTAACCTTGTGCCCTCCTGTTGTAATATTCCTTTTAAACATTTGTCATGACATTTAATTCTGGTTATTTTGTTAATCATCATTATGCCTAAGCGAGGTAGCAAAGGTTAGAATTCAGGCACATTTGCTGATGGCATCTCATTCTAGTGCCGTGTAAGAAGTACAGGGTTGCACAATTAAAATCGACATTAATTAACACCAAAGATGTCAGCCTACAAACACAACAGAGTAGAAATGAGGGAAAGGGGAAAGGGAAGGAACACTGACTGATTAAAAATAAAAGAGAGGATCTGGTTTAGTGGTAAAGAAACTAAGCTTTGTCTGTAGGTAAGAGATGATAGTTTGTTTGATCAAAATACATTGGATGTCATTTACAGACCCAGCAATAGACTGGGTGTCTATCACTGGGCAGCTGCCCCTGGGGCCCCCACATCCACTCAGGGCCCCTCCCACTCCCACCCCTTGCCAGCACCCCCCCCCCCCCCTTGCCAGCACCCCCCCTCCGCGTGCACCTAGACTGAAGGTGGCCATACACGTAGTTGCATGAAAGATCTTTTCCACTCTCCACTGACGTTTAGGGCTTAATCATCAGATATGGAGTTAGAAACAACAGAAATTCTACCTCCTTCTGCCGACTCAGCCCTTAACGTAGATTTTGCCCGGGCGCCTTCAATAGCGTCCGGTCAAAATCTTTAAACCTGGCCGATTGGCAAGTCGACCGATATCCACAGTCTTTTGCGATATGTCGCCTTGACGAGCCGCCATACACGCACCGAATATCGTACGAAACGAGGTTTTGTACGATATCATCGCTGCGTGTATGGCCAGCTTTACTTCAACATGACTGGGGGAGGGAAGGCGTGAAGCAATAGTACTTACAGGTAGGGATTGGGCTTTGATCCCACAAGGGTCAGCGCCCAACAGGTTTTTTCCTGGTGTTCCACCATCCCAGCCTGACCCTATAGAGACACCTTAGATGCAAGTCCAAGAGTGTTTTCAGTGTCACTTTACCAATGAAACCCAAACCATAACAAGCAGCAGGGTAATAATGTGACAGTGACTGGGTTACCTGCAAGACTATTAAATGCACTTTCTGTATCAATTCACTTGTAAACAATAGGTGAGACTGTACAACTATTGTCTGAACATCTTGAAAATATGTAGCAATAGGAACCATAAAAATGTAAAATCAGGTTGCATGTAATTTAAAAATGATTTGTTTGAAGTCATTGAAACTCCTTTATCAATAACGTTTTCTTTTTTTATATTTACATTTTTTACATTTTTGTTATGGTCCAACACTGGTAGCCAGGCAGAGGTCTAAATGACAGATTGCATGATTGCACCCTAATGCAAGATTTGCACCTACCACTCCTCCCCCCAATCTCCCTATACCCCCTATATACTGACACGGTGCATACCTATAGGTATGGGATCTGTTATCCATAATGCTCGGGACCTGGGGTCTTCTGGATAAGGGATCTTTCCGTAGTGTGGATCTCCATGCTTTAAGTTTACTACAAAATCAATTAAACATTAAATAAACTCAAAAGCATTAATTATATCTTAGTTGGGATCAAGTACAAGGTACCGTTTTATTATTATAGAGAATGAGGAAATATTTTCTAAAAATTAGAATCATTTGTTTCAAATGGAATCTATGGGAGATGGCCTTTCCGTAATTTGGAACTTTCTGGATAACGGGTTTCCGGATAATGAATCCTATACCTGTATATGTAAATGCATTTGTAAATATAATTCCAGTTGAAAGCAGTACAGGTATGGATTCCCGTTATCCAGAAAGTTCCGAATTACGGAAAGGCCATCTCCCATAGACTCCATTATAAACAAATAATTCAGATTTCCCTTTTCTCTGTAATAATAAAACAGTACCTGTACTTGATCCCAACTAAGATATAATTACCCCTTATTGGGGCAGAACAGCCCTATTGGGTTTATTTAATGGTTAAATGATTCCCTTTTCTCTGTAATAATAAAACAGTACCTGTACTTGATCCCAACTAAGATATAATTACCCCTTATTGGGGGCAGAACAGCCCTATTGGGTTTATTTAATGGTTAAATGATTCCCTTTTCTCTGTAATAATAAAAGAGTACCTGTACTTGATCCCAACTAAGATATAATTACCCCTTATTGGGGGCAGAACAGCCCTATTGGGTTTATTTAATGGTTAAGTGATTCCCTTTTCTCTGTAATAATAAAACAGTACCTGTACTTGATCCCAACTAAGATATAAATAAACCTTATTGGAGGCAAAAGAAGCCTATTGGGTTTATTCAATATTTAAATGATTTTTAGCAGACTTAAGTTATGGAGATCCAAATAACGGAAAGATCCCTTATCCAGAAAACCCCAGGTCCCGAGCATTCTGGATAACAGGTCCCATACCTGTACTTGTTTACCTGTAACTATTAGGTTTGCCACCTCACCCCTTTAATATTGGCCACATATTGAATCCACAACCTGCATGGATATTTAAGAATTTATTTAGATGTTTGCTGCAGGCTGAACTGAGTTATGTGCAGCCATGTATCATGCATCTAAATGAACTGCCATGCAGCATGTGAATTCATAATGTGAACAGTATTATCGTTAGTAATATATGACTATATTCCTGAAATAATATCTTAAAACATTCTTGTATTTTATTCCTTAATGTGTTATAGTTTGGAATAAACATGTTGCATTTGTATATAAGTATTGTATTTGTTTAAGCATTCAGTGAAAAAAACATAGAGAGAGGTCAATTAGTTTTTTTTTTTTTAATAAAAATAGCATATTCACTCCTATTTTGCAGGCATGTGTTTTCCGAACAAGTTTGTCTCAGTTATTTATTGAGTGGCCGTGTTGATCATTACCTCATTAGTTATCTGCATCAAAGTGCCTAATAAAATCATTAACTGCTCAGAAACTATAATAAAGAGCATTGCCAGTTGTTTGATCCAAACAGCATAAACTACACACATATTTAAGTATTAAATGCATAAAGGCAGATCTGGTTTAAGGGGGCCTGCCCTGGGATCCACCTATACAAGAATCATGCAAAGTAGCACAAGTGTGTTTAAGAGACAGAAATCCTAACAATGAACCACTAATTACTAATACTATACTACTATAGCAGGTATAGTAAGGAGAGATGGTGCCTATAGTAGCAGTGGGGGGAAAATAGCCTCTGGGAAGGGACTGGGGCTGTGGGATAGCAGGTATAGTAGGGAGAGATGGTGCCTATAGTAGCAGTGGGATAATAGCCTCTGGGAAGGGACTGTGGCTGTGGGATAGCAGGTATAGTAGGAAGAGATGGTGCCTATAGTAGCAGTGGGATAATAGCCTCTGGGAAGGGACTGGGGCTGTGGGATAGCAGGTATAGTAAGGAGAGATGGTGCCTATAGTAGCAGTGGGGGATAATAGCCTCTGGGAAGGGACTGGGGCTGTGGGATAGCAGGTATAGTAGGGAGAGATGGTGCCTATAGTAGCAGTGGGGGGATAATAGCCTCTGGGAAGGGACTGGGGCTGTGGGACAGCAGGTATAGTAGGAAGAGATGGTGCCTATAGTAGCAGTGGGATAATAGCCTCTGGGAAGGGACTGGGGCTGTGGGATAGCAGGTATAGTAGGGAGAGATGGTGCCTATAGTAGTAGTGGGATAATAGCCTCTGGGAAGTGACTGGGGCTGTGGGATAGCAGGTATAGTAGGGAGAGATGGTGCCTATAGTAGCAGTGGGATAATAGCTTCTGGGAAGGGACTGGGGCTGTGGGATAGCAGGTATAGTAGGGAGAGATGGTGCTTATAGTAGCAGTGGGGGGATAATAGCCTCTGGGAAGGGACTGGGGCTGTGGGATAGCAGGTATAGTAGGGAGAGATGGTGCCTATAGTAGCAGTGGGATAATAGCTTCTGGGAAGGGACTGGGGCTGTGGGATAGCAGGTATAGTAGGGAGAGAATTTTATTAAAATATATTAAACAAATACAATTAAACAATAATTACATTTCAATCAAGCAAAAAAACAAAAAACAAACATATAAATCAATATCGCATCAAAGCATCTTATTTTTTACAGATCGTTATAAAACACATATCAAGAGGCATCTTTATGTTTCTTTTTTTGAAAATTGTCCAAACATTTCCCAGCAGACCGTTTAACCTGTACCCGCACACCTGCCCCCTGACTCTCCATCACATCTTGCTCCCCCAACTCCCCTTCCTCCAGTGACTCCTTTTCTGCCCCCTGAGACTGAAAAGCCCCTTCCCTTTTGCTCTTCTTCCTGCTGGAGATGATATCAGATGAGAGACTTTTCCTTTTCTCCCTCTCCTCCTCCTCCTCCTCCTCCTCCTCCATTCTCTCCAGCTCTACCTGTTCCTCTGCTAAATCCCCCCATGACTTCCCTCCTGGCAAAACAAACCTATTTTCAGTTGGGAGGGTAATTACACCCGGGCACTGAGCCTCCTTAGCTTTATTAGATTTGCTGCCCACCACTATCCAACCATCCCCTCCACCTCCCTCCTCTTGGGCTGCCTGTACCTTTGCCTGTTTGTTCTCTCTCTCCTTCCCTCTCATCTCTGTTGGGCGCCCCCTGTCTGTCTCTTTTGCCCCACCTGCCCACTCCTCCCCCCTTCCCTCAGTCTGGGGCAAGTTCTCCCCTGGCATTGGGGTACTCATTACTTTTTCCAGATTGGGACAAGCCTTCCTAATGTTGCGCCAGGCGTCGGGGCAGGCCCTATAAGCATGGCCGGATTGCATACACAGGTTACACTTTATGGCCTTTACACACTCCTTGCTTGGGTGCCCAGTCTCCCCACACAAAGCGCATTTCTGTATGTTACACTTTACAGCATAATGCCTGTTGGACCCACATTTATAGCATAGCCTGGGCTGGCCCACATAGAAACAGACACCCCTTGCTTTCCCAATGAAAAAGGAATTTGGGAGATGTTTCTGAACATTCTGATCCACATGCAGTTTCACTTGGACTTTATACCCCCCTACCCAGAATCCCTCCTCATCAAACACCGGCTCCAGGGGGGATAGGACAGTGCACTGGCGCCGGAGCCATATGAGGATGTCCTGCTCATGCACTGTCTCTCTCTTCATGATAATGGTGACCAGTTTGGTTTCGGGTTTGGACACAGGTATTACCCTAAACCCCTCCCACTCCTTGGCCTCCTTACTCAGATGGTACCGCCTCCAGAACTCCTCTAACCCTTGGGATAACTTATAGCTTAAATCAAACTCAGTGTCTGTGACACTCAGCAAGGCATAAACGTCCTGTGGGGTAAAACCCAGCAACTGCTTAATAATGTTTCTGCCCACAAACCTGCGCCCCGGGAAATCCTCCCTCTCTTTCTCCCACTTAATTTTCACAACATTCTTCCTCTTATCAAACTCATCATCAAACTCCTCATCCTGCTCACGTGCAAAGAATCTCCTTCCCTCCCAAACACTGCCCCCCGCAGCCCCAGCAACACTCTCAGTCCCCCCATGCACATTGCTTTCCCCAGCAGAATAAACAACATTTTTTCCTTCCCCTCCCCCCTCACTCACACACGTTGCATTACCTGCAATCACCTGCACCTCAGCTGCACCACTCTCAGCCGCTTGCACCTCAGTTGCCCCACCCCCCTCACTCACACACATTGCATTACCTGCAATCACCTGCACCTCAGCCCTCACCCCACTCACGGCAGCTGCACACACACCATCAGTATTGGAAAGACCGTTACTATGCACAGTATCAGTAGCAACGCTACATTCTGCAACAGTTTTTGAAACCTCAGTCTCTTTGAGCAGTTCAGCGACTTTAAGCAGTCTCTCAGTAGTCACATTGCCTTCTTTCATCTGCTCAAACCTCTGCTTGTTGCCATACAGCTCCCTCCATGGCTCTATAACAGCCAGAATGTCTTTAATGTAGATCTCAGTCTCTTCCAGCTCCTTATTGAGGAAAGTCACCTCTCTGATAAATCGAGCTCTCCTCTCTCCTTTCAGCGAATCCTCACTCTTTATCAGTCTGTCAATGTCTCTGTTTAACTTACTTTGTTTTTCCTCCAAACACCGCAGCTCTTTCAAAGCATTAATAATGGTGTCATACTGTATAACAGTCTCAGTACCTTTGTGCCCTTCCCCAGCCTTCCCCAGGGGGCCGGCAGCCATTACCTGCTCACTGTCCAGGGCCACACGGTTTCCATGCACCTCACAGGCAGCAGCCATTTCCTGGTCACTCAGAGCGCTCTCTGCAACCTCCAGGGCCACACGGCTTCCATGTTCCCCATTGGCAGCAGCCATCTCCTGGTTGGTCAGAACACTTTCTGCAACCACCATTGCCATATGGCTTCCATGCCCCTCACTGCCAGCAGCCATTTTGCAGCCATTAGACTCTCCTCTCACCTCCTGGTCCGCCTCTGCTGTAGCTCCGCAGCTCCCTGCAGTTACTCCAACACCGGCGCCCAGGTCCTCAGAGTCACTCTCCATGCCGCTTTGGGAACAGCTTTTGCTTTTCTTTTCCTTTCCTTTATCAGAGCAGGAAACATTGCCCTCTGCAATGCGCTCCACTGTCACCATGATGTTGGACTCAGTGGCCTTCCTGCTGCTTCTCAAACGGGTCTCAACTACCCGGCTAAATGGTTTCGCCTTCTTCCCCATTGAGTAGGGAAAAACAGTAAAAAACAGAGAAAAAGTACCCACAAAACTAACCCCCAGACCCAGCCGGGCCTGGGAGAAAGTCACAACTCCACAGAGCACTCAGAGCACCTCCACTCAGTAGCAACAGCAATGAGCAAATGGCCTCTGGGAAGGGGGTGTGGCTGTGGGATAGCAGGTATAGTAGGGAGAGATGGTGCCTATAGTAGCAGTGGGATAATAGCCTCTGGGAAGGGACTGTGGCTGTGGGATAGCAGGTATAGTAGGGAGAGATGGTGCCTATAGTAGCAGTGGGATAATAGCCTCTGGGAAGGGACTGTGGCTGTGGGATAGCAGGTATAGTAGGGAGAGATGGTGCCCATAGTAGCAGTGGGGGGATAATAGCCTCTGGGAAGGGACTGGGGCTGTGGGATAGCAGGTATAGTAGGGAGAGATGGTGCCTATAGTAGCAGTGGGGGGGATAATAGCCTCTGGGAAGGGACTGGGGCTGTGGGATAGCAGGTATAGTAGGGAGAGATGGTGCCTATAGTAGCAGTGGGGGGATAATAGCCTCTGGGAAGGGACTGGGGCTGTGGGATAGCAGGTATAGTAGGGAGAGATGGTGCCTATAGTAGCAGTGGGGGGATAATAGCCTCTGGGAAGGGACTGGGGCTGGGGGATAGCAAGTATAGTAGGGAGAGATGGTGCCTATAGTAGCAGTGGTGACTGGGGGTCTGTGGTTTACCAAGTATAGTAGAGAGAGTGCGGTAGCTTTGGGGATATTAGCTTTTAGGAAGCCATATTACTTGTACAGAACACACCTTGTTCCTGTTTTCTTTGCACACACCACTGTCAGGTACAAATGTTTTCCCATCTGGTATGGGGTGCAGCTGACTGTGAGTTGTCCACGTGTAAAAGGTGGAACTTGCTGCATAGATGAGTATGAAAATGTACAAATATTACAAAAAAAGGTGCACTAACAAGGGGCTACTTTAACATTCATGTGGATAAATGCCTTGGAATGTAACAATACTGTGCTAAAAGAGAAAATCAGTGCAATAATGAAGTTAAGGAAGAAGGGTGGGATAACAGACCTAAGATCATAGATACATTCACAAGGCATTGTGGTGCTGTGGGTAGAAAATACTGAAATATTTTTTGATGTATCTGTTTGCCTTTCAGAACCTTTATGTTTTTTTATTGTTATTTTATCATTATATTATTACTGTTATAGTTATTTTTTCTTTTATCAGTCACCTCTACTCACTCGCTCAATCACTCTGAGACTAGGCATAAGGTTATCGGAAAGGCCTGATACAGCTAATTTTATCAGCATACGCAATTGACTGATATATCACTGTTCAGACTAAAGGTGTCCATACACTGTCTGACCTTCCGCTGTATGCAATAGTTCAGCCTGCACACCCAACAAACACATAAATAGCATATGATTGGTCATAAATGTGCCTAGGTACCTTGCTTCCATTGTTCTGTTGGACTGATAAGCTTATTAATTTCCTCATTCACTGATGAACCCACCAACATGGTCCAGTGGCAGATTGAGTTCCCTAAAGGAGAGATCATCTGGGATCTAATGGGATCACAGCATGGTCTATCAAAAAGCACACTGTCCGGGCATTCCCACAGGGTTGGGTAGTATGGTTAAAACCGGCCAAACAGTCTGACCATATTTGGGCGTGAGTGTCCATCTTAAGAAAATGGTAGGTATTATTTTATACTAATAAGATCACTAATGAGATTTGCCCAAAATACTTAAAAACTGAAGAAGATACTACAGATCTAGAACTGTTACCCAGAATGCTTGGGCCCTGGAGTTTTCCAGATAAGTTGTCTTTCCATAATTTGGATACTCATACCTTAAGTCTGCTAAAAAAAATAATTCATACAATATTTAAACCCAAGAGGTTTGTTTTGCCTCCAGCGTGGATTAATTATATCTTAGTTGGGATCAAGTACAGGTACTGTTTTATTATTACAGAGAAAAGGGAATCATTTAACCATTAAATAAACCCAATAGGGCTGTTCTGCCCCAATAAGGGGTAATTATATCTTAGTTGGGATCAAGTACAGGTACTGTTTTATTATTACAGAGAAAAGGGAATCATTTAACCATTAAAGAAACCCAATAGGGCTGTTCTGCCCCCAATAAGGGGTAATTATATCTTAGTTGGGATCAAGTACAGGTACTGTTTTATTATTACAGAGAAAAGGGAATCATTTAACCATTAAATAAACCCAATAGGACTGTTCTGCCCCCAATAAGGGGTAATTATATCTTAGTTGGGATCAAGTACAGGTACTGTTTTATTATTACAGAGAAAAGGGAATCATTTAACCATTAAATAAACTCAATAGGGCTGTTCTGCCCCCAATAAGGGGTAATTATATCTTAGTTGGGATCAAGTACAGGTACTGTTTTATTATTACAGAGAAAAGGGAATCATTTAACCATTAAATAAACCCAATAGGGCTGTTCTGCCCCCAATAAGGGGTAATTATATCTTAGTTGGGATCAAGTACAGGTACTGTTTTATTATTACAGAGAAAAGGTAATCATTTAACCATTAAATAAACCCAATAGGACTGTTCTGCCCCCAATAAGGGGTAATTATATCTTAGTTGGGATCAAGTACAGGTACTGTTTTATTATTACAGAGAAAAGGGAATAATTTAACCATTAAATAGACCCAATAGGGCTGTTCTGCCCCCAATAAGGGGTAATTATATCTTAGTTGGGATCAAGTACAGGTACTGTTTTATTATTACAGAGAAAAGGGAATCATTTAACCATTAAATAAACCCAATAGGGCTGTTCTGCCCCCAATAAGGGGTAATTATATCTTAGTTGGGATCAAGTACAGGTACTGTTTTATTATTACAGAGAAAAGGGAATCATTTCTAGACATGAAGTCTATAGGAGATAGACTTTCTGTAGTTTGGAGCTTTTTGTATAAAAGGTTTCAAACAGAAAATAAGTATTAGTGAAGGCAACCAGCAGCGGATTAACATATTCCTATTAGCAGAATGTAGAATGTTCATTTACCCAATACAGGAAAATCTAAACATTTACTAAACGTGGTCGCTGCCCCCAACCTGCTGCACCAATTTCAGATCTCAGTATTTTAGATTTAGAAGTGCTGAGTTACAAGCGTTATAATGGTTAACCCAACACAGACTAAAACTTTATAAAAGGACAGCTGAATTTTGTGCCAGGGGTAATTCCAATTAGCCATTGCTTACCCCCTTTTGTAAGGAGTGTGCTGCATTCATTTTTTAAAGAGTTTATGTGAGAGAACATCAGGGTTGCTCAGAATGACCAAGTTTGAGATTCCTACAATTAAGACATTTGCATCTTGGGACTATGTCGTTTTTGCTGCACTTTTTCTGGTATCAGCCGGAATTGGTGTGTTCTTTGCAATCAAGGAGCGAAAGAAGACTTCTTCAGCTGACTTTCTGGTCGGGGGCAAGCAAATGACATGTGGTCCCGTAGCCCTGTCCCTAACTGCCAGTTTTATGTCTGCGGTGACTGTGTTAGGAGCACCCGCAGAGGTGTATCGATTCGGTGCCTCATTTGGTATCTTCTTCATCTCCTATGCCTTCGTTGTCATTTTTAGTGCAGAACTCTTTGTTCCAGTCTTCTATAGGTCTGGAATCACCAGTACGTATGAGGTAAGATGAACTGTGAATGTTACTCACAGTGTCTCATACAATCTTTATTATTCTTTGAGCGATGGTGGTTAAATTGAGGTACAAATTGTCTAACATCATTCTGTAATTTGTTACGTTGTACTAAAGTGCTTGCTGGACTTTTTTTAGTTCAAGCTTCCCATGCAGGTCCAACTGTTCCTCAGGGCCCTCCTTAGCTCGTAACAAGGTTACAGATACAGGAAAATATTGGGAAAGTCACTGGGCTTTCAGTTGTATAGGTATAGGAGCTGTTATCCAGAATGCTCGGGACCAAGGGTATTCCGGATAAGGGGTCTTTCCGTAATTTGGCTCTCTAAACCTTGTCTACTAAAAAATCAATAAAACATTAATTAAACACAATAGGATTTTTTTGCATCTAATTAGGATTAATTATATCTTAGTTGGGATCAAGTACAGGTACTGTTTTATTATTACAGAGAAAAGGGAATCATTTAACCATTAAATAAACCCAATAGGGCTGTTCTGCCCCCAATAAGGGGTAATTATATCTTAGTTGGGATCAAGTACAGGTACTGTTTTATTATTACAGAGAAAAGGGAATCATTTAACCATGAAATAAACCCAATAGGGCTGTTCTGCCCCCAATAAGGGGTAATTATATCTTAGTTGGGATCAAGTACAGGTACTGTTTTATTATTACAGAGAAAAGGGAATCATTTAACCATTAAATAAACCCAATAGGGCTGTTCTGCCCCCAATAAGGGGTAATTATATCTTAGTTGGGATCAAGTACAGGTACTGTTTTATTATTACAGAGAAAAGGGAATCATTTAACCATGAAATAAACCCAATAGGGCTGTTCTGCCCCCAATAAGGGGTAATTATATCTTAGTTGGAATCAAGTACAAGGTACAGTTATATTGTTACAGAGAAAAAGGAAATCAGTTTTAAAATTCTGAATTATTTGATTATGGGCTTTTCGTAATTCGGAGCTTTCTGGATAAAGGGTTTCAGGATAAGGGATCCCATACCTGTATATAAGAGATCAGAGCACTCTCCTCAATCGTATCCTAACTAGCATTAAGGCTGAGAATTACTGTTAAGTATAGGAAAATACAGTGGGGGGTCATTTATAAAATTCACACAGAGCAAAAATATTTGCATAGTGAAAATATTTGCCCTGCCCGTCTTTATATTTATAAAGTTGGAGAAGACCGGTGTATTTAATGGGCATAATTGCAAAATTTTTATTCACAAAGCTTTTTAAATATGGCATATTCCGAAATTGCGAATATTTATGCACACACTCTGCACCCAAGTTACGCCACAGTTTTAGTGCTGGAAACAATATTCACGAAACTGAGATCGCAAATTGCGAATTTATATTCGCAAAGAGAAAATTGGCGCTATATTCGTGCATAATAAACGTGCACAGAGAGCCTGCTCATGCAAATCATAATTTAATTTGTGAATTTTTGTGCACAATTCACATTTCACTGCGTTTGCAAAAAAAGTAAAGTGGGGCACAGCGGCGCAAAATTTAAGAGTTTAGGGGAAAACATGCGCAAAAAAACATTTGTTAATAAAATATGCATTGCGCAAACCTTATAAATGACCCCCAAAGTCACTTTATATTTACTGTCACCTTCTGTACTTCTTATCTTTGATCAGGTCTGCCATTTCCTGGGGATACTTCATGATTATATAGGAATAGTAATACCAGGCAAAGGGTTCCAAGATGGTGGGCTGCCCTCTCCCTGTGACAAGCGATGAATATTGATGAGCAAATCTGTCCTGTTTCGCTTCACCGAAAATTTCGTGGAAAAACCTTTCACAAGATTCACAAAAAAAATCACAAAGCAGTGAAAATGTTGCATGTCCAAAAAAGGCCACGCAACATTTTCTCTGTTTCTCGTGTTTTTTGTCATTTTTTGAAAAAATCCACCAAATGCGAAATGTGGAAATTCACCACAAATCCTGGTAGAAATTTTTCTCACAAAACCGACAACAAAATTTGTTGCAGAAATATTTATCGCCAATGGAGACACGCAAAAGTTCACTGTGAATTCATGTCTGGCAACAAATTTCACCCATCACTAGTGATAAGTGAATCTGTCCCATTTCACTTTGCCGAAAAATTTGCAAAACTTCTGAAAAGTGTACGAAACGGCCAAAAATGTGCAAAATGCAGCTATTGCATGATTTTTGTGATGTGAACTCAATTTTTCCTCACTCAGCGGATTTTTGTTGTGGCAATTTATTGCGACAGTGTTGAGAAAAAATTCACTGATGGTGAAATGTGGAATTTCGCTGCGAATCCAAGATTTGCCCCAAATACTTAAAAACTGGAGAAAATACTACAGATATAGAACTGTTACCCAGAATGCTTGGGATCTGGGGTTTTCCAGATAAGGTGTCTTTCCATAATTTGGATCTCCATACCTTAAGTCTGCTACATCGCTACTTGTGACTCCTGGGAAAATGTAGCTCACCTATAAGTTAACTTTTGGTATGGTAGAGAATGTCCTATTCTTAACAAAATTTTAGTTGTTCTTCTTTTCTCTGCTGCCTCTTTCCAGATTACAAATGAGGGTCATTCACCCAGGCATCCAAAAAAACTGTTGCTCTGTGAGGCTACAATTGTATTGTTAACTTTTATGACTTTTATGTTCAGACCCTATCCTTTTCATATTTCAATCTCTCAAATCACAGCCTAGTTTCTAGGGTAGCAACCAACTAGCTGTGGAATTTCCTAATTAAACTGAACATAATAGTTCATGAAGTAATAATTGAAAAAAAAACCACACAAAATACAAAATGACCTATTGTAAACTGTATAAGAATATCATTGTCTACATTCTGCTAACAGTTCATTTAAAGGGGAGAACAAACCCTAAAAGTGAAATATAGCCCCTTATTGAGTGTGATGAATAGGGCTTGTTCTGGACATACTTTTTCTACTGTTTTAATTACAAACAATCTATAGTTTTAGTTAATTCTTGAGCTAAACAAGGCTAATTGGGAAACTGAAGCCACTCCATGTTTGGTCCTTGCAAGATAGATAATTAGTTACCCTGCATAAAGAACTCCTGCCTACAAAACAATCACAACAAAGGTTAAATGGAGGGAGGTTGTACACTGATGATCTAATTATCTATCTCACAAGGACCAATAATGGAGTTATCAGTTTCCTTTTTTCCTTCTTCCCTCAACCAAATCCTCTATTAACATACCAATTGGTTCCAAGACTCAACCACCAGACTGCTCTGACCATAAAATGACATGGGCAACCTTCTAATTCTGTCTTAACTTTACTTACTTTGCTGTGGGTCACTGGAGTGCTAGAAATAACAAAAACACATAGTTTTTTTTTTTAAATAATAGGCAGAAATGTATGCATTGAGCTCATGTCACAAGGTGGTAAAGCGCCCCCTTAAATGGTACTAGCCCATAGGGGTCCCATGTCTTGGTCTAGTTCCAAGAGATAATAAATTAGGTCAAAATCATAAATGGAAGTAGCATGGTGTTGGTTTCATTTGAGCAGATTTTGCTTCTTTTTGTGTTAGAGAGTTACACTTTAATTCTTTTCCGCCCTTTGAACTACGTTATGAGGTAAGGTAAGAACATGGGATCTATTAAAAAAATGTTTACCATCTGACAACACAAAACTGGACAACACAAAATTGGACTGCTTGCTTCACAATTGTAAAAAATTCAGGGCGGGGTCGTATTACACTCGTAGCTAGTGACGAGCGTATTTTTTCGCCAGCCATGGATTCGCAACGAATTTCCGCATTTCGCCACTGGCGCCAACTTTTAAAATTCAACGCTGAAAAATTCGCTGAGGCAAAAAAAAAAATTGTCACGCATCAAATTGACGCGGTCGCGGCAAAATTGCACACGGTCACGTCTAAAAAGGACGGGCAAAAAAAAAAAAGATGCTGACAACCAAAAAAGACGCAGGCGACAAAAAAAAAAAAAAAATCACAAATACAAATGCGTTTTGCACATTTTCTTGCCGTTTTGCGAATTTTATGGGACAGAGTCGCTCACAGCCTGCGCCGGATTTGTAATCCGGGCGTCCCAATGCCTCCCCGCAAATGCGCATTACACATATTCGCGATGCGGCGGGGCAGCATGATGCCCCTAAATTGTTGCCGCCCTATGCCTGGGCCTTTGTAGCCTTGCCACAAATTCGGGCCTGCTCATTACTACTTGTAGCCTAAGGGGGATGTGGAAATGGCCCTAGCAAGCACAGGCAGACTATCATTCTTTCCTTTAAACCTGTGGAATCATGCACATCTGCATAATAAAAATAGCATTAATATTTATTTCATGAAGTTTGGATAGTGTTAATGCACTTTTTTGCCTTTAAATTAGTTTTACTGCATGTCACTTGGTATGAACCTTCGACTGTAAGCTCCACTGAAACAAGAACTGAAGCAAATGAGAAAAATCTGTAAAGTAATGCGTAATAGGTCAGCAATATTTAAATAACGCATAATAATAATAATTTTACCTAGGTAGGTTTATCTTTTATGTTCAGTCCATGGTTCAGTGTTAAGAGATTAGATATACCGTAAACCCTCTCAGTGTTGCCACTTCCAAAGTCCAAGGTGTAGCACTTTCTCAATGACATTTCACTTAAAGGAGAGAGTATAAAAAATACTGGGGTGCTGATTTGTTTGGCACTGCCCCCCCCCCCCCAGTGATGCCTATGGAGCCTTTGAACAGACCGGGGGTCTTGAAGCACCACATATGACCTACAGCAACAATCGATGTGGGAAATATAATGGCTGTGGTTTATAGAATATTTTGATAGTACAGATATTATATCCTAAAATATTGCTGTAGGAGACTAAAGGAAGTCATTCCTGTACTGGCTCAGTCCTGGTCACTGTTACCTATGCCCTGGGAGCGACGTTTTCCTTATGGGCCCAATGGTGATATAGAAGGGAGCACATTGCATTTCTTCACTGGACTCCATGTTACCAGGAGTGGATGCTGCTGGAGAGCCTGAAGCACAAGACCCCAGGAAAGAAACAAAGCAAATCAACCATAAACACAAAAATGGGCAGGCACGCAGTAAATCCAGAGTTGACAGGTTATCATAAAATATAATAAAATATCATTATTTAAAGAGAACTACATGTCCATTAAAGGCCTTACACGTTTCGTGCTGTTAGACACTTAACCATAGGCTCTATACAGAAGTGTCTTTCTATGGACATGTAGGTTGGCACCCAAAGCCAATGTCTCTACTGGCAAGTCCACTGCTTCATACACATCTACAGGGATTTTCTTGAATTAGCCTAAGTAAATTAATCCCTAAAATTAGGTAGCAGATAGTGTTGTAAATAATGACGGTAAAGCTCCTGTCAGAATCCCCCTCAGAGGTGTAAGATCGTTAGGACTGCTTAGCCAGAGCACAACTTGGCTTCAACAAGGATTTACAGAGTTCAGGTACTAGTGATGAGCAAATTTTTTCGCCAGGCATGGATTTGAAATGAATTTCCGCATTTCGTCATTGGCGAATTGTTTTGTGAAACTTCTGTGAAAATTTGGCACAAATTCGGTGAAAATTTTGGGCCAAATTGGGCACGGGCGCGTCAAAATCGGGCGCGGGCAACAAAAAAACCCCGCGGGTGACCAAAAAAGACTCGGGTGACAAAAAAAAATTGTGAGCAAATGTGTTTTGTGAATTTTACGCTGTTTCACGAATTTTATGGTGAAGCGAGACAGGACAGATTCACTCATCACTATCAGGTAGCTAAAGTGAAGGTTAAAAAGTGCCTCTTGCCTCCCTTTACTATTTTCTGCGATTATGCCAGATCACCATGAGATTACCATGTTTTACTTGCAGTGATCCCAATGTTAGTCAATGTTACAGCAAGGCATTGTTGTGAAGACTTGTAGCCAGCAGTAGTGATTTTTTACCACTGGCTACAAATCTACCCATGTGTCATTAACCTTAAGTGCCAGAATACAGCCATCTGATTTTTCTGGTTGGAGGATAATACTCTTAGTAGCCTTATCTGATACTTTCTAAGATTTAATGCAGGCAGACCAGTTATCAAAGGTGGTGTTTGCTGACTGTATTGAAATGCACACACCATTAATTTAATTGAGAGGGGGTTGCCTGCTGTTGCAAATGAAATATCTGTTGGATGTAGGTGTAAGTGAATTTGGCACTACATACTTTTTAAGTAAGGTCTTTTGGGGAGTAAGTCTGGTCCCAATATCAATTTGCATTCTAACATCAAACACTCAAGATTTCAAGATGCACTTTGATTTGATCCAAATGCTGCCATAAAGTCTCTTGGACAAAATCCCAAAGCAATATTTCAAGGACTTTTGAAGTGATTTTACGTCATTCCCAGCCCTAGTGGAGCTTAAAACATAATTTGATAAAATTCCTAGGAGGGGAATGTAATAAAAGTTGGCAACAGAAAGGAAAGCCCTGGAGCTATAAACGCAGGGGCTGCATGAAAAGGGATCCGAATGACCAGCAACCAGATTACACTGGTTTATGTTTAAAGATTGGCGGAATCAGACAGACTGGGTGAGAAGCAATGAATCACGGTGGGGGAATGCTGGGCTGGGAGTGGAGAAGGATATGATGTCACGAGAGAAGCACTCACTTCCTATATTCTGAATAGGTTGAAATATCTCCAACCTCCCCTCTTTTTTGCATATTTTGTGAAATGCCAGGAGTTTCTCTTCTTTATGCTCTCATATTATCTATTAATAACAGAATGTGGATGGTTTCCTGTATGTACTGTTACATTGTGGTTTCGGTAACATTATACAGTATAAATGTGAGAGTCTGCCTGGTATCATTTATGTAAAATGATTGTCAAATCCTTGATCCAGGGAATGTTTCCAATCGCCATTGGGGTCAGGAAGGAATTTTTCCCCTCTTGAGGCATAATTGGAACTAGCTTCAGGCTGGATTTTTTTCCTTCCTCTGGATCAAAACAGTGGATATAAGTGGATATAAGTGTTAGGGCCTTGCCAGAGTACTGCACAGGAAATTTTAGAAGAGGGAGAAAGGAGGTTTTCAGCTGTGACTGCACTGTGGGTTGATTGATACAGACACTACTACTGCTTGTGCTAGGTGACAGCCCGCTTGGATTTCCTATCATCGAGACACTGCAGATTCAGGACCGGAGGCAGAGCTGCTGAATTTCTCTCATGGTCATTCAGCTCCTGCTGGTAGCAGAGTTTGGGGCCATCCTCTCTGTAGGTAGAGGCAGCCTAATACTCAGTGGTGGATATAATGATGTAGCGCTGATCTCAAGTCTTCAGTGAGGAATCGCAGAACATAGTAGCGATCTCTTATGGAATTCTGGCTTTAGAATATTGCCTTGGCGTGAGGCTGGCAAGGTCCTATTTATTTGATAAAATGTGATTAAATGCGTTGGCCATTTTACACATTTCTGGCTCCTGGTGTTTCATTACGGTATGTAACAATGGGGTTCAGAGGGATGGTTGAAAGCAAAGAGTCAACTGAGGAGTCCTCTTGTCAAAAACATTCACAACGTGCGAATTTAACCTGGAAACTTTTTCATGACTACTTCCAACAGTGGAAGAAAGATTGTGCATTTTCTAGTTTGCGCCAGTGTGCAGTATATGTATTAAAACTTCTCACTGAAAAAGTTTGTTTGCTCCAAAAGAGTATGCCACCTTCATGCACGTCTTAAAAGTGAGCTATGAGCAATTAAAATTCCCTGGATTGGTCTAAAGCATATTACATTGTAAAATGCAAATTTTTATTCTTATTTGTGCACATTTTTTTTTCTGTTTACTACTTTTATTACATTTCCCATATCTAGTAACCAATAGTAACCGAACAAATGTTTATTTTTAAACATCTAACCTGTAAATGCTACCTGCTGATTGGTTGTTATGGGTTACTAGACATGAAGCAAACTTGAAGAGTATTTGTAAGGTAAAGCTTTTTGATTTATTTGTTGAAACAAAAACAAATAAAGTTTAAAGAGTTTTCCAGGACAGAGCATTAGCATGATAGTTTTACAGGAATGGTTATCCTTGTTACAACATTAGTTCCAACCATGGGGTCCAGATGAGCTCAAATTTGGTTTGCGTGCCTTTGGCCTCTGAGGCGAGCTTAATAAGCGGTATTGCTTTGCTGACTAGTTGTTACCAAAAGGGGATATTCAGTAGGTTTGAGCCCATCTAATACATTGCAATATCTTTTCTAGACTAGAAGGACCGGTATTGGTTGAAAGCATAGTTAGTAGGAATAATGTAATCTAATGTGCCCTAAAGACAAACTCTGGGAGATACTATATAAGGGAAATCAAGGTTGCTTGCCAGAACATTTATAATAAGTTGGTTATTGGTGGGCATGACCAGGTCATATAGAAGAAATCTTTATTTGTTTGTCCACATTTTCTCCCCATTTTAAACAGCCTGATGGGGGTAATGTATATCTGGTTTAACATTTTGTATTTAATGGGTCTGTTTTTAGTTGATATTAAGAAGTGGATAACAGTTCTCCGTGCCTGATAGTGCCTGGAGCCTCCTGTCCTTCATGAGGTCAAACAGCAGAGGGCCTGAATTAAAATGAAAAGAGCCTGGTATATCTTTGGAGGTCACTGGTGAATGTAAGATATGGTAGGGCTGATTCACTAAAGTGCGATAAAACGTGCGCTATTTATAGCGTGCGTTAAAAATATTATCGCGTCTAAATTATCGCGTCTAAATTATCGCGACTTATCGCACGATTCACTATAAGCATACGTGCGCTATTTTTTGCGCGATATTGCATGCGTTATTTAACTCGCGAAGACTATTTTCATGCGGTATGTGACGGTACATGCGCTAAATAACGCACGCGTATAATCGCCGGATATAAATAGTAGCTTATAAATAGTGTATAGTGTGGTGTGAGAAGAGGGGGGACAGAGGGTCAACATCGGTGTTATGGTAGCATGTAAAGATTTGGAGGCTGGCTATGGATCAGTGCCCATAATAGCCAATTTGGATTATAAGGATCAGGAAAGAAGCACCAGGGTAGGTAATATCATTGTGAGGCTAAGTAGCACAGATATAGATTTGGGAGGCTGGGCCTCCATCATTATATGAGACTGTAAGTTTTTCCAAGGCCACTCTTGGTAATTTGTTGTTCCATAATAATGGAAGTAGAATTTTGTTGATTTGTTTAAAGCAGTGAACCCCAACCAGTGGCCCGTGAACAACATGTTGCTCACCAACCACTTGAATGTTGTTCCCAGTGGCCTCAAAGCTGGTGCTTATTTTTGAATTCCTGGTTTGGAGGCAAGTTTTGGCTTCATCAGATGTACCACCAAACAGAGCCTCCTGTAGGCTGCCAGTACACATAGGAGCTACAAAATAGCCAATTATAGCTCTTATTTGGCATCCCCAGAACTTTTTTCATGCTTGTATTGATCTCCAACCCTTTTTCCATTTGAATGTTGCCCCCAGGTATAAAAGGTTGGGGATCCCTGGCTTAAAGATTCCCTTGAGTGAGTATAGTGGGGAGAAATCTTTTGTTGAGTATCCAGTATTTGGGCACATACAAAAATGATGGATTCGGTGCATTCCTATTTAATATTATCCAAAACCAACTTAGTCATATTTCTATCTGTCCATAACTCAGTATGTGTCCTTTTATAATATCATAATCATGGCCATGACGCAAGGTGAGAACCTTGTCTCAAATAGCAACATCCCGCAAATTACAAGGAGCAGAACCCCCCCCCCTTATGGGACTCATTTACTAAAGCTGAGCCAATTTGCCCTTGTGAGCAGTACCCTGAATAACCCCAACATTTATATTGTTCTTACTGCTGTAGATTACTTAAAACTACGTGGTTTATGTGTTATTGCATTGGGGCAGCCTGATGTTAATAAATGGGCCTCAGTGCTATGATCTATAAATACACTTTGCACGTCCTCGTATTTCCATAAGTGTTTCTTTCCATTCATAATCAGGCCATATTCCAAGAAGCTCTTGATGTATCTCAGAGAAACTAAGTGACAAGAGATCAGAACAGTGAGATTAAGGTCCATAAAAACGTCCCTTCACTTAACCCTTGCTGTGTACTTAACCCTCGCCGCGTTATCTATTTCACAACTCCTGCTGTTGTTAATAAAAAAAAAAATGTTAGATGTCTGTATGTATTTTATTTCCAATTGAGTAATGTTTAACTTGAAAAAGTATAAAGCTAAAAAAAAATAGTTATCCAGTGATCAAGCAATACCATTGGCTGCCTTGTATTTCCCTGACTTACCTTTCATTTGCTGCTGCAACTATTTATCCTCTGTTTGCCTGGCCGTCATCTCTTTTATAAATCAGGCATGTTCCCGTAATTATCTCACATCAGAAACCTCTCAGAATGATTTAATGAAAATAAAATTGATTTTTTTTTTTTTTAAATTTACCCCTAATAATTCAAAAGGGAAAATAATTACCACCCTATTTCTGCTTTACAATACCTAGACATGTCCCAGTTTGTAAAACCCGACATCAAAAACTTTACAGTGTGGGACTATGTTGTTTTTGCCGCTTTGCTCGTCGTTTCGGCAGGAATTGGAGTCTTCTTTGCCATCAAGGAGAGGAAGAGAAAAACATCAAATGAATTTTTGGTAGGAGGAAGGCAGATGACATGTGGGCCAGTAGCCCTCTCATTAACAGCTAGTTTTATGTCAGCCATTACAGTCCTCGGAACCCCGGCAGAAGTTGTTCGTTTTGGAGCATTCTACTTGTTTTTCATCATTTCCTATACTTTTGTAATTGTCTTCTCTGCAGAACTATTTGTCCCTGTGTTCTACAGGTCTGGGATTACTAGTACATATCAGGTAAGGTTTCTGACTCCAGGTTATGCGGTTTAAGTTCCACTAGGATGTAACATAGTGAACATTAATGATAAAACTTGGACCTTTTTCTTTTGCCTTTTATTTATTTGACTTGTACTAATATGTTAATACATTAGTCAGCCAAATCCGACTACCTGACCAAACCAAAATTAGGGTTTCTGATATGGTTCGGGCTTTGGCTGAATCTATTGTGAAAGATTTGGGGTAACCCATAGCAACCAATAGGATGTTTGCTTTTACACAGGTGACTAGTAAATGCTACCTGCTAATTGGTTACTATGGGTTACTACTTCTCTGCAAAATTAGTGACTTTCGCATTATAGATGTTTCCATTGTACAGGTTGGTGTATATGTGGGTCCCATTGAGGATCATGGCTGATGAATAATTTCAGTTTGTATGCAGATTAGCGCACAAAAAGAAAAAAAAACTTGAAGGAAACACTATATAGCAGCTGCACCAGCTTGCATGGGTTTTCAATATTATTCACAATCACGTAGATAATTGCTTGTTCCAATGGTAATGTATTTATATTCTAGAAAGCTTTGATCGATCGATGAATTGATGTAAACGTGCTATGAGTGATCCTCTGAGCACTTTTGCAATTTATATACATTTTTATTTTTTTGTGGTTTTTAGTGGAGATATTATCAATTTTAGACAGTTCTATACTGCTCAGAAGGATTTAAGCTCAACAGCTGTCAGCGAATCTGTCTATGCACTTTCTGTATTCAGTTAAGCTTTGTGTTGCTTGCTTTTCAGTTGAGCCAAAAGCCTGGTATTGGTTTAAAAATGCAAATATATCAGAAACCCTTTAATTATATAAAATGAATGTAAGTTGCAAAAGTGCTCAGGAAGAACTCTGAGTAGATGTACATCAATTGTTTGGGATTAAGGTGGCCATACACAGGCAGATTTAAAATGCCAATTCAGGCCCCCCCAGCACCATTCAGCTGCTTATATGCCCTTGCACGGGGTCCTCCAATGGACCAACCTGATCGGCATCTGGCCAACTTTCAGCTAATTGGCCAGGTCTGATTTTTCTGTTGGATCAAGAACCACATTGGTTCATTGATGGTTTATATTCCCGTCATTGTAACACAATTGTTTGGACCTAGTGCCAAATGATCAGATAAGTCCATCATGGCCCACCTAAGTCAGCATATCTGTAAAAAGAGTTGCTTGCTTGGTGACCTGGCCAAAAAAGTGGATCTTATAATATATGGGCAGCTTTAGACTCACTTTAATGGTATGACCAACAACAGTGACCCACAAACTATTTTTGCAACTCTTTCTGTAAATGGCAACAATACTACAGCTGGTTACATAACTAATGCAATGTATTCTAAGCCTTCAAATGCCTCATTCTTTATCTGAACATATATATTAACATCGATGTGTACATGGGTATAAACATGTACTGTATATTGAAGCTGAGACCTATTTTCCTTTCATATCTTCATATCTTCTTTTAAGCTTCTTTTTTTCCTTTCTTTTCAAGTATTTGGAGCTGCGATTTAACAGAGTTGTCCGATATGCTGCAACAATTATGTACATTGTGCAAACGGTAAGGATTTTCAAACATGGGCAAATTTTAATAATAATGCCTGCCTAGTCTTGATTATTACAGTGTTATTGCTGGACAAACTATGGGATTAGATTCAGTGGTGTTTGACGTGGTCATATTGCTGGTCAGGATTTATTCCATCTCTGACAACTTTAGAAATGAAATCATATAGAAAGTCTTTTACAAAAGAGGACTTAAGACTTTTTGGATTTAGCCCCCACTTTGTGGTCCAATACATAGAAACACTGTTGCAACAGTCAGTCATAGTTTCAGGATATCAAAGACAGTAAATAGGTATTTACCAAGAAGTTTCATAGTTGCAACCTTCACTGATTTGGGTCCCTTGGTGGCCAGTCCCATTGTTTGAGAACAACAAACCTTACATATCATATACAAAAAGGTACAGGTATGGGACCTGTTATCCAGAATGCTCAGGTTGCTGGGGATTGCCAGATAAGGAGTCTTTCTGTAATTTGGACCATCATACATGTGCTAAAAATCATTTAAACATTAAATAAACCCAATAGGATTAATGTGTCTCTGATAAGGATTTGTTATATTTGTTATATTTTAGTTGGGATCAAGTACAAAGCACTATCTTTTTTATACAAGGAAATCAATTTCAATTATTTGATAAAAATGGAGTTTATGGGAGATGGCCTACCCATAATTTGGCGCATAATTGGTTTCTGGATTATGGATCCGATACATGTGCCAGTTTTAGTCTTATATACCTGCATTGGTTGTGCCTTGTCTGCAGTGAGAAGTAAATCCAATGTTAGCCAATTTTAGAAGCCAGAGACAGACATTCTCTGGGACCCAAGCATAGGCTAAGTTTATGGAAAAATGACAGGTGCCCTTTAGATGCCTATAAATATAGCTACACTGCCGGTACAACATGTACTAGGGTTGCCAGTGTATATATTTGCATTGGCCACACAAGTGTAAAGTCTAATTGCCCTGATTCATTGGCTTACCATGTGCAATTATTGGCACTATCCACTAATAAATACAAATTATAGCAAGTGGTCTATATTATTTGCATTAGGGAATGACTTACCTTTGCTGGAATTATAATCCTTAACTATGACCTCAGTCTTCACAAACAAATGATGCTTTGTTTGATTCTGTATTGCATGGTCCAGTGGCTTCAGCGCAGGCTTACTATTCTGATGTCTTTTATAGAATCATGATTGATCATTAGGCATTTACTAGTTATTTTCTCATTTGCACATCCTTCAATAATCTTCTTCCAAATTATTCTCTCTAGATACTTTACACTGGAGTAGTGGTGTATGCTCCTGCGTTGGCGCTCAACCAAGGTAGGTTTCTTGCAAATTTTATAGCAATATGGCATGATGAGACATTTCCTGCTAAAATTCTGCCTAAACTTTATGATTAGGGAGTCTTCTTTGAGAACTTTTGGCTATGATTTATGTACGGTTTGGTGAGATTGGGTGAAAGAAGAAGATAAATTAGGGATTTGGTTAATTTGATGTAAATAGAAATTAGCAGGATATTAGTCCGAGGACATGTACATATACAGATTTGAGGGTCATTTTGTTTTGCTAAAAACACATGTAGCACTGCAACATAGATGTCTAAATACTTGGTTGCCACTGTGGCCACTCAACTGTTTTTCATAATAATGATACAACAACTTTTGAGTGGATAAATTAGCACCCACAGCTTTTGGGCCAACTACCAGGGGACCAGGCAGGCAGAAATTTTTACCCCCTCTTTTGAAGTCTCCTGCCGCTGACCCCAGCCGTTGGCTGCTGACCAACCATTCAACTCACCAAATTATCTCCAAGATACCCTGTCAGATGTTGCCATCTGCCAAATAAAAGCTGTGACAATGAAGAACAAATGCATGAAAATACAAACAAAAAGAATATAACAATAATGAAAATGGCTCAACTTACAAAAAAGTGGGTGGGTGGGAGAATTTTTTGATAGTAGAGGTGTGTCCCTGCAAAGAGTTGGTCTCAACGGAACATGAGTTTGTAGTGGGAAAGGAGTGATTAGTTCATGGGGTGCCTGGTAACTGAAGTCGCACTCACAGCTCACTGGCCGGCAGCCGTGGCCCACCACCACCACCCCCCCCCCATCCCATTGAGGGTGGTTGCTGGGCAGACTTACTCATAATAGACCATTGTTCAAATTCTACATGAACCCATCAAAGAGGGCACAATTTTGTAAGCGTATTATAACCTCGGGTGATGGGTTAGAGCAATACAGCAGGCACTAAAACCATAAATAAGTAACCTGGATGTCATAAATTTTTAAAACTCGCTGGGCAGGAAGATTCTAGCCAAAGTGCAGTGATTTACAAATCATTGAGTCTAAAGCAGCAAGAGAATTCTGTACATGAACTATCAGACAAGTACAGTAATTTTATGTGTAGCTATAGTATAATACATTACTTATACTGTATATCTGAGTAACAAGAGGAAGAAAAAACTGGTGTGCTGAGGAAGGTAAGTGGGTGCAAGGAGGGTCCCAGACTAAAATGAACTTTGTTCCTATGGTTACACTACTGAAATACATCTGTTCTAGTAAAGGAAATTCTTGCGCCCCACCCACTTAATGTACCCAGGCTAATGACACAGAGAAAAAACTCAGTGGACTGTGTTTGTCCAAGTCCAGCAACCCACCATTTATTATTTTCTAGCCGTATGTTTGAAAGCAAGAATCTGATTGGTTTTTGTGAGTTACTAGATATTGCAGATTTCACTGGTCTGAATTGCATTTGGCTTTTCCATAACAGAAAAAAAACCTGAAATAGAATGTATGAAACAGACAGACAACAAGCCTTGGCATTCCTCATAAATAGCATTGTTAAAACATATGGAGCCAAAGGCTCTTTTTTTTACAGTTGAATTATGCTTTAAGGACCTACATGGGGGTCAACCCATAAAATATAGCAGACAGACTGCACCATAATGGAATGAGTTCATGCCATAACAAAATGTATTTATTAGTGAGCAATAACATGGCATACATTTGAGCCATAGCTTACAGTGGAAGATGGAGATCTATCCTTCTCCTCAGTTTCTGCCCTGTCTCTCCTACATAAAGCCATCTATTTGCAGAGAACATGAGATGCCGGGTAGCAGAAGGTACCTGGTATTTCATTCTGCTGCCTATTAGTCCTGCTATTCCATCATGAGGTATAAGGGTAAGTCCCACATCTCTGGGTATCCTAACAATGACGTTGAAATTAGGGACGCTCTGATTAGAAATATGGTACACTCATGAGTCCAGGATAGCTCACATTCAAACACCTCCTCTGGATATGAGTAATGTGGAAAATCAAGGGTTTGTAATGATTGGAACCACTCCCACAAGGAAGCCAATCCCCCCCACCTCAACTTCTTTCCACCTCTGCCAGACACATCAAGACCATGCCTTGCTATGTTTGGTACCACTTGTGGTTAGCGTCTGGGTCCCTGGTATATATTGTTCTAAACTCTTCCATGTACATCATATTGGTTATATGTTTGTCATGTTATATACAACACTGCAATGAGATGTCTAAAATGAAGAACAAAAACCTTTATTGTAAAATGTACATTTACCATGGAGAGACTGTTGACTGATCAAAGCAGCCCTGCTCAATGTGGGAGTCCCTGGGAATCAGCAAACATTGAGGTCACCAGTAAAACTGTACTTTGAGGTACAATAGACATCATTTTATCACATGCACTAAAAATAGATTCAATGTGAAATAAAAGTACTTGGCAGCTATCAGATTATTTCATGACTTTATTACAGTTTATACTCTTAAACTTTACTGCCTTATTACAATTGAGCCTGAATTAAAGGTCAAAACTGCCACCCCCAGGCATAGGGGCCCATTCATTAAAGCATGATTGACCACGATTGAGAAATTTTTTTATTTTTTCTAACATATAGAAAATTTCGTAATATCCACAATAATTACATTAAAATTTCACGACTTTTTCGTAGTACATTCGTTATTCCACGAAAAAGCTGTACTTTTCGCAACGACTACAAAAATGTTGTTATTCATTCAAGCTTTGGTATCATGACTATCTTTTCACCAGGTTGGGTCATTAGAGTGCCATTGAGTCCTATGGAAGGCTTCCAACATCATACATTTTGTTTCAAAGGTTTTCGTGCCGTTTACGATCGTTTGGATCCAAAAATTTTGTGACTTTCAGATCAAATCACAATATTTTCGTACGACCAACAAAAGAATTTTCGCACATCAGAAATAATCGTGGTTACTCCGAATTTTTTCTAACATATAGAACATTTCGTAATATCCACAATAATTACATTAAAATTTTGCGACTTTTTCGTAGTACATTCGTTATTCCACGAAAAAGCCATACTTTTCGCAACGACTACGAAAATGTTGTTATTCATTGAAGCTTTGGTATCATGACTATCTTTTTTGCCAGGTTGGATCTGTAGAGTGCCATTGGAAGGCTTCCAACCTTATACATTTTGTTTCAAAGCCAGAAAGGTTTTCGCGCTGTTTACGATCGTTTGGATCCAAAAAATTTTTGACTTTCGGATCAAACCACAATATTTTCGTACGACCAAGAAAAGAATTTTCGCACATCAGAAATTATCGTGGTTACTCCAAATTTTTTCCAATCGTGCTTTTAACTAGTGAAAATTTGTGGTTTCATGAATGGGCCCCATAGTGTTTAAATTAGTGTTTTACTCCAAAAATGAAACACTATGCACCCTGCCAGTCAAAGACCTCTTACCCACAGGGTACCCTGAAATAACTGCAACCAATAAGATGCTTACATTCAAGCAGTAGTCTTGAAAAAGGGTTGGTTGTAGAGTACTCAACAGAATAATAAAGTATTGTTTTTTTTTCAGTGACTGGATTTGATCTTTGGGGATCTGTTGTTGCAACAGGCATTGTTTGTACTTTTTACTGCACTCTGGTATGTATCAATAATAGCACAACTAAATGAAACTAAAAATACCTTTCTAGCCTTATTTACTACATTTAAGAGGCAACGGGAGACTAGACACATATAATCTCCCCAATTATTATTGAGCCCCAATATCTCCTTGTTATTAAATGTGGCCTGGCCAAAAAGATAATGATTTATATTTTCAAAACAAGTCTTACAGCAATCCTGTGCATTAGCCCAGAGCTCAGAGGGAGAAATGAAAAGACTAGAACATATAAGAGGTCATTCTCTAAAGCAGGTGCAATGTGCAATTTTTGAGGCATGTTACCATGTTTTACCCATAATGCAACATTTCACCATTATTCCAGCATAATTGAGGCTGTGCTTCTGCCACAATCGTGCCTAATTGCATCAAATTGACCCAACTGTGCCTCTCCTCATGACCAAGTGCAGGAGCCTATATTGAAGCAAGCTTTTTAATGAATTGTGTCAATTGGATCCATTTTGCAACACCAACACTTAACACTTTAATAGGGAAAAGGTTCACTACTCTGGGGTAATGTCTATAGGGCTGTAGAACCTGCATCCTCTAATTGTTGCTGAACTTCTGGCATTGATCAACAGATAAAGGCCTAGCCCTAAATATGATCTTATGTTTTTAGGGGGGCTTGAAAGCCGTTGTATGGACTGATGCATTCCAGATGGTCGTGATGGTAGTTGGATTTTTAACTGTACTGATTGAAGGAACTATTCAAAATGGAGGGCCTTCTAAGATATGGGAGACAGCCACGAATGGATCCCGTGTAGATATTGCCAAGTAAGTAAACATATATTCCAATATTTAGTTACAGATGGAGCAGGGGTTACTGTCACAATGTAGAAATTTTGATCTTGTCCAATTTGCTACAGTGGGCTTTATTTTTTCCCTGTATTTATCAGTAAATACACTGCCAGAAATAGTTCAACAATTGTCCAGGGGTATCCTATTTGTATGTACTGTTGGCCAACATATAGTCAATTGGGGAAGGTTGGTATTCAGTGCATATATTACCGCATGGATGTGTGGATTCAAACTTCGTCTGTAGCTTATCTGTTTTACATCCATACTCTCCTATTTTTATATATATATTTTTGTGGACCTCAAGGTTTTTCTTATATGTTGCATTCCTGTTTTGTTAAAGGTTTGTGTGTATATTTTCTCTATATGAGTCTTCATTCTGAAACAGTGCAGCAAAGATATTTATCTATCCTGTAGATAGCTGGTTGAGATTGCCCAAGTCATCCATTTGCTCCCATACACAAGCCAAAAAGCTTTAAACTCAACTGTGAAGGGCTGAGTGAGTAGTTATTAGCCCAGTGATCCCCAACCAGTGACTTGTGAGAAACATGTTGCTTACCACCCCCTTGGATGTTGCTCCCAGTGGCCTCAAAGTAGGTGCCCATTTTTAAATCTCTGGCTTGAAAACAAGATTTGGAAGCACAGAGACACAGTTTTACTCCAAGCAGAGCCTTCTGCAGGCCAGCAGTCCACATTGGGTTACCAAATAGCCAATTACAATCCTTATTTGGCATCCTCAAAGATCTGTTTTCATGCTTGTGTGGCTCACCAACACTTTTTACATCTGAGTGTGGCTCACAAGTTAAAAAGGTTGGCGATCCCTGTATTAGCCTATGTATATCCACCTTTACCATGTGTTTTTCTTCCATTACACAAATTCTACGTAGATGGGACCTTTACATAGACATGAATGCATATATGGAGTCATAATCCTAATTTAGCTACTGACCATTGGGTTAATTGCCAACACAGGGTCAATTATCCAAGTACTGGAGCCCTAACACAATAGGGGTCATTTAAGACATGTGAGGCAAAGTGTTTTTGTCATGTTTATTCTGCTCTGCATGGTAAATGAATTGCCACAGGTCTCTGCACTCCAAAATGGAGAGAAAAAAAAAACACTTGCTCACCCTCATGAATATAACTGTCTGTGTTCGACAGCACTGTATTCATGAGGGGTGGACAAGGGGACATAGGCATCTCCCCACCAGCTCCCTATCTGATCTCTAATGGCCTTGTGTAAGGGGCAGTTGTGAATGAGCCCCAATCAGTAAAGGACTAGTAACACCAACATGGAAACTAATAATTTATTATTTCTTTAATGTGCATATAAAAAAAGGTTTTTCTAGATAATTGGTATGCATGACCTACCCAAAAGCCTTACCATGATAAAGTACATGTACCACTTGTATTTTTTAAATGATAACACACATATTACCCTTGCACTGTAATTAAATTAAGTTAAATGAGTTTCTTCTTACTGATAATAAGTAAATGATGGACCCGTGTTTTGACGCATTGGTGCAAAGTCAACCTATAGCATAAGTGACAGAAACCTGAGATATCAGCATGTTGAAACCTGTATTTATTGCAGTGAGGTGAAGACACTATTTAGCTAATAAGGTGGATATCTCTTTCTTGGAAAGTAACACAGATAAAGAGTCATCATCTGATAAATCTATAACTCTCCTACCTACTGGTATAACCCTGGTTAGCAGTGTTCAAACTCATTGATGACACCTGATAAAACAGTCACCACAAATGTACAGCAACATTTCATTATTTTGCTAAAGTATTTTGGGAAATGACCCATTTTCAGATGTTATAATAGGAACCAGAATCATTCCTACATAGATGCAAGCTGCAGATCAGGAGAAGCTGCTAATTGTCACCTAAGGCCAAAATGGCCAACCTGAAGAACTTCAGTTCTTACTGACCATCAGGGCATGGCAGCCAAAGGATAAGGAAGTTTCTTGACATTGCAGTTCATTTATTAACGGAGATAAGTGGGCTCACCACTATTGCATTAAAACTAATAATAACACTTTTGCACAGTAAATGCCAGGGACAGGAGTCCAGGTGTGACTTCCGACCAAAGCTCCCCAGTGGGGCCAATGAATGCTGTCCATTTCAAAAGGGAAGGATGAATTTACATTTCTGTCCTGTAGCGTTATTAACCCACCAGACATAAGCAATAGACTATAAGATGATTAGAAGAGTATCTTTTTTTTTTTTTTTAAATCTTTATTTATAGATTTTTAATAGGGGGAGGGGGGTACAGAAAAAAGAAAGGGGGTGGGGGGGTGTACAGATTTTTATATCATAGAAATAACATTTCACAGTAATTCACATCTTGGATAATATTATAAAGCTTACTTATAAAGAGAGAGCTATATGGTTTCCCTGTCTAGGAATATTCAATTTGTATAAAGATCCACGAAAATGTTTTTTGTCTATTTTTGGAGTCTAAGGAAGTTTATCCATGGGGACCATGTCTCCCAATATTTTTTACTTTTCCCATGTATGATCGCTGTTATTTCTTTCATTTGTTTTGTTTCTTCAAGAAGAGAAATCCATTCCTGTTTGGTGGGTGAAGTTTTGTCCTTCCATTTTTTTGGTATGATGGCTTTTGCAGCTTGCAGCATAAATAGGAGCAGTTGGTTTTTAATGGTAGTTGAGGTTTGTAAATCGTATAGAAGAGTATCTTAACATAAACAACCACATAATTCACGCTCCTAGCCACCAGAATAAAAAATTTCAAATTGGAGATAAGCAAGAGTAGAATCTCAAACAATAAAACAAAGTATGTGTACACAGACACACACAAACCTACACACATTGTGTAACCTCGCCCTAAAGTGCCCTGAAATTTACTTAATCAATGGGGGCCCTCTGTAATATTTTGAAAGGGTTTCCTTGGATTAGGATTAATCCTAGGATATCACCCACTGACACATCAGAGTTCATTTACCATGTAAAGGACAGAGTACAGAGTGCAAAAAGGGCTTGCAAACCATCATATTCATTGCACACGTGGGTCCTGCCCTACACTTTGCTGAATGGCTGCAGAGACCTGCCTGCCTGCTTCCAGCCTATGTTCCTATCCTGCCCAAAATACGGACCTGCTCAAACCATACCGAGCACTATTCATGGGGCAGAGGCCGGTCCCAGCACTCTATTTTGGAGCACAAAGACTGGCAGCCATTCAGCAATGTACAGGGCAAGGCACAAGTGTGCAGAAACATGGCAGCTTACACTCTATTTTTTGCACTTGGTAAATGAGCCCCAGGGCTGTCTTGCACCTAGCACTGGAATCCATCACATGGTGCTAAGGAGGGCTGGTCTTTACACCTTGTTCTAGCACTTGCATCCATAATCATGGAAAATTCTTTCAGTTTTCTTTGCCTTGAGGTTACTATGAATTAGAAAGTACAGGTATGGGACCCATTATCTCCAAATTACAGGAAGGCCATCTTCCATAGACGCCTTGTACTTGATCCCAACTAAGATATAATTAATCTTTACTGGAGGCAAAACTATCCTACTGGGTTTATTTAATGTTCAAATTATTTATAGCAGACTTAAGGCATGGTGATTCAAATTCCGGAAAAGATCCCTTATCCAGAAAAACCCAGATCCCAAGCATTCTGAAAAACAGATCCTATACCTGTACACTATATTCAGTAGCATCTCGGTTAATTAGTGCTTATAGACTAGCTCAGAGTTATTGCCAGTGAACATGCTATTTGATAAAAAAAGACATACCTTCAGATAGTAAAAGGACAAGGTTTATGTTCATGTCTGATAAGCAGGAAAGTACAAAAGGACCAGGTAGGATCATTAATCCTTAGTGCAAAGCTTTTACTGACTTGCTTGACTCAGTTAAACTCCACCATTATAGATAAAGAGAGTTATTGTATATGTTCATATCACACAAAGGCGGATAACATAAACGTCATATACTGTATTTTATAGTCCTTAAGCCTTAAAATCAGGCCTTAAAAACCTTCAACATTGATCTTTCTGCTATAATTGTTTGTTTACAAACATTTTAATAAATGCTGTATGTGCATAATTTTTCATTTGCTGCATTTTACACCATTTACACAATTTGTGTTGGTTATTATTCACATTGTCAGTTAAACACTTATGTTTACTTATCACTTATTTGGTATTGGTTACATAAAAACAGGTACCCTGTTAATTCTCTAAAGAGTCCTTTGCAAACACAATGTGCCCCAAATTATATCTGCCAGTTGTGGCCCTTGTGTCAAAACGAGTGGGTGAATCAGGTGCAGCAATGTGCAGTCATTAAATAGCATTAATGTGATTCTTTTGGAAGTCTGATGCACCTATAGACGCACTTTGTTATGGGAACCCACATTCAGGGTGGTAGTAGCGATAGGGTTCCCCCGTGTCAGTAGGTGCACTTTTTAAAAGAAGAGGCAGGGTGGACACAGTGGCGCCTAGTGGAACTATATGGAAATGCAATGACCGTGTTTGGACTCTAGGACTTTTTAATGAACAAAGTCACCACTTGCGGCTGAGTTCATAAATTACCCTTGCAGTGTTACACAGGGCAGAAATAAGCATTCACCAGTCACCTTGACTGGCCTGTAGGATAGGTCCCCTTTTCCACTGCTTTGACCATGCAAGGGAGGTATGTCCAGTCCAGTTGTCTGGGAACCAATGCTTTGCAGCTTGCTCTTACTGCCAACCTGTCTGCTGTTTCTACAAAACTGAAGCCCACTTAAGGTGGCCATACACGGGTCGATTCTAGCTGCCAATATCGGACCCTTAGACTGATTCGACAGCTTATGGTCGTTCTAATTCAATGTTTAGCCCCAGAGCCAAACAACTGAATTAACCAGATATCATCCACCCATAGGTGGAGATATCGGGTAAAGAGCCGCTCGCTTGGCGACTTCACCAAGCGAGACGATCTTAGCGTGTATGGCCACCTTCAGTTTTTAGTATTATCTATAGGGCAAATCTAATACCAATGGACAAACAACTTGTTAAAACCCAGAGGCCTCCCTACAAAACTGCACCTCTGGAAACCCCCAATACTGCCCTATCTATTCTACCTGGTTATAAAAGGAAGAGTAGAACTGCTTGGTGTCCCCTTCTCTGCAATTGCCAAATAAAAGAATGTGAAGCTTCAACTTCTTCCTGGGAAGAAGATACACTGTGCCACTGCTCAGGGGCTTATATGTATAAACTTCGCACAGTGCAAAATTATTTGTGCAATAAACATATTTGCCCTGCCCGTGTTTATATTTATAAAGCTGGACAAGACTGGTGCATTTAATGTGCAAACATAATAACTAATTTTTAAGAGTAGTGCGATTGTCCTTAAGAATTTTTAAATATGCCATAATCACAATTTGCAAATATTTATGTGCACACTCTGCGTCCAAATTATTCCACAACTTCAGTGGCACAAAATAAGATTTTGCAAATTTGTGCACAACAAACATGCACAGTAGCCATGCTCACACAAACCTCACTCTTATTTGCGAGCTATTTGCAAATTCTTATGTGCTCATTGTGCATTTCAAAGTGATTCATGAAAAAAGGAAAGATGGGCACAGCAGTGGGGAAATGGTAAATGTTATATGCGAAAAATATATGCGCTGCACAAACTTTATAAATGACCCCCTCTGTTTTTTATGACCAAGTACAGAAATCAGGGCAGTATTGGGGGTTTCCAATGGAGAAGGATGGGATGGAGACATCTGGAGGGGACTTAGGGGTTGTAACAAGGCTTTCATCCTCTTTTAATATTCAATTGAAATTCTTCAGTCCACTGCTGCTATTCATATCTGTTTTCTACCATGTTGCATCCTTATATCTCAGTATTGGGGGTTCCCAATGGAGGGGGATAGGATGGAGGCCGTTTAACACTAGAGATGTTTAACCAAATTTTATAAGATACAGACTACTGAGTTGGCTGCTTGCTTACTATTCAAATAAATGGGTTGAATGATTCCCTGGCCACAGAGATTTGAAAGTCTAACACAATCTTAACAATAATCTAATTTTCTTTTAATGGCATATTTATTTGTATTAGTTTTGATGTAGACCCATTAAAAAGACACACATTTTGGACCATTGCTGTGGGAGGAACATTTACATGGCTGGGAATCTATGGAGTTAACCAGTCGACAGTACAGAGATGCATATCGTGCAAGTCTGAGAAGCATGCTAAACTGTGAGTCTTACTAATGTATTATTTTGTATTATTGTGTTATTGTGTATCATGAATGTAATTATTTTACTGACAACTGAGATGTATTTTTTTCTACTTTTATTAAATTCAAGTATAGGTATTTAGTACAGGGTTGATTTGCAAACTAAGGGGCAGATTTACTAAAACTCCGTAAGTTCTCATTTTTGTTTTATTTTCAAATTTAACTACACTTGTTTTCCGGAATGTCTAATATTTACTAAAAAAGTGAGAAAAGTCATAAAAACGTCAAATTGTCACTACGAAAATCCCATATTTATCAAATTGTTGCTTGCAACAATTAGAAAAAGTCGTGATTTTTGGGACAAAACATAGCAAAACCTCCAAAGTTTTGAGACAAAAGAAAGAACTTCAAGGAAAGAGAGAGGACCTTTGCCATTGACTTCTACATGAACTCAGCAAGTTTAAGCTGGCGAATTGTCGAATTCGGATTTTTAGCCATTTAAACACACAGGAGCCCATTCATTAAAGCACACATTTTTGCTGGTTAAAAGCACATTTGGAAAAAATTCGGAGTAACCACGATCATTTCTGATGTTCGAAAATGTCACAAAAATTCTGTTCCCGGTAGTACGCAAATATTGTGGTTGCGATCCGAAAGTCACAAAATTTTCGGATCTGAACGATAGTAAACAGCGCAAAAAACTTTCTGGCTTTGAAACTTCAATACATGATTTTGGAAGCCTCCCATAGGGCTCAATGGCACTCTGCAGCTCCAACCTGGCCCAAGGAAAGTCTCCCATAGGGCTCAATAGCACTCTGCAGCTCCAACCCGGCCCAAGGAAAGTCTCCCATAGGGCTCAATGGCACTCTGCAGCTCCAACCCGGCCCAAGGAAAGTCTCCCATAGGGCTCAATGGCACTCTGCAGCTCCAACCCGGCCCAAGGAAAGTCTCCTATAGGGCTCAATGGCACTCTGCAGCTCCAACCTGGCCCAAGGAAAGTCTCCCATAGGGCTCAATGGCACTCTGCAGCTCCAACCCGGCCCAAGGAAAGTCTCCCATAGGGCTCAATGGCACTCTGCCGCTCCAACCCGGCCCAAGGAAAGTCTCCCATAGGGCTCAATGGCACTCTGCAGCTCCAACCCGGCCCAAGGAAAGTCTCCCATAGGGCTCAATGGCACTCTGCAGCTCCAACCCGGCCCAAGCAAAGTCTCCCATAGGGCTCAATGGCACTCTGCAGCTCCAACCGCCAAAGCTCCCATAGGCAATGGCACTCTGCAGCCAACCCGGCCAAGGAAAGTCTCCCATAGGGCTCAATGGCACTCTGCAGCTCCAACCCGGCCCAAGGAAAGTCACCCATAGGGCTCAATGGCACTCTGCAGCTCCAACCCGGCCCAAGGAAAGTCTCCCATAGGGCTCAATGGCACTCTGCAGCTCCAACCCGGCCCAAGGAAAGTCTCCCATAGGACTCAATGGCACTCTGCAGCTCCAACCCGGCCCAAGGAAAGTCTCCCATAGGGCTCAATGGCACTCTGCAGCTCCAACCGGGCCCAAGGAAAGTCCCCCATAGGGCTCCAACTGAAAGCCCATAGGCTCAATGGCACTCTGCAGCTCCAACCCGCCCAAGGAAAGTCTCCCATAGGGCTCAATGGCACTCTGCAGCTCCAACCCAAGGAAAGTCTCCCATAGGGCTCAATGGCACTCTGCAGCTCCAACCCGGCCCAAGGAAAGTCTCCCATAGGGCTCAATGGCACTCTGCAGCTCCAACCCGGCCCAAGGAAAGTCTCCCATAGGGCTCAATGGCACTCTGCAGCTCCAACCCGCCCAAGGAAAGTCTCCCATAGGCTCAAGGCACCTGCAAGCTCAACCCGGCCCAAGGCCTCATGGCACTCTGCAGCTCCAACTGGCCAAGGAAGCTCCATAGGGCTTCAATGGCACTCTGCAGCTCCAACCCGGCCCAAGGAAAGTCCTCCCATAGGGCTCAATGGCACTCTGCAGCTCCAAACCCGGCCCAAGGAAAGTCTCCCATAGGGCTCAATGGCACTCTGCAGCTCCAACGCCGGCCCAAGGAAAGTCTCCCATAGGGCTTCAATGGCACTCTGCAGCTCCAACCCGGCCCAAGGAAAGTCTCCATAGGGCTCAATGGCACTCTGCAGCTCCAACCCGGCCCAAGGAAAGTCTCCCATAGGGCTCAATGGCACTCTGCAGCTCCAACCCGGCCCAAGGAAAGTCTCCCATAGGGCTCAATGGCACTCTGCAGCTCCAACCCGGCCCAAGAAAGTCTCCATAGGGCTCAATGGCACTCTGCAGCTCCAACCCGGCCCAAGGAAAGTCTCCCATAGGGCTCAATGGCACTCTGCAGCTCCAACCCGGCCCAAGGAAAGTCTCCCCATAGGGCTCAATGGCAGTCTGCAGCTCCAACCCGGCCCAAGGAAAGTCTCCCATAGGGCTCAATGGCACTCTGCAGCTCCAACCCGGCCCAAGGAAAGTCTCCCATAGGGCTCAATGGCACTCTGCAGCTCCAACCCGGCCCAAGGAAAGTCTCCCATAGGGCTCAATGGCACTCTGCAGCTCCAACCCGGCCCAAGGAAAGTCTCCCATAGGGCTCAATGGCACTCTGCAGCTCCAACCCGGCCCAAGGAAAGTCTCCCATCAATGGCACTCTGCAGCTCCACCCCGGCCCAAGGAAAGTCTCCCATAGGGCTCAATGGCACTCTGCAGCTCCAACCGGCCCAAGGAAAGTCTCCCATAGGGCTCAATGGCACTCTGCAGCTCCAACCCGGCCCAAGGAAAGTCTCCCATAGGGCTCAATGGCACTCTGCAGCTCCAACCTGGCCAAGGAAAGTCTCCCATAGGGCTGGCACTCTGCAGCTCCAACCCGCCCAAGGAAAGTCTCCCATAATGGCACTCTGCAGCTCCAACCCGGCCCAAGGAAAGTCTCCCATAGGGCTCAATGGCACTCTGCAGCTCCAACCCGGCCCAAGGAAGCTCCATAGGGCTCAATGCCTCTGCAGCTCCAACCGGCCCAAGGAAGCTCCCATAGGCTCAATGGCACTCTGCAGCTCCAACCCGGCCCAAGGAAAGTCTCCCATAGGGCTCAATGGCACTCTGCAGCTCCAACCCGGCCCAAGGAAAGTCTCCCATAGGGCTCAATGGCACTCTGCAGCTCCAACCCGGCCCAAGGAAAGTCTCCCATAGGGCTCAATGGCACTCTGCAGCTCCAACCCGGCCCAAGGAAAGTCTCCCATAGGGCTCAATGGCACTCTGCAGCTCCAACCCGGCCCAAGGAAAGTCTCCCATAGGGCTCAATGGCACTCTGCAGCTCCAACCCGGCCCAAGGAAAGTCTCCCATAGGGCTCAATGGCACTCTGCAGCTCCAACCCGGCCCAAGGAAAGTCTCCCATAGGGCTCAATGGCACTCTGCAGCTCCAACCCGGCCCAAGGAAAGTCTCCCATAGGCTCAATGGCACTCTGCAGCTCCAACCCGGCCAAGGAAAGTCTCCCATAGGGCTCAATGGCACTCTGCAGCTCCAAACCCGGCCCAAGGAAAGTCTCCCATAGGGCTCAATGGCACTCTGCAGCTCCAACCCGGCCCAAGGAAAGTCTCCCATAGGGCTCAATGGCACTCTGCAGCTCCAACCCGGCCCAAGGAAAGTCTCCCATAGGGCTCAATGGCACTCTGCAGCTCCAACCCGGCCCAAGGAAAGTCTCCCATAGGGCTCAATGGCACTCTGCAGCTCCAACCCGGCCCAAGGAAAGTCTCCCATAGGGCTCAATGGCACTCTGCAGCTCCAACCCGGCCCAAGGAAAGTCTCCCATAGGGCTCAATGGCACTCTGCAGCTCCAACCCGGCCCAAGGAAAGTCTCCCATAGGGCTCAATGGCACTCTGCAGCTCCAACCGGCCCAAGAAAGTCTCCAAGGGCTCAATGGCACTCTGGCCCAAACCCGGCCAGGAAAGTCTCCCATAGGGCTCAATGGCACTCTGCAGCTCCAACCCGGCCCAAGGAAAGTCACCCCATAGGGCTCAATGGCACTCTGCAGCTCCAACCCGGCCAAGGAAAGTCTCCCATAGGGCTCAATGGCACTCTGCAGCTCCCAACCCGGCCCAAGGAAAGTCTCCCCATAGGGCTCAATGGCACTCTGCAGCTCCAACCCGGCCCAAGGAAAGTCTCCCATAGGACTCAATGGCACTCTGCAGCTCCAACCCGGCCCAAGGAAAGTCTCCCATAGGACTCAATGGCAACTCTGCAGCTCCAACCCGGCCCAAGGAAAGTCTCCATAGGGCTCAATGGCACTCTGCAGCTCCAACCTGGCCCAAGGAAAGTCTCCCATAGGGCTCAATGGCACTCTGCAGCTCCAACCGGCCAAGGAAAGTCCATAGGGCTCAATGGCACTCTGCAGCTCCAACCCGGCCCAAGGAAAGTCTCCCATAGGGCTCAATGGCACTCTGCAGCTCCAACCCGGCCCAAGGAAAGTCTCCATAGGGCTCAATGGCACTCTGCAGCTCCAACCCGGCCCAAGGAAAGTCTCCCATAGGGCTCAATGGCACTCTGCAGCTCCAACCGGCCAGGAAGCTCCCTAGGCTCAATGGCATTGCAGCTCAACCGGCCAAGGAAAGTCTCCCATAGGGCTCAATGGCACTTCTGCAGCTCCAACCCGGCCCAAGGAAAGTCTCCCATTAGGGCTCAATGGCACTCTGCAGCTCCAACCCGGCCCAAGGAAAGTCTCCCATAGGGCTCAATGGCACTCTGCAGCTCCAACCCGGCCCAAGGAAAGTCTCCCATAGGGCTCAATGGCACTCTGCAGCTCCAACCCGGCCCAAGGAAAGTCTCCCATAGGGCTCAATGGCACTCTGCAGCTCCAACCCGGCCCAAGGAAAGTCTCCCATAGGGCTCAATGGCACTCTGCAGCTCCAACCCGGCCCAAGGAAAGTCTCCCATAGGCTCAATGGCACTCTGCAGCTCCAACCCGGCCCAAGGAAAGTCTCCCATAGGGCTCAATGGCACTCTGCAGCTCCAACCCGGCCCAAGGAAAGTCTCCCATAGGGCTCAATGGCACTCTGCAGCTCCAACCCGGCCCAAGGAAAGTCTCCCATAGGGCTCAATGGCACTCTGCAGCTCCAACCCGGCCCAAGGAAAGTCTCCCATAGGGCTCAATGGCACTCTGCAGCTCCAACCCGGCCCAAGGAAAGTCTCCCATAGGGCTCAATGGCACTCTGGCCCAACAAATCCCATAGGCTCAATGGCACTCTGCAGCTCCAACCCGGCCCAAGGAAAGTCTCCCATAGGACTCAATGGCACTCTGCAGCTCCAACCCGGCCCAAGGAAAGTCTCCCATAGGGCTCAATGGCACTCTGCAGCTCCAACCCGGCCCAAGGAAAGTCACCCATAGGGCTCAATGGCACTCTGCAGCTCCAACCTGGCCCAAGGAAAGTCTCCCATAGGGCTCAATGGCACTCTGCAGCTCCAACCTGGCCCAAGGAAAGTCTCCCATAGGGCTCAATGGCACTCTGCAGCTCCAACCTGGCCCAAGGAAAGTCTCCCATAGGGCTCAATGGCACTCTGCAGCTCCAACCCGGCCCAAGGAAAGTCTCCCATAGGGCTCAATGGCACTCTGCAGCTCCAACCCGGCCCAAGGAAAGTCTCCCATAGGACTCAATGGCACTCTGCAGCTCCAACCCGGCCCAAGGAAAGACTCTCATAGGAATCAATGGCACTCTGCAGCTCCAACCCGGCCCAAGGAAAGACTCTCATAGGAATCAATGGCACTCTGCAGCTCCAACCCGGCCCAAGGAAAGTCTCCCATAGGGCTCAATGGCACTCTGCAGCTCTAACCTGGCCCAAGGAAAGTCTCCCATAGGGCTCAATGGCACTCTGCAGCTCCAACCCGGCCCAAGGAAAGTCACCCATAGGGCTCAATGGCACTCTTCAGCTCCAACCTGGCCCAAGGTATGTGACTATACCGAAGCTTGAATGAATTCCAAAATGATCGTAATCTTTGCGAAAAATAAAGAAGTTAACGAAAACCAAGAAAAAGTTGTGCAATTTTAATGATATTATTGTGGTCATTAAGAAAAGTTCTAAAAATTAGAAAGAATATGATTTTTTTCTGAAAAAAAAATGTGTGCTTTAATGAATGGGCCCCATAGTAAATCATGGATAACTCCCAGAGTTTACTCTCTGCAACTTTTTTGTGAATTAAAAATCGATGGTTCATAAATGAGCCCCTAAATGTTTAGACCTGCAGCTGCCAAAGTGCACAAAAGCTGTCCCTAAACTTTACTAGCCCAGCATTACCAGCCCAGCAAGGTCACCAAGCGAGTGGATCTACTCTCGATATCCCCTTATACACGTGGTGTAGGACAGGTATAGGCATCTGTCAGTTCAGGGACTGCATCAACGAGCCGATGTGGTCCCCCGGCCGTGCATGGGCACTTACGATGGGCCTGCCAGATCTCTATTGGGCAGGTTTGAAAATAATGGGTGGTCTCAATGTCTAGTCTTAGTCACCACAACCATTTTAATATTTTCCCTTACAATGGGAAAGTAATTTACAGGTAATATTTAATTGCAAACAGAATTTGAAGAATAACCCAATTCAGATGGTTTCTAGGTTATCCCCTAATCTGTGTTTTTTTTTTCAAGTGCACTGTATCTTAACTTGCTTGGACTGTGGATAATATTGGTGTGCTCTGTATTCACTGGACTGATCATGTATGCCCATTTTGTAAGCTGTGACCCTTGGACTGCGGGATTTATAACAGCGCCAGACCAGGTGGGAAACAAATAATTATTCTAAATAGAGATTCAGATATATTAAAGATATTTAGCTGAAAAGATTTAGGAGGGGGTTACTTAAACTCATTTTTTTAATATACATATATATATATATTTGTTTGAACCACAAACAAATGAATTTCTATGAATGGCAGTCATTTATCAAAAGACCTGAACTGAAAAAGCAAATCCAACCTTTTCAACTTGTTTTTTTGAATTCCTGACTTAGGGGCAAGTTTTGGTTGAATAAAAACAAGATTTACTACCAAATAAAGCCCCCTGTAAGCTGATAGTGTGCATAGAGGCTGCCTAATAGCCAATCACAGCCCTTATTTGGCTCCTCCATGAACTTTTATGTTGCTTGTGTTGCTCTCCAAGTCTTTTTACATTTCACTCACTAGTAAGAAAGTTAGGGGATCCCTGGCATATAGAATTAGCTAACAATTCAACTGATAACCATTTCATAAGGTAGGTGCATATTCTGATCAAGCTTGGTCACCTTAGACTAGAAAGCCTGTCCAAGAGAGTAATTCCTACTCTGCACTTATCAAATACTCTGATGTTTCCAATCTGTGACTAATGCTTATGAAATGAGACTGCACTGCTTGTACACAGCCAGGGGGTTCTTATATTTTGTATTTTTGTATTGTATTTTTCCCTTTTAGATGATGCCATATTTTGTAATGAACATATTTTCAAAAATGCCAGGGCTCCCCGGACTATTCGTTGCATGTGCCTTCAGTGGGACATTAAGGTAACTTTTGCTCATAATCATATTATTATGTGGATGTTAAAACTGAATTAAATAATGTATAGCCTATTCATAAGCAGGTCCTGCTTTCAGCTTATGTTCAATTAAACATATAAGCGTAGCCTTACTTATCAACAAAGTGTGTATTATTAATACAAACTGGCCTGTTTTATAATATAAGAAGGAGCGGATGTAATAAAAGGTACTAAGTTTGCCCAGGTACAGTAACCCATAGCAACCAATCAGCAGGTAGCATTTACTTGTCACCTGTTTAAAAGCAAACATCGTATTGGTTGCTATGGGTTATGTGTACCTGGGCAAATTTAGTGCCTTTTATTAGTGATGGGCTAATCTGTCCTGTTTTGCTTCACGGAAAAATTCGGGGAAAATGTTGAGCGTCAAAAAAAAAATTGTTGTGCAACAATACGTATGACAATTCTTTTAATGTGAGAGACAATTCTTTTTGGCGCAAGACAATTCTTTTGATGAGAGACAATTCTTTTGGACGCAAGAGACAATTCTTTTGGTGAGAGACAATATGACGTTTGATGCTTAATGTGAGACAATACGTTTGACGCAACAATTCTTTCGATGAGCGAGACAATTCTTTTTTGACGCGCAACAATTTTTAGAGGACGCAAGTCTAATTTCTCCACAGTGAATTTTGTCACCCATTTCGCGAAAAAATCAGCCAATGGCGAAACATGAAAATTCGCTGCAAATCCATGCCTGGGGAATTTTTTTCCCCATCACTACCTTTTATTACATATGGGGATAAGCCTTAATAAAAGCAGGGGGACTTCTGCCTTGTGGGCAGATGAAGACTAGGTAAGGTTATGGTGAGTCACTCTAAAAGGATCCAAAATAAATGATAAATAGCTTCACTTGCATAAGGCCTCTGTGCCATATTTCTAACATTATATGAAATGTGTCTGTATCTTGCAGTACGGTGGCTGCCAGTATCAATGCTCTTGCTACTGTGACTTTTGAAGACTTTGTCAAGAACATTTTCAAGAATATCTCTGATAGGAAAAGTACTTGGATCAGCAAAGGATTATGTAAGTACTAAATCCCATTTATCTCTACTTGTTACTGTATGTTTCCTTTTTTGCCATGACATACTGCAAGTCTGATTTATTACATAGTGAAAAAGTTAATTTTGTGTAAAACAAATAAAAAAAATAAAGCCTTATAGGAATAAAAGGAGGTTTTTTCTACCTGACTTACTCAGGACAGAACACTGGTAAAATTCCTGACCTGTTACTGGCAAGGAGGATCCTTTACTTAATTCTGAAAGATATAGTGTTCTCATTAAAGTATACAATGACCCTTGGTAATGGGTTATTAACAGAAAAGAGGCTAATGCAGGTAGTGAAAAACTTTTCTCCACCCTCAGTCTATTCATTTGAGTTACTCTGCTTGTCAAACCAATAGTTCTAATCCGCTATACTTCTCATTGGAATCTCCAGTAGCTTACCTTCTATCTAACCCTCTCTATCTATTACTCTTAGACACACAGGATCTAAACCTTATCTGGATAATCTTCATTCATGGGGTCTCTCTTCTTGGGCTCCCATTGCGACCTCCTGCCACTGGGCAAATAACCTTACTAGGTCCCAACTCTACCCCAGGCCTCTAGATTCATATCCATCCTTCTCTAGGAGAGATGTCTAGCAGGGAAAATAAAACATGGCCAACCCCTTTACTTTCATACTCACTAGGGGAAAGCTCCAGATGCCCCTGTACTAATGGGACTTTAACCCACTTATAGTGACATAAATACTAGTTTCTATAAGGATATTGATGGGGGTTTAATACTGTAGGCGTTGGCTAAGCACGTATCTTCTTCATATAGTTGACCATATAGTTGACCATCACTCAACAGAGACTATCTGTGTTTGTATCAAAGCAGTTGTTTTTCAAACCTTAGCAAACAGGATAATAAGGTTAAAGCTCATATAAACAATGGGCACCAGCTCCAAAATCAATAGGCCATAAGTGACTGTGTGTATTACATGGTATGTATGAATAAACTACAGTATCCATTTTGTTCTAGGTGTTTTGTTTGGTATTCTGTGCACTGTAATGGCCGTTGTAGCATCATTTATGGGAGGAGTTGTGCAGGTAAGTAGTACTGGATTTTGCTTTCTTAGCAAGTCAAGCCTATGTGTTGTGCTGTCTTACAGAATGAAGAAAAATAGGAGCCAACCTCCATGTTTTTTTTAAACACTTGTGCCCTGTATTTTCCTCAATGGCCACAGGTTTCTGCATGAGGTGTGTAACCTATAAATGTGTTTGGCAGCACTGTATTCATGAGGGGCAGGTATTCACAGGAAAGTACTTCATGATTCTATTTTTATATCACATTGGGCACTTGTAATGACCTAAAGAAGCATTGAATGATTCTCTTGTCTGTCCAGCAATATGTTTGCCTAAAATGAATTGCACCTAATAAAATTCACATTTTTTTGCAATAGGCTGCACTAAGCATTCATGGAATGTGTGGGGGACCCATGCTGGGGTTGTTTACTTTGGGTATCGTATTCCCATGGTCAAACTGGAAGGTAAAACCTTATCCTTTTTTACCACTAGTAGTTATTTCCATTTCTACCAACCATTTCTAAACTGTGGGGAGTAAAGGCAAAATTCATTTTCAACCAGACATTTTCAACTAAAAATTGCATTGATAAAAGTGTGCATTACTTTTACAGGGAGCATTAGGAGGTCTCCTGATAGGAATCATCATGTCTTTTTGGGTTGGTATTGGAGGATTTGTCTTCCCCCCACCAGTGACCAAAACGTTCCCACTTGAATTGAGAACTGATGGGTGCATTCTTGCCAACATGACTATTAATGGAACAGAGACTCTTGTTACAACCCTTGCCACAGCACTGGACCCCACTCAAGCTCCAGCAAGGTAACATTATAGTGTCTAAATATTCTCCTGTATAACGTACATGATGGGAAATATTTGTGTAACATGATGTTACATCCGTGAAGTTATCACTACCTTTAATATCTCAAAAATATTTTTTCAACTGGGAAGATCTATGGTCTCCTGTTGACCATACTGCAAATGAGGACTGAACACACCAACCAGATTTAGCGATTAGAACAGAAAAGAGGCTAATGCAGGTAGTGAAAGACTCTTCTCCACCCTCTGTCTATTCATTTGAGTTACTCTGCTCATTGGAAGCTCCAATATCTTACCTTCTATCTAACCCTCTATCTATTACTCTAAGGGGTATATTTATCATGCTGTGTAAAAAGTAGAGTGAAGCATTACCGGTGATGTTGCCCAGGGCAACCAATCAGCAATTAGATTTCAACAGTTAGAAAACCAAAGCAAAGCATCTGATTGGCTGCTATGAGCAACATCACCGGTGATGTTTTACTTCACTTTTTACACAGCATGATAAATATACCCCTTAGACATACAGGATCTAAACCTTATCTGGATAATCTTCATTCATGTGGTCTCTCTTCTTGGGCTCCCATTGTGACCTCCTGCCTCTGGGCACATAACCTTACTGGGTCCCAACTCTACCCCAGGCCTCTAGACTCATATCCATCCTTGTCTAGGAGAGATGTCTAACAGGGAAAATAAAACATGGTCAACCCCAGGGGCGGGCCAAGCCGACTGGGCGCCCTAGGCAACCTGGTCGGCCACCTCGCCCCTGCACCGTCCTCATTCGTCCCCGCCTTTGGCGCGCATGCGCAGTTGAACGCGCGGGGGGGCGGGGTTCGCGTCGAGATTCTACGGATCATTGACCCCACCGCGTAAGGACAAGCGGCGGGGGCAATGACTAAAGAGAGTGGACTAGGGGTAGGCAGGAGAGGCTGCCTGGCGCCCCCCAATCGTTGCGCCCTGGGCAGCTGCCTCTTCTGCCTACCCCTAGTTCCGGCTTTGGTCAACCCCTTTACTTTCATACTCACTAAGGGAAACCACCAGATGCCCCTGTACTAATAGGACTTTATAGTGACATAAATACTAGTTTCTCTAAGGATATTAATGGGATTGACCATACTACAAATGAGGACTGAACACACCAACCAGACTTGGCGATTAGTTCAGCCACAGATCTACGCATTGATAACCATCTAATGAATAATAAAAACACATGAAGGCTTCTGCTTTGGGTCTACAGCATTAACTGGTAGTTAGTTACCTTTCTCCTACATACATTTATAAAGGTTTTCAGCTTGATAATCATTTTCTCATCTCCATTTTTACACTAGCAAGGCTGTTGACATCAGGAGTAACATCCAATATTTCTTCGTTTTGATTGTATTTAAATAAATATTACTGACGGGCAAAACACTGCATGTGTTCGAATAGATGTGATGGTTTACTTGGTTACGTGTATAATCTATGATTTCCAGGTCAGTACTGGCAGATAACTGGTACAGCTTGTCCTATCTGTACTACAGTGCTGTTGGGTGCCTATCGTGCATTATATCTGGGCTGCTGATCAGCTTTGTGACAGGTAAGAATTATTCTCATCTGTTCCTGACTATGTTCTGCTGCAGAGGATATTATCCTAAGGGGCAGATTTATCAACATGTGAGTTTAGAGCTTAATACATAAAAACTTACCCACATTCTATTCATTCCTATGGGATTTTTTGAAGCATATTTATCAATGGGTGAAAGTTAGATCTCACCATTTGATAAATATGCTTCTAAAAATCCCATAGGAAAGTTTTTATGTATTAAGGTCTAAACTCACATTTTGATCAATTTGCCCTATGAATTAAAACGCCATCATTTCTCATTTGTTTTATTTTTAAATTCGACTAAACTTATTTCCCAAATGTCAAATATTTTCTGAAAAAAGTTGCAAGGAAAAGTCTCTGTGAGATAAGTCGTAAAAAAAACTTTTTAGCATTGTTGCAGCCAAAATCCAGAGTTTATCGAATTGCAGCTGCAACAATTCAACAAAAATGAGTTTTCAGACAAAACCCAGCAAAGTTTTGAGACAAAAGAAAGAACTTCAAGGAAAGGGAAGGGACCTTTGCCATTGACTTCTACATGAACTCGGTAGTTTAACCTGTCGAATTCATGTTTTTAGACGTTTAGACGCATAGTAAATGTCTAAAACGTCACAGAGTTTTTGCTCTGTGACTTTTACAAAAAAAAAATCGAGTTTAAAATTAAAAATCAATGGTTAGTAAATGAGCTCCATAGGGTTGTTATTTTTGTGCCCTTTTTAGCTTGCAATAGTAATTTGTCTGCAAAACTGAGATTGGTCCACAGATAGTATGTTAATTATGCCCTTCAATACAATCAAAGGAGGTCATCTCAATATATCCTCTTGGTGGGTCCGGGTCCAGAAGCAGTGTAGAACTGAACTTCCACCCGAGAACCTGATAGTCTGCAAAGAACCATTAGATATAAAATATCATAAAAGGTATTGATCTGATATGGTTCGGTGGTAGAGATATTAAAGCAACAGGAAAGGCAATGGCCCTACATTGGACACCAGAGCCTACTGTGAGCTGACTGTGAGATTTCTTGGTTTCTTGGAAGACCTGGAGAACCCAATGGGTTCTCCAAGTATATCTGTATGGGTGGAGTTGTGCAGGTAAGTAGTACAAAACAGATAATGTTTTCCAAGGTTTTGGTGGTTGTGGCGATTTCTAGAACTGCACAATCAAACATTAAACAATATTGACTAAATGCCTTTAGCAGCAAGGCTTTGCCTAAACCCTAAAATTTACCTTATGCAGGTCGTGAGCATGGAAAGAATATTAGGCCCCTGCTGATCAGACCGATCTGCAACATTTTCTGCTTCTGGTCGGACAAATACAAAACCAAGTGCTGGTGTGGAGTGCCACATGACAGAGAAGAAGAAGACTTTGTAAGTATATTTTTCATTAGAGTTAGCCCCTTTTACAGATGGGTGTGGAGGGATAAGACGTTATGCCGTTCTATTCCCCTTTTGTAACCCACAACATGCATTTTTTAATCAGACTATTGTAACCAATCACTTACTAACGTTAATAAACAGAAGAGTTACCAGTCATAAAATATCTTCAGCAATAAATAGGTACAAAGTATAGATCTCACTTGGTTAAACTATTTTAACCTCCCAGTTATTTAGTAAAGTCTTAATCATTAATAGTGAGGAATATGAATCTCAGACCTTTGAAATCAAATAGGAAAATTGGCCCCTTTGGTTGAATTTTGCCCTAAGGTAATTTACCCAGCCTTCACTGTGTCCTCACTCTGGCTACTACCTGTCTGCAGACACAGCGAGGGAGCCAGAGGCAGCAGCGGGGGAGCAGAGAGTGGGTGAGCAGCCAGGGAGCCAGAGGGAGCAGCGGGGAATGGGCGAGTAGGAAGCCGGAGGGTGCAGCAGGGAGCAAAAAGCTGGAGGACACAGCGGATGGCGGGGGAGTAGGGAGCCAAAGGAAGCATCAGGGAGTGGGGCTGCAGGGAGCCAGAGGATGCAGCGGGGAGCAGGTGAGCAGGGAGCCAAAGGGTGCAGCGGGGGAGCAAAAAGCTGGAGGACACAGCGGGGAGCAGGGAGCCAGAGGACGTAACAGGGAGTGAGTGAGTAGGGAGCCAGAGGATGCAGCGGGGAGCAGGTGAGCAGGAAACCAAAGGAAGCAGCAGGGAGCCAGAGGATGCAGCGGGGAGCGGGTGAGCAGGGAGCCAAAGGGTGCAGCAGGGAGCAAAAAGCCAGAGGACACAGCGGGGAGCGGGGGAGTAGGGAGCCAAAGGAAGCATCAGGGAGTGGGGCTGCAGGGAGCCAGAGGATGCAGCGGGGAGCGGGTGAGCAGGGAGCCAAAGGGTGCAGCAGGGAGCAAAAAGCCAGAGGACACAGCGGGGAGCTGGGGAGTAGGGAGCCAAAGGGTGCAGCGGGGGAGCAAAAAGCTGGAGGACACAGCGGGGAGCAGGGAGCCAGAGGACGTAACAGGGAGTGAGTGAGTAGGGAGCCAGAGGATGCAGCGGGGAGCAGGTGAGCAGGAAACCAGAGGAAGCAGCGGGGAGCGGGTGAGCAGAGAGCCAGAGGATGCTGTGGGGAGCAGGTGAGCTGGGAGCCAAAGGGTGCAGCAGGGAGCAAAAAGCCGGAGGACACAGCGGGGAGCTGGGGAGTAGGGAGCCAAAGGAAGCAGCAGGGAGCCAGAGGATGCAGCGGGGAGCGGGTGAGCAGGGAGCCAAAGGGTGCAGCAGGGAGCAAAAAGCCAGAGGACACAGCGGGGAGCTGGGGAGTAGGGAGCCAAAGGAAGCAGCAGGGAGCCAGAGGATGCAGCGGGGAGCGGGTGAGCAGGGAGCCAAAGGGTGCAGCAGGGAGCAAAAAGCCAGAGGACACAGCGGGGAGCTGGGGAGTAGGGAGCCAAAGGAAGCAGCAGGGAGTGGGGCTGCAGGGAGCCAGAGGATGCAGCGGGGAGTGGGTGAGCAGGGAGCCAAAGGGTGCAGCGGGGGAGCAAAAAGCTGGAGGACACAGCGGGGAGCGGGGAGCCAGAGGATGTAGCAGGGAGTGAGTGAGTAGGGATCCAGAGGATGCAGTGGGGAGCAGGTGAGCAGGGAGCCAGAGGAAGCAGCGGGGAGCGGGTGAGCAGAGAGCCAGAGGATGCAGTGGGGAGCAGGTGAGCTGGGAGCCAAAGGGTGTAGAGGGGGAGGGTAGGGGAGCAAAAAGCCGGAGGACACAGCGGGGAGCGGGGAGCCAGAGGACGTAGCAGAGAGCGAGTTAGCAGGGAGCCAGAGGACGCAGTGGGGAGCAGGTAAGCAGGGAGCCAGAGGATGCAGTGGGGAGCAGGTGAGCAGGGAGCCAGAGGGCGCAGTGGGGGGGAGCAAAAAGCCAGAGGACACAGCGGGGAGCCAGCAGAGGAGCAGGGAGCGGGAGGACACAATGGAGAGCGGGCCGTAGTTTGAGGACTACAGTCTGGCCCCCCAACAGTCTGATAGACCATGAACTGGCCCCATGTTAAAAAGTTTGAGGACCCCTGATTTAGAGGCGTATTTATTTAAATCCAAACTGTGGGATTGTAAAGGAACCCGTCACGTTTACAAAACACTTTCTGTCCGGAACAACCAAAGCAGAATTTGAGCAACCCAACGTTATTTTTGCTCTATGGGATATTAAAGCTTATAGTCAACTCAGCTGAGCTCTAACAACCCTTTGAATCCAATATCCCTGATGCAAATTTCAAGTGGAAATAAATGTTTTGGATTTTTTTTTTCTAGTGTTGAAAACAAAATGTTAAATCTAAAACCTGTGCAAAAGTAATGAAATGTCACTACCATTTTATAATTCCAATGTCATTTACATGATTTCAATATAAATAGTTCACTTTTGATAAATCTCTTTAACGCTTTGCAAGAAGTCATCAAAACAGACTTCTAATCTATACTGACTATTTGTAGATATTTAGTATTTGGGGGCTTTTTCAATCAATCTTAAGTCTGACTTAAGACCCCTTGGTTTTGGGGGGACGGGGGACGGGGGACCCGTACCATGGGGTCTGCTTCCTCCATAGCCACTCTCTTACCTACCCAGAGTCAAGTGGGTGGAGAAGGGGCAGGTGTAGGTATAACTGGGTTTGGGCCTCTCTGGAGGAAGAGGGGGAGCAGGGTCAGACTGGGCGGTGCAGGGCCCACCGGGGCTCCCGCCCCAGGGGCCCTGCAGGTGCCCCAGCCAGCCGTGTCCCCTAAACATCCCCCCCGCAGGGGCCCCCTAACCCCCCCCGCAGGGCCCCCACCTGACGTCCTCCCCGAGCTCGTATAAATTAAACGTGTTAGGGGAGGAACAGTAAGAAGGGGGAGCGCCAGCAAAGGTCGGACTGGGCCACCGGGGCCCACTAGGGCCGGGGCCCCCCGGCCCAGTCCGACCCAGGGGGGGAGTGTCAGTGAACTATTATTTTACCACTATCAACAGGCGTCTCATTTTACATATTATCCCAGTGTTAATGATTTCATTTCTCTTTCCTAAAAGGACCCTAAAGACAACCCTGACAACGATGTCAAGATGGCTCCCGTGGCTGAGAAATCTAGTCAGAATGGATATGATAACAACTCTTGCAGGAAGCTTCCGCCTGGTTATAACGAAGCAGAGAAGTCATACACGAACACGAACGAGGAAAAAATATCTTATATGTAGTGAATAAAGATTTCCAAACGAATCCCCCACTGTTATACAGATGGACCAGACATCAATGATGCATCTTGGGTAGTGATGAGCCAATCTGTCCCGTATTCACAAAACTGCTGAAAAATTAGCAAAATGCACTGAAGTCAATAGACTTTTATTATGGCTACTGCGCAACTTTTTTCACATGCCCAATTTCTTTCCCCACATGCATTGAAGTCAATGGACATTTTTACTCAAGTTTTTTTTCTCACTCCGAAAGTATTAAAGTCAATTGGCCACAAATTCAAGCCTGGCGAAATAAATTTGCTCATCTCTAATCATGGCACCTATGGGACACCATTCATTAACTATTGATGTCATCGTATACACATGATCCTTCCTTCCTTCGTACACCCATTGGCTCTGTAGGAAATGTAACTATGAACTGTATAGTATTTATCGATTTTTCAGTCATCTTGGATTCAGCTTGTATGTCAGCGATTATGAAGGGAAAGACAAACATGCAATAACTAGATAGGGCAAAATTACAAATTGGACATTTTCATTGGCTGTCACAGAGTATTTCTAGACTCTGAAACGTTAAAAAAATGATTTGATGTAATGTAACTGTAAATGTGTGATGTTTTTGTTTTATTATTTTGTCTGATTTACAAAAATAAAGAGATATTACATTATTTAAAGTGATGCTAAAGGCAATGGTTTACTTTTATTTTACTATTTAACTAGAGAAAGGTAAAATACCATTCTGGACTCGCTGGCTGCTCTCTCCTACAGGAACACTATACCCCCAGGATGAATGTAACCAACAGACAGTTTATATCATATTAAGTGGCCTATTAAAGAGCCTTACTAAACTGGAATATATATATCAGTAAATATTGCCCTTTGATATCTTTTGTGTTGAGTCGCCATTTAGTGATGGGCTGTGTGCTCCCTCAGAGATCAGCTGACAGGAAATAATGCAGCTCTGACTGTAACAGGAAGTAGTGTGGGAGTAACAGACATTAATTGGCTGATGGGGCCTATACATACTGTATATGTGTGCCCTTGGCAGGGTCAGACTGGGGGGGTGCAGGTCCCACCGCATCCTCCGCACCCCCTAATCCCCCCCCCCCGCAGGGTCCCCCACCTGACATCCTCCCCTGAGCGTGTGTAAGTTTAACGCGTCAAGAACTGTCGGCCGTGGAGCGCCGGCAAGGGTCGATGCTGGGCCGCTGGGGCCCATTAGGCCCTTGGTTTGCTTTTGTGCACTGTGATTCATTTGATCCCAGGGGGCAGCTCTTAATACTGAAAATGGAAGTTTTTTTATTTACCCAATGGCACATACTATTCAAAAAAAGTATATTTCATAAACAGACATGGACTGGGATTCAAAATAGGCCCTGGCATTTCAAGTACACAGAGGCCCAAACAGCCCCCCACCAGCCCAATGAATAGTGACTGTCTATGGTACCACGGCCCCCCACCAGCTCAATAAATAGTGACTGTCTATGGCACCACAGCCCCCTACCAGCCCAATACATAGTGACTGTCTATGGCACCACAGCCCCCTACCAGCCCAATAAATAGTGACTGTCTATGGCACCACAGCCCCCTACCAGCCCAATAAATAGTGACTGTCTATGGCACCACAGCCCCACACCAGCCCAATAAATAGTGACTGTCTATGGCACCACAGCCCCCCACCAGCCCAATAAATAGTGACTGTCTATGGCACCACAGCCCCCCACCAGCCCAATAAATAGTGACTGTCTATGGCACCACAGCCCCCCACCAGCCCAATAAATAGTGACTGTCTATGGCACCACAGCCCCACACCAGCCCAATAAATAGTGACTGTCTATGGCACCACAGCCCCCCACCAGCCCAATAAATAATGACTGTCTATGGCACCACAGCCCCCCACCAGCCCAATAAATAGTGACTGTCTATGGCACCACAGCCCCCCACCAGCCCAATAAATAGTGACTGTCTATGGCACCACAGCCCCACACCAGCCCAATAAATAGTGACTGTCTATGGCACCACAGCCCCCCACCAGCCCAATAAATAGTGACTGTCTATGGCACCTTACAGCAGCCCCTCTGGGATTTACAGTTCGAGAAATGAAAATGGTTTATTGAGATGAAGCAGAGGTGAAATTGCTTTTTAAGCTGCAAGTCTCAGTTCCCCCAACCGACCGGTTTAGCTTATTAGTTATAATTGTATCTAAGGGCAGGGGTTGAGTATTCTGGGCTCTCTGCCAAAACCTTACTTATTTAATTAAGCTTGGGAAATGCTGTATCTTTTTTGGCATTCAGTGCAGGAGATCAAAGGGAAATGAGGGACTGCGGGCTGAGCTGTTAAAATCGGGACTGTCCCGCGGAAATCGGGACAATTGGGTGGTATGGAGTTTTACATATGGGCTGTTTTATGCAATATATTTTTATAGAGACCTACATTTCTGGGGTGTATAGTTTTCCTGTAGGTGTACAAACAAGAGGTCATTAATGCCTGCAAGTGCCATAAGCAAAGTGCATGGGTTTTTTTTCCCATTATGAAGCATTTTTTCACCCAGAATTCCAGTGTCATCTGTGCTCACCAGGGGAGTTGCACCAGATGCAAATACAACAAATGTGTTAAGATAAGTGCAATTGCTCTTCGTCACAGGCTGAATTTTCAGTCTGGTTGGTGTCAGTTCCAGTGTTCACAAGAAGGTGGCGGTAGCTCCGGGGTTTCCATAGCACCCTGCCTAAATTAGCATAGCAGCACTTGGTTATCAACAGGAGGCAGGAGGAATTCAGTCAAAGCAATGTATTCACTGTACCTACCAACTTTATTCTCCCCTGCTCTCTTCTTCTGTTCTGGATGGAGAGCCAAGCCTCTATGCCAGAGGATGAATTGTGGAGATACTGGAAAATGACCATTCTGGCCTAAGGGTGCATTTAAGACACTATTTTAAAGTATATAGTACCCTTCTACTTCTGCAGTAAATGTTCAGTGGCATGAAACGCGTAACTATACCATTGGAAAAGCAATAATAATGTTCCCCACAAGATGGTGCTCTTGGACTTCTTACTACAAAAGTCTAAAAAGATATTCAATTGACAATGAATTTCATTATGCATCCTTACATGACCATTAATACCAATAATAAATTTGATTAACTAGGCCTGACCCACTATTCATTTATGTCCTGTACCTGTACAAATCCATGTTGCCTTTTATAGAAGTACATTTTCAACTTTTATCAGAATCAATCAGTTATTTTATTATTTTGCACAATTCATTCCTTAAAAACAAGCATGGGTGTGTGCTATTGCTAAAGGGTGCCACTGTTAGGCACGCCCAGTGAATACCCACTTACTTTTTACCCATTTATTTCTTTTTGGTAAAAAATGCACCGGCACCCTGTACTTTCTATGGCATCACCGCACTATTATCATGAGTAAGTGAGAGAATGTACTGCAGTGTGCCTGCCCTGACTAAGGGTGTTGAAGGTCAAGATGGCGTCACTCTTATAGAAACTACCCTAGGTTGGCACAATTTTCACTGAAGAATCAGCCCGGGATAAAAGTTACTTATTTTATTCTCTTTGTGTAACAACAAAATGAATATGATTTTTCTTCTGTAATGATGAAAAATGCCATTTGGGAGCGAGTCAGGAAGTGGGAATAGGAAGGAGGGAACCAGATGAGTTTAAGTGAGGAATTGTGGGTGTTGTTGTTTTGCCTGTTAGGAGGAGTGGAGACATGAGGGGTTAAAGGAGGTAGGAAGTGAATGGGGTGCTCTGAAATAGCCCCCTCCGCCCTCCGCAAGGGGGTAGAAATGTTGGCGGGATGGTATTAGTGTAGAGTCACACACAGCAGTAGGGGGCCGCTGGGGGGAGCTGGTGATAGGGGTAAGAAGTGTAGGGTGTAACAGGGGTTAGGCCTGGGGCTGAAGTAATGGAAGGGGCCTTGCAAAGGCCTAAGAGTGACAAAAGGTAGGTCCCTCACTCTTAGAATGGTTTGCAGCCTTTAGTGGCTATCGGAGGTTACAAGAAAGTTAATTGTTATTAAATATTATATAAATGTAATAGTTTACAGTGCTATACACTGAACTGATGTTAATATATGAAACAAAACAATTTTTCTGTGTGAATGAAATGTATAACCCACTCCAGATACCTTGTGCTTCGGTTTAAACAAAAAAAATACTTAACTCTGGAGCGCCCTCCTCTGTCCAGACTTCTCAGATGAGGTCTTGTGGGGTAAAATAAAATAAATAATAAAAAAAAATAAATAGCGTAATACAGTAATGAGATATTAATAATCACCCCTCTAAAACGTGTTTATATCTAAAACAAATCTAGTGAACACCACTACTAAATTTACTTCACTTTTCTGTGAAAACACATAAATACAATCCACCGCGAAATGTTTAAAGTTCGTGTCTATTTAAATAAGTGAATTTCCGTATTTCACACTCTTCCGTGACTTCTTTTTATCCTTAGCCAATTGTGCATATACTTACAGACCAACACTGTGGTCTTGGAGCTTGTAACAAATTCCCTCGTGGTTGAACTATAACTCCCAGCTTCTCTTTTTCCACTTTCTCCTGCTGCTGGACAAATATACAACGGACATGTGTAAAATCCTAAAACTTTATTCTAAAACATATTAAAAGCGATCGCTCAGAGGAAGCCAGTCGGCGAAACGCGTCAGTGGTGGAGAGAGACGCCAAAGGGAGAACGCGAACGGAGAGATTTGCAAGCCAGGATCAAAGCAAGTACTGCAGATCGCATAAAGAGACTGATAAGCAAGCAAGGATCCGACGCTGTTTACAAAAGGACTCCCGATGGGCGCAATTTTTATGGCGTTTGTGAGTTTAAACTTTTAATATGTTTTTTTTACATAACTGCAACTTTTCTCACTCAGTGAATTTTTGTCACGGCAATTTTTTGCAGCAGTTTCACAAAAAAATTCACTAATGGCGAAATGCAGAATTTCACTGCGAGTCCATGTCTGCCAAAAAAATTTGCTCATCATTAATAGTTTTGCATAAAGTCATATGGATTTCTACTTTATTCGACTTTGTTTTAGTAAACACGTTGTTTAGCATCATATACAGTATTGCTCTTTATCAGCTGCCAATCTGACTATACTGTTTGGTGGTTTCAACATACAATCATATTAGACAATGCCATAGTTTTTACTTTCTTCAAGCATTTGTGCAAAGCTCATTCCTATTTCAGCAAAATAACAGCCTCATCCACAAAACAAGGTCTATGCAGACTTGGTTCGATAGGATGGAAGTGGAAGATTCCAGTCAACAGATTTCTTAAACACCTGTGAAATGAACTGGAATGACAAGACAAGCTTGCTCACCCAACATAAGTACCCAAGTAGAAAAGGGAGGACTCATTGCTGACTCCCCTAACAAATAATCCTGCTTTCCCTCCCGGTCTACAAAAAGGCTATTTTGCAGCATGGCAACAGGACTCAGTATCACAAATTTTCCACCTGTGTCCTAAAGCCTCCCTACCCCGATGGGAACAAATACAAAATATCTTTACTCTACCGAATTCGGAACGCTTCAAATATCACCAACTAACAAGTTTTATTGCACCCATCCTCAAAGGCAATGTTGGAGACCAACTTTACACCACTTTTGAAAATCTGTGCCGACAAAAATCACCTCCTGTACGCAATATTTCCATCATATATCAAAATCTGCTATCGCAAACAATTGCCTCCTCTCCGAAACCATTACATTTCCTAAAATGGGAAAAAGCGCTAAATATGCAATTCACAGAACAAGATATGGAAGGAATAATACTTAAATCTTTTACGGGGCAAAGGAGCTGCAGAATATTAGAAAACAACTATAAAATCCTCACTGGTTGGTACCACACCCCCGCCAAACTTAGCAAATATTTCCCTGGTACTTCGGCCAGTTGTTGGCGGTGTGGTGAATCACCCGGCACCCTTCTACACATACTATGGGAATGCTCGGAGATAAAAAAAATACTGGACGGAAATATTGCAGCTTTGCAACGACAAATTACAGCTGGGAATCCGTAAGGATCCTGCAACAGTCCTACTACACCACAACACCCAACCGATTTCATTATACAAGAAATCACTCACTCAATATGCACTCAATGCGGCTAAAATATTAATCCCTAGGAAATGGAAATTTAGTTGCCTTTTATGAGGAGGTGAGTAGGAACCTTGATGCTGGAATGGCAGTTGATCTCATCTACTTGGACTTTGCTAAAGCGTTTGATACAGTACCTCACAGAAGGTTAATGATCAAATTAAGGAATATTGGCCTAGAACATAATATTTGTAATTGGATAGAGAACTGGCTGAAGGATAGAGTACAAAGAGTGGTTGTAAATGGAACATTTTCTAATTGGACCAGTGTGGTTAGTGGAGTACCGCAGGGGTCAGTCCTTGGGCCTTTGCTGTTTAACTTGTTTATTAATGACCTGGAGGTGGGCATAGACAGTATTGTTTCTATTTTTGCTGATGACACTAAATTGTGCAAAACTATAAGTTCCATGCAGGATGCTGCCGCTTTGCAGAGCGATTTGACAAAATTAGATAACTGGGCAGCAAACTGGAAAATGAGGTTCAATGTTGATAAGTGCAAAGTTATGCACTTTGGTAGAAATAATATAAACGCAAACTATCTACTGAATGGTAGTGTGTTGGGGGTTTCCTTAATGGAGAAGGATCTAGGGGTTTTTGTTGATAACAAGTTGTCTAATTCCAGGCAGTGTCATTCTGTGGCTACTAAAGCAAATAAAGTGCTGTCTTGTATAAAAAAGGGCATTGACTCAAGGGATGAGAACATAATTTTGCCCCTTTATAGGTCCCTGGTAAGGCCTCACCTTGAGTATGCAGTGCAGTTTTGGGCTCCAGTCCTTAAGAAGGATATTAATGAGCTGGAGAGAGTGCAGAGACGTGCAACTAAACTGGTTAAGGGGATGGAAGATTTAAACTATGAGGTGAGACTGTCGAGGTTGGGGTTGTTTTCTCTGGAAAAGAGGCGCTTGCGAGGGGACATGATTACTCTGTACAAGTACATTAGAGGGGATTATAGGCAGTTGGGGGATGTTCTTTTTTCCCATAAAAACAATCAACGCACCAGAGGTCACCCCTTTAGATTAGAGGAACGGAGCTTCCATTTGAAGCAGCGTAGGTGGTTTTTCACGGTGAGGGCAGTGAGGTTATGGAATGCCCTTCCTAGTGATGTGGTAATGGCAGATTCTGTTAATGCCTTTAAGAGGGGCCTGGATGAGTTCTTGATCAATCAGAATATCCAAGGCTATTGTGATACTAATATCTACAGTTAGTACTAGTGGTTGTATTTATAGTTTATGTATGTGAGTATAGATTGGTAGGTGTGGGTTAGGTGTGCTGGGTTTACTTGGATGGGTTGAACTTGATGGACACAGGTCTTTTTTCAACCCTATGTAACTATGTAACTATGTAACAGTACCCACTATTAATGAAAGGACTAAGGAAATGGAGGACATTTGCAAATTTGAGGACCTACACACCGATTCTTATAAAGCTAAACAAAACCATTGGGCCAGTTGGAGACTTTGGAGAATATATTTAGGAAAAGACAATAGGGCTAACTGATTACATTATATATACTGATTTACAAATGCAAGTATAAAGATCCTGCCGAACCATGTCTCTACCATGTTTATACCACAGACCAAAAGCCGAAAGAAGAATAAGATTGTAACCATGACAATTGCATTCTTACCACATAATACTAATGTTAAATTAAGGGCTGTAGAAAGTTAACTGTCCTTAATCCTCGGATAACTTTCTGCCCGGACTTCCCTCCCTCCCCCCTTCCTTTCCCTAGTTAAAAAACAAAACTCAATCCAGCAGCCAAATTACCCCGACAACGGACAGACCTTTTACTTTACCTTTTTTATCAGAATTGTATAACGCTATGACGAAATTGAAACATTGTGAATACAATTTGTAATATGATTTGACATGCTTTTCTATTTCTGTAAGCTCTGCCTTGATATTATATTGATACAAATGTTGGATTGTTATAAAACCCAATAAAAATTAAAAAAAAAGAAAAGGGAGGACTTACCTCAGATTAAGGTGTTGAACAGGCAGGTGTCCCAACCTTTGTTCTTAGATTCAGAACTAGAACTAGAATTACCAAGCCAACATGGGAGCTCTAGTAGGATTTGTATGTTGCGCCGTTTGTTACCTCCATATGTTTCATAGGCTTAACGATGATGGATCAGTGCCATCTGACATACTCACCAGAGAATTCTACCGAATTTCTGTTTTTTTCTGCCCCTGGTAACTTTGGGGGCACTGCCATCGGAGGCAAGTTTCTAAACCTGTCCAGCAAGTAGGGGGACCAAAGAGACAAAATGTAGTGGCTTCCCCGTTTATAAACTAGGGAACCCTGTCACCCTCTGGGCAGTCACTGCATTGCCAGGTAGGGTTGGACTGATCTGGCAGGACACCAGGAAAAGACCTTTTGGGCCCTGGCCCCAACTTACAGTAGGCCCCTCACCCCCTAAGAATACAACTTGGCGTGCAACTTGGCATGCTTGTGGGGCGCATGTGCGTTTCAGACTCCATGAATGCCATGGGTGCACTCGAGGCTTTCCCTTTTACAACTTAAGGTGGCCATACACGGGCCGATTGTAGCTGCTAATACCGGTCCCTTAGACCGTTTCGGCAGCTTATTGGCCCGTGTAGGGGCAGCAACAATGGGCATGCCCGGCCAATATCTGGCCTGAAATTGGGCAGGTTAAAAAATTTAGTCGGATCGGGGACTGCATTGGCTCATTGATGCGGTCCCCGAACCGACTGTGCCTATTACCGTCGTTATAATTTGATCGTTTTGCCCCAGGGCCAAATGTCCAGATCCGCCTAAATTTGCCCGATATCACCCACCCATAGGATCTTAAAGTGTATGTCCACCTTTACACCCTTTGGGCTGTTACTGTACTGCAAGGAAATACTTTAACCTGGGAATGGGAAATATTCCTAAAAACTCTTATCTACAAACCAGACTCCACCCAGCTGTCCAAAACCCTCCAAGTGAACAACTTGAAATAATGGTTGGCAAAACCTTTACCCACTACATACATAAACATGTCACCAATGGATTTAGCTCCCTCAAATTATGATGATGCTTCTTGGCTTTACTAATCAATGAAAATGTTGGCTAAGGGGCACATTTACTTACTCACGATCGTTCCGACGGCGTCCGATTGCGTTTTTTTCCGTAATGATCGGTATTTTGCGATTTTTCGGCAAAATTGTTGCGACTTTTTCGTAGCCATTCCGAAAGTTGCGCAAAATGTTGCGATTTTTTCGTAGCGTTAAAACTTGCGTGAAAAGTTGCGACTTTTTCGTAGCCATTCCGAAAGTTGCGCAAAATATTGCGATTTTTTCGTAGCGTTAAAACTTGCGCGAAAAGTCGCGACTTTTTCGCAGCTTTCGCACCGAGTACGAAACATTCGGATTCATTCAAGCTTCAGTATGGTGACTTTTCTTGGGCCAGGATGGAGCTGCAGAGTGCCATAGAGTCCTATGGGAGGCTTCCAAAATCATGCTAAGTCTGAAAGTTTCGCCCGCCGCTTACGAGTGCTCAATACGAAAAAGTCGCGACAAGATACGAGCGAATCGTAATGGCTACGAAAAACTCGCGTTTTTTCGCGCAAGTCGTAATGGCTACGAAAAAGTCGCGACAATTTCCGAAAAGTCGTAAAGGTGACGAAAAAATCGCAAAAAATACGAAAAAGTCGCAAAATGTTCGTTTTCCAATAGAAATTTTTCCAATTCGGATTCGAATTCGTGTCTTAGTAAATCAGCCCCTTACTCTTGAGATTACTATTATTTAGTTTATAAAGCTCCTGTACTGGAGGTAGGGGGCTCCTTAGGTTGGACACAAACAGGCATGAAATTGTTTTGTTTATTTATATTTATTTGTTCAAAATAATGACAAACCCTGTTATTTTCATTTGAAATCATCTCTTTTTGGGGCTATAATAAGTAAGCATGAACAATAAGGTGACAGTGCAGGAAAATATCCTTCATCAGGACCATGCAAAATACATTTATTTCATCTGTTGTATTCAAAAAAGTGTAAGGTTTATATAACATACTTACACATCATAACGTCATTACAAAATCTTGCTCATGTAATATGCTTAGAATGGCAGAGGAATACTGGCTGGGATGGGCGCTGGGCAAAGTTGCTCCCCTGGCTTGTCTGAGCTAATTTTTTCATTATGAATAAAGGAGCAATGGGTTCAGCCCTTAAAGAAGAGATAAATCTTAACAAAGAATGAAACTAGACACTCTATCCATTCTGTTTTGTGTTTCTGGAGCAGCCTAGGGCCACCAAAGCCCTTTAACAGTGAATATCCGTGCTTACAGAGATACCCCCCAGTGGCTCCCCATTTTTTTTTACTGCTAATTCAGAGCAAGTGCTCTGGGCTGCCGTTAGCCTAAGGGCATAAACCAAATATACATTATATACATCTGGGGTCCCCAACCTTTCTTACTCGTGAGCCACAGTCAAATGTAAAAAGACTTGGAGAGCAACACAAGCACCATAAAAGTTCATGGAGGTGCCAAATAAGGGCTAAGATTGGCTATTAGGGGCCTCTATGCACACTATCAGCTTACAGGGGGCTTTATTTGGTAGGAAATCTTGTTTTTATTAACCAAAACTTGCCCCCAAGTCAGGAATTCAAAAATAACTCCCTGGTTTGGGGGCACTGAGAGCAACATCCAAGGGGTTGGTGAGCAACATGTTGCCCCGAGCCGCTGGTTGGGGATCACTGATATACATAATATAACATTCACCATACATGGTGACCCATGGTAACCCCTGGGGTGGCAGCCCTGGTGCCACTGATACTAATAAGATGGTCCAACAAGATGTATAATGGGGAGCTCCATTACCGTTACCGTTACAGGGCTGCCGAACTTCTGGTCTGGTATAATAAGTCAATTATATAAAATGCAGCATTTCTAGAAATATTCTATTTTCAGCTTTACTTCTATGTTAAATGTTTTTTTTTTTTTTTTAAAGTGTTTGACCCAAACAGCCTTTTGTACCAGAATTTTACATCAGGTTATTGTTTGGTGTTACTGGTCAATCACAGTTCTGCTTAGAAACATAATCAACTAATAATAATTCTTAATCATATATATCTGAGTGGCCACAATTATTGATGAGCAAATTTGTCCGTTTCGCTTCGCCATAAAATTTGCGAAACGGCGAAAAATTCGCACATTTTGTTTTTTGTCGTCTTTTTTGTTGGCTGCGTCTTTTTTTGGTCGCCCATGGCTTTTTTTGTCACCTAGGTGTTTTCTGATGCGACAGCGCCCTTTTTTGACATGCCCATGCGTTTTTTGACACAAATTTTTTTTGACATGTGGCGAATTTTTCCGCGGCTAATTTTCAAGGAAGTTGCACGAAACAATTTGAAAATGCCGAAATGCGGAAATTTGCTGCGAATCCATGCCTGGTGAAAAAAATCGCTCATCACTAGCCACAATATATTTTATCATTCAACAGGAATGCCCATAGGAAGCAGGACAGGGCTTGACCCTCCACAAACAAAGTTGTCCGTCGATTCAATTGTATTAATAAGAATAGTGGATTTTTTTTATGTTTTTTTGCCAGTTATCACAGCCACTACTTTGCCCAGTGCCATCTACATTGCTGCCAGCTTGCCCCTGTAAGTGAGGGCAAAGTGTTTGCATGGCAAAGCCCATCTTTATTTTGTGTTACTTTACATTAACAAACCAATTAAAAAATACTGCTTATAAAAATCAGCCGCATGCTTTACGGAAGCATAAAAATGAGTCATTTTCCTGAATTTTCCTCAATGCATATACTTTGTAAATTCATAAAAAACATACTAGCTACATTCAAATACATTGCTGTTGTATCACAATGTCAATATCTTTCCGTGTTGCTTCTTGGTTTTTTGTTTTAATCTTCGCAAGTACAGTGAGTAAAGTGCAAGTTCGAGTGCGATCACCATGGTTTTTTCCCCAAAATGCAGCATTTTTTTCCCCCAGAATTCCAGTGCCAATGCAGCTGCAAGGGCCGATGTGTTTGGCACAATTGCACTGCACCTGCCACAAGAGTTGGCAAAATGAACGCAACTGTGAGCGCAATCTGTTGCTCTTAATGCAATTGCACAAAAGTCTGTCTGTAATCATATTCAGTGTTGAGCGTACAAGTGACTCCTCATCCACCTCTTTAGACGCCTGGTCAGGAGGAGGCGGTAGCTCCTGGGTTCCCCTGCATCAATAGGTGCAGCAGCACTTGATTCAAAATGAAGGGCAGGAAGGCCAAACACAACTATACAGACGTGCAAAGAGCACATTGTGACACAAGTAACTTTAGTGAAAGTGGTTTTATGCACAACTGACTGTGTGGAAATTGCAGGGAGCACAACTGCACTGGCAGATGTAAATGTGCCCTACTGTCTTGTAAGACCTAAGGGGCCCATTTATGTCTGCAAGCGCAGTTGCGCTCCCGCACATTTCCCCAGAGTTTTACAGTAAACCCCACTTATCAGGGCTGGAACTAGGGGTAGGCAGAAGAGGTATATGCCTAGGGTGCAATGTTTGTGGGGCACTAGGCACATACCTCTTTTATGCCTAACTCTAGTCCAAGCGCTCCAGTTCCACTCATGATTCCCCTTCAAACTGAGTGCCCACACTCCTCTAATGCTTGCTCATCTCTCCACCCCCACTGTGCTATCATCATGGTGTGCACTCATGCACGCACCCAATTGGGGGCAGGTGTGGATCGAGATGGCCAGTTGGGTTGCCTAGGGTGTCTGGCTGGATTAGTCCGGAATTGCCACTCATTAAAGGACAATGAAAGGTTAATATAAATTAAAAGTAAGTCTAAAGGCATTCTTTTTAAGTACTTACTGCATATCTAAATTCCCAGATCCCTGCTTGCTTCTCTGAGATATGGTGCTGGCAGCCTACAGCAGTGTGAAGCCTACAGTGACATCACTGAAATCTCTCTCCCCTTCCTGTAGGTGCCAGCGGCAGCCTTCCTATTCTATGAGCATGTGTGTAACTTGATCCTGTCTCCTGTTCTGAGCTACCCATGCCCACCAGCCAATCAGAAGCGGATTTGGCAGAGGGGAGGGGGGGAGGGAATGAAACACATGTGCAGTATGAAGCAAGGAGGGAAAGGAAGGGAGAATACCTTTTTAGAGATGGCTGCCTGTTCTAGAAAATGTGAAGTAAGTGTGACTGAGTAAATATGTGATTAGGTGAGCCAAAAGTGTGGCGTTTTTACTAAACAATAGGAGGACTATTGGGCAGTATGCTTTTTAAATTTTGACTTGCATTCTCCTTTAAAGTTACTTGTGTACCTGTATAGTTGGCACCGCTCACCCTGTCCCGCCTTCTGTTCCAAACCAAGTACTGCTGCTCCGCCAGGGGAACCTGGGTGCTGCCATTGCCTTGTGTTCAGGCCGAAGTTCCAGAGATCCCTTTGTGCTTATCTTCAATGGGCGCGGCACACTTGCACCTAAGACATCACTAGTACAACAGATGGACTTCCATACAATTGCATTTGATTTGCAACAAAATGCATGTACAGTTGCATTCATGCTGAAGAATTAGAAGCAATTGCATGAGGTGCAGCACAATTCCAGCAGGCACAACACTCCCCTTGGGACCTGAGTGAATGGAATCGAACTCTGTAAATAATGCTGCACTGTGGGAAAAAACATGGCGATTGTGCTCGAAATTGTACTTTGCTCACTGCATTCGCGGATGTAAATGACCCCTCTAATCTTTTCCATGTCCACAAGGCATACGTATTTCATCCCTGCCAGGGTAAACTGCATAGTTATTAATTCTTGTTAATAATATTAATAAAAGCTGCAAGAGGGAGCGCCAATGGATTGTGCAGCACCCGCTCTTGCAGAAAATGTAATGAACATTTAATTTAAACAAAATGGGTGGTATGTAAGGGGCAGATAACTTTGTGATTAACTTTTAGTATTGTGACAACAGTGCAATCGGTCTTTACTTTTTATATCTGGTTGCTAAGGTCCAATTCACATAACAACGGAGCTTCACATAGTTTTTTTTTTACTACTGGGGTCAGTTGAAAGAAGCAGAAGAGGAAGCTAAAAAAGTCAAAAACTATTAAAATATAAAAAACAAAGACCAATTATCAATACCAAAAGTTGATGTAAAGATGAGCTACCCCTTTAAAGGGCAACGGGAGTAATTCTGGTGCAAAGCCTTCCATATGCAGTATAGAAAAAGAATCCCAAGCCTCCAAACACTATCATGGTGATTTAACCACATATCAGATATATACACACGTCTATGTCTGGTAAACTGTGCAGACAATAACAATATATCAATATACACAGATAACACACAGCTGAACACTCCTGCTTGCCGTAGAGCAGCTTTGGAAAATCAAAGGGGACCTAAATCCACCTGGCTTCGGTGTAACTACCCAACTGTGCAGATGGCATGCCCAATAGATGCCAGTTTGCAGATATCTTGGAGCCTGCATTGTATTGTAAAGCTGGGCGGGCAGCCAGAAGGGAGCAGCATCTCTCCTCTGGGCCCTTGGGGTCTTGGCATGGATTCAATGGACTGGTGGAAGACATGAGGCCCATGTCAGGTTTCTAATATGGCCCAAATTCTCACTATTGTTGGATTAAAGACCCCACTGGCACAGTCAATATTAAAACACACATAAGGCAGCCACATCCCCTTATTGACTATGAGAAGAACATTGGGCACCCTGGGTTTGGCTGCACCTTGTGCCATATAAAAACCCTCCCTTTATTGCCTGTACTTGTAACCTCAATAATTTGCAGGTTAGGGGACGAGTAGCAGACAGAAGTGGTGAATGGCGATGCCTACGTTCTTTTTCCCTTCCTTCCCCTCATAGGCACAGCACTGACCCATGAGTTCTTAAGGTTGCCACCTTTTTATGTTAATAATAACGGCCTTTGTGTTAGGGGCAAATTGTGACATAACTTTGGGGGTGGGGCTATGATGTAAGGGATGAGAAAATGGGCGGGCTGGATGGAGGAAAGATGGAAGGGCACAGGAAATCGGAAGGGTTATCGGTAGAGCAGAGGGGGTTAGAGAGGGCAGTATTTTATAGGGTATTACAAATTACCAGCGAGTACAGCGAGGTGGCCACCCTACCAGTACTGGATTTTGTGCTTGTTACCTATACAACTCATTAGGAAACAGTTCCAGTACAACACATATCTCGGTTGCATAGGAGATCATTATATAAGTATTAATGAGTTCTGCATAAAGTAAAAATTAATATCAACTCAAAAGAAAAAAAAATCTCTTTGTGTTATTAGAAAGTAGGGCATACCCTACGCATTTGTATTACCACTGACCAGTTTTACTTCCAGTGTACTAATACCTGTGTATCTGGTACCCAAACTCTGGTCTTAGGCAATGGCTCCTATCATAAAGTAAAAACTGTAGGGGGTGTCCTGACAGACCCACACATATTTGGGGGGGGTATGAATTATGTGTATGGGGTTAGGTGTCTGGGTTGGTTGTGATTGTTGCATTTCCTCCAGCTGCCACTTCAGACCTGATATCCCTAGTTAATAAAGTTAATGATGGCCCTATACTGTATATCATCATGCCACTTAAGCCAGTGACAACTGGAAACTGAGACCATAGCTTCCTTAGTGGGGCACTGGGTACATTGGTAAAGAAGGAGAATTTACACAGTGGGGGGATAGAATCATACTTAAATAAACTACAAACAAGAAAGCACCTTGGTCCTCCACGACCCATATAAAAACATCTAGCCTGCAACCTTTCTTTGCATATAAATCCAAGGACTGCTCGTATAATAAGAATATTCTTATATATCGGGACAATCAAACTGGCGCCCATTACCCTTTTAGTGGGATCTGAGTGACAAAAATGAATAGTACGTTTATGAATTGAAAAAAACTGACCTGTAAGGCACAGGTGACTACTATAATGGGTTTGAACCTACACACAACTGTTAGAACCTACATTACTCTCTAGACCAGTAAAGCCAAAACTGTGGGCCTGGAACTATGGCTGAATGACTGACACACCCATGTTTTTCCTATATCTGACCCCTGACCAAAACTTGGGCCTGCAAGGGGAGCTTGAACAAGAAAAGTCCAACAACCATTGCCTTAGACCAGTGGTCATGGTGGGTCTTTTTCAATTCAACCCCAACCTAGAGGTCCATCTTTTGGCCAATAGATTGTTCAATACAGGTATAGGACCTATTATCCAGAATGCTTGGGACCTGGTGTTTTCCGGATTTATGGCCTTTCTTTAATTTGGATCTAAAAAAAAAAATCACCATAAAATATACCCAATAGGCTTGATTTGCCTTCATTAGGATTAAAGGAGAAGGAAATCAATTTGGCAATTTACTGCCAAAACATTTGCCACATTAGTGTCACCTAGAACGCTATATTTATTCTGCTGAAAGCTTTACCATTCCTGAGTAAACAGTCCTAGAAGCTCCCTCTGTTTGTTTAAGATAGCAGCTGCCATTTTAGCTTGGTCTCCATAGCTTCTGTGTTGCAGCTCTAGGGGCTGGTAGCTCAGATCACACTTTCTGATGGAAGGGGGAGTGAATTCGTATGAATTCTTATGGGAGGGGGAGCAGGAGAAGGGAGAGAAGCTGCACAGACTCTGGCCCTGGGAATGAAGGATTTTTCTGAGAGAGGAAGTCTGATACTGAAGAACATGTATACACAAATGAAGACAAGGAATCCTGTGTTTCTTACTGTAAGTGCTTATGGCTGTATTTATATAGACCTTTCTGATAAAGCTTACTTAGTTTTTACCTTTCCTTCTCCTTTAATTATATCTTAGTAGCGACGAAGTACAAGATACTGTTCTATAATTTCAGAGGAAAAGGAATATGTTTTAAACTACTAACTATTGGAATAAAATGAAGTCTATGGGAGATGGCCCTTCTAAAATTCAGAGCTTTCTGGATAAAGAGCTTCCAGATAATGGATCTCATACCAATATAGGAAAACACCAGTTTATCAGTCATTCAGCCATAATGACAAGAATATCTGTATCTAGGAAAGCAAATACATTTTCACCACAAACCATCAAACCTTCAATCTTTTTTTTCCGTGCATCAAGAAGAACAAAAAAGCTTTTTCCCCCAACTTTCGCTCTAATAGGCATTCAGGTCAGTGTTCATCGTCCACCTGGGGGGCCTGCCCTATAGTTAGGGAACCACTGCCTAAGCGTTCACTATTATCTATTGAGCGTAAGGGGGGATAGTGTGCCGGTCCGGAGACCCAGGTAAATACAACATAGGGGTAGTGAATTTAATATTTTACCAAGTCACATCTTCTTAGCCTGTCCCCATATTAAGAAACCTTAGGTAGTCGGTGAGCAGAAAGGAACCAAGTTGAAATGGTATCTCCATGCATTGCATGGTAACATGGTGTTTAAAAGCTGCTGATATCGATGGCAGGAGCTGCACGTGCTCCAGGCAGTACACAGCCTGCAAAATGCAAACAGGACTCTCCAGACTTGTCCATAAAGCACAAAGCAAATAGCACTTTCAAGTCAATGTGGTCTTCCCCAATGAAATGGTCTTCATGCATTGCCTTGATTCAGGTACAAGTATTAGAGGACATGTTTTTTTTTTTTTTTTTTACTATCCCGAGGTATCTGCTTTGAGGTTCTTCCTAAAGGTCAACAAATGGACCAGTCCATTCTGGCTTCTGTTCCAGTTTACAAAAAAAATACAATATATATATATATCTATATATATATATATATATATATATATATATATATATATATATATATATATATATATATATACTGTATATGTAAAATGAGATCATGGTTTGTGCAGAGTCAAATCTTTTGCTGTCAGCTAAGGCCATTCATGGTTATAGTGCTTCCCGTTCTTTTTCCTCTCCCGCTGTAAATGCTCCAGCTCAGCTTCATACATCATCTCCTGGACCAGGTACTTTTCTCTTCTCATTCGATCACACAAGTCTTTGGGCATATCTGGGATCAGGTAGGCAATGAAGGATTTGATTCCAAATACAAGGTGCTAGGAGGCCAAGGTGAAAGAAACAAAGTATTTCAGTATTCGGTATATTCCTACTTTAAATACCCAATGAGCTTAATAAATAATATACAAGTAACTCCTTGCAAATAATACATAATTATAACTATATTAACTTAAACCATGCTGCTTTTTGCTTGCTACAAATTGCTAATTATCCCTTCAATGTCCAGTTTCAGCCAAGTATTGTGTTATTTATGCACTACTAAAATATTCCTGTCAGTATAGTAACTGGCCAGCAGATGGCAGTCTATTCATATCACTAAAAATGAATGCAGCATTGTTATAAAACAAATGTTCCATTCACATAGAATCTAAGGAAACAACCCAGCAGGAATGATCACTATGCAATAGAAAATCATATCCTGAACTTGTAATTGTGAATAATTAACTGCCGAAAAGCAACACATTTGGACCTGCTGGGGATTTGCTGTGAAAACGGACATGAGCAACTTTCATTTTGTTATTAATATATATTTTTTTTTAATTTTGTTTTGTTAATGGTTCTGTGTATGTTTACTTACTTTTATAGAAAGCAGAGACCAGTGCAAGAAAACAATCCTTAAGGTGGCCATACACGTTAAGATCCGCTTGCTTGATTAGGCCTCATATGTGTAAATGTTAATAAAAATAAGAGTCCATTAACCTCAGTGCCCCAGAGGGCAAGGACTGGCACTCTCAGGGCATATGTACATGCACCGGTCACAAACAGGGTTACTATCTAGCTAGTATTTTACCGGTCTGGTCATTAAAAATGTTGCTCGATATCAATGTTATTAATAGGGAAAAAACATAAAATATAGGCTGGTATTTTTTTCCAGAAAAGGTGGCAACAATTGTCGCAAAAATTTATATGCTCATAGGTAGATATGGCACAACAGGCCTCAAGCGACCTGCAGGCTGTACCAGCATACTCGTAAATGCCAAAAGTGGCTTTTTATCAGTCATTTTTTAATAACTTTCACTCTGGGAACAGATCAGGCCTTTGGGTGCTGGAATTATCACGCCACAGGCTGCTATAGTCTACTCTATGTCATCTTTTTGCAGCAAAGGGGCAAGCAAAGACTGAAAGCTTCTTCCCTGCCTTGGCATAGGCCAACATAACTTCCCACACTCAGGCTGCGTCAGCCCAAAGACTTTTGGATAAATGTTTAAAGGGAGATAGGTGGCCTTTAAGACATGCACTGTCCCCCCTAAAGCAAATTATGGACTTAATTACATTAAAAAAACTCACCTCAAAAACTATAATGAAAGCCAAGCGTGCAGCGAGAACATGCCAGAACTGTAAAGTGAATTCGTAGGGGTTGGAACTCCAAGGGGGCTCTCGGTAATCTCTGTATCTGCCATTAGAAATGTTCAAGTTAGAAACCAGTAACCATATTGGCATATTTAGTACAGTGCGTATAGTGCCCATAGCAAACAAATCAGCAATTAGATTTGAACGGTTTACTACAAAAGTTAGAAAACAAAAGCAAAGATCCGATTGGTTGCTATGGGCAACATCACTGGTGATGTTGGATTACAAAGTATAATAAATGTGCCCAAAGCATACCATTCTTGAGTACAAGGTTTAATACCTGGAAGGACCCTATTGGAGCAGAGGGACACCATTGCTCATAGTATAAGGGATGGTGCAAAGAGTAAAAATTGCCAAAAACCACAATGTTTTTTTTTGCCCTTTTGCCACCCGGCCCACATGTCACACCCTAAACCAACTGGAGTGACTTTCGTGGACATTATCAATTCAGCCCCCTTGTGTATCATTCAGATGATAGTGATGCACTCTGCACCTTGTGCACAAAGGGTTACAATTATGCAGTCCTTAATGCGCTTGCACTTATGTCAGGGTCGTTAATATATGAGCCCTCCCATGCTGCATGCGATGGATAGAAAAGAATGGGATAAAGAAACTACTTTGGATCAAGGGATTGGCTATCTGACATTTTCTTAAAAGGATAAATACAGTAGAGTAAACTGCACCAGAAGCAGTCCCTCACGGTAACCAATCAGATATTTGCTTCCATTTTCCCACTTATAGAAAACTAAACTTCTTGCTCACTGATAATTGCCCTGATGCCATTTGGTACCGACATAAAGCAGCCGCTCTCTCAGTGCAGATGTTCCTCCATGCATACAGAATGAGCACAGCAGATAGCAGCGGTAAATAACTGCTTATAGCTCTGCAGCACAACATGTGCTTTATTCTTCCAAATACCCCCCTTGCTGCATTGCGCCACTTTAACCCAAGCCCTATATAAAGTAGCAGATTGTGCCTTCGGGAGATTTAATGAGTGCTTTTGTACCTGCAGTATCCAGAATATCCCTGTCCCAGCTCTTTTAGATCAAATATAGATAAACTGCTATTTACATAACCTTGGAGGCATCTGGAAAACAAGAAGTAGAACATTCTGATAAAGTCTCCATTACAGAAAACTCCCAATGTGAATAACTGAAGCAATCAAACATGAGATTTGTTAGCTTTAATCGATGTTCCCACTCCATCCATGCCATAAGCACATTGATCCCAGGGCAAGCAACATGCTTCATTTCTATTTATTTATTTGCCACTGTAGTTAAAAGGGCTAGTCTGCCTTGGATTTGAACTTTTTTTTTTGTTTGTTTCAACTTGCCATTAAAAATGTTACGGGTCACTGACCCTGGCAGCTAAAAACAACTGCTCTATGAGGCTACGGCCTTACTGTTATTCATCTTCCAGTATCTCCAGGCCCGGATTTGTGGGAAGGCCACAAAGGCCCAGGCAGGGTTGCCACCTGACAGGTATTTGACCGGCCTAGCCATCAAATTACCAGCTAGTGCTGTTGGCAGTATTATAAATTTATTGGCAATTTATTTGCTGGTTATTGTAAAGGTCCCCATACACGGGCCGATTCGGCAGCTAATTGGCCTGTGTACGGGCACTAACGACGGGCCTGCCCGACCGGTATCTGGCCTGAAATTGGGCAGATATCGATTGGGCAGGTTAAAAAATTTAGTCGGGGGCTCTTTGATGCGGTTCCCTGAACCGACTTTGCCTATACCCTTTGTTATAATTCGATCGTTTGGCTCTGGGGGGACTGAATTAGCCTGGATTCTCCCGATATCACCCAGCCGTAGGTGGCGGGAGAAGATCCGCTCTGGGGGGACTGAATTAGCCTGGATTCTCCCGATATCACCCAGAGAAGGTGGCGGGAGAAGATCCGCTCGCTTGGCGACATCGCCAAGCGAGTGGATCTGAAGTTGTATGGCCATCTTTAGGGTGGAAATCTGATCAATAAACCCTCCCTTCCCTGACCCTTTCCATGGCCAATCACCCTTCTTTTAAGCAGAGACCTGCCTCTGCACTGCCCATTTCCATGCCCAGCCATTCCATTTCCCCTGCCCCATAAACACATTCCCCCACTGAACCCTCCCAATTCTGTGCCCTATTACATCATCTCCCCACCCCCAAGTGGCTTCACCTCCCTCCCCCAACCTGAAGGCCGGTACTGTCAGCAAAAAATGGTGGCAACCCTAGGCCCAAGTTTAAGGCAGCATGATTTTTGGGGCAGCACATTGCCTGCATGCCAAGTGCTCTGGGACCTGATGAGAAACAGTAATATCATGTGATTAATTGGGTGCAAGAGGCAGTTGTAGGTGCAACATTTGTGGATGATGCTCACTAGTGTATCTTATACACCTTGCTCCATATACAGAAAATTGGATGCAACCGGCAATAGGGCGCAAGTGTAAGTAAAGAAGTACCTTTGTGAATTGAAATTGGATGGCTGGCCAGTTTGATCAAACTGCTCAAATATCAGAGCTGATAGTATACCATTTAGCCTAAATAAATGGCTCACTATAGTAAATGGCTTTACTATATAAAGGTATTACAGGACCTACTAATGTTGCTCCTTAATATGCCAAAAGGTCTAGTTTTACAATTATGATGACGTGACAAAATGAACCTATAAGTTCAGTGAGGAAGGGCCTTACTATAACTGGACCATTCCAAATGCTGTGCTTTCAAAAATCACCCCAATACCAGTATTAGCCAACATGCTGAAGTGGGAAAGTTGGTGTAAAACACGAGGAAATTACTTTTCATGACGGTAGCCTTCATCTAAACACGGCCCATACTTAAACGCGTAGACAAACCGGGGGATATAGTCAGATGTGATAGCAATAACAAATGCATTGGTGATAACGGCAAGGACACCAATCCCTTCCAGGATGCCATACCAGATACCTGCAACAAAATCATTTACAAGATAAGGCAGATGCAAGGTTAAGGGAGGGGGCAAATGCATTCCAGTTGGCTATAGCATGGAACTCTATGGAAAATAACTCAGTGGGAACTTGAGCAGCTCTATTGATAAATCTATACTAGAATCTATATGGTAACAGTGATTAGAAGTTTGTGTAATAGAAGGCACAAAGTTTCCCATGTCTGTTAACCAATAGCATCTAATCAATTATTTGCTTTTAAACAACGTATTAATGATTGCTGCCTTCTGATTGGTTCCCACAGGTAACTAGACCTGGTGGAAACATTGCACCCATACCCAAGAGCCAGAGGTTGCCTATACAAAACCACTAGTTAGACATTGGTTGGTAGATCTTAAGCTCATCTATGGTGTACTAGGTTTTATACTAGAGGTTAATGGGGGTCTCATCCTCAAAGACTCACTTGTTAGGCTGTAAAGCCAAGCATACAAGTCGTGGCCTATCAGTGACGACAGCTTCACCTATTCATGACCACTAGGGGCAGTGCTTTGGCTGTCTATAAATCTTATTTATAGGAGCTATACAGTATATCTTTTCATATTGCTACATATAAATGCAAATACTTATTAAATATCTTCTGTGCACACAACAGGCATAATGGCACACTGGGCATTTTGTCCATCACTGCCCTCTGGTGGAAAACCACATTGGTCAAAACATACCTCTCTGAATGGCAATGCTCCTAATATTATACAAAGACGTGTTTCCTGGTTGACCCACATGGAGGGATGACCACCATGAGTGTTATGGCACAGAGCTCTGACTGTCAGTTCTCCATGTGAATAATCTCAACTTGTTGATATAGCATTAGGAGCAGTGACCAGTGGAAAGAAACATCTTCTCAACCATTGTTTTACACTGAATGGCAGAAGTGGACAAAACACATGGTGTGCGATTGGCCTAAGAAAGTTCTCCGCATTGTTGAAAACACTGTAGGCAGTATTAGATATTCTTAGTTCCATGCACAAATGTTTTAATTTTTATTGGCTCTTGTGAATCAAACCAAAAGTACCCTAGTCAGTAAGTAGTCCCACTCTTAGCTGAGACAATCATCAACTTTTTTTATATTTTATTTACTAATTGATTCAGTAAGACGGGTTTAATAAGCTTGTACTTGCTGCTGCAGATTCCCATACGTACCAATGTCAGTAGCCCGGGCTGGCATGGGTCTTCTCCACTGTGTAACAAACTTGTAGGCATCTAGTCTTATCTCAATGATGTTGTTCAGTAAAGCAAGGAGTGGCGCCAAGGGGAATGCAGCAACAAATATTGTAGTGAAGCCAAATTGTATAACTGGAAAAAAAGGGTTTGGTTATTTAATGTATCTCTTTTATGTTAATGTTAATGTAGGCTGGGAGTATATAGGACATGTAGGTTATGCATGTCCATAGCCAGCAGTGTTCTCCTACTTATAGTGTTTATTATGGTATAATGATCATTTGTATTCACATTGAAATTCACTCCTTCTCTGACCTATTTTACCCAACCTGAGAAATATTTGTCATATCCGTGCATTCAGGGGCAAATAAGTAGCATTGTTATGTGAAACAACCAGTCTGAACTTGTGTTCTATTCTCTTTAATGCAGGAATATTATGCATATGTTACGCCTAAGGCTGTTCCCTCTCCCCAACAACCTGCTTTGGTGCAATCCAGAATGAATTATGTCTCTCAGTTTGCAACACTGCTGTGCCTGGCTGTACTGTCCTCAGGTGAGGCTGTATATTGAGGGACATGGACATTGTTTTGGATATCCCATTCATGATGTGCAAAGGAAGGAATGCTAAGGAGGTGCAAGGTGCTCCATGTCCCTTTACATAATGCTTGTGTATGCAGGGCCTAACCTTGTGCCTAGGAGTGCTGCACCTCATTACCTTGCACCTAATATATCATTTAAGGGGTAGTTCACCTTTTAATTAACTATTAGTATAATGTAGAGAGTTTTATTCAGGGACAATTTGCAACCGGTTTTCATTTTTTAAAATTAATGCAAATCAAAAGCTTACCCATTTCCAAATATTCTTCCATAAGGCCATGTGCATTCATTGGCTGCAAGTTCCAGTCTTTTTCCCACTGGGGCAAAGTAAATTTATTTTCTACCATTTGTCCACTATTCTTGATCTTCCTCCGAGACCACCAATTCTGCAACAGTCTAATAGGGTACAGGGCAATGATTATTATCCATACAAAGCCCTTCAGCCATTACACAGCTAATGTATACATAAACTCTTCTGATTTAATTGCATGAGATTTAGGGTTGCCGCCAGCATCAGACTAGGGCATTGGGGGGCCAATCAGGGCTGTGACTTCAAGGGCCCTCCTTCCAACATCCAGGGTCCTCTAGCCAATGGAGGCGGAGGCCCAACAAGTTCTAACCATGTGCCACCAGCCCTGTCCAACCCTGGTTGCCACATTTTCTGACAAAAAATTACCAGTCTTCCTATATTTTTACCCTTTTTCCCTATTAATAACATTGGCATCAAACAACATGTTTACTGGCCAAGCTGGTAAAATTTGGGCCAGCTGGCAACCCTAATCAGATTTAACATTAAAAAAATGTATTGTATATAAGAGGAGGGGGGGTTGATAAGATCATCATTTGACCTGAAGGATTAAACAGCAATAAATATATAGCAAGCCAAAGCATGAATTTGTGCATGGATTATCAGATAATCAGCCTACACTAAGCCTTGGCAATGATTTATAACACATTACACGTTCACCACCTCCACCCTATGGTGGAGAACAAAGGAGGTCAATACACCCTAGTTCACCTGGCACTGCCTTGGAATAGTAAAAGTAAGGGTGAGGCACATAGGACATTTTGACTGTAGGGCAGAGGCAGGCAAAATGCCTCATATGCCATTAGACTGTTGGCATAATGGGTAGATTTCAAGTACAAAACCACTCCTGATGCCTTCGACTAAGTTGAGGCTATGGCTAATGGCACATGACACGTAATGACCACCACCACCCTAGGGTGGAGAACAGAGAAGTCAATACACCCCTGTCTACCTGTAACTGCCTGGGAACAGTAACTTTATGGCTAATGGCCCATGGGACATTTTGACCAAGGCAATCTAAATGCCACACATGCCATTAGCCTTAGCTGAAGAGGATATGCTTGAAAGGTGCTGCCACCATAAGTGCTTTTTAGGATGAAAACACATTAGACACGGGGAGTGCTAGTGCATCCTATTCATCTCCTTGGGAGGCAGCATTGGAGCGATTTTGTGCCATCTGAAAAACACCCACTGATACCCACCCCATTGTTCATCATTAGAACCCTCCTTATTGCCTGAAAAAGGGAAACAATACTTTCAGCTTAAATTTAGAAAAATAAAAAAATCATATCTATTAAAAACTCACGGGTATCCAAGTTCCATGAAGTTATTCCACATTTGCTTCAATACCATTATGACTCCCATTTGTAAGCACAGGTCTATGAGGCATCCGCTAGGGTGACACTGAAAAAAACCCAATGAGAACATACATAGGTAAAATGCTACCCGTAATATAAATGTAATACAGGTATAGAACCCATTATCCAGAATGCTCGGGACCAAGGGTATTCCGGATAAGGGGTCTTTCTGTAATTTGGATCTCCATTGCTTAAGTCTACTAAAAAAATCAATAAAACATTAATTAAACCCAACAGGATGGGTTTTCATCCAATAAGGATTAATTATATCTTAGTTGGGATCAAGTACAAGGTACTGTTTTATTATTACAGAGAAAATGGAATAATTTAACCATTAAATAAACCCAATAGGGCTGTTCTGCCCCCAATAAGGGGTAATTATATCTTAGTTGGGATCAAGTACAAGGTACTCTTTTATTATTACAGAGAAAAGGGAATCATTTAGCCATTAAATAAACCCAATAGGGCTGTTCTGCCCCCAATAAGGGGTAATTATATCTTAGTTGGGATCAAGTACAGGTACTGTTTTATTATTAAAGATAAAATGGAATCATTTAACCATTAAATAAACCAAATAGGGCTGTTCTGCCCCCAATAAGGGGTAATTATATCTTAGTTGGGATCAAGTACAGGTACTGTTTTATTATTACAGAGAAAAAGGAAATTAGTTTTAAAATTCTGTATTATTTGATTAAAATGGAGTCTATGGGAGACAGGCTTTCCATAATTCGGAGCTTTCTGGATAATGGGTTTCCCGATAAGGTATCCGATACCTGTATATGTAATTCATGTGGTGCATTAGGTATAATATGCAGAAAAAGTAATATTAATATGAGTCAGACCTTAGATGAGCCATAAATCTGTCCTCATTACACAACTGCCTGCAAAGTGATGATTAATTAGGGACATTGTTTTGCAATATTTTATGTGAGCTTGTACTAACAAAATTATTGCTTAATAGCTGTACAACAGGCTCAGAATCAAACAATTCCTTGCACTACAAGCCGAGGTAAAATCCAAAATAAACAACAGTATTTATAGAGCTTCAGCTGCGTTCATGCTCCATTCATGTATCTACTCAGTGGTGTAATTATGTGGCGCTGTCTCCCCCCAGGCAAAAGAAATTCAGATCAGGCTGAATAGCGTAATGGATACCAGGGATTTAAAAGGGAACTTTAAGCAATGTCCCCTCTAAATTCTTGTAGGCTGCATGTGACCTTAATCCTTGGTAATCCATAACGCCCACCCAGTGGCTCACAAGCAACATGTTGCTCACCAACCCCTTGGATGTTGCACCCAGCAGCCTCAAAGCTGGTGCTTATTTGCGAATTCCTGGCTTGCAGATAAGTTGGATTGCATAAAAACCAGACAAACAGAGTCTTCTGTAGGCTGCCAGTCCACATAGGGGTTACCAAATATCTGATTACAGCCCTCTTTTGGCACCCCAGGATTATTTTGCATGCTTGGGTTGCACCTCAACTCTTTTTACATTTAAGTGTTGCTCACAGGTAAAAAAGGTTGAGGACTCCGGTATTAGGGAGTCTGAATTTGCATCATTCTGCACCCTGGGCAAGCATGAGTCATGCCTTATTGCCTTATTGTGGTAATACTCCTTCAGAAATAGTGTGCAATAGATTTTCATTTACCTCTTCCAGTCTCCATCTTTGAAACAGTCTATTGTACTTCCCTGGCCGACCTGCAAATCTAGGAATAAAATGTCCATGTTTATTGAGCATCTTTCGCCTATGCAATAACATGAACATCTTGCAGCATGATGTGTGGGGGTGAAGGATTGCGTGAGACTAGTGGTAGAGGACAGGAGGGTGTTTAGGTTTGTGAGCTACCAGCAGTGGTTGAGATGGCTGTGCACCAACAGAATTTTGCCTGGCATTGGTCTTGTGTTCCATAGTCCAAAACAGTGTTCCAAAACAGCAAGATACACATATTGTAGTTGGATAGATGCATAGAGGTTACGGTTAAATAGCAGAGGCACGTACCTAGGGGAACAGTAGGGGGAGTACAAGGACCCTAGGAACATAACTCTTTTGGCTTCTTAAACTCTGGGCCTGCATATCCAGAAGCAGTAGTCTGAGCTATCGGGGTAGGGTTGGCGGCAAGTGGGGAGGAAAGGTACTGGGGGTTGGGGGGAAGATGGGCAGAAGCTTGCCTTGGTTGCCCTCAGCTTTTTGCTCAGCTCAAGTCAGTAGAACTGGCTAGAACTGCATACCTCACATCATTAAAATACATAAAAAAGTAGGAATGAGTTATTTGATGAAAAGATGAGAGTAATGTCAGTCATACAATGAGAAATGTGATTATGAAATGGTCTTTATATAGAACAATAAATGTTATGTAATCCATGGGTTAAGGCTCTTAATGAGGCAAGCTTTATAAAGAGTATTACCAATGCTATCGAGACTGCACATCCCTCTTCCTTATCCCTCTTCCTATCTTCCCTGGGGAAGGGATCTCTTACACCAACTGTCTACTTCCCCTCTCTGTACCTTCACAACTAAAATTGTCCATTCCCTTGCCAACTCAGTCATCTTTCTCTGGATTTTCCATAGTTCCATAATGTCTTTTAAGAAAAGTAATTCAAGTATTTTTATGGCAAGTGATAGGTGTTCATCGAGATTAAAAAAGTAGATTTTTTGTCTAAATCTAGTAACCCATAGCAACCAATGAGCTCTTTGTTTTCAAACAGGTGGTCAGAAAAAGCTGCTCGTTGAGTGGTTGCTATGGATTACTAAACCATCAGCAAGCCTTGTAGCTTTTATTAAGATCACCCAATGGGGTAACTAGATGTCACAGGGTTCCACATCAAATTTAATTTAGAGCCCCCATATATTTTTAAGATGACCTGTTCCACCAAGATCTATTGAAATCACTCAGTAGGATGTCACTGGGCCCATAACTGCATTTCAGGGCCTCCTTCTTCTGTAGCTACGCCCCTGACCCCACCTCCCTTATTGTTCACCCATGACCTTTCATATTTACAGATATGACCAATATTGAAAGAAACTTAGACATACCTGCCCAGGAAAAATGCAATGTAAAATATTGAACTGTTTAAGTTTACGAATTGGAAAAGAAACATTTTCAAGGCAAAGCTGTTTTCCCATTCAGAGTCCGTTCTTGGGTGCTCTAGAAAGAACAAGAAAGCATATACTTTAAAATGAAAAAAAATGCATTGTATAAGACTTTTCTAGACTTTTTCTAGACTAACTAGATGGGACTGACTCCTTCTGTACCAGAATACAAAGAAGAATACAGTCCGTTACCATACTGTATGAATGGACATGTAAAACAAACTCATTTTTACTCACCTAAATTAGTAAGAAGATATGCAACTTTTTCATAAACCTAAAAAAAAGCAAATTATTATTAGCAAATCACTGCGCAACTGCACAGGCGCAAGTTAGCCCCCATTTTAGTTACATAACTTCCATAGTGTTTATGTCAAATATATTTTCTTAATTGGAAGATCATTGGGCTTCAGCAAAGCCTACATAGATGACCTACATAATCATAATCCCCCAACTCGAGTAATTAAAATAAAACAAAGCACCAAAATGAATAATAATGATAATGAATAATAATGGTATTTCTCATAAAAAGGCCATCTTCTTTGGACACACTTCTTATTATGAATCATCCAAAGGCTAAGATTATATGTGGAATTTGAACATGGCTACCCTATTGCACTGATATATATTGCCTTGTAAACTACACTATATGGCAAGATGAATGTGCACCCCCTTCCCTTATAATTACTGGAATTAAAGCACTCCCATGATTGAAGAATAAGGATATACAGTATCTATGCATATATAGTGTGTCCAATGGAAGGTTCTTTCCTCTTACAGCAAGATAATAGCATCTGCACAAAGTAAGGTCCATACAGTGTGGAATAAAGTCACTGACCTGCACTAAGACCTGACCTCAACTAAACTGAACTCCTATGGGATGACTTGAAACACAGTTGAGATGAAGGCCTCATAACATCAGTGCCCAGATTCTTACATGTGATTGGAAGCAAATCTCATTAAGCTCTAGTGGAAGAGTAGAGCATAAAGCTGTTTTACCAGCAAAGAGATGACCAACTTTATATTAATACCCTTTTGGTTTTGGAATGAGATATTAGACCTGCTAGTGACCCCGTACATTAACCATATTGTGTATAAGGACTATAACTGGCTATTTGGTGGCCCCATGTTGCCTGCTGGCCTGAAAGAGCCTCTACTTGGAGTAAAACCATGTCTCTGTGCTTCCAAAACTTGCCTCCAGAAATGTAAAAATGGGCACCTACTTTGAGGCCAATGGGAGCAACATCCAAGGGGGTGGGAAGCAATATGTTGCTCATGAGCCACTGGTTGGGGATCACTGCTGTATATTCTAATAAGGAAAAACACTGCTTTACTCTACATTAATGTATATCCTCACCTGCAGTTTGGTTAATCAAGGGTTATTGTCTTGATTGACTCAACTGTGGTTAGGCAGTGCTAATAGTCTAATGGTCTCCTAGCGGCTCCTGAGATCAAAAGGTAGGAAATGCTATGAAATGGATGGTATGTTTAGCATGATAAGTCATGGGTGCTTGGGTTGAGAGCTACTTCATAAGGGGGTACTAAATTCTTTCCATATCTACTTCCAGATAGTAAGAACAGGTGGGAACAAAGGCTTAAGCAAGATATTCTCAAAAGCAGATGCCAGCTTGGGCATAAAGGACTGGCAAGAATTCTGCATGCTATTTGGTAACATTTATTAATAGACATTATATTAACTTGAAATTAACTTGGAATAGTGCAGACTTACAACATTGAGTGACATGATGATCATGAAGTTTATGCAAACCCCAGTGCCAGATGTCGCAAACTGCCAGTACTTCTTAATAAAATGCCAGTTAAATGATGCAAACTGCTCCATAGCAACTAAACGGTAGACAACAACGGCAAACACTGCCGTTAGCACCAGCGATATCTGAAAACAAATAGGAGAGGAGGGAGACAAGAGCATTATTATTGTATGAGATCAGAATCAGCGACAAAACATTCTGCTTTGTATAATCGTAAAATTGCATTTACTATTAAGGAAACAATAATTATCATAATAAATCCACAGCTGTTGTGGATGTTTAAGAAATGGGTTTAATAAATACAGTGTCAGACTGGGGTGTCAGGGGCCCACTGGGGCCACCACCTGGGGCCCCCTCACCCTAGTTGCCATCTCCTGCTCCCCCCTTCACCCCCCCATACCACTTACCAAACCCACTATAATCTGGGTTGGAGTGACAGCACACACAATACCCGGCTGATGGAGTGCTGGCTCAGGGAGCAGGAGGAGCGGGTTGGGTTGGCAGGGGCGCACTAGGTTTTTTCCCGGTCTCCCTTTGACCCAGTCCAACCCTGAATAAATCTGCTTTGCGATATTCTATTTTCCCACACACCATGTGCATGGAGTACGGACTTGGATGGGTATTAGTGTAAAGCGCTGTTGCTGAGCTGCGTTGTGCACTAATACCCACTGGGAAAATGACTGCTTTAAAGGGGACAGAAAGGCTAAATCACAAGGGGGTGCCAAATTTTAGACACCCCCCAGTGATACCCTTGGCGGGTGCTCCTGTTACGAGAAAACTGCACCGGCACAGGGTATATTCTGTCTTCTTTCTTCAGAATCCCGGGGCCAACGAATGCGAAAAAGCTGTCTTTTTGTTAAAGTTCGGCTTTTGACTGATGATGATGACTGAAGAAGGAACACTCGCCCGCACACACCATGGGCAGTAAATTTTCTCCTAACACCCGGGTCCAGGGGTTTAAAGTAAGCGATTAAGTTCTTAAAATATCAAAACAGATCAAACTGCCGGGAATCAAGCTATGGGGAGAAAATGGCTTTTAGATCACAAATAGTGATGGGCGAAATGTTTCGCCAGGCATGGATTCGCGGCGAATTTCCACGTTTCGCCATTGGCGGATTGTTTCGCGAAACGGATGAAAAAATTCGCCGCGGAAAAATTTGCCGCACGTCCGAAAATTGTTGCGGGCGTCAAAAAATTATTGTTGCAGGCGTCAAAAGAATAGCCGCGCGTCAAAAGAATAGCCGCACGACAAAATAATAGCCACGCGACGAAATAATAGCCGCAGGCGACGAAATAATAGCCGCGTGCGACTAAACAATAGCCGCGCAACGAAATAATAGCCGCGCGACGAAATAATAGCCGCACGACGAAATAATAGCCGCGTGCGACGAAACAATAGCCGCGCGACAAAATAATAGCCGCGGGCGACGAAACAATAGCCGCGCGACAAAATAATAGCCGCGCGACAAAATAATAGCCGCGGGCGACAAAATAATAGCCGCGGGCGACAAATTTTTTTTGTCGCACGACATTTTTGCCGTTTCGCAAATTTTTCACCGTTTCGCGGATCTTTTTAAAGATTCGCGAATTTTGCGGCGAATCGAAACGGAACAGATTCGCTCATCACTACACAAACAACTTCTAATTTGTGAGGGAAAGGAAGGAATTCCATTGCTTTCGATTTCTTTTCCATTCATTTATACACGTGTAATTTTATTTCTTGTGATACTGACACTAAACTCTACTGGAGTTAACTGGGCCTATATTTTTAATATTATAGTGTTAACATTGAAATAACAAAGTTTCTCCAGGTCTAGTATCCCATGGATACCAATCAGAGGCTTGCATACAAACTGCTGCCTGCTGAATGGTTTCTGTGGATAATTAGACCCTGAACCAACCTTGCGACTAGAATAATAATGAATAAGGATCAACAAGACATTTGAGGCTCGAAAGACTCATCATATGCACCATGGCCAAAAAGCTTTAGTGTTATTCTCATGGTACCTAGGAAGAAGTTAGTACAGACATCAAATAAAATAAAAACATCCTCTGAGAAAACAGTTCTAGTCAACTGGGGTCAAAGGATCAACTGAAAGCAGAAGGCAGGTTACCATAAAGAATATCCCTGATACAGACACCATCAGCCTACTGAGCTTGTCACTGAAAGGCTGGAAAGGCTCTGGCTTGCCAGTGATTGGATTAACTCGTTCCAGTTGTGAGTATTTGGCTTCAAACTGAGGACGCAGTTCTTCCTGAAAAGAGTGGAAATGTGTTGAGTACAATTACTGTTTAAAGAAGGTAATGTAATATTAGTTCTATTTCTTATAACCCATGGCAACCAAAGACGTCTATTCTATCAAACAAAAGACTACAAACAAATCTGCTTTAGATTAGGTTACTAGATATTTTACATACAGTAGGTTTTGTATGACAATACAGGTATGGGATCCCTTATTAGGAAACCCTTTATCCAGAAAGCTCAGAATTTCATAAAGGCCATCTATTATGGAATTCATTATAAGCAATTTTTTAAAAAAATGATTTCCTATTTTTTAATACTAAAGCAGTACTTCATGGGAACTAAGCTTTATGAATCCATATTAGTGGCAAAAAGTAATGAGCAAATCTGTCCCATTTTGCTTTGCTGAAAAATTTGGTAAATGCATTATAATCAATAGGCGTTTTTGTTTTGTTGATTGTTTCCAAGCCAAGTGAGCTTAAGGTGTGGTGAGCATAATTACAGAAAGAACCCCTAATTTGGAAAACACCAGGGCCTGAGCATTCTGGATAACAGGTCCCATACCTGTACAAAAAAAAATCAAATCAAGGGTTCTGCATTATTCATAACTTGCTTGGACTGTTTTACTCCTATGGCAGCATGTGGAAACATACACATTTTATCATTAGACAATACACTTGGCTAATATTTTTTATCATCCATTGCGGTAACTCCAGAGGGATTTGTATAGAAGGCCTGGGGGTGGGGTTGACTTGAAGAAAAAGTCATTATCACATTAAAGGAACAGTAACACCAAAAAATGAAAGTGTATAAAAATAATTAAAATATTATATACTATTGCTCTGCACTGGTAAAGGTTGTGTGTTTTCTTCATAAACACTACTGCAGTTTATATAAATACCCAGCTGTGTAGCCATGGGGGCAGCCATTTAAATTGAAAAAAGGAGAAAAGGCACAGGTTACTAAGCAGATAACAGATAAGTAGCAGATTCCCATTGTATTCTACACAGTTTATCTGGTATCTTCTTATGTAACCTGTGCCTTTTCTCCTTTTTTCAATTTAAATGGCTGCCCCATGGCTACACAGCAGCTATTTCTATTAACTATAGTAGTCTTTCTGAAGCAAACATGCAACTTTTACCAGTGCAGGGCAACAGTACATTATATTTTAATTATTTTAAAACATTTTTATTTTTTAGTGTTACTGTTCCTTTAAAAAAAGTTGCAGTCACATCCAATAGATCATGGTTGCGGTAAAAAGTCACAGTTGTGTCAAAAAAGTAAATTGTGTACTGCGCACACCAAATGAAAAATCGTACAGTTCCCGTCTACAACATGTAATATTTAATCCAAGCTGCAGGATTTTATTTTGTCTGCCAGTTGGAATTTATAAGGTGTGGCTGATTAATTGAGGGTTACATTTTTGGGGTTATGTTAATTATGTTTTTGTAATGTGGAAAAAGTGCTTCCACATTAGCCAACTGCATTGCTATAATCAGTTCCATGTTTTCCTTTTGTAGTGCATTTCCTGTAAGGTTAAAAAGCACCGCAATAAATAATAATGCTCCAAAGTAAATACTGGTAATTATTGTGTTTATAACAATTACGAATATAACTGAGGTTTTATCAGAAGGTCAACAAGTATAATTGGAAATGAGTAAATCAGTTTATGCAGGTTGGTTCCTACAGTGCCAAGCCAAATATAAAGGGTGTCCTAGGCAAGCCCCTGCACCCCTGGTGGGCCCCCTCTGCCAATGAAGTGATAGTTGATGAGGTAGGGGTTGAGTGGCGATTCAATGTGTGTTGGTGACAAGTGGTGCCTCTTGGTTGTGTCGTTCTGCTTACTCTTTCTTTATGTACATTTTATTGGCTGCATTGTATTGGCCTTCTCATTGTTCTGTGTAATATAATTTGAAGAAAGCTTTCCTCATAATTGTGTCATAAGTGATGTTTGCCATGGTTTTAATCCTAGTGCCAACAGACATGACAATGTGGGTCATTTATAAAGTTTGCGCAGCGCATATTTTTTTTTTTGCAAATGGTTCTTTGCCCATGTTTTCCCCTAAACACTTACATTTTGCACTCCTGTGTCTGTCTTTGCTCTTTTTTTAAAAAAAATTGCAGTGAAATGCCAACTGCGCACATAAATTTGCACATGAGATTGTGACTTGCATGAGCATGCCCTCTGTGCGCGTTTATTATGCATGGATATTGCGCCGATTTTCTCTTTTCGGTTTAGCGGATATTTTTTCAGTCACTAAAGTTGTGGCATAATTCGGACACAGAGTGTGCGGATAAATATTTGCCTGCTTTCCTTTGTATAGGCGCTAACTCTTTGAATGCAAAGGCAGAAGGAAGACGTCTGAATATCCAGCTGCCTACTCAAGATGTATGAGACAATTAAGTCTATGAATAAAGTGTGGAGCATGGTTGCACCATGATTTAATAAACCTTCAAAAGCCATTAAATGGCATAATTGCCAATTGCCAAAATGGTTGAGGCTTATTAGGAAGAGGGTTAGGTGTGGACTTGATTTGAGCAGACTGGACTGGGCAAAACAATGTAGTCAATGAGAATCTAAAAAACATAGGATCAATAGTGAAAGCCAAACAGATAATTTAGTCCAAAGGTACCACAAACACAAAGTTTTACACCGTCTGCCACACAAAACCCACCCTTTCTCTGGTTTCAATATTCTAGTCTAGTGCAACTACTAGTGTCTAGATCCAACAGATTTCTGTTTAAAGGTAAGGCCAAGTATAGAATGATTTATTGATAAGTAATAGCAAATCCATGTGCTTTACCTCTTCATCTTCCCAGTCAATGAGATCCCAGTCGTATGTCAAAACAGCTCTTCTTCTCTTCCAAAACTCAAGGAACACAGTGGCTGAAACAGACACAAATATTCTTAGTTTTAAAACAGCAGACAAACACAAACAAGCATTTTCACTAAAACAATTGCATGTTCTTATTGAGCATGGGTGCTTGGTTAAAGCAGAGAGTCCATAAACATACTCTTAATTTGATTGACTTCTTATATTGCCCCTAGTGTTTGCGTGTATACTGTGGTTGGGAAACTGGGTTGTAAACTCCAAAGAGACTGAACTGAGGCTACTGGGAAAGATGCAAATGAGTGAATATTCTCCAAAAACACAGTGAAACCTTGATTTGTTGGGTAAAACCTAATTGTTTTGACAAAACATTCATTGTGGCCTTTGAGTTTGACCCATATATCTACCTCCTTGTTTTGCCATTATTAAGCTATTGAACCTTATTCATTTAGAGCAGTAGTTTATTCCAAAAAGAAGCAATGATATCACTGAATGCTTACAGCAAAGGTTATTGTTTGTTTTTGTCACCTGAAGTGACGATGAGCAGAAGATGGAGAGGAAACAGGAAAAGAAAGAAAAAATAATGGACAGAAAGTCCTCTTTTATGTTAGGGTTACAAATTCTTTTCTAAACAATCTGTGTTACCAAACACACACCCTATATCTTATCAAGCTTAAGAATACAAATAATAATAATACAGTTTCTAGTTACCCAGAATTCCAATCCCAAAATGTCAGTGTATCTTTTAATCACATTTTCCCTTTGTCTCTCTCACTTGCTTTCACCCTTACTCCTTCTCACTCGACCTACATTTTCCATTCATTTCCTAAGGGCATTCAATGAAATTATAAACCATTTCCCTTCATTTTATATAACAGGAGGATCTCCTGACAATTGTGACTAGATGTGCTGTCCTAGTTCTCTCACAAGTCTATATAAATGACACAAGTTTTGAGACTATATTTTCACCTGCACTTCAACAGAGGTGTTGTACTTTTCTTCCTCAGCTTCCACAGTTCCATCAAGAGTATTTACCACCAAGAGACCTGAATGGAGAAGCTCTCTCCTCTTGGCATCCCCGCCTTATTACATTCTATGTGGGATTCTCTTATGGAACCAGACCACTCTATTACATGAACATAATCTACAGACATAACATAGCAACATTTACTATCTACTGAGTTTGGTTTCTGCCATAATTATAGACATTAGAAGGAAACTATTCAAATCCATATACCTGACTAAACAGTTCAGGAAGTTCTGCTCTGACACCATCCCAGCACTCCATGGGGTGCACTCGCTTTTAGGCACTCAACTAGATGCACAGCTAGAATGTTCACCATAGCAACAATACTCTCTCTGTATGTATGTGTATGTGATTGCTGCACAATGAAGTCTTTGTTAATAATCCCTCCCTTTCCGATGACTTTCTTATATTACTAACTTTCTCTGAGACTTAAGATAAAGTTTCAAATATGAAAATAATGCTCAGCCTAGGACCACAAAGCATGTTTGAAAAATAAAAAAAAATCACGAGAAGATTACATTGTAAACTCACTTATATGCCAAAAAAAAGGTGGAAGGGAACAATACAGTAACTTGGATTTGACTATGGTGACGTACATAGTGCTGAAAACCAATATGGCACGTAAGAAGTAACAGATATTTTTTCAGCCCTAAAAGGCTATTATACCCACATTTATGAGTTTAGGAACATTTGTTTAAATTTAATGTACTCCTTTTACTAAATATATATGGTTTTAAAAAAGTTACATATTTTAATGTTGAAGGGTGGCTTGACAGCCTGAGACATTACTCCTTGTGCACTCCTATTGGCCAAATAAAGATGGGGTAAGCCCTTTGCTTCACGTGTACCATTGTATGCAGTTCCTACTTTACTGATTGCATATTTTAAAACTGATGTGGATATGCGTCATTGCCTTTTTGTTGCCTGGCCTTCTATCAGGTTTCATGTACCTACAGCACATCTCAAAAATTGTCCCATTTTGCATGGGTGGTTAAAACTATTGATTATCTTGTAAGAGTTTTTTTCTTTTAATTTTGCAGTTCTGCAGAGTAAGGTAGGCATCCATCACACAGAAGCTGCTTTTGAAGTGTTGCCCTTTCCTCTGCACTAAGACGCTCGCTGAGCCATGTAATTCAAGAGCCATTAAATGCACTTTTCCTGAATCAGGCTATTCATTATAAAAGCAGAAGAAAGAGGTGGAATCGGCAAGTGAGTAATTGTGATTGCACTGTTTCCGTGAACCCTGTGTAAATGCTCAATATCTCACTATGATTCATGAGGTTTAGATGTAAAAGAAACTTTTTATTTGCTTTGTCTATCACGTTTATCTTGCAGTTCAAGAAGCAAAATCTACTTATAAGTATAGATCATGGGAATGCTATAGGTCTTGCATACCCACCAGCCGGCAGTTGAAAAGCTGTAGGGGAACCCTACATACTGCCCTTGTGGTCACTGTACCCTTCAAACACTACTTGTTGCTTCCTCTTGGCATTAGCTTTGCCTTTAGTACCAGTATGAAGGCAGCAACTTACTTAGGACCAATAAAAATTAGTAAACAGCTCGTTAACGTGCAAAACTGCTGAAGAGTATATAGTGATTCAGCATAGGTTAGTAAAAGCTTCACTCTGCTGAAGTGTATTGTGGGCTTCTTGGTTTCAGGGACTTGTCTGTCTATTTAGTAGTGCAGGTATGGGACCTGTTATCCAGAATGCTTGGGACCTGGGGTTTTTCGGATAAAGGATCTTTCCGTAATTTGGATCTCCATAACTTAAGTCTGCTAAAAATCATTTAATTATTGAATAAACATAATAGGCTTGTTTTGCCACCAGTAAGGATTAAGTATATCTTTGTTGGGATCAAGTACAAGGAACTGTTTTATTATTACAGAGAAAAGGGAATCATTTAACCATGAAATAAACCCAATAGGGCTGTTCTGCCCCCAATAAGGGGTAATTATATCTTAGTTGGGATCAAGTACAGGTACTGTTTTATTATTACAGAGAAAAGGGAATCATTTAACCATTAAATAAACCCAATAGGGCTGTTCTGCCCCCAATAAGGGGTAATTATATCTTAGTTGGGATCAAGTACAAGGAACTGTTTTATTATTACAGAGAAAAGGGAATCATTTAACCATTAAATAAACCCAATAGGGCTGTTCTGCCCCCAATAAGGGGTAATTATATCTTAGTTGGGATCAAGTACAGGTACTGTTTTATTATTACAGAGAAAAGGGAATCATTTAACCATGAAATAAACCCAATAGGGCTGTTTTGCCCCCAATAAGGGGTAATTATATCTTAGTTGGGATCAAGTACAAGGAACTGTTTTATTATTACAGTGAAGACAAATTAGAATTATTTGCCTATAATGGAGTCTATGGGAGATGGCCTTCCCATAATTCGGAGCTTTCTGGATAACGGGTTTCCGAATAAGGGATCCCATACCCTGAACTTTTATAAAAGTTCAGGGTTGGACTGGTCTGACACAGCGACAAAGGATCCCTTCATGTGTGTCTGGCAGGACCAACATAAATAAAAAGGTAATGTGGCCTCCTTCTGTTACTACTAGTGGACCCCAGTCTAGGACAATTCTTAGTATCCCCTTCTTTTTTCATTACTAGACATTAGTATCATTAAGTGGTTTTTGTTTTCAACATTCAGTGGTTATGAGTAGCCCTGGATAAGTATTCTGGTGGTGAAAAAGTAAATCTAGGGATTTGTTCAAAAAGAAGGGGCCTGGTGCATTTTCCACTTTGTCTCCCTTGATATTTATGTTACATGAAAAATCAACAGATGAGGTTGTTTACTAAAACCTATTAAAAAAACTTTACATGTACGCGTACTTATTTAGCATCCTCCCGGTACATAGGCACTTGCATAATTCGACCAGTCATGCACTTTGGAATGCCATCACACCTGTTAAGATGGCCAAGCACTTATTGGACAATTTGATGGAGGATTATTTCAGTTATATTGCTCAAAACACAAAAAATTATGTTGCCTGTTCAACCTGATTAGTTCATACTTGGGAGGGGTCTAGAAAACGAGCTGGATTGTTTGCACCGCAGTTTATCCCCTGGACTGTTCTAAATTAAAGTAAATTGATTGGTATGTATTGAACAGAACCAGAATAATTGGAGAATTAAACTCCCTGTTGCTGCCTCAAACTGCCAGGTTGAATTGATCTCCACTAACAACCCAGTGTTAAAGAGCCTTTGGATGTAACACTTATGAGGACTACTGCTGCATTTAAATGTGGTGTGGGGCTCAGGAGTGTAGACGGCCCAGTGAGGTCCTAATTAATTAGCAATTTTAATATACCTTGGTGGAATACTGTAGGTCAGCTTATTAATATTTATTGTTGGATTTGCTTTAGGGCCCAATGACATCTAAATACACGACTGGGAGATCACATTAGGGTGAGAGGTATGAGTAGTCCAGCTAGTTGGGCAGCTTTGTCTCCACCGAGGCAGAAGCAAGGGGTCAGGTTCCAAGCTATACAGTGTAGGACTTGCTTGCCAGGATACCAGTATTTTTGGTGGTGGCCCCTGGCCTTAGTCGGTCCCTTGGAATCTGCTACATTGATTGCTGTGATATATCTACATGTAAAATGTTTCCCATAGACTTCATAGACTACATTTGGACAATGAACCACTCTAATATGGTGATACCAGAGTTTTTCTCAGCAAAAAGAAAAGTTTTTAGGGTTCCAGCTGGCCAGCCCTTAATATCAGGATTTCTGGTGGAAAATTAGTGCCCTGGTCTGAACTGTAGTAAGTTAAATACATAAAATACAGCATTTCTAGCAGTATTTTTTTAGGTTTTACTTCTCCATTAAATAAATGTAGAGATGGAATGCTGAAACGCACTGCAGTGTCTGAGTAATTATATTATTGACACTTCCATATTTCTCTCTCTCTGTCTCTTTGTTTTCTTTTCTGTGGATGATGTCGGCACTTTCAATGCCAATTTGCTTTATTAACAAAGACTAGATTTATTAAAGGAAGAGTCATTCTTGTTCACAAAAAATCAACTGAGCTACGGGTCTGCCCCATCAGGTAACCAGAGTTATTTTAGATACCTTGATGAATCACTGCCTAAGAATAACACTGGACGTGTTTTACTCTACTGACGCAAGAAACAGCATCTATTTATTGTTTCATCACTCCGTTCATCATCTAAATCCTTGGGAGTACAGACGTCATTCATAATGAATTCAGAGGAACGCTGTATATTGATCTGATCTGGATCACAGACTAGATAGATGGGACTTCAAAACTGTTATAAAAAATACAATTCTGCTAGGTGAAATGGTGGGGCCAAGAGAAAAATATCTTGTTGTGTTGAGCATCATTTATAATGAAACCTGCAGCTTTCAGAAAACTATTGATCTACAATGCCCAGCATTCCTTGAACTGGAGAGTATGCTATTAGTTGTAGATAAGTGGCTGGAGGTTCAATAAACTTTAATCTTACAATATTTTGCCTAAAGCTGATTATACATAGGCCAACAAAATGCCAGTTCAGACCCTCCAAACCATAACAGCAGCCCAATGGCCCATGTATGGGGCATTCCCAATACCCTGACTATTTGTCAGATATCTATGAGACAGGTTAGAAAATCCTGCTGAGTAAGGACAGCTTCAGCCTATTGAGGTTGTTCTCTCCCAGTGAGTCTGCATAGGCCTGCATTGTGATTCAATCATGAACCTGGGGCCAGTGAATGGGTGACCATATCGGGCAATGATCTACTTTTTTCAGGGCCAGAACTATTGGTAGGCAGAAGTGACACAGTAGAGGGGTGCAAATCCCAACCTCCCCAATAAAAAATATATTACATAAATAATTATGTTCCTTAAATCCTGGCTTACTCGTCTAGATGAGTTGGAATAGCCCTCGGGTAAATAGGGTTCTGTTCCATTGTGCCAAGCAGGCAGGCAAGTAAGTAAGAGGTTTGGGCTCAAGACATTATGGTTGCCACCTTTGCTGAGGTCAAAACTTGGAAAAGGGGCAGAATGATGACATTGTTGGCAGTGCAGTGATGTTCAGGGCAGGACAGTGATGTTGGGGATGGGGCTATAACATCACACATTGCATTCGGGTGGATTTTTTGTTCTCTCTGTTTTGAAAAACGGACTGTTTAGCTCAAAATCAGACAGGCGGCCAATGTAGTGCCAGTACTTCTTGGCCCGGCTCTTTTGGGGACCTCACTAGTGAATGGCTAGTTTTACAGATTTATACAGTCCCTTCCTAGAAGACAAACCTCTGCGTAGTTTTGTTACTTTTCCATTGTATATACAGTAACTGCTAATCTACGGTGGCCCCAGCTCTGCAAGTGTGACCTGTCTCTTTCAGCCATTGCACTGATTTCTGATTCGTTCCACCATGCATGCTGGGAGATGTAAACAAATAACAGCTAGAGAGGCAAAGGTTGGGCATCCTCATTGTAAGACATATTTGACAAATAGTCAGTCTGGGTCCCTTTATATAAAAGAAACGTTCAGATATTGTACTAGAACTACAGGTTGTTGGTGTCTCGCCATTAATTTATTTGGAGTTTTAGATTTATTTAGAAATATTAAACCCTCACGTTTGAGTTCACAAAGTAGAAAGCTCTTTTATACCATTGTCGTTACGGAGCCGCAGGCTTCAGCTGATTACCCTGTTTAAAATTACATTGGAACAATAAGAGAATCAGGTCTGTCTGGTTCTCAGGTGCTCTGTTACACACAGGGAAACCCAGCCCCACCTAAATTTTTGCCTCTCTTATTCTCCTTCTCGTATCACATTGTGTCATTCACTTGCCTGCTGCCTTGGACTCAGGACTATAACTCAAGACACCCGCTTGTCTTGGAAACACTTTGCACTTTTTAAGGTATGTCATTAACAATTTTTGATCAAAGGATACTTTCTGAAGTTCAGGCAAGTCCGAGGTGAACAGCGTACAACTATCTCAATAGTTTCTTTCAGAAAATGTTTCAGTACTGAAATATATTAGATGAATGAGAGAATGGGAAAGTGCCCTAACTGTAACTTTGTAAGTTTAGCTACAGCTGGTACAGGTGGTATCTATTGTTGAAATGTTGCTTTAGCTGGTAGCAAGTTAATGGAACATAGTTGTTCACTTTATATGTGTATTATATGTATATTAATAAATGTATAACATGCAGTTGTTCAGGGGGATGATTTGGGAAAGCTACCAGTAGAAGGCATTTCATTGCAGAACTTACAATAATATACTGTATGAATATATACCAAAGCAGTTGGTCTTTGTTGGCGGAGGCTAAGCCTCATGAAATATTATTTACTTTCAGCCTATGCAGTGATTTATACAGTATAAAATACAGTATATATGCTTCTCTAAGCATTCAACAGCAAAGCATCATCACAGACCCAAAACCCCAACATCATAAGGATATGAACCACTGAGGACAGGGGCAGCATCTTAGATGTTGAAGATTTACTTCTATAACTTCTTTTATTATTCATTGCCTGTTATTTATATATATTATTAGTCCCTGCCCCAGAGGAGCTTACAGTCTAAGGTCCATATCACATACTATGGTTATGGGGAGAACATACCTACTCCTTACAGTGCAGTGGCCGGTATTGAACTCAGGACCCTAGTGCTGCAAGGCAGGAGTGCTACCACTGAGCTCAACCTAATCATTCAAAGAGGGATTCTGGGAGTTGTAGTTCTGCAATAGCTGGAGTACCATCTCTGACACATGTCATTACAGTGTATAAACAAATTGTCAACAGTGTATTAAATTAAAGCAGATTAGGAGCAACAGTAAAATATTTGCTGATAGGTTCCCATTACACATGATATTGCAGGGCTGAACTAATGGAATGTTGGGACCATCACTTGTTGAGCTGTAAATCTTTGTTTTCATTGATAGAATGTGCAGATAGTTTTGAAATATTCTTTCAGTTTCATTTCTTAACCAGAAACATACTAGGGAGAATATATAATGTAATATGCAACTGGCATCTGGATTCTGTTTATTTATATGAATAGGGGCTGCCATGCTGCCTGGTAGATTGATTGAAATATGTTAGAAACCACTGAATGTTTTACAGCAAAAATACCAAAAATATGTTTTTCTATAAAACTTGATTTCAGCCTATTTCATTATAAGATTCTAAAAAATGAACAGCAACTACGGGAACTGGATTTTTATACTGTATTGGAACTGTATTGTGTTACTACTGTTCTATCTCATATACATATGTCATAATATATATGTGTATATGTGTTCTGGAGTGCAATGGAATAGAAGTAGGAGATATAGATGCATAAAGTCTATATAGCAATACAAACATTTGGAAATGGGGATATTACTTATTTGAGCTTAATTATTTCAACTGGTAGGTAGAGCAGTAATTACAGAGCAAAAAAAAAAGAAAGTCATAACATTCAGAAAATTCTGCACTATCGATGCTACTACTCTAGTCTAGGGAGCCCCAGGACTGGGCTTTATTCTCTACTCACTGGCATGACGCTTCAGTCTAGGGCAGGGATCCCCAACCTTCAACCTTTTATATCCAGGAGTCACATTTAAATGGAAAAAATAACACAAGCTTGAAAAAAGTTCCTGGGGGTGCCAATAAGAGCTATAACTGGCTACTTAATAGCCTCTATGTGGACTGACAGCCTATAGAAGGCTCTGTTTGGGATTATACTTTTATGCAACCAAAACTTGCCTCCAAGCCAGAAATTCAAAAATAAGCACCTGCTTTGAGGCCACTGGGAGCAACATCTAAGGGGTTGGGGAGCAACATGTTGCTCCTGAGCCACTGGTTGGGGATCACTGGTCTAGGGCATGTTTCTCCAATCCGACTAATGACACTCCAAGCCAGAATACAAATCAATAATTCAGGGAATTATATTTCAGTCTAAGTCATGAAACTACAGTGCAGTGCATTATCCCCAAATCTAGGTCATAATGCTTTAGCCTAGGGCCCGATACTTCAATCTGGGTCATTAGTACAATCCAGTTGGGTCATCCTGTCAATAAGCTGAGAGCATAATTTTCTAGTTTGGCTCTTGACAGAGTAGTTATCAGGATACTACTCTCATTTAGGTCATGGTGCTGCAGGATGAAATACTTAAATTGGGGTCATGTGCTACAATATAGGACATGAGATGTCAGCCTGGGTTACTTAATTATAGTTGAATCATCCAAAACATGACATGGAACTCAATTCTACACCATAACAATTAGATTCAGGTCTTAATATGTAAATCTGGGCAATTTAACTCCAGTATGGACATGCTCAAGAATAGAACATAATGCTCTCCAACCATCCAAGATAACGAGCAATACATAGTAAGTTATGTCCATCAAGTTCAACCTTTTATGCCTATATATAACCTGCCTAACTGCTATTTGATCCAGAATAAGGCAAAAAAACAATTTGCCTCAGAGGGGGAACAATTCGTTCCTGATTCCAAGATGGCAATCAGACCAGTCCCTGGCTCAGCTATTTTTAATACTGATTCAGGTTGAGATTTCCACAACTTCACAGCTCTCACTGTAAAAACCCTTTCTAAATCTTTTCAACTGCATTTTGTAATGAGTCCCTCAACAGACAGACCCCTACTACAGGGTATTATAGTAGTCCCAACAAGGATTGAAAGTCTCTCTGAACTGAATGGTAAACTGGATTCTTGGGAAACCCGGACTTGAAAGTGCCAATTTCTCTCTCATCCTCCCCATGTGTTCAATTCTTGATGTTAAGGAATCAGTATGTCATTTGGCGTACAGATTTTGACCCAAAACTGCTAGTGTGCATTTTTGGGCCACAATCTGCCCTGTTTGAAGAGTGATAGGAAGAGTGGCATTTGGTGGTGTTCTTCCTCCAGCAGAATAAAACATGGGACCTTGGGGTCTATAGGCTAATGTAATTAAAGAGGCTTTGAATGGAGCTGAGGTTAGACTGTGGAACTGGGGTCTATAGCAATTACCAGAATGGAAGCTGAGGTTAGTCTGTGGAACTGGGGTCTGTAGCAATTACCAGAATGGAAGCTGAGGTTAGTCTGTGGAACTGGGGTCTGTAGCAATTACCAGAATGGAAGCTGAGGTTAGACTGTGGAACTGGGGTCTATAGCAATTACCAGAATGGAAAGTGTTATATAGTTATATAGCCCCAGTTCTGAACCCTGCAGAATGCTGGGTGCTGTAGTTTAAAACATCTGTATGGAACAATTAATGACCATAGTCCAGGCCTCCTTCCATCTCTTAGGCTTCCTCTGTGTCACTGCTTACCCCAAGGCTGTTGAGGTGACATATAATCATTGCAACACAATGGCCAGACCTTAGTTTCAATAACAGGCAATTCCTAACACATACATAATGTATGCAATGTTATTATCAAGGGATCAAGGGCAACACACTTTTTTAAATTAAACCATTTATTACCGAGTGTATTGGAACCACAACTAGTGGGTCATTTCACCACTTACAAAATTAAACCCAGCGTGTGTAAATGGCTTCATCCATCTATGCAGTATGACATATGAACTATTTTATGAGTGGCCAAGGTAAAAATAACAAAGACAATAATGTTTTACAGTGTGTTGCTATGAAACTTTCCTTATAATACTGAGGTGATATAACTACTACAAGAAGAACATACATTGATAAGCTGTCTCTGTGTTACTTGAAATTGATTAAACAGACTTTTACAATGAAAATGTATTTACACTTGCAATCTAATTAGCCACTTTCAATTTCCTGCCTTGTTTGGGTTGTTCTTTAACAGAAAATCTAGGCCAGGGGCCATGTTACTATTGCCCCATGTGTAAGGAACTCATTTTTTGTTGCCTTTACGGTTATATATATATATATATATATATATATATATATATATATATTTATATAGACTTGCATGTGTCCAAATTACATTTACCTTTCTTTTCTCCTATAGTTTATTTTCCCATTGGCCTCAAAGTTGCTCTAAACTTTTACCAATGCTTGTATGTGTAGGTATTCATGTATTAAATGTTACATCTGCATAAGAATAGTTCCTTTCAATAGAACTACTTGGCTTCATGTTTGGGATAACAAATTGGAACACCACCTATAGAACTATACTGTGCTTATCTTGAAGAATATATATTTATTAATAATTGCCTTCCTACCACCTAATAACTGTGCTAATAATAACGTGCTGACAACTCCACAAACTGATACAAAAAAAATAATGGAGAAAAGGACACTCACAAAGGAGTTAAATGTTGCACAGTCCACACCAAAATGTTCCAGTATATGTCGAAAATACCTCTTATGATCTTAGTTCAATAAAAGTGAGAACAATTAGAATTCATTAACAGTCTTATCTTGAAGAACCAAATATAGCCTGGATCAATAGTGGAGTAAAGGAAAACTGACTATAAAACAGTTTAGTTATGGTTTCCTTAGGGCTAATATAAAAGGAGCTACTGACTTACTGTTGCAGCCTACAGAACACGTCATTATGGCCTAGTATGCCAGTCTGCACTGGAGTTTGTAGCCCATGTGGCTTGGCGGTGCCATGTTTATCTTTACTACAATATACAACAATGTTCTTTCTGCATCACAAGCTTATTTAAGTATAAATAGTCTATGGGCTTCATTTACAAAGGGGTAGGTGCAAGTACTGTAGCACATATTTTGCAATGTACTAGCACCAACCTACATGGAGGTGCCCTGCACCCACCAGAGCTCCTCCCCTCTTGCTTATTCTGAATGATGCACAAGCTAGGGGCATGCCAGGGGATGCCTATGCCCCATCTATGACTTGCCCCTCTCATACATAGTGATGCCAAGCACAGACAGCACCTTAGTACACAAAGTGCAAATCTGGGGATGCAAAGGACATTCTGGCTAAAAAAAAACAAAAACAATGCTTTGGGTCTATTTTCCAGATTTGTGGCCACTTGTAAGACACTATAGTGTAGGACCAGTACCAGGTCCAGACTGGCAATTTGTGAGTTCTGGCAAATGCTAAAGAGGCTGCTGTAAGATGCCATAGACAGTCACTATTTTTTTGGACTGGTTTGGCCTGGTGGGGGGGGGGGGCTTTTTGGGCCCCTGTGTACTTGAAATAGCAGGGCCTGTTTTGAAGCCCAGTCCAGGCCCACCCAGGACTACTGTATTGCATTGGCAGTGGCATAGTAGACATCACTTGCAATCCAGTAGAGCAGTCCTAGAAATACAATTATTGCTATTCAATAGCAATAACAGCGTTCCCCCTGTCGACGGTTCCTCCCCTGGGCCGTTAAACTTATGCGCACTCAGGGGAGAATGTCGGGTGGGTGACACTGTGGGGGGGCTGGGGGGGCCCTGCAGGGGGTAAAGGATGCTCAGCGGGGGCCCTGCAGGGAGTTAGGGGGTGCAGGGGACACGGCCCTGCACCCCCCATTCCGACCCTGTATTCATGTCATAGAAGCAAAAACAATACAGCTACAAAAGTAGTTATGCTTTGTCCTATATGGTCAGTGTCTGGGGCATCATATGGAACTGTTCCAAACATAAAAAAGGGGGGGCTAATTATCATTCATGCCTTTCACACCTATTCAATGTGAAATCTGATTAATTCAAATAAAGGTCCCCATACACATGAAGATTCGCTCACTTGGTGATGGGGACCTTACACGAATTATAACGGCGTGTATAGGCAAAGTTGGTTCAACGAGCCGATCCGACTAGATTTTTTAACCTGCCCGATCGATATCTGGCCGATTTCAGGCCAGATATTGGTTGGGCAGGCCCGTCGGTAGTGCCCATACACGGGCCGATTAGCTGCCGAATATCGGCAGCTAGAATCGGCCTGTGTATGGCCATGTTAAGACTACTGCTACAAAGGTTTTGCTAATTTACTTACAAGCATTGGTTAGAATAAACATATTTAAAGACAACATTCCACAGAATCCTTTTTGGTCTCACTGGCCCTTTAAAAGTACAAAAAAAAAAAAAGTCAGAAAAGGAACAGTCACCAGACTAAAGAAATTTCACATATTTGCTTAGCACCAACACTTTTCTTTTTTGAGTTAGGGCAGGAAAGGAGGGGTCAGAATAAGCAATAACACGTTTTCGTTTAGGGATTGTATGTGAGGAAAGGTGAAACACTGGAGAGCTTATTCAGCCAGGTACGCCTGATGGGTCACATGGCTTCCGTGGGGTGTGCAGGTAACAGAACAATTAAAGATAAACAAGAAACCTGGGCCAGTCCAGTACAGTGAGGAAAGCGTGTGTTTATTTTAAGTCATACTTTTTCACCCTTCTCTTCTTTATTATAACATTTAGCAGAAAAATCCACAGCACACTGCAGGGACAGCAGAGTATGGGACTGCGATAGGGCCTGGGATTAGAAAGGGCTCAGGTAGGGCAATGGGATAGGCAATGTGTCAGGGGTATAAGGTAGCATGAATAGAACATATTAACCGCCCCTCTCCCCTGCAGCAAATATTTGTTCCCCAAGTATCCACCCAGATTATATTTCTAGCAACACGAGTGAGTCCTTACCAGCTACCCCCCCCCCCCCCCCATATATGCAGTACAGGTATCGGACCCCTTATCTGGAAACCCATTATCCCGAAAGTTCCCAATTACAGAAAGCCCATCTCCCATAGACTCCATTTTAATCAAATAATTCTAATTTTTAAAAATGGTTTCCTTTTTCTCTCTAATAATAAAACCTTATACTTGATCCCAACTAAGATATAATTACCCCTTATTGGGGGCAGAACAATCCTATTGGGTTTATTTAATGGTTAAATGATTCCCTTTTCTCTGTAATAATAAGACAGTACCTGTACTTGATCCCAACTAAGATATAATTACCCCTTATTGGGGGCAGAACAGCCCTATTGGGTTTATTTAATGGTTAAATGATTCCCTTTTCTCTGTAATAATAAGACAGTACCTTATACTTGATTCCAACTAAGATATAATTAATCTTTATTAGAGCCAAAACAATACTATTGGGTTTAAATACTGTTTAAATAATTTTTTAAAGACTAAGGTAGGAGACTTAAGGTAGGAGATCTGAATTACGGAAAACTCCAGGTCCTGACCATTCTGGATAATGGGTCCCATACCTGTATATTCATATGTTGTTCTAAAAAAACTTCCAAGGTGATCAAATTAAGTTAAATATTGCTGTTTCAATAAATACAAGTCAAATTAGTGCTTGACAGTCTCCTCTGCCCAAATATGTATATTACCAGTGTCATGTCTTTGCCTGGCCCCAAAACCAACAACTCAGTTACAAAAAGGAAATATCAACAAACAGTAAGTAATGGAGATTGAGGGGGGGGGGGGGGGCATTCCTATGCATACAGGTAAAGAACCTATTATCCAGGGTTTTCTGGATAAGGGGTCTTTCCATAATTTGGATTTCATGCCTTTAGTCTACTAAAAAATAATTTTAACATTAATCAATACGGTTGTTTATCCTCCAATAAGGATTCATTATATCTTAGTTTGAATCAAGTACAGTATATTACTACAGAGAAAAATTGAATTATTCATATTAAAATGGAGATAGCCTTCCTGTAATTTGGGAGCTTTCTGGATAACGGGTTTCAGGATAATGGATCCTGTACAGATATTGTTCTCTAATGAGAGGGTCACAGATTGGACATCCCTAAGTTACATAGTTGTTTTCATTTTCTAGGGCCCTAACCTTTTTTTATTGACTAGGGCCCAGTTTCTACAGAAATATTATTGAACCTTTTGGTACAACAGCAGTAATTGTATAATAAATGTGTGCATGTGGGGGTAAATGTGTTTACTAACTGTATCATGTATGTATTCATCCCCAGATGCCCGGTTCGAGTAACAGAATGCTCCTATTATTCAGATTGGTGCTGGCTTTCTCGCTATTTTTTTACTTGGGTTATGGAGACACGTCTACTGTAGCAGATGTGAGTAATTCCTTAACTACTGTGCACTCGGATACATCTAGTACCATGCTGAAACAAGCCTCAAATTCAACTAACAGCACTGAAACTAATACTGCTACCACCACTGAAGGACCTAAAAGCACAGGATTAACTTCTATCATAAGCAGCGTTGGTTCACTAACTACTTCTCTAGGCCACACCGTGAATTCAAGTTCTACTCAAAATGTTACAACAACGTATTCTCTGACTACAGCCTCAAACCAAACTGCAACTAACATTACTGTAAATGCCTTTACAGTCACAGCCAATAATATTACAGCAAACAATTTGACAACTCAGCCTCCAAGTGCAACTCACGGGAACACAACAATCACAAACCTAAACTGGACAACCACATCCGTGAATATCAGTGTGACACCTACTAGTAGTAATGTAACAAAAACCTTAATAACCACAACACCAGGGGGCACTAATCAGTCTACAACAACTCCAACCAACACGAGTTCAGCCACAACTACTGTAAATAACCCACTGACGCCAACAAATGCAAGTTGCGCAGGGATTTCGGGAAACTCAAAAGGTAAGTAAATGCAAAGGTAATCAGTCACTATATACTTATGTATATATATAATTGGTGGAACAATAATACTTTTGTCCAAGCTCACCCATTGGGCTCATATGTGTGACAAAGGGTCCGAAAGTGATGTCTCTAAAGAGAAAAATAACGCACAGAACCCAATGTAAACAACAAACTTTCATGCCAAACACTTCAACCCCTGCAAATGATAATAACTATCACTGTGGTTCATGTGTTACAGTCCCCAAGCAAAGGCTCTAGCACTACACCAGGTTTAGGCTCACGTGCAAGGTGTATGGTGAGAAATGGGTGCGATGTTGCATGGATTAGTGTGTTAGTGCTTGCACTTACTCCGTCATAAATGTCTTGCCAATCAAGGCAATTCCACAAAACTATACATTTTTTTAAAAGTATGGATTTTGAAGAATTCAGAATGGGTAAATGCCATTGTACTCCAAAATACTGAACCATAAGCTTTAAAGTGGAGCCAACATTTCTCAAATTCTAGATTTCAGGTTGTATAGGGTTTTGTAGACCTTTTAAGCAGTCAAAGCATTAAGGCGTGAAAAATCTTTCCCTTTAGTTCTCATTTACCCAGGGGTGTTGTTGTGCTCTGAACCTCGTACCACTGCAGTGCAAAGTTTAGTGCTGGTGTGTGCAAGGCAGGTCTGCACTATGGCTGGAAGTCCCTTAAGTTGAGGGTGGCTGTAGAAGACACATAGGAGTCCAGAAGCTTCATCAACTCTTCCACTGCTATAGGCCTTACTATGCAGCAGGGTGCAAAGAAAAAAAACAAGGTGGATTTTGCCTGTTTTTTGCACTTTGACATTCCCTAAACGCCCACCCATTGGGGAAGGGGTGCATCTTGTAATTTTTAGGTCCTTCTACTTTATTCTCCTGGGTGGTGGGGGGAAGCTTCTTGGCTGCAGAAACCAGGAAAGGCTCTGCATGGCTATGTATGCAGGTGACCAGTAGGTTATGTATGAGAAAGTCTAACGAAGCACATATGTGCCATGTACTAGCCATCTGCTCTGGTTGATTTCTATCCAAAACTCATGGGGGATCTAGTGCAACTGAAGGGTACATGGACTTTTCCTTCTTGCCCCTAGACTGCCAAAAGACTTTTGAAAGGCGAGGTTCTAAGAACATTAGATCTATGTGTTTGGCACATAAAGCCATTTTAGGGCTTGGCAGGTAAGGGATTAAACCTGCTTGTTCTTGCTCTGTGGTGAGAATGGCTTGGTAGTTTTTAAAAAGGAAAACTAATGCTTAACTAGTAGGCTAGAAATTATATTTGGGCTTCTGTACCAGCCCTAGGCAACCTTTAGCAGGGAATATGTGTGCCGTTATAGATGCCCCCAGTAGCTCTCCATCTTCTTTTTCTGCTGATTTTATCACATGCTCTGTGCTGCTGTCAGTAACTGAGCTTAGGGACCAACTAACAATATACTGTATATATAGAATATAAATATCACGCTATAAGGCTGATTAGTAATAAATTCAGATTCACATTACATGGCAGGTAAACCAGAGCAATTAGCATCAGAATGTAATAAACAGCCATGTTGCCTTAGTTTATATTACAGGCCAACCTTATTTTCTCCTTGATAATTTGTGACAACCCCTAAGCTTAGCTTCTCAACAGCTGCTCGGAGAGCACTGAGCATGTGCAGTGTCACTGACACTTTCCAAGCCCCTGTTACAATTGTAAAGTCCTGGATCATTTTGCAGTGACGTCAGTATAAGAAATATGGCATTTTTAGCCATATTTTATTTTTAGTTCTGTTTTAAATAATCAGGCAGGGGGCTGATGAGTCTATAGACTAGCTAGCTGGATATCTAAGGTGATCTGTATTTGTCAATGAGAATATCTGTCTGGGGTTTTAAGTGTACAAACAGATCCCAGAAAAAAATTCCAACTGATGGGAACATTTACAAAGCATTGGTAACCTTAGAAAACAGTGGAAATTGGGAAACCTATCCCATCTCGCATATGATACAGAGGCTTAGAACGGAGGCAGTAGTGAAGGTTATAAATAGAAAGGAAAAGGTGGAGATGTGAAAGAAAGAGATAAAAGTAACAATGAAGGGCGTGATGCCGGCCCGGTGCAGCTACAACCATAGCCACCACCGGTTTGTCTTGTATATTTGCAAATGTGAATGTTTTAATACTGAATAAATTCATCCGTCTGGAAAATTTTTCTCATAATTACCCTATACCATAGACTATTATTATTGAATAACTCTAGGGATCTTTACCAGTCATTGGTTGCAAAAATACAGAATGAAACGTAACATGGAGGTACACAAGTACAAAAAGAATTCTTGCATGAAGGCACTGGTTAAATATATATTTTCTGTAGTAAGTAATTATAGGATGACAGTACCGGCTCAGTGTGCGCTTATGTAATACTGACATGCTGAATCTTGACAACTCATTTCATGATCTCTAGTGAATAGAAAGGTAAAAGTAAATTATAATGTGAATATAAAGCAGAAGCTACAATTACAGAATGTGTTGCTCCTCCCCCCTTGTGTGCATTAATGCAAATCTTTCCTCTCACTGACTGTATTTCATTGAATGTGGCTCCTGGATACAGTAACTAAGATTGCAAAAGGTCACACAAATACAATAAGTTAAACATTTTTCTCCCACGTCAGGTCCAGGGTTCCCTTCTCAGTCTGCTCTCCCATGATATTTGCATTGCATTGACGCACATATTGTTGCATATTATATAGTGATTCACCAAAGGATGCCCTTAGAAGGCAATTTATTAATGCTCGAAAAATTGTATTTACCCAGTGTCATGGCCACAAAGTTCTATTTATTAAAAAACAGAAATATGTTAGCATCTTTAAAGCACATTCGTGGGGCGGGTGAGCCAAGATCCAGGGGGCCAATGGCTGAAGGAGGGGCCTCTGTATGGCAAGGACCCCCGACCTGTTTACTCGTGAGCAACACTCAGATGTAAAAAGTGTTGGTGAGCAACACAAGCATGAAAAAAATTCCTTGGGGATGCCAAATAGGGGCTGTGATTGGCTATTTGGTGGCCTCATGTCGACTGCTAGCCTGCAGGAGGCTCTGCTTGGGGTAAAACTGTGTTTCTGTGCCTCCAAAACTTGCCACCGAGCCAAAAATGTAAAAATGGGCACCTACTTTGAGGCCACTGGGACCAACATCAAAGGGGGTGGTGAGAAACATGTTGCTCCTGAGCCACTGGTTGGAATCGCTGCTGTATGGAGATGCTATACCCCAGGGATCAAGCACCTGAAGGGAGACCCATTGCCCTAAAACAGGGACTGATGGGAGCTTTAAGGTGGGCATACATGGGCCGATTCTAGCTGCTGATATCGTTCCCTTAGACCGACTCGGCAGCTTATCGGCCTATGTATGGGCAATAACAACAGGTCTGCCCAACCGATATCTGGCCTGAAATCGGGCAGATTTTGATTGGGCAGGTTTGAAAATTAGTTGGATCGGGGCTGCATCGGCCATAGGTGGGTATATCGGAAGAAGATCCGCTCGCTTGGCATGTATGGCAATCTTTATACTAGAAAACTTGTAAAATATTTTCATCCACATAGTTATATATTTAGCATCCCCACCGGAAAGCAAGACAGATAGAAATGCAGTAGGGTAAGTTCTGTGAATACTGGGAAATACTCTCCCCCCAACACATGAAAATGGGATTAATAATCATTACCACTAAGAAATGTTGTGAGAGGCATTTGATTGGAACTATTGGAACTAAACTGGTATATTTGTCATTTACAGATACAGCTGATAGTGCCGGGGTTGTACTAGGTGCAATAATTGGTTCAATCCTGGGCATATCGCTCATTTCCCTAGCTGTCTACTTCTTGTGTGGTTCAAAGAAAAGCAGCTCTTTCTCCCATCGCAGACTTTATGAGGAAACCAGGAATGAACCAGGTAAGGAATTTAAATAAATGTATACTAAAGAACACTACATTAAACTTTGCATTTCACATAAGCATGAAGTGGAGCAGCTCTTAGACCCTACAGTACTGCAAAAAGCTAGATGTAGTGATGAGCGGATCTGCCCCGTTTCAATTTGCCATAAAATTCGCAAAACGGCAAAAATGTCGTACGTCAAAATTGTCGGTGACAATTCTTTTGCCGCGCAACAATTTTTTTGACACGGCAACCATTTTTGGACATGCAACGAATTTCTCCGTGGCGAGACGCCGCGTATATTAAAAGCCACCTTAGAGTTCTTTGACCTGTACAAATGTGCTCAGCCTGGTACCTTGGAATAAATCTGTTATGCTTTTATATTATAGCAGGACAACAAGTGATATATTGGGCCAGATTCAATTTGACATGGAAAATGTATCTTCTAAATTAATTTCAGATTACCCCACAGAATTCAATGGACTTTGGTAGCCCCTATATGGACTTGCAGGCCCAGATTTACACATAGGGCCCCCATAGGCCCCTATCTCCACGAGTCAAACCCCCCCCCCCCGTCAACCCTGTCCCCTCCCCTTCCTCCATGTGCATGCACAAACTTCCATTTTTGGGTACAGAGTATTGGGTAGGACAGATCTTCCCCAGTGCTCCATACCCAATGCAGTTGCAGCTGGGTGGCCCCAAAGACCTGCTTCCCTAGGCACCAAATTATAAAATGGTGATTTAGAACTTTCACCTATTGATAAATACGCTTCTAAAAATCCCAAACGAATAAATAAAAGTGGGGAGTTTTTATGTATTAAGCTCCAAACTCACATTTTAATAAATCTGGCCCATAGGGGCTGAATTATCAACATTTGAATTTCTTTCACAAATCTGATTTTTTGTACTACAACTCACAAAATTCAAATTATGGTTCAAAAACTCGGATGTCTGATATTTACTAAGTGAAAAAACCCAAAAAACTCGATTGTAAAACCTTGGTTTGCAAGTTTATGTAGAAAGTCAATGGTTGGTGTCCTAGGCAAAGTCAAGTCATATTTTCAATTCAACTCAAGTTATTTGAGTTTTCCATACTAATAATAAGCAAGCATTCAATTTTTTAAAAAAGATTGAGACATTGATATTTGAAAAAAACTGAAATAAACCAAAATGGATGCCAGAATTGTTTTCCAGTAGAATAGACTTTTGCATTAGACACCTCAATTGACTACTTGCATCAGAAAGAATTGGCTTTTTTGAAGCAGAATGGCTACCACAAGTGGCTTCTTAAGGCTCTACCAGCTTCATGAGATCTTCCTTTATGTATGAAAGGCATCACCTGTTAACCACCATTGTTCTTCTTAACGTTTTTGGCAAAAACTGAAGCTGTTTTGTTTTTTAGTGTTGAGACTGGATAATCCTGCGAACCCTTATGACGTTAGCTACGGGGATTCATCCTACTATAATCCAGCTGCTCTTGATGAGTTTTCAATCAACAACAACCACCCCAGAGAAGTTATTGTAATGGACGACATGTCACCTCGCCAGCCCTCTGCATAGATTCAACAGGAGGCAATTTAGACAATACTTTTGGAAATCATCCAGCTCCATTGCTCTAGAGTGTCAGCGAAGGGTTCCCCCCAAAAAGTGCTTCATACTTGAGGGAAGTAGCCAGACTATTTATTATACTTGGGACTCAGCCCTTACATGCTGGAAACTTCAACCTTCAGACACTTTTCTACAAACCTAACATGTTTTATTCAATGCCTATGGCACAACGGTAAGGTCATCGTCGGAGGCAACTCTAAAGAATTGTTTTGCTTGCACTTCTAAGGTTGAGGAATAGCCATGTCTGCTTCCTGCAAATGAGACTGTACATCTGCCACACTGGGAAATCATTTTACTGGAACCAGCTGGATTTGCTGGCACGGAATTCTGCCAACCTTCCAAGTCTCTAAGTGAATAAACTGCAGTTGTGCTTTTTTATGACCTATAATTTACCAGGTCAAATTCAATTCTGTTACTATTTGTGCAGTGCCAGAATGACACTTCTCATAGAGATTCTGCCGTAGGAGCATCCGGTATAGTACATTCCATACTTAGTGCTGCTGCTAAAGCAAAATTATGAGTTTAATGGAAGAATAATAATGTAGGACAGTGCTGTCTTTGATTTGATTCCTCATTTATGGGTTGAACTATATTTAAGTGATTATTCTATATAAATAAGTCTGCCATAATAATTCTATAAAGGGTCACATTCATCCTATGGGGCTCCAGTTGGGCAGCCCTGATATGTAGAACGTATGGAAAAAATACAATACACCAAAAGATGATCTAATGGTGAAGACATTTTTTTAACTGCTGTTCATCTACATATTTGTATTTATTGTTGATTTGCCATATTGCTTCCTCTGCTGATTCAATATTCAATATTATCCAGAGATTCTGATGCCAATATTGCTGTATTGCCAATATGTTTTTTTGCATATTAAATTATTTACTAATGGTAAAAAACAAGCACAGAGCTCCAGGATTTTTGTGCCTTTTCTCTGAATACAGTGCTTCCTGCATTTGGTACCACTGTATTCATAAGGGGTGGGCTGGGGAAGAACTTGAACATACCATTGGTTTCCCCCTAGTTTGCACAACATTCAGACATGTAATATAGGTAGTGCCAATGGGCACAAGTTGCTAGGGTGTCTGCCTAAGGGCTTTTGCACTTACACACCATAAATAAGGTAGCAAAACGTTTTCAATGTGACCAATAAACCATTAGCAAAGCATATATTGATGATTATGTTGTTTATAAAGAAATCCTGTGCCCAGAAACATGTGTTAACAAAAAATCTATTTATAAAAATATACAGATTTATTTAATTTCTTGCTATTGCTTTACTAAATGTTCCATATATGTGTGTGTTTGTGCATTTAGTTAGGTGTAACAACTGTATTACTGCCTTGGTGGCAACTCATATAATGAACCACAGTGATACTAATGAACCACAATGATACTTATTAACATTTTTTTCGGGGGTGTTCCCAAAGTTGATCTAGGATTTTTCAAATGCCTATGTATTGTTAATTATAAAGATATTATTAGTCACTACAAAATTTAAATTGGAGTTCTGTGATCTCTATAAGAGAATATTAGGCTAGGTATTGTTTATATAGTAAGGGGCTCCGATGTGACTTCTAATATCTGTCGAAAGGGGCGGCCTCGGTAGCCCTATTCTCAAATCCCGTCCTGCCTCTAATAGAGTCACGCCCATAAGATTTTGCATCATAAACTGAAAATAATATTTTCTTATGGAAATGAATATGGCTTACTGGGCCAGATTCAATTCCATGAGAAAATGTCTTTTTCTGGTTTATCACATGAAAACTTATAAGCAAGATTCAATCCAGGGGTCCAGTTCTTTTCCATAGACTTCCTATGGCTCTATGGGAAAATTTGGAATTAAATTAGGAGATAAGCTTTTCTCATCAAACTGAATCTGGTACTTTATCTTTTAAAAATACAATGGTTTGGTGTGTAGGGATGTGTTGTATTGTGAGATTATACAAAATTATATGAAATTATAATGGCGGCAATGGGCGCAGTCAGTTCGGGGACTGCATCAATGAGCCAATGTGATCCCCGATCCAACAAAATCTTTTAACCTGCCCGATCGATATCTGCCCAATTCCAGGCCAGATATCGGTCGGGCAGGCCCCTCGTTACTGCCCCTACATGGGCCCGTGTATGGCCACCTTAAATGGCAGAAGGCAGGAAGGATGAGAGGATAGGTGAGGGGGGGGGGGTCACTGCACAATGTTGTCAGAATTTGGCCAAATGCCTGGTGTTTCTCAATCCAGTAAACATCCATGCTGACAAATAATTAATTGTTGTATTAAAGGTGATTGTTTTCTCTGAGCATCTTCCTCTTTGATCCTTCCCACAGGATCTAACTCATTGTCAGCGAGCTAATGATCCTTTCTTGGTATTTAGAAACCTTACATCAATTTACAGTAAAAGACAACGAGTTATAAATATGTTTGGAGAACCCCAAAGTGAAAAAGGGATGGGCCAAACACTCCATTCAAATGGTCCAGCTCATGTATTAAAGCTATATTTCCTTTAGAAAGAAGGGCTCAAAGCAGGAAGGCTACCTGCCTGTAAAAAGAATTCCCAGGGGGGTCTGGGGTGGGGACTGTCTGCCACTTTAAAAAACAGAGGGTGCAAGTGACTGAGAGACTGGGGGAGTATAGAGTTGACTCAAACATTTCTGCTGGTTTAGCTGGTAGGCCACAAGGGACCCAGTGTATTGAGTGTAGGTAGCACTCCATATCTGTCAATGTATGGTCTCTGAAAATTCTATCTAAATGCATCGCGTAATTATTTTATAATGTGTATGTAAAGTACTAAATAACATCTTGAATGAGCAAGTGCCTATTTATATGTGTCAATAAGAAATTACAATTCCTGCCCATAGATATCACTGTATATATCATAGTGAAATGCTCTAATAATAGCATTGGTTTCAGGTTCACATATTTATTACATGTTACAATCATATGGAATCATAATCTGACCCAGACAAGACATAACATCTTCCCTTAAAGGAGAAGGAAAGGTAAAAACTAAGTAAGCTTTATGAGAAAGGTCTATGTAAATACAGCCATAAGCACTCACAGAAACGCTGCACTGAGTTTTCTATCAAAAGATTAGTTTTGTCTGTTTTCCTCTGCCAGAGACACACAGCTTTCTGCTTTCTGCTCTCTCCTGCTCCCCCCTCCCTCAAGAATGCAAAGAACTCACCCCCCCCTAGGAATGTGTATCTGAGCCAATCAGCAGGAAGCTGACTCATAGTCTAACTAACTGAGCATGTTCACTTGGTCTCCGTGTCTGTGCAGGAGCGAGGCATTATGGGAACTTTCTTTACACAGCTCAGCGTTTTTTCTTCCTGTTTGGCTTCTGATCTTCTGAACAGGTGAAATATGGGGAGACTTAAGGGCACTATTGAGACAACTGAAGGTATGCCTGCAGCTTGAGATTAACTCTTTACTAGCCTTTAAAACATGGACAGACAAAGCAAATTAATTCTTCATTATTGACACTGCCCTGCAGAGAGTTTAATAGGTGTAGATATTTATGAATATTTTGAAAGATTATTTGTCACATTTCATGATCAGTTATACTTGTGAGGTAAGTTGTAGATGACATGAGACTAAAGGTGCCAAGCAAGGACCGATAAAGTTGCAGACTCTGTAAGTCCAGACCAAGTTGGCAACCTATTGGCCTGTGTATAGAGCCCACAGATGGGCTCCCTGACTGATACCTTGATGAGAAATCATCCAGATACTAATCGGGCAGCTTTTAAAATATCATCTGAGGAGGACCACACCGGCATGTTGATGCGGTCTTCTGCCAGTGAGCCTAGTAGGTCACACAGGACAAGATTCATTTCAGTGAGAAAAAGTTATCGCGTGGTTTATCACCTGAAGTTTATGGACAAAAATCAATTTGATGAGAAAAAAAGCCTAATTCAGTTTCAGTGTTTTCTCATAGACTTTAATAGAGTTTTCACTTGATAAACAGTGAGATAAGTTTATATCAATTGAATTGCATTTTAAACTGAATCTCCTCAATAAATGCTCACGTTAAATGATGAGATAGCTTTTTCTCACTAAACTCAGCTCCAGGTACAAAGATTGGATCAGCCCTATTTAGCTTTGCCCTGGGTGGTCAGATCAGGCCAATAAGTTGTCAGCCTCCCCAAACAAGCAAATCTGGAAGTGTATAGCCTGTTTTACCCAATATTCTAAAGACATTTCTTTTTTAGAGTTAAAATATTTTGCAGACCATGCAGAGATTATACATCTATCACATTAGTCCTTGTCCTAATGGAGCTAAAATCTAAGGTTCCTATCACTTTACTCACAAATGATTAGTTTTATCAGTTTTTATTATGTTATTAAGGGGTCGATTGACCACTGTGATGATCACTGGGGTGAGAATTAGGGGTCTCTGCCTTGGACGCACTGCTTATGCCCCATACAGTTGTGCTACAATAGGCTAGCCCTGGTGTATGTAATCAAAGTAAATAACCCCAACAATTTTTAGCCACAGACAGGACTGTCTTTAGAAGACGATGATTGATTTTTAACAGGCTTTGCCAGCCCATTATTTATGTAAAAGACTTGAGCACCTACTATATCCCAAAGAACAGCCATGTGGCCAGACATACTGTCGATGGTAAACGTTGCCTTTTGGATTGATTGATACACCAGCAATTAAAATGTTTTGACCTATAAATGCTCTTCTATTTCCATCTCTTTAGCTTCCTGCCAACCTTAATAACTCAATACTCCCAGTATTGTCCCCACTGCCTTTGTCAGTCTTCCCTGCAACCCTACACCCTAAACAAAAGTTCAGATTTACCGACTTATTTTCAGCGTTTGATCTGTTTAGTGACTATGCGGGAAATCCAATACTTCTGTTTATTTTCTACAGTTAAAACATCTCTTCCCTGTATCAGCAGTGTCTGTCTTTGGTAAATGATCCACTACCTGTTCAAAACTTCTTCAGTATAAAGTATATGCAAAATTTCTTCCAGCAAGAAGCCTTTCCTGCAGAAATTAAGCAGTTCCATAGATTTGGCCCCAACCCCCCCCCAACACTCTAGGGGGGTGTTGGGGCCATGCCCGTTGGGCACAACACCCCCTATTTGGACCCTGTTCATAAGAGTTTATCTTTCTTCATTGTTTCAAAAGTTTTTTAAGAGAGAGTCTAAGATTGCATTATATAAATCCCAGTCATTTTCAAGCATTTCATTTTTTCCTGACAAAATCTCTGGGACCGCACACCTCCTGCATACCTCTTACATTTACTGCTGCAATATTAAGCAATAAGCATCTTTCACTTGATATTTCCCCACATGTGAATGAGTCCATTCCATGCAGTAATATTAGCGGTGTACCTGAACCATAGTAAGGATCTTTTAGCTATGGACTTTGAATTAAGGTAGCCATTCCCGTGCAAAATTAAGATGCCAAGTTGAGACCTTTAGAGCGATTCGGAAGATTATCTGCTCGTGTATGGGGTCCTCTGAAGGACCTCACTGATTGAAATCAGGCAGGTGTAGATCTGACAGGTTTGACTTTCCCGTCGGATTGGGGACCACATAGACTCATTGCTGAGGGCCTCGGTCCGACAGCTCCAATGCCCGTTGTTCTAATATAATTGTTTGGCCTGGGAATTATCCAGATATTGCTCACCTTTGGTGGGCTTATCATGAGAACCTCTCCAAACAAGCACATATTAACATGTATGACCACCTTTAGGCCTTGAGCTGTGCTCCACCCTCCCCTACTCATCCGAACCTAAAACCTGCTCGGCCCCACCTTAAGGCATATATATGCCCTTTTTTTCTCGTGTTACTACTGTACTTACACCATACCATACCACAGAGACCTATCCGCACACCCTAGCACTCCAAAATTATATGCCCGGTGCACACTCCAAAAACACTTTAGCAACAAAAAGCAAATGGCACTCAGGGCTGCAAACAAGGCAAAGACCCTTTTAAAAGTTTATTGCGAAACGTTGCACCTCCGCAATAAACTTTTAAAAGGGTCTTTGACCTTGTTTGCAGCCCTGAGTGCCATTTGCTTTTTGTTGCTTACACCATACCATGCCATATTGTATTTGTATGTATGAATCTGAATTTTTATTGGCTTAATACACAGTGCTCCACATTGTAACAATACATTAACAGGTAAAAACAATGCAGTAAATGTAATATCATGCAAGGTAACAAATATTAATTGGCATTTGTTAATGTGATTTTTTTTCCCTAGGTTTAAACCATTAAAACCCTAAGGTAAATGTCACACAGAGGTAAACCATTGATTTGGCCAACTACTGCCACATTTATACTCAAAGTGGTTCTAGCTGCCTGTCATGGTGTGCAGAGGGTGGATTTGGAAAAAATACACAGTTGAGTGTTTTGGACTAAAATCTGCCCCACATGATTGCTTTACACCTAAGGAGTTTGTTCACCTTTAGGTTAACTTTTAGTATGTTATAGAAAGTTATATAAGTTAATTTTTATTATTTGGAAACCCCTTATCCAGAAAGTTCCAAATTACGGAAAGGCCATCTCCCATAGACTGCATTTAAGCAAATAATTCTAATTTTTAATAATGATTCCTTTTTCTCTGTAATAATAAAACAGTACCTTGATCCCAACTAAGATATAATTACCCCTTATTGGGGGCAGAACAGTCCTATTGGGTTTATTTAATGGTTAAATGATTCCCTTTTCTCTGTAATAATAAAACAGTACCTGTACTTGATCCCAACTAAGATATAATTACCCCTTATTGGGGCAGAACAGTCCTATTGGGTTTATTTAATGGTTAAATGATTCCCTTTTCTCTGTAATAATAAAACAGTACCTGTACTTGATCCCAACTAAGATATAATTACCCCTTATTGGGGGCAGAACAGCCCTATTGGGTTTATTTAATGGTTAAATGATTCCCTCTTCTCTGTAATAATAAAACAGTACCTGTACTTGATCCCAACTAAGATATAATTACCCCTTATTGGGGCAGAACAGTCCTATTGGGTTTATTTAATGGTTAAATGATTCCCTTTTCTCTGTAATAATAAAACAGTACCTGTACTTGATCCCAACTAAGATATAATTACCCCTTATTGGGGCAGAACAGCCCTATTGGGTTTATTTAATGGTTAAATGATTCCCTTTTCTCTGTAATAATAAAACAGTACCTGTACTTGATCCCAACTAAGATATAATTACCCCTTATTGGGGGCAGAACAGCCCTATTGGGTTTATTTAATGGTTAAATGATTCCATTTTCTCTGTAATAATAAAACAGTACCTGTACTTGATCCCAACTAAGATAGTATTAATCCTTGTTGGAGCCAAAACAATCCTATTGGGTTTAATTACTGTTTAATAGGTTTATTTGCAGACTTAAGGTAGGGGATCTGAATTACAGAAAGACCCCTTATACGGAAACCCCCAGGTCCCAAGCATTCTGGATAACAGGTCCCATACCTGTACCAGACATGCCACCTTGAAACCTTGTGTGATACCTTTTGGCAAGCCCTCTGTCTTTTTTACATTAGTGGTAGGCCTCTCTCCGTTCATAACATCACAGGAGCCCAGGTCCACTGGTTTCATGGTTAAATGATTTCCTTTTCTCTGTAATAATAAAACAGTACCTGTACTTGATCCCAACTAAGATATAATTAATCCTTATTGGGGGCAGAACAGCCCTATTAGGTTTATTCAGTATTTAAATTATTTTTAGCTGACAACTTATGGAGATCCAAATCCCTTATTCAGGTTCCGAGCATTCTGGATAACAGGTCCCATACCTGTACATCTTTCTAGTCAGTCCCTCTCCTATTAATATTCGTATTAGTCCCTTATTGAATTCACTGCCTGGTCTCTAGAGTATTTTAGACCCTAGCAACCAGCTGCTGAAATTTCAAAATAGAGAGTTAAACAAGAAGCTAAACAATTAAAAAAACACAAATAATAAAAAATGAAGACCAACTATAAATTGTCTCAAACTGTCACTTTATACATCATACTTTAAAGGTGAACAAGCTCTTTAATCAAGGCAGTAGGTGGGGCCAATGGAGAAACCACTGTGTGTGACATTACCTGGGCCCTCCTTTAGCAGGATAGAGTTAAACTGAACTGAATCTCATATCTAGAAATCTGGCAGTATTATTATTGCAGCATAGAGAAACTCAATGCCTGTGAGATAAAGAATAGAAAGCAAAGTCGTTTCTAGGCAGATAAACGAAACTCTCTTGCAGCAACAGCTTTCCTCCTGAGAAACGGATCATTCCAAAAGAAAAAGAATAAAAAGACTTACCCCATATGGCCATAAATATCGCAAAAAATACCGTGCCCCCATTGTCAAACAGATGCGTCACCTGGAAAGTACAATAAGGATCATATGGTAAGCATCATGTCTACAAAAAATATAGCTGTTTATATTAAATGCTTATTTTTCAAGTTTAAGAGATAGAGAGAGAGATGTGTGGTTAAGGAACATTTATATTTGCACATCATTTATACTGATTTAATAGGAGCTACCATACTGCTTAACTCTTGTGCAAATTTACTAATGCAACACAAGTGAATTTTTGCATGTAAATCTCCATGCAGTTTACCTACATTTTTCCCAGAATGCCACCTTAATTGCTGATGCACATAATACACCAATATGGATGCAAATTAGTATCTGTTTGGTAAGGCTAATGCCAGACAAGGCGTAGGGCGGATATTTTCAGCAAGCGGAAAAGCACTTGCTGAAAATACCGCCCTACGCCTCCTACATGTGCCTGCACCCGAATGAATGGAATACGCTTGGGTGCTGGCACATGTAGCCGAAATACGCATAAAAACACGAGACTTTCAAAGTCTCCGCCCGGCTCCTCTTAGTTCTGCCCCCCCCCGGCTGCAACTATGTCCCTCTTGTTCCCCTGCACCCTATGACCCCCTTTTCTTTCTCCCAAAGCTAAGGGAGGGAGGGTGGGAGCTGCTGCAAACAAAATGGCTGCTCTCGTCCGCGCTCCTACCCGTTTGCTCCTTCAATCTCTCCTCCAATCACCTTACGGACTACATCCCCCATAATGCCTCGCACCAAACACTTTTCCCCAGGCCCTTTCCTAACCTTATCATGGCCCCGTGCCCTCACACGTGCCTCGCTTATTACGGGGCCCCTTTCATTCGGGTGCAGGCACATGTAGGAGGCGTAGGGCGGTATTTTTAGCAAGCGCTTTTCCGCTTGCTGAAAATATCTGCCCTATGCCTCGTCTGGCATTAGCCTAAATCGTTCCCAAGTTGCATTGGAAGCAACTTGCACAGGTTAGTAGCAGGACGCTAGTTAAAGGGGACTGTGTATAATGCCACCAGGTTTCGACTGGGATTCAAATGTGCCTTGGCATTTCAAGCACACACAGGGCCAGATTTGAAGATATTTTGCCCCTAGGCCTTCCCCGGCACTCGCCCCCCCTCCAGTCACACCCCTCTCCATGCAGCTCAAACCCCCCTTTGTGGCCTATCCACAGATTAGGGCCTGAGTACACAGAGGCACAACTAAATAGTGACTGCCTATGGCATTTTACAGCAGCTCCTCTGGCATTTGCCATAATCCACAGATTGCCAGTCGGGGCCATACACACAGAATGAATGGGTAAACTGCACCGGTGGTCAATGGGCATACTCAATATTTGGGATGATCCGAACGGCCACAGTTTTAGCCCCATAGGCAGCTAGATACATCCTTGATGTAAAGGGCTCTTCAGAATTCCCATGTTCATTATTTTATTCTAAGTTTCTGTCTCATGTCTTTAATATATATCAGCCAACTATACAGACACATAAGGGCCTGTTTGTGTAGGTTTTATCCAAGCCAGTCACCAGAAAGTGTTTTTGTCTAACTGGATGTTCAAAAGTCTTTAATTATATTAATTGGTTGGTCTGGTTTTTAATTGCCATTGCTTGCATATGAGGTCACTGGCTGAAGGCATAACCTGGGGCAGTGGGGGATGACAGTCGCCCAAGCAAGCTGTTGGCTGGGCAGATTTTGGAATGCAATCACAGGAGTCAGAACCACTTACTGCAGGTAAGAGCCACTCTTTAAACTCACATGAGCAACAAGTGGGAAGGAGGCCATGGCATTCTTTAAACAGGAAAGAACCATAATGATCAATTGCTGTATTGCATACTAACACAATTATGATATTACACAGATATGTGGGAGACTCCTTGTAATTAGACTAAATGCTTAATCATGTATTCCTCCTATTTAGTTTCAAATAGTTATGTTATGAGAAAAACATATTAAACCTGCCAGGCCCTAATATAGACCCCCCAATACCCCAACATGGGAGTTGCCATATCTCAGAGGAGGCATTCTTCATAGACCTCTGCAGCACTTTCCCATTTAGTTGTTACAAGTAGTTTGCATTATCCCTTTTAGGTGACGGAGAATGCTTATATATAAACACACAATATGGTAGCTCCCACTCACAATATATAATAATAACAGCATATGCATACATAGGTTATGCAATATAACAAATAGGGACCATAGGGAAAAAGTAATACATCTGCTGGAAAGTAATTTGCATGTACAGGTATAGGACCCCTTATCCAGAATGCTTGGGACCAAGGATTTTCCGGATTTAGGGGTCTTTCCGTAATTTGGATCTCCATACCTTAAGTCTACAAAAAATCAATAAAACATTAATTAAACCCAGTAGGACTGTTCTGCCTCCAATAAGGATTAATTATATCTTAGTTGGGATCAATTACAAGGTACTGTTTTATTTCTACAGAGAAAAAGGAAATAAGTTTTAAAATTCTAAATTATTTGATTAAAATGGAATCGATGGAGAGCGCATGCGCGCCATGACTGGGTAAAGACGTCTCTCGCCTGAGCTCCGCAGCAAGAGGCCAAAGAATCCCCCGAAACCAGCACTCAAAAGTACGATATTAAACGGGGGACCCCCCCACACAACAACGGGAACACATGGGGAAAAAACGGATCCACGAACCGGCAGGAACAATGTCACCGTTCCTCCATAAATCCAAAGCATCAGATAAGCTGCGCAGGACACAAGATGGCGACGAGGGCCCAGACCAGACCTCAGAAACCAGTTCACCCGCCAGGCCACTCAGCCCAGATATCCACTCGGACTCTTTACCTCAGGCGGCGGCAACAGCCGACACACAAGCCTCTATTCCGGTAACTGCTGAAATATTAACACAACAACTAACAGCGTTACATAACTCCCTCACAGCAGCCATAACGGGAGCTGTTAAAGACGCAGTACAGGAATTAAAGGCAGACTTGGGCTCACTAGGCCAAAGGGTGGATAAGCTAGAAACCATCTCTGACAATCTGATAATCAGACAGAATACTATGGAAGAGGACCAGTTAACCCTCCTGGAGGAATTATCCAGCCTCAAAGCACATTGTGAGGATCTGGAGAATAGGAGCCGCAGGCAGAACCTTAGGATTAGGGGGGCCCCCGAGAGCATTCAACCAAAAGATATATGCCAATATCTTAGATCGCTATTTTCCAAATTATGCCCTGAGCTCCCAGCAGAAGCATGGAGGTTCGATAGGGCACACAGATCACTTGGCCCCCAAAGGTCAAATCAGCAAAACCCCAGAGACATTATAGTCTGTTGTCACTACTTCGAGAGCAAAGAGAAGGTATTAACGGAAACTAGAAACTTATCCTCTATTGAATTTCAAGGGGCAAAACTGCAGATCTACAATGATATCTCCCCTATCACACTGGCAAAAAGGAGAGAGCTCAAGCCCATAACACAGCACCTGCGGACACATAGTGTCCCATACAGATGGGGCTTCCCTTTTAAACTGATAGTCTCCATCAAAGGGCAACAACACACCCTCTCCGACCCATCAAAGGGCAACAGATTCCTCAGCACCCTGGGCTTACCACCCATACAGGGGACCAAAGATAATCCAAAAGCCCAAGCCCCAAAACTGATCCCAGAGTGGGAAACGGTAGGCCCTCGTCGGACCCGAACTCCGCCTGCAACCCCAACTCAAGCCGACTCCCCTACATGAAAATCTGCACAGTACTAATGATTGCCCCATTAAGCATACTTAATATGCCTCCCAAGCGGAAGAGGCTACCAATGTTTACGGCCTAGTCTTGCCAGCCGTGACGCTCCACCAGACACTGGTATCAAGTGCTAAAATACCTATAGTGTCTCCGGTTACCAAATCTCAGGTAACATTAATGACTGTACAGGTTAAAGTTTCCCAAGTTCACAGTTATTTTTGGACACTTTTTTTTTCTTCTGGACAACAAAAGCGATACGTCTCGCGACTACCCACACACACATGGACAATTGGTTGGCAAAACCTACAGAATACAGAGACTCAGAAAAGCTCACTACAAATTCTACAAACCAAGACGACCCCGCAAACCAAACCCGGACCAGAAGCAACATCCTTACAAAGGAGAGAGATCCTCAGCATAAAAGATCCTACCCCACCAAGAACGGTAAAGGGACAAACCACTAACCAATTAGGACCAAGCCGCAACTTCCAACCCCCCACACAGCAACTAAGTAACCCAACACACAATTTTCTAAGGATCAAAAAACCTTCCAACCATGTTTTGATGACATCAAGACCCGCCCTACTACGAGAGGAGAAAGTAGAAACCCAAGCCGACAGAGACATGACAAGGAAAGGACATTCCAGATCTACCCTCCCTCCACAGGACGACCTATCTGAGAGGAAACAACTACTAAACGCAATATTAGGTATAACAGTACCAATGTATGAGCCTTACAATAGCACATATTACAACCCTGAATCCAAATGATACGCATAATATCTATGAATGTAAAGGGCCTGAACAGCCCTAGAAAGAGAACCCTAACAATCAAAGAGATTACAAGATTCAGGGCAGACATAGCCTTCATACAGGAAACGCATTTTAAGAATACAGAAACTGTTAAATTTTTCTCCCGCCACTACACTCAGTCCTTCCAAGCCTCTGGCCCCCGCAAAAAAGCAGGGGTCAGTATCCTAATTCACAAAGACTGCCCGCTATCTATCACTAAACAAATAACTGACCCAAACGGACATTATATAATGCTACAAGGCTCCTACATTGGTACCCCAATTACATTACTCAATGTGTATATACCAAATGTTAAACAAATACATACACTGCGTAAGATTTTATCTCTAGTTTCCAAGCACCCCTCGCCCATAACAATAATTGGGGGAGACTTTAACGTAGTATACTCTGAAATCTTGGACAGGGAATCCCCACCCTCTAGATCCTCACAAGCCCCCCAAAAATCGAAACAATTTAGGGCCTTGATTAGAGCCCATGCACTCTTTGACTCATGGCGCATAAACCATCCCAGGGAAAGAAGATACACCTTCTATTCCTCCCCACACAAGACCTCAATGAGGCTAGATTACTTCTTTATTTCCCAAAATTGTCTTAAATTCCCAATAACTACCTCTATTCAAGCGATCTCCTGGTCAGATCACGCACCCATACTCCTCAATATCTCTCTCCCTCCCTCAATACAGAAGCAGATGCACTGGAGGCTAAACGAAACTATTTTAAATGACCAAAACAACAAGGAAAACATAGGGAAACTCATTAAAGACTATTTTGCACATAATAACGGATCTATAGACTCTAAATCCCTTATCTGGGAGGCTCCTAAAGCAGTAATTAGGGGGCATATTATTTCACTCACCTCAGCAACAAAACAAAATAAGAGGCGGGAATTACAGGACCTGGAATCCAAACTCCACAGTCTAGAAAACTCACACCAACACCACCCAAACCCCAAGACAGCACAAAAAATCCAGGAGCTCCGCTCCTCCTTAAAGCAATTAGCTATAAACAACGCAGAAAAAACACTTATCTGGGCCAAAAGGAAATACTACCAAATGGGAAATAAAGCCCACACCCTCTTGGCAAACCAGCTGCGAAACCGTACTAGGCAATCGCAAATTTTAACCATAAAAACTAACACTGGAGAATCTCTACATAATCCGCTCCAAATAGCCCAAGCATTCCATACCTATTACACCTCACTGTACAATCTGTTCCCAATATCTCCTCAAACAAACACAACTAAACTAACACAGCTTACTCAATTCCTAGAAAACTGTAACTTACCTACATTAACAAAGGAACAATTAGCCCACCTCAACAAAGAAGTTACTACCGAAGAAGTACTCCAGGTCCTGAAATTCCTCCCATCTCATAAATCCCCCAGCCCAGACGGGTTCTCCAACACCTATTACAAAACCTTTAAGGATCTCCTTACCCCAACTCTAACAGACCTATTTAATAACTTTCTCCAGGGCACAGAAAAAATTCCAGACACCATGCTATCTTCCTATATAACGGTAATACCAAAAGAGGGCAAAGACCCCACACACTGCAATAACTACAGGCCCATAGCACTCCTTAATAATGACCTAAAGATCTTCACTAAATTGTTAGCAAACCGACTGGCCCCCATACTACCCCACTTAGTCAACTCTGATCAAGTGGGCTTCATCACAGGCAGACAGGCGGGGGATAACACCAGGAAAACAATAGATTTAATAGATACTATACAATCCCAAACTATTCCATCCGTAGTGCTAAGTCTTGACGCAGAGAAAGCGTTCGATAGATTAGATTGGACCTACATGACACAGCTACTTCAGCATTTCGGGTTTAGAGGCCCCTTCCTCCAAGCAATCAATCTGCTATATACAACCCCCTCAGCTTATCTGAAAATGAATGGGAGCACAGGGACACCAATTCACATCAACAATGGCACAAGGCAGGGATGCCCGCTATCTCCCCTACTATATGCCCTTAGCATAGAACCCCTAGCAGCCAGGATAAGAGGTCATCCAGATATCACAGGTATCACGGTGGGTAAGGAAACATACAAGATCTCACTTTTTGCAGATGATGTGTTATTGACGCTTAGCAATCCCTTTGTATCCCTACCAAACCTACATAAAACCTTAACAGAATACGGCACCCTTACGGGATACAAAATAAACTGGACAAAATCTGAAGCACTCATGTTCCACCTAGAAGAGAAAACTAAGAAAGCCCTGCAAGCTAACTTCCAATACAAATGGCAAAAAGCACACATCAAATATCTAGGGATAAAATTAACACCACATTACCACCAATTATACCACGCAAACTACACCCCTCTGATAAAACAAATTGTATCAGACATGCAAGAATGGAAAAAATACTCCACCTCCTGGTTTGGGCGCATAGCCGCAGTCAAGATGACGTTACTCCCCAAACTGCTATATCTCTTTGAAACCACACCGGTCCATATCTCCAACTCAACACTAGGGTACATCCAAAAACAGATAATCAAGTATATCTGGAACACAACCAGAAGCAGAATACCTCAATCCGTTTTACTAGCTATACGGAACCAGGGAGGCCTAGCAGTCCCGAATGTTAAGAAATACTATGAGGCGACCCACCTGCGCCAAACTTTAGCATGGCTACAACCCAACGCCCCCACTAAATGGGCCGAATTAGAAGCGTATTGGACTCAACCCTACCACATCAGCAATCTGTTACTACTACATAATTTTAAGGTTCAGGCACCATACCCAGCACCAAAATCTATAGGGTTCACCCTAGATATATGGAAACACTGCAACAGGAAGTACCAAATATGTAAATATCCCTCCCCCCTAACCCCACTCTTAGCGAACCCTGAGTTTTTACCAGGCCAACAGAGACCCTTCCAAACAAACTGGGCAACACATGCTCTAACAAGAGCAATAGATTTTGTAAACCCTCTAAACCATAAACTGTATACTTATGGAGAACTTCTCAGAAAATGCAAATGGAGTATAGACAAAAAATTGGAATATCTCCAAATTAACCATTATATTAAGAGACTACTGGGACAACAACCCCGGTTCAATCTCACTCCATACGAGAAAATACTAGGGGGAAAACACCCTCAAAGGGGCCTCATTTCGCAACTTTATTACTTAATGTGCACCCTACCCGAAGACCCCTTTCCAAAACATGCTTATATGCATTATTGGGAATCGGTTATAGGGATGGAACTTCCCAGGTCTAAATGGGGGGCTATTTGGGAGAACATTAGCAAAATGGTAGTCTGCACCCAGCAGAAAGAAAGCGCATATAAGGCGCTAATGAAATGGTACCTTACCCCAAACAGAATCTCCAAAATTTATCCCAACAGCAGCTCCATGTGCTGGAGAGACTGCCATCAAATTGGTACTTTACACCATGTACTATGGGCATGCCCCAAAATTTCTAACTTCTGGTTGGAAGTGGGCAATTTAATACAAACAGTCCTAAAAACATCAACAGCCATAGAACTACCCCATCTCCTATTGGGACTCCCCCTCCCAAAGACTACTAATCCGAACCAAAAACTGGTCAACCAAATAGCCACTGCAGCCAGACTAGCAATCACCGCTAAATGGAAGTCCACAGTAGTCCCCACTGTCCAAGAAGTCATATCCAGGGTGGACAATAATAGAAAATTTGAGGAAATGACAGCACGAATATCCAATACACTACAAAGACACAAAAAAATCTGGGACAGTTGGGACTACTTTCAAACTGTGGAAAACAATAACACTCAGCCCACTTGAAAAGGGAGCCCCACCAGAGAGTTACTCAATGACACTACTACAATGAACCGAGCAAAACCGATAACAACAACACAAAACCAGCTTTACTTTACTAAACTATAACTCAATGTTGAATAATGGTCCGCTTTTTTCCCTACTTTTATTTTCTTTTTTACTTTGTTTAAAATGTTCTTCCTTCCCCTGTTCTTTTCCCTTTCTCTCCCCCCTTGATGTTATGCTATCACTGTAAATCAGAACGGGACTATATCCAAGTAACAAGATAGAATAACCAAAGTATACCATGTTACTAACATTTCAAAATACTGTTGTGCCCTGTATTGGACTGAAAGTGAACTGACGTGCCTAACCCCTTTCCCCTTTTCCTTTCTGTACCCCTCAAAAAATTGTTTTTTTCTCAATAAAACTATAAGTTACAAAAAAAAAATGGAATCGATGGGAAACAGGCTTTCTGTAATTCGGAGCTTTCTGGATAATGGGTTTCTGGATAAGGAATCCCTTACCTGTACATATCTGGACCAATACCTACAACTATCTGCTTGAAAACTAAACATAAACATATATAAATGAATTCACTGTTTACAGTTAAAGAGAAATGTGCAACAAAATTGTACATTTCTGGTTATAACACTGACATTTTATTTAAGGAAGCCAAAGACGACCCAAGTTCAGCCATTGCTATTATGTATGCACAGACATGCAGTTTATTCTCAATATGCATAGGCGTACCTACAAAATGCTTATTCAGCAAACTCACATAACAAAATCCCATGGGAGATTCATTAGAGCTGAAGTAGCTGAATCTCATAATTTGATTCTACATGAAGGAGGGCGGATGGTTGTGAAGCCTGGGGGAAGGGAAGAAGGAAAGAAGGAGCCAGGGAGTAAGTGAAGATGCTAGTAGAAGTTGGGGAAGAGCGGCACCAGTAGACAATGGCTAGTTATGTAGTAGATTAGATCCTATGTTTAGTAGTAAAAGAGAGTGAAGGCTAGAGCAAAAAGAAGTCTGAAGCTCCATTGAGGAGAGCAGATGGTCTGTTCTTTTTGGTGTATTTAGCAGAAGAACTCAAGCCTGTAGCCATCTAAAAATCAGGGAGACATCTAGAATATCCAGCTAATGGGCCTGCACTGAATGCAAAATTATTGAATGTGAATGAGAAGATGCTAGCTGGATAATCTAGAAATCTCCCTGATTTTTAGATGATCTGGCAAACTTAAGAGTAATGAAGAATGCCTTGGAGATTACTTGGGAATCCTTGCACCCTGTGGTTGGAACCTTAGAGTGAGGGCTAGTTCAGTCTCACTGAGAGCATGCTGTGTGACCTTCAGAGTTGGTCAGGGTGTCCAAAAAAGTGTTAACCCTGTTAATGCTGGGATATTAAATGAAAATGGTTTGGATATTTTGTGTTTCTCTCTTCCTGAGCCTAATATAAGGTTGTTTTGGCAGAGAATTATCACATATAACCGACAAAAAGATAAGGGTTTTGGAAAAAGTGAAGGATTATTGGAGAACAAGAGGAACAACGGTACTTTAAACAAGGTCACACTGACTTCAAGGGACACTACGCCCTACTGAAAAGCTGTCCAAAAGGACCATATAGAGTCCCTTACATAGCAATTTATTAGAATAAGATTGATAAAACAATGATTTAATTATTATAAGGTATTTGTTTTTAAAGTGGTCTCTGTACACCTTTGTTCTACATGCCCAATGCTCTGGCATGGTTTATTGTGATTTACAGTGATTAAAGCTGTTGTTTGATTGGTTGCTATGGAAGACATAACCAGGGTGAATTTTAAGCCAGGCTATTGCACACTTCTAGTTTGTTATCCTCTTATATTAAGGAAGGAAAGAAGGAAAATATATGGCATTAGCTTTATTGGCCACTGATTTCCATTATTGCCATTTGTTTATCGAAGTTGTGTTCATTATTCCTCACTGAGTCTCTGTTTCCAGTCATTTTTTCTATTTGGTGATCGTTGAAGTTTGTTGATAAAATCAGATTTCGTACAATGCATTCCCAGACTGGCAAGCTGTGGCTTCTGACAAATGCCAAGGTGGCTGCTGTAAAATGCCAAAGACAGACAGTACTGGGCCTGTGTATGTGAAATGCCAGGGCTTGATCTCAATCTCAGTTTGGACCTGCTGCAATGCATTGCTGGCTTTATTTGCAAATACACTGCACATACAGATAAAAGAACTTTTTAACAACTCCCCAAAAAAACTATCTTATATAAAATAATGCATTTTTAGTTAGTCTTTTCCAAGCACCTACTCTTGTATAAATGCAAATACTGTCCACTCATATAAGTCATATTATCAGTTGATATAAAAGCGAAGGAAAAACATAGAGTATAAACTTTTATTTCTAAAATCTAAAGAGACATTTACTATGTAGATGGTGCCAAAGTGTCCTGCCCTGTATATAACAGAACTGCCTTAGCTCCATAACAAAGCACAGGGATCTGTATTTGCCCCATGAAAACAGAGCTGCCTTCATTCATCAAGACACGTAGGATTTAATAATAATATGGGCAAAGGAAGCCTAACATTTCCTCAATAAAAGCAGTGGCATCATGACCTAAACTCTTCTGCATGTCAGACAATACTCGATGGGAGCAATCTCTTAAATATCTCACTTAATTAACTGAGACTAGTTGCCTAAAGGACACCTTTTTGTGACACTCTGATCAATAGGACAATATAGGATTTGCTAAGTAACCAATTGCTAAGATACCAATTAATCTCAGTATTATTGCAAACTGCCAAGAGTCAAGGCCTGAGAGACTAAAGAGGATTAGTCGGAAAGTGGCAGTACGCAAAAGCAGTCAGATATGATTGTCCACCATCTTCAGACCCTTCTTTTTAGAACTTGAATTAACCTTCATTGGCTTTCCATTGATGTGAACTAAGGGTGCATGCTAAAGGTCATATTGAACTCATTACATTATACTAAAACTGTAATCCCATCTCTATATTTGCTACTTATGAGCCCATCATGTAACTCTGTATTCCCTCAAGTCCTCAGTCAACTTCTTGTGACCTTGGACTAGTCACATATCTTAAACAAGACTAATTAACCCATGAGACATTTGCTTTAATTTTTTTAATCTTTTTCCTTTTAACCTAACTAGATCCAAATGGTTACGGGTTGCTACAGTTTATTGAACCAGAGATAAGGCTTATCCTTTTAATACTAATGCCATTCATGCTCCCTAGACCTCATGTACAGGTATGGGGCCTGTTATCCAGAATGCTGGGGTTTTCCGGATAAGGGATCTTTTTGTAATTTGGATCTCCATAACTTAAGTCTACGAAAAATCGTTTCAATATTGAATAAACCCATTAGGATTGTTTTGCCCCCAATAAGGATTAATTATATCTTAGTTGGGATCAAGTACAGGTACTGTTTTATTATTACAGCGAAAAGGGAATTATTTACCATTAAATAAACCCAATAGGGCTGTTCTGCCCCCAATAAGGGGTAATTATATCTTAGTTGGGATCAAGTACAGGTACTGTTTTATTATTACAGAGAAAAGGGAATCATTTAACCATTAAATAAACCCAATAGGGCTGTTCTGCCCCCAATAAGGGGTAATTATATCTTAGTTGGGATCAAGTACAGGTACTGTTTTATTATTACAGAGAAAAAGGAATCATTTAACCATTAAATAAACCCAATAGGGCTGTTCTGCCCCAATAAGGGGTAATTATATCTTAGTTGGGATCAAGTACAGGTACTGTTTTATTATTACAGAGAAAAGGGAATCATTTAACCATTAAATAAACCCAATAGGGCTGTTCTGCCCCCAATAAGGGGTAATTATATCTTAGTTGGGATCAAGTACAGGTACTGTTTTATTATTACAGAAAAAAAAAAATTAGAATTATTTGCTTATAATGGAGTCTATGGGAGACGGGCTTACCGTAATTTGGAACTTTCTGGATAACGGGTTTCCAGATAAGGGATCCCATACCTGTTCTGATTTATAGAGAAAATGTTATGGTATTTAGTACATAAGCCATAGTTGGCTCCTTAAAGAGGCAGTCTTTTTTTTATTTTTTATGGTTTTCTTTTAATAATTTGCATTCATCTTTCAAATCTTTCCATTTTTCAAACGGGGGTCACTAACCCTAGCAGGCAAAAAAGTATTCCTCTGTAAGTCAATTTTATTGAAACTTTTTATTACTTTTCTTTTTAGTTAGGCCCTCTTTATTCCCCTCTTTATTCCTTCAACGGCACCCGATCAAAATCTTTTAACCTGCTCGTTCAACGAGACGACTGATATCCGCAGCCTTTGCGATAATGGTTGTCTTGTCTAGCCGCCATACACACACTGAATATCACGCAAAATGAGGTTTTGTATGATAATATTTGTGCGTGCGTGGTTGGCTTTACTGCACCCGGGTATTAGGAAGTTTTAGCCATTCATGGGGGTGGGTTAAAATGTTGAAGTCAATAATAATCAACATTGTGGAGATCCGAAGGGTTATTTAGAAATTTAGAAACAAAGTTCATTGTGCAAAGTGCAATTTTTAGACAGAAATCTCCATGTTTTTTTTAACCTCATTGCAACGTTTCCCCTAAGAATTCATGGAAAGTTGTGATTCCACATGCATGGGTTCACACATTGGCTTCAAGAAAATCCAGACTGGGATTCAAAATAGGCCCCTTGGGGTGTACCAAGTTGTAGTTACACTACTGTATCTACAGATGATCCTTCTGTATATTTAGATGGGATATAAGGGCTATTTACATTTTTTTGTGCCAAAACCACTGCCAAAGAGGGAGAGTAATAAGTGGCCATTAAGCTTGTTATAATAACCCCTGCTGGCTTTGGGAAGAGAAGGGTTATTAATGAGCTGGAGAGAGTGCAGAGACTGCAACTAAACTGGTAAAGGGGATGGAAGATTTAAACTATGAGGTGAGACTGTCGAGGTTGGGGTTGTTTTCTCTGGAAAAGAGGCGCTTGCGAGGGGACATGATTACTCTGTACAAGTACATTAGAGGGGATTATAGGCAGTTGGGGGATGTTCTTTTTTCCCATAAAAACAATCAACGCACCAGAGGTCACCCCTATAGATTAGAGGAAAGGAGCTTCCATTTGAAGCAGCGTAGGTGGTTTTTCACGGTGAGGGCAGTGAGGTTGGGAATGCCCTTCCTAGTGATGTGGTAATGGCAGATTCTGTTAATGCCTTTAAGAGGGGCCTGGATGAGTTCTTGATCAATCAGAATATCCAAGGCTATTGTGATACTAATATCTACAGTTAGTACTAGTGGTTGTATATATAGTTTATGTATGTGAGTGTATAGATTGGTAGGTGTGGGTTAGGTGTGCTGGGTTTACTTGGATGGGTTGAACTTGATGGACACTGGTCTTTTTTCAACCCTATGTAACTATATGTAACTATGTAACTATGTAAATCAGGTATCTTATCATCTGGCCCATGTATCAATTCTGCATTTTTCTTGGTCTCTAGAAAGTGCTTTATTTATGTCTGTAATTCAATTTTCCCATTTGTTTCCTATTTTGAAAATAAAGCAATAACCCTGCAGAAATTTGCTTGATATTTGTAAGTGCTCTAATTTGTCTTCTGAAGCATTAATCTGCCATCGGGCAGCCTTACTATCCACCCACTTCTCTGTTCCTCAGTATTATATGCTTAGAGCTTGTTACTGCCTTTTATCAGCTACCAATTCCCCAAAGATCTATATGCCAAAAAGCTGATCGTTTAAACAAACTGATAGCAGGCGTGAGCTGAGCAAAGAAACGGCACCAAGAATAAGGAACGTCCTTTTCTCTAAGGAGAGTAACTGAATCCAAAGTACAAGATATCTTCTTTAAAGGGCAGCTGTCATTATTATAAACAAAGAGCATAATGAGGTTTTTTTTTGCAGCAGGAAGAAATGCTGGGTTGAGAAGGAACTTAATTAAAGCATTAATATCTCAACACAAAAATAGTATGCTATTAATTATAGTATAAATTATATATTTGCTGTGTATAATAGGCTATAGAAATGTGGCAAATAATCTGACAACATTACAGATAATGTCAAATTTTAAAAAGCAGTTTTTGGTTGATGGGTTTGATAACTGCCTGAAATCAAAATATATTTTAGTACGTTTAAAGCAAGGGTTGCTACCTGGCTGGTATTTCACCACCACCTGAGGGCCACCTCAAATCCACCCCCATCCCACCTCCTATCCCACTTCCCTTTCTAACCCACCTTGCCCCAATGACATGGACTCACCCCCAACTGGGGGCAGAGTCAGACATAATCAAGGCCGGCAAATAAGTGGATCTTCTCCCAATATACCCACCAAAAGGTGGGCTAATTAGATTGTTTGACCCTAGAGCCAAATGATCAAATTACAATGGTTGGCATAGGTGCCGTCTGTTGGGGGACCGCATCAACAAGCCAATGCAGTCTCGGATCCGAAGGAAAATCAACTGCCCAGGGGCAAATTTGCCCAGTGTTTTTAAATGAAGCTCATAAATGAACTCCTTGTTGTCCTGGGAGGGTGCTGGTGGAGCTAGGAGGGGGAATTTGAGGCAGGCAGAAGGTGAATAGGAGGTGGGCCTGGGGTTGAAGACTAGTTGTTACATGTTACTTTGCCGGTACTTTGTAATACCAGCCCCGGCCTTGGCTGTTTGGCAACCCTAGCTACAAATAAGTCAAGAAGCAAAAGTTACACTATAGGATAATTTATATTTCTTATCCTTAGTTACCTGAAAAGACCTAAAAAACAAAAAATCTCTTTTTGCAGAGGCGTTTTCTTGATTTCAGTCAATACTTGTGATATATCTCTACTAATAAAAAGCAAAGTTGGAGAAAAGTTGACAACATTTGTTTATTGATTATGCTCTGAAAAAGATGGATTTGCAGCCAGCCTGGAATTGATGTGAGAATCTGCGCCAGGAATATGATGAGGGCTGAGGGACACGGAACCAAAAGCAGAGTTGGAGCAGTGTTTCAAATAGAATGATTAGTGCTGAAACTTTATAAAACTTTCTATTGGCATCTCTTCTGTATTTTATTGCCCACACATGCTTTCAGGGCAAGGGATTCTCAAAATAATGTTGCTGTTTAGATCACTTCTGTACCTCTGCTGTATCACTTGATTCATCTAAATACTAAGAGATAGAGATGTAGCGAACTGTTCGCCGGAGAACTAATTCGCACGAAAATCGGGTGTTCGCAAGTTCGCAAACTTTTAGCGATGTTCGCAATTTTGGGTTCGCCTTAGCTGGAGCCAAATTTTGACCTCTCACCCCAGAGCCAGCAGATACATGGCAGCCAATCAGGCAGCTCTCCCTCCTGGACCACCCCCGGACCACTCCCTTCCATATATAAACCAAAGCCCAGCAGCCATTTTACATTCTGCCTGTGTGTGCTTGATGAGTTAGCATAGGGAGAGAGCTGTGCAGGGGTTTGAGGGACAGTTTAGGTAGCTTTGCTGACTAGTAATATACTTTCTACTGCTCTGTATGTAGCTGCTGTGGGCAGCTGTCCTGCTGATCTCATCTGCTGTAACCCAATCGTCCTTGTAAGGACTGCTTTTATTTTCTGATTACTGTTACTCTTCTTTTCATTGTGTACTGCAGCTCCATCTGTGTGTGTTGGAGACAGGTGTGCTGCTCATAGTAGTGCACTAAGCACCAACCACACATTCACATCATTTTTTTTTATTTGTGTTTTTTTACTTTGCTACTGTAATTTATAGAGCCCAGTGCTATTAGTCTAGCTGTGTTGGGGACTGGTGTGCTGCTCCTAGTAGTTCACCCCCAGCACCAACCAAAGATCAATTTTTTTTATTATTAATTTTTTTTTTTTTTAATTTAACTTACTGTTCTTTAACGTGTCCAGTGTTGTTTTCTGTTATTCATAGTAGTGCACCAAACATGTTACACATAGTAGTGACATTGCATTGCAATAAAATCACCTGAGCGATGTTTTTCCACCAGCAATAATATATTCCGTATCCACTACTGCGGCGTTTTGTCTTTGCGTGTGAACCGGCTGTAACCTTTACACGACTTGATTGGCATGTAGACGCAGGACGTTTTAAAGCAGTTTATTACACAAGTTTAGAAATGTTGTGTGATTTCTGCCCTTTACAGCACAAAATGCAACGCTGTGTCAACAACGTATTTTTCAGAGAAATTTTTGCCCTTGATCCCCCTCCTGCATGCCACTGTCCAGGTCGTGGCACCCTTTAAACAACTTTAAAATCAGTTTTCTGGCCAGAAATGGCTTTTCTAGTTTTTAAAGTTCGCCTTCTCATTGAAGTCTATGGGGTTCGCAAAGTTCGCAAAAGTTCGCACTTTTTGGCGGAAGTTCATGAACGGGTTTGCAAACTTTTTTTGTGAGGTTCGCTACATCTCTACTAAGAGATGCCTTAGAGCATTATTAGCCGATACTAGGGTCATTACTACTGTAGGTTCAGGGTGCAAAGTCCAAAAAAAACCATGCCACAACCAACCATGTTCTTTGTACTTTACCCTGTTCTACATGTTGGTATACTGAAGCAGGTCTGTACACTCCAAAATGGAGCACAAAGCCTGCATTTTCCTGATCAATACAGTGCTGCCTGCATACAGCAGCACTGTATTCATGAAAGGCTGGCAGGGGAGGCATGTATGTGTCCCCTCTCCCACCTTCTACCCATGATGAAAGGGGCAGGACTATGACATCACAGACACCGAGGAGGAGGATTGGGGAAGGAGAAGAATAAAGAGGAAGGGTAAGTTTGAGGTGGGTTTTGGGTAGAGTTCTGGGGGCTTAAGAGGGCTGGCCAGGGGCTGAACTTCAGGATATTGCAGACTTACTGGCAACTACTAGCCCTGTCCTTGGCAGGTGTTTTACTGGCTATGCCGCTAAAGCATTGGGTTAACCTTAGTTTGATGCTGAACACTGGAAATAAATTAAAAAAAATGTAGCCCCCCTCTAAATGGTGCATGAAAATGGAATTATGGGAAAATGGCGATTTGCATCTCCTATTGCACTTTGCACACTAAATTTGCATGTGAAAATGATCCCTATGGTTTTCTAAATCCATAAATAGTCTGTAGCATGTCCTTATAAGGCACTAAGCAAAATGTATCTGTGTTGTAAATCCGGCCCTATTTGGTGGTCTAAAATTTAGCAAATAAAGTTACATTTTTCTTCTTTTAGGTTATTTGAAAGAAGAATGTCAAGTACCCACTACCTCATTGAATCAACTGCAAATATCCTCCCTGACTGTAGAAAGATAAGAGTTATGAAATCTACAAACATTGAAACAGTCCCTTTTGTCATTTTGAAAAAAAAAGAAAAAAGTGATTTATAATACACAGAGCCATGAATATTCTGTAAAATGTATACTTATGAACAATTCTTATTAATGATATCAATTATTGGCACATAGTAATGTCATAATTTTGTCACAAGTCTCACTGAAACCTGTGTATTATATATATATATATATATATAAATAATATAATGTACACCCCATTGTAAGATATGAGGATCTGAGAGAAAAGCAAAAGGAGTAAGGACTTTTGTCGCATTCCGTGGCAGTGTTATACCCATTTGATTTGGTCTTTCTAGAATATAAAAAACATCCCAGCTACCGTTTTCAGAGCGCTTTGCCATTGAAGGAGAGGGAAAGTAATTTTGGCATTTTACTGCCAATAGATTTGCCACATTTGTGCCACGTAGAACAATATATTTATTACTGCAGAAAGCTTTACCATACCTGAGAAAAACTCAGGTATGGTATTTTAGCTTGGTCTCAGTAGCTTCCTGCTGCAGCTCTAGCCATTGGTAGCTCAGATCACACATTCTGATGGGAGGAGGGAGTGAATTCTTATGGGACGGGGGAGCAGGAGAAGGGAGAGAGGAGAGAGCTGCACTTTGGCCCCGGGAATGAAGGAGAGAATGTCAGATAGCGAAGAACGTGTTTACAAAAAAGGAGACAAGAAATCCTGTGTTTCTTTTGATAGAGGACTCAGTGCAGCATTTCTGTAAGTGCTTATGGCTGTATTTACATAGACCTTTCTGAGAAGTTTAGTTTTTACCTTTCCTTCTCCTTTAATGTTAGCATCGCAAAAAAATGTTCACAATTTGAATAACTTAAAGTCAGACTTTTAGTTTATGGCCTCAAGAAACAGTGGGCCTGATTCACTAAAGGGCGATAAAAATTATTGCACGTTTTTTCGCGTTAAAAAACGCAAAATAATTTGCGCGCGATTCACCATAGTAAAATCGCCATTTTCGCATGGGTTATTTCTCGCACTAGTTTTACCGTTTTGCGTTAATTTCCGCGCTGAAAAGAATACGATCGCATGATTCACTATAACTTTTGCGCGCTAAATATCGCATTCGGCTATGCGAAAATTAACACCTACTACAGGCAGGCGAAAAATTATACAAAAGTACAGTAAATGATTTTTTGCAATAAAATATGGACTTACAGTGTTATTTATTCAAGTATGTGTTTCCCCTAGAGTGACGCAGCCGCAGTTTGCAGCGAAATGTTCATTTTTAATACAGTAATTTTCTGCAAGTATTGGCGTGTATGGCTAACATGGCGTGCGTTCATTTGCGCGACTATTTATATTTGGCTACAAGTGATGGAATGTTTCGCCAGGCATGGGTTCGCAGCGAATTTTTGGACGTGCGTTGAATTTTTTTCGCGGCGGATTTTTTCATGCGTTTCTCAAAACATTCCGCCAATGGCAAAACGCATGAAAAAATTTGCCACGCAAAAATTCACCGCACATCCAAAAATGTATACAAGCGTCAAAAAATAATAGTCACAGCAACAACAGCACAACATTTTTGCCGTTTCGTGGATCTTTCGAAAGATTTGCTAATTTTTCACTAAAGATAACCAGAACACATTTGCTCATCACTAGTGGCTACTATTTATAAGCATCTACTATTTATATGATACCATTTATATGTGGCTAATATTTATATACATCATTTATATGCGGCAACAATTTTTATACACTATTTCTATGCTACCATTTATATGCGGCGATTATTCGCGTAATTTAGCGCATGTACCGGCAAATACCGCATTGAAATAGTCTTTTCGCGAGTTAAATAACGCATGCAATATCGCGCGTAAAAAAGCGCGAGTATGCTTATAGTGAATCGTGCGAAAAATCGCCAAAATTAAGACGCGGTAAAAATTTTAGCGCACAATAAAAATAGCGCACGTTTTATCGCCCTTTAGTGAATCAGGCCCAGTGTGTTTTATCAAATGTACTACTTTTAGCAAGCAGTAGTTCCTCTTACAAAACATAAGATGCCATGGGGTGTTTGTTGATTCAGTAAGGTTTACAGAAGATTATTGCTGTCAGTGTCAAGTCCATTTCTCATGCACAATTAATACACAGGGGAAAGGCAGGCTAAAGTCAAACACATTCAGTAGACATAGGTAATCTACAATATGTATTTAGTCTGACCATATAACGTGGTTGCAAGTTATCTATATAATGACCTACATAGGACACTGTATGCAAATATGGCATGAAACAAAGCAGCTTTCCAAGGTCGCAGGTTCCTTAGTAAATTATTAAAACTTGGGTGCCAGATGAGCGCATTACGGCTAATGTCATACTGTGTTCCACTGGACAACAGCAAACAAAATGGTGGATGGTAATGACAGGACACGGTCAATGTATTTTCTTGATGATGCAAAAACACAACACAAGTCATATATTATTTTTTTTTTGTCAACAATGCAGGGGTTAATTACCATGACCCTTGGCACAACCTCTAGAGCAAGCTCTTGGTGCTCATTCAAAAAGCATTTGTTCCCAGGGTTTCGCTATGTTCTCACCTCATGCCAGATAAAAAGTCTTGAAAATTAAAAATGGAAGCCATTACCTTTGCATATATACAGCTCTCATTCAGCCGCTGGAGGGAGCAGTTCTTTTCACACATTGGGCACATGATAGTTTCATTGGCTTCACAAATCTCTTTACTTTTGAAGAAGAAAAAAAAAAGAAAGGAAATACAGAACAAATCAATTAAATTAGAAGTGAACATCTTATTTTTAATAGTTAAATGTCCTAGTGTTCAGTGATTTAGCCAGAGCTCAGTAAGAGAAAGGCAAAGTCTAAAATTGGCTGCATATGGCCAAATAGGCCTGATTTAATCCTTTGGCCCAAAGGCCAATGATTAGATCATAGTAGAGGCCTATAGAGGTCCATCGGGAGAGGACCACATCAGTGTGCTGATGTAGTCCTCACCCAACTGGATCTATATCGGTGGCCCTGGGAAAAGCCCATACACAAGCAGAGGATCTGCAGACTTAGCCTGAAGGGGCTGAATTTGCAACTTAAATCTACCAGTATATGGCCAACTTAAGGCTATTATTATGCCAGTGGATTATAAGAGTTCAGAATTCCTTATCTGGAAAACCCGTTATCCAGAAAGTTACGAATTACAGAAAGGCCATCTCCCATAGACTCCATTATAAGCAAATAATTCTAATTTTTAAAAAGGATTACCTTTTTCTCTGTAATAATAAAACAGTACCTTGTACTTGATCCCAACTAATATATAATTACCCCTTATTGGGGGCAGAACAGCCCTATTGGGTTTATTTAATGGTTAAATGATTCCCTTTTCTCTGTAATAATAAAACAGTACCTGTACTTGATCCCAACTAAGATATAAGTACCCCTTATTGGGGCAGAACAGCCCTATTGGGTTTATTCAATAGTTAAATGATTTTTAGCAGACTTAAGTTATGGAGATCCAAATTGCAGAAAGATCTCTTATCCGGAAACCCCCAGGTCCCGAGCATTCTGGATAACAGGTCCCATACCTGTATTATGTATAGGGGGTAGGATTTTCCTAGGCCTCAGCAGGCAAGTAAACAATGTTTATTGTCACTCTACATAACAAGGGGAGTTAGCAGATACGTTTTGTTGGATATAGATGTTTAAGAAAACACAGAAGTGCCTCATCAGAATGCACAAACAGTTCTTTCTGGCCTAGTGGATCTTACACATTTATGACACATTCACCATTTTGAGTGGCACTACTTTATAGCAATGCTCAAAATACTTCCAATAGGCCTCAAATAATTCATTATTTATTTACAAAGATGTATTTATAGCATGGTAATGTCCCTGTGAGTTTTGTTTTCTGATTCACCTAGTATGTGATACATTGTTTTGTTTTTTATTTATCAACATGGCAACCAATTGAAATGTTTACGTATTAGCTTGTGTACAAATGCAAAATCAATGAATAAAGTGCATAAATGCAGTCATTTCTTGCCAGTGCAGAAGCTTCCCTCAGTTGGGTGCAATTTGTATTCACAATGTGCTGGTGTCAATTGGGTTGCAAATTACATAATTTCTGGCTCAGCAATAGGGCAAGTGTGCAATTCAGCAATTCAGTAAGTCTTAGAATTAACACCTACTTATGGTAGGTTTCCTTACATCCATGCATCCTGTACTTTTCATCTTGAATCTGATTCCGAAAAGTAGAAGTAACCAGCATTTTGGGCAAGTATAGACCAGGGATCCCCAACCCTTTTCACGCGTAAGCCACACTCAAGATGTATAAAGTGTTGGTGAGTCACACAAGCATTTAAAAAGTTCCTTGAGGATGCAAAATAGGAGCTGTGATTGGCTATTTGGTGGTCTGCAGAGCTGTGTCTCTGTGCTTCCAAAACTTGTCTCCAAGCCAGAAATGTAAAAATGGGCACCTACCTTGAAGTCAATGGAAGCAACATTAAAGGGGGTGGGGAGCAATATGTTGAGTCACTGGTTGGGTATTACTGGTATAGATGAAAGTACCTTTGTGTTTACATTTGTAAATAAACCCTTTAGTCTTTGTTCTTGTATTTATAAGGCATGGAAGTTTTTGTGATACAAACAGGCACAAAGGAGAAGAAAGGCAGAGAAGTATCATTTGTGTGTCCTTCAACAGTTTTAGTTGAGCAGAAACCTGGAAAAGCTCACCTTACTTGGCTGGAATCCATGGTAAATAATCCATAGAGAAACACAAACAATCCTACAAGTGCGGCAGGGATAAGCATGCCAGTGTACCAGCCCAACCATGCAAAGTAAAGGCCAATCTTCTCTCCAAAATACCTCCTAAACAGAAAGCAAATAAATGACACTTGGAGAGCATTCACATTTGAAAGGAAATAAATAGCATATAAAATAGACTGAAAATACCTGAAATCCCATCCATGTGAGAATGTTAAAAACACCAGTGTCTGCATATATTCCCTGATTTGATTACACCGCTGGCCTGATCAGTCAGTCTGTCTAAATTTACACTACTTGGACAAAATATGGATGATCAGCTTTTAATCTTCTGGAAAGACTGCCCACTAGATGGTGGAACACTGATGGTGGGTTTTGTTCCATTAAGCCACAAAAGCGTCAAAATGCGTCAGTTAATAGTGCTGTTTCAGTACAATTCTGCACTGAAATCCATTTTTTTCAAAGCTCAAACAGATTTTTTTATATTTAATTTTGAAATTTGACATGGGGATAGCCATTGCCTTACTTTCCCAGGTGGCCATAGCCATGTGATTTGAGCTCTGATAAATTTAAGCCACACTTTATTGCTGTACTGCATGCTGAAGTGATGTCACCGCCCTCCCTTTCCCCCCACAGCAGCCAATCAGCAGAACAATGGGCATTTAACAATACAGCAGCTCCCTGACACCTTTGCTGAAGGATTCAGCTGCCTGAATTGATAGCGCCCCCATAGGCTAATAGTACTGCTGGTACTGTCCTGAATTTTAGTAAGCAGGTAAACAGGCAAAACTGCCTATACTCTGTACAAATAATTTACAATGTCTTTAGGCATTTCTGCCAGCTAAAATGCACTATGAAAAAAAACTGCCCCATGTGCTATTAGCCTCAATTAGCTTGTACAGGAAAAGAGATATAGATATATACACACAGTGTGCACTTGTATATAATGATATTTTGGCTTCCATAAACATTAACTCCAGATCCTACATACATTATGCAGTGAGGGGCGGAAGAAGTAGCATTCAGAATAAATTAAATGCAGTAAGAGACAGAGGACAGTGGCACCCAAAATACATTGAATACAGTCAGAAGCAGTGGGAAGTTTAATTCCAAATATATTATATACCATGAAAAGCAGTGGGAATTTTAGCTCCTAATACATTAAATACAACGGAGGGCAGTGATTTCTGACACCCTTGACCCCCTTTCTCTTCCAAAAAGCAAGGTTCCTGAAGGCAGGAGAGGATTTCAGCATTCAGAATGCATTCACAAAACGTTTGCATTGGTAAATGTGCTCACAAGCCCCTACCTAGCCTAGTGGTAGACATGAGAATAGCACACAAGAAGAAGAAACAAAGAAGTTCTATGCTGTAGTGCTATGTTGGTTCAAGAATAAAATTTTAAATGGTAGAGTGAATTGTTTGCAATATAAACAGTGTAATTAAGAACTAAAAACGTCACCATAAAATGTATGACAGAATCCCTTTAATTACATTAGGCACTAATGTTGGGCATCAGGCCTGTCAGTGTTCCTGTTCAGTGGTTTGAGATCAGAGCTCTGTGCAGGCCACTTGAGTTCTCCCACTCTTATCTCAGAAGCCTTTATTGATTTAAACAGGAAATAGCCTTCCTCAAACAGTTGCCACTAAGGTTGCCTTCCAGCATGTATTTTACTGGTTTAGCTGGTAAAACACCTGCCAAGGCTGGGGCCGGTTTTACAAACTATAAATCTGTAATACCCTGAAGCTTAGTGTCTGGCCTGACCCCCTAAAGCCCCGATTAGGGTTTTCAACTGTCCAGTTTTGACTGCCTGCCCGGTTTTCCCAATTTGGAAAAATTAATCAGACGATCGGCAATCACTGATCACCATGTCATAGCCCTGCCCCTATGATGTCACTCCCCATCCAGATTTACGTTCATGGAAAGGTGGCAACCCTAGCCCCGATTTAACCAGAACCTGCCCCAAATTTACCCTTCCTATTTCTTTTTTTCTTCCTCAATCCTCCTTGTGACGTCTGTGACATCATAGTTCCGCTCCATTTCATCATTTCCTTGCCTCCTCCTACGTTACAAAATATCCCTTTTGTCTCCACTCCCCTACTGGCTGGTAAATTTATTCTAAAAAGGTGACAATCCTACTGTAGTTGCCACAAAGTAAGGAAGCTTAGCTTTCTCAGACTCTTCCCCCAAACTCCAACCATGGAGAAATGTAATTTAATACTACACATTTCAACTTCTCCTCAGTCCAATAGCAGTGACCTTTATACAACTCCAGTCAATGCTTTCTATTGAACAGTTAGGTTTGTTTGCTAGGTTCTGATGACCCATAAAAACTCCATGCTCCCTCCGAATAGTTCTGGTTCCGACAGTCTGGAAATCAGAAGTGAGTTCCAACTTAAGAAGTTGTTTTAGATGAAGAGTTTGGATTCTTTTGTCTATATGTTGGCTTTGGGTATCACAAACAGACTATATGACAGCTGTTTAAAGGTGACCCAAAAGAATGCATAGCATTGACAATGCTTGGAAAAGAGTTCTGAAACACAATACAGAAAAAAAAAATTCTGTCTAGTGACCTGCACTTTATGAATATGGTTTTGGAGGTCAGATCCTAATTGAGGAAATGATTGGCTGAAATAATACGTAACTGTGTAACATTACACAAATAGTGCTACTGATAACTTATAAATATCCTATGCTACCAGCCTACACTTCAAGAGAAGATGATAATGATTTCAATAAATATTTGCCGAGCACTGCAAGGCTGTGTGGAATGCACTTATTGTTTCTAGTGGTTGGATATGAAACGGAACAATGACTAAAGCTCACCTGATCAAATCCAGCGGCTGATACTTATACCACATTCCCCAGCGCGCCCAACGTTCATAAAGCAAATGCCGGTGATTCTGTGCCCCGTGGGTTTTGATTGGGTGCCTGCTTTTGTAACTTCCCTGTAAAAGATAAATTAGTTCAGCATCATTAACCCATTCACTATATATATTAAAAATTTCCCATGCCATGTTTATTTATGTGGCTATTACCATTATGATCTCAACCACAGAAGTATCTTTGAGGAGTTGATTTGTTCAACCCATTTCCAAGACAAATGAACATCCCCTTTGGTATGTTATGCTGGAATTGAGGGGGAAAAGCTGCATTGCACCCAAAATTCAATTTTGCACACTCGTATGGAAGTGCAGGAGCATGTTTGGACACAAGCACCTTAGTGAATTGTATCAATACGCCCTCTCAGTTGCATCCATTTTAGAGCATCCACACTTGTATGTGCATTTGTATATCACCCCTTAAGTCTTCCTTTCACTGAAGCTTATAGTATTTTGTCCCACATTGGAATGCCACCTGGGCGGTATTTCACTGGCCTAGCCGGTATTGGCTATTTGCCGGTAAATTTGTAAATCCCTATTTATTCTGCTTCCAGCCTTCCTCTGATCCTTCCCAATCCTATCTCCCCACTGTCTTTTCATCACGCTCATTGCACCATTGGTTCCTTACTAGTGATGAACAAATTTTTTCGCCAGGCATGAATTCGCATTGAATTTCCGCATTTCAGCATTGGTGAATTGTTTCGCAAAACTTCAGTGAAAATTTGCTGTGGAAAAATTTGTTGCGCATCCAAAAATGGGCATGGTTGCATCAAAATCTGGCACACGACAAATGCGGTTTGCAGATTTTTCACAGTTTTGTGAATTTTCTTGTCGTTTTGCGAATTTTATGGCGAAGCGAAACGGGACAGATTCGCTCATCACTACTCCTTACAAACATTTACTCTGTGCTGGATGTTCACATCATAGTCCCACCCTTTTATGTCATTGTCCCACACTGATTGGGTCCTTACCCCCCTGTGATGTCATTTGCCTGCCTCTTCAGCTCCGCCTCTCTCCTATGTCTGTTAGGATCTGGAAAAATTTGGCAACCCTAGCTGCAAACTACACATAAGAGTTCATTTACGCCCAGAAACACAATGTGCAAAATGCAATTTAAGATGCATCTTAAGGTGTTATTTACCCACCATGGAGCATGTTTTTACAGAATTCCAACATCATTGTGTCTGCCAAGTGGAGCTGCGCTTGGCACAACTGTACCCAATGCAGTCAAATAATGCAAATTGAACACAATTTCTACGAAAATCTTTGTTGTTGGTATATTTTCAGTGCTTGATGTCAAAAATACCCCTGAGCATAATCACACCGATTCAAGAAGATAGGTCATTCTCAGTGTTATATTGCTATATTCTTAGAATTACTTTGGAGAAAGCAGCCACCAGTATTATACAAGACCCTTTGCTTCCCATAGACTTTTATGAGAATCAGATCTCCTTGTTTTGCAGCATCAAAACCACCTCCTGTACAATAAGCCGTTGATTTTATAGAATACATCATGGTATTGAAGGAAGAGTTAATTAGATGTTGTCAGATTAGAAATTTACTAATAATGGAAGCCTCGGATCACTTTGTCTATAAGCCATTTTTCTATTAACCTTTATTGTCAGAGTCCTGGAAGGAATCAATGCTATTCATTTCAACAGATTTAATCAATAGCGCTACAGACTGAAATATATAAATATATCTTTTTTCAATTCCAGGTGTACCTCATGTGGTGGAAAAGCAGCTTCATATGTGCCATTGCTGAGCAGTCTGCTGATACCTAGGAAAAGAGACATTTATTATACTTTATTTAATAATATAATTCATCTAGCATGAAATAACATCATTGCTCAGCAATGCCCTTCTTGCTATGCATACATGCTACTTTTTGCATCAATCAAGCAAAATGAGTGAATGTTGAAAAAAATCTGAGAAAAGTAGGCCATGACCTATTTATTGTAAGCTCACCACTCCCTTGAGTACAAATACTGTCAGGAAACTGGGAGCTTTAATACTGATCTAGAAGCCATCAGCTGGCACTCGGGCGGATGAACAGAAATTTATGGCGAAATGGCTGGTTGTGTACAGGAAGGGGTAACAAATGTAGCCTTTAAAGCTTGCACTCTAATCTGGCATGTCAATATCACTGCAGTTACAGATAAACATCATGGCAGCTCCTGAATTGTAGGGAACAAAATGTCACACCTACAGTATAATCATAGTTTTTGTAGTTGATAAAGGTTTGGTTTAATGGTATTATACTAACCATTGGCCACTATCCCCATGTTATGTTTTATATTATTCAGAATCCTGCACAGTGTCAGACTGAGGTAGTTTGGGCCCACTGGGAACGTATCCTCTAGGGCCTGACCCCTACTATCCACCACAGATCCTTAGCATTCTGCACAAACACACCACCTCACACCTCTACTGATCTCTTCAGCAAAGGCCCATCAGTTCCACTGGTGTTAAGCAGGCAGCATGTGGGACTATTGAGAGCCCAGCAGGGGCCCAGTATGACAAGGGCCCACCAATTGCTTCATCGGCATCCCAGTAGGCTAGTCTGACCCTGAGTTCAGATAACAATCACAACTGCTTTTGATTTAGGATTTATCAAAGGAGAGTCAAGCCCGTGTCTTTCTTCACACTCCAGTTCCAGGCATCCCTCATAGCAACTGGACTTCAACCCATCAATTTAAACCCTACCAAGCAATAGTTAATGTTACTCAAAAGTACTGGCTATAATATAGAATCCAAAAGTACAAGCTAAAAAAGACTGCTTTAATACTTAACCATACCCATCTTTGATTTCCCATCTTCATATTTTGTCCTTTGCAAAACATGGTGCACAATCCGACTTCTTGTGGAGTTGCTAAAGAATGTGTCTTTGTTGTTTATTGTAAAACTGTTGGGAAAAAAATGTAAAGAATTATTGTAATGATGCCTGATATCAGGATATTTATAAATATATTTCATACAAAACATAATAAAAACCTATGCACCTCAGGGCCTGTTTTTAACGCAGCTGCTCACCAATTTCACGCCCATCTGTGTATCTAGTATATTAATATCACTTTAGTTCAGTTGCGTTTAGCATGACTGTCAAGCGCCATTACTTTGTGAATAGAGGAAGAATAACTGGATTCTGATCCAGGCATGCCCCTCTGCCTTTAACAGCCCCCTTTGGTTTTAGGCCTGATCCTTAGCTATTCAGATTCCACCAGGTCATTCTACATGAGAATTTAGAGACTAAGGTCCAACAAAGGAGCCAACATAAAAATCATGGATTTCAATATCGTGGGATGGACCAGGTGAGAACTAAAAAACAACTACAGACTCAAACTGGAAATAAGCTAAAGTCAAAATCACCAGTTCAATACTAGGGACAAGCATACGGTAGGCAGGAATCCAGAATCAAGCCTCAGATATCAGCCTTAAAGCTCGGACACCCAAGTTCAAGCAGACATGACTTACAATGGGCAATGAATGAAATAAGAGTTGGAGATTTATTGGGGAACGTTATGGGAAACTCAAAACAGCTGAAACAGACTACTCCTGGAAATTCAAGCATGAGATAATATCCAGTTGTCTACTCAAACAGAGAAGAGAAACTGAAGACCACACAGCAAACTGTAGGCCTCTGGTGGTCACAGTAACCCAGAAATAAAGAATCTGTGGTGATAATTCACTTCCATGTCACTCATAGATTCTATGTAATATACCTATAAATCTAGAGTGAATCATGAGGTGTAATGATGTAGTACATACAACAAAAGCAATGTATGTGTTGTGGTAGAGGTGAGGCGTAGTGATGAGCAAATTTCTTCACCAGGCATGGATTTGAAGAGAAATTCCACATTGCGCCATTGGCGAATCGTTTGGCAAAACGTCCGCAAAATTTTGCACAGCCAAACCTATACACAGACCAATAAGCTGCCAACTATGTCTGTAGTCAATAGCAAAGAATAAAGTATGAATGGACAGATTATAGTGTGTGTATGGAACATTCATTCTCTTCATATTGCTATTAATTCAAACATGGCTAAGCCATATGCCTTGTTGGCTGCTGCATTCTCCACCAACTGTCACAGAACTAAATTACAATGTTTCAGCCAAGTCAAGCAATATGGCAGCTTACACTGAAGAAGAGGAATGAATGGCAGAAGGCAAAAAAGAGTATAAACAAATAACAAAATGTAAATTTATCATGGATTTTGAACACTAACTTATTACTAATATTGGATTTCCAAAATCTTTAGATTGCAGATTAGTGCCATCTGGTGGACTGAACTTTGTAGGATGAGATATTTGCTAAAGGTTTCAAAGCTATTTAAACAATTTTTGGAATTAATGACCAACATAAAAACCTTAAGATCTTTCCCAAACTTGTTTGAATCAATTGAAAGATCACATAAAATAGCTGATTACCTAAGTAGTCCAGTTTAGAGAATGGAAAAGCTTATTCTTATTCTCAGTGATGCTTTATTATAGCACTTGGCAGAAAAAGAGGTGCACATACTGTTGCAGAAGTTCATTTTAAGCCCGCCACTCTAAGCATACTGCTATGTCCCCCAGTCATTCAGGTTATTACATAGACCTACAAATATCTTTCTTAGACTCTATTGTTTTGCAGTACTTACATTGCCAAACTTAGGGTCATATAGCACAAATTAAAAAGCAATGGATCAATAAAAGATCCTTGAGTTACTTTACCAAAAACACAAACTGTTCCATTTATCAGTACCCTTTTAGCTATGTTCAGGCAGATCCCTGTCTAAGTACAAATGAGATGTAGGACAATATTCCTTAAGTTAATAAGTAAGCCTCTGTGCTTAGGATTGGCACCTTTCAGGGGACTCCTGGCTGGGAGTGGGGACATGATGTCAGTGGGCAGGGACATGATGCCACATGGGCTGGTGAAGTCACTATGGCACTACTTTTTTATTTGAATAAGGAAAATCATCTGGCTATCACACATGTATCCAAACCATGGAATACATTTTAGTATCCTGTGGTCTATATGATTTTTCAGACTGTCATAATATAGGGACTACAGAACAGGGCAGTTTCAGGGTTTAGTGCAGCATCGAAGTGGCCAGGTTTATTCTGCCCCCCACAACCACCCCACGTCACAAGTATAAAGAGCACAAAATTGCTTTCTAGAAGACAAAAAAACCCTATTTAAAAATCAGGGGCTTTTTGCCTCTCCTGGTAACTTGCAGGACACTGCCACCTCCCAGGGTTTCTCAGTTCACCTTTTCTCAGCACCCTTGTCCAGACAGGCATCTCAGCATACAGGGAAGAGCCCAGTGGTAGGGCTATGAAGGATGCAGGGTGACATCAAATCCTGGGGGAAGGGGGGAGGAGGCAGCTTGCAACAGGAAGAAGCTCAGTACCATCGTAAGAGGATCTGGAGCAGCATCCCCACCCACCCATCCATGGTTTGGTCTAGTTTACTAGTGGGGTTTGCAGATGGGTGCTTGGACATCAAGTTCATCACTGTGGGTAGAGGAATGCTTGCATAAGGGGGCCTATGGCCATTGAATTTTACGGCTAATTTGCCGATAGTATGCAGGCTCTTTGCTGGCAGGGGATCTGCAAAAGTGGTGGGTTCACTTGCCCATCTGACCCTTTAGGGACTGGGGGGCTGGCCTTTCAGGTAGGTCAGGAGGTGTATGTCAGTTTATTTTGACAAACATTCCTTAAAAGGATTTTTTTCTTCATTGTCCAAGTTAAAACCTGTGGTTTGTAAGTTAATATATTAATATGTTGTTATTACTATATCAGTATTTTGAACTCTAATTAAAGCTGCCGCTGCCCCAAGTTCTGGAAGTCATTATTGTGACTTGGAAGGTGGAAAAGGTAAGAGAGGTACCAGGTTATGAGGGGTAAAGTTTTGGGCTATCTTCTTCCTCAGGGTTTGATGCTGCCCTTGATCTTCATCTGGAATATACTGGCTCTTGTTGATCTGGGATGCCATTACTTTCCTTTTCCCAGATACAGAACAGCTATCTCACTCATATTAACCTACTGGTGCATCCGTGCGCGGCTGAAGGGAGCTGTGTAGCAGTCTGTCTCTTCGAGGTCTGGAAGGGCTTCTTTGTCAAGCTTCATTGGGTTTCTGGGTAGCCAGCTTTTAAGCTGCCTCATGTTCCTCTGCAAACTGAAAATGGAAACTCTTTTATATCAACCTGCCGTGTGTAAAAACATTATTCTGGAGACAAGTCACTGAACAAAACAATGAAATATACATGCTCTTTTACTGGTTGCTATGATTATAGAATGGTTCTGCAGCAAGACTAACAGCAGAGGAAATTAGCAGGAGAAGCAAAGGGAAAGTTTATGTTTAACATAAATCACAAAATGCATTATTAGATTAAGGATGACAGTTAAAAGATTGGCCAAATAAGGCTGATTCCATGTATAACAGTATATTAGGCAATAGCAAGTATATGATCTTTCAGAGAATAATAGTTAGTTAGCTGAATAAACTATCTATCATCAATGATAATACTTTATTCTATTGCTTTATATCCTGTGCTTTATCCTTATAATTCCATTTCCACATGCCCTTTATCTGTTTTACCCTTTCTCTCTGTTAAACTCATTGCTGCCTTTTAGCAATGGAGGGGGGGGATATAAAGATGTGACTGATAACACCACTGAATCAACATCAAAAGAGAGATTACGGTCAACAATTTTCTCATAACATAATTGTATCAGGGAAAATAAACATTCACTCAGTCCTGATTAAAAGTCGAAGAAGGGGTCACACAGGTACAATATGGGTTCACATATACTGGGGGGGGTCCCAAGATCTGACATATCTCAGCAGTGGTGTTACTACAAAAAAGTTCTCCACCACAAAAAAACTACTACCCCCTACTTTCTATAGTTTTTGCTTAACTAGATAATAAATGACTAAAAAATAAACTAATAAAAGACCCAGTTGACTAAGCTATGTCAAAATTTGCCCTTGGAAAAGAGAAAGTTGGGGTGCCCACAACTGTAATGTAATAATAATGTAATAGGTCTAGTAACCATAGCAACCAATCAGCAGGTAGCATTTACTGTTCATAGCAGGCATCTGACCCAGTTACTGGGAGTTAATAGATCTGGTCCAAACTCTTCTCCTGTTATTACATTATTCCCAGGCCCAGACAGGGATTCAATATAGACCCTGGCATTTTAAGCACACAGAGGCCCAAACAGCCCCCCACCAGCCCAATAAATAGTGACTGTTTATGGCAAGTAACATTTTGAAATGGTGGCAGGGATCAGGGATCCACACTGTGCTTATCATGAAATGCAGGGGAGAGAACACTGTGTCTGGCATGAAATTCTACAGAGGGAGGGAGAACTGTGTCTGTCATAAAATGCTGGGGGCCACACTGTGACTGTCACAAAATGCTGGGGGCCATGCTGTCTATGATTAAGGGTCCCTGAACACAAAACGCATAAGGCGGTTGTTCATGGCACTTTAATTTTAATCAAGAACTCTACCTGAAGACCTGCTCATTGCTCTTCAAAACATGGTGATAACCACACTGTGTCTGTTTTAAAACAATGAAGACTACACTGTGCCTGTTATGAAATACTGGGGGCCACACAGTGCCTGTCATGAAACACCTTGGGGGGCTTTAATCCTACTCTTGAAGACAGGTGGGCCACTCAGCTCCCAGTATGGATCTATTCAATGTCATAAGTACATAATAAGATGTTTAGCATTCTATGATGCCAAGAAAGTTGCTCATTTAATGCCCCAGTTACTTTAGATTTCTGCCTTAGTGTCCAAACCTAAAATATTGTCCTTCCTTCTACTTTTCATCATTAATGTCAATAACTTTTTAAAAATTACTAGGAGCATTTCATGCTTCCAACACATTTTCAAGTTCAACTGAGAGCAGATTGACTCCCTTCAGTTACGTTGGGCCCCTTAGGATTTGTTTTGCCACTATTTTTTTTTTTACTAAACCTACAGCAAGAATGCTTTACTACCAATGTCCCAGACACTGAATATATATGGCATGGTGGTGTAATGGGTAGCACTCAGTTCAATACAAACAGGCACTGGTACCATGTAGGAGATGGGACTTGGTAGGTTTAAGATCACCTTTATAAAATATCTGCAATTGGTCCAGAATAAAAGACTCTAAATAGCCAGATTCCCTACCCAGCTTGTTCCTTCACTTTTGGCAAGGTGGAGAGCTTCTTCCAGTCTGCTGGGGTTATGTAATAAAAGGCACTAAGTTTACCCAAGAGCAGTAAGCCATAGCAACCAAACAGCAGGTAGAATTCTTTGGTCACCTGGTCAAACAAAAGTCTTATTGGTTGCTGTGGGTTGCTGTTACAGGGCAAACTTTCTGTCTTTTTTTTTTTACATATGGTGGTATGAGTCCTACTTGGAGCCAAGAGCTGCTTTTTCTTAGATGTCCTGACTATTTTAAACCATTAAGGTGGGCCCCTGTAACTGATTTCACTAAGGAGTAGGTTGTCTTAGGGCATAGTACAGGGGCCTCCTGCTTTATGTTGGTGGAGCCCCAAGTGATCCCTCCAATTATATTAATAGTGCACATTAACTTGCCATACCCCCTCTAGGCCAATTAGGAAAAGATTCCAAAGGGCATAGATAACAGTAACCAGGACTTCCTGAAGTACAGTAGTAGGGGAATTAAGCCCTACAGTGGGTCAGGGTGCAGGGTTCCTTTCCTAGCAATGGTACCTGTATGTCACCTTGTTACCTTTGCCAAGAAATTTTCATTACTTGTATTTAGTGAGCTCCTTATGATATGACAATTATATTACATTGTCCTTTTTGCAATAGTTTCCCTTTAATAATATCTGTCCTTTCTCTCCTTTTCCTTCCCCCAAATCTTTGTTTTTAGCCCCTGTACAATTTACAAAGCTGGGATTGTTTAATAAACTTTTAGCTTAAGCTCATTTTGTTTTAATTGTCTGCTTTAATATTTTATGAGCAGAATTGTACTGAGTGCAATTCCTTTGTTATATTGTCATCTGGTGATAATTACAAAAGTCGTACCTTGGGTCTCTGGGAATAAAGAGGTTTTGCTATAGAAGCGTTAAAACAGCTTGGTGGAATTTATGTGTTTGATGGAGAAGCTGGGGGCGATGTTACACAATATGGGGATATGTAATATCTGTTAACCGGCCACCCACACCACCCACATGCTGGAATACAAAGCAGCTCAACTGTCAGGGTGCATTTATTTAAAGTACTAAACATATTGAAAAACCCAGGAAAATTGAAAAGAAAGGAGAATGTTGAAATAAGTTGTTTCTTTTAACCCTTACAGAGCTTCCCCCTGTTCTTTCTGCTGTTTGGAAGGATTGAAAACCAGTCAAAGGTTTGGTTTATCCACACAGGGTTTATACGGTTACCCTGTTCTGCCCACCCAGGGGTAAGTACTGCAAGGGGTATACTAACTATATGTGACAAGTGGCAGAACTGTGACACGCAGTGATCTTCTTGTGTCACTTTGCTCCTTCTGGCACAGGACCTACACTGAACCATCTTACAGTCAATATAATTCTGCCCTCACCAGTCGCCCCCCTGGGTGCTAGAGGAGGGTATAACACCCGTGTAGCTGAGCCCTTATGCAGGGTGCTACTTCTATAATCTTCTTGATTGATAAACATATTAAATAGGATCAAACGGTTATTTTAATGGGCAGTAGTGATGAGCAAATTTTTTTGCCAGGCATAGATTCGCGGCGATTTTCCAGATTTCGCCACTGGCGAATTGTTTTGCATAACTTCCATAAAAATTTGCCATGGAAAAAATTGTTTCACGGCAAAAAAAGTTGCGGTTGCGTGAAATTGGGTGCTGGCGTCTAAAAAAATGGGTGTGGTTGCGTAAAAAAAGACGGGGGTGACAAAAAAAAACGATTGACAAATGCGTTTCGTTAATTTTCTTGTCGTTTTGCAAATTTTATGGCGAATCGAAACAGGACAGAATCGCTCATCACTAATGGGCAACCTTTCTCTCTGGAGTGGCCATATTAAATTAGTGCTGGAATTTTTACCTGGCATACTTTCAATTTAAAGCTGTTTTCTTAACAACTCACCACTTTCAAGATCTATTATATTTTTGAAATAATGCAGGGTTTCCCTTTGACAGGGCCAGAACTAAGGGTAAGTAGAACATGCCTAGGGTTCAGTGTGAGGGGGGGTTAGACTTGTACCTTATCTACCTGCCTATCCCTAGTTTGTCTTATTTGCCTGCCTGCCTGCCTGCCTAGGCCTAGTGTAGTGATGCGATGCACTATGGTAAACTGGTAATCGCATATCTCAATTCCGCTCCCTCATCAAGCCACTCCCTTCCAATGTCATTTCTCTGTAATGGAGGGGCAGGGGTTTGCCTGGGGCTCTGCCTTTTGATTTTATTTATTACCTTTTTTGGAGGGCCATCCCCTGTTAATATTCCAGTCTCTCATTCAAATGAAAGCCTGGTTGCTATGGTAATTAGGACCCTAGCAACCAGATAGCTGCTGAAACTGGAGTGCTGCCACATATAAGCAAATAATCTCAGACTAGCACTCTCTTCTAGTGATGAGCGAATTTTATCGGCAGGCATGGATTCGCAGCAAATTTCTGCATTTCGCCATTGGCGAATAGGGATGTAGCGAACCTAAAAAAAAAAGTACGCCAAGAAGCGCGAATATTCGCGAACTTTGCGAACCCTATAGACTTCAATGGGAAGGCGAACTTTAAAACCTAGAAAAGCCATTTCTGGCCAGAAAACTAATTTTAAAGTTGTTTAAAGGGTGCCACGACCTGGACATTGGCATGCAGGAGGGAGATCAAGGGCAAAAATTTCTCTAAAAAATACTTTGTTGAAAAAGCGTTGCGTAAAAACGGGCAGACCTAGCGGAAATATGCGGCGTTTTTTGCTATTTCGCGCTATTGGCACCATGGGATTTGCTTACACCAGTACTAGGCTGAAAAACGCCATGTGTGGTTGTGCGGCGTTTTTCAGGCTGAGAAAAAACGCAGCGAAAAAAAACGCGGCGAACCCAAATTGCAAACATACGCGGAAAGTTCGCAAACTTGCGCATTTGCGAACACCCGTTGTTCGCGTGAATTACTTCGCCGGCGAACAGTTCGCTACATCTCTATTGGCGAATAGTTTCACGAAACTTCCATAAAAATTTGCAGCAGAAACATTTGGCGTGTGTCAAAAAAAGTCACGGGTGCATAGAAAATGGGCGCGCCCACAGTAGAATTGGGTGTGGTCACGTAAAAATTGGGTGCGTCGCTTCAAAATGGGCGCGGGTGACAAAAAAAAGATGCGGGACAAATGCATTTCACATATTTTTGTCATTTCGAGGATTTTTCGCTGTTTCACGAATTTTCTTGTTGTTCTGAAACTTTTATGGCGAATCAAAACAGGACAGATTCGCTCATCACTACTCTCTTCTACATACTAAAAGTTAAGTTGAAGGTAAATTTGTACCATCCTAGGCCTAGGCCTTGCCACAAATCCAGGCCTGTATTTATCACACTTGGGCAAGAGTAAGCGAGGGATATTTGTTACCATATACAGTATACTTTCACTAAATCTACAGAATGGTTTTGAAATGAATGTAAGTAAAAGCACAAATATAAGGGCTAAGCTGCAGTACATTGGTGACACTGCAAAAAAAAAATAAAACTGAAATGGAACACATTGCAGCCTACAATGCAAAAATGAGTATATAAAGGAACCAGCACAACTCCTTTTGAAAGTGAAGCCTCTGACTGTAGGGAGTTGTTGACACTGCCACCTGTCTTTCAACTGTGACACTGCAACGCAAAATGGTGCACTAGATATGTCATTTACACCAATCAGTACAGGGAAATGACTAGTAATATCTTATAGGCCCGTGTCAGGCAACAACATTCTGCAAGGGTAGAATTTTGCCCTTGTACCTTAGCCCTTAAACTGATGGCTGGCACATCTCTTCTTCTTTATGCATATTTTATTTCAGACATGCTTTTAATGGCATGTGTCAGCTTTACCTGCAACAATACGAACACAATCAGGGCAATTCTTCATCTAATGTCTTCGCATGATAATTATAGTAAATCATTTTTGTGAATTTGCCGCAAAGTTTCTGAAACATGCACTACAAAAGGAGCAAGAGGGTATTAGAATGTCAAATTATAGTAAATGTATGATGCAGTTGTATGTAAAGGGTAACCAAAGCTATACTGAATGTCACTTTATTGGAAATAGCTGCTGGTAATAATAGCAAATATATACATACATACTGTAATAACAATGGGCAGAAATGTTCCCTGAACTTGAAAACCATTGCAACCAATCAGCAGATAGCTGTTATTGATTTAATGGGGTTGTTCACCTTAAAATTAACTTTTAGCCTAATGTAGAGCCTGATAGTCAGAAACAATTTGCAATTGGTCTTCACTTTTTATTTTTTTGTGTTTTTTTTAGTTATTTTCAGCTCTCCAGTTTGGAATTTCAGCAGCTATCTGGTTGCTAGGGTTCATATTACCTTTACAACTAGGGAGTGAGTTTTGAAGTTGGAATGAGAAACTGAAATATGAATAGCAGAAGGGCTGAATAGAAAGATAAATAATAAAAAGTAACAATTGCAAGCTCACAGGGCAATCATTTTTAGCTGCTGGGGTCAGTGACACCATTTTGAAAGCCGGAAAGAGCCAGAAGAAAAAGGCAAATCATTAAAAAAAATCATTAAAAAAATTTAAAAAATGAAGACCAATTGAAAAGTTCCTAAACATGGGGCATTAGTTATGAGCGAATTTTTTGGCCAGGCATGGATTTGCAACAAATTGCCATTGGCGAAACCATGAAAATTTGCTGCAGGAAAATTCGTTGCGCGTAAAAAAAAGCCGTGGGCGACATAAAATGTTGCGTGACATTTTATGGTGAAACAAGACAGATTCGCTCATCACTATTGCCCATAAGGAAATCAAATAATGATTGGCTGTTATTAGTTTCTTTTTTACATTTTCCTTTCCATTTATGAACCAAACCAACCAACCAACTGGCCATTTATGAACCGAACTGGCCAACCAATAATGTTAGTTATCTAACTATTGTATTATGATCTGCCTAGAGGTCAGACCTCCATTGCTATGGTTTCATATCAACCATCATCGTCAGGTGACCCCCCCCCCCCCTTATAAAAATTTAGATTTTCCAGTTTTGGTCAATCTGCCCCACTATGTAAGTGATTAAACTGCCCACAGATATCAAAAGTCAAGTTTTGTGTTAGACAAACTAAAAGGCACAAAAAGAGGCTGATAATAGAGTAATCTATCTTCAACCTTTCATCATATTTACAGACATATTTGCAAATTATACCAACAGCTCTGCCATTTAAACTCGTTAGTTTCAGGCACCCTTTAATATGTAGATGTTTCCAATGCAGTCTGCAAGGAGCTAGGTATTGCATTCTAGGATATGCTAATATAAGCAAGCACAAGCATTACTGGGTAAAGGCTTGAAGCAGTTGTAAATTTATACATTATACAGTCAAGAAAATCCCATCACTATTCATCTATTAGTGGTCATTGAAGTTCTAACATTTGAGCAGTACTGTATTGACACTAAGGTTTGGCATTATCCTAAAGATGCTAAAAATAAAACTGGTTCAAAGTATAAGGAAAGCACATAGATTTATATGTATCCCAATTAAATGAGCGTACAAATCAATTTAAATAAGTGAATTATATTAATTAGCCATTATAACCCAATTAATTATGAGTTGCTTGGCTGCATTGTTGGCTGTTCTCAGGGTTTTTGACACAGTTTCCCATCTAGTAGATAATGGTAGATGTTCCTGTCATCACCTGCCCAGAAACCTCTCTTGCTATATATATGGCTAACATTAAAGGAGAAGGAAAGGTAAAAACTAAGTAAGCTTTATCAGAAAGGTCTATGTAAATACAGCCATAAGCACTCACAGAAACACTGCTCTGAGTCCTCTATCAAAAGAAACACAGGATTTCTTGTCTCCTTTTTTGGGAACATGTTCTTTGGTATCTGACTTCCTCTCTTTTAGGGCTCCTTCAGGTTTGGGGCTTAAGTCTGCTCAGTTCTCTCCTCTCTCCCTCTCCCCCCTCCCATAAGAATGCATAAGAACTCACTTCCCCCTCCCTTAGGAATGTGTGATCTGAGCTTCCAAGGCTATAACTGCAGCAGGAAGCTACCAAGACCAAGCTAAAATGGCAGCTGCTATTAGAGAGCTATGTAGGGTTCTTTACTCAGGTATAGTAAATCTTTCTACAGAATGAATATAGCGTTCTAGATGGCACTAATGTGGCGAATGTAATGGCAGTAAAATGCCAAAATGACTTTCCTTCTCCTTTAACGTCTAATTATTAGTGTATGTATTTTCCCAATGAAACCATGATATTTTTTATTAATGCAGCTTACTATATAGTTATCAAATGGTTAACCTGCAATAAATGATGATCTTAATTCTCAAAATATTTAGAATTCCTTTTTCTGATTACTAATGGTGGATCAAGAAGAACCCAGAGTGATATAGGGTATCTCAGTTATCTCCAACCATTAGCTAAGCTGCATTTCTAAGTGTATTTGTAATGTAAAGTATCCAGAAACGTTGGGGTGGGGGGATATGTTTACCAGTTCCTGTAAAAATTGAAAACACTTTTAGAAAAGTCCATCTAAAATGTCTAACTTAATGATTGATTGCATTCAACTTGTAGTTATTAGAGGTGCCCATTATATTCAGTTGATGTGGTAGTCATTTTGGGGGGGGGGGGCTCTGTGAATCTTTATCTCTTTGGATCCTTCCATTTTACAAGGTAGGTTGACTAACACCAAAACTAGGTTGCCAAAACATTGGTGAAAACTGAAGCAACGCGTTTCACAGATCGAGTACCATCGATGAAATGCAAGTCAAGCTCTACTATTAGCATAAATTTACAACTGCAGCGGATTTGGGTTTTGTTTTGCAGGATGGGTATTTCGCAAAAGAAAAACTGCATCACCCACCAACCTGCCCATTGTTTTGCTCCTCCAGTCAGTGTAATAACATTTTTTCCTGTAAGAATAGCATTGAATGTTAAATAAGCAGAAACAGTCAGAATGGCTTCCCTTTTAATGTAACAGAAGATACTTGACATAATGTAAAATGTAAATCTTGAAGTCTGTTTAAGATGGATGAACCATAAATGCCACATAAATTAGAAACCATACTGTATATTAATAGAGCTAAAATATTGCTGCTGAGTTATAATTACTGTAGTACGAGGGAATTTCTGCTCCTATCTTATTGAAGGGTCTACAAACAAGGAGACTGTTCCAGCTAAGTATATTATAAATACATCTAAAAACCATATGATCCAAGGTTTTGATCCCTTGTGGGACCTTTATCAAGGCATTTATCAAGGAAGGTCCCAAGAGGGAACGTTGGATTGTATGGTGGATAAAGAGAAGTTGCTGATGGGATTTGGGGTGGTGATCCCTCCTATGGGTATTTACATGTCTTGATCTAGCACACGATAAATATATTGGATTGGAGTGCGGACGCACAGATTTTCTTTGTGTATGTATATATATTATTATATATATATATAATATATATATATATATATATATATTAGTGATGAGCAAATTTTTTCATCAGGCATGGATTTGCAGCGAATTTCCACGGATTGTTCCACAAAATTTCTGTGAAAGTCATGCGGAATGTTTTTTTGTTGCATGTCAAATTTGGGCCAGTTGCATAAAAAAAAACACAGACGACAAAAAAAATAGACATGGGCGACAAAAAAATTGTGCGACAAATGCGTTTCGCAAATTTTTCACCGTTTCGTGAATTCTCTTGCCGTTTCGCGAATTAATGGCAAAGTGAAACGGGACAGATTTACTCATCACTAATATATACTGTATATATATATATTTGTTTTTTTCTATGGCACTATATATATATACCTGTATATATATAGTATACACACACAATGTATATGTATTACTATTTTTTTGCACTGGCACCCAGGTATTATCTGGCAAAATTATCTGGCAAATTGTATCTATATATATATATATATATATATACAGGTCCTTCTCAAAAAATTAGCATATTGTGATAAAGTTCATTATTTTCTGTAATGTACTGATAAACATTAGACCTTCATATATTTTAGATTCATTACACACAACTGAAGTAGTTCAAGCCTTTTCTTGTTTTAATATTGATGATTGTGGCATACAGCTCATGAAAACCCAAAATTCCTATCTCAAAAAATTAGCATATCATGAAAAGGTTCTCTAAACGAGCTATTAACCTAATCATCTGAATCAACTAATTAACTCTAAACACCTGCAAAAGATTCCTGAGGCTTTTAAAAACTCCCAGCCTGGTTCATTACTCAAAACCGAAATCATGGGTAAGACTGCCAACCTGTCTGCTGTCCAGAAGGCCATCATTGACACCCTGAAGCAAGAGGGTAAGACACAGAAAGAAATTTCTGAACGAATAGGCTGTTCCCAGAGTGCTGTATCAGGGCACCTCAGTGGGAAGTCTGTGGGAAGGAAAAAGTGTGGCAGAAATACTGCACAACAAGAAGAGGTGACCGGGCCCTGAGGAAGATTGTGGAGAAGGACCGATTCCAGACCTTGGGGGACCTGCGGAAGCAGTGGACTGAGTCTGGAGTAGAAACATCCAGAGCCACCGTGTACAGGCGTGTGCAGGAAATGGGCTACAGGTGCCGCATTCCCCAGGTCAAGCCACTTTTGAACCAGAAACCTGTTCACAGTTTACTGACCATGGTATTACTGTGCTCAATTGGCCTGCCAACTCTCCTGACCTGAACCCCATAGAGAATCTGTGGGATATTGTGAAGAGAAAGTTGAGAGACACAAGACCCAACACTCTGGATAAGCTTAAGGCCACTATTGAAGCATCCTGGGCCTCCATAACACCTGAGCAGTGGCCACGCCACATTGAAGCAGTCATTTCTGCAAAAGGATTCCCGACCAAGTATTGAGTGCATAACTGAACATAATTATTTGAAGGTTGATTTTTTTTGTATTAAAAACACTTTTCTTTTATTGGTCAGATGAAATATGCTAATTTTTTGAGATAGGAATTTTGGGTTTTCATGAGCTGTATGTCACAATCATCAATATTAAAACAATAAAAGGCTTGAACTACTTCAGTTGTGTGTAATGAATCTAAAATATATGAAAGTCTAATGTTTATCAGTACATTACAGAAAATAATGAACTTTATCACAATATGCTAATTTTTTGAGAAGGACCTGTATATACAGTCCACAAAATTTTCAGCACACCAAACCCGTAATATAAGTCACCTGGGTGCTACCTCCATGTGTCTAATTATCCAGAAGTCCAAAAATTGGGTGCACACCAGGATATTTTTTAAAGATTAAAACATGACTTTTATTTAAACATGCTGTTAAAACTGTTTAACAGCATGTTTAAATAAAAGTAATGTTTTAATCTTTAAAAAATATCCTGGTGTGCACCCAATTTTTGGACTTCTATATATATACCGGTATATATATATATATATATATATATATATGTGTGTATATATGTGTGTATATATATATATATATATAGTTCCCCATTTGTAGAAATCCCCCCCCCACACACATACTGAATATGATAAAGGGCCACTATGCCCTGATATTGGCCGGCAGAATTGTACTTTGTACATGGCATGCCTATGGTGGAATTGGCTTTGAGTATCTTTTGTTTTACTCTATGTTATAACAAAACCCAAAGAGATGTCTATATTAAATAGTGTTTTAATTACAGACCTGTGCAGCTGGCCATACCCCCGAGTAAGATTATACCATGCCACATTGGCTATCAGGCCACACCCCATCCTAGATTCTTAAAATGGGCTTATAAACAAAATAGAAGCCCCGTGAAAGGTGATAAGGAGCCTGTAGCCAACCTGCTAGTATAACAATGGCTGTTTATGTAAATTTAAACCTATGGGGGGGGGCAGCAAAACCTTCATTGAGTCTTTGAAGAAATACAGCAAATATAAAATAATGTCTGTTTTGATTTGAAAATACCTAACTAAATACCCCCCAAAACAATGTAAAATTGCTCAGAGTTCTCTTCTGAGAACGTTTGCAATTTACATTATGTATTCAACATGTTTTTTTCATTTTTCTAATTTGAAACAGAAGTGTCCCCTGGTGTTCTCTTCAAATGGACGACCAGCTGTCAGAAAAATTAAGTTAAGAAAATCAACACATAAGGGGGTGCTTCTCCTTTCTAAGTTCCTTAAGTCACTGAGCCGAGAAGCGCCTCTTTATGCTGTTCTGCTCAGTTCTCTCACTATTTTTCAGCCCAGTGTCAACTAAGCGATAGAAATGGGCAGAAAGCTTCAATGCGATACCTTTTAATCCATCTGAAGAAAACACCAGGGAGAGCTTCTGTTTAAAATTCATTAGATCAAATGTGTACAAAACTCCAACATTTTAAAAACCTGTTGAAAAATATTTCATTTAAACAAAAAGCAATTTTTTTTTTTAGCAATTGATTTTTCATTTGTTTTGAGGTGGGAATTACCATTTCCAATAAGCCTTTTTCTTTTAATTCCTCCTGGTTCTATTACAAGCACATTCCTAATGGCTCTGGTCAATATATTGGTATGCTATTCTGCTTGCATTGTCTATAGACCTAAGGGAATTTGTCACTATAAGTAACAGCATGAAAAATAAAAATAAAATGAAGTGATTGTTGCTCTTTACTAAACATCCCTACCTGGGTAATTCATGTATTATTTCCCCCATATATGATATCATGTCTCCCCCCCACAATTAATAATAAAGGTCATATTTTCTTCTATTCTGATTTTCAGGTACAGGTATGGAACCTGTTATGCAGAATGCTCGGGACCTGGGGTTTTCCGGATAAGGGATCTTTTTTTGGGGGGGGGGATCTCCATAAAATATTGAATAAACCCAATAGGCTTGTTTTGCCTCCAGTAGGGATTAATTATATCTTAGTTGGGATCAAGTACAGGTACTGTTTTATTATTACAGAGAAAAGGGAATCATTTAACCATTAAATAAACCCAATAGGGCTGTTCTGCCCCCAATAAGGGGTAATTATATCTTAGTTGGGATCAAGTACAGGTACTGTTTTATTATTACAGAGAAAAGGGAATCATTTAACCATTAAATAAACCCAATAGGGCTGTTCTGCCCCCAATAAGGGGTAATTATATCTTAGTTGGGATCAAGTACAGGTACTGTTTTATTATTACAGAGAAAAGGGAATGATTTAACCATTAAATAAACCCAATAGGGCTGTTCTGCCCCCAATAAGGGGTAATTATATCTTAGTTGGGATCAAGTACAAGGTACTGTTTTATTATTACAGAGAAAAGGGAATCATTTAACCATTAAATAAACCCAATAGGACTGTTCTGCCCCCAATAAGGGGTAATTATATCTTAGTTGGGATCAAGTACAGGTACTGTTTTATTATTACAGAGAAAAGGGAATCATTTAACCATTAAATAAACCCAATAGGGCTGTTCTGCCCCAATAAGGGGTAATTATATCTTAGTTGGGATCAAGTACAGGTACTGTTTTATTATTACAGAGAAAAGGGAATCATTTAACCATTAAATAAACCCAATAGGACTGTTCTGCCCCCAATAAGGGGTAATTATATCTTAGTTGGGATCAAGTACAAGGTACTGTTCTATTATTACAGAGAAAAAGGGAATCATTTAAAAATTAGAATTGTTTGCTTATAATGGAGTCTATGGGAGATGGCCTTTCTGTAATTCGGAACTTTCTGGATATAAGGTGTTTAATGATGTGGGTTCCTGTATGGTGGTGCCTAGAATATAAATGCATTCCTTGTATATATTCCTTTTCTGAAAGTCATTATTGAAAAAACCTCTATTCATTCTCTAAAGGGTAGCACAAAATTAAACATAAATATTACCTATAAAATCAGTTACAGATTCAGTTACAGAATAATACTGAGAGATAACAAGCAAAATGAAGCCAACATAAACAGTACCACTGTACTTAAAAATGCAAAGTGCCATAATTCTTGAGCAGGAATGTCCATAGCATTATTTAAGCTGCCTAAAAACCAATACGTTTCTATTTTTAATGTAAGAGAAGTGATGATAGTGCTTTTGCAATTGAAGTAATAATGTAATAACGGTTAATGCACTTTCACTGGCACAAAGAAGTAATTGCTTGGCAGGATATGTTGCCTACTGAATACCCAGAGCTAATGTTGCAATGCATTGATATTTGCTAGAACCTGATGTCTTCTGCTTCTAAGAGCTGATCCTGTTACAAAGAATGGAATAGAAGTTAAGAAAGAAGGGGTCTGGACAAAGCAGGATCGGGACTGGGGGACATCTAACTGTTCTTTTACTACAAGTTCCAGCATCCTAACAACCCCATACCTTAAAATATCTTGTTTATACTTTATTTATTTTCATCCCCAAGAGGGGCACATTTGCATTATGGATGTATGGATAAGAAGAGTAATGGAAAGAAGGAGAGCCAGACACCAGAATGCTCCATAATGACTCTATGCCTTTGATTCTCTGTGGCCTGTTATCGGTTAAGTTGGCCATACACGCTAAGATCTGCTCGCTTGGCAAGGTCGCCCATCGAGTGGATCTTCTCCCGATATCCCCACCTATGGGTGGGCGTTATCGGGCTAATTCGGTAGTTTGGCCCTGGGGCCAAACGATCGAATTAGAACGACAGGTATAGGTGTCAGTCAGTTTGGGGACTGCATCAATGAACTGATGCGGTCCCCGATCCGGATTTCAGGCCAGATGTCGGTCGGGCAGGCCCATTGTTAGTGTCCATACACGGGCCGATAAGCTGCCGAATTGGTCTAAGGAACCTATATCGGCAGCTTGAATCGGCCCATGTATGTCTTTATTGCAGATTGAAAGAGTTGAGAAAAAGTTCCCAGGAAAGAAGCCTTCCTTGTGCAATTTAAACATTACACATTAAAGGGCGACTATACCTAAAGGGCATTCTGATGTTCATCCGTTCTGCATATTTGCACAGCGTGTCCCACGGACAGTGTATTTTCACGAACATGATGTCATTGTTGGTTATTGCATGCTGTATGGAGACAGAAAGAAAGTATTATTGTACTCCAGCCTAAGGAAGGAGAAAAAATTGTCAAAAGTCAGATATTACAGGTAGATAAATGCACAAGCATTCCCATTTCTCCAATTAAACATAATAATTATAATACATACTAATACAGGTATGGCATCCCTTACCCGGAACCCATTATCCAGAAAGTTCAGAATTACAGAAAAGCCGTCTCCCATAGACTTATAATTAATCCTTATTGGAGTCAAAACAATCCTATTGCGTTTATTTAATATTTAAATAATTTTTAGCAGACTTAAGGTGTGCAAATCCAAAGTACGGAAAGATCCCTTATCCGGAACACCCCAGGTCCCACGCATTCTGGAAAAGGGGTCCCATAGTCTTGGGGGAACACTGACAACAAAGTTTAATTACTGTTATTTACTGTTATTTTACTTGTTAAAACAACTAGTTGATAATGAATACCACTTACCTGAATATGTTTTTTTGCCAATAGAGAGCTAATTTACTAATAGCAGAGGTGCAAATGATTAAGCGCTAAGTGGACCCATCCATAGAGTATTAGATGTGTATTATTAAGTTGTAGTGGTACCTATTGTGAATGATGGGTACACGGGAGCTTGGTACTCTTTGTGCTTCATCCTGGGCACTAGGAGTAGGGCATGATACCCATTTTTTGCACTTTGCTCCCTTCCCATTATGGTGCTATGATAAATATATATAGATATACTATCATATTTGTTCTTAGGGAAGCAAGCTGTACAGCCAGAATATTAGAGGTGGAGTGAGGTGGAGATCCGTCTGACAAGCCTATGTTTGCATAAGCCATCACATTTCTATTAAACAGTGAAAGGTACAATATATAGGGGGGGGGTTTGACCATCACTGTTTTCTGTCTAGGCAAAATGCACTGGCTGCTGTAGGCCACAGAATTTGACTGGGTCTAAACTTTATAGCAAAGTTCTGGAAATTGCCTGAAAACCAAACCAAATTCTTAATTCAATTAGGTTTTCCTAAGCTTTCAGTCTTATAAAATAGTTTGTCCCAGCTGCATATGACATTTTGTCATTGGAACACAATAAAAAACCAGTCGAGCAGCATGAGCTGTGAATAATTTCATGCGTTTGTGTGAGCCTACTCATTTCCACCGAGGCTTGTGCTGGATTTTTGCCCTTTACAGCGACAAAAGTGCCCTTAGGAATCTCAAGCACAGGGCAGTAGTTAGAGCCCAGGGAAGATGTTACTAAGGCAGAGGTTTGTGGGCATTGTATTTGCAACAGAAATGCACGCCCACAGACTCTTTCTATAATGTGACTTTGGTATCAAGCAGATGTCAGACTGTAACAAGCGCTTGAACCTTACAGAGCTGGCAAACAACAACAAAAAAAAGCCACAACCACTGGGCATTGTTAGAATCTATCTTTGATGTGTTATGAAGTCCAACAGCTGCCATCTCTTATGTATCAGTGGCACTTAGGCTCCTATGGGGTGCCACTACTAGAATGGATTCCTGTCTGCTTACAGTATATATACAGTACATTTCTGCTGAAAAAAATGCCACTACTTCTCAGTGCCACACAAATGGCTCTTTATTAAAATTCCTAGCACAGGGATAGTAGTTCTTGTCTCCCTTATATCTGGAGAGACATTAGGCTTCATAGGAGAGGTCAAGATAGAATTACTTCCTACTGGAGCGTCTGAAAGCAGTAGAACTGATCAATTCCATTAACTGCATCTCTTACTGATCTTCTCAATATTAGGGCCTACCCTGTGATTATCTTGTGTTGTCCTGTAGTGTAAATAACACATGTGGTTCATAATTTATTATTTTTTTAACTTTCATTCCTGAAATATTTAATGACTCAATGTTGCAGTGCTTCAGTTTAAGATTTGTTCCTACTGCAAACAACTCATTTTGGAATCTATTTGTTAGCCAGTACTAACTACTAGTTGTGTCCCAGTTTCTCCTGCCATTAGTCACTTCGGCCATGTCACATGAGGTAGTAATGTGTAGGTATAGCCATTAGACTCAAATTTAATCAAAAAATTCACATTTTTAAAAATGGTTTCCTTTTTCTCTGTAATAAGATTTATTTGATTAAATTTGAGCCTATGGCAGATGGCCTTTCCGTAATTCAAAACTTTCTGGATAATGGGTTTCCGGATAAGGGGTCTGATACCTGTAATATCAAAAGCTGGACCTTCTCCCTGCCAGCTGCCCAAATGCACACCAGCCACCCCAATTTGTGTTGTGGGTAATGGCTATACCTACACATTACTACCTCATGTGACATGGCCGAAGTGACTAATGGAATCTATTCAGCTATTATCCTGGTTTCAGCTTCAAACCCAGTGGGTGAGCTGTAGCCTATAGGATAAACCCATGTAAATGGAATTTTTTTAAGAGTTTGGAATTCATTCCCAGAATTCCTTTTGTTTGCTCTCTGTAATAATAAAACAGTACCTGTACTTGATCCCAACTAAGATATAATTACCCCTTATTGGGGGCAGAACAGCCCTATTGGGTTTATTTAATGGTTAAATGATTCCCTTTTCTCTGTAATAATAAAACAGTACCTGTACTTGATCCCAACTAAGATATAATTACCCCTTATTGGGGGCAGAACAGCCCTATTGGGTTTATTTAATGGTTAAATGATTCCCTTTTCTCTGTAATAATAAAACAGTACCTGTACTTGATCCCAACTAAGATATAATTACCCCTTATTGGGGGCAGAACAGCCCTATTGGGTTTATTTCATGGTTAAATGATTCCCTTTTCTCTGTAATAATAAAACAGTACCTGTACTTGATCCCAACTAAGATAGTATTAATCCTTGTTGGAGCCAAAACAATCCTATTGGGTTTAATTACTGTTTAATTACAGAAAGACCCCTTATACGGAAACCCCCAGGTCCCAAGCATTCTGGATAACAGGTCCCATACCTGTACCAGACATGCCACCTTGAAACCTTGTGTGATACCTTTTGGCAAGCCCTCTGTCTTTTTTACATTAGTGGTAGGCCTCTCTCCGTTCATAACATCACAGGAGCCCAGGTCCACTGGCTCAAATAGATTCAGGATTCCTAGGGCTGGGTTAGGGTTGAATGTGGGTCATAGTTTTTGCGACTTGCAAATGACTAATATGATAAATTTTGGAGAAGTGGTCAAAACGCCCCATTTCCCATCAGAGCATGTGTAAGTTGTTTGCAGAATGAAAAAAAAAATGTTACATTGACAGTACAATATAAAATATGGATCATAAGGTAATGACCATAAAGCAAAACATTGGGAACTTAAATTCCCAGGAAAGTGCCTATGGAAAGCTTTTGTGTACAACGAGTACCTGATGTAATGAGATATAAAAAGTATAAAGTTGTGTTTCAATGTATATAAACGTTATGCTTATATTTTTGTTCCTTTGGGTGCAAATGAACATGTTCTGCTGCAGTAAAAGGAAAAATGGCTTAGGTACAAACCTTCCTCCCTAATTTAGTTTTTATACGCTGCCCCAGGTCTGCTCTCTACATAAGCTGTGTTGAATTTTATATAAGCCCTGTAATAGTGGAAACTGAAGCAGTCATAATCCCTTGGAATCCCTTCAGAGGCAGTTACAGAAGACTTACTTCTCTTTCCAGCATTAGGCCTTCAGCCCGGAGGTTCTTCTCAAAGGTGCTGCGTTTTTCAAGTTGTGCGCTTGATTTTTTATACACCAGGATATAATCAATACGCTTCATTCCATCTTTGAAGAAAAGTCCCAGTGACGCAACAGTGCCCACTTCATCCTGCAACATAGAAATAAAGGGTAGATTAGAATCCACATACTCCTGGGTGGTTTTTTAACTTACGTGTGCTTCTGGCCCAAACCTATTAAAGGAGAAGGAAAGGCATTTAGGCATTTTATTGCCAATAGATTTGCCACATTAGTGCCATGCACAACTATATTTTTATTCTGCAAAAATTATTACCATACCTGAGTAAACAGCTTTAGAAGCTTTCTCCGTTTGCTTAAGATAGCAGCTGCCATTTTAGGTAGCTTCCTGCCTGCAGTCTAGCCGTTATAGCTGAGATCACACATTCCTAAGGGAGGAGGGAGGGAGTTCTTAGCATTCTAGTGGGAGGGGGAGGAGGAGAGGGGAGAGAGGAACCCACACTCTGGCCACAGGAATTAAGGATGTTTCTGAGAGAGGAAGTCAGACACTGGAACATCATGTTTACAAAAAAAGAGAAAATAAATCCTGTGTTTCTTTTGATAGAGGACTTACTGTAAGTGCTTATTGCTGTATTTACATAGACCATTCTGATAAAGCTTACTTAGTTTTTACCTTTCCTTCTCCTTTAAGGTAATCATTTTGTACTCTGCAAACCAATGCTGATGTACAGCATATGCACACAGAGCCACATTCTCTTTTCCAACCAGGAAATAAAATACAGAGCGAGTGAGCACCAAGCTGATTGCATGTGAAACACAACCCAACATTTTCTTTTTGAACCAATGACCCACCACATACACATGTACCAATGAATTCCATAGGCCCCTTATTTTCATTAAAAATGGTTCTTTAGGTGCCAAAACAGTAGCTTTGTTGTATTTGGTTGCTATGATTGTGTGCCCCATGTTACAATATATTTCTACCCATTATTTCGGGCACATTTATGGGCATTACATTGAACACTGGGAAAGGTTGAAAAATGATTTATATTGGCTTCAATAAAAACTCACTGAACTATCACCTCATCCATAATCCAGACAGCTTGCACTACGACTGGCCTGAAACACATATATAACCCATTGCTTCCCTCTCAATCTGCTGTTTGCCTATAGCTGGCAAGGTGGCCTAAGGTCTCCAAGCCTTCCAAATGGAATCCATTTCTAGGACTTATCGAGATTTATCCATGAACGAGTGCCTCAGTTGACACCTACTATAATAATAAATCATGGTTGTCTTTTATGATCCTTGCTTCAGTGTCCTTTTAAAGGAAAACTATACCCCTAAGCAATGTAGGTCTCTATAAAATATATTGCATAAAACAGCTGTAAAACCCTGCTTCATCTGTATTCACCATTTCCATAAAAATATACCTTTTAGTAGTGTGTGCCATTGGGTAATCCTAATTAGAATGTTATGTACTGGGGGGCGTGGCGTCATGGCGTGCTGAGAGGACGCACTTCTCCTATCCTCCTGACCCGAGCTAACTAAGGAGACAATTAGCGGGCACTACAGACTACGCACAGATGGGGAAACACCAGAAAAAGGGTGAGCAAACATCCCAAACTGGTTCACAAGCAGCACAAACAACAATGTCCCCCTTTCTAGGCAAAAAATCAAACTCACGGTCAGAGGCGCGCATACCTAAAATGGCGGACGCAACGGCGCGAAGCCCTAGCCCGGCAGGCTCAACGGCCTCTGGATATAGCACAGCTTCAGCCCCCTCAGACCTACGCTCAATCCTAGCCTCACTACCAACTAAAGACGACCTCCGCACCATGGCCAGAACACTGCGCGAGTCGCAGAAGGCAGATATGGCAGACATAAAACTAGAACTACGCTCCATTGGCGAGGCCCAGAGCAGGCTTGATTCTAGGCTGGAATGCATCGAGCAATCACATAATAAAATGACCCAGCGGGTCAACGACCACCACAAGTACATATACCTCCTCAGAAAGCACATGGAGGACTTGGACAATAGAGGCCGCCGCAATAATCTACGCATACGCGGCATCCCAGAATCTGTGACTAATGCAGAACTACAAACAACTGTAAGTTCACTTTTCAATACTATATTGGGAAAAGCCCCCGATTCACCTCTGGAACTAGACAGGGCCCACCGCACTCTCGGCCCACCTAGGGGGGAAAAACCAAGAGACATTGTATGTTGTGTGCATAAATACTCTATTAAAGAGGATATTCTACGTGCCATGCGTAACACAGAGACTTTCAAATACCAGGAATATGAAGTCTCCATATACCAAGATCTAGCTTGGTTAACTATACAACAACGCAGAGCTCTGAGGCCCCTAACTACAACTCTACGTGGCAAACATATACCATACAGATGGGGCTTCCCGTTTGCCCTAACCGTAAGGAAAAACGACAGGCAGCTCACATTAAAAGAACCAGATGAAGTGGAAGCCTTTTGCCAATCTCTGGATATACCCTCAGTAGACCTCAAAGACTGGAGAGACTTGGCGTATAATGGAGAACCCCTGGACACATTGGATTCTACACAATGGCAACGCGCAGGAAGGAAACATAGAGCAACCCCAGCGCGCACACCAGAAAGGACAGAATAAAAAGTACCTCTACATACACACGCAGAGGACACACTAATACAATATCAAACGAACCTCAACCAAACCAGACAGCTAGATGAATGAGCCAGCTTTCACTAGACCCATTTGCTACATACAACAACTTTGACCCATATCACCAAAACGCTAATCCTGTCACTAACCCTTCCCATGGACTTTAACACAACAGGTTAACTACAAGATATCGGCACCAACCAGATACAAGACCATGCTAAGACCTAAACTATCAAAAGGACAATCAGGGAAAAGAAAGACATTCAAGCTCCCGACATTTACTGTAACATCCAGGGCGAATTATGGAAAATGGATCCTCAACTCCCCGAACCAGAACTAGAAACATACAACTTTTAAGCATTCCAACCACTTCCGTAAAGAAATCTCCCCTTTTTCCAGCTATCTTAACTTTTGTTTTTGTTCTCAAATTTTTTTTTTTTTTTTTTTCCTCCCTTCAAGAAGGGGGGAAGGGGTGGGAAAAGGGAAGGGGAAAGAAAAGATGGAAAAGTAGGGAAAAGGAGGGAAGAGGAAGAAATAAAGGAAGGGGGGAAGATGAGAAGGGGAGAAGGAGGGAAGGGAAGAAAAGAAAGAGGAGAAAAGGAAAAGAGAAAGAAAAAGAAGAAAGAAGGGAAAGAAAAAGGAAAGAAAGGAAGGGAAGGGGGGAAGGAAAAGGGAAAGAAGGAAGGAGAAAAAAAGGGGAGAAAGGGGAAAAAAAAAAAAGAAAGAAAAAGGGGGAAAAAGAGAGGAAAAGAAAAAAAAAAGGGAGAAATAGGGAAAAGGAAGGGGAGGGAAAAGGGGGAGAGGAATTCTCCTACTACTTAAGCTCACCCATAAACCACCTGAGCACCACTGTAACAGTCCACATAGCATTAGAAAATAAAACATATGTTGCCGACACAGATATAGAAAGTACCTGGGAGGGGGAGGGCGACAGGGATGGCCAGTATGGCACAGCCCGCCTAAGTAAGCAACAAACTCGGGCCGAGGAACTCGGCAATTAAACCAACCGACCAAACTCATGCTCCCCACAGGGAATACTGTAGGGATACTGACGGTCGTGACTCTGGGGCGTGACACGACTGTCACACAGTTTAATTTTCTTTTACCTGCGCAAAGCAGACTCTTTTCTATCTTTTCTATCTGTCTACTTACTGCTCAAGAAAACAAATTACCCATGGTTAATGTGATTGTACATTCTGCTTTAATTTCAGCGGTCAGCAGAGGCCGGGGGGGCCACATTCAGCCTACCAAGCACTACCAAAGAAATGACTGATCTGAAAATTGGGTCCTTAAATGCCAAGGGTCTCAACACTCCACTCAAACGGTACAACCTATTAAGAGAGATGAAACGTCTCAGGCTGCAGGTAATGTTTGTACAAGAAACTCATTTTAAGAAAGCTAAAGTACCAACTCTCAGATTTAGGGGATTCTCGACAGTTTACATTAGCACACCCTATACCACTAAATCTAGAGGCACTATGATTCTAATAGCAGACACACTAGGATTTACCCCAATGGACTCAAAAGCAGACGCAGCAGGCAGATTCAACATACTAAAAGGAACGATTAACAATACTAAATATACATTTGCCTCAGTCTACCTCCCACCCACAGAACAACACTCAGCCCTAACAGATACGTTACAAGCCATATCTGAAATTGAAGAAGGCACACTGATATTAGGAGGAGATCTAAATGTAGCATTGGAACCAATACTAGACACCTCCTCTGGCCATTCAAGTATGCCCTACAGAAGGATAGAATCACTCAAAAAAATGCTTAGAGCCTATACGCTAATAGATACCTGGCGCCTAACTAACCCCACCTCCCGCAACTACTCATTCTACTCACAAGTCCATGATGTATATTCTAGATTAGACTATATTTTCATCCGACATACAGATATTACATCACTTAAAGAAGCGGATATAGACACCATTTCCTGGTCAGACCACGCCCCAGTCACCTGTACACTTATAAACAAAATGCCACACCAAAAACGCACTACCTGGCGTCTAAACGACTCCCTACTACGAGACCAACAGACAAAACAAGACATAATTCATAGATTAAAATAATATTTCACAGAAAATAATACCGAAAATATCAACCCCTGGACTCTATGGCTAGCACATAAATGTGTAATTAGAGGAGAATTGATCAAAATAGGCTCAAGGAAAAAGGCAGAACGTAACGACAAAGTTCAACAACTTCTCACTAAGATCCGCACACTAGAAACACAGCATAAACTATCTAAACTCGCACACATAATAGAACCCCTCACCGAAGCTAGAAAAGAACTCCGGGACACTTACTCATCCTATTTAGCTAGAGCAATAGAGATCAATAAAAAACTATTTTTTGAACATGGGAACAAATGCGGACGCCTATTGGCATCCGCCTTAAAGAAAAAACAGCTGCGTAACCATATCACACAAATAAAAACACCTACGGGACAAATTGTCACTACCACAAAAGACATTGCAGAAGTATTCTGCCAATATTACCTGAAACTATATCAACTACCAGCAAACACACAGAGACCTCATGACAAACAAAACGCGTGTAGAAGCTATATCAGCAAAACAAATACCCCAAAGATAAGCCCAGAACAACAAGCTTTCTTAGATACCCCAATAACTAAAGAGGAAATACTACTAGCCGTAAAATCCTCAAAATCAGGCAAAGCCCCCGGACCAGATGGCTTCACTATTGCCTACTACAAAGAACTAGGAGAACATTTAGCCACACACCTCACTTCAGCAATTAACTCGATTTCAAATGGAAGTGAAATCCCGCAAGAAGCACTAGAAGCACACATTTCACTGATTCCTAAAAAAGGAAAAGATCCTTCGGATCCAGGTAGCTTCAGACCCATTTCACTACTTAACGTAGACACTAAACTGTACGCAAAGGTTCTAGCAACTAGACTGAATCAAATTCTAACTGAGCTGATATCTCCCGAACAAGTAGGCTTTGTCCCAGGTAGGGAAGCCAGAGACAACACAAATAGGTTATTTAGCATTATCCAACATACCAAGAAACTAAACATCCCCATAATGCTACTATCCACAGACGCAGAGAAGGCCTTCGACAGGGTAAATTGGACATTTCTGAAAGCCACCCTACAAGAGATAAACTTAGGCCCCCAAATGACACAATGGATCTCCACTCTGTACACACATCCAACTGCTAAACTCCGCGTTAATGGCGAACTTTCAGAATCTTTCCACATCAAAAATGGCATGCGCCAAGGGTGCCCTTTGTCACCTCTACTATTTGTACTCTCGATCGAAAGCTTTCTCCGCAAAATTAGAGACAACCCAAATATTTCTGGAATTAAAATAGGCACCCGAGAACACAAAACAGCAGCATACGCTGATGATCTACTATTTTTCATAAGAAACCCCAGGATATCCTTACCGAACCTACTCTTAGAACTCCGAGAATTCCATGAAGTAAGCCACTTTAAAGTGAACCTCTCGAAATCAGTAGCCCTTAACGTATCCCTTCCATCGAGAGACTTCAACGACACCATGCTGAATTTCCCTATCAAACCTTCAAACTCCCACTTCACCTACCTAGGAATAAAAATATTCCCAAAAATAAATCAGACAGTGGAAAGTAACTATACCGACCTCATAAACGCATTCAAACTAGACCTACACGCATGGGCAAAACCAACAATATCATGGGTGGGTAGGGCAAACATCCTTAAGATGAATATACTACCACGTTTTCTATATCTGTCTCAAACAATCCCATACCCCCCCCCCCCCCGGAAAATATTTCAGACCTTAAATAGCCTCACAAACAAGTTTATCTGGGCCAACAAAAATCCCAGAATAGCCCGAATTAAACTTTCAGCTACAAAAAATACAGGAGGGCTAGGAATGCCACGCTGGGAAGCATACCATAAAGCCGCCATACTAAATAGATGCCTAGACTGGTCCTTCCAAAGACACACTAAATTGTGGACCAGAATTGAACAAGAATCAATTGTGACCCCACTCTGGGCGAGCTTATGGTTACCAGATATAAAAAGAGAGTACAGGGATAAGTCAGATAGTAAACTAAAGTATACGCTCAAAATATGGGACGCAGCATGCAACGCGGGCAAATGGCGAAACACACCCTCCCCACTTACACCAGTTTTTGGCAATCCAGATTTCCCCCCAGGGCTAGACCTAGACAACTTCAAAGGATGGAAATTACAATTACACTCTGGAGCAAACTATTTCTATATAGGCCAACAGATCAAAACAATAGAAAACCTGATACCACACCGAATTATAACAGATCTAGATAGATTCAGATACCGACAGATATGCCACTTTCTTCACAGCATTATGCCAGCCCAAACCTCAAAACCTGACCTCACAGAAATAGAACAAATTTGGAACCGACAAGAGGCACCAACTAGAACAATCTCCCTTCTCTATAAATGCCTCCTAAAGCTAACCCCAAACCCCTCAGATAGCTTCAAAGAAAGATGGGAAACTGATTTAAACATAAACATAGAAGCAGAACAATGGGACAAGATAACACACTTAATCCATACAACATCCCCCTGCGCTAAAATACAAGAATTGAACTATAAAATATACACGAAATGGTACAGATATCCTTCAAAACTAGCAAAAATTTATCCTGCAGTTCCACCTACCTGCTGGAGATGCAAAGCCGAAATAGGAACATTAATTCACATTTTTTACAGTTGCCCACTCTTGAAACCATACTGGGACACCGTTAGGGATACCATTAAATTAATTACTGAAATTGACATACCCGAAGCACCGTTAACAATACTACTTCACGACACACCACTACCCTACTCAACCTACAAAAACTCACTGATCCCGGTTATGCTAGACACTGCCAAGCTACTGATCCCAATCAAATGGCGCCAAACTGAAACCCCTAAGATAAAAGACTGGCTAAGTAAACTGTCGGAAATCTGTAGATTCGAGGAGATGAAACCAACAGCAGAAAATGAACTGAGAAAGTTCACACAGAAGTGGTTTTATTGGAACCAATTCAAGCACTCTGAACAATACCTGAGACTGACTACAGCCTAAGACCTCACATCTCAACCACTTCCTTGGGCATGGACCCCACTGACTTCCTAATTTAAGCTAAACTAACCACATCTGATGCTTTGCTGGCTTCTGTCCCCCCTGGCCTCCGACTGCTGCATTACAGACGCAAATAAGCCTAGTTACACCACCTCACCAGCTGACCCTCATCGGCCCGATGCTCGCATACAGACCGAATAGGAATGGAAGACCCCATCCTGATGGCCACTGGATGTATCCACACAACGAGACCATGGACTTATATACTGGACTAACCCATAAAGCAAATGAGCAGAATGTTCCTATAATCTCTCTCATTCTTTCTATCCTTTCCTTTCGTAGTTATGGTTTTAATATATATATTTTACTATTTCCCCCTCTCTTACCCTTTCCCACCAAATATATATACCACTATCTTTGTTTAATTTGGTTAATCCAGACGGCACACTATCATCATCCATTAGCAAACTACCCGGCAAGGTGGCTCCCAAAAAACTCAATTTAGCGAGGGGAATTAGATCACCCCCTGAAAATGGGAAACCCCTATCCTGAAACACTGGCCACGACCACCATGCACTGTTACCTCATTAATAGGACTGAAATCAGCAAAAGATTGTGCACTGTTCGACCTATCTGCATTGTTAAATAAGAATGTAATACAAGTGTGCTGTCGTGGATTGTTATGCTGTAAACTACAATAAAAATGATAATTTAAAAAAAAGAATGTTATGTACTAGGGGCTGCCCCTGGGATCATATGATTCATGGTGCACACAAACAAGCCAAGGCACACATACATGTTAGACCATATCAGCCAATTAATGCAAAGAGTTCTGTCTTTTGTTCCCACACTTCTTCCTGTTACAATTGGAGCTGCATTATTTCCTGTCAGGTGATCTCTGAGAGAGCTCACAAAATGGTGGCTCAAGGGAAAAGATGTAAAAGGGCTATATTTACTGATATATATATTCTAGTTTGATAAGATTCTTTAATAAGATTCTTTAATAATACCACGCTAAGCTAAAATAACATTTTCAGTAGTAAATGTGCTTGGCACTGCTGACATTTTCTACACTGTACTTCACATTTTGTCTCTGCTTCAGTGAAACTAGAATATTTATATCACTAGCTGAAGCAGGCTAATTATTTTTATGAGTTTGACCTTCATGGTAAGGCACAGCTTCTTCCCTTACTTGTTCTTTGCCTCTAGGGTGCTGTTACTTGCTTAAATAAAATATAGGGGAACTGTTGTTCCATTGCGTTAGCCTGATTGGTTGTTTTATCAACTTCAGAAATAGCTCCTTGTAAACATACTGTGGCCAATAGACATCTTTGTAGAAGCCACTCGCAGAGATCAGTGTGTACAAGCCGGGACTGCTACTGTGTCTGAGTTAAAAGCTTCCATAAATAAGACACACATCTGATGTTCCGGGGCATTCAGCCATGCAAGAATGATATGTCAATAAATGCTCCAGCTATCCATGACTAGCTAAAGGCCATTCCGAGTAAATATCCCTGCTGCACAGTGTTGTTCATTGTCTGAGTTATTTGTTTGCTCTTGAAGTCTGAATGCATTTTATTGTAAGTTGGTAGGGGAAAATGTTCCTTGTTGATTCACACAGGGAGCGATCAGTTCCATTTGATTTTGATGGACACTTCCTTACAAAATGTTAATCCGCAACATTTATCAACTGTAGCTTCGGGCTTTCACTGCTGCTAATTGCCAGTAATGGTCTCATATTAAACAGTTGCACTGTTAAATGTAAATTACATGGTATTTCCATGGTTTACAAACATACAGATGGAGCAAACACATGTAGAGCCCTTGTCTTCTCTGTCTTTCTAGATGTGTCGCTAAAATACCTTTTCTAGATATTTTCTTCTATTCTGATTTTTCAGGTACAGGTATGGGGCCCGATTATCCAGAATGATCGGGACCTGGGATTTTACGGATACCGGGATCTTTCTGTAACTTGGATCTCAATAACTTAAGTCTGCTAAAAATCATTCAAATATTGAATAAACCCAATAGGGCTGTTCTGCCTCCAATAAGGATTAATTATATCTTAATTGGGATCAAGTACAAAGAACTGTTTTATTATTACAGAGAAAAAGGAAATCATTTGAAAAAATTCGAATTATTTGCTTATAATGGAGTCTATGGGAGAGGGCCTTCCTGTTATTCAGAGCTTTCTGGATAACAGGTTAAAGGATAATGGATCCCATACCTGTATATATTGTACCAAATTATCTGTTACCTTCTGGGTAGCCGGCAAGGTATGGGTTCCCTGGTACAAAGTAGAGATAACACACTTGCTGAATTTATGGTGAGAGTGAATGCAGCATTCTCTCTTTTACTAGAACAGGGTAAATGAAAACTATAAGCGAACAAGTACAAATAATATCAGTAAGAACAAACCAATACAGTAATACGATTTATTAACCCCTGTGGTGCACCACATATAACTGAGAGTTCAGGCCTGCTTGTTGCATAAAATCCAGTACATTAGATTTATAATCCGGTGATGGATTACAGTGTCCAGTATTTAGTCCTGGTTCTCCTCTTGGGTAGAACTGGGCCACTAACTAAGCAGGGGTGACTGACTCTACACTGGAACCTGGGGCTCTAAAGTCGTATCAACTCGACATGGTATAAATTCGAATTAAAATCAATATTGCTGTGCTTAAAAAATGTCATGATAATGCTTAAATTGTTCATACGAAAATTTCGAATATGTTCGTTTCCATGAAGCCTTTTTATTTTTCCCATACAGGAATTGCTCCAGCAGCCAAGGACAACTGAAACTGGGTGAAACTGAAAACAATAATGGGATTAACTTCTCCTTGAAAGGTGTGAAAACAATGAGGGGACTTCCTAGTCTGCTGTTACTATGCAGAAATACATGTTACCAATTCATATGTGTAATATGTGCATTTATTGGCCCTTAGATAGGACGACCACTTCCTGCACAAGTTACATATAGTTACATAGTTACATAGGGTTGAAAAAAGTCCATCATGTTCAACCCTTCCACTGTAATCTAGTGTCAAGCAGGAGGTTGGCACTTTTTCTTTGGCCTTCCTCTTTCCAGCAGAGGATTGTATTCCAGGGAGTTTGGACTATGCCAAGAGGCAGTGATCCCTAGAGGAAAGCAATAGCTCTAGTGATTAAAGTCGAGGTGTGTGCGCATGCTTGAGGTGCCGGTCGGTTGAGGTGGGTGGGTGGGGGTGGCAAAAGGGGTGTCCTATTCGGGTGTCATATTCAGAAATCCGGCCCTGGGAGCAGGGACCCCGTGAATGAGGGTAAGTCAGTATGCAGGTTATACGTTTGCACATTCTAGAAATGTGAATTAATTCAGTAAAGGGACCGCAGTAGTGACAGGGAATTCAGGTATAGCTCAGCTCCCTGATTCAAGTCGGCTGTAGGAAACCCTTGGGACTTCAGTCTACTTTCCCTCATCGGTCTCCACAGTGGGGATACAATACTTTGACTGCACCATAGGTTCTGCTGTGCTACCTCATTGCTGAGAGTATTTACCCTGCACATTTGCTTGTCTTGGACAATGAATCAAGTTCCAGTTATTTACAAAGAACCTCTGGTCTCCTATCCTTGTTACTACTATCTTTGGCAGTGGAGAAGTGTAGTTAAGCAACATCTCTCAAGTGCATTCTTCTCCTTTGCAAAGGTCCATCCTGTGTGTTAGAGTCATGCGTGTCCATGCTCTGTCCCATCTAGCTGGACATTGCCTGAATATCAGCCAAAACAGGGTTACAAATACTGTATTTATATCTTATAGCCTTTATGCAGGAGGCTTTCTGCCAGTTTTTAATGCATATCTGTTAGGGTGAAGACACACTAAGCTACTAGTAGCAGCTACTTTTTCATGGCTGCTAAACCCCAGAAAATGCCTTAGAAAATGTCATAAACCAGTGCTGTCCAACTTCTGTGGTACAAGGGCCAGAATTTTTCTGGCCTACATTGTGGAGGACCGATAATGGAAGCCAGTTTTGAACACTCCCCTTTTTAAAACCACACCCACTTGAAACCACACACATGATCATACCCATATAGTACAGCAAAAACCTGTCATACTCTGCCTTCCCTACCCTGCTTGTGTGTGCCATACTCTGCCTGCCCTATGCTGCCTGTGTGTGCCATACTCTGCCCTCCCTACCCTGCCTATGTGTGCCATAGTCTGCCTGCCCTATGCTGCCTGTGTGTGCCATACTCTGCCTGCTCTACCCTGCCTATTTGTGCCATACTCTGCCTGCCCTACCCTGGCTGTGTGTGCCTTACTCTGCCTGCCTTATGCTGCCTGTGTGTTTGGCAGCATACAGTGACACAATGCTGGCTCTGCTACAGTCTGCACAATAAGTATATATTAAAAAAACGTTTTAATTGCAGTACCACCTCAGTATATGTTCTTTTTATAGTGTTAAGGGTTTTATTTGTAAGTTTCTACTGCTGTCTGAGGTGTGAACAGGTGAACAATGTGGGTGATTACAGTCTGAGCCTGAAGTGTGAACAATGCAGGGGGTGAACAATGCAGGGATTAGGAGGTGTGAACAACACAGGGGATTACATTTTTAAACAATGCTGGGGGTTTACAGCCTGAATCTGAGGTGTAAACCATGCAGGGGGCCAGTTAATCTCAGTACTGATACCATTTAAAGCTTATACAAAGTTAAGCCATCAAAGCAGCCAGACAGGTTGGGGGGGGGTCACACAGCAGGCCGCCAGTTGGACAGCACTGTATGACATAGACAATACAGAGAACTGCCTCTGCTAAAACACACATAGAGACAATTATCAGTAAATAATCAGCATTGTCTATTTTAGTAGCCACGATAACTAGCTGCTACTACTACAGCTCTATGTGTCTTCCCTCTTACTGGGCAGAGGTGGCCGCAGTCCTGGTGTGTTTTCATCTACTGAGCTCCTCTCTGTTGAGCCATCGTTGTTTGTTTCAGTTTTCACTTAAAATAGCAAAGGCAAACCATCATTATCATTATCAGATAATTCTCATTTTTTTCAGAAATGCTTTTGAAATAGGAAGCATTTAGAGTAAGACTGTGCTGATGATTTTCTGCAGTCACCTCAGGGCCCTTGATGGCTGCTGTTAAACGCTACACACAGTTCAAGCTTTGGAGGCTCATTAAATACCAAGGCAATCTTTCATAATTAAAAGTATCCAATATGACCTGTTTCGATTGCTAGCTTGCCCTGCACTTTGCACTTTTACCGTTGCTTGCTACTTAATATATAATAAAAAGCTTGTTCACTAAACCAGTGCAGTGTACAAAACTGAGCAAAAATTGCCATGTTTTTACCCAGAATTTTGGCACAAATAAGAATCCACTTAACCTGCAGCATAGAGTTGCCACCTGGCTGTTATTTTAGTTGCCTAACCAGTACAACTAGAACCAGTACTGGGCTGGAATAACAAATTTAACCTTTAGTTGTAAGCCTGTCCTGCCCACTTTATCCCTGATCTGCCCAAATCTTAGCCTTTCCCCTCCCTGATCCCTCCAGAATCTTCCATAACATGTCCATGTTATCAATTCTCACCTTTGTGTCATCACCCCATTGCTTTACCTCAGCTGAGCGTCCTTTTGCATCACCACCCCTCTGCCCACCATAGGCTGGCCAATAAGAACATTTACAAAAAGTGTCAATCCTGCTGTGGAACAAGCTCTCCTTACACATTTTGCAAATGGTGCCAGGGTCGGACAGGGCCACTGGGATACTGGGAAAAAAACCTGGTGGACCTCAGCCCTAGTGGGACCTGATGGCTGTACCCGACCCTTGCCAGTGCTCCCCCGGCCACGGGAGCTGCAGAGTGCCATTGAGCCCTATGGGAGACTTTCCTTAGGCCAGGTTGGAGCTGCAGAGTGCCATTGAGCCCTCTGGGGGACTTTCCTTGGGTCAGGCTGGAGCTGCAGAGTGCCATTGAGCCCTATGGGAGACTTTCCTTGGGCCGGGTTGGAGCTGCAGAGTGCCATTGAGCCCTATGGGAGACTTTCCTTGGGCCAGGTTGGAGCTGCAGAGTGCCATTGAGCCCTATGGGAGACTTTCCTTGGGCCAGGTTGGAGCTGCAGAGTGCCATTGAGCCCTATGGGAGACTTTCCTTGGGCCAGGTTGGAGCTGCAGAGTGCCATTGAGCCCTATGGGAGACTTTCCTTGGGCCGGGTTGGAGCTGCAGAGTGCCATTGAGCCCTATGGGAGACTTTCCTTGGGCCGGGTTGGAGCTGCAGAGTGCCATTGAGCCCTATAGGAGGCTTTCCTTGGGCCGGGTTGGAGCTGCAGAGTGCCATTGAGCCCTATGGGAGGCTTTCCTTGGGCCAGGTTGGAGCTGCAGAAAGCCATTGAGCCCTATGGGAGACTTTCCTTGGGCCAGGTTGGAGCTGCAGAGTGCCATTGAGCCCTATGGGAGACTTTCCTTGGGCCAGGTTGGAGCTGCAGAGTGCCATTGAGCCCTATGGGAGACTTTCCTTGGGCCGGGTTGGAGCTGCAGAGTGCCATTGAGCCCTATGGGAGACTTTCCTTGGGCCGGGTTGGAGCTGCAGAGTGCCATTGAGCCCTATGGGAGGCTTTCCTTGGACCAGGTTGGAGCTGCAGAGTGCCATTGAGCCCTATGGGAGACTTTCCTTGGGCCAGGTTGGAGCTGCAGAGTGCCATTGAGCCCTATGGGAGACTTTCCTTGGGCCGGGTTGGAGCTGCAGTGTGCCATTGAGCCCTATGGGAGACTTTCCTTGGACCAGGTTGGAGCTGCAGAGTGCCATTGAGCCCTATGGGAGACTTTCCTTGGACCAGGTTGGAGCTGCAGAGTGCCATTGAGCCCTATGGGAGACTTTCCTTGGGCCAGGTTGGAGCTGCAGAGTGCCATTGAGCCCTATGGGAGACTTTCCTTGGGCCGGGTTGGAGCTGCAGAGTGCCATTGAGCCCTATGGGAGGCTTTCCTTGGGCCGGGTTGGAGCTGCAGAAAGCCATTGAGCCCTATGGGGAGACTTTCCTTGGGCCAGGTTGGAGCTGCAGAGTGCCATTGAGCCCTATGGGAGACTTTCCTTGGGCCGGGTTGGAGCTGCAGAGTGCCATTGAGCCCTATGGGAGGCTTTCCTTGGGCCGGGTTGGAGCTGCAGAGTGCCATTGAGCCCTATGGGAGGCTTTCCTTGGGCCGGGTTGGAGCTGCAGAGTGCCATTGAGCCCTATGGGAGACTTTCCTTGGGCCGGGTTGGAGCTGCAGAGTGCCATTGAGCCCTATGGGAGGCTTTCCTTGGACCAGGTTGGAGCTGCAGAGTGCCATTGAGCCCTATGGGAGACTTTCCTTGGGCCAGGTTGGAGCTGCAGAGTGCCATTGAGCCCTATGGGAGACTTTCCTTGGGCCAGGTTGGAGCTGCAGAGTGCCATTGAGCCCTATGGGAGACTTTCCTTGGGCCAGGTTGGAGCTGCAGAGTGCCATTGAGCCCTATGGGAGACTTTCCTTGGACCAGGTTGGAGCTGCAGAGTGCCATTGAGCCCTATGGGAGACTTTCCTTGGGCCGGGTTGGAGCTGCAGAGTGCCATTGAGCCCTATGGGAGACTTTCCTTGGGCCGGGTTGGAGCTGCAGAGTGCCATTGAGCCCTATGGGAGACTTTCCTTGGGCCGGGTTGGAGCTGCAGAGTGCCATTGAGCCCTATGGGAGACTTTCCTTGGGCCGGGTTGGAGCTGCAGAGTGCCATTGAGCCCTATGGGAGACTTTCCTTGGGGCCAGGTTGGAGCTGCAGAGTGCCATTGAGCCCTGTGGGAGACTTTCCTTGGGCCAGGTTGGAGCTGCAGAGTGCCATTGAGCCCTATGGGAGACTTTCCTTGGACCAGGTTGGAGCTGCAGAGTGCCATTGAGCCCTATGGGAGACTTTCCTTGGGCCGGGTTGGAGCTGCAGAGTGCCATTGAGCCCTATGGGAGACTTTCCTTGGGCCGGGTTGGAGCTGCAGAGTGCCATTGAGCCCTATGGGAGACTTTCCTTGGGCCGGGTTGGAGCTGCAGAGTGCCATTGAGCCCTATAGGAGGCTTTCCTTGGGCCGGGTTGGAGCTGCAGAGTGCCATTGAGCCCTATGGGAGGCTTTCCTTGGGCCAGGTTGGAGCTGCAGAAAGCCATTGAGCCCTATGGGAGACTTTCCTTGGGCCAGGTTGGAGCTGCAGAGTGCCATTGAGCCCTATGGGAGACTTTCCTTGGGCCAGGTTGGAGCTGCAGAGTGCCATTGAGCCCTATGGGAGACTTTCCTTGGGCCGGGTTGGAGCTGCAGAGTGCCATTGAGCCCTATGGGAGACTTTCCTTGGGCCGGGTTGGAGCTGCAGAGTGCCATTGAGCCCTATGGGAGGCTTTCCTTGGACCAGGTTGGAGCTGCAGAGTGCCATTGAGCCCTATGGGAGACTTTCCTTGGGCCAGGTTGGAGCTGCAGAGTGCCATTGAGCCCTATGGGAGACTTTCCTTGGGCCGGGTTGGAGCTGCAGAGTGCCATTGAGCCCTATGGGAGACTTTCCTTGGACCAGGTTGGAGCTGCAGAGTGCCATTGAGCCCTATGGGAGACTTTCCTTGGACCAGGTTGGAGCTGCAGAGTGCCATTGAGCCCTATGGGAGACTTTCCTTGGGCCAGGTTGGAGCTGCAGAGTGCCATTGAGCCCTATGGGAGACTTTCCTTGGGCCAGCTTGGAGCTGCAGAGTGCCATTGAGCCCTATGGGAGACTTTCCTTGGGCCGGGTTGGAGCTGCAGAGTGCCATTGAGCCCTATGGGAGGCTTTCCTTGGGCCGGGTTGGAGCTGCAGAAAGCCATTGAGCCCTATGGGAGACTTTCCTTGGGCCAGGTTGGAGCTGCAGAGTGCCATTGAGCCCTATGGGAGACTTTCCTTGGGCCGGGTTGGAGCTGCAGAGTGCCATTGAGCCCTATGGGAGGCTTTCCTTGGGCCGGGTTGGAGCTGCAGAGTGCCATTGAGCCCTATGGGAGGCTTTCCTTGGGCCGGGTTGGAGCTGCAGAGTGCCATTGAGCCCTATGGGAGACTTTCCTTGGGCCGGGTTGGAGCTGCAGAGTGCCATTGAGCCCTATGGGAGGCTTTCCTTGGACCAGGTTGGAGCTGCAGAGTGCCATTGAGCCCTATGGGAGACTTTCCTTGGGCCAGGTTGGAGCTGCAGAGTGCCATTGAGCCCTATGGGAGACTTTCCTTGGACCAGGTTGGAGCTGCAGAGTGCCATTGAGCCCTATGGGAGACTTTCCTTGGGCCAGGTTGGAGCTGCAGAGTGCCATTGAGCCCTATGGGAGACTTTCCTTGGGCCAGGTTGGAGCTGCAGAGTGCCATTGAGCCCTATGGGAGACTTTCCTTGGACCAGGTTGGAGCTGCAGAGTGCCATTGAGCCCTATGGGAGACTTTCCTTGGGCCAGGTTGGAGCTGCAGAGTGGCCATTGAGCCCTATGGGAGACTTTCCTTGGGCCGGGTTGGAGCTGCAGAGTGCCATTGAGCCCTATGGGAGACTTTCCTTGGGCCGGGTTGGAGCTGCAGAGTGCCATTGAGCCCTATGGGAGACTTTCCTTGGGCCGGGTTGGAGCTGCAGAGTGCCATTGAGCCCTATGGGAGACTTTCCTTGGGCCAGGTTGGAGCTGCAGAGTGCCATTGAGCCCTGTGGGAGACTTTCCTTGGGCCAGGTTGGAGCTGCAGAGTGCCATTGAGCCCTATGGGAGACTTTCCTTGGACCAGGTTGGAGCTGCAGAGTGCCATTGAGCCCTATGGGAGACTTTCCTTGGGCCGGGTTGGAGCTGCAGAGTGCCATTGAGCCCTATGGGAGACTTTCCTTGGGCCAGGTTGGAGCTGCAGAGTGCCATTGAGCCCTATGGGAGACTTTCCTTGGGCCGGGTTGGAGCTGCAGAGTGCCATTGAGCCCTATGGGAGGCTTCCAAATACATGCACTGAAGGATCAAAGTCAGAAAGTTCTTCGTGCCGTTTACGATCGTTCTGATACAAAAATTTCTGAACTTTCAGATCATACCACGATATTTTCGCACAACCACGATGCAAAATATTCGCACTTTTAACGCACACCAGAAATGATCGGATTTAATCCGAATTTTTTCTAACATACTTTTAAATGTCTGAAATTCGGACTTTGATAAATGGGCCCCCTGGTGTACGGGATCAGTATCAGGTTTGCGTGCTAAAGGAACCTTTGAATCCTCTCAGCAGGGCTCACTTGTGCCCAGTAGTCCCCGTACGTTGCTTGCTTGCAAGAGTTAATTGTTGCAGTGGTGCTTTGCATAAGTTGTAAGGATCATGTAAAGGAGCATGTGTGCATATTGCACAAGCAAGCACCAATCCATGACTATTATGGCACTCTGCACTTGCTTGCTTTCAGAAATGAGCTCTTAGGGGTCATTAGTCAAGAAACCCTCTCCAGTTGCTCTATAGAAGCTCATCAATAACACACTGTACCTTTCCAGGTTATCTCTACCATGGGAAAAGAGAGGAGGCAGCATGAAATAGGACTAGGAGAGATTACTGCAGCAAACTCTTTAGTCCCAACATTACATACAATGCACTTCAGCGAATACAGATATACAGAGATATCATTTCCATTTATTATCACTTTCATTGTTTCTATATAATTATGTTTTATTTTCAGTAACCAAGGGATGTGGATTTCAAAAATTAAAGCTCTGCGTGATCGATCATTTTACCGTTTAATTCTGCCAATACTTTTATTTTTTTGGCTGCAGTGTTGGCTTTATTATATTCCTGTATATAGAGGCTGTATAACTAGGTTTTTTTTAATGATCACAAGTTGTGATTTACAAATAAAAATAGTTAGTCAAGCATCAGTCAGTTTTACCAAGATACATTTAAATAAAAAAAATGCCATGTAAGAAGTAAAGTAGATAGAATTTTAATATATGTATGTACTGGGGTCACAGTCAGTTTGCCTGGGATCATTTTATAGTTGTCTTTGTTCATCTCTTTGAGACTTTATGGAGTGCAAATAGACAACCATTCTGCAAGGGGGTGAGTGATTAGAGAGCAGGGACTGGCGTGTACCTTAGGAATAGAGCACTGCCTGTGTTGGCATGGCTGTATTCGTGAAGGCCAGACAGGAAGAGACATGCAGATTTGAATTGGTGACAAGGCCACAAAGGCCCAGGCCTAGGGCAGCACAAATTAAGGGGAGGGATGGCACCCAGCACGCACCGGAACACTGTGGTCTAGATATGCAGGGAATCTCTGTGTTCCGGGTGCAAGATCAAAAGATGCGTATAGAAGAGAAATCTGGCCCTGGAGGCATGGAGGCATCCCCCTCCTGAACCTTCCCATGCCCTAACTTGCAGGTAGGCCCCAATGGAGCCCTGTTCTTATCACCTCCCCAATGGCATGCAGTAAGGGCAAGGCTGCCTTGTTCCCACTGGAGCTGCTGTTAGATGCCATAGACAGTCACTGTTTATTGGACTTGTGGGAGCTGTTTGGGCCTCTGTTTAGTAGAAATGTTTTTAATCTCAGTCTGGACTTGCTGCACTCTGAACCTAGTATTTGGTGCTCGGTGCAATAGGCATCCAGACCCCCCAATGAAAGTGCACTAAGGGGCGCCCATTAATCCTCTAGCAATTTTTATTCACGGTCAAAGTAAATTTATGTTTCTACTAATCCTCATCTACAGAACCCAAGCAGGAGTGGGGAATGAACATCTGACAGCTTCAAAATTTGCTCCAAGTTGCCCATAGTAACCAATTAGATATTTGCTTTAAACAGGTCAGAAAGCAGTTCAACGACTTGCTGATTGATTTCTATGCGTTTTTAAACATGAAGAGAATTTTAAACGTTTGGGTACGTTTCCCAACAATAGCTGCTTTGATCATGATAAGAACTTTAAATCCTAATATGGAATATTTATAAAGCTCCGACATTGTCTGCAGCCCTGTACAATAAATGGATGTGTATATTGAACATACAGACTACATACAATAATACAACCGACAATCAATACAAGAGGCAAAAAGGGCTTTGCTCAACAGAACTTACAATCTTAAAGAAAATACAATAGGACTGGGCAGGTGGGACATTGAGAAAACCTGTAGGACTGTGGGCCAACTCCCTGCCCCCCCAATGTGGGATGTGGTGTGCCCTGGGGATATGGGTCTTGTTTAAGGCTCGGGGGAGCTCACTACTGTGGTGGGGGGCCCCTAAGGTGGGCCCTGGACACCCTAGTCTGACAAAGTATATTACACAGAATGGAAAAAAATAACAAATTAAACTGACTAAGCCAAGTGGCCCGAAGACCACAGAGTTACACTTGGAACACTGGCCGAATCAAAGTGGCCGAAAACCTTAAGTGAGTACATGTGCAATAAAGCAATCAAGCAGGCAAACTGCTGCTCTACAGATACAAAGATCTTCATAAAAACGCATTGAAATGTAAATAGTCCCAGTTATCACAAAGGCTCCACGTGTATATACATTATATATATATATATAAGCACACAGCTGTATCCCTAACAATTAGTCCTTTCAAATAGGAGCTGATCATTTCAAATTTATTTACACTCATTTTATAAGTGACACAGCAGAGGTTTAAGTACTATGTATCAATTTGTAACTATTTCTCATCATTTGTCTGATTATATATATGGGAGCAGAGAGTGGTTGGGGCTTTTCATGTTTTGCAACCTTATATTGCTACAAAATGACCAGCTATTGCCATATACTGAGATCCTTTCATTTATGTACCTTTTGGCCCTGGACACATTGTCCTTATATGTCTATACCTATAAACACTTTTGTAATCGTTTTTTATGTTTTTTTATGTTTTTTTTTTTTTGTTTTCCATTTGATTTTGTCACTTTATGTATGTGTTAGTGGTTGCCTAGCAACAAGCTTGGCGCCCTTTTGTGCTTAAAAACGTTTGTACTACACTGAGATGTTGCTGTCCCTGATGAAAGTTCCAGATAGGAACTGAAACGTCGGACTGAATAAAGCCTCACATTTATTCATCTACACCTTTGTGATTTTTCATATGAAAACCCTGCGTGTGCTGTCAATCCTACCCTGAGTATCTATACCTCCTGCACGAGCACCCAGGTATTATCTTGTTCTTATGGTGTGCAGCTTTCCAGCAACTCGTTTCTATATATATATGTATACATATTTTAATATAGATAGATTTAGATTGTAAGCTCTATGGGGCAGGGACCTCTATCCTCTTGTCTCTTTGATTTTTAACTTATTGCAACTGTACTTTGTATTTATTTGTATTTATTGTTATACAGGTCTGGGATCCGGAAACCTGTTATCCAGAAAGTTCCGAATTATGGAAAGGCCATCTCCCATAGACTCCATTATAAGCAAATAATTCAAATTTCTGAAAATGATTTCCTCTTTCTTCCTAATTATAAAAAAGTACCTTGTACTTTATCCTAACTAAGATATAATTAATCCTTTTTGGAGGCAAAACACTCCTATTGGGTTTATTCAATATTTAAATGATTTTTAGCAGACATAAGGTATGGAGTTCCAACTTAGGGAAAGATCCCTTATCCAGAAAACCCCAGGTAACCCAGGTACTTTGTATTTATCTATTATTTTAATAACCCCCTGTTGTATTAATATTTTCTACTGTACAGCGCTGCGTATTTAAGTAGCAGTTCATAAATAAAGATAAAGATAGATAGTTAGATAGATAGATAGATGATAGATAGACAGACAGACAGACAGACAGACAGACAGACAGACAGATAGATAGATAGATAGATAGACAGATAGATCTATTCAACTTTTTTTGCCATTTTTTAAGTTTTCCAGTTTGTACAAATATCAGAAAGTTCTTAAACTACTTGTATATAATTGGCTGTAGATCAATTCAGCCTTTAAACATTAGACTGCCTAACACAGTACTTAAGTAATGAGCAAACACAAAATCATAGCACCTACCATGTTCTCCATACTCAGCGTCTCCATATTTCTACCCAGAAAAGCTGGAAACGGTGCAAATGTTCCAACTGTGTGAATCACCTTCATGATAACTGGGGAATCACTGCTGTTCTATCCATTGCTATGAGACTGCAGCCGCACCATTTACTCAGTGGTACGTTTGGCCAATTAACTGCAAAGGGATTTGCAGAGAGTTTTTAGAATCCCCGGAGAGGCTTCTATTTATCTGCCATACCACTTTAATGTGAGCGGAAACTAGCAGCCCTTTCTCTTGGAACAGTGACAGGCAGCCCTAGATATCTCTCTATCATAATTTATTATTGCCTTCTGATTCGTTTAGAGATGATTTCATGCTCCATCCATAAACCCACATATTAATTCCTTTGGTGCCAATTGGCTAACATCATTAAGCTTTGGTCATTCAAGCACAACATTTTGTTGTGGGACCCCGTCTTTCCATTCTACTAAACAAAGTGAGCTTTTCAGCATAGTGAATAAGAATAGTTAGGATGAGCCAAAAGCCCTCCCTGGGGAAAGCTGCACTCTTCTCCTTTTGAGAAGGGCAGGCAATAAGGAGAAGGCCCCAGTGTGGCAAAGCTCTATTTAAAAGAATAGTTCACCTTTAAATTAACTTTTAGTGTGCTGTATACATTGATATTCTGACACAATTTGCAATTGGTCTTTGTTTTTGTTTTTATTTTTTGTTGTTTTTTAGTCATTTAGCTCTCCAGTTTTGTATTTCAGAAACTATCTGGTTGCTAGGGTGTTATTTACCCAAGCAACCAGACATTGGTTTGAATGAAATTCTGGAATATGAATAGACAAGGGACAGAATATGAAGATAAGTACAGGTATCGGACCCCTTATCTGGAAACCCATTATCCAGAAAGTTCAGAATTACAAAAAGGCCCTCTCCCATAGACTCTATTATAAGCAAATAATTCATTTTTAAAAATGGTTTCCCTTTTCTCTGTAATAGTCTCAACTAAGACAGAATTAATCCTTATTGGAGGCAAAACAATCCTTTTGGGTTTAATTACTGTTTAAATAATTTTTTCAGTAGACTTAAGGTAGGAGATCCCAATTACGGAAAGACCCAGCTCCCGAGCATTCTGGAAAATGGGTCCCATACTTGTAATAAAAAGTAATCATAACAATAAAATTGTGGCTTCACAGAGCAATAGTTTCTTGGATAACAGGGTCAGTGACCCCCATTAGAAAATTGGAAAGAGGCAAAAGAGGAAGGTAAATCATTTAAAAACTACATGAAAATATATAGTGAAGACCAACTGCAAAGTTGCTAAGACTAGGACATTCTATAACAAGCTAAAAGTTAACTTCAAGGTGAACCGCCCCTTTAAGATGCTAGGTGTATGTGCGCTGAACAGGGGCTGGCCAAGCTGACCGGGCGCCCTAGGCAACCCAGTCGGCCAACTCTGCCCACCTCCCCCCCCCCGAACGGCGCATGTGCGCCAAAGCACAGGAGGCGGTGCAGGGGGGGGCGGGGCGATTAGATCGGTCATTGCCTTGCAATGACAAAGTAGCACTAGGGGTAGGCAGGAGAGGCTCTGCCTGGCGCCCCTCAATCGTTGCGCCCTAGGCAGCTGCCTCTTCTGCCTACCCCTAGTTCCGGCCCTGGCGCTGAAGCAGAACCGACTATGGCCAATTGTGTTCCAGTGATAGTATCCCTGACTGGAGGTTTGGGCCCAACCAATGCAGTTAGGGTGAGGCACACAGAGCTACTAGTAGCAGCTACTCGTCACGGCTACTAAAATAGACAATGTGGATCATTTACTGATAATTGTCTCTATGTGTGTTTTAGCAGAGGCAATTCTCATTATTGTCTATGGCAGGGGATTTTCTGGAGTTTAGTATCCATGAAAAAGTACCTGCTACTAGTATCTCAGTGTGTCTTCACCCTAACTGTTAAAAAGAATTCCCAGCTGCAGTTCTGCAGGGCTACTTTTGAAGTCAATGGGGGTCACTGGCGTTTCTCCCCACACAATTCTCCACCAAGCTGCATTTTTCATAAAAACATTACACAGCTTTATAAATAAAAAAAGGAAAATATTCAAATGTAAAAATAAAGGAATATGGGTTATTTAAGAACACAGTTTAGGAAAAGAAATTCAAATTATGGAAATGTTCTCAGATAAGAGGTATGCAGCTGTAAGAGTTAGTGCTGGGTATATGATAATAGACACATTAAAATGCAGGATTGGAGAGCAGAAGGAAAAGGCACGTTTTCCTATTCTGGTTTTTCTAGATAGCAGAACTTTTGGCCCCCTGACAGTCATTTTATAATCAATTCAGCTAAATGACTCAGTTGTTTTGAATATGAACTCACCCTCATTCACCTCTACATAGGAGTTTGTTTCATATATCATTGAAATAAAGCATTACCAACAGCATGGTACCCCCAAGAGGGCATACCAGACTTATAATAAGACTGCACAGTAAGGCAAGTGCAATAACTGCAAAAATGGCAGTTTATATTACAGGTCATACAAAATATGGGTATGGGACCTGTTTTCCGGATAAGGGATCTTTCCGTAATTTGGATCTCCATGACTTAAATCTGTTAAAAACCATTCAAATATTTAATAAACCCAATAGGCTTGTTTTGCCTCCAATAAGGATTAATTATATCTTAGTTGGGATCAAGTATAGGTACTGTTTTATTATTACAGAGAAAAGGGAATCATTTAACCATTAAATAAACCCAATAGGGCTGTTCTGCCCCCAATAAGGGGTAATTATATCTTAGTTGGGATCAAGTACAGGTACTGTTTTATTATTACAGAGAAAAGGGAATCATTTAACCATTAAATAAACCCAATAGGGCTGTTCTGCCCCCAATAAGGGGTAATTATATCTTAGTTGGGATCAAGTATAGGTACTGTTTTATTATTAGAGAGAAAAAGGAAATCATTGTTAAAAATTTGAATTATTTGCTTATAATAGAGTCTATGGGAGATGGCCTTTCTGTAATTCGGAACTTTCTGGATAGCGGGTTTCCGGATAAGGGATCCCCTGACATTGCTTTAAACTATCTGTGCAAAGACCATACACTAAGGGGCTGATTTACTAACCCACGAATCCGACCCGAATTGGAAAAGGTCCGACTTGAAAACGAACATTTTGCGACTTTTTCGTATTTGTTGCGATTTTTTCGGCTTCTTTACGAATTTTTCGTTACCAATACGATTTTTGCGTAAAAACGCGAGTTTTTCGTAGCCATTACGAAAGTTGCGTAAAAAGTTGCGCTTTTTTCGTAGCGTTAAAACTTACGCGAAAAGTTGCGCATTTTTCTAGCGTTAAAACTTAAAAGGTGCAAAGTTTCGCGTAAGTTTTAACGCTACGAAAAAAGCGCAACTTTTTGCGCAAGTTTTAACGCTACGAAAAATCGCCAGATTTTACGCAACTTTCGTAATGGCTACGAAAAACTCGCGTTTTTACGCAAAAATCGTATTGGTAACAAAAATTCGTAAAGAAGCCTGTCTCCCATAGACTCCATTTTAATCAAATAATTCAGAATTTTAAAACTGATTTCATTTTTCTATGTAGAAGTAAAACAGTACCTTGTAATTGATCCCAACTAAGATATAAATAATCCTTATTGGATGCAAAACAATCCTATTGGGTTTAATTCATGTTTTATTGATTTTTTAGTACACTTAAAGTATGGAGATCCAAATTATGGAAAGACCCCTTATCCGGAATACCCTTGGTCCCGAGCATTCTGGATAATGGGTCCTATACCTGTATTAAATCTTTGCTGCTTTTTATAGGCCAAATTTAAACTTGTCAGGGTGCTAGGTGGAGCTTCCAAGCTTTAAAAGAACTTATCCTTTAATATAGTATGTGCAACAAGAGACTTCCAAGGACAAGGAGTCTTTTTGATGCTTTCAGAGATCCTAGTCCCAGAGCTGAACTTCTCTAGAGATGCTGGGATCTGTAATTCTTCAAAATCTGGAATTGCCGACAGTCGCCTGTATCTGGCTTAGGATTTGTATTCCATTCTGTTGATGGATTGCCACTTTCACTTTTCTAACATTGCAGCAGATCGGAAAGTTGCACATTGCCCAGAGGATATCTGCTGGTGATGTTTTCCAAATGCAGATCACTGACAATAATTCAGTGCAGTCACCTGTATCATTTTAATTGGACCGTGCATCTTATTTTATTGCTATTGGCAAAAGTTGTTCCTGGATTTATTTCAGCTCTTCTTTAAAAAGGAGTATTTATTATGATAACACATTACCATTGGACTAAAGTGATGCAGCTTAAAACTGTAGTGCTTTCCGACTCTTCCTTCAGGGCATTGCTAGTGTGGCAATTAGTTGTGTCATTTTGTTGGGCTCATCACCAATTAAGTTTTACCGCTTGTGATTTTCAAGCACCCATCAAGTGTTATTAGTAAAGTCTAGCCAGAATACTCAGTGCTGAAACTAATGTGCCTTTCTTCATCAATGACATTGTGCTACTTCCCTTTGTATTTTATTAGTGTTAGATAATTTCCCAGTGGGGTATTAACCTATTAACGGGCCTCCATACAGAAACAGTGAATATTAAGTTTGACTATACTTGAGTGTATCTAAACAGCACTGATCTGGGACGGTTAGTTGGTTGCACATACCCATAATGATTATGGTCATTAGTCAGCCACTGCCTTGGATTGCTGTCTAAGTTATGTAAAAGGATCCAAGACTCCAATGAAGGATAGGCCTAAAGACTGCTGTGCTAATTTACAAAAGTTCAATTTCTAGATGCAAATAGAATGTTTTTTTACTCCCTATGTGGAATTTTCCCAAGAATTCCTGTGTCCTTGTAGACACAGCAGTGGCATCAGCTGCAACTTGTATGATATGCACTAATATGGGTGCAAGGCATTGCTTACTTTAATGAATGGAGCTTAAGTTGTAAAGTACAAATTCAAAATGGTAACATAGTAAGTTAGGATGGAAAAATTATGCACATCCATTAAGTTTAAACTTTTATGTCTACATAAACCTGCCTTACTGTTAATTGGGCCTGAGGAAGGTAACAAAGCCCTTCTGAAACCTCTCCAATTTGCATAAGAGTGAAAAAAAATTCTTCCTGATGGCAATCAGACCAGTCCCTGGATCAACTTTTACTAAGAGCTATCTCCCATAACCCTGTATTCCCTCACTTGCTAAAATGTCATCCAGCCCCTTCTTGAAGCTATATAATGTATAAACCAGAAAGACTGATTCAGGGAGATAAGTTCACAACTCACAGCTCTCACTGTAAAAAAAACATTCCAAATATTTAGATGGAACCTCCTTTCTTCTAATCGGAATGGATGCACTCATGTCTGTTGGAAGGACCTACTGGTAAATAAATCAGTAGGGAGATTATTATATGATCCCCTTATATATTTATACATAGGCATCAAATTCCCCCTTAAGCACCTTGTCTCCAACATAGAAAGACTCAACTTGGCCAGTCTTCCTTCATAACTGAAACTTTCTATGCCCTTAACCAGCGTAGCTGACCTTATTTAGACTCTCTTTAATTCAATAATAATACACTAGAGACTAAAACTGCACGGCATATTCCAGATGGGCCTTTATCAGCAGTAAAATAGAAGAATATCCCCCTCCTCCTATGAATCTATGCCCCTTTTAATACAGATCAAAACCTTCTTTGCCCTTGAAGCTGCTGCCTGGCATTGCTTGCTACAGCCAAGTTTATTATCTACAAGGACACCAGGGTCCTTCTCCATTATGGTTTTGCCTAGCACAGTCCCTATATGACTATAAGTAGCAGATCCCAAGGGCATCATATTGATTGATGTCTGCTTCTTGTGACAGTGTCTCTTGTGGCACAAGTGTCCAATGCACTTCACACAATCAATGGATGCAGCATGCTAGGAGAACCCTGTAAGCACCACCAGGTGTAGGCTGTCTATGTTCCCCTTGCATACATGTATGGAGTTACATGCAAATCATCACAGCTGGCTGAATGGAAGTAACGGGGCTTGGCTAAGAACATCTATGAGCATAAGTGTCTTAGCAAAAAGTAAACATAATTTATTAGACTCTGTGGAATTTGCTTGTCTTACTCTTAACCAACTTATGGAGTTTTTTGGAAAGCTTTGCTTTGATTAACCTATGTCTTTGTTTAACACTTCCATCATGAAAAAGAAAATAATGACAAATTGCACAAAGGATATTGAGTTATAGTTGACCATAGCTTGAGGTCTCCAAATTTAGTTAAGCCTTCCTCTTTAAAAGGAAAAATGCAGTTGTTTGTACCCTAAATGCATCATCAGACAATACTAAGCATTTTGGATAGCTCAGAATTTTGGAAAACTGCTCTGAGTTGGCAGTTTTGAGAAATTATGCATTTTAATATTGAGAAACATCCCTGGCCTCTGCACTAAAGTGAGTATACAATAGTTCAACTAACTCAGCAAACCTGTGGGGCTACCTAGTGAATATCTTCAAAAAACAATAAGATTGTGTTTCAGAGACATCGGTAAGTCCTATGATAAAACCTTAACAGAAACTGGCTATTGAAAATGAATGAGATTTCACCCCAAATCGTAACCTAACAGACCTTCAAGTTGGATCTAAAAGAGGAAAAAAATCGTCATTCTTTCCAGATATCAGTCAAACTGGCCCTCAGGCTGAGCCCCCCCCTCACCATTGCTCCTCATATTCACACTGGCTTGTTAATGTTACATCATGATAAAACTCAGTGGAATTTCTAGGAATGTTAGACACATAAGTATGCCATGAACTTTATTCAGCTCTTCCTTTAGTAAAATTTCTATGTTTCCATTAGTAAAGGAGAACTGTCAGGAAACAAAAAGGTAATACAGCCTTCATGTTATGGAAATAAAAACTCCATAGCAACCATTCAGCAGAAACAATTCCTGCAAATGATTTGGTTGCTATGGGTAACTAGACCTTTTGCTTTTATTACATTACTCAATTTTTTTGGATCATTCTTCTTTTCATGGACAGCTATGAAACATCTTTCTTTGGTATGTGCTTTCTTAGCCTAGATGATGTATTAAAGCTGTCAAAAAACCAAACTCTTAGGGCTCATACTAACGAGCGTTTGTTCCTGCATTCCCCTGCCGCAGTGTTCTCCTGTATTCCACCACAGGGGAGCGCAGGAACAAACGTGCCCCATTCTTCCTTATAGGGCTGTACTAACACAGGGGCATGTAAGCACCGAACACAAGTGGAAGGTAACTCTCATCAGTATGAGCCCTTAGTAAAACTTTAAAGGTGGCCATTGATATTCCCTATGTTACCCACATAAAACAAAACTTTCAGCAGGCCCACTGCAACTAAATTGTATCTATATTAATATATATTATTAAACTAAATTATGTGAATAATAAATGTCAATTTACCCTGCACTGCTGTATTCAAATCTGAATACACACTTCAAATATTATTTTTATTGTATATTTATCCTGTAGGTCTAATTTCACCAAAACTGGGAATTTATCCTACAGTATACATAAGAACCCTAATCCTCCATAGATAATAAGATCCGCAAAATGGCGAAAAATTCGCGAAACGGCGAAAATGACGTGCGGGAAAAAAATTGTTGCCCACGGCTATTCTTTTGTGGCCCGCAGCTATTCTTTTGTGGCCTGCGGCCCACAAAAGAATAGCCACGGCTATTATTTTGTCGCACGGCTATTCTTTTGTCGCCCGCAGCTATTATTCTGTCGCACAGCTATTCTTTTGACCCCGGCGACAATTTTTGGACGTGCAGCAATTTTCATCCATTTCGCGAAACAATCCGCCAATGGCGAAATGCAGAAATTCACCACAAATCCATGCCTGCCCATCACTACTTATGAATGCTATGCCTTCTTGCTTGAACCAAAGGAACATCCAATATACTGGACCGCCATTACAAGGCAGGGGTGGAAATTTGAGAAAAGAGGCACCGGAGCAATGCAGGCAGTTGGCACACTTCAGACTGTAGGGAATGAAGAATTGATGAGAATGATGCAAATATTAATAACTTACACAATTATTGGTTCAATATTTATTACACATGGAAATATATGGAAATTTATTAAGCACATTTATTAAGCTGCTCAGAATCCTAAAACCATCCATGTGCCTAAAGGTGCCTAAAGATTTGCTCATTTGGCGAGGTCACCATACACAAAATACACAACAGGTGTATCTTTCCCCTGATATGCCCTCCTTTGATGGGCGATATCGTGCTAATGATATCCTAGGGCCAAACAATCACATTTCCATGGAATATGAAAAGTCAGAGTGAGGACCACATCAATGAGCCATTGCGGTCCTCGATCCAAAAGAAAAATCAAGTCTGCCCAATGGGGATGCCTGTCAGAGGGCCCCATACATGGGCAGATAAGCTGCCGAATCAGTCTTGAAGGAATCGCCAGCTTAAATCTGCCGCTTATGGCCACCTTAAGAAAGATACAATAAAAGGGACTTTGATGGGGTATAATAAATAAAGGCATGCCTACCTGAACTGGTGCTGTTGGAAATCTTTCAAATATGTGTTTCTCTTTATTCAGCAAATCTTCTTTAGACTGGGGAACATTGGAGGAAAGAATAATTACATTTAATTAGAGGCGTATATGTGGCAGCTGTAACTCACAGGCAATTAGGAAACCTACCACAAACAACCATTGCATTCCATAAGAATAATTGATGCAATTATCTAATTTTGTACTGCATTCAAGGGTGAGATGCCTGGCATGGCCCTGGTTTTCTGTTTTGAGCATTCAACTTTAAATGTAATTGCTTACCACTCAAACCCTTTATGCAGCACTCCACACAGTCATTTCAGTTCAAGAGGGCTGGATGCTGTGGAGAGCTGTCCTTCCTTCCTCCTGAACTGCACCACAGGGGACTGCACTGATCATTGCAGGGTTGGAACCGGCTAGACCCAATCCCTGTTGCTGCTTCCCCTGGTGGCCAGTGTTCTCCCCTGACGCGTTTCACTTATGAGCACTCAGGGGAGGATGTTGGGCGGGTGGTGAGATTCCCTGCAGGGGGTTAGGGAGGCACAGCAGGGGATGTGGGTGATGCGGCCGGTGGGGGCATTTTGGGGGGTAAGGGCCCTGCACCACCCAGTCCGACCCTGGATCACTGTACCTGGTTGAATACTGTAGAGTAGCTCAACATGGTTGGAAAGCACCACCTACACTTCTTAGAGATTGCCGACAGCAGTTGAAGCCAGGTCTGATACACCTTCAACTGTACATGATACTGTGGCAAGTTTCCAGAGAAGAGTGCCTGAAGGGGCACAGGATGGCACCCACCAACCACACACTGCTACTCAAGCTGCTGTATTTTTAACCAACACAGCGTTCAGTGTAAGTTTGTGCTTCACCTGTGGTGTGGTTTGGGAAGGAGTAGGCAGAACTCTGGAATGGGCTAGGGTTATAAGGTCTTCTGCACTCACATTCATTATCAATATATATATATTATGAACATGGTTTTCGAACGTTTGCTTATAACCTTAGGGGAAAAAAAGGAAAGTTGTGCTCCCCACTAAATTTTAAACTATTAGGCAGGGGTGCAATAAGCCTGAGACAGAGACAAGAGGCCTTCTGCACTCACCCATTATCACTCTATATAGAGCATTAAGACATTGTGTGCATTAAACTACTAAAATATGGCCAAAACAGGGATTGTTTGTCCATATATTGCAATATATTCCAAGCTGGTTAACTATGTCATAGTCACCCCTGGCCAGCCCTACACTCACTTTTATCTGATTCATTAAGAATTCTACTGCTTTAATATATATATTACTCCATCCCTCTGTCTTAGAGTCCTATATATATATATATATATCCTATATATATCCTATATATATTTTTTAGTACAGGTATGGAACCCGTTATCCAGAATGCTTGGGACCTGGGGTTTTCCGGATAAGGGATCTTTCTGTAATTCTCCTTCTTTCCATACTCCATACCTCTACTAAAAAAATAATTTAAAAATTAAATAACCCCAATAGGAGTGTTCTGCACCCAATAACAATTAATTGTATCTTAGTTGGGATCAAGTACAAGGTACTGTTTTATTATTACAGGGAAAAAAGAAAATTAGAATTATTTGCTTATAATGGAGTTTATGGGAGATGGCCTTCTCGTAATTTGGAGCTTTCTGGATAACAGGTTTCCGGATAACGGATCCCATACCTGTAGTATGTGCCATTGACTAATCCTATATAGAAAACCGCCAATTTAAGAATTAAGACCCACCTCCTGGGATCATACAAGTCAATGTGCACACTAACAAATCAAGGGCACACATACATTTTATGTCACATGAGCCAATAAATGGCTCTTTTACTCCCACACTACTTCCTGTTACAGTTAGAGAACACATCACATCACAAAATGGCGGCATAAGGGAAAAGGGCTATCTTTACTGATATATATATATGTATTCCTGTTTGGCTAGATTCTTTAATAGACCAGTTAAAATATAAATATCTGTTTGTTAAGCAATCATTCAGGGGTATAGTTTCCCTTTAAATTGCATTAGGTATAAGTAGTCCTATCCCATGTATCAGTTTAGCAGTGGGCACATAATGTACTATGTTTTACACAGATATGAAAAAGCATTCATTAATACCTTCTGGGACTTGCGAGAGCCTTGCTTTTGCCTGGTGAGTTTATGCTGAATAAGCAGAGATTGATCGGTGCGGCTGTCATAGGCACCATGCTCGGAATCATCCGTGTAAGTATCCTTTGTTGAATCTAAACAGAGAACAAGTATGGTAACAGCTGGCACTAATATTGCTGTTTGGCACAGAAGCACCTTGTAGTACAGAGCTTCACTAATGCAAAGGCCACCTCTCTCAAAGGCACATCAATAATTAAATATATTTAAGGTTTGCACTGGGAAATAACTGAAATGCAGCTAATGCTTAGAATACATTTTAGTATGAGGAAGCACTTTCTCTGTTCCATCTATGATACAATAAACTCAGTTGCTGGAGGCAATAATAACATAAGAAACAAAAACAAAACAATGTCTAATTCTTGAATGATTTTGTTGAGGGGCCCAGTAACTTCTATGCTACTGGGTCTGAATTCTTATAAATTTAGAGAAACATAACTATTAAACTCGTGGCACACAGCTAAAATGCATATTTTCTAGCTGAGCTCCACTTGTCATTGCTGGGACTTTCCATTGAGGCTACTGATATTCCACAGTTGCTTTTAGTCTTTACTCCACCAGCTGACACAACTAGGCAACACATAATGGCACCAAAGGCAAGCCCCCCACCCTTCACCTAGCAACCCTCCCCTCTCTCAGTGTTGGACTGGCCCACCAGGATACCACGAAAACTCCCGGTGGGCCCAGATGTCAGTGGGCCCTCTTGCTTCTATCTATTTCATTCCCTATTTCATGGTCATTCCCTATTCCTGTATGGGAACAAAGAAGCTTGATAGATGGAAAAATAAAGTATGGTATGTAGAGAAAAGAGACTAGGAAAATAAAGAGTTTGAGGGAGCTGAGGAGCGATTAAAGTTTTGAGAGTAGACTCATTGCCCAGGGTTTTATATTGGGCCCCTGCCATCTCAGTCGACACTGCCCTCTGTCCAGCAACTCTCCCCCTTTACAAGCAACTTTCCCCTCTGGGACTGCGGAGACTTATTCCCTCCCTTCCTACCTTGCCCCAATTTATACACTCGACTATCAAAGAAAACACACAGACACCATTAAGTGGGGTGGAGTTCGGCCACAGCTTTATTATATGATACATCATCGATAGTCCTTGCCATGTATTTCACCTTTGGCAAACATTTAACAAACTGCATAGAGGTTTTATGACCCGAATGCCAGCCACTGCGAATGCAGTGGGCATGTGGAAGACATCAAATAATATCACTGATTAAATGGCCAAGGACTATCACCCGCCATTTGCTGTGACAAATATTTCCGCTTTTATTTATTTTTATACAATAAGAAAAAACAGTACTTTATTGAACTTCATATACGTATCTAACCAGACCTAAATGTCATAAGACAAGAGTGCCTGAAACAGGGAGGGAGGGAGATGCAGCTCCGGACACGCCAGGCAGAAGGAGGGTGAGCGCAGCGCAGGGAATGCTGGGAAGAGGAGGGGTGAACAAGGCTGCATTTTAGCGGGAAAAAAATCTGGGTGAGTTAACCCTATTGTGCACGGAGGGAATTAGGCAGTTGGTAAGCTCCACAGTCCCTTCGCACTTTCATTAAGCATTTCAGTGCTTCTACAACTCTCTCTTAGCCACCCACCACCAATCCATGTTCCCACCTACTCTTAAAGCTGGCAGGGCCACAGAGGTATGTGTCTAGGGTCCTAGCCCGACCCCCTTAACATTGCTACTTAGGCACTAGTGATGTGCGGGATGGCTGAAATCCTCAGGATCCAGGATTCACACAAGATTGTTGGCCTGCACTGTCTCCTTCGTGACATCAGAGTTGGGCTGGGGTGGTGGTGGATTGCCAGGTCGGGTTGGGAGTGGGTGGGTTAGGGTTGGTTGTCAGCTGCACATCACTACTAAACACAACTAATAACTAGTGATGGTTAAAAAAATTCACCAGGCGTGGATTCGCAGCAAATTTTTGCATTTCACCATTGGCAGATTTTTTCACGAAATGGGCAACAAAATTTGCAGTGCGTCCAAAAATTGTCTCCTGTGTCAAAAGAATTGTCACATGTCAAAAAAGAATTGTCTCATGAGTTAAACATATTGTCGCAAGTCAAATGTATTGTCGCACATCAAACGTATTTTGCGCCAAAAAGAATTGTCTCTCTCATCAAAAGAATTATCTTGCGCCAAAAAGAAATGTCTCTCTCGTCAAACGTATTGTCGCGTGTGACAATTTTTTTGACGCTCAGCGTTTTCTCCATTTCACTAATTTTTCACAATTTTGCGAATCTTTTGAAAGATTTGCAAATTTTTCGGCAAAGCAAAACGGGACAGATTCGCTTATCACCAATACTAAACATGTCTCATCTGTGTACCACTGGCTCTGACCCCTGGCCAGCTGAAACATGCCATTGGAGAATACGCCACGTGTGCTATAAGCCTATAGCATGACAGGACTGCTGCTTTTAAAAAGTGAATGAAACAACTGCATGATTACACTTCCCGAGCACAACAGTGGGCAATTTCCTTTAATCCCATAATATATGGATTATTTTCCCTAAAATTACTCTAGAGTAAGGTTATGTAAAGGGTTTATTTGTGATAAAGTATAAGGGTACAATAAAGAGGGCATGTACATTGTTTAAAATACATAAACAGGAGCTGCCATACTACTAAACATTACTTCTATTGGCTATGAATAGATGATTCATGTTCCAATGGAGCAACATCAAAGGGGGTGGTGAGCAACATGTTGCTAAGGAGCCACTGGCTGGGGATCACTGGCCTATGACAATTATGCCTTGGTCAGTACAGCAGCTCTTGATCAATAGAATAAATAAGAGAAAATGAATGAGTTTTGTGCATACAAAGGAACGGACATATATGTTTAAATTTCAAACTTAAGAGAACAAAACAAAAAATAGTCCCTTTTGACCTTAAAAAAAGACCTTTAAAAAAAGAAGAAACCTGTTATAGTTTGGGTGTATTTACTTGCAGAATGACATCCCATTAAGAAATTGCTGTAATCTAGGAGTGGAACTCCTGGAGCAGAGCAGCCGGGGGATCCTGACAAATCATTAAATGATGCAGCTGCTGTAGGAAAAACACCTTCTGCTTCCTGGTAACTCAGTCCCACAAGAAATTGATCATTAGTGTTTACAGCAATAAACATGGAAGGCCAAGGATAAGGACCTAATTTAGCATAGAGACAGTAAACAGAAATATAAATAACCAGGGACGGCGAATGGAAAGAGCATTCTGCTTTGGAACAATATTGTAAGCCTCGATATGTGGCTTTGTTCTGATCAGGGCCTTGGTAGTAGAAAAGGAAATAGCCTCTGTGAGGTTGTTATGGAGCTTGCTTCAGCTATCAGATAATGTTGAGCAACAGCTCTGGATACTGACACATCTAACCTTACTGTGCACTGAGCGTTGCAATGTGTACAGAAAAACTTCTGTATATAAGACAAGGATAGTTGTAGTGTAGCGTAGAGAGAGCATTTGCAATAGGCCCCTGCTTTATTGAGAGCCCCAGTTAGGGGCAAATAATGTGTGCTGCAAAATGATTTACTACTATATTTTATGTAGCATTTTCCAGGGACCCTTCAAGCCATTTTGCTGTCAAGAGTGGTAGACCTACAGTATGTACCCCCTTTTGCTATTGCATACTCCTAAAACAAAAAGAACTGGACTTCTAGTTAGGACACTGCTCTTAAAGGTACCTGCTGGCAGCTTTTTGTTGCCCCTAATAATAAAGTGCCTAGGGTAACAGTTCAAGTTCAGCCACGTACATTTCTGTCATGAGGCAAGAACTTTCCTAGTACACCCCTAATAAACATAAAGAGTGAAAGGGGAGACTGTGCAGAGAGCAGAGCAGAGAGGGCCATTATGGGGTTAGGAAGGAGCTGGCAGATTTAAGGCTATGGCCATTAATAAGCGGGTGCATTTTAGCGTTTGGAATAGCTTTCTTCCTGGTAGTGAAGTTAGTTTAGTTGGGTTGAGGTTACATTGCAGTGGAGGGGTCAGGTTCTCCTTAGGGGGTAAGCGGTAGAGATCTCTAAGGTGGGTATTGTGAGTACTGGAGTTTGATGGAAAGGTAGAACCCCTATAGATGGTCAACATGGGGCTGTGCCACAGTGGGGTTTATTGGTGCAGCTGTAAAAATAGCTTTGGGTCAGTCAATGTTAGAAGTTGTATATTTACTAACTGTAGAGCCTCTGTTTATTATTTTTATTATTATTATTTTACTATTTTATACAGTGGGTACTTTTGTTTGTTAATTTAATAAACTATGTTGCAGCCGTCATCCCAATTTGTGTCCTGTAAAACATGGGGCTTAGGTAACTTGGGAAGTACATGGCAAGGAAGGGGTGGGAGGGTTACAGGTGGGTGGGGTGGCCAAGGTTGACACCACCCAAGTTAAAGGAGAAGGAAAGGTAAAAACTAAGTAAGCTTTATCAGAAAGGTCTATTTAAATACAGCCAAAAGCACTCACAGAAACGCTGCACTGACTTCGCTTAAAAAAGATTAGTTGTGCCTGTTTTCCTCTGCCAGAGACACGCAGCTCTTCATTCTGCTTTCTGCTCTCTCCTGCTCCCCCCTCCCTCAAGAATTCTAAGAGCTCACTCCCCCCCCCCCCCTTAGGAATGTGGATCTGAGCCAATCAGCAGGAAGCTGACTCATAGTCTTATTAACTGAGCATGTTCAATTGGTCTGGGTGTCTGTGCAGGAGTGAGGCATTATGGGAACTTTCTTTACACAGCTCAGCGTTTTTTCTTCCTGTTTGACTTCTGATCATCTGAACAGGAGAAATATGGGGAGACTTAAGGGCACTATTGAGAGAACTGAAGGTATGCCTGCAGCTTGAGATTACATAGTAACATAGTAACATAGTAAGTTGGGTTGAAAAAAGACATACGTCCATCAAGTTCAACCATAATGCCTATATATAACCTGCCTAACTACTACCGTGTTTTCCCGAAAATAAGGCATCCTCCAAAAGTAAGGCACCCCCCCCTTTTCATCCCCCCCCCGGAAAGTAAGGCACCCCCCGAAAATAAGACACCCATCTGGAAGCCGTCTAGCGATGCGACTTCCTGTTTCCCCTGTGCGCTGCCTGCGTGGTCTCTCTCGCGCCGTTACCATGGAAGCCGTCTAAGCCATGCGACTTCCTGTTTCCCCTGTGCGCTGCCTGCGTGGTCTCTCTGGCGCCGTCGCGCCGTCATAACACATTGAGCGGTGACGTCGCAATGGCGAGAGAGAGACCACGCAGGCAGCGCACAGGGGAAACAGGAAGTCGCATGGCTTAGATGGCATCCATGATGACGGCGCGAGAGAGACCAAGGTACCGGTAAGAACGAGAATGTTACACGGGAGGATAAGAGGACACAGAAATAACAGAGGGGGCAATAAAAAAAAGGCACACGAGGATCAAAGGGGGCAATAAAAAAAAAAGGCACATGAGGATCAAAAAATAAGACATCCCCTGAAAATAAGACCTAGTGCATATTTTGGAGCTTAAAAAAATATAAGACAGTGTCTTATTTTCGGGAAAACACGGTAGTTGATCCAGAGGAAGGCAAAAAACCCCATCTAAAGCCTCTCTAATTTGCCGCAGAGGGGAAAAAATTCCTTCCTGACTCCAAGATGGCAATCGGACCAGTCCCTGGATCAACTAGTACTAAGAGCTATCTCCCATAACCCTGTATTCCCTCACTTGCTAAGAATCCACCCAGTCCCTTCTTAAAGCTATATAATGTATCAGCTAGTACAACTGATTCGGGGAGGGAATTCCAGAACTTCACAGCTCTCACTGTAAAAAATCCTTTCCGAATGTTTACACGGAACCTCCCTTCTTCTAAGAGTGGGTGCCCTCGTGTCCGTTGGAAGGACCTACTGGTAAATAAAACATTAGAAAGATTATTATATGATCCCCTTATATATTTATACATAGTTATCATGTCACCTCTTAAGCGCCTCTTCTCCAGTGTAAACAGACCCAACTTGGCCAGTCTTTCTTCATAACTGAGACTTTCCATACCCTTTACCAGCTTAGTTGCCCTTCTCTGGACCCTCTCTAACTCAATAATGTCCCGTTTGAGCACTGGAGACCAGAACTGAACAGCATATTCTAGATGGGGCCTTACCAGAGCTCTGTAAAGGGGAAGAATAACCCCCTCCTCCCGTGAATCTATACCCCTTTTAATACAGCTCAAAACCTTGTTTACCCTTGCAGCTGCTGCCTGGCATTGCTTGCTACAGCCAAGTTTATTATCTACAAGGACTCCAAGGTCCTTCTTCATTATGGATTTGCCTAGTGCAGTCCCATTAAGGGTATACGGGGCTTGCATATTTTTACATCCCAGGTGCATGACCTTACATTTATCCACATTAAATCTCATCTGCCACTTAGCTGCCCAGATTGCCAGTTGGTCAAGATCCTGCTGCAGGGATGTCACATCCTGGATAGAATTGACTGGTCTGCAGAGTTTTGTGTCATCTGCAAACACTGATACATTACTCATAATACCCTCCCCCAAGTCATTTATGAACAAATTAAACAAAAGTGGACCCAGTACAGAACCCTGAGGGACCCCACTGAGAACCTTACTCCAAGTAGAGAATGTACCATTAACAACCACCCTCTGTACCCGATCCTGTAGCCAGTTTTCTATCCATGTGCAAACGGCTTCACTAAGACCAATAGACCTTAGCTTAGAAAGCAGTCGTTTGTGGGGAACGGTATCAAATGCTTTGGCAAAATCCAAATGGATTATATCTACTGCACCCCCACTGTCCAGCTTCTTACTTACCTCATCATAAAAAGCAATTAAATTGGTCTGACATGACCTGTCCTTCATAAAGCCATGCTGATTACTGCTCATAATGGCATTCTCCACTACATAATTTTGTATGTGATCCCTTAACAAGCCTTCAAATAACTTGCCCACCACGGATGTCAAACTTACAGGCCTATAATTGCCAGGCTGAGATCTTACTCCCTTTTTAAATATAGGACTGACATTCGCCTTCTTCCAATCCCTAGGTACCATACCTGATGAAAGCGAGTCTGAGAATATCAGAAACAAGGGCCACTGCAATTCTGCAAATCTTTATTAGCCTTTCCTTCTCCTTTAAGCCGATTAGGGTTGAAGAAAACTAGCTAGCTGTGCAAAAGGACCATATTCAATACCAACGTATGCCTGATGCTGGAGGTGCAAAGATTTATGGCAGGTGAAATTATGAATGAAACCTATAAAATATATGTGGGTAAAACATTGTGATTTGCGTCTTTTGTTTAGCATTGAGCCCACTATTTATATAAATCACTCAGCTAAATAATCTTGTTCAAAGAGCAGAATACACCAATGTAGTTCGAAACAAATACATACAGTAGAATGTGAAAAAATACATTTTGTCTTTTTTGTTCAAAAAAAATCCAAATTTCATATTTCAGTGCAATAACACAGATATGGCCCATGTGTTTAGCCGTTCAGTCGTTGCCCCTGATGAAGAAGCTGATGCAGTGCATACAGGCACAGGGGAGACTTGTACTTAACACCTGCAATAACAAGGGACCTGCAATTGGCAATGCTAATACTTTCAGCTTCACAGACTCTGAATAAATGACATATTTTGGGATAAAATTTCAGCTGTGCTTCTCCATTGAACAAAGATAAAATATTTCAAAAATAGCTAATGTGCCTTTACTAAGATATAATAAAAGCAACAAATGAGAATAATGCGGCTATCATTTAATTCCAATGGAGAGGCTGCTTATTAAGCTGTTTCCATGTTGCAGCTCTATCAGAGTGTGTGTTTGTGCATTAGTGTGCAGAGATTTATTAGCCAGCCTTTCACTATCCTGTTTATGAACACAATACCAATAATGATTACCTATTCTACATTTAGAAGTACTAAAATCCATTAAAGTGTTTAACATCTTAATGTCAACTGAGGTGCACCACAGCATCGTTACTGGAAATGACTGTACGTTGTTAATTAACTTTTACCACAGGCGGATTATGATTTCAGGAAAAACTGGATAATAGTAGAGTTCAAATTTTGATTTCAACATAGAGCACAAGGCCCTCACCATTACTGGTAGCAAATTATTGGTTAGTGATTGCATTTCCCTCTTGGGGGCTACATAAATACAGTACTAATCATACAGTGATTGGTTTTTAAAGGCAATTCAAAATTAACTGATTTAGAGAAGCGTGAAATTAAGATGAATTATTGATATTTCTAAACCATGACATTTGTCCTGAAGCATCAGCAAGAAGCAAAGCTAAAAGCTACATTCTGTTTGTGTCAGCCCCTGCAAGGTGTTGTGTATTTCAATCTAAGCTGAATTCTTGCATCTGAGCCAAGGGGTAAAATCCATGCTTTGGCTTTAGCTTGTTTCAGGAATTTCTAGTAGAAAACACTGAGTGACTTTATAGCTGGCTGTAAGCAGTTATATGGAGATCAATCATTATTGGCATGCCTTTACATTTTTATAGTCACCGGCAAAGACGTTTCATGCAAATCAGTTTTGAGAAGTCCCATTTATCACATTTTTCATTTTCTTAAAATTCATGGGCCATTGCTTCTGGGTTATTTCTTCCAGAGTTTAGTAATAGAATGCAAAGGACCCATGCAATTTTAAGGCGGAGTAATGCTATAAGTGTAGGGACCCATAGGGTTAAGCTCCCTATGGTGTTATCCCCTATCTTTTCCTTATCTGTGCTGTTATAGGGCAGAGTCTACACTCAGATTACAGTTATTAGGCTACCCCCTATAGGTTTAGCCCAGGTTGACCACTCCCCTTGGCAGACTATATAGTGTCTTGCACAAGGAAGTGTCTTCCTCTTTGGCTGCTGTTGTCTCAATGCTTCACGTCACTGAGCCTGAGGCATTAGGCCCCAGTAAAGAGAATCTGCCATTTAGTAAGTCGGGCACAGGGCCCTGTGAGTGAGAACAAGCCAGCACAGTCAGTCTTACTTAATAGCACCCTCTAGGAGTGGTGAGCATAGATAGCTTATTTAGTAAGGGCAGCACTAGCCCCATCAAAGGAGACTGTAAGGGTTTAGTCTAACCCAGGCTCTGTATGCCTTGCTGTAGGGACCACAGTTAAGACGTAGGTTTCAGGCAGTACCTTACCCTGAACCATAGTTGGCTGGAGGGGATCCGTTCCAGTAAAGGGCATCCATTCCTGGGCATACAGCTAATACTCTGCATATCCTTCAAGTGGGTTATACTGTTCCTTAAGTGTCACATCTGCTGTTATTCTCTGTGACCATTCAACCTGCTGTGTCTGTGAGTATAATCCCTGCTGCACTATTAAGTTGTGCCTTGTCCAATAAAATTGTACTATAGTTCATGAGCAAGAACCTTTCTGGCGTCCATTATTCTATCTGCACCACACAAGCTCTATCTAGTCATAGTTCAACTACACCCTCAGCTCCATTAATACCTCCCATATAGCGGAGGCCCACTCCTGTGCATTAAGGTCGCATGTAACACATGCTCTATACCTATCACTAGCCTGGGTTTGCCATATCTAAGCCAAACAAGTGTTACATAAGGTTGCTATTATTTGGAGTCTTCCCAGCAACCAGCCGTAATAGGCGGGGGTGGCTATTTCTCATGAATAAGGATGAGCCCGATATTGATTTGGGGCAACATTTTTCACAGTTGGTGGAATTTTTTACGAATTTGTGCTAGAATTTAGACTTCAATGTACTTGGTGTGAAAATAGAATGCCAATTGACTCCTATGCATTTGGAGTTGAGTGAAAAAAAAAAACAATTTGACCTCAATGCATTTGGCAAAATTTCACCATTTCACAAATTTTCCTGTGGTTTCGCATATATTTTACAGGGCAATTTAGCAAGAACCAATATGGATCTATCTATTGTAGATTTAAAAAGATGCAGCTTGATTGTCTAATTGTAAGATGGGCAAGACCGGATCGAAATGTGTGACTGTGATTTTGTCAACCTGCCCCATAGATGTCCATGGCACTCAACTTCATCCTGCCCACCCACCCAGTTCCGACTGTTAAACATTTGATGCTATTGTGTGTTTCTTGTGTGGCAGATTAAAGTTTATTGCCACAGCTCTATTGGTGGTTGTTGAAAATATCCAGGAGATTATTTGGTGAATCCACAATCTAGTGAATTTGGCCAAGAGACTACCTGTAGCCCACAGCTTTGGCACACACAATGAGGGGAAAAAAAATTGCACAAAAAAAAAATTGAACAAAAATTTGCGGTTGGGTCGATAAAGTTATGGTCGAGTCAAATAAGTCACTGTTGTGTCAAAAAAAAGTCACATCAAATAAGTTGCATGCAACAAAAACTGTTGTGTCAAAAAAATTCACATCAAATAAGTTGCATGCAACAAAAACTGTTGTGTCAAAAAAAGTCACATCAAATAAGTTGCATGCATCAAAAAAGTTGTTCAAATTTTTCACCGTTTTGCAACTTTTTCAGCAGTTTGGTGATTTTTTTGCAAAAACAAAACAGGACAGATTTGCTTATTACTACTTAGTAGCAATGTATTATTACTAGTATTAGATTTCTATAACCAACCAACCAACCAGATTAACAAAGTGTCCCATCTCTGCTGGTAAAAAACAGCCCCACAGCATAAGGCCAAAGCATTGCCACACACCTTCACTGTGCCCTGCTCCTCACACTAGATTTTTGATCCAGCACAAGGTGCAGATATGCCCAAAGACATACATTAATAATCCATTTTGTCTCCCAATGTAATGTTTCTTTAACTCTTATTTCAGAGGTTAAATCATACCTCCCAACATTTTAAAAATGTAAAGAAGGACAAAAATAAATTGACCCTGCCCATTTTTAAAACCACACCCCCCACACACTCCTATTTTACAAAATTTGGCAGGTTATTCAGAATAACATACCTTAGTCCCTGTATTCAGTCTGATCTGGTTTCTGACTTAAGTTGAAATCTCCAGCTCCTTTCCTCTACTTCCTGGTATGGTGTGAAGCCCCTCCCCCTCTTCCTGTTTAGCTCTCCTCATCTCTTCGACTACAGGGTAGTCGATAAAACTGTGTCGGTATTTTTAGTACAGCAGTGTAACCACAACACTCCCCCCCCCATGTCAGCCCTTACTTTAAGTTTTAGATGTAAAAATATTGTGAAAGTCTCGTTTACACTTCTTGAATACTCACCGCTATGTTCAAATAAATCGCTTATTTTTTCTCGTTTGGATTAAGCTGCTTATCGGGGAAATTTCCTTTGTTGGCTTTACAACAGAATTGACATCATGTACAGTCAGGTCAATATAATTAGGGATCTGTTTACAACCTTGTAATTAAAGTTAACTCAGTGGCGTGGGATTAAAAAGGTGAGAGCTCAATGACAATTTCAAGCAAGATCTATCATCGCTGTGCCCTTGCTAGTCAAACTGTGTTCTGAATGGGGTTTCTATTTTACAATCCTATTGATGGCATCTCTTGCTCTGAATCAACACAAGATTTACTTTCCAACACATTTGTTCTGCCTCCATATAATTATGAGCAAGAACATTAAGTTTCCTGCATGATGCACTGTGAGGCAACCAATTGCCTGATTGGTTGCATCTCATGACCGTCATATGGGGTCATTTACAAAGCGTAGGGCAAGGATCAGAGTGAAAAAAAAGGAACAAAATAGGAACAAACCAACATGTTTTTGCAGTTTTCACCAAGTCCTGCACTTTTCTGTATTGTTGCAGGTCTCTGTGCATCAACAATGGAGCACTCAGACTAGTGTGTGGCCCATGAATACTGTGCAGTCGGTGTTCAGCAGTGCTGTATTCACAAGGAGTGGGAGGAGATGCAGAGTGCAGCCACACCCCAAGCCAGGGCCGTATTTATACAGTATATAGACACCCAAGGGCCAGTGGCTAGGGCTGCAGCTTTTAGACGGTGGCCCTTTTCGTACCTATATACAGTATTTGATTTATACAGGTATGAGATCCCTTATCTGGAAACCCATTATCCAGAAAGTTCTGAATTACGGAAAGCCCATCTCCCATAGACTCCATCATAAGCAAATAATTCTAATTTTTATAAATTATTTCCTTTTTCCCTGTAATAATAAAACAGTACCTGTACTTGATCCCAACTAAGATATAATTACCCCTTATTGGGGCAGAACAGCCCTATTGGGTTTATTTAATGGTTAAATGATTCCCTTTTCTTTGTAATAATAAAACAGTACCTGTACTTGATCCCAACTAAGATATAATTACCCCTTATTGGGGGCAGAACAGCCCTATTGGGTTTATTTAATGGTTAAATGATTCCCTTTTCTCTGTAATAATAAAACAGTACCTGTACTTGATCCCAACTAAGATATAATTAATCCTTATCGGAGGCAAAACAAGCTTATTGGCTTTATTCAATATTATAAATTATGTTTAGCAGACTTAAGGTATGAAGATCTAAATTACGGATCCGGAAAACCCCCAGGTCTCAAGCATTCTGGATAACAGGTTACATACTTGTAATTTAAAAAAATAAATAAATAAAATATGCCTCCAACCTCGGAAGTGACTTCATGCGTACGCTGTGTGTTATGTCACTTCCATGATGTGACGTCACTTTTGTCACATATGGGGCATAGTTAGGTCCTTTTCTAGGGTGGCACCAGACCTAAATAGAGCCCTACTCAAGGCGCAAGTGCTTTTTAAGTGTACGCAAGAGAGCATGCTTTGGCACCCTTCAGGGTTCGGACTGGGCCGCCTGGAAAAACCCGGTGTGCCCCGACCCAGACCCGATCCCTCTTACTGCTCCCCCGACCACCCCTGATGGGTTTGACTTAAGGGGAGAGTGGGGGTGTTAGGGGGCCCTGCACCCCCCCAGTCTGACCCTGGCCCTCTTTGTGCTCTACCGCCTGCACCCGGGGTCAATACTCTTTGTGGTCAAGTTGCATTCTGTGATCTTTAACACTAAAATTGATGAATCACATGGTCTGTATGTGACAGGGAACATAATCAAACTTATCTAAGAAATTTGTCAACTCATATTGCGACCTCCAGATGCTGGATCAACTCAATATCTATGTACACTCTATGTAGCTTTTATTGCAGAGTGTCAGGAAAGAAAATTGCTTCTCGAAGTTAATTTCCCAAACAGCCAATACCAATGGGCAGATATGAATATGGCTAAAAACATCCCGATGCTGCTGGGGATTGTCAGACCTACGTACTGGCTGAGATTGATCAATATCTCTATACGGAGATAATTCTACACATATCAATATCAATAACATATCAATAACAATATTTTTTTACTCCATGCTAATCTGTGTAAATGTCTTGATTTTTCAGTTGCTGTATTATACCAGACCTGAAGCAGGGACAGTCCCAAAAGTGCATGTTATAATCTACTAAATTAGCCAATAAAATGGTATCAACTACTCTATATTTTCTGATTTTGATCTATAGTTAACATGGTATAACAATCTACTACAAAATCGGTTATCTGAAAACCCTCCAATTTACGGTCAGGCTATTTTCCATAAACCCCGTTTTAATAAAATAATTAAAGTTTTCATTTTCTCTGTAATAATAAAACAGTACCTGTACTTGATCCCAACTAAGATATAATTACCCCTTATTGGGGGCAGAACAGCCCTATTGGGTTTATTTAATGGTTAAATGATTCCCTTTTCTCTGTAATAATAAAACAGTACCTGTACTTGATCCCAACTAAGATATAATTACCCCTTATTGGGGCAGAACAGCCCTATTTGGTTTATTTCATGGTTAAATGATTCCCTTTTCTCTGTAATAATAAAACAGTACCTGTACTTGATCCCAACTAAGATATAATTACCCCTTATTGGGGGCAGAACAGCCCTATTGGGTTTATTTAATGGTTAAATGATTCCCTTTTCTCTGTAATAATAAAACAGTACCTGTACTTGATCCCAACTAAGATATAATTACCCCTTATTGGGGGCAGAACAGTCCTATTGGGTTTATTTAATGGTTAAATGATTCCCTTTTCTCTGTAATAATAAAACAGTACCTGTACTTGATCCCAACTAAGATATAATTACCCCTTATTGGGGCAGAACAGCCCTATTGGGTTTATTTAATGGTTAAATGATTCCCTTTTCTCTGTAATAATAAAACAGTACCTGTACTTGATCCCAACTAAGATATAATTACCCCTTATTGGGGGCAGAACAGTCCTATTGGGTTTATTTAATGGTTAAATGATTCCCTTTTCTCTGTAATAATAAAACAGTACCTTGTACTAGATCCCATCTAAGATAGAATTAATCTTTTCTGAAGGCAAACCAATCTTATTGGGCTTATTTAATGTTTGAATGATTTTTTAGAAAATTTAAGGTATGGAGATCCAAATTATGGAAAGATCCCTTATCTGGAGAACCCCAGGTTCTGAGCATTCTGCATAACATCCCCCATTCATGTACTGTTTATAAATGCTCAGCTTATTGTTATAAGTTATTAAAAAGCTCATAGACTTCATCAAATAACTACATTTCTACATTTTCCCTGCTCGTCATTCCAAACTGGCCCATAATCCAATTGTCAATAAGGTGTTAAAATACCTTTAAAAAATGCCAGGGATAGGGATAGGGACAAGTCAAGCAATGAAATTGATTATGGTTCATTTATTGTAGCTCAAGCTGTGTATCAAAAATGGATGCTCTGCAGCACACTGCAGTCCTCTCATTCTACAACTCAGCAGATTGCAGCATCTTGGCATCCTCTTAAATCACCCAGTAAACATGAGTTATCCTTGGTGCTCCCAGCGACTGTGTTCTACCCTCTTTGCTGTTAAGAATTGTTGTAAGCACCAGTTTTGGGGCATTCTGATAAATTTAGCTTCTTCTTAAACAAATAATTATTATCTATAACTGTTTGTTTTTAATTAAAACACAATACAAAGAAGAGCAGATCAAATAAAGAGTTACTGAGAAATGCCGCATTGCCTTACGCTTAGTTGTGAGCCTTTCTACTCTAATGAATGAAGGAATAATAACCGTCCCTGGGACTCATTTATAAACTTCGCACAGTGCAGACAGAATGAGTCGCACAGAACATATTTACCCTGTGCATGTTTGTATTTATAAAGCTGGGCAAGATTGGTGTATATAGGGGGGGGATTTATTTATGTTTGGATTTGGTTTTATCATTTTTAAAAACTCCAACTAAACTCATTTCCACAAAGGGCAAAGCAAAAACAAAAAAAAAAGTTGCAGAAAAGTCACAAAAAACTGCAACTTTTTGCATGGAAAATTAAATTTATTCCTTTTGTTGCACATAGGTCAGCATCAAAAAGCCCTGAAGATCCCTAAAACCACAAAGCAAAGATGACATATTTTAGCATCCGGAATATGCATTGTTTTCCACAGCAAAATTGAGTTTTTGCTAACAAAAATTGGGCGAGTGAGGAAAAGGTTGCTGTCACGTCAAGAAAGTTGTACAGATGTCAAAGAAGTTGGACACCTCCAAACAGTAACTCGTTAGCCACATTTTGCATATTTTTCGCAGTTTCTCAAAATTTTCAGCAGTTTTGGGAATCTTTTGGCAAAGCAAATACGGGACAGATTCGCTCATCACTATATGTGAGTGATTTGGAATATTTTTGTGCAATGCACCGCAATATGCGCTGTGCAAAGTGTATAACTGACCCTCACTGAGTGCGAATATGGGACAAGCAATTAAAAAAACAGAGTAACAAGAGGGAAGGCATAAGTAAGCATAATGTATGAGCTGTTTCTCATAGAATACTGTACTGTTTCTGCTATTAAAAGTGTGTCACCATTAGCGATGAGCACAGTTTTTCACCAGGCATGGATTAGATGCGAAATTCTGCAGTTTCGCTCATCCCTAGTCACCATTATTATGCACACACCAGGATCACACAATCAATTTACCATTGGCCGCATTGGACTTTCCAGCTGTTCTAGTTCATTATAAGGTGGTTTAATGCATACAAACAGATACTGGGCAATGGCTGACTAAGAGCCAAAAGAGGAGGACAAGCATGTAGTATTCTAGCAGGGGGCAGAAGGGGCATAATGCAGAAACTGGGAAAATAGCAGTCATGTACAACTAGAATTATAGAAGAAGTGGTTGTTAGTGAGGAGCGAATCTGTCCCGATTCGCTTTGCCCAAAAATTCACGAAACAACAGGAAAATTCGTGAAACGAAACGGCGGAAAATCCACTAAACGTATTTGTTGTGCAACTTCTTTGTCTTTTTTGTCGCCCGCGTCTTTTTTTTGCCCATGTCTTTTTTGACGTGATTGCACCTATTTTGTTAAGACTGTGGCTATTTTGGTGCTACCACGACTTTTTTTGATGCTCAACAAATTTTTCCGCTGTGAATTTTCGCAGAAGTTCCGCGAAACAATTCACCAATGGTGAAATGCCGAATTTGCTGCAAAAAACTTCACTCATCATCAGTCAGCAATAGTGCGAATCTGTCCCGTTTTGTTTAGCGAAAAAAATCACAAAGCTGCTGAAAAATTCATGAAACAGAGAAAAATTTGCAAAACGTCGCTATTGTGTGACTTTTTTAATATGCTCAATTTTTAATGACACGACCGTGACTTTCTTTATGCAACCGAGACTTATTTTTGACTTGCCCGTGACTTGATGGAACCACTCATTTTTGCAGCACTTTTGCAAAAATTTTGCCAATGGTGAAATGTAGACTTTCGCTACTAATCCATGCCTGGCGAACAAAATTCACTCATCGCTAGTCATCAACTAAGAACCATTAGTTCTAGTATTCTACCAGTACTGTTAACTGCTCATGCTTATATACCTAATGATTTCTGTGCTAGGGGCCTGGCTTTGTCATCCAAGTGACAAATAAAGCCATTTTATTTGTTATTACACTGATTTTACAATAGGATTCCAGTGCTACCTCAGCTCTCCATCCTCTGAAGAAGTGGAAGCAGTGGCGCACTGGGATATTACCAACTATTCTAGATCTAGGTCACCAGCAATTCACAACAGCTTTTTCCAAATCCTCTCTGCTCCTTATTTCATTGTAATAAATCAAATAGGTTTTCAGAACTGCCAGTGTCAGATCATTTTCCTACTGGTGATCTGGGCTTACTTGACATTGTTTTATAGTAATATCTCTGATCTCAGATAGCGACTCATTTAAGCAGAACAAGATTATATTTATAAACTGACAGACACCTCTACAACTGAGAATATAATTCACTGAATGGTGTTACTTGTTGACTCCCTGAATATTCAAAGGGTAGAATAATAAAGGAAAAAAAGCAGATAGTGAAACCTGCTTGGATCTACTTTAGATTTATTCTTATTCAGAATTGTAGAAGAGACAGTAGAAGAGAAGATGTGAATGTTATATTATGTACAATTGCACACATACCGCATTTTCCACAGTTTCTTTTATGAGTTATTAACAACCCACTACATTAATAAAGAGTCATCATAATGCTGTCCATTAAATAAATAAAATATCTTTTATTTATTCACAGTTGCTTGAAACAATATGCATGGTGCCTTGCGATGCTGGGAGTCTTGAGTTCAGTTCTGACCAAAACATTATCTGCAAGGAGTTTGTATGTTCTCCCTGAGCTTTTGCTGTTTTTTTCCTATACTCCAAAATTATACACTTAGGTTTACAGGGTATCTGTGTTGGTCAGTACCTTTAACTGTAACTCCACTAAGGAAAATGTGATGGCGCTGGCGAACAGAGGGGATATATGCTGTACATGCAGAGTGGGGGAGATATGCCCAACTTATTTACATGGTAGGAAAATGTAGGGTTTACATGTATTTAAATCAGTTGGGGTGTACTACACAATGAAAAGCAGCTCTTTGTACCCTCAGGTGCACGCTGTACCCTCTGCCTGGGTAGGAAAAAAGGTCTTTGGCACTTAAGTAAAGTCATCAGTTTTCAAAATAATTATGGTGCTGCTGTATTCACTGAATCACATTAACCTATTTATCTGGTTTTCCAAAAAAGTCTAGGAGTCAGCTTCTTGACCAATTACAATCAATTATACACCTTATTCTAACTAAGATTGTCTATTTTAGCAGGGCGTTCCACTTTATTAAAGTGCATTAGGGCACTTTCCCTAAACAGCTTGGAGAACCAGTTTTTATCTAATCCTTCGGCACATCAAATAAATGTCCTTCATAATATTAATTGCCCAATATTATGACTATCGACCATTCTTACCTCTGTTCTGTTCAAGGTCACTTTCTGTTGCACCTTCACTAACAGGCTGGGGCTGCACCCGGTTTTGTACTGTAGTGTGTTTGTTGAGATGCTGAGGATCTGTCTGGCTTTGGGCTAGGCACGGCATACTCCTTCTTGAGGGCTTCATTTGATGAACCTTATCGGTTCCACTTTTACTTTTAAACATACCTGAAACAAAACAAGTTAATTTTAATAAACTCATAGCAATGTATCATTTTTTTGCCCTCGCAAAACAATTTTCCATAGTTACATTTCTTTAGTACATATGAATGAGGGCTGCAATTCTTCAATTGCAAAAAATAGCTCCTTCTAAACAACATATCTGGAGTCTTTCTGCATCTGCAGGGTCTATTGATGTTGAAACACCTTTATTTCACCTTTATCAGTTCAATGAATATGGTATGCTATGATGAGGGTAGTATAAAACTACTAGTTTTCTACTGCAATCAGAACAAAATTCTGCATCCAATGCATGCAGGTTAAAAGGCAGAACGAGGCACGCTAGTGCGCCTAAAGGAAGACGATGGGCGTCCCCGCACCGGAGGAGGCTGTGGGCATCCCCACCGCCCCACTAGACCACAACAGGTATTGTTACAATTAGATGTGATCTCAAAATAAAAAACAATAGACTGTGAATCCTGACTGATGATCTAAAGGTGGCCATACACGGGCAGATTGTAGCTGCCAGTATCAGTCCCTTAGACCGATTCGGCAGCTTATCAGCCCGTGTAGGGGCACAAAAGACGGGCCTGCCTGACCAACATCTGGCCTGAAATTGGGCAGATATCGATAGGGCAGGTTAAAAAATTTAGTTGGATTGGGGACCGTATCGACTCGTTGATGTGGTCCCAGAACCGACCGCCTATTACCAGCATTCTAATTTGATCGTTTGACCCCATGGCCAAACAACCCAATTAGCCTAAAGCGAGCAGATCTTATCGTGTATGGCCACCTTAAGAATGTGTGGTAGTGGGATTATATTGTAACAATTCTCTAGGCATACACACTAAGTGGACAGCTAGTTCTAGTCTTACTCTTCTGTGTAGCAGGACACCCCTACTAGGATGTTCTGTTGCTCTACCAACTGGAAACTTTAGAGATAAAACTAACAAAAGGTATAAACACAGCCTAGGATTAGCCAATATTGTAGCTGAGCTCAGGGCAGGCAGCTATGGTTGCCACCCATCGGGCAGGATTCTCTAAGATTGACATGTCGATTGGCCAATTGCTGTCAAATAGCCCCCATGCCAGTGCGGCCCACATCCCGTGACATCACACCCCACCCCCTTAACATCATGCCCCACCTCTCGGCCCGGAGTTCCCGAGCAGGAGAGTTATTTCTATTAAAGTGCATAGCCTTTCATTTATCTACATTGAATTTTACTTCTATTAACCCATTGCAACCAATCAGCATGTAGTATCTACTGGTCTGCTGTTTAAATTATAAATATGATTGGTTGCTCTGGATAAGTAGACTCCTGCTGGAAAGACTTGGGTCAATCCAGGAACAGAAAAGAAAAGTCCAAGAGTCTGAAGAAGAAAATATGACTGTTGAGAGGGGAATACTAAGGAGTAATTTGATTATTTCAGAAACAGTATATATTTTTTGAATTTTCATTTTTGAGGTAATTCTCCTTTACCTAATGTAGTAGGTGCTTAAGTTTTCCAAACTCAGTCATTGCAATCAATCTTCTAACTTAGAATAGGCTCATAAATCAAACTGCTGATTGGCTGCTATTGGCAACTATACAATTAAGCACCTATGTTAGCAAATATTCCCCATACTTTATTTATTCCTTCGATATACACATACTCATTTAATATCTTAGTTTGATTGAAAACTATATTAAAAATGATTCCTAAATGAAAGTACATTCTGCCATAATATCCCATTGAATATTCCATTCTGTATATGCTTCTCTGACAGGCAAGGCACTTACGAGTTTATCTATATTGCATCAACATGAATAATTGACTTGTTCACGATCGGTGTTTTGCCAGAACGCTTTGATAAGTCTTTGTTTGTGTCACTATTTTTGACACTTTATTCAAAATGAAACAAAAACAAATATCCAAAGATGCAGATAAAGCTAAATTCTGTTGGCAAAAAAAAAAAGAGAAGAAAAATGGAAAATATTTATTATTTTGAAGATTTGATGTTTCTGAAAGCAAAATAAAATCAACATATAATATACGCTTCTGTAGCGGAGGAACCATCTCCAGGCCGGTGAGTTGCCTTTGATTTGCTGCCACTCACACATGCATTTGCCTTTGTTTTGATGCAACTCCTGCTTGAGTGCAATTAAGCTGCAATTATGGGGTAATAACACTGCATTATGGGGAAAATAGAGATTTGTGCACTGCACATGTGGTAATAAAAGGCCGTTTATTTGTCAACCAAATCCATACTGTCATGATTTGTATGGTGTACTTTTATTTCTATTTACATAGCAAATAATTCACTTTACCATTTAAAACAATTTTCTTGAACACACAAATGTATTTTTTAGCTGTAATATTGGTGTGTAGGTGCCATCTCAGTGCATTGTGCCTGAGTCTGAGCTTTCAGAAGGAGCCAGTGCTACACATTAGAACTGCTTTCAGGTAACCTATTGTTTCTCCTACTCCCATGTAACTGGAGGAGTCGCAAGCCGGACTTGGATTTCTTACTATTGAGTGCTATTCTGATACCTACTGGGAGCTGCTATCTTGCACCCTTCCCATTGTTCTGCTGATCGGTTGCTGGAAGGGGGGGGATATCACTCCAACTTGCAGCCCCAGTGGCCCAGACCTGACTTTGTTGGTGCTTCCCCTGGCCGTCAATGTCCGCCCCTGATGCGTTTCACATACGCCCATTGAGGGGAGGATGTTTGGCGGGGGGCTACTGCAGGTGGGGGGGTTAGAAATGCACAGCGGGGGCCCCTGCAGGCAGCACTGGATTTCTACTGGGGGCGCCCCCCTATCCCCCTCCCACGCCACACAAAAGTGCAACCCCCCCCACACGCACACGATCGAACGCGCATACGCCAAAGTTAAAACTCCCATATGGAGCAGTGGGGAGAAGTCTCCATTGCTCCGTATGGGAGCAAAATTTTAAAAATTGCTACTCCTTGCATTAAACAAGATAAAAATCTGAAAGTGAAGCTAGAGACATATTATATTTCCTGGTCCCTATGAGCACAGTTGAAACAAATATACCAGGCAACTTATTTAAACAAGCCCTTTCCCTAGTTGCAGCCTATTTCAGATAAAGAACAGCTCATAATAAAGATGCTTCTCAGGGGGTACATATTGAGGGGAAGGGCAGTATTTGCTTTGCACCGGAAGGTCACACCAGCTTAGTGCAAGGCCTATTCTTGTTCGGTATTTTTCCTTGGCAGTTTCAGTAAACTAGTCATAAAAATATCACCTAAATGTTCAAATCTTCAATTTTCACGTATAGCCCTGCAGTGTTGTTGTACACAATCTGTTTGCTGAGCACTTATTACAGGGTATACATTATGGTAGATTACTTTTTAATTGAAAGTTGAAGTGTGTGTAAAACTCTTCTCCAGTTCACTGGTGTAATAAATGAAACATGATTAGGATGGATTCCTGCTTGGAAATCACATTAGCCCCTTTTCTAAGGAAATCAGCTACAATGGTGGCATTTTAACTCATTAGGTTCCGTGACTAGAGCTGAGCAAAAATGTTTGAAGAAGTTTTCAGCAAGTCATAGCTTTTACTTTTGCCTTTATTAACCCCTTCACTATTCATTTCCGCATTTCACCATTGGCGAATTGAAACTTCAGCTGAAATTCGATGCAGAAAAATTTGTCGCACGTCACAAAAAAGCTGCGGTTGTGTATAAATAGGCGCAATCTTGTCAAATTGGGCACGGTCGCGTCAAAATGGACGCGGTCACAGAAAAAAAACCTCTGCAACAAAAAAAGACGCAGGCGACAAAAAAGACGCAGGTGACAAAAAAGTTGTGCAACAAATGCGTTACACAGGTTTTTTGTCGTTTTGCTAATTTTTCGGCAAAGCTAAATGGGAAATATTCGCTTGTTGCTATTGATGACATTACTTATCACATCTAAACACATTTTCTTGCATTAAACTTGTAAGATCTTCCATAAATACAGCAAACCTATTGACTAAGCACCATAAGCCCCGCCAACCAACCAGCAGTTTGCTCACATTGTTTGGCCTGCACCACTGTACATTGATCAGAACTAACTGCTGATTGGTTGGACTGGATAAACTCTATTGACTTAATGAAGCATCTGACTGGGTGTCTGAGGCCAACTGGGGCTGCTGCCACTCAGCTTCCCATTCACTCAGCCCCCTGCCCACATGCAATCAGGGGAGGGAAGGCAGTGGGGGAGCGACATCACTAACAGGTATCGGGTTTGGGTCTAAAAGATGGGGCACAGCCAGTAGTGATGAGCGAATTTGTCCTGTTTTGCTTCGCCAAAAAAATTGCAAAACTGAATAAATACGAGAAACGGCGAATAATTCGCAAAAATTATGCACATAATTTTTTTTTTTTTTGCCAAGTGAGACAATTTTTTTCCTCTGCAAATTTTTGTGCCCATTTCGCAAAATAATAACATTTAAAATACCAATTTTGTTTATTAGAATACTTGCACATGTACAGGTATGGGATCTGTAGTCCAGAATGCTCTGGACCTGGGGTTTTCTGGATAAGGGATCTGTAATTTGGATCACCATACCTTATGTATACTAAAAAATCATTTTAACAGTAATTAAACCCAATAGGATTGTTTTGCCCCATATAAGGATTAATTATATCTTAGTTGGGATCAAGTACAGGTACTGTTTTATTATTACAGAGAAAAGGGAATCATTTAACCATTAAATAAACCCAATAGGGCTGTTCTGCCCCAATAAGGGGTAATTATATCTTAGTTGGGATCAAGTACAGGTACTGTTTTATTATTACAGAGAAAAGGGAATCATTTAACCATTAAATAAACCCAATAGGGCTGTTCTGCCCCCAATAAGGGGTAATTATATCTTAGTTGGGATCAAGTACAGGTACTGTTTTATTATTACAGAGAAAAGGGAATCATTTAACCATTAAATAAACCCAATAGGGCTGTTCTGCCCCCAATAAGGGGTAATTATATCTTAGTTGGGATCAAGTACAGGTACTGTTTTATTATTACAGAGAAAAGGGAATCATTTAACCATTAAATAAACCCAATAGGACTGTTCTGCCCCCAATAAGGGGTAATTATATCTTAGTTGGGATCAAGTACAGGTACTGTTTTATTATTACAGAGAAAAGGGAATCATTTAACCATTAAATAAACCCAATAGGGCTGTTCTGCCCCCAATAAGGGGTAATTATATCTTAGTTGGGATCAAGTACAGGTACTGTTTTATTATTACAGAGAAAAGGGAATAATTTAACCATTAAATAAACCCAATAGGGCTGTTTTGCCCCCAATAAGGGGTAATTATATCTTAGTTGGGATCAAGTACAGGTATTGTTTTATTATTACAGAGAAAAGGGAATGATTTAACCATTAAATAAACCCAATAGGGCTGTTCTGCCCCCAATAAGGGGTAATTATATCTTAGTTACCATCAAGTACAGGTACTGTTTTATTATAATGGAGAAAAACAAGATCATTTTTAAACATTTAAATGATTTGCTTATAATGAAGTCCATGGGAGATGGCCTTTGCTTAATTCAGAACTTTCTAGATCATGAGGTTTATGGATAATGGATCCCATACCCATTCCTAGCTTTGTTCACTTATGTTTAACTAAATACACCTACATTCCTTTTTATGAAGATTGTTGTGTTTTTGTTGTTTAGTAGCCACAACCCTTCCTCCAACTCATTTATGAGGACTTAGGAGAGAAACAGAGCCACAATTTTAAATTCCAACTATTATTTCTTTTCCATGTCTGTTCAATATCAAGGACATCTAAATCTGAACCTTTGTTTGTCTGTTTTTCAGCTTAGTGTGAGGCTTAGAATCTCCAGGTGCAGCTATGCTTCCATGCACAGCAATAGCCTATTTACTGCAGCGGAAGTCAAGTGAAGTCAATAGCTCGGCTCCATAAGTGGTAAATTATAGCACAGCTCAGAGTAAAGAGAACTATAAGTGCTTTGGTCTGTATTTCAATTGGAAAGTAAAAAACAGATATTTGCAAGTTACTTACAAATAAAATATTCTTGCTTATTAGATTGATCTTTCCATCATGTGCCAAAACAATGTTCCACTCTACCAATAGAATTGCATGTTTTTTTTGCATATGTATGCTGGCTGGACTATTCTGACCAATAGCTATGTCCCATGGCTTATAGTTTCATGTCACCCAGAGCATGATGCATTGGCAGATGAGGAAATAAATAGTTGGCTTGAATGAATAGAACAAAATAAAGGCAACCATATTGTGTATGACATCACGTGTAGTATCGATGCAGCCTGTGGGCCAATTGATTAAAATCCAAACTGGGTTGACCCATGTATGGCTGGCTATACACAATATGGCTTGGTAATAGTACATACATGTTAAATGAGAAAGAAAGTCATTTTGACATTTTACTGCCAATAGATTTGCCACATTAGTGCCACCTAGAACACTATATTTATTCTGCAGAAAGCTTTACTATACCTGAGTAAAGAGCCCTAGATGTTCCCTCTCATATCAGCTGCCATTTTAGCTTGGTCTAGGTAGTTTCCTGCTGCAGTTATAGCTGTTGGAAGCTCAGATCACACATGTTCTTATGCATTCTTATGGGAGGGGGAGCAGGAGAAGGGAGAGGGAGAGAGGAGAGAACAGAGCAGACTCAAACCCCAGACCTGAAGTAGCCCTAAAATAGAGAAAGTCTGATACCGAACAACATGTTCCCAAAAAAGTAGAAAAGAAATCCTGTGTTTCTTTTGATAGAGCCACTGGTTTAGGATCACTGGTCTAAGTGAATTCTTACTTTCATCCATGCCCAGAACATTCCATTCTGTAGCTCTGGAATGAATGACACATTAAGCCAGATTCAGTTTAACGAGTACAGGTATAGGATCCATTATCCAGAATGCTTGGGACCAAGGGTATTCCGGACAAGGGGTCTTTCTGTAATTTGGATCCCCATAACTTAAGTCTACTAAAATATCAATAAAGCATTAATTAAACCCAATAGGATTGTTTTGCATCCAATAAGAATTAATGATATCTTATTTGGGATCAATTATAAGGTTTTGTTTTATTACTACAGAGAAAAAGGAAATCAGTTTTAAAATTTTGAATCATTTCATTAAAATTAGGGATGCACCGAACCCAGGTTTTTGGGTTCGGCCAACCACCCGAATCCATCTCAAGGGATTCAGCCCGAATACCAAACCGAATCTGAATTCCAATTAGCATATGCTGATTAGGATCCGGCGGGTGTAAACAGCGGGAAAAATTTTTCACGCGGACATTTAACCCTTCCAAATCCTAATGGCTGGATTCAGTTTGGCCAGGATCCTGGATTTTGCCAAAATTCAAACCATGGATTCGGTGCATCCCTAATTAAAATGGAATCTAGGGGGAAAAAATCTCGAACTGAATCAGCAGAAAAGCTTCTTCATGAATCTGAACTATCGTGGAATATTTCCTTACTGCAAACCTCATCTGGGGAAATCTCAGTAGACTTATAAAGAACAGTGCCAACGTGGTCATAAATAGGCATTTCTACAAACTTGAGAATGGGGCCACACACTGTACACACTATGACCTTATACTTCCCTCTTTGCTTACAGACAAATGATCAGAAAGTAAACCATTTGCAGCAGACTTCCATTTTAAAATAAGTCACAACCTCCATTATTTATTTATTTATGTTATGAAAACCACATGGGTTTATTTATGGCCTGAAAGCGATGGCAATGCTGAAGAAAAGTATGGCTGATATCTAATTGTCATGTCTGGAAGTGACCAATCATTTGCACACATACAGTAGTACTAGCAATTTAGCATGTTGTTCAGCTCTTAGATTACTCAATAAGAATCACTTAAATCACAATATAGTTTCCATTAACATTTTACAAAAAGGAGTCAATCAATAACTGTGCCAATTGTGATATGGTTTATTCATAGGGGACACATTTTAATGTGGCAGTGTGCCATTTTTTGTATTATGTATTGCATTTTACTTCATAATCAATAGCCCTGCATATGCAAATGGTGTGGTTAATGTGTAGCTACTGTCTGGGACCTCATGTTTTAACAAAGACAAATGATTTCCTGGGTTGTAGTGGCTATGGTCAGTCTCTGAACTAGCAATCTTGATAGATAGATGATAGATAGATAGATAGATAGATAGATAGATAATAGACAGATAGATAGATAGAAAGATAGATAATAGATAAATAGATAGATAGATAGATAGATAATAGACAGATAGATAGATAGAAAGATAGATAATAGATAAATAGATAGATAGATAGATAGATGATAGATAGATAGATAGAAAGATAGATAGATAATAGATGGATAGATAGATGATAGATAGATAGATAGATAGATAGATAGATAGATAGATAGATAGATAGAAAGCTAGATAATAGATAAATAGATAGATAATAGATAGATAGATAGATAGATGATAGATAGATAGATAGATAGATAGATAGATAGATAGATAGATAGATAGATAGAAAGATAGATAATAGAAAGATAGATAGATGATAGATAGATAGATGATAGATAGATAGATGATAGATAGATAGATAATAGACAGATAGATAGATAGAAAGATAGATAGATAATAGATATGTAGGGATCCATAGGGTTAACTAGTCCCTATGGCTTTAAACCCTGCAGCTTCCTGGTTTTGTGCTGTTACTGGGCAAACACCCATGTATCAGTTTTGAGTTCATATGTGTGATTATTGGTTAATAGGGAGACCCCTCCCCTGGGACACAGATATAGTGTTTAGCAGGGGGTGGGTCTGTCTCTTTGGCTGCCTGTGTTCTCAGAGAGGGGAGCATTGAGCATGGAGGCAAGGAACTAGGCCCCCAGTAAAGCCATGTGCCCCAGAGTGTGTCAGCCACTCTGGTTAAGTCGGGGACAGGGACCCCGTGAATGAGGAGCAGTTAGATAGCAAGTTTTGTGGAGCCCTTTCTAGGAAAGTGAGATAGTGAGGGAAGAGAGCACGAGCAGTTTGGCTCAGAGGAAAGTAGCTGTGGGAGTACAAATGATTTCCTGGGTTGTAGTGGCTATGGTCAGTCTCTGAACTAGCAATCTTGATAGATAGATAGATAGATAGATGATAGATAGATAATAGACAGATAGATAGATAGATAGATAATAGATAAATAGATAGATAATAGATAGATAGATAGACCGATAGATAGATAGAAAGATAGATAGATAATAGATAGATAGATAGATAGATAGATAGATAGATAGATAGATGATAGATAGAAAGATAGATAGATAATAGATAAATAGATAGATAGATGATAGATAGAAAGATAGACAGATAATAGATAAATAGATAGATGATAGATAGATAGATAGATAGATAGATAGATGATAGATAGATAGATAGAAAGACAGATAATAGATAGATAGATAGATGATATTAAAGATTGCAGGTAAATTGAGGCAGAATTATATAGCATATCTACTGACATCAGTTTTATTAAGTCCTAGGGAGTCGCTGAAAAGTCAGCAGTAAACTGAAGAGCCCTGGGGTCCACCAAAAGTCTCAGTGGGGTAGTCCCTAGAGCAGGGGTCCCCAACCTTTCTTACTCATGAGCCACAGTCAAGTGTAAAAAGATTTGGAGAGCAACACAAGCACCATAAAAGTTCATGGAGGTGCCAAATAAGGGCTGTGATTGGCTATTAGGGGCCTCTATGCACACTATCAGCTTACAGGGGGCTTTATTTGGTAGGAAATCTTGTTTTTATTCAACCAAAACTTGCCCCCAAGTCAGGAATTCAAAAAAAACTACCTGGTTTGGGGGCACTGAGAGCAACACCCAAGGGGTTGGGGAGCAACATGTTGCCTCTGAGCCACTGGTTGGGGAGAATGATGAGAATGATGTTGTAGTGATGCCATTCCCCAGTTAGGTAAGTTTGATTAATGTAAGAACATATAGGAGGAGTTCCCCTTCTGCATCAGTAACCAAGATTGCAACTCTTCTCATGATAACAAAAGGCCAATTGTATGTGAGAAAGGTTTTTATTCTGTGGTTCTCCAGAAAGCCATAACGTCATTTGACCTCTATATATTTTCCTCTAAAACCCTAAAACAAATATATTCTATAGTTGAGTGTGGGCCCTATTGCAACTTGCATGGTTGCTCCTATTTCTACATATCCTTCTACTCAAGCAATAAGACCATTTATACAAGAGCAGGATGGAGGTCCTACTGAGGCTCATCATTTGTTACCTGTTGAATAAACACACTTGTAATGAGGTTAATAAGGGTTGTTTATCAACAGTATTTGCACCTGGGCAGCAACCCACAGCTGCCAATCAAATTAGCTGTTATTGTTCTATCTGCAGCTGCCTAAGCAAACTTATCACTCATTGATTGCTCATTAATTCCTATGACTTAAGCTGGCCATACACGCACTGATGATATCCCACAAAACCTTGTTTCGTACAATATCTGATGCCTGTATGGCGGCTCGTCCAGGCATCACAAAAGGCTGCGGATATCGGTCGACTCGTCGATTGGCCAGGTCAAAGGAAGTTGATCGGACTCCATTGAAGCCGCCGGGTAAAATCTACGTTCATGGCTGAATCGGCAGAAGGAGGTAGAATTTCTATTGTTTCTACCTCCATATCTGACGATTCAGCCCTGAATGTCAGTGGAGGGTGGGAATGACCATTGGTCGCACAAAAGATCAAAAATTGCTATGTGTACCTTATGTGTACCTTGTATGTACCTATGTACCTTATGTGTACCTATGTGTACCTACTGTATGTGTACCTTGTATGTACCTATGTACCTTATGTGTACCTTATGTGTACCTACTGTATGTGTACCTTATGTGTACCTTGTATGTACCTATGTACCTTATGTGTACCTTGTATGTACCTATGTACCTATGTACCTTGTATGTACCTATGTACCTTATGCGTACCTTATGTGTACCTTGTATGTACCTTGCTCATGGACTGTCATCTTCATAGTATTGACATGTCTGTGTATTGACATCATTACACTGTCGTTTTGAAGCAAAAAATGTAAATAAATAGATAAGTTCTGAGTTCAATGCCCGAATATAGGTTAAACTCCTGAGTCTCCTTGATTGCACTATAATTCCTAATTTACTGATTTCTGGCTACCCTCCTGATTTGACTCATGACTATGATTGATAGCCCTGCCCTGGAAATGACCACAAACTTTAACCCCTTGATTACCGTGAACCAGGGGCCCCGGAAATAAACGAGGCAGGAGTTGGGGCACGGGGCCATGATAAGGCTAGGAAAAGGCCCGGTGGGGAGTTGTGGCTTTAAGGGAGCAAGGCATTGTGGGAGTTGTAGTTCCCGAGCGGAGTGAAAGAGAGGCGGAAGGAAGAGGCAAAAAGAGGTGGGCGCAAGCCGAAGCAACCATTTTGGAGAGAGCAGCTCCCACCCTCCCTCCCTTAGGGCTCTGGTACACGGGGAGATTAGTCGCCCGCGGCAAAACTCCCTGCTCGCGGGCGACTAATCTCCCCGAGTTGCCTTCCCTCTGCCATCCCACCGGCGAACATGTAAGTCGCCGGCGGGATGGCAGACGCGGCGAGGCGATTTCGGGAAATCGCCGAAAAAGCCTCGCGAGTCTTTTTCGGCGATTTGCGCGAAATCGCGCCGCCGCGTCTGCCATCCCGCCGGCGACTTACATGTTCGCCGGTGGGATGGCAGAGGGAAGGCAACTCGGGGAGATTAGTCGCCCGCGAGCAGGGAGTTTTGCCGCGGGCGACTAATCTCCCCGTGTACCAGAGCCCTTAGTTAACAAGGGGGGAGGATGAGGGTATTTAGGGTAGGGACTCTTAGAGGGTCTTAGTTGCAGCCGGGACGGAAATAGCTCAAGGTTAGGGCGGAAGGTTAGACGGAGGCTAGTGAGTACAGCCATAGGTTGGTGAAAAATGGGGACTGTGGTGGCTAGAAAAAGGGGGTTCCAAACCTCAGGAAAATGGTGACGGTGGGGGGGGGGCAGAGACAGCTTCCACAAAGCAGCCTTCAGCGGCTTATTGTTATGAGGTTACCAATGAGACTGTCATGTTATGTTATTTATTTACAGGAATATGTTATTGTTTAACAAACTTACAATGTTGTAAATAAAATGGCTGCGGCCTTTTCTATCCACAAGAGGTTGTCGCGTATGTGTATTGACAGGGGTGGTGAGGTAAGTGAGAGGGTGAAGGGTAATTGGGGAGGGCCGCAAAAATTGACACTGCACTTATCATGATTATTTCCTGCCTAGTCTGTGCACCGGCTTCCTAATTGCTCCTGACTCCAACCTGTAAGCCACGAGGCCCTAACATTAATAAATTTGCTGATTGTTGGTTGCCCCACTAAGTTCAAGAATCCATTGCACCTTAATAGGGGAGTTTGATAATAGTTGTCTTTATTGTTACTGGGCTGCATTAAAATCAGCTCTATGATAAGAACATATAGGCATATAATACTGGTATAGAATCCATTATCCTGAAACCTGTTATCCAGACAGCTCCCAATTATGGAAAGACCATCATTTTCTCTGTAATAATAAAACTGTATACAGTTTGTACTTGATCCCAACTAAGATATAAATGAACCTTTTTGGAGGCAAAAAACTTCTTTATTTAATGTTTAAATTATTTTTTATAGCAAACTTAAGGTATGGAGATCCAAATTACTGAAAGATCCCTTATCCAGAAAGCCCCATGTCCCAAGCATTCGGGATAACAGGTCCCATACTACTCTTAAAAAAATGTAGATAATCCAAATGACTTGTCTTTATACATACCCTAAGTCAGACTTAAAGCAGTAAAACTTGGCAAGGCACCATTATACTAATGAAGAACACAAGCTTAATGGAGTATATAACAAGCATTTGAAAGACATTTAAAATCCCTCGTTTAAGTTCCAAATACTAAATATATGGTAAGGGACACAATATGAGCAATTTGCAGGACCATTCCTTCTATTGTAGCACCCCGTACAGCAGTTAGAAATAGTTAAAAACCACAATCCTGTAAAATTGAAGTGCAAAGGCCATGGTTTATTAATTAAATTAATCAATATTTTCTAAATATTATTCAATTAAAATGTTGCATAATTAATTATTATGTTAAACAAATACAAAATAAAATACATCTGCCAAACTAAGTCATTATGATGCTGCATCAACCTATTCTAATCATATCTGCCTAAACCCCAATATGGGATTTCTATGGGGATCCTATAGGATCTTCCTAATAAGCTGGTATTTGTGAATACACTGTTTCTGCTCCCATGGCTGTTGTTGTTGAATGGGGTACCATAACCTTATGTCTACTGCAGTAAACACAGATTATTTCTCTATATTCTCCCTTATTATATTTATGTTCCCCTGCTTGAGTGTACCCCTATTACACATTTCTTGGCAGTTATGTGGGTGCCCACCAATGACTGCTTTGTAGTGGACCCACTGTTGCCATTTAGTTGCGTGTCAAAAATGGGGGTGGTCGCATCAATAAAGTTGCGGGCGACAAAATAGTTGTTTGACAAACGAGCTTTGTGAATTTTATGCCATTTTGTGCATTTTTTGTTTCATGAATTTTTCGTCAAATTGCAACGGCTCAAATTCGCTCATCACTATTGCCATTCAGTTTGGAAATCAGGCCTTTTACCTACGGTATATATTCCAGTAATCTGCTCTCTTTCTCCCCCTTCCTTCCGTTGTCAATCTTTGTTTCAGTGTTATCGGTTTTCCATTTATCTAATATAATTTGTCAACATACATCTTATAGACTACACAAGTGTTCCTTGATCACATCCTACATGTGGAATAAAGTTGTGCAGAGCAAAATAAAGATCCAGGAGACTTGAACTCCTTCTTTCCTTCTGCACAAATCATGCATATCTTAAATGAAAACAAAAGACCAGATACAAGAAAATATGTGGGTTAGGACCATTATGGATAGTGATGGGCGAAAAAATTCACCAATCATGGATTTGAAGCGAATTTCCACGTTTCGGATTTTTTTGTGAAACGGGCGACAAAATTCACTGCGGAAAAATTCGGCACGCGGGCAAAAATTGATGCCCGTCAAAAAAATTGTCTTGCGTCAGACTTATTGTCACGCGTCAAAAGAATTGTCCCTCATCAAGAATTGTCTCCGCCAAAAAGAATTGACTCTCTCATCTAAAGAATTGGTGCGTGATAAAACCTAGTGTCGCGTAAAGTGATGAACGAATCGGTAAGAAAATTTGCGAAATGGTGAAAAATTTGCGAAACACATTTGTTGCGTGATTTTTTTTGTCGACCCCATCTTTTTTGTCACCCGTGTCTATTTTTTGTCGCCCGTGTGTATTTTTTTGTCACCTGCACTTTTTTGCGTGACTGTGCCCTTTTTTTACGCAACTGCGCCCTTTTTTTGACGTGATCGCGCCCAATTTGACACGACCACACCCAATTTGACTCACGACCAAAAAAATTCTGCGTAACGAATTTGTTCACGGCGAATTTTCACAGAAGTTATGCGAAACGATGGCGAAATGCGGAAATTCGCTGCAAATCCATACCTGGTGAAAAAATTTGCTCATCACTAGTCACATTGTCGCACGCCAAAAGAATTGATTTTTTGACGCACCACATTTTCCCCGTTTTGCGAATTTTTCATAGTTTTGTGAATCTTTTGAAAGAATCGATAATTTTTCGGCGAAGCATACGGGTCAGTTTCGCTCATCACTAATTATGGAACATATTTCCTTACAAATTACAAATGTGTCACTTATCTCCACCCAGAGGTACATTCAGAGATATATTTAGTATATTGAGATGGATCTAAGCAGTTTCTGCTGGGTAGTTCAGCCATGTTGTTTGGAATTTCTCATTTTAGTTCAAAATGTATGAAGTGAACTCCCAAGGGGAGTAAGTTTTGCTATTGAGGAATTGATATAAAACCTCTAGAAAGCTCTGAAAATGTTTTGCTTTGTTATGGCTACTTTTTTTTCCAGAGAAAATGCTTACTGAGCTGCTCTGTGCCCATTATAATTGGACTGGCAAGATTCCGTGCACCGACTGAAATATCAAAGGTCACATAAATTATTCTGCATGTCATTTATCAATATGGTTTTGCAACCTAAGCCTTTATTGGAGTTTGAATATGTATTATGTTTCTGCTCTGCATTTAATACAAGATGGTATTTAATACTCTCACGTTGCCAATCCATCGTGTCATATGAAAAAGGGCCAAGTTGTTGTTTGAGTTTGGTAATGCTAACCCCGTTATGATCATTTTTAGTGCAATAAAGTCACTATAAAGGGTTAATTTAAGAACAAAAGTGCCTAAAATCAGGGCTGGATTTAAATTTGAAATGCTTTCACACCCCTTTGTTGCTCTCACCCCCCCTACTTGCACCCCCCCCCCCCCCGCCAAGACTGTTCTGGCATGATAATTCCAATGAGGATTGGGCAGGTGGGAGATCTAAATGGATTAAAATCTCCTGCCCAGTCTCCAGGGGAGATGTGACTTGTGGGCAGTATACATCAATCAAAAATGCAGCCTTTTTGTGATCTTTAATGTAATAATATGGTTTGGAACAGTTCCCTAAGCCCCGCCCCCTGTTCCCCTGCTGATCTGACTGACTACTTTGAGACTCAAATAAAATGTAACAGAAGTCAACCATCCTGAGCCTGCCTTCAGCCTGCATCCTCCCAATCCCATAATTCCCTGCACACGTGATGTCAATAAGGAAAGGAACATCCCAGTGCAATGCATTGTGGGTTATGTAGTTCCCACATGGAGAAGTTATTAAAATGTGTAACATAAATGTTTTAGTCCCTCCTCCCCTGCCAGGATTTCAAATGATGCCGAAAGAGAAGAGCTGTTTTGCAGGGGATTTCAGCATATAAAAATTGTATTTATTTATACTTTTTAAATTACAGTGATAGGTATATTATTAGTGGCGAGTGAATCTGTCCCATTTCGCTTCACCATAAAATTCACGAAACGGCAAGAAAATTCGCGAAACGCATTTGTCACACAATTTTTTTTTTGTCGCCCACGGCTTTTTTTTTTTGTCGTCCATGCTTTTTTTAATGTGACCCCTCCCTTTTTTTGACATGACCGCACCCAGTTTTGATGCACCCGTGCCCAATTTGACACAGCCATGCCCAATTCCATGCGCAACACATTTTTTTGGTGCAAAAAAATTTTTCTGCAGCAAATTTTCACAGAGGTTTCGTGGAACAATCCACCAATGGCGAAATGTGGAAATTTGCTGAGAATCCATGCCTGCCGAAAAAAATTTGCTCATCACTATTGGGGACCCCTGTCTTAAACAGAGCCAGAGCTTGACCAAGTTTTTTGACACCCAAGACAAAGTTGGCAACCTTAGCCCCCACTCCATAGTGTGAAACCATAGGGTGCAGAGCATTAGAGACACCAAAGAAGCATTTTAAAATGCCATGAAGGCAGCAGTAGACATTTTGTTCATTTCTCTCTGCTGTCTATCCCTAGTCCCAGCCCTCAGCCGAGGCGAGCAATATGGCAGCTCCCACTCATGTATAAATGTAAATATGCAGGAAAGGAATGTTCTGGGCACACTCTAAGCACTGACCTCATTTATTATACAATGATAGGAAATCCTCTTTCTCTATAGTTTGAATATGAAAATGTTTGCAGTCATTTACATTAATGGCAGAGTGGATATAGTAATACATTGCGCACTGCTGTGAGCTCAGCTAAGAAGCTAAGAAGCAATTAAATGCACAACAAGCTGAGGCAGCTATAGCAGATAAACGCAAATCAGCTTTTGAAAAGTCAAGCTTGCGGAATGCAAACACTGCTTATAAAAATGTTTACTGGGAAATTAGAGATTCTGTATAAATCCTGGAATAAACTCTCTGCAGTGTTTATAAACCAAATATACAGAACGAATTATGGGACATACATCTTCCATAGACTCCATAGACTTCCAAATTAAATCATTCAAAATTTAAAAACAGATTTCCTTTTTCTCCGTAGTTACCTTGTACTTGATCCCAACTAAGATATAATTACCCCTTATTGGGGGCAGAACAGCCCTATTGGGTTCATTTAATGGTTAAATGATTCCCTTTTCTCTGTAATAATAAAACAGTACCTGTACTTGATCCCAACTAAGATATAATTACCCCTTATTGGGGCAGAACAGCCCTATTGGGTTTATTTAATGGTTAAATGATTCCCTTTTCTCTGTAATAATAAAACAGTACCTGTACTTGATCCCAACTAAGATATAATTACCCCTTATTGGGGGCAGAACAGTCCTATTGGGTTTATTTAATGGTTAAATGATTCCCTTTTCTCTGTAATAATAAAACAGTACCTGTACTTGATCCCAACTAAGATATAATTACCCCTTATTGGGGCAGAACAGCCCTATTGGGTTTATTTAATGGTTAAATGATTCCCTTTTCTCTGTAATAATAAAACAGTACCTGTACTTGATCCCAACTAAGATATAATTACCCCTTATTGGGGGCAGAACAGTCCTATTGGGTTTATTTAATGGTTAAATGATTCCCTTTTCTCTGTAATAGTAAAGCAGTACCTGTATTTGACCTGTATTTTGATCCCAACTATCCTAAATTAGGTTTGGTATTCATCTGAATCTTTCCCATTTCCAATTATTAGGGGTTCACCCGAATCCCAAAATTGTGTATCCGATGCATCCCTATTTTGGACCCATCAACCACATTTTGATGATGACTCCTTTATGGGATTTATTTACAAATTTGCAGTAGTTAATTTGTCTCTATATATTAAAAATGACTCTTTAACCAATGTGGGTTTCTGCAAATCAGATGCAAATTTGAAGAATGGGTATTGGGAACCAATGTGTTACTTGAATTAAATGGATCAAAGTTGGAGATCCAACAATTACAGAAAGACCTCTTTTCTGGAAAAATCGAGGTCCTGAGAAGTCTGGATAACAGGTCCCATCTTATATTATGGGAGTGAAAGCAGGCCCAGATTTGTTGAGAGGTCACAAAGGCCTGGGCCTAGGGCCGCATAAGTTTAGGGGCGGCACGCAGTCCAGCCGCAAGAAAAAGTTGCTCCCATAAAAAAATCTTCAGTGCGTCCCCGGTGGTATGTGAGTGAAAAGGGGATGCACCTGTGCTCAATGGGGAGGGGGGGGAAGTTGCGACGAATGGGGCGGCCTCCAAAAATGCAAATCTGGCGCTGAGTGTAAATCTCTCCCAAGGGATTAGGCAAGCTACTCAATGTGATGAGATTAGGGATGTAGCGAACCTAAAAAAAAAAAGTTCGCGAACTTACGCCAAAACCCGCGAATATTCGCGAACTTTGCGAACCCCATAGACTTCAATGGGAAGGCGAACTTTAAAAACTAGAAAAGCCATTTCTGGCCAGAAAACTGATTTTAAAGTTGTTTAAAGGGTGCCACGACCTGGACAGTGGCATGCAGGAGGGGGATCAAGGGCAAAAACTTCTCTGAAAAATACTTTGTTGGCACAGAGTTGCGCAAAAAACGCAAGTTATTCTAGCGAAAATACGCGGCTTTTTTGCGCTAAACACCATGAAAACGGGATTTGCAGAAAAACGCCATGTGTGACTTGTGCGGCGTATTGTACAATACTTTTGCGACGATAAAAAACGCGGCGGAAAATGTGGCGCGAACCCAAGCTGCGAACATACACTGAAAGTCCGCGAACATACGCGTTCGCGAACACCCGATGTTCATGCGAATTTGTTCGCCGGCGAACAGTTCGCTACATCTCTAGATGAGATATTATGATGGATCGATGAATGAATAGATTACTATATTCCCTAATTTCTTGGTCATACTCAAATTAAATAATTATTTAGGTAGAAATAGTGTTGTGCAAATTTTTTCGCCAGGCATGGATTCGCAGCGAATGTCCGCATTTCGCCATTGGCTAATTGTTTTTGCAAAACTTCCGTAAAAATCCCCAGCGGAAGAATGCGCCATGCGGAATTTTTTTTGTCAAATTGGGCGCGGTTGCATCAAAAAGGGCTTGGTCGTCGAATCGGGCGCGGTCTCATCAGAAAAGAGCGAGTGTCAAAAAAAATAGACGCCGTCGTCAAAAAAAAGATGCAGACGACAGAAAAAATTGCGCGACAAAAGCGATTCGCTCATCACTAGCTAAAAACTTCATGTATGCACTAAAATACTACTTAGATACTTAAGTGTCCTTCACTCGCATATCAGCATATGTTTCTATCTCATAGCAGGTCTTTAGTAACAATCCTAATACAAAAAAATGCAAAAATATAACTTTACCTTGAACATTTCTCCTCATAGTCATTCATACACCGTGGTTTTTACCCTTATATCTGTTGTCGCACCCCATGATCCAAATGCAATACACACACAACTCTGAAGGCCCCTAAACTTCTCTGATGGTGCAGTAACTTCAGTTTATAAAATAAAGTATGTATAGTCGTATTCCTTTTTAGTCTTTTGTGCTCCATTAATAGAAGTACAACATACAATGTGTTTGTGATAACTTCCCCTTTAAAAGCCTTGGTTTATTGCTCGCCTGTTATTGCCACAGTAACTCACGCTGATGTCGGATCAGATTAATGCAGCTTAGAATGATCTGTTTGAGTATAAACAGTGTAAGATTAGCTCTAAGCCTTTTTAGTTTGCAAAGTACAGTAAATGGCACTACTTCTTTATATCGATCTTTCGGGCAAAACTCTCCATTGGTGATTGCTCAAGTTACTTTCCAAAACACTGAGAAATTCCATTTGATCTGGGATAGAAATATTATATTTCTGCACGAGGCAAGAAGCCAGAAGGATAATGCAGAATAGTAACTGTGTGTTTATAGTGTCAGATTCAGCTGAACTTGATTATACATGAAATGAATTGGAACTCTAATGCTTCATTTGCCAAATGAAAGAGACTGCAAACATTCTTTGTATGTTTTTTATTCTTTCTGATCATGGTCTCTCTGCAGCAGCAGATGATTGTATATTATTATTATTATTATTATTATTATTAACATTTATCTATAAAGCACCAACATATTCCGCAGCGCTGTACAATAAGTGGGTATACAATAATTGTATAGAAAAGTAGCACTTAAACCTTAAACATAGATTCCCTTAGTATGATCTCTCAGCATCACTGAGGATCAATGTAGCCAAGGTTCACTTTACCAAATAAAGGGAAAGGTAGGTTCAGTCAGTGGGAGGTGCCTAACATTTGGTGTAATCACTTATACCCAGGCCAGTGCTCCTATTAGCAGAGAACTCACCAGCTAGGGGTATATGCAAGCGATCCTTTTCTTCCATTCAAGTGAAAAAGCCATCTTTTTTTGGTTTAAGTTTGCCTTTTCACTCTACTTTGTATGCAGTGAAGAAAGAGGCAGGAAAAGGATCACTCACTTGCAGGTAACCCCTGCTGGTACAGTTTCCTTCTAAAAGGAGATCCGGGCCCGGGTATTAGGTGAGTGATTACAATTACTGGGGGGTGCCTAACATTCGTCACCCCTAAGGGATTAAAGGAGACTTAGTCAAAACTAAGTAAGCTTTATCAGAAAGGTCTAGGTAAATACAGCCATATGCACTCACAGAAAAGCTGCACCGAGTCCTCTATAAAAAAAAAAAAACACAGGATTTCTTGTCTTCCTTTGTGTAAACATGTTCTTTGGTATCTGACTTCCTCTCATTCCTAGGGTCGAAGTCTGTGCAGCTCTCTCTTCTCTACTTTCTCCTGCTCCCCCCTCCCATAAGAATTCACTCCCCCTCCCTACAGAATGTGTGATCTGAGCAACCAATGGCTAGAGCTACAGCACAGAAGCTACTGAGACCAAGCTAAAATGGCACCTGCTATCTTAAGCAAACAGAGAAAACTTCTAGGGCTCTTTACTCAGGTATGATAAAGCTTTCTGCAGAATAAATATAGCGTTCTAGGTGGCACTTGTGTGGCTAATCTATTGGCAGTAAAATGCTTTTCCGTCTTTAAACCTTTCCTTCTCCTTTAAAGGCATCAATAGAATCTGTTATCACAACATCTCCACAACCTTCTACACTCATGGTCTGGTATAATTGTTGCCTGTCTACAGTGATATTTACCCTTTTACACCAGAAGTGTTGTATGTGATGGACTTATATACATATAATGAAGTCCTGATGTAGCAGCAAATTAACTGTTACTGTAAGAGCACAAGTAATGAATCCTACAGACAACGGTGACATTTCTTTCAAGGACTTTAGTGGTGGAAAAAGTCTGATGCCACTTGAGCTTTCATCCTTTGACAGATATCAGTTCTCTGCAATCCATGCAAATCCTATTAATGCAACGTTCATCCCACTTATCAAAGGTATAAATGAGCAAAACAGCAGGCCTTTTAATGTAAGACGCACTTGTCACTGTTCAGAAAACGTATACAATCTGACAGTTTGAAAATGATCCCACCAAGGCCACCCACAAAGGAAAAACCATACGGAAAAGAAGTAAAAAAAAAAAATAAACATATAAAGGCTGTAAAAGCACTTAAAACTCATGGTAACCATGGCAACATTAAACGTTGTTCATAATACATATTAATGCTTTTGTTAAATGTATTCAGGTTAAGAGCATGCCATTAAATGTACTGTCATCTGTCGTTAGCAAATGTGACAGGTACGTACAAGGAAGGTTCTGTTAACATTTCTGGTGAACAGTTAAAGGTGTAATGCTTGGTAATAATGGGATATGGATTAAGGATCTGCTAAGGAGCTTACGGTATATATAATATACTATAAAACCCTCTCCTCGGCATAAACAAATGGATAGGGAAAGGTGGGGAGAACGGAGGAGAATTATCTTACCCTGGTCACCCAGAGTGGCCTCATCTAATGTAGCTAGCTCTGCAGTAAGTGTACAGTGGTAAGCAAATGTAAGAATTGCAGATATTACTCTTAGTTTCCCAGGTGCCCTCAGTTATGTCACTTGTGCTCTTATAAACTTCAGTCAGTTTACTGCTGACCTGCAAGTTGGAGTTCCCCCCCCCCCCCCGCAGCCGATCAGCAGAATAATGGGAAGGTAACAAAATAGCAGCTCCCTGACACCTGTATTACTAAAAATGCTCCCATACCCCACCTAGTGGTAGATATAAGAAAAGCACTCAATAGTAACAACCAAGTCCAGCCACAACTCCTCCATTTACACTGAGCAGGAGAAACAATAGCTTATCTTAAAGCAGTTGCATTGTGAAGTGTTGGCTCATTATAAAAGCACAGGATCAGGCACAATAACTGGAGATGGCTGCTTGTATTGCAACTTAAAACAAATACATTTACATTGGTTCAAGAATAACATTTTAAATGGTAGAATGAAATATTTGCAATATACACAGTATAATTCAGCAATAAAAACAAAACCACAAATATCATGACAGAATCCTTTTAAGGAAATTACTTGCATTGTTTCCCAGTGACACCCACCCATACCTACACCTGTATGGGAACACTTCAGATTCAGGAGGATTGTAATACAGGTTGCCAATGTCACAAAATTAAGATTATGAGTAACGATGAACAAATGTTTTCACCAGGCATGGATACACTGTGAAATTAAGCATTCCCCACTGGCAATTTTCTTTTGCATATAGCTGAAAAAATTCACTGCAACAAAAATTCTGAGAGTGAGGAAAAAGTTCTGGTTGTGGTTGCATCAAAAATGGGACTGATTTGCTCCTCACTAATTAAGAGCTGCTTGATGATAGAAGGGGTCATTAGCATCAGGGAAGGCTGTGTGCAAAGGGCAATTGGCTAGTGATGAGCGAATCTGTCCCGTTTCGCTTCGGTATAAAATTCACGAAACTGCAAGAAAATTCACTAAACAATTTTTTTTGTCGCCCGCTTTTTTTTTGTCACCCCGGGTCTATTTTTTGTCACCTGCGTATATTTTTTTTGTTGCCCGCGTTATTAGACACGACCGCACTTTTTTTTATGTGACTGCATCTCATTTTGATGTGACCACGCCCAATTATGATGAGACTGCGCCCTTTTTTACGCTACTGCACCCTTTTTGCGCGACCGTGCCCTTTTTGACGCACGGCAAAAAAAAAAAGAATTCTGCGCAATTAATTTTTCCGCTGCAAATTTTCACAGAAGTTCCGCAAAACAATTTGCCAATACCGAAATTTGGAAATTTACTGCAAATCCATGTCTGCCGAAAAAATTTGCTAATCACTACAATTGCCCATCTTTAGAGCACAAGGACCTGCGGCCAAGTCAGTGAGTTATCCCCTCTTCTGTCCCCTACCTGCCCCCTTTATTCAAGTGCAGCTCTTCTTGCACTTCCTCAGGCCCCTTATTTCCAAAACTTACCTGCACAGATATTTACATTACAAAGTAACTTATTTAAATGGAATGCAGCTTTGGCATGTACCAAGTTAGCTAGGATTAGGAATTACATTATAAGGGGGGGGGGGGGGGGAACTAAAATTACTTCTGACCCTGAAACAGGAGGGGGGCCAAGCCTTCAGAACAGCCCAAGGCTAAAGGTGCTTAATTCTGCCAATGGTGCAGTGAAACTGCTGTGCATTAAAGAACAGAATCTGTTCACAGGGTCCTTGTCAGGTATTCACATGCATATTCACTGAGCAGTAATACGTCCTACATCCTAATAGAGTTGGCAGGACTTCCACAGCTATAAATCAAGGACTCCAAAAATGATGGAAGGGTTGCTGAGAAGGGAATTCACAGTTTCATCAGAAGAAAGGAGGATGGTAGGGAAAGATTTGTGTTATGCAGTTTGAAGAATGGTAAATTGAATATATTGCATATGCATTGTACCTTCAACATATTCAAAATAAGCTTCAGGATAGGGTTTCTTAAAGGGGAAATTCACCTTTACAAAACATTATTTTAAAGCAGTATACCACAAATAATCTCCTTACTTTATCTTACAAAGTAATGGTTCCCTCAAACTTGTGGCTTTCATTCTAGTCAACTTGTTATCAGAGGATTACCTATAAAGAAGTCCCTTAAATGGGCCGATTAGCAGAGTGGGATTAGAATGATAAGCATTGCAAAAGAAAGAGCTCCGTGGAGAATAGACATAAACGCCTAAATAAGGGGAAATGTGGAATTGTTGCATTTCCTAAAACATTAAAGTCTAAATCAAAAATAAAAGGAAAGTATACTCATTGGTGAGTGCTAAATTGTTAGGCAATCCTAATAATGAGCACTGTGCCACCATCTTATTTCTATCTCTAGGGTGCAGTAAAGCAAAATCCTGGGCTGGCACATTTTTCACCAAACAGGGGTGCTAGTCTGGTATCTGAAGTTAGTGATTATGACTGTCCTTCAGGGCCGGAACTAGGGGTAGGCAGAAGAGGCAGCTGCCTAGGGCGCAACGATTAGGGGGCGCCAGGCAGAAGCCTCTCTTGCCTACCCCTAGCCTGTGCGCTCCATTTTCATTTCATTACTCAGCGGGGGCAATGAACTATCGCTTCGCTACCCTAAGCCCCCCCCCCCGCGAATTGCGCATGCGCGCCCAATATCAGGGGGGGGGTTGCGTTAGCAAAGGAGCAGGGGCTAGGTGGCCGACCGGGTTGCCTAGGGCGCCCGGTCGGCTCGGCCCACCCCTGCTGTCCTTCCTCTTTAAAATATACTATACTTTAAAATGACTTTGTGCAAACAGGGTATCTAATGCAGTAGTGATGTGCTGGCCGACCCAATACCTGCAGTTTGGGCAATTTGCAGCTCGCAGACAGGGAGGCTGAGTGGAAGAGTTCAACTTGAACCCGTTTGCAAGCCACAAGTAATGTGCCGGCTTCCTCTTCCGGCTTGTGAATTTATAGGCGCACCCGACACGCCCCACCCATTTTGTGATGTCATTGCGGGACAGGCGCAGGCCTATAAACAGAGGGAAGAAGTCGGGTTGGGTAGGGTTAGGGCACATCACTATAATGCAGCATAAAATTATATACGATCACGTAAAAAGAATGCAGAGAAAAATTGCCTATAAATTAACTTTTACTAAGTAATGGAATGACCCATTTTGCACAGGGCCAGATATAAAGCGCAGCAGTAGTCTTATACAGTAGTTGGGTTGAGAGCCCCTTTTAAAAGTTATTTTTAACTTGTACTAGTCCTTTAAAAAAAAGAAAGAAACAGAAACATCATCTGAAACGCTATGAATCATAAACCATCAAGATTTGAGCATAAAGAAATCTGCTATCTGAGTTTATAGATATTCCCCGTTGTTATGATGATAAATGCATCTTTCTTTACTGGAAAAGCAAGCTGATCTACAGGCCCTTAAGTCCAGTAAACCATTAAGCGCCAGAGAAGCTGAGAGTAGAACAATTTCAGTGGAACTGAGTAGTGCAACACCAGTTTATGGTTATGTCTGGAGTAAAATTGCTTTTGTGTACAATTGATTTTTACCGGCAGTGGTAAATCCCATCCTTTCACCAAGGGACCAAACAACAACATACTTTTATACTCACTGCTTCTTTCTGTAAAAACTAGTACTGAAGTTACACCAGACTTCAACTAAACTATAGTTTTTATATAATAAATACTAAATATAAAGATAATAATGGTCCATATATACAGTATATGTGTGTGTGTGTGTATAATAAAATGTAAATATCTGTATAAATATGTTTAAATCCAGGAATTTAACAAACTAAATATTTATTATTCTGGAGAAAAGTGTGTCAGATGCATCAATTCCACCTGTTTGACCAACAGATGTCAATCAATAAAAATAGAAGTAAATTTGGTATAAATTTGGGTAAATTTGGTCTGAATCCTGTTTTTGGTTGGGGCGAATTTCCCCATTTTGCCATTGGTGAATTGTTTTGCGAAACTTATGCGGAAAGTCACAGCGGAAAAAAAAGTTGTGGTCATGGCAAATTGAACGGGGTCACGTAAAAATGGACGCGGGCACGAAAAAAAAACCCTGCACACAATGAAATAAAGATGCAACAAAAAAAGACCCGGGCGACGAAAAAGTCGAACGACAAACGCATTTTGCGGATTTTCTTGCCATCTCGCAAATTTTCAGTTTGTTTTAAAGCAAAATGGGGTAGATTTGCTCATCACTAGTCGCTTGTGTAAAAAAGAATTGTCGCGCACATCAAAAAATGATACACGAACGTGTGAAAAAATTAAACCATTATGGAGAGAAGTATACAATACAATAAACAACTTAAGACCGGGGAAATACACAAACTTCATAGAAACAATGTTACTTAGTCTGGATAGAACGGGAAAAAAAATAATTAATGATAAATTGATAGTACACCTATTACAAGCAGCTAGAATAATAATACCCAAGAACTGGAGAAAGTCAGAAACTCCACACAAAATGCAATGGATAGAGGAAATAGAAAACACAAAAACAATGGAAGAATTAACAGCTATAAAATATGGGAGAATGAAAAACTATGAGAAAGTATGGCTGGATTGGCCATATAAGTCAGCATGATAGGAAATAACAAGATTAAGAATACATCCCATAACAGGCACCAACAGTAAAGGTAACAAGTGATATATGAGTAAAACCTAATTGAGCTCACCTGCTTCCCCCCCCTACTACCCGAGCAGTCTCCCATAACAAGAGTTATGTTCATATCCAAGTCTATTAACCAGAAAGATTTGAAATGAATGTATTTTAATACGAGATGTATAACACAATGATGGGAAAACTGCCATGTTTTGTACCAAGTTACTCCTATTTCTATGCTCCCCCCCCCCCATCTCCCTCCCTTTTTTCCTTTCTGTATCCCCACACTGAAAATGAAAATAAAGACTTACAAAAAAAAAAAAATGATACACGTGACAATTTTTGATGTGCATCATTTTCGCCATTTCGCTGATTTTTTACCGTTTTGCAAATCTTTTCAATGATTTGCAAATTTTATGGCGAAACAGGACAGAATCACTCATCACTAATGGGCACAAAATTGGTGGAATAGTGCCTTAAATTTTTGTTTAGGGCAGACATGGGTCTCATTGGGTCTGACTAGGGAATATCCCAATTTCTCAACTTTGAATTTTGGCAGTAAAGGAAGGCAGAATGGTTGTGACTTTTTAACTTTTTCCCATTCGGCTGAAAAAAAAAAGTTTGCAAGCTGTGACAAGAAGAAAACAAGCAAACGCGTCAGGCTGTTTGCATCGCAGTAGCCGCTCATGTTTTTAACTTAAGAATAAAGGATCAATTTTTTAGTAGGAGTGAGTTTTAGTTCCTTTTTTGGTGCTATCGGCCAAAAGTTTGCAAGTTTACTCCAAATTCAACTAATCTATAAAGTTTTTAGGTAGCAGGAAAACTTTAGACATAGTAAGGGGCCCATTTATGATTGGCAGAGTTTTCGTTCATAGGCCATCATAAAGGAAACCCCACGTGAGTTTACTAATCCTGCAGGGTTGCATACTGATAAGGTTTGTCCATCTTCGTAAGTTTGCCCCAGTGACTTCTTTGGCAGCTTTTAGGTACAAAAGCCCGTTTGGACAAACTTATGAAGAGTAAGAGTCTAATGTACCCCATATTGAGCAAATTGTCTTGTTGTGTAGAAGCCACAACACCCTGCCGCACAGACTATTCCAAATGTGTCTCATACTCTTTTGAGAGAGGTCTATTCCAACCTTCATAAGGAACTAACCCCCCCCTACAACTTTATAACTCAAATCTTACTCTATAAACTCAATTTATCATTGACATGTTCTACAGTTAGGCAATAATGTTCATTGGATGTCCACCCAACAGCAATTTAGATTGTTAGTTCTTCTAAAAAGGATCTTCTTGCTCTTTTTTCTTTCTAAAGCTTATTCCATCAAGGTCAACCTGTCTGTCTTTTCCTTTCTGTATCTTTTTACCTCTGCCTTACAAATGATGACCTTTGCATACTGAAGTCCAAATCACACAATGTTTTTATATGGATAAATGCCCATATTAGGGTTAATAAAAGAGGCTACTGTTAATTGTCTGAGCTGCTGACAGCACCGGCAGCCGGCCAAGGCTTTGGCACCTACAGTACACTTATTATTTTCAGCATTGCAGATGCTTATCTTCGGAATTCTGATGAGTGCTGATAAGCATTGCCGGTGATTAGATCCGTTACGAGGAGTTCTACAGAGAAAATGGCATGAATTAGCCGTTCCGTTCTCTCCTGAATAGTGTTAATTAAATTGTGCCACACAGACAGTTCTTGTTTTAACTAAATGTCCGCACTGCTCATTTGACTGCACACAGTAGGAATATTTACTCAGAATAAATCTTAACCTTAAGTCTGACTGCATGGATAAAATGAGTTCATGCAAAGTATAGAAAAGCAGCTGATGTAAATCTATGGTTGGTGCAGGCAATGAGCGGAAGGAGTGAGAGTGTGCTGGGTAAGTGAAGGCTGCAGGGTCATTTAAGGCTGGGGTCCACCAGGTTTTTTCCCAGTGTCCTGCTGGACACATATTACTTATTTTTGCCATTCTAAAGCACTACCTGTAATCTAAGAGGGAAATTTGTCTACTTCTAAACAAACAAACCCTTCCCTTATCTAAGCAGCAGCCTTTGAGTGGCTCATTATCAGAGGGCTTCTCAGTGGATGGGTAATCATGATTATCAGCCCTTCCTGTGAAAGTGCAGGGAAGTGCTAACGTTAAACTGGTTTAAAAAAGGCAAAAAGTATGTTCGGCACATGCCCTGTGCAATCAGCTTGTGTTGGAAAGGAACATCACAGTGCAATGCATAGTCCCTGCATGCTGTCTGTAAGCTGCGGAGAAGTTGTTACAATTTGTAACATCAATGCTTTAGTCCCTCCTCCTCTGCCAGAGTTACCCTTTAAAATTATACTAAATGCATGTAGTAATATTATCCCAGCTTATTTTTCTTAAATTATAAATGTAATTAAATTTTAAGAGTTTTCCACTTAAGGGTTTGGAGCTAGGGTTGCCAACACTATCCTTTCTATCTTTTTAGCTACCTTATCTTCTAACACCATCACCATAATGCATCATTTTACATGCCTGGCCAGTAACATACTAGTATTGAGGTATCATACCCCAGACACAATTTGCTTTAAACCTCATGAGAAGCCTTCTACATTATGTGGAATAAACAGGAGCTTTGCACTTTGCCCTGTTAGTAACTGGAGCTCAGCAGTGTACAGTTGCTTGCTATACGCTAGCCCTTCAGTACTGCAAATTTAATGTAAAGGAGGTAATTCCCACTTTATAAGCCAGCGTTCATTTTCTCTTCTTTCATTAACATTCCATCAGGAAGAGAAGCAGTGTTGAATGTCCTCATTACTTTTCACTTGGTATCAAATGACTAGGAACATGTAGAGTCAAGTGATCATCACTCAGTATGGTCTCATATACAGAAAGGGGTTAAGCGTAACCATACACAGGTAAACCTTCCCTGGTGCTATCATAGGTTTGCGGTTACACGTTGTACACAAGGAATTGCTCTTGTGTTACGAGCTGAGGCAAGCTTGGGAACCTCTGCTGTGTCTTGGGGTGAGACTAGAAAAGTGTACCACAGCACTGTGAAACCCCCTAAAGTTATAACAGTGAACAAAAATATTTAATCTGAAGGTTGGCCATTTCCCTATGGGCCAAACTGTAAATTATATGCTTATAAATGGAACATTCCTACATCAGAAAACACCAATTATAACTTAAAGAGACATGCATATTAATATTAACACTCAGAACTCACCCCCTGCCTGTTACACCATACTCGTATCACATACCCCTGCCCAAGTTTCAACAAGCCACCTCCACCGAACCCCTACCTGCCACAGGGAATGGAACCAGAAGGGGAGGGAAAACTGAAGCAATAAGCATTGGAGGCTAGGAAAAAGGAGACAGGGCAAGTGCAAAGAAACCAAAAAAAAAGAGGGCAAGCGGCCTGTAGAATAGTGCTTTTATATGGTCACTAGGCTCGGACTGACGATCTGTGAATTCTGGGCTGGTGGGGGGTTGTTTTGGGCCTCTGTGAACTTGAAATGCCAGAACGTATTTTGAATCAGTCCAGGCCTGATGGCCACGTTCTATTGAGGTGACTTATAATACACTAACAGTGTCGGACTGGCCCACTAGGATACCAGGAAAATTCCCAATGGGTCCAGGTGTCAGTGGGCCCTCCTGCTCACCCAGCCATTTTCCTTGTATGCCTTTACCTATATAATAATATGTATGGGGAAGTGATTAAGAGAATAAATAATGCAAGTTAAGAGAGATGGAAACATTTTTGGAGACTGGGCCTACAGTCTAAGGTTTTCTGGTGGGCCCCTGGCACCCCAGTCCGACACTGTACACTAACCGGTATATAATGGTTTAACTGATCCTTTCAAATCTCATACCCCTCCTATACCAACTCACATACAAAACAATACACACACTGAGATACTTGTATTCTCACATGAAGGAGCACTGTGATCATTTAGGGTCAAAACACACACAAGGAATGACCTTGATACACAGATTTAAATATACCAAAATATTAATAATTGTTACAGGCATATTTAAAGAGACACTAAACCCAAACATTGTATTGGTTATTTGTTGTTTATATAATCTTTGTTTATAGGCTAAAACCTTAGGGCGGTTTTATTGCTCTTTTACCCTGTCTTCGCCATGTTGCCCCTATTTTTATCAGATATAGCCCTAACACTACCAAGGCATAACCACATCAGTACAGGTATAGAATACGTTATCCAGAATGCTTGGGACCAAGGGTTTTCCAAATAAAGGGTCTTTCTGTCATTTGGATCTTCATACCTTAAGTCTACTAAGAAATCGATAAAAAATTAATTAAACCCAGTAGGATTTTTTTACATCCAGTAAGGATTAATTATATCTTAGTTGGGATCAAATACAAAACACTGTTTTATTTTTACAGAGAAAAAGGAAATTCATTTGATTAAAATGGAGTCTATGGGAGACAGACTTTCCGTAACTTGGAACTTTCTGGATATCGGGTTTCTGGATAACGGATCCCATACCTGTACACCTAACACCAAGAACAATAGGTATAAGGAGAAAGAGGTCCTTTGATACTACAAGGTTCTATACAGCAAATATATCAAAAAACAGTCGATACATAATATTAAGGTAATCTACCCTCATTTTATGTGTATCAGTTATGACATAAACAGCCTTTTGTTGAGAGTCCTTTGAACTCTTTCTTCTGTGTCTCTTGTTAATTATAGAGCACGGGACATCATAATAAATAAAAGGCTTTCTACATGTGCAGAGTCTCTTTGAGAGCCCCCAGCCCAGTACTCGCTTTTGTACCACAAAAGTCAACATATAAAACACAGATAGCTGGTTTGTAGTGTGAACAAAAATGATAACATTAGTTAATTTTTCAAAAGCCTTTAATATTTGCACCTGGTAAAACATCAATGACTTAATAAGCAGATGACATAGGGATGAGCCACTGAGACACTGAGAATGGAATAAGAATATACAATGTGACAGTCTATTTTTGTGTTGTTCAAGCTCTTTCCCAAGCCATACACCCGAAGATGTTCTTATTTGGGAAAGTAAAGAAGATATATTAGCAATTGGTCAACGTAAATAGGAAAATGGTATATGTGGAGTTGTACAACCTTTAAAACCAATACCTAGTCACACTCACATAGTGACCAGGATGTTTGGAAGATCAAGGGAGGACCACAGCAGACCATAGAGGTGGTCCTCACAAAGGGACACCATCCTTGTGGCCCAGTTTACAGGACTATAAGATGTCAGCTTGGTCAAGAGTGGCCAAGTTTGAACCGATTTTGAAGCAATGGAACATTAAGAACCAATGCAGTTTTATTGGTATGCTTCATTTTTTGTCTCTCAAAAGTGGAGCTTTCATATTCAGAACTTTAATGGATTACAAAGAATTCTCAACCTCAATGTCCATAAGTCGATGGTTCAGCAATATAACTCTTCACACTTACATAAATGAATAGTACAGGTATGGCACCTGTTATCCAGAATGCTTGGGACCTGGGGTTTTCCAGATAAGGGATCTTTCCGTAATTTGGATCTCCATACCTTAAGTCTGCTAAAAATCATTGAAACATCAAATAAACCCAATAGGATTGTTTTGCATACAATAAGGATTAATTATATCTTAGTTGGGATCAAGTACAAGGTTCTGTTTTATAATTAGAGAGAAAAAGGAAACCATTTTTAAAAATTAGAATAAATTGCTTATAATGAAGTCTATGGGAGATGGCCTTTCCGTAATTCAGAAATTTCTGGATAACGGGTTTCCGGATAAGGGATCCCATACCTGTACACACATCTGTACCAAACAGGATTTGTAATTACAATACATTAAAATGATCCACACTGGGAATTACAGAGAGCACTGGGATCATTTTGTAAAGCTTCTTTGTTCCTTATAAATATAATTACTACAAGATTAGCATTGATGTTTGTAAGCATGTCCTATGTAGCTGAAATCATGTTACCTTTATGTACTATTAATGGGAAGATGATTAAAGCTCTAGGCTAGGGATTATATTTTGCAGGCCTAAGATTTAATGTGTTTAGTGTTCCACAACAAAATGCATTCCCATTGGGATTATTGCAAGCAGCCAGCCGTGCGTTTGCTGACAGTAACCTTTACTCAACATCACATACAGAAAAGTGACCTACAGCAAATACATAGGAGGACATGGTCCTGGGGAAAAACAATATTGATATTCCTTTTTAAAACTAATAGTTATCTACATCCCAGTTTAATCCTGCAGTAAGCATTGGGCTACATTTGGGAATGCTGTTTAAAAAAAAAATCATAACTATCAAAGAAATCTATTCCATCAAGGGCTAGAATGGCTCTTTTTCCCCCATCTTGCTGGCATTTCTACTTTTATATAGTGATGATTTCCTGGCTGAGTTAGGTGCCTGATGGGAACCTACAGCATGGGAATAAGGTGACTTTGCTGATAGATGGTCTGGTACAAACAGCTGGAGGCAGAGTTGGGGATGGCAGGAACCTAATATACAACTTAGATATGAGGCACTTGACAAAGAACCTTATAGGTTTAAAACATGTGGAAAATGAACTTTTTTGAGTAGGTAATCTTGCTTCTTGGTCCTATTTATGTAATAATACATATAGGGGCCGATTCATTAAAGTACGAGTTTGAATCCCAAAATGGGAAAAATTCGGATTGGATACGATAATTTCTGATGATCGCAAATATTATGAAAATGCTTACGAAAAAATCGTATTAGTCATGATAATATTGTATTTGCAATCCGAAATTTACGAAATTTTCGTATACGAACGATCGTAAATGGCGGGAAAACCTTTCTGACTTTGATCCTTCTGTGCATGATTTTGGAAGCCTCCCATAGGACTCAATGGCACTCTGCAGCTCCAACCTGGCTCAAGGAAAGTCTCCCATAGGGCTCAATGGCACTCTGCAGCTCCAACCTGGCCCAAGGAAAGTCTCCCATAGGGCTCAATGGCACTCTGCAGCTCCAACCTGGCCCAAGGAAAGTCTCCCATAGGGCTCAATGGCACTCTGCAGCTCCAACCTGGCCCAAGGAAAGTCTCCCATAGGGCTCAATGGTACTCTGCAGCTCCAACCTGGCCCAAGGAAAGTCTCCCATAGGGCTCAATGGCACTCTGCAGCTCCAACCTGGCCCAAGGAAAGTCTTCCATAGGGCTCAATGGCACTCTGCAGCTCCAACCCGGCCCAAGGAAAGTCTCCCATAGGGCTCAATGGCACTCTGCAGCTCCAACCTGGCCCAAGGAAAGTCTCCCATAGGGCTCAATGGCACTCTGCAGCTCCAACCCGGCCCAAGGAAAGCCTCCCATAGGGCTCAATGGCACTCTGCAGCTCCAACCCGGCCCAAGGAAAGTCTCCCATAGGGCTCAATGGCACTCTGCAGCTCCAACCCGGCCCAAGGAAAGCCTCCCATAGGGCTCAATGGCACTCTGCAGCTCCAACCCGGCCCAAGGAAAGCCTCCCATAGGGCTCAATGGCACTCTGCAGCTCCAACCCGGCCCAAGGAAAGTCTCCCATAGGGCTCAATGGCACTCTGCAGCTCCAACCTGGCCCAAGCAAAGTCACGATACCGAAGCTTGAATGAAACTTTTGTACGTGGCGCACAATATGATTTTGTCTCACAAATTTTATTGCAAAGTACGAAAAAGTCACGCAAAGGTACTAAAAAGTCGCGCAATGGTACGAAAATGTCGCAGAAAATACACTCAGTACGAAAAAGTCGGATTCGGAGGGATCGTACCTTCCAGTATCTCTGTAGGCATCTTGGAAGGATCATTAAGTTGTTAATATTGTTAATTTCAAGTAATAAAAATGTGTCAGTGGTATAGCAGGGTTTGCAACTGCCTCCCAAATCATGGGGGGGTGGAGCTTGCTGATGTCATCGGTGCTGGACTATGAAGTTGCCTTTCTAACAAATCCTATGATGTCCAGGGCAAGGAGTCCATATGCATACATCTCCACTGGTAGCAGATTGTTAAGATAGCAGTCTTTGTGGTCACAGGTCATGTTTAATAAGATTTTAAAGGAAAATCTGAAACATTTGCTGAATTTCCTCTACATCAGTGATGCCCAATCAGTGGCTCGGGGACATCATGTTGCTCACCAACCCCTTGGATGTTGCTCTCAGTGGCCTCAAATCAGGTGCTTATTTTTTAATTCCTGGCTTGGAGGCAAGTTTTGGGCACATAAATGCCAACTAGAGCCTCCTGTAGGCTGCCAGTCTACAAGGGTCTACCATATAGCCAATTACAGCCCTAATTTGGCACCCCCAGGAACTTTTTTCATGCTTGTTTTGCTCAAAGGAATAAAGGCTGGGGACCCCTGCTCTACATTATGCTTTATTGAGAATCAAATCCATTTTTATGCAATTATGTTGTTCCTTGTTCCTTTGCATATTCTTTATTATTCTACCCATCTTGCATGTGTGTAAGTACAGAGCCCCCCCCATAGAACTCCGACTGATACCAGCATACAAGATACGGTATATGTAAAGATTCCCTCTATTAAATTCTCTGCTCACAGACAAACTTATCAAACTTAGGAAGACAGTTCAGGTTTCCCTCTCAAATCCCACCGGCGTTAGCAGAAGATTGTGTCTCAGTTACATCCCTTTTCTTCTCCGGCGGGTCTCTGACTGACAATCGTGCATATTGAGAACTGTCTCTTGGGGCAGACGCTTGGATACTTGACACAGTCAAGGTGGAAATATGTCCTATTTTTCATATGGATTTAAATACATTTTATTTTTCTGTAAATGTCCAGTAAAACATGCAGAAAGATAATTCTGTACAGAAAGTCTTATTAATCTGTATATGTGTATTTATTTATATGTGTGAGAGAAGCCTTATCTAACTGTAATAAAATGACCATGAACAAATGAGAGAATGGCCATATGTTGTACATGGCAAGGCCCTCACCACTCGCCAAATTTGAGGAAATAATTTGCGGAAAGGCACAGCTGTATTTCAGTCTGTTGTGACCCTAGGCAGCTGCCCCCTCTCCTTGCCAATCAGTGTATGTGTAGTCCAATCAGTGCCCCTTCCCCCACTAAGCTTTGCCATGGGATTTGGCTACAAGAGTCCAGACTGGGGAGAATGAACTTGAAATTAATTTTTTTTTGTACAGGCACCTGAGGGCTGTTCCCCCTTAAAGGAAAACTATACCCCCGAACAATGAAGGTCTCTATAAAAATATATTGCATAAACAAGCTCATATGTAAAACCCTGCTTCATCTAAATAAACCATTTTCATAAAAATACTAGTATGTGCTATTGGGTACTCCTAAATAGAAAATCGCCATTTTAAGTACTAAGGGCCGCCTCCTGGGATCATAGGATTCACAGCTGATGTGCCTTAGGCATGAGACACTGGGTGCCTATATAGATATCTGGCTCTGCACAAATGTGACAAAATGTAAAGCAAATCAGTTCAAAATAATATTTGATTTTAAAGCTGAATCTAAACTCTTTCTTTGCATAATCAGATTTCAGAAAAAAATGAGAAATTCATTAACCTACCACCCAGGAGCAGTAGCCCAAAGCAACCAATCAGCAGCATCTACTGATCTTATTGGTTACTATGAGTCACTGCTCCTGGGAAAACGTAATTATATCCCTGTTTGTTAGACAACTTAGGGAGATATTTTCATTCAAGATCCCCAAATTAGGCCATTCCTTGTATAAAAGTAGGCAGTTGAAGATTAGGCACATATATATTGCTACCAATACCTATTTCTAAAGACATAATAACAAATTGGCTGTGGGAGCAATGCAGTAAGCGGTGATAATACTTTAATTCTTTGTTTCTCTGGTATAAATGTTCCCAGTAGGAAGAGAGAGCTCAGCAGAACAATAAAGGGACTGAGGCTCTGCTGCTTATATTTTCTTCCCCCCCCCTTCCCCCCTGCTGAGTGATGCAGTTCCGCTCTATCAAGCATAACCTAGGGATGGATATCAAACTCATGGGCTAAAGTCTTCTTGAGGTAAGGATTCCCTAGCTGGTAAAAAAAACAGATTTGATAACACTACCCAAGAAAATCAGCCAAGAGCACTTTTTAAGCTCAATGAGCAAATTTCTTTTTAGGGGGCAACATTTTCTGATAGCAACTTATAGGTCTGGGTACGCTAATAAAAGACTAGCTTTAAAAAACATTATATGCTCAGTCCATACTATGTTACTTTATATGTCAGAATTGATCACCTCATTGTGTTGTCAAGCTTTAGGCCAGTGGTTCTCAACCTTCCTAATGCCGCGACCCAGTTCCTCATGTTGTGGTGACCCCCAACCATAAAATGACTTTCGTTGCTACGTCATAACTTACCTCCAATACTGCTGCTTTCTACACAGTAGCTGGTCTCTACACATGTGTGACTGGTCCGCATAAGTACATTATGGCGCCAATTATGGCACATACACCTGTATTTGTACGGGGTGTATATGATGGGGTTGGCGCAATGATGTCATCATGCAGGGTACTCGTATTTGGGTGTATCTGTATGTGGGCGGACCCGCCTGGAGACGGATAGATGAGCGGTGTTTAGGTTCCTAAGACCATCGGAAATATGTGTTTTCCGATGGTCTTAGGCAACCCCTGTGAAAGGGTTGTTCAACCCTCAAAGGGGTCCTGACCCACAGGTTGAGAACCACTGCTTTAGGCTAATGGCAACAATTAAGAATATGCCACAAGTACCCTGAGCCTAAAACTCTGGATTACAGGTATCGGACCCCTTATCCAGAAACCCATAATCCAGAAAGTTCTGAATTACGGAAAGGCCATCTCCCATAGACTCAGTTTTAATCAAATTTTCTCCTAATAATAAAACAGTACCTTGTACTTAATCCAAACTAAGATATAATTAATCCTTATTGGAGGCAAAAAAATCCTATTGGGTTTAATTACTGTTTAAATAATGTTTTTAGCAGACTTTAGGTAGGAGATCTGAATTACAGAAAGACCCCTTATCGGGAAAACCCCAGATCCCAAGCATTCTGGATAATGGGTCCCATACCTGTACTATATACACTGGTGTAAACAAAGGCCATCTGGCCCAGTGTCCCTCTCCTTTGACGTTAGCCCCTTGTTGTTATGTTATTGTAGTGCTGAGCCCCCTAAAGATAACCTTCTGGCTATAGCTTTAATTTCTGCAATATTCCCTGAGAAAACATCTCTCATATGCAGTTTTCAAGAGAACTGAAGATCTGTGTTATCTTGTAATATTCGTTGGTCTAAATTGAGTAGCAGAGCTTATAGTTGATTTGGAACCTTCTATATATAAATATAAATGTTTTAGCCAGAAGGAGATGAGGCACCCATACAAGAAGAGATACTTTATAGCTGTAAATGGTTATTAAACCAGTCATTGGGTATACAGAATGATGAATCGTTAACGCAAAGACTGCTATGATGGAAATATAATTGTTAGAAGGAAAGATGGGTTGTCAAACTGGCCATGCATGTAAAGGTGGCAGCTGGAACATCATCCATTGCTCGTCTTGCTCTGATGTTATGGTCACACTGACTATACCCAAACAGATATCATGATTTGTTTGCACTAAATATACCAACTTCTGATCATTCCTATGACACACACATCCCAAAAATGATACAAGACCTTGAATTTAATGATAATATCTGTACATGGTTTCAAGGAATTTCTGTATACTTCTCATTTCAAGAAGAACAAATGGGGACAATGTAATAATGGGCACAATAGGACCTATGTTCTATTCCTAGTAACTCACAGCCACTACGCAGATGTTTACTTACAGCCCATCAGTAAATGCCGCCTGCTGATTGGTTGCTATAGGTTACTAGAATTACAACCCTTTTAACATTTTACCCATATGTACCTCTATATCTCTCTTTAATGATCTGCATATCCACTAATCCTGCATCAAGACTGGTCCATCCAATGTCACTGTGTTGAGATTTCATGACTGCCATTCCTGTGTCAATACTGACTGGTAAGTGTCAATGGGACAATGGGAAGGAGCAAAAAGCCAGCTCCAAACTCAGTGTACCACCCGGACTGGCCCTGACAACACCTTAACCACAATATCATTTCAACTTTCCATTGACTCCAATGCAATTCCCCAAAGAATTGTGCTGTGTTCCAGTGAATTTTGTTAATTTCACCATCTCCTAAAGTTTAGATTTTTATCTTTTTCTGAGAAAACCATCTCGTCTGCATATATCAACAGTGTAAGTGATAACTGGAATGATACTTTTTCACTTTGCGGAGTCAATGATGTTTCAGCACATACACTTCAGAGAATACAATAACTTTTTCATCATGCTGCTACGAAAATCCATCATTTTCATTAGAGATGAGCACAATTCTCATGTGAAAGAAATGTATCTGCCGTAAGGAACTTCTCTCTCCCAGACAAAAAGGCAGAATAAGAATATAGTTATATTAACTGAGAAAAGCACTGGTTAAGTTAAATAAAATAGAACTGCTTGATCTGCAAAGAGAGCTCTCAACAAAGGAAATATATGGGTTTCCCAGTTATCTCTTCTGGTGGGAGGGGAGTTGGGCTATGAACCAACCATGGAGAGATGCTTAATTTAAATCTGTAACAGATAGCATTGGAGGGAAGGGCTGCTGTTTTAGCTCAAGGGATGGACTTGGGGGGGTCCACCGGGTCTGGCACACACCTCTCCAGGGGCTCCCACAATCTGTGCAATCCACCCCCCATACTTCAGTGTGCATCCATTACACTTATCTTAGGGTTGGGAGCTCAGCTGGGAAGCAATAGTGGGGATCAGGTCTGGGTAGTGCCCAGGAGGGACGGGGGCCGTCTGGGTTTTTTCTTGGTGCTCCACTGGCCCAGTCTGACCCTGTGGCTTGCTTAATAGACAAAATTCAAAGTCAGCAAAATTCTATGAGCATCAGTGCCAGACATTAGTGATGGGTGAAATGTTTCGCCAGGCATAGATTCATGGTGAATTTCCATGTTTCGCCATTGGTTTGTGAAATGGATGAAAAAATTTGCCGCGGAATAATTCGCTGCACGTCCAAAAATTGTCGCCGGCATCAAAAAAGAATAGTTGCGGGCGTCAAAAGAATAGCCACGCGATGAAATAATAGCCGTGCGGCGAAATAATAGCCGCACAACGAAATAATAGCCGCGCAACGAAATAATAGCCGCGGGCAACAAAACAATAGCCGCGCGACAAAATAATAGCCGCAGGTGACGAAACAATAGCCGCGCAACAATTTTTTTTGTCGCACAACATTTTCGCCATTTCGTGAATTTTTCGCTGTTCCACGGATCTTTTGAAAGATTCGCAAATTTTTCGGAGACGCGAAACGGAACAGATTTGCTCATCACTACCAGTCATATGGCTGAACATGCTCCCAGAACCTTTCAATTAAAAACCAGCATGAAAAAGAATAAGTGCTGTCTATAGGGTTATCCTAGGCATCAGCGTCCATTGCAAAGCCTTATTAATCAATATACTTGTAGAGTAATGCAGCTTACTGCTGAGCAACGCGTTTCATTCCTTGTGAGCACTGAAACAGCTAAATAGCACATGAAATGGAATAACTAATGCAACAGTTTGGGATATAAAAACCAGCAGCCAAAACCCACTGGGGAGCACTTGGGGGGGGGGAGGGGTTGTAGTGTGATAATAGTGTGCATGGGACGCAGGTTGAACATTCTAATTTAGTTTTGCATGCTTTAATGTGCTCACTGACTGTGAATGAAAGATAGGAATGAATACAGCAATAACAATAGTGATCTAAAATTTTCAACCTAATAACATTCCTAAAGGGGTAATAAACCTTTCTGAAAGCTTCTCAATTTGAACCCTTAGATATTGAAATTTGGCACCCCAAACTTTATTTAAAATGGCATTGTTCCCTGTCAGTCCATTGGTTTTTTTTTTACCATAATAAAAAAAAGGTATAATTTTATTCCATTACATACAGTTTCATTTTGATGTTTTGATACCTGATGTTGCTGGGCTACAGCACCCACTTACAGTTGTAGTCCAGAAACATTTGGGTGAAACAATAAGTAATGATGCTCAGGGAAGTTTATGTCCAAATCAAAATAGCTGTGGGCCCTGAGGCAAAACAGGCATTTGCAGTCCCTTTTATTTATCTCAGGTAGCAATGTCCAAACCTATTGTCCCAGCTTTTGAACAATAGCTTTCAGCACCCACTAACAATCAAAGATGTACTTTAAGAAGAGCTGGGGGGTTGCAAGTTGGGTAAAGTTTCTCTCCAGTTTCTCTTCATTTCTCCAGTAGTCACAACTTACCCAAACACAACTTAAGCTTTTTGAAAAGTAAACAACATTTCAAACAACTTTGCAATATACATTAATTTAAAAATATGCAGCCTTTTCATGATGTTTAATGTAATAATATGGTTTGGAACCGTTCCCTAAGCCCCGCCCCCTGTTCCCCTGCTGATCTGACTACTTTGAGACTCAAAAAATGTAACAGTAGTCGCCTGTCCTCAGCCTGCCTTCAGCCTGCCTTCAGCCTGCCTTCAGCCTGCATCCTCCCAATCCCACAATCCCCTGCACACGTGATGTCAATAAGGAAAGGAACATCACAGTGCAATGCATTGTGGGTTATGTAGTTTGCATGCTGTCTGTAAGCTGTGGAGAAGTTGTTACAATTTGTAAAATTAATGTTTTAGACCAGGGCTGGAACTAGGGGTAAGCAGAAGATGCATTTGCCTAGGGTGCAACAATGGGGGGGGGGGGGGGGGGGGGGGGCACTAGGCACGTACCCCTAAGGGGGGTAGGCAGGGTTGGACTTGGCCAGCAGGGCACCGGGAAAAAACCAGGTGGGCCCCGCCAGCCAAGAGCTGATCCCCGCCGGAGCCCCACCCCCAGGCCACTCATCTCCCTCCCCCCGACGTGCTAATGGTAATTTTAATTAATGCATGCTTGAGGGAGGGGGTGGCGGGGACCCCTGTAGGGGTTGTGGGAGAAGCTGTGGGGCCCCTGAAGGGGTTGTGGGGGCTGTGGTAGGGGCCCCCTGGGGGTTTTGGGGCCCCAGGGGCAACAGCCCCGGTGGGCCCTCCGCCCCCCCCCAATCCGACACTGGGGGTGGGAGGAGGCGAGGTAGCTGGCCGGGTTGCCAGCTTGGTCCACCACTGTTTTAGTCCCCACCAGGATTTCAAATAATACAGAGAAGAACTGTTTTGCAGCTGGATATCAGCACATTTAAATAGTATTTATTCACACTTTTTGAAGGAACAGATTAAAGTGATAGGTATTTTAGGAGTTTCTGGGATGTGTGGGGCTCTTTCAGAAATTTTGGTTCTGAAGGCAGAGTTCCCCTTTAAAGGTGCAGAAATGAGAGCCTAAATGGTACTGCAAGTTACAAAGCAGACTATATGGATGCATGGAACAACCTACCAGTACCAGGGGATCAATAAAGTAGAGGAATTTAAGAACACAGGGGTGGGGAATATTCAAAGTGAAGGTTTAACTGCTTGCCTGCCAAAGAATATAAATTCTAAGGTGTCAGCTGTCAGAGACCTGACTGCCAGCTCTGTTGAATTTACATTTCCAGGTTACTGAACTGTATCATGCTGCATGCTTAGTAGCAACACACAGCAGGGCAGGATCAGAGAGCTGTGGCAAGGAAGGAGTTAAAATAACTTACTAAACAATTCCTTGGGCAATGTGCGATAACAATGCATGGAACCCATGTGTCGGGGATCAATACAATAGGTGAATAGAAGAACATGGGGCAGGAGATATTTAAAGGCATCGTACAGTATGGGACCTGTTATCCAGAATGCTCGGGACCTGGGGTTTTCCGGATAAGGGATTTTCTTTCTGTAATTTAGATCTCCATACCTTAAGTCTACTAAAAATCATATAAATGTTAAAAAAACACTCATAGAATTGTTTTGTCTTCAATAAGGAATAATTATATCTCAGTTGGGATTAAGTACATGATACTGTTTAACAGGTATGAGATCCCTTATCTGGAAACCCGATATCCAGAAAGCTCCGAATTATGGAAAGCCCGTCTCCCATAGACCCCATTTTAATCAAATAATTCAGATTTTTAAAATGGATTTCCTTTTTCTCTGTAAAAATAAAACCATGCTTTCTATTTGATCCCAACTAAGATATAATTAATACTTACTGGATGCAAAATAATCCTATTGGGTTTAATTAATGTTTTATTGATTTCTTAGTAGACTTAAGGCATTAAGATCCAAATTACGCAAAGACCCCTTATCCGGAATACCCTTGGTCCTGAGCATTTTGGATAACAGGTCCCATACCAGTATTATTATAGAGAAAAAGGAAATCATTTAGAATTATTTGTTTATAATGGAGTCTATGGGAGATGGCTTTGCATAATTCAGAACTTTCTGGATAAGGGGTTTCCTGATAAGAGCTCCTATACCTGTACACATGTTTAACTGTTTACCCGTCATAGAACATCAACACATTTCCAAGTGACACTCTGAACTGTTACGGCAGGAAAAGAGTTAAAAGAATACGCTCCAATGGGATGTTATTTAAGAGGTACACCGGCTCAGCAGTTTTACTCAGTTTGAATGAAAATAAAATAGCAAGAGAGGCATTCTGCGTGGCAACTCATGGGTTAACGAAGCTGAATCTGCAGGAGTTGGAGCACAAGTTCTAGCTGCAAGTTTGAAAGCGTGATTCTATTGCAGCATCCGTTGCGGTGAAGTTTGACTGTGTAATTGGGTGACTGCAGGTGGAAGCGGCGCAGCTCCCTAGTTAAGGGCACCGGCAGCCCCCGGCTCACTCACACACACACTGCTGCTACTGCTGCTACTGCTGCACAGTCAGTGACTTAGGAGCCCCCAGCCCCCCCGGTGCAAGGGCATGCAGAAAGCACACAAATCCTACTGACCTTTATGCTGTCTAAAGCACTGAATAGACCCAGAGTGGTGAACCATCTTCTCTCACTGATGCTCTGCAGTGCCCAATACAAATGAATGAAACCAAATTTAAAAAAAAAAAAAAAAATGTTTGGAAAATGGGAAAGGGAGAAGATCCTGGGATGTCGTTACTTATAGGATCCAGGGAGCTCTGGAATACGACACCTGCTTTAGCAAAGCACTTAGCTTGAAAGACTCTACTCCCATATGTTGTCATAGAAACCATAGAGGGAGGTCCAGCGTCAGACTCCCCTTAGTGGCTGCTTGAAGGATAATTCTCAGCAATGCTGGTTATTGTGTTTTTATCCCCCCTTTCTCCGCATCCTGCAGAACAGAATCCCAGTAGGACACACACAGTCGGCTTTACACCAGCAGATATAACTGGGGGGTATCCTGAGCCAATTCACTCACAACTTTCATAAGTTGAAATGAAATGCACAGCCCAGCATCTATCTATAAGTATAACAGTGAGATAGTAGCCTTAACTCTTTCACAACCACTGCTGATTCACTAAATGGATGCAGCACAATGAAAAGTCTTGATGCCACATTTCTCCATATTGGTGTAGCTGTGCCAAAGGCAATGGCACGCAAGGCATCGCCCCTCCGAGTAATGGCATTAATGGCTGTATAACCACGTACCCTTTGGATGCTCTCATATCAGTTCAGGTATCCGGTTAAAAAACACATATTTCCTAATTGGCTTAAATTTTAAAAAACTCTCTTATTGAAGGCTTAGCATAGGAACAGACCCTTATAAATGAATACAAATGAATACCCGTTATCCAGAATGCTTGGGACCTGGGGTTTTCCAGATAAGGGGTCTTTCCGTAATTCAGATCTCCTACATTAAGTCTGCTAATAGTATTATTTAAACAGTAATGAAACCCAATGGGATTGTTTTGGCTCCGATAAGGATTAATTATATATTAGTTGGGATCAAGTACAGGTACTGTTTTATTATTACAGAGAAAAGGGAATCATTTAACCATGAAATAAACCCAATAGGGCTGTTTTGCCCCAATAAGGGGTAATTATATCTTAGTTGGGATCAAGTACAGGTACTGTTTTATTATTACAGAGAAAAGGGAATCATTTAACCATTAAATAAACCCAATAGGGCTGTTCTGCCCCCAATAAGGGGTAATTATATCTTAGTTGGGATCAAGTACAGGTACTGTTTTATTATTACAGAGAAAAGGGAATCATTTAACCATTAAATAAACCCAATAGGGCTGTTCTGCCCCCAATAAGGGGTAATTATATCTTAGTTGGGATCAAGTACAGGTACTGTTTTATTATTACAGAGAAAAGGGAATCATTTAACCTTAAATAAACCCAATAGGGCTGTTCTGCCCCCAATAAGGGGTAATTATATCTTAGTTGGGATCAAGTACAGGTACTGTTTTATTATTACAGAGAAAAAGGAAATCATTTTTAAAAATGTGAATTACTTCATTAAAATAGAGTCTATGGGAGATGGCTTTCTATCATTCGAAACTTTCTGGATAATGGGTTTTCGGATAAGGGGTCCAATACCGTCTTCTTGTTTTTTACATTTTAAGGGATGAAAGGTGGAGGCAGTAAAGGGTCCAAATGTGACTGTGCAGCTTGCCATTTGCCTTGAATGTAATGTCTTTCTTGCACTAAGGGCTGCTGGCCTATTTTGACCAAAAAATGCACACTTTTTTTGGACAATATCCCTCTTTCAACACTTTGATGAGTGGTTTCTATTCAAGGGGTCAATGTAAGGCAAGAATGGGAGAGATGAATTCTGCTGAAAAAGCCCAACTTCTGAACTGAATCCTGAATTCAGTGCATTACAAATTGCTTCTGTGTGTTATTGGGGGGGGTGTAGGACATGGGGATGATCATTGATATCTACTCAAGTATATGACAGCCTGCATTGCCATGTTCAGGTGCTACTCTGGTAGCTGGGAAATGCTAAAAAACATCAGCACAGTATGCACCCCTTCTTTTCTGTGGCCCCAAGAGCTGGATATGTTGTTATTTCCAGTTGTAGCCATGCCTTAGGCTGGTTAGGTTTAACCTATGGTAACAACTTCCATGGAAATGAGAGCAGGAGAGAGAATGTGTGGCTTGAAGGTGGTCAGGCCATACTGAGCATATTAGGTGAATAGGCCCCTAACGATGCCCATACACTGGCAGATTTAAGATGCCAATCCTATAGACTGATTGGCCAGCTTATCTGTCCATGCATTGCCCCCCTAATGGGCTTCCCCGATCGATATCTGGCTGAAAATTGGCCAGGTGTTGAATGGGGAGGTTTGATTTTCCCATCAGATGAGGGGACCACAATGGCTCATTGATACAGTCCTCGGCCCGATGGCTCCTATGCCCATCATTATAATTTAATTGTCTGGCCCTAGGGCCAAGCGTTCAAATTAGCCCAATATCACCTACCTTAGTTGGGTATAACAAGAGAAGATCCGCTCGTTTGGTGACCTCATTTTGGCTTTTAATGTGTATGGCCACCTTAAGCGGCACTGTGCATAGCAGAGACAACTCTCAAGCTTTGCTAATAGACAAAGATACCATAAAATGTGCCTGCATAAGCACTAAGCTCAATGCCGCAGGAATATTTAAGGGTAACAGATAAGATATCTTTGCCATTATGCAAATGTACTAACAGAGACATTAAGAGCACATTCACGTTGGCATTTTAATTCCTAAGCTTTTATATCACATTAAAGATCATTAGCTATACGGCAGGTTTTATAGGAATTTAATATGCTTGCTGCCATGGATTTTTTTGTTGTTGTTGTGTTGCAAAAGGATAAATTAAATATGAGGTAATCTCAACGATAATAAAAAATCATACGGTAAATGGCAATTGTGATTCCAACTTTATAGAAAAATAATAAAACGACAGATTTCTTTATATTGAATCAGAAATGGATACTAATGATCGTATACAAATAACGGAGCAGGATTAAAGTGACATGTCTTTTGTACTTTGCGTTTATCAGTTATTCAGCTGGTGCCACAAAGCAGCTTGGCTTACGGGCAGCAGTGCTGCATGCAGGAGTAGTAAAGGGTGGCACATTGGAACGCCCATAGCTTATACATCTTTTTGGCTTATACATAGCTTATACAGCAGCTTGGCTTACGGGCAGCAGTGCTGCATGCAGGAGTAGTAAAGGGTGGCACATTGGAACGCCCATAGCTTATACATCTTTTTGGCCACACAAACTGGGGAGATCTGAGTGACTCAAGACCTTGGGGAGCCCCTAGTTAATACCCATATAAGCTGCACTCTGCAGGGTGCAAATTCCTACAGGCTAAAGTGCTCCATGCAATTTTCTGCCCATGGTCCCCTCAGCATTTGCCCCTGTAACACTGGGCAGAACTTAAAATATGACATAACTGCTTAACCACTGCAGAGATGTGCAGCATGTGGTTGCTTGGGCAGCTCCAGATATCATTATTGGGCGCCCATAGGTCGGCCCCCTTCTCCGCCCCCCCCCCCCCCCCCATCACGCATGCGTTTATCCGCTCCCATACGGAGCACTGGGGCACTGGGGACGGAACACACTGATGTTTTCTGCTTGTCCCGTTCCCTGTGCTCCATATTAGAGCAAAATTTACATGCCGCCCCTAAATTTAAGCTGCCCTAGGCCCGGGCCATTGTGGTCTTGCAACAAATTCTGGCCTGTGCTTGGGGCTATGCTGGAAGTGGCTATGCTGATCATCAAGGTGCCACCGACTAGCAAATCCATAAAGCTTCAAGCTGGGCAGCAAATGGTGCCATATTAGCATATCCTGCACCAACTGGGTATTACTGAAATAACACTCTTTACTTGGGCTGATTTAAGACCAGAGCAGTTACCTATAACAAAAATCAGATCTTTGTGGTCCACTCCTGTGAAACCATCTTACCTTGATATACACACACTGTACCACAACGTCAGCCCCTTTCCATCAATAACATCAATCTGTGGGTACAATAGAATTTTTAAAAATCCCCACTGCAAAGGAATCACAATTAGCCATTTTTTTGGCACTTTGCACACTGCATTGTGCACATGCTGTATGGCCATAAGCCACCCATTACCCTCACCCAGCCATTACCCCATTACATGCTCATAATTTTTGATCTAGCACTTAGTGCAGAGAGCAGCATTCCCTGGGTGCAAGTGCTTGGCAAGGTGAGCACTAAAGGGAGCGCCTTTGCACCCCTTAGCCCTCTAGCCCTTGTGTCCCAGGGAATAATAATTGACCACTATTGTTATCCTTTAGGCTTTTGGCTTCTGTGTGCATGGTTATGACCCCAGAGCACACAATTATTGAACATTGCTTTCTCCTATTTAGGATATCCCACAGCCCTGCTACATTATAAATACCTCCAGCCCTAAAGTGGGCAGTAAGTAGAGGGGAAAGCCTTACATACTGGCATTTACCTCCTACAGGAGATCATCCCAAGGCTCCATATAGTAATCCCAGCACTTCTTGGCTGATGTCGTAAATGAGCAGCATGTATGTCATTACTGCTTGTGATTATGCTGGGAAATCCCTAGGGCTCTGGGTAAAAAAAATGTAATGAAAAAAAACATGGCCTTAAAATCATAGTATATCACTTGTGTTCCCTAAATGAGCTGTATGTAGATGACTGTATGTTAGTGAAAATGTATAAGCAATGTGGAAGCAAGGAAGTATAAATGAACAAGACTTTTTGAGGACAGGGTAGCCTTCATGGAATATTCTGCTGCGCCATGAGAGATACACTTATGAGTGCCAGCAGTTGACATTGATTAATATTTGCCTTGTGTTGCTGTGGGATTTGCATTTGATACTAACAGATAGCACAAGGGGTACATAAAGGATGACGCTGTACCTGTATTGTCACAGGCAGTGCGTTGAATAAGGTGTATGGAAGCAAAGTAATTATTATGTACAGTGGTTGTTAGGAGTACAAAACTATTCTTTTTACACAGAAAGAATGAAGGGGTGCTGCCGTAAAAGCAGAGTAATCATTTGGTAGGCCTACATGCAGTTTCATTGGTGTATCTGGACTAATTCTGTGTCATTCTGGCCAATGATCATTGCTACAATGGTTTACCCAAGGGAAACAGGAGCCACCAGTCCTCCACAGCCCCTTGATCTGATTTGTTCTACCACCAATTCTGCCCCCAGTTATGCCCAATACACCTGTCTCTTCTTCTGCCCCTGCAAACAATAAATAAAAACAGGGCTGTTTGTTTTTTGATCTTACATTTCTCTTGGTTGTCTATTATTATGGCCATCAGTATAAACCTACCAACATTCCAAATGGACTGACTGAAATCCAAGTTTTAGCAGTCCTCGCCTGAATTCAACCACCTCAATCCTCCCTTGTCACTTTGTATCAATCCACAGCCCCTTTCAGCTCTACTAGAATAGTTTGACATAAATACAGATAATTAGGAGATACAACATACTCAGTAACAAGTAGATTCCACAGAGCAAAATTGGTCATTAGTGATCCTAGGAGAGGATGACCCAGGAGACTCTGGGGTAGGATAGTTCATAGCCCTTTGAAGTTGCCCAGTATGTTATGGATGTAGATCAAAATAACTCAGGTGAACTGGGGAGAAGAAAACTTTTTCAAAGGCCCAGATTATTGGGCCTATACCATAGTTCACTAGGTCAACATTAATTTACAAAAACACAAGTTAATGTTCTAATCGATTCACTGTGTTTCTTTTTTAGTCATTTTTATAAATACAGGTAAATGATAGGCCTCATTTATAAAAGTTTTAAAAAAGAATTGGTGCACTGCCCTTAACTTTACTCACAAGACATTAGACAAGAGGACCGTGTAATGGTGTTGGACAGGGCAAGGTGCCAAGGGCAGATCCACCTATCCCATGAGTACAAGTGCTTTGCTGATGAGCCCAAGGAGATACAAATTTGCACCCCTTTGGGACTCAAGAAATTGAATTTGATAAAGGAATTCTAAAATGTTATGAACACACAAGTGCAAATGGTACCATTAGCCCAGGCCAACATACCCATAGAAGCAAAGTATATATGACACAGTCCCAGCACTAATTGCTTGTGAGACAAAATGAAGGCTTAGTTAAACACATCAATGGCCAGTCTGTCTGAGCTCTATTTTAAGTGCAGCTTTTTACATTAGCTATTCTTGCTTCTGACATTGCTTTTTAGTTTGAATAACTCAACCCAAATGGGATAATTACACACTTTGCACCAGTATAATCCAAACTAGTAAATTTAGCCTTAGGTGCATTGCAATTTTGAATTGAACCATGTACAAATATAATCCAAACTAGTAAATTTAGCCTTAGGTGCATTGCAATTTTGAATTGAACCATGTACAGTATATACATGGTTCAATTCAAAATTGCAATGCACCTAAGGCTAAATTTACTAGTTTGGATTATATTGGTTTGGATTATAGTTTGGATTATATTGGTGCAAAGTGTGTAATTATCCCAATATAGTTTAATATTCCTTCAAACTGAGTAGCCATTAGGGATATAGCGAACCTCAAAGCGAACTTACGCCAAAAAGTATGAATATTCGCGAACTTTGCGAACCCCATAGACTTCAATGGGAAGGCGAACTTTAAAACCTAGAAAAGCCATTTCTGGCCAGAAAACTGATTTTAAAGTTGTTTAAAGGGTGCCACGACCTGGACAGTGGCATGCAGGAGGGGGGATCAAGGGCAAAAATTTCTCTGAAAAATACTTTGTTGACACAGCGTTGCGTAAAACCGCAAAGGCAGCTGGCAGACCTAGCGGAAATACGCGGCATTTTTTGCTATTTCGCACTATTAGCACCATGGAAACGGGATTTGCTGAAAAACGCCATGTGTGGCTTGTGCGGCATTTTTAGGCCGACAAAAAACGCAGCGGAAAAACGCCACGCGAACCCAAATTGCGAACATACGCGAAAAGTTCGCGAACTTGCGTATTCGCGAACACCCGATGTTCGCGCGAATTAGTTCGCCGGTGAACAGTTCGCTACATCTCTAGTAGCCATATAAGGTGCTAAGTAATAAAATGCATTTTGGAATATATACAAATGTAAAACAAATGAAGGATGCAGTTCAGTTCATGTGGCAGAGATCTGGTGGAGCAATACGGAAAGTAAAGTATTTAATGCCATTTCACTGGTTCTTCCAATGTGTCTATATCGCCAGCAATGCTCTATATGTCATTTTCAGATTCAGTGAAGCTCCTGCCTTTTTAGTGCTTTGCTTGCAAGATATTTATGTGATCTGCTGAAGGTCATGAGTTGTTGACACATAAAACAAAGGCAACCATTATTGCAAGTACAGTGACTTAACCACTAAATCAATGGCCATTGCCATATTTAGATCTTAACGAGCACATGAAAGGGACAGGCTGCCTAAGTGCACCAGTGTTTCTCACTCCTATTTCTTCTTTTTGCTCATGTTATACCTGATTTAGCTCACCTTTCAGTTCAGCCCTATTCTTTAATGACCCAATTCTCATTTTGTGTACCAAAAGAAAATGATGGTGCAGGCCCCATGGTATAAACCAGGGATCCCCCAACCTTTTATACCCTTGAGGCACATTCAAATGGAAAAAGAGTTGGAGAGCAACACAAGTATGAAAAAAAGCTTACTGCCACCTGGAGGTGCCAGTGAGTGCTATGATTGGGTATCTGATAGCCCCTATGTGGACTGGCAGCCTACAGAAGGCTCTGTTTGGCAAATACACTGGGTTTTTATGCAATCAAAACTTGCTTTCTAACCAGAAATTCAAAAATAAGCACCTGCTTTGAGGCCACTGAGACCAACATCCAAGGGGTTGGGGAGCAACATGTTGCTCCTGAGCCACTGGTTGGGGATCACTGGTATAAACCATTGGAAGATCTGAGTCTACTGTACACTGAAGTTCAGCATGTATTTTCGGTGCTACAGGTAACACTTACAGGTCCATTTTTACAACATAGGGGACTGTGTCCTTGGTTTTTTTTTTTACCAGCAAGCAACACCCTGACATGCACACAAATAAAACAGAAATAAATTACCATATATACTTGAGTATAAGCTGATCCGAATATATGCCGAGGTACCTAATTTTGCTGGAAAAAACTGGAAAAACTTGTTGACTCAAGTATAAGCCTAGGGTGGGAAATGCAGCAGCTACTGATAAATTTCAATGATCAAAATAAATACCAATAAAATTACATTAATTGAGGCATCAGTGGGGTATATGTTTTTAAATATATATTTCAAAGAAAAACAGTAAACTAGCTCTGTAAGTGGAGAAGAGGGTCAACAAAAACAATAGGCACTGGAGGGTCTGGTTGCCGGTGGCCTAATTTGTACACAAAGGACAGAGGGTGCTAGTCTGAGGGGACCCATGGCACCCGACTATAAGTATAAGCCGAGGGTGACTTTTTCAGCGCATTTTGGGTGCTGAAAAACTAGGCTTATACTCGAGTATATACAGTACATTCTCTTGACCTTACCTTTTTGATACTGTTATGGGCCCTATAAACAGAAACCCCATGAGAATTCAGATTGCTCTTAAAACCTGTGTTTTATTGCTGGGAATTGGTGATGATGGTAGCTGCCCATGCACAATTTATCTCCTATGTTTTATTAAACACGCTTCCATGTATCTCTCTTGCACATTGATATAAAATGTTCTTGACAGAGTTTTGTGCAGAGTATACACAAAATGATAGGGACAACTCACCTTCCCTAACAATGAATGTATATATGATGGTTTATGGAACTGTACTGATGAGGAACCATCATGTAATAAAAGTTTGTGAGACAGAAAACCCAAATGGCTGTGGGATTAGGACATTCTGCTATGTGGAAGATATGGGCCTTAATCCTGGGAAACAAAGTAAAAGTGCTTTCTCCTCGGTTGCTATAGCAGGATTGATATTGATCGACTAAAGGCAGTAATGGGCCAGCTATTAGACTTTCCATTAATTAAAGAAACGGTAGTATGTCAATATGATAGGAACCCTAATTACCTGACCTGTACTCCAGCAAGGCTATGTCTACATCCTGTCTTGTTTGGCTTGTATGGATCTTGAGGTCAGCATATGGTATATAATTAACATTATAGGCCAAGAGTGAAAGGAAGTAGAGTTTTTCCATGTCACATATGTGCAGGTATCAACGGGCACCCCCATATCCACACAAACCGCAAGCCGACTCGTAGAAAGAACCACAGCCCCATAGAATTTTAGCTGCTGAATGAAAAATGAGGTCTCTGCTTATTTTTCCAATTAGCCTTAACTCCTCCCTCATACACATGATGTAGTGCTGGGCTTATACTGGTGAATATGTCATTTCCACTACAGAACAACCCTTCCACTGTAAATCATTTACCAGCCTAGTCAGCCATGTAGAGTGGATTCAGCAACCAGTAAAAAGTATGAATGATGAATGATAATGCCTCCATCTATGAAAGCAGTTATTTAGCTTTCAACATACGCCACATATCTTACACGCGCTTAACAAACCATGTTATTGTTTTACTGTGTGCATAATATTATGAAATGTAAATGGGACTAATAAAATGAGCAAAATAAAAATAAGTGGTGATAACACGAAATACAGTCATAACGCATTATGTTTTTTTACCTAGAGCTAGTACATAGGACATATATCAGTAGAACAGCCCCCCTTACAGCAAGAGATGGAAGCTCAGCAACTGGATTTGAACTATGACTTTAATTGCTGTGTTCAAGTATGGACTCAATCTAGAGGGGCCTAGTTAGAAGCTTTATTTGCCAGTGAATGGCTATCTTTACAGTATATTTGGAGGGAAAGCTTTGAAAGAGTACAGCTATATGACTTGTAGCAAACCAAAATCTAGGGATAAATACCACTTATTTATATTAATCCCAAAGACCAAATTAATGCTTTAGGTCAGGGATCCCAAACCTACTCGTAAGCCCCACTCAAATGTAAAAAGTGTTGGTGAGCCACATAAGCATGAAAAAAAGTTGCTTAAGGATTCAAAGTAAGGGCTGCGACTGTCTATTTGGAAGCCCCATGTGGACTGCTAGCCTCCAGAAAGCTTTGCTTGGGATAAAACTGTGCTTCCAAACTTGCCTCCAAGCCAGAAATGTAAAAATGGGCACCTACTTTGAGGCCAATGGAAGCCACATCAAATGGGGAGGTGAGCAACATGTTTCTCAGGAGCCACTGGGGATCACTGCTCTAGGTTATTAAGTATAAATAAGACTGTACCGTTGATCATTGCTTGAATTAGAGCAAAAAAAATGTAGAGATGCTATGTGTGTAGTGCGCCAAATATAAGCTACAGCTATAATCATAAGCCACACCCACTTTTACAACAATCGCCCACCAACACTTTCTGGTTTTGCCCACTTTGCCAACTTTCCAAAGCTAGTTTTCTGCCTAACAGGTGTGTGGCCTATAGGAAACAGTTCATACATCTTTTCTTGATGGGCAATTCAGTTTCTGCGAACAAAGCCCCCTGCCTGCCTATTGTGTGTTATAACACAGCCGATGGTCGCACGAAACATCGTCAGATCGCCACGTGTGTGGCCACCTTTAGCCTCTTACCATTCCTCAATCTGCTACCCAATCCACCTTTCTCTGGCGTTCTCTACATTCATTTTCTCTTATTTTCTTCTCTTCTGTTCTCTATAATCCTCTCTGATGCTTTCAGCCCTCCACCTCGTTTATCTGTATAACACTTGTCCATCTCTTCTTCTCTCCCAGCAATCTTTTCTCCCCTTTATGGAACAAAGACGCTATAGACAATATATCTGACACACATCTCTACTGTTTAGTAAACTGATGGCAAATAAAAAGGAAGGCAAACGCCTGCTCCCAGCTAGCCATCAGCTGCCACTCACAGTTTATCTGCAGATTTAGGATCATTGAATCAATAGGGGATGTACAGATGGAGGAATTTAGTTGTAGCCTTCTGTTGACACAACAGACATCTTGTCACACCCTTGCATCTTTTTTCCTCTTTTCATTGAAGTCACTAATGGGAAGAGGTTATACAAACAATTGTTTTTGTTTGCTCTCTGATTCGAGAGGAAATGATACAAATGGCTTTATTATGATGGTTCCTAAGGGAATGTGTCCTTTTTTTCCAATAGACTTGCAACGATGGCTCTTCCATTTACATCCCTACAGCCTTACAATGACCTGTCCTTTGTAACATTCAGAAAAAGAATCAATATATAGAAACTCAGCAATTGATTGATCTCTCTATAACACTGCACCCTGTGTTTGTTTCATTATATATAAATACACATATATACTGTGTATAGAAACACATACACACAATAAAGGGTTTTAGCTTTTTGTTTCAACGCTTATTTGTTCTTCATAATAATACCGATTTGCTGAATTAGCTTGTTTTCCATTTATTGTTGCTTAACTATATCTTCAATGAGATACTTTTAGCATCAATCGACATTTGCTAGATCTATACAAATCCCATAAATGTTTTTATCCATCAGTCTCCAAAAAAAAAAAAATATGGGAAAATGCTTAAAAGGGTCTAAATGAACCTATGAACAGAGGGTAATGTATTGGAATATTGACTATAACTTCCATATTATTAACAGGATAGTGGGTAGGCTCCTTCCAGTATTTTAAAATATTTATAGGACATCATTAATGTTAATTCCTTTTTAATGTTATACATGTAAAAATAAAAACCCAGTGTTTTGGTAGGTGCATTTAGAATATATCTAAATCAGATGTACACTGCATTACCAAAATTGTAAAGTGGGGGTATTATATATTTAAGAGGTGCAGATGCTTAGTACAGGTATAGGACCCGTTATCTAGAATGCTTGGGACCAAGGGGTCTTTCCGTAATTTGGATCTTCATACCTTAAATCTACTAAAAAACCCAATAGGATTATTTTGCATTCAGTAAGGATTAATTGTATCTTAGTTGGGATCAAGTACAAAGCACTGTTTTATTTTAACAGAGAAAAAGGAAATCAATTTAAAAAATCTGAATTATTTGATTAAAATGGAGTCTATGGGAGACAGGCTTTCCGTAATTCAGAGCTTTCTGGATATTGGGTTTCCGGATAAGGGATCCCTTACCTGTACTTATATGCAAACTACATTATGTCACTGCTGGATTGTTCCTGGCAAGGGGTTGGGTTGCCACCTTTTCAGAATTTCTTCACCGACCACGGCTGGGGTTGGGTCTATAAGGGGGCAGGTAGTGATGTCAAGGGGCAGGGTCATAATGTGAATATGGTGGGGTCATGATGCAGAGAGGGAAGAATCTGGAAATTTGGTATGTATGAAAGCTAGGAGGGGGATAAAATGGAGGTTGGGGGGTGGATTAACAAGGAAGAACATTGCCAGCCCTGGCCTTGGCTGGTATTTTACCGGCTAGGTGGACAAAATACCGGCCATGTGGTTACCCCACAGGGGGTAACTCCAATACACAGCTGTCACTTCACAACCAACACAACCAGAAGCTGGAGAGTAGTCTACCTTTTCTTATAATTCAGTGGTTATTGGACCTTTTCATTTGAGGTACCCCTTGAAGGTCTAACTTTTGGTGAGGACTTCCTTAGGTTATAACAAGATTACAGATTTAGGAAAACATTATTTTAAAAGTCCTTCAGACAGTTCCAAGAAAATCTAAAGCAGGGATCCCCAACCTTTTTTATCTGTGAAAATGTGTTGGTAAGATTAGAATTATTATTATTGATAACATGTATTTATAAAACGCAAACAAATTCTGCAGCGTTGTATGGGTTGTCAGGGGTTAGGCTAATGCCAGACGAGGCGTAGGGCGGATATTTTCCGCCCTACGCCTCCTACATGTGTCTGCATCTAAATGAATGAGATACGCTCGGGTGCAGGCACATGTAGCTAAAATACGCATAAAAATGCAAGACTTTGCATTTTCTCGCGTTTTTAATGCGTATATCGGCTACATGTGCCTGCACCTGAGCGTATCTCATTCATTCGGGTGCAGGCACATGTAGGAGGCGTAAGGAGGAATTTTTAGGCAAGCGCTTTTCCGCTTGCCGAAAATATCCGCCCTACGCCTCGTCTGGCATTAGCCTTAGGCAGCCCGTGGCACAACACATGAAAGTGTAGTCTCTTTTAGGTAGTTTATTTTCACTTGCACCAAAATGACAAAACAACAGTTCAAAATAAAATCCTTGCCACTTAATGGGCTCTAACTAACACAGGTCAATTGTCCTAACTAACCAGAAGCAGGCCTGCCGCCTGTCTCCCACAGAGAGAAAAGGAAACAAAATTCAAACCTTGTAGTAATTTTAAGATTCTCAGTCAGCTCACACAGGCAATTTTCCCGTGTCTTTCCCCCAGACTGCAGCCTTTTACTTTGACCCAGGCTGCCTTTTATTTAGCCAGCTGAGATGCCTCAGGTAGACACACAACACCCGGGCCGGACTAGCAGTCCTGGAACCATTCTTTTAGGAACCTGGGACATATATAAGCTCCGTCCTGGACTTTCCCAGGTATCCTGAACAAAACAATCAATACAAGCGAGAAAGAGGGCCCTGGCCAAAATGCATTTTATTTGGAGGTATCTATCCATAGAACATGGTAAGATCTCCTTATTAGATCAAAAAGACATATCCCAACATGACATATCCCAACATCTATTCTGAATATCCATACTTCTGTCCCTACATTTATGGGCAGTGATGAGCAAACCTGTTCGTTTTGCGTCGCCAATGCATTTTCCTAAACATCTTAAATGTAATGTATGCACATTTTCAGTTGGGTCCTACAGTTTCTCATTGACCCTATATTATAGGTTATAGCTTTATATCCAATTATTATAACCAATATTACAACATTCTTTTCTTTGCATGGATACAAATGGGTAAATAACCAGGGTATGCATAAGCTGCTTATTTATATTTGCTGAATATAAACTCTTTGGGTTCTACAGCCAAGGATGATAGGAATTAAAGACGATGCATGATTAATAAAATATGGAAGCCTTCATCCATATAAAATGCGGAATTTAGAGACACTTTGGATTACCAAGCTGATAAAACATTTAATGTGCATTTTAAGGTCATTTTTAAAACATGGCACATAGTGCATTTACATTAAGCAGATTCCTAGCTCTTATGTGGCTTTGCATTTTTTGTTTCCTTTTTTATTCATTTTTAATGAAATAAAAATTATTTCATGATCCACACAGATCTGGCTTCCAAAATGTAGGCAGTGTGTGTGGAAGAGACTGATTTATGTTTATATCTGAGGACATTATGTATGCTCCCCCAGCCATGAGTACAGCTGCAGCTGAGAAAAACTGAACAGAATTTCTGCGTGATAATGTGCTAAAACCATTTCTATAGGACTTTAATGAATGACTTTGTGCACATTAGAAACGTGGATATCAAGATTTCTGTCCTACAGTGATTTGTTCCTTAATACTTTTGTTAGTGTCTAGGAAGCCACAGATAGCAGCAAGGCTTGGAGGAGGGGCGTCATGACCAAGGCTCAACCCAATAGGTCAGTGGTTCTCAACCTTCCTAATGCCGCGACCCTTTAATACAGTTCCTCATGTTGTGGTGACCCCCAATCATAAAATTGTTCCTAAGACCATCGGAAATATGTGTTTTCCGATGGTCTTAGGTGACCCCTGTGAAAGGGTCCCAACCCACAGGTTGAGAACCGCTGCAATAGGTGAATTTGAGTTAATGGGGGTGGTTTGGTCTTAGGGGTGGAATAGGTGGCCATCTTAGAGTGAGATTAAGTTAACTTGCCGCCATTTTTTGGTAGCTAGCAGAAAGTAAGTTTCCCCTCCTGTCCTCCTGCATAGTCTTCCTTCACTTAGGTTTTTGTATCAGCACATGGCATGTATTTGTCAGTCTGCTAGGGAACATGTTGTGCTGGTAACAAAGGCATATCTTGGAGGGATGGTTTAACCCAGGGATCCCCCAACCTTTTATACCTGTGAGCCACATTCAAATGGAAAAAGTGTTGGAGAGCAACACAAGCATAAAACATGTTCCTGGGGGTGCCAATAAAAGCAATGATTGGCTATTTAATAGGGCCCATGTGGACTGGCAGCCTATAGAAGGCTCTGTTTGGCATAACACTGGGTTGTATGCAGTCAAGACTTGCCTCCAAGCCAGGAATTCAAAAATAAGCCCCTGCTTTGAGGCTACTGGAAACATCCAAGGGGTTGGGGAGCAACACGTTACTCACAAGCTACTGGTTGGGGATCACTAGTTTAACCCCTAAGGAGGGGGACCATTATTGTTGATTTATTTTATGTAGGATACTCAATGATGGCAGGGGCTCCAGGTAAGGTGGAGGCTCTTTGATAATTTTGAAGCAGTGGCGTTTCCTCTCAGACAGCATGCTTTGCAGCTGAAGGATATTGTTTCAGGTACGAAAGAGCAGACTGACAGGGGCGCAGGTGATATTGATGTTACACATGTTTACAATGTTTAATGTTGCTGTTATAAATTCTGTAATGAGAATCTGGATGTGTTGTATATTAAACGAGAAGGAAAGGCTAGTAAAGAGTTAATCTCAAGCTGCAGGCATACCTTCAGTTCTCTCAATAGTGCCCTTAAGTCTCCCCATATTTTGCCTGTTCAGATGACACAAAAAGCCTCATAGGGAAAAAAAAACGCTGAGCTGTGTAAACAAAATTCCCATAATGCCTCACCCCTGCACCAAAACCCCTGTACATGTGCAGTTTGTAAGACTATAAAGTAGCTTCCTGCTGATTGGCTCAGATCACACATTCCTAAGAGGGGGTGGAGGGATTACTTAGTATTCTTATAGGAAGGGGAGAGCAGGAGAAGGGAAAGAGCTGTCAAACTCTGGCAAAGGAATTAAGAACAACATGTTTACAAAAAGGACACAAGAAATTCTGTGTTTCTTTTGATAGAGGACTCAGTGCAGCATTTCTGTGAGTGCTTATGGCTGTATTTACATAGACCTTTCTGATAAAGCTTACTTATTTTTTTACCTTTCCTTCTCCTTTAATAAGCTGATATATTATGGATTGTATTGTTGTTACTTTAATAAAGCTGTGGCTAGTATCATTCCAACATGATATTGGAATAAATCGGTTAGTGTAAGGATAGGGTGGATGATGCCTGAGGTCATGTGGTAGAAAGGGTTTTGTTTGTTTATTTATTCCATCATCTTCCCTCCCTATTTGTTGTTTTGTAAAATTCTTGAATCTGTAGGATCCATCCTCAGTACCTTAAAGGAACAGTAACACTAAAAAATGAAAGAGCTTTAAAGTAATAAAAATATAATGCACTGTTGCCCTGCACTGGTAAAACTGTTGTGTTTGCTACAGTAACACTACTATAATTTATATAATAAGCTGCTGTGTAGCCATGGGGGCAGCCATTCAAGCTGGAAAAAAGGAGAAAAGGCACAGGTTACATAGCAGATAACAGATAAGTTCTGTAGAATACAATAGTGTTTTATCTGTTATCTGCTATGTGCCTGTGCCTTCTCTCCTTTGAATGGCTGCCTCCATGGCTACATAGCAGCTTATTTATATAAATTATAGTAGACTTTCTGAAGTAAACACACAACTTTTACCAGTGCAGGGCAGCAGCACATTATATTTTAGTTACTTTTATACACTTTCATTTTTTGGTGTTACTGTTCCTTTAAGGTTTAGGTTAGACTTATTTGACATGGCCATGACTTTTTTACACAACCACAACGTATTTGACGTGACAGCAACTTATTTGAAGAAAACGTGACTTTTTCCTTACTCAGCAAATATTTGCCACAGCATATTTTTGTGGCAGTTTCAGGAAAAAATTCACCAGTGGTGGAATGGAGAACTTTGCAGCGAATGCATGCCTGGAAAAAAATGTGTTCATCAGTAGAATACAGCTTAAAGGGTTTTTCCTTGTTTGTTGTGGGCATCCCATTACAACCACATTAGCATTAAATTGTTAATGTATTTTATACACCCTGTGGCTACAGTGCTTTGGGCAGAAATATAACAGCATGTAGTGGTTCTGGAGATTCTATTAGAATCTATTATCTACTGTATGTGTTGGGTGTTGATAAATAAATGCCATGGTTAATGCTTGGGAAAGGAACCACAGCAGTGTCACCTGACCTTCTCAGTTTTTGTATTGGGACTCCCTGGAGTTACCGACTCCACTGGCTGCAATACACACATACTTTAGCTGTAGCCCCTGCACTTTGCACCATCTTTCTCTAACCCCACTATTTATACTGATACCTTCTTTTGCTAGTTAATAACCACATATTGGGCTAGCAAGAGGGATGGAGTTTCTCTCTGCCCCGATGTGTCTTAGCATTCCTCTCCAGTAATCAATTCCCAAGGTTCAGGAGCTACCAGGTCTTAATTCCACCCCATACAAGACTCTACCAGCCATAGGCTTTATGTCCACAGATCTACCCATTGCTTCTACTTTGCACTTGGGGGGGGGGCACACAAGGACAGCAATATATCCAGGGATAACAGGGCACACTTGCAAAGTAGAAAAGTTGTTGTCTACTAGTAATAGTAGTAAAGGTTTAGTAGCAGTTCTACTCTGTTCCCTTTGATATTTCCCATATAGGCAACGACTTCCCTGCCCCTTAACCAACGCACTTCTCATTTGATCCCCTTGGTTCACCACAAAGTTCATAGTCACCAGTTTAAATGGTTTTCCTGTTTGCATAATTGTGACACTTGCCCAACTTTCCAACTTTGGTTTGTATAGTTCATATATCATACGTTGCTCAGATAAAGCAATTGATTGTTGTTGCTGTAGGAGCAGGGTATAAAATTAGACACAGTAGATTGTCTTAAAGACAATCTACTGCAGCTCTGGCCAGGGCATTACCTGGGAGCCTCCCCAAATTTTTAACCCTTCAATAGTTGATTGAATGGTGCTGCAATCTGTGCAAAGTCTTTAACATAATGGTAACCAACCCTTCCTAAGAATGACTGCAACTGGCCTACCTTCTGCTATACAGCATACTGCCTTACTGCCTGCACCTTTTCTGAGTTTGGGGGGGAACCATTCCTCACTCATGACAATAAGGACATGTGACTTAATTCAATGAGGCCCACAGGAGTAATAAATGCTGTGTATCTATCCAGTGGAGCAACAGTATCGATAAGCAATGCCTGGTCAGCCACTTCCACCAGTTTTAAAGCCTTTAAATGATGCAGTTCAGCATCAGAAGATGGGCTGCAGGTTGGTCATTCCTAATATATATTGAAACCAATTTTTTTTCTAGGAGTTCAGGATCTTTATAATGACTTCAGCTACACATGGGCTGACATAAGCTGGCAACTTGGCCACTTCAGACTACACATATGGCCAAAATGATATCTTGCTGATATCCATCAAGGAGGTCTTCAAATCCTACCAGGTGAGGACTGCAGTAGGCCATTGATGGGTATGTACAGGTGACTATAATGGAGGATCAGTCCAAGTTGGCCCACCACATGGATAACAAAATCTGAAACCTGCTCTGGCAACCTCACCAAACAAGTGAATCATTCATTTCATGGACAGCTTTAGTTGTAATACTGAAGACAAACAGAGTTGGAATATGTATAAGACCATAATTGTCTCAATGCATGTAGAAATCAACTTATCTGGGGTATCAGTGCTAAAGTACATGAGTAAAACATCTGTCTTTGCATAAGTGCACATTCTCTATAAATAAATGGAAAAGCAAATCACAACACACGGGACCAGAATATTGACACAGTCTGTTTTACCATCTTGCTTTATTTGTGCAATATCCTCTGAATGTCCCATAGCAACTGAAACCAACTTAATTTGCTTCAGATTAGTCTTTTGCTAAAGTGTGCAGCTTAGTCAGCATAGAGATATAGAAATGAGCATTACTTTAGCAGAACTACATCTTCCAGGAGACTTCTAATCCAGATGGTGCCACAAAAAAATGTTTAGAATTAGTTTAGTGTATAGCTTTTACACAAATACTTCATTATTTATCACATAAAACCAAGTTTCAAAGGGATATTAACCTAAAATTAACTTTGAGTAAAGTATGGATGGGCTAATGCCTTCAGCAATATGTTGTACAACCTTATTACCTTCATTTCATTAAGATTAGGTTATTGTTTAATGCCTCAAAAAAGCATTTTACCCATTATACATCCCAGGGGTTTTCAGTGGATTTAACTTACTAATTAAGAAATTTGCCGGCGGATACAAAGCTAGAAGCCCTTCCTAGAAGCTTTCGGCCGGCTTCAAACAGCAGGAACAATCAGAGGATTTCAGAGAGGGCACCACATTGCATCTGATGTTTGCAGCTGAAAGCTGTTAGTTAGGAGAATTACAGCAATGGAGACAGCACGGCTACTTAAAGGTCTGTTTCAGATCTGTCATAGTCAGTACAAAGGGTGGAGGTAAGGACTTTCTTGGGCATCTCAACAGAATCTCCAAGTACTGAAAGTAAAAAGTAAGGGGCTAAAGGTGGTGGCCAATTACGGGAAGATTTCAGTAGGGGCAGGCCAAGCTGACTGGGAGCCCTAGGGCCAAGGGAGGATGGACCAGGGGTAGGCAGGTGATTTCAGCTGCTGACTCGTGGTCTTCAGACTGATTCAGCAGCTTATTTGCCCTTGTATTGGCACCCCTGACGGCCTATCTGACCAACATCTGGCCTAAAATTGTCCAGATCTCAATTGGGCAGGTTTGATTTTCCATTGGATCAGGCACCGCATTGAGCTTAGTGTGAAATGATCAAATTGACCCAATATCGCCCACTTCAGGTGGGCATATTGGGAGAAGATCAGCTCTTTTGGTGTTCTTCCAATATCTTCTTATTTGGTGAGACTTAAACTCTTCTTATAAGCACAGTACCAGGAATAATGGTTCATGGAAGCATCACTATAAGATATAAGATGGTCTCACTATTTTCCATACTGGACATTCCCAAGAAACCGTGGGGCTGCATATTAAATGATACCCTCTTATACAATATAAACTGCATAAAACAAAATAATAGCTCTTGAGGTCAATCATCCGTTCAAAAGTGTGAGGACTTATTTGTCCTGAGCCCCTGCTTACTATGGGGCTTAACAGGGATTTCTCCCTTTATTGGCATGCCTCCATCCAGGGATGATCTTGTGGAACTATACTCCACCCCCTGGGAACTTAATAGTTCACTAGTATCTCTGCTTGGGATCCACACACAGCCCCCGGTACCTTGCCCCTCCCTGGGGTAGTTGCTTACCGGTAGGTAGGTGATCCTTTGTGCAGGAAAGATCCAGTTACACAGATTATATGATGAATCAGATAAGTTGCTTTATTCAGGCAGAACCTCTCCAGAAGTGGCATATACAAATCAATCACATGCAGGGCATTTCTCCTCACTTCTCATTGAGAACCTTTTCCTGTTGGGCAACTTACAGTACTCCCACCAAGTGTTCCCTTCTAGGTGATCTCCCCGGTACTCACGCCAGGAGGCACCCCCTCTTGGAGTCCTCCCCGGTACTCACGCTAGGCAGCCTCACCACAGGCGACCCACTCCGGTACTCACGCCTAAGCCCCCTCAGATCCGGCCTCCTGGACTGGCGGTGACCTTGTCCACCTACCTAGCCACTTGTGGCCCTGCACTCCAGCAGATGTAATGCTGGGGGATCTTAATCCCACTACCACTCCTGGAGGGGCAATATCCGCCCATTCTAGCTAGGTGACCTACATATCACTCCTAGAATGATCTCTTACAGAACTACTATCTCTAACTGCACCTGGGGTACTCTTTACTGGAGCAGTCCCAAAATGTCTGACCTACAGCACATGGCTGCATCCCCTTATATGGGCCTATGCACCACCCTGTGGCCATAACCCGAACTACAGGTATACTCCCTGTTAACTATTTAGAACCCAGTTATCCCAGTGTCCCTGTTAACTAGCACCACCCTATGGCCTGTCCTAGGGGTGTCTGTCCTAAGGGCCCGTTCTTAGTAAACCCCTACATATATATAGCACTGGTATTTCTTTTTCAGTCTGATACTTTAATAAATAATACATTTAAAATCCACCCCTGACACAAAAGACAGACTGAGGTCTACACAAGTGGATGACAATCAGAGCTAGTAGTAGGCCAAGGTCCAAACTTAAGAACTCATAGAGAGTTCAAGATGGAAAAAAAATGGTCACAGAGACCAGACACCCATAAACACCCAGGGGCAGTTAACATGAAGGCAGTCTCTTACACATCATTTACAGGAAATATTAATCAGGCACATTAAAATCATCTGTCACATTAAATCTGACCCATTAGAACTCATTTCTGTGCCTTAGAGCTCCCCATTGCTTGCATCTTCCATTAATGGAAGCAAAGTGGTGCTGGACACAATAATTATTATTTAATTGTATTAATAGTAATGATATAATAATTATTTAATAAATTGTGGTAGAAGCTGCAATCAATAAGCAAGCACTCAGAGAAATCACTGGTATACCCTAACCTTGTGTTCATTATTTTTGACTTTTCATCCACTTTAAAGGAAAAAGAAAGGTAAAGTCACTTGGGGGTGCCAAAATGTTAGGCACCCCCAAGTGACTTTAACCGCCTACCTTTTACCCCGGGCTGGTGCCGCTGTCAGGAGAAAACAGCACCAGCCCGGGGTAGCTGCCGGCACTTCCTCCTTCCGGCTTCGCTGCGCGCGCATGCGCAGTAGAGTGAAAAGCCGAACTTAAACATTTAAGTCGGCTTTTTTGCTCTACTGTGCATGCCCGGCCACCGGCAGTTTAGGAAGCTGAAGGCGGAAGGAGGAAGCGCTGCGCTCCAGGTACCCCGGGCTGGTGCTATTTTCTCCGAACAGGGGCACCAGCCCGGGGTACAAGGTAAGAGGTTAAAGTCACTTGGGGGTGCCTAACATTTTGGCACCCCCAAGTGACTTTGCCTTTCCTTCTCCTTTAAAGGCATTCAAAGACCTCAGAGTCTCACCAGTAAATCCCAAATCACTCATTACCTCCTCTCTTGTTAGTTTGTTCCAGACTGTGAGTGGCCTGACAGTGGAGAAACCCTTCCTGTACTGACCATATAATCTCCTTTCCCCTAGTTTCAATTGGATGTCCAAAAAGAAGAGCATTAACTTTTTTATTTGACCTTTTTATATTTTTATATATAATGATCATTGTCTCTTTTAAGTAAAAATTCCAATTTTAAAAAATTGATTTCTAAATTCATTGATCTGGTTGCTTTTCTCTGAATGTATTACATATTTAATATTTTCTCTAGGACTTTATTATATATTTTTACTGCACACTAATGGTCCGTGCCTGGTAGGATAAACCATCCAAACTCATAGGGGAGTCGTCACCAGAAACTGCCATCAACATTCCAGCATCAACTGCCTCTGAATTATAGTAAAGTAGGTGCTTCCATATTCCTTCAGCATGTCAGTCATCATTTTACAGGAGATGGAATCAATGTTCAGTTTTCAATATTCACTTATTTATGTGCAACACGAATCTCCTGTGCCTTTTGTTTTGCACTGAAAATCATATACTGTAAAGGGCAGTGCTCTTATACATGTTCCTATGAGTGTTTGCTGAGTACAACCATAGGGTTGCCAAGTCTGTAGAGCAGCAGACGTCACAGACTCCACAAAGCAATTTTATATAGTCAGCCCATAACAGCCCCTAACATATCACTGTGCAGAAGTGGTGCTACAAATGTTCATGATCAGTGTTGGCCAACCTGGAGGCTTGTGGGCAAGATGCTAAATGAAGATAGTTGAACACCGTTGGTCTGGATTCTGTGCACAGAACCATATATTTCTCAGTCCTGAATGGTAATGGGGCTCATTTACCTTTGCCCTGGGAAAATATGCCTGAGGCAAAGGGACCAACTTTAGTGAAGGGAAGACATTTATATTGAAGATGTAATAAAGGTGGAGATTTAATTTAAACACTACCTAATACTGATAGCAATTGGTCAGGTTGTGCCAGTATTTATTTCTTTCCCATAGTACCCATCTCTGCATATGAATAGAACCTCTTGCTGTTCCCTGGATATGGAATGTAAAAGACCTTTTCCCCTGTTGTTTGGCAGGTGCAGCGTTTTGAATCTGCTCATCGGGAAAGGAATGGAGACTGCACACGGGGCAGCAGCTTATATACAACACACACTTTCTAACCACCCTTCCACATGGCAGCCTGACCCACAATGCCCTACATGCACATCTGGAAGGAGGCTCACCCATTGGAGGACAGCCAGCTACACTCTTGTACCCACCATCCGCATCACTGAGCAGCACTGCGCCCGTAGCCCACCTTCTTGCCTCTCTGTGCCCTCAAGGCCTATTCCTCAGCACCCAACCTGCAGGCTTTCATCCTAGTGGCATCAATCAACAATTTATTGTGGCCATCAGTCCCTATCTCTTACCTTCCCCAACTCTCAGTCAGACTCAGTTCAAAACAATGTTCCCATCCTATTTGTACATCACAGCAGCTCTGCTTACATGAGATTTCCAATGAGCCCTACTAAACCCAACCAGTATCCGCACAGTGAGAACTCAAGAATACTAAGAAGAAGATAAAAGATTCAGCCCTATTTCAAAGAAAACTGAAAGACATGGCTTTTATTACATTTTCTATGGCACAATAAAATAAGGATATATATGAAATCATGGAGACTTGGGTGCCACTTAAGCAGTCAAACAACCATCACTTCTAATGAGTTTTGCATGTTTGGTTTAAATCGTCTTTGGCCCTGTGATCTGCTGCTATAGTAAATCTAGTGAGGTGACTTTATACAACGTGCAAATACACATTCAGTATAGAGGCTTAGAACAACAAATACAAACTTGTGGGGGCTCATTTATAAATACCAGGCAAATGTGCATATGGCAATAACCTGTAGCAACGTATCAGTGACTGCATTTTTTCAGTCAATTGCTGGTTGAATAGTGAAAACAAAAATCTGATTGGTTGCCTTAGTGATGAGTGAATCTGTCCTGTTTCGCTTCGCTGAAAATTTTGCGAAACTCTTTATAATTCAACGCACGACAAAAAATTGTCGTGCGCATAAAAAAATGTTGCACAGCAAAAAAAAATTTTCACATGGCGCCACCTTTACTGTATTTCCCAGTGATTTATTGCAGCAGCCCAAGACCAGGACATGTGGTGTATAGTAACTACAAACATTTTACTATAGTGTGAATGTGCCAGTCCCAGACCGCTGCATTTTTTAATCTCCAATAGTGCAGATTATAAAACCACTTAAAATGTATTTATTTAAAACACTTCTTTTACGTGAGATTTTTAAAAGGCATATCAGGCAAATGTTATATTAATTAACACTGCCCTTTGGCATTTATTCCATGTATTAAAGTTCTGATGTGCCTATGTATAAACCTGCAGATACAGAGTTACCCCAGCATTTACTCCAAATTTTGCATCTCTTTGTAATTGGTGGGGGAACAAAGCCTTCCTGTCTGTGTTCCCCTTAGGCAAAATACCTACATGGTGGCTAATGTACATGTATTTCTGCTTTTAATCCTTAGCCCCTTAAGCTGGGGGCACTGCCCATTACTGTGTCTGATGTACCCCTATAGGGCTGTACAGACACTCAGATGCTGGCGGGTGGATTTATTATCTCACCAACCATTCAAGGGCAAAATACCCACAATATATATTGCTGCATAACTATCATATTCATAGGTAAGGGCACCAGGGATGTAGCTGTAAATAAACACAAAGGGGCACATTTACTAATCCACAAACGTCCAAAAAGCGTCCGAATGCGTTTTTTCCGTAAAGATCAGTATTTTGTGGTTTTTTTTCGTAAATTGTCGCAACTTTTTAGTAGCCGTTACGACTTTTTCGCAAATTGTCGCGATTTTTTCGTAGCGTTACGACTTGCGCTAATTGTTGCGACTTTTGCGTAGCTGTCGCGCCGAGTACGAAAGTTTCGGATTCATTCAAGCTTCAGTATCGTGACTTTCCTTGGGCCAGGTTGGAGCTGCAGAGTGCCATTGAGCCCTATGGGAGACTTTCCTTGGGCCGGGTTGGAGCTGCAGAGTGCCATTGAGCCCTATGGGAGACTTTCCTTGGGCCGGGTTGGAGCTGCAGAGTGCCATTGAGCCCTATGGGAGACTTTCCTTGGGCCGGGTTGGAGCTGCAGAGTGCCATTGAGCCCTATGGGAGACTTTCCTTGGGCCGGGTTGGAGCTGCAGAGTGCCATTGAGCCCTATGGGAGACTTTCCTTGGGCCAGGTTGGAGCTGCAGAGTGCCATTGAGCCCTATGGGAGACTTTCCTTGGGCCAGGTTGTAGCTGCAGAGGCTGCAGAGTGCCATTGAGTCCTATGGGAGACTTTCCTTGGGCTGGGTTGGAGCTGCAGAGTGCCATTGAGCCCTATGGGAGACTTTCCTTGGGCCAGGTTGGAGCTGCAGAGTGCCATTGAGCCCTATGGGAGACTTTCCTTGGGCCAGGTTGGAGCTGCAGAGTGCCATTGAGCCCTATGGGAGACTTTCCTTGGGCCAGGTTGGAGCTGCAGAGGCTGCAGAGTGCCATTGAGTCCTATGGGAGACTTTCCTTGGGCCAGGTTGGAGCTGCAGAGTGCCATTGAGCTCTATGGGAGACTTTCCTTGGGCCGGGTTGGAGCTGCAGTGTGCCATTGAGCCCTATGGGAGACTTTCCTTGGGCTGGGTTGGAGCTGCAGAGTGCCATTGAGTCCTATGGGAGACTTTCCTTGGGCCGGGTTGGAGCTGCAGTGTGCCATTGAGCCCTATGGGAGACTTTCCTTGGGCCAGGTTGGAGCTGCAGAGTGCCATTGAGCCCTATGGGAGACTTTCCTTGGGCCGGGTTGGAGCTGCAGAGTGCCATTGAGCCCTATGGGAGACTTTCCTTGGGCCAGGTTGGAGCTGCAGAGTGCCATTGAGCCCTATGGGAGACTTTCCTTGGGCCGGGTTGGAGCTGCAGAGTGCCATTGAGCCCTATGGGAGACTTTCCTTGGGCCAGGTTGGAGCTGCAGAGTGCCATTGAGCCCTATGGGAGACTTTCCTTGGGCCAGGTTGGAGCTGCAGAGTGCCATTGAGTCCTATGGGAGACTTCCAAAATCATGCAAAGTCACCCACCGTTTACGAACGATCAATACGAAAAAGTCGTGACAATATACGAGCAAATCGTAACGGCTACGAAAAAGTTGCGACAATTCGTGCAAGTCATAACGGCTATGAAAAAGTCGCGACAATTTACAAAAAAGTCGTAACTGCGACGAAAAAAATCGCAAAAAATACGAAAAAGTCGCAAAATGTTTGTTTCCAATCCGAATTTTTCCCATTCGGATTCGTGGATTAGTAAATCAGCCCCAAAGTGTTTTGCAAAGTGTAACCGTACTGTAGTTGGTCTGTTAAATAGAAAAAAAAATAATCGCCACAACCACAAATATAAATAATATGGTTTATTTCTCTTTACTGCAACTCTAATATCCCTGTGATTCAAACAGGGGTATCCAATGGTGTCTATAATTTTATGTTTCTGCTCAGGGGTACGAGAAAGATGGAAATGTTCAGCCCAGGTGGGAGAGCTCATCGCTGGAGACGAATAATGGCAGAAAATAATGGCAGAAATGAAATAAAGCACCTGGGGTATTAGCTTTGGTTTTACACATATTCTTTTATTTAATAAATATAAAACTCTATTATGAGAGCTGGGTTGGTAGGAAGAATTGGGGAACAGGGAGCCTACAAACCTCTCAGCATAGATACATGGAAGTATAAAATAACATTTGGTATCCATATTCTTCTAATATATTGATATTCCCATTGCTTACTGTAAGTCACACTGTATTTAAAAGTGTCTGGTTTGTAGGATTTTAAGCTACAAGTCTCAAAGCTGCTATTTCACAGCCACCAACTGTCACTGTGACACTGCCATAAGCCTGATGTGTGACTGAACCATTGTGATGCCCTTAAGTTTAACGGTTTTAACTGTCATTTGGTTGCTAGAGTGTCCGTTATTAACGGCTTTTCTCACTTTCATTTCTGGGATCAGAGGTAAGTGGAGCGCGCCACACGCTGGGGGGACATTTTAGGAAAATAATGACATAAATGCAGAAAATCACTACTTAATTGCATCACTAGGTAGCGCCTGGGATATTAGCCTTGGGTTTGCATAGAATTTTTCAAGTTTAATACATAAATACATACATATAAAACATGACTATTGGAGAGTAGCGGTTGGGGGAATAAATAGGGGAGCAGGGAGGCTACAGACCTCTCAGAATAAATACAAAAAGCATAAAATAACATTTGGGATTCAGATTCCTCTTCTAATATTAATATTTATGTTGTTTTTAATTTTGCTGTGTATTAAAACAAGTTTGGAAATTATTAAGGGCAAAGTCTGACAGTGTTTGGGATGACAGTTGGCCACTTGGTGTTCAGGTTCTGCCTCCAATGCTCTTAATATTCATATTTCTCTCTCTGTTTCTTACTTTGTACATAAAACTGCCTTCTTTAAAAAGCTTTTAAACATAAAGTTTCAGAGTTGCCATTTTGCAGGCATTAATGGGCCACTGATGCTGTCTGGGGCAGTTAATGACAGGCAGCCATTGCTTGTCCCAACTCCCAGCATCCCCTATCATACTTTCAGCCTGTAGTCCTGTTACTGTCACTGACCTACAACTCCCATCATCCCCTATCAGACCTGCAGCTTGTGGCCCTTGTCCTGTGGTTGCTAGGGTCCCATTCAGCTCAGCATTATTTATATACATGTTGGATCTTGGTAGCCAGTCATAGGTAAAATCTTAAACTCAAATGTGATTGGCTGCAACCCATTTAGGTATATTAATCTTTACTATAGAGGTGAGTGGAGCATACAGACACTCATACAGGGGATACATTAATGTGCTCCATCATTCCCAATCCAACTACTGTTCTCTTTCATGAAATCCAAAACAAGTACCTGTAATCCTCTCCCTTCCTTTATATGGGATCCCCTCTGCTCTGAGAGCTGCCATTATTGCTATTTCCCTTTTGTGCAAGTTGAAATCCCCCTACCCATGTATTGGTACATCCTGTTAAACAGTCAGAAATTCAGTATCCTATGCTAGTAATGATATCATCACCTGGACTGGTGCAAGTGATGGGGGGGTGATGATGCCTAGTAACATCTTAGAGCTTTATGTTATATAGAGCTTTGCCCATAGTTATTTAGCACAGAACTACAGCTCCCAGCATGCCCTGAAAGCCTTTGCAGCTGCCTTCTGAACTAAGAAACACAAGCAGGGTGTCAGTACAACATGGCATAGATTTTTCAGAGGTTACTGGGCTGCATCTGCCACTGTCAGCCGTTCCTTACCCCTGGGTGCTATGTATATATATGTGTGTTCCTTACCCCTGGGTGCTATGTATATTGCCAGGCATGACAGCACTGGGTTACATTGGATACTGGGAATTGTAGTATAACAGGGCAGGTGCCTATGCCAGTTTTTTCCCTGACCTAAAGGATAGAATACTCCCAGTATTATCCATAGTCCCCCAACATGTGGCCCCCAAGGTGCTGCAGAACTACAACTCCCAGAATCCTTGTCTGCTGTCCCACCATTGGGCCTTAGTTATATGGTGGTGGTGATAACATTGCAGGAGGGACTGGGCATTATGTTCTAATAGAAGGAAGGAAGGATGGTGCCAAATACGGGGAAATGCTGCAACCTGTTTCACCATAATTTAAAGGGGAACTTCACCTTTAATGCCGTTATTGCTGCAGAACTCAGCAGCATGACTTTTGCTAACCTGAGATAATGTCACATTACACAGAACTCAGATTTCAGAAATTTGAATGAAAATATCATAGAGAATAAATATCAGTTTTTTGGTAAAATGAAAGGATTGGTCAGGGGGGAATAATGTGAATATAATGCAGTGTATCCTGATCTGTATAGCAGAGAGGGCCGGACCATGGAACTTTTATCTTTTCATTTCTGTCCCCCCATACAGTGAAATTTTGTGCGACAGAGCGATTTCTGAGCGATTTCTGAGCGATTTCTGAGCGATTTCTGAGCGATTTCTGAGCGATTTTCAGTGATTTTCCTGAAATTTTCAGCTTTTCTTTGGAAAAAACATCTTCCATTGATATCAGCTGATTTATTTTTTTTCTAAACCCAACTGCTCTTTTAAGAGCAAAACCACTAGGGCGCAATGCCATTCTGCGCCCCCCGGAGGAAGGTAAGGCTCCTGCTATGGATTTCATTTGACTCAAGGGTTTTGGTGTAAAGTATAGAATGTTAACCCATTCAGTGACACACAGAGCAGTGTTCTGCCCATATGGGGCTCTTTAATGAGCCTGAATAAATATCTGGTTCTATATGGGGCCAATTTATCCCAGAATCAGACACTTTATCAGACAGTTCTTTACTATCCAGGGGTGTAACTATAGAGAAAGGAGACCCTGTGACTGCTGGGGGCCCAGGGGGTGTAGGGGGCACAGTGGGGCAAAGACTAATAAGTTGGTTTGTGAATAAAGTCCCATTCTTGGCCAAGGTTTAAAAGGTCCTAAAGTGAATTTGCTATGGGACCCCACTTTTAGTGGAAGGGCATGTTCCACATGAGGGTAGTACCATTTTGTTACTCAGCAAGTGTTGGGCCTAATAATGACCCTTTAAACTAACAAAATCTTTTAATTTTCCCTCAGCGAACAGCTGAATTCGGATGCCTCTCTGAAATTTATAAGGTGAGTAGGAAAGAGGGTGACATACATGACCAACTCCCTGTAGGGCAGGGGTCGGGAACCTTTTTGGCTGAGAGAGCCATAAACACCACATATTTTAAAATGTAATTCCGTGAGAGCCATACAATATGTTTGGGCGCGGATGCTGCGGGGCAAGGTAGGGTGCGTCCCAAGGATGCTGGATGCGATGCAGAGAAGGGCGTGGCCTGCGCTCGGGAGATGGAAGACGTGTTCTAAGGCTTAGAACATGTCTTCTATCCGCCGAGCACAGGGGCAAGGTAGGGTGGGTGCCAAGGATGCTGGATGCGATGCGGAGGAGGGCGTAGCCTGCGCTCGGCGGATAGAAGACGTGTTCTAAGGCTTAGAACACGTCTTCTATCCACCGAGCGCAGGCCACACCCCCGTTATTTTTTTTATTTAAGATTTGGCAGAGAGCCAGATGCAGCCATCAAAAGAGCCACATCTGGCTCCCGAGCCATAGGTTCCCTACCCCTGCTGTAGGGGCTGCTAGAGCATGGAATTTGGGTGTTGGTTTGGTGATACCCCCCCCCAGTTTTATGTACCTCACACCTGCCAATTGCCTCTGTCTCTCATGTGTTTCTCATGCCCCTCCTTCCCAAAAGTCCCTCTCCTTCCTGTCTGCCCCCATTGTAGTTAATACATATTTTTTACCCCGTGGAATATTATGTTATCAATAAAATTCCCCATTAATTCTATTTATCTATTTTTCCCAGCCTCCTGATGGTCGGCTGACCAAGAAGATGCAAATCGGAGAGGGCGGCACTGGAGCCGTGTTCATGGTAAGGGACCAACCAAATTCCTAGAGAGCAGGGGGAGCTGAAAGCAAGTTGAAAGTGCTATCACTATCCCTGCTATGCACATGATTACATTCCTTAATAACCCAATATTTCTGTCAGTTTGTTCCCAATATGAGTCTTGATATTTCCAGCTAATACTGAATGTCAGTTACACCTTTCTGTGTGTGTTACAGGGCCATCACCATCGAAGAGGTAAGGTAGCCGTCAAGATGGCCAACATCACTCGGGTAAGGTTTCTTTATAGTTCCTTTCTCCATATCATCCCTATTGTGTGGCTGCCTATGTGAGCTAAAGGGTTTCTATTTTTCCTCTCCAGGATGAGGAGTCAGTCTGCCGAGAGGTAAGCTTTCTCCTGAAGTTCAGCAGGCACAGGAACATCGCCTCTTACTATGGAGCTTATTACCACCCTGCTCCAAACGAGACGTCATCGGAGTATCTGGAGGTAAGAAATTGTTTGTTGCATCACATTCATCCCTTATGTGCCAAAGAGATCTCCATTGGAGGCGATAAAATACATACACGGCCTGAAATCATTCCTTCCTATTGCAGCTTGTCCTTGAGTACTGCAGCGGCGGCTCCCTGTACAACCTGATCGACAGCACCGAAGGCCAATCCCTGAAGGAGACCTGGATTGGCTATGTCTGCAGGGAGGTATTGAAGGTAAACTTGGATTAACTCCTTAAAGACTCTTCTATTATTTTACTTAACATATACACGCTCTTTGTTAGGAATATTTAACCAAATGTCTGTTATATTCTTATAACCTACATCTCAATCTCCCCAGGCTCTCAACCACATTCACCACCACCGGGCCGTTCACAGGGACATCAAGAGCCCCAACGTGATGCTCACCGAGAAGGGAAACATCAAACTCAGTGAGTAAAACTTATAGTTGTAAGATGAATGGATGGGGGGAAGCTTCTGTGGATATAAAGTACAGAGGGTATCATGATACAGGTTTCTATCTTATTGCCCTTAAAATGAATTCATTTTCCATTTATATATTTAATCTGTCATTTCAGTCGATTTCGGACTCTGCTGGGACCTGGACCCACAGACAGGAAAGTGCAACCAGGCTGATGGGACAGCGCACTGGATGGCACCCGAGGCCTTTAGGAGGAGGGACAGGGAACCGGAATTCGACACCAAAGTATGTTGTAGGAGCAGTAGGAGGACCCAATGGCATTTATGTGTCTGCACAAATGGGTGCTGCATTCAGTAAAGGCCAATTCAGTTACATGAGTGCTAAACATGAAGCCATTGGGAACCCCCCGGTAACAAGTAACTAAATCATGCGCTAACCCAATTCTATCCTAATGCTCTTTGGTGTCTTCTTTTCCAGTGTGACATCTGGTCCCTTGGAATCACTGCCATCGAAATGGCCGAGGGAGAAACACGTAAGTGAATCACAACAATTGTGGGTTTCTGTACATTGTAACCAAGGAATTGTTACCCAGTCTGGCAAAGAGCCTTTATTTAGTCATTTGTTACATGCAGAAATCCAGGCCATGCCTGTGTTTCTATGTGCAGGGGTATTGTTTGTTTGTTATGTATTGTTTGTTATAATTATTCTAAAGCAAAATGTCTATTATGGTGGAAATAGCGAATAAGCCCCAATACTTCAGCTTCGTGTTTGAAGGGACTGATATATATATGTTTTTAACTTTTAGCATACGCCGATCAGGAGCTAGTGTCGGACCTGATCATTGCTAACGACTCTCCGAGGCTCATATCAAGGACCTGGTGAGTCCTTCCCAGCTCATGTCACTGTGCGATGCTGATACTGCAACTCTGTGTGTCTCTCACCTTGGCATATTAGCGATTAAAGCGATACATCTGTTTTTCTTGCTCAAATCTTTTCCTTTTTCCAGGTCTCAAACTTTTGTGTCCTTCTTGGAGTCGTGCCTTGAGAAGGATCCTTCCCGGAGATGGAGTGCGGAAGAGCTGCTGCAGCACCCGTTCATTACTGAACTGCCCCCTGCGAAGACCATCAGGGCTGAAATCGAGGAACACCTTCGGGCTGTGCAGAACCGGCCGGCCAAACAAGGTGAAGGAATCCATTATATTTGTTATGGCTGTACTGTCACATCACTTAACTTACTAAAATGAGAAGCTGCTTGAGCTGGAATTGTAATAGTGGTGCTAGGAATAATAAACACATTTTTAGAGGGGTACTTTACCTTATTATTACATTTTAGTACAATAATATAATGTAATATAATGTTGCTTTTGAATCATATAAGTTTTATTTTGCAGCTTTCCTGTTATAAATCTCAAGTGCTAGTTGGTTGCCATTACTCTAGCAACTGTTGCGCCTGCAGCAATACATGCGCTAATTAGTAGGTGCTTTTGTAAACTGCAGTTCAATCTGCGCAGCAATAGTAACAGCATTTGCATCCAATTCGCTTGCTGCAAGTCAGTAGCAGACGCAGTATACTCGTAGTAGAATCATGGAACTACCGCCATGTCAAATCTGCTGGTAATTGTAGTGAAATGGGTTCAGTAGTTCAGACTAGTTGGATGAAAGGCCGTCCCAGGGATTCATTTTCGTTTTTTTTTCCTTACCGTGATTTTATTTATCTATATAGGATTTAGAGCAGTTCGCTGGGCCAGGGAACAGCTACGGCGGGCCAGGGAACAACTACAGCGGGCCAGGGAACAGCTACGGCGGGCCAGTCAACAACTACGGTGGGCCAGGGAACAACTACGCGGGGCCAGGGAACAGCTACGGCAGGCCATGGAACATCTACGGCCTTGCTGTGCCATGGAACATCTATGGCGAGCCTGTGACTTCTGCGCAATTGAAACATCGCCAGAACAGAAGGAGGCTCAGCAAATGGCCCTGGAGGGTTTTGCCTGTGTGTGATCCTGTGGCCAATAACATCAAGTGCCCAGGGTGAGTCTCCTGTATACCATCCAAGGAGAAAGGAACATCTGCAGAGAAAGGTACCATCTCTCCTTCTTCTACTGCTCCTTTACCACTAGGCTCTTTCCTCAGACTACCACACCTCTAGCATCTGTATCTCCATCAACACGATCCTTGCAGCTGCCCCAGCGTCTCCACAGTGGCGTCTCCTCTTTAAATAACTGTAACTCCACCAGCAGTCTCTGCCTTTAACATCTGCATTCAGATCTGTTTTTCTAACTGTAGATCTGTCATCATTATCTGTCATCATATCTCAGACTACCACTGCTCCACCAATTATGTCTTTCCTTTAATATCTTCATTTCAAACAACCACAGCAACAGTAATACTCACCACAGATTTCTACAGATTCACCAGTGGCATTCACATTTTTAAACACCACAGCTCCACCAGTGGGACATTAGATTCAAATTACCATAGCTCCACCCAAGGTCTCTTCTCTTAATTTTAGCTCCACCACCTGCCTTCCCTTCATTTGTCTACTCCTCAACCAGCATGCTCTTTGCCTTATTCTAATCTCTTATTTCTCTTCAGCTAGTCTCTTCCATTTATCTTCTGTTCCACCCTCACACACTCCAAATCTCCCACTGTAGAGCCAGCGACACCTCCTCTCTAATCCCCTCACATACACACTGACATAAACCCTTAGTACAAGTTGATCCAGGGACTTGTCCGATTGCCCTTTTGGGAGTCAGGAAGGAATTTTTTCCCCTCTGAGGCAAATTGGCTCTGGCTTCAGATGGTGGTTTTTCGCCTTCCTCTGGACCAACTAGCAAATAGGCAGGTTTCTTTTAGACTAAAATTTAATACAAACAAATAACATCTATTTTATAAATAAAGCTTTAATACATATTTTGTGGTGTTCTTGCCTTTTTATTGTATTGCCAGGGAGTGTTAGAGATGACGGACACTTGTAGTGCAAGGGAAAAGGGTAACTAAAAAGAGAAGGTGCAATCAAGGGGCAGGGGAGGGAGACATGGGTGAAAAGTGATACTAATATTGAAGAAATCAAAGCAGGGAATAAGTCATGTCTGGGCCCAGTGTTACTGATCTTGACTGAGGCAGGTATTTTGGTCAGTGCTGAAGCCTCGAGGGAGACTTCAAAAATTAAGAAATATCACTATACAGGTATAGGACCCATTATCCAGAATGCTCGGGACCAAGGGTGTTCCGGATAAGGGGCATTTCCGTAATTTGGATCTCCATACCTTAAGTCTACTAAAAAATTAATAAAAAATTGATTAAACCCAATAGGATTGTTCTGCCCCAATAAGGATTAATTCTATCTTAGTTGGGATCAATCACAAGGTACTGTTTTATTATTACAGAGAAAAGGGAATCATTTAACCATTAAATAAACCCAATAGGGCTGTTCTGCCCCCAATAAGGGGTAATTATATCTTAGTTGGGATCAAGTACAGGTACTGTTTTATTATTACAGAGAAAAGGGAATCATTTAACCATTAAATAAACCCAATAGGGCTGTTCTGCCCCAATAAGGGGTAATTATATCTTAGTTGGGATCAAGTACAGGTACTGTTTTATTATTACAGAGAAAAGGGAATCATTTAACCATTAAATAAACCCAATAGGGCTGTTCTGCCCCCAATAAGGGGTAATTATATCTTAGTTGGGATCAAGTACAGGTACTGTTTTATTATTACAGAGAAAAGGGAATCATTTAACCATTAAATAAACCCAATAGGACTGTTCTGCCCCCAATAAGGGGTAATTATATCTTAGTTGGGATCAAGTACAGGTACTGTTTTATTATTACAGAGAAAAAGGAAATCATTTTTAATGTTCTGAATTATTCGATTAAAATGGAGTTTATGGGAGACGGGCTTTCTGTAATTCTGAGCTTTCTGGATAATGGGTTTCCGGATAAGGGATCCCATACCTATACTGTATATACCCACATACAAGGTTGAACATCTGGTGGGCCCCGCCGGCCCAGGCCTGCTCCATGCCTTGAAGTTGTGCTGAAATAAAAGTAAGGAGATGCAATGCGTGCGCTCATACACACGTGGGCCAGAGGTGCGCTATGTAAGTGCACACATGTGTGGCGGCTTGCTGGTAGCAAGTGTAAGGAACAGGGTGTGCAACTGAGGTGGGGGCCCTTGAGGTAGCAGCCCCGGTGGGCCCCTAAAAACCCCAGTCCCAGAGCCTGGTTCCATGGGATTGTTACATGCATGAAGAGGAATAATTGCTGGAAAAAGTGGTTTAGGAGTTTTAAACAGAAATATGCTTTTATTTGTATTTGACTGCTTTTAGATTACATTAGGTGGGCCATACTGGGTCAACATTAGATATACAGGTATAGGACCCATTATCCAGAATGCTCAGGACCAAGGGTATTCCGGATAAGGGGTCTTTCAGTAATTTGGATTTCCATACCTTGTCTACTAAAAAAACAATAAAACATTAATTAAACCGAATAGAATACTATTCGGTTTAATTAATGTTTTATTGTTTTTTTAGTAGACAAGTAGTAGTTTGCCTCCAATAAGGATCCATTATCCCTTAATTGGTATCGAATACAAGGTACTGTTTTATTATTACAAAGAAAAAGGGAATACATTTTAAAAATCTGAATTATTTCATTTTACTGGAGTCTATGGGAGGCAACCTTTCCATAATTCGGAGCTTTCTGGATAATGGGTTTCCTGATAATGGATCCCACACCTGTATGTAATTATCTGGCAGTCAGGCTAAGTATATTCTCTGGAGACCTGGATATGAGGAATAGTTCTTTTTTTTTCAAATGTTAAAGGGGGCGCATTATCACTCCCTGAATTTTGCAGTCAGCAAAGTTTGTCCAAACCCTAAGCCTTTGTAGCCAAAGTTTCACAGACTATGGGGCACATTTACTAAAATTCAATGTTTTTCTGGGCTTAAATCACGATATGGTAAAAAACTGTAGTAACCACAATAATTTCTGATGTTCTAAAACAGTGCTGTCCAACTGGCGGCCCCTCTGTGTCGCCCCCCACCTGTCTGGCTGCTTTGATGGTTTACCTTTGTGTAAGCTTCAAGGTATCGTACTGAGATGAACTGGCCCCCTGCATGGTTCTCACCTCAGATTCAGGCTGTAATCACCCCGTATTGTTTAAACAGTTTAGTTTAGTTTTAGTTTAGTTTCTGCATTGTTCACCCCCTGCAGTGTTTACACCTCAGGCTCAGGCTGTAATCACCCACATTGTATGTAGTGCCTGGACTATGCTGCCTGTGTATATGGCACACACAGGCAGCATAGGGTAGGCATAGTATGGCACACAGGCAGCATAGGTTAGGCAGAGTATGGCACACACAGGCAGGGAAGGGCAGGCAGAGTATGGCACACACATGCAGCATAGGGCAGGCAGAGTATGGCACACACATGCAGCATAGGGCAGGCAGAGTATGGCACACACAGGTAGGGCAGGCAGAGTATGGCACACACAGGCAGCATAGGGTAGGCAGAGTATGGCACACACAGGCAGCATAGGGTAGACAGAGTATGGCACACACAGGCAGGGGAGGGCAGGCAGAGTATGGCACACACAGGCAGCATAGGGTAGGCAGAGTATGGCACACACAGGCAGCATAGGGCAGGCAGAGTATGGCACACACAGGCAGCATAGGGTAGGCAGAGTATGGCACACATAGGCAGGGGAGGGCAGGCAGAGTATGGCACACACATGCAGCATAGGGCAGGCAGAGTATGGCACACACAGGTAGGGCAGGCAGAGTATGGCTGCCTGTGTGTGCCATACTCTGCTTGTCCTATGCTGCCTGTGAGAGGTGAACCTGGCAGGGGCTTGTTCTGGGAGTTTGTTAGTAGTTGGAAACAGTCATTAAATGGTCCCCAAGGTGTGTAATTATGTACTGGGGGTTGCTGTGCTATCCACAGGGGAGGAGGAGACATATGGATTTAAGGGTGTGTCTTAATATGACATAATATAATTCTTTCATATATGAATAACTGTTGATATCCCCGCAGTGAGGACCAAGCATTTGGGTTTTTGCTGCACTACCACCATTGTGATAAAATGGGTGTGGTTTGAAGTGGGTGTGGTTCAAACTGGCTTCCATTAGCGGGCCTCCACCATGTATGCTAGAGAAATTCCGGCCCTCGGCACCACAGAAGTTGGACAGCACTGTTCTAAAATGTCTTTTATTGGTCGTAGAAAAATATCGCAATTGTTTTTGTTTTAACAAAAACCACAAAAAACTTGTGGAATTTTAACAAACTTTTCCCATATATTCCAAATGTTCTATAAGTTAAAAAAAATTAGAAAACATACGAAGTAATCTCAAAAAAGTTTAGTAAATGTGCCCCTATGTATTAGCCTCCTTACTAAAATAAATGTTCTGTTGCACTCGGATGGGCAAGTAGAGGGGTGTAAGCCTCACTCAAACCCTTAAATCCCGGTACCATAACCAGGGAAGTAACAACCAACTCTACAGAATGGGAGAATACCGCCCCCATTCCCCACTCCGCTAACTGAACTGCAACTATGTGCCCTCCATGAATCACAGACTAAATCTATTGACTCCTATGTGGGATGCTGTTCCCCAAAAGAAAAATTCTTCAGCACACCACTCACATATCTCCACCGGGTGCTTCAATTCCTCGGCCGCTCCCAAGCCACTCCATACACTTTACAAGGGGAAGAAGCACACCGAATTGTCGGCTAGGCCTTTCAATGCATTTATTGCAGAACATAAGTGGAAAATAAGGGATGCTGTTCCCGCCACTGCTGCAAACAAAGTGAGGCTTCCAACTAAGCTCCTGCTTCTTCCCTGCTTTCTAGCTCCACCCCTATCCCCCCTCCCCAACTAACCCGGTCAAAGCTCCCCTGCCTCCATTTCTGACATCCAGGCAGCCCTATTATCAACTCAAATGAACTATGTAAATTTAATGTAAAAACAATTATTTGTTATCAGATAAAAAGGCAGTATTCAACTTGAGTGCAATTAATAGGGCTTGCGTTGAGCATAGTTTTTGCTTATTGTTTTAATCAAGAAACAAGGCAAACAAGGAGAGATTGCATTACACTGGGGCTTATTTACAAACACTAAGCAACTTTGCACTTGGGCAGTAAGCCATAGCAACCAGTCACTGGTTAGATTGTTCCAGCCAGCTGCAGGTTAAACAATGGAAGCAATCATCTGATCGGTTGCCATGGGTTACTGCCCAGGTGCAGTGTTTTTAAATTTTCCCCCTGTGTGTTGGTGGGGGGGAAAGTGGAACTAGTCCTACCTTGCAAAGACTTTCATGGTATTTATTTGTAAAAAATATTATCTCAAAGATACTAAAGAAAGCTTGAAAATCCCAGCTTCATCTGTATGTATGGCTTCTGCAATTCTCTTATGTAGTATTTAAATGGATCTTATGATGAAATGATGCGTTCTGCATGGTTACCCAAAACAGCTTTTCTAGAGGAGCAGTATATCAAATATATCATTAACCTCCAGATAAGGTCAAAGTTCTGTGTGTATAATTAACCCCAAGTATTTTCTACATTGTCACAGACGCTAATGTCTTAGCACTGAATGGATGGAGTCATTATTTGTCTCTGAGACGCAGGTAGGTAATGGGAGTGATGGTGGAGGAGGTAAAGCATTGAGATTCTTTCGTTTCGCAGATTTTTCGTTGTTTCGCAACTAAACGGGACAAATTAGTTCATGACTATTTACTATGTATTTTTCCATTTTACTTTGGTAGTAATCTCTGTGTTTAGACATGTTAGAGGCTTAGAAGTAGCGATGAGCGAATGTTTTCGCCAGGCATGGATTTGCAGCAAATTTCCGCATTTCGTGACTGGGCGAATTGTTTAGCGAAACTTCTGTGAAATTTTGCCAGAAAAATGCATCATGCAGATTTTTTTTTTCGCACGTCAAATTGGGAGCCGTTGCGTCAAAAAAGGGCGCGGTCACGTCAAATTGGGCATGATCGCGTCAAAATTGGGCACGGTCGCGTCAAAAAGTGTGGCGACAAAAAAAATTAGACGTGGGCGACAAAAAAACGCACGACAAATGCGTTTCGCAAATTTTCCACTGTTCCATGAATTTTCTTGCCGTTTCGCGAATTTTATGGCGAAGCCAAACGGGACAGATTCGCTCATCACTACTTAGAAGCTCATTTATCATATTGCGAGGACACCTTTTTTTTTTTCAAAGGTTTCAAACAAGGCCAAAGCCTTAATTCTGTGTATTTTATATTTAGTTCCATTCTATATAAAAGCAGGTGTGTTTTTAATTGGTTTAGTCTCAATAATGTAATTTATATTTCTGGTTTAGTGCTCTATAAAAAATGGCTTAACAGCACACTGTTCAGGATCAAACATTTTTTAAAAATGTCCACTGTGGTGCTAATGTGATATAATTTACAAGTCACTAGATAAGTTAACTGATAAAAAGTTGAAGGCTATCACCAGGTCTAGTAGCCTATAGCAACCAATAAAATGCTTGATTTTTAACATGTGACTGGTGAATGTGACTTGGGTTTTTAGAACTGCTACAAAATAAACGACTTATTATTATTATTATTATTATTATTACATTACCCCCCTCTAACATCCTGTGTGGATTTTAAAGCAAGAACCTGTAGCTGACTAAGCAGTCTGCAAGCAATCTGGAAGGCAAAGATAGAAAATGAGGAGCACATTGCGGCAGAGGCTAAAACTAACCCCAAAAAGGTTATTAATAGTAAAAAGTTGCAGGTTGAGAGTGTGGCCCCATTGAAGTATGGTAAAAATATGATTACAATGGATACAGAAAAGGAATAATAATGGAAGAGAACCATCTCATACTGCCTTGTCATGGTTTTTGAGTTTCCCTCATGATTCTATGCTTGTTTATTTGTTTCAGATCCAGTCCTTCTGGCCAGTTTAGCCCTGTTCTTAGTGCTGCTTCTATGAGTTCTATGTTTTTCTTCCTCACTCACCTTAGTGGGGGTCTATTAGTTTTTTTCTTGGGTGCTACCAGCTATGTGGTAGCACCCAGGTAGCCTAGGGCCAGACACAAAGCCAAAGAGGACTGTTATAGGCAGAAATGTACACCTAGACCAAAATCCAGATGCTGCCCTGGGGTTTAAAATTGCCTTACAGGATACCCCCAGCCTGTAATTGCTAAGGATGGGAGGCCTTGCACTGTCAGTGCATGATTTTAAAATGACAGTAATGACTATTAGGAACTTTGTTTAAACATAAATACGATTTTGTTACTTGCGCAATATTATTAGTTTTGTATTTTTTTTCATAGAATAGAATTTTGTGGGAACGGATAAAACATAGTGTGAGAAATAAAGGGAAATCTTGTTAAATAATTTGAGTTTTTGTAATCAAATTCCACTTTTATTAGGAAATTCTCAAGAAAAGGGCATTTTCAGTTCTTTTTAAGTTTTCCAGAGGGCAATGCTGTCCTCTGCTGGGCAAATATCAGTATTTCATGTGTTCCTGTGCAGAACCTTGCAGAGGTGATGCTTTTTGGTATTTGTGTATATTAGTGCTGTTAGGTTCCCATTCATTGGCTGGTTAGTGCAGGGGATATGTAGGGAGGCTTAATAGTTATGAACCCATTATGTTTTTTCATAAAATGCAGAAGAAATACATATCAACCCCTCTTCCTTACTATACTGTCTTTCCTCCTAGTATCACCCCTTTCCTGTGCAGCTATGATAACTTCACCGATTTATTAACAAGGTCTTTTAAATAATTGTTGCTTTACCTTCTTCTTTTACTATTAATTATGTTATCACACTGACAGGTATAAGGAATTGTGGGAACTGCATTCATCTGGGACCTGTAGGAGCCATTTAATTTGATACCGGATGCAAGTGCAAGAGCACTAAGGGCCCCTTAATGCTTAATTAACAAGCCCTTTCATCTGGGTCTGGAAGCACTGTGCATCAAGCGCTGGATTGCTAATCTGGCATTAGATTGCATTGTACCATCAGGAGCAAGAAAAGGTGCAAAGTCTAAAAAAAGATGGTAGATTGTGCCCATTGTTTGTACTTTGCACATTGCCTTGCACATAGAAAATGACCCCCATTTTAGTTTTATGATGTCATGAGTGGTCATTTATGACCACAAGTACAGTTGCCCTTGGCTGCAGTCAGATGCTCAAAAATTCCATTCTTTAAAGGTATTCCTACCCAAAGTGCACCATTTGTACTGCATATACCCCCTACAAATAGACCTACAATCTTTCACCCAGTGGGCATTTTCCCATTGAATACATCTTCAGTGACATTTACATCTGCAAACAGCTCTATAAAAATATTCCAATGAAGAATGCAGCCTTACACAGGCAGAATGCAGCCTTACACAGGCAGAACTTACTTTGATAAAAAGTTCTGCTTGGATTGTGCCCTGTAATGGTTAATCTGAGTTGAGGAGAGGAGTTTAGAAGAAAAAGCATGTTTCTTCAGCAGAGTGCTAAGCTAGAGCAAAATGCCATCTCTTCATTGGCTGCTAGACTGGAGGGCGTGTTTAGTAACCTGAGATGAGAAGAATTGAGCAAGCTCAGCAGCCAACAGCCAAAGTCAATTCCTAAGGGAGGGGGACAAGAGGGTTAGAGGAGGATAAGTGATTAAAGGGGATGCTGCAGCCTTACTATTAACCTGTTAACAATCGGAGTGGCAGGTATTGAAAGGTTTCAAAGAGGCTTTTCACTGATTACATTTTTGTGCAGGTGGTTTACATGTCCTTTAAAGGTACTTGCATCAATGTGTGTTCCTCGCACTTCTGTATAGTTGTGCTGCCTGCTGGTGACTATCTCTTGCCTCCAGTTTTGAAGTTGCATCTAGTGATGCAGGGAAACCAAGGAGTTACCGCCACCTCCGAACCAGGTGGTATCTACAGGGGTTCTACAACGGTCTGTGCCAATCACCCTAGCCCAGTTGCATTGTAAGAACAGGGCACACACTTCACTCATGCTGAATAGCGGAAATTATGCCAACCCGACACAATTGCATCCAAATTTTGTCAATGTTTAAGTGTAACTGTGTCAGTTTTGACAAATCGGTCTCTTTTGCATCCGGCCCCACTCCCCTGGCGACTGCAATGAGGCTGAAATTAAAGGGATAACAGTGCATTGTGTTTGAAATTGCACTCTGTCGCATAAAGTAAATGAGCTCTATTATCTCCCAGCACTATTTAGTGGCCTGGTGCTTCTAATATATGTAGCAATAAAAATACCCAGTACAACAGCTTCAGGGAAAAATACAACAAATCCACATTTCTTACTGTTAAAAACAAAAAATGAAAGAAAAGCAGAATGAGAAAAATAAGGGCATTCTTAAAGAAGAAACCCCCACGCCCCAGTTCACCAATAGCCATGCCCCCAAAACCCAAATGCCTCACCCACCATGCTGTCTACACATAAAAATACTGGCTTTCTGTCTGCAGAGTCTTTGGCCACTGGTAGCTTCAGTCCTGTCACAGCATTGACCCCAAGCATTGGCCATAGAAGCCAATTATTTTACATACATGTCATTTTGGCTTCATTATTTTACAATGGAATCAGACATGGGGATAAAAGAAAGGCTTTTTCAATGGGAAAACTGTGCTTAAAGCTTCTAACTCCAGTCACAGGAACAAAGAACATGAAGCTAGATTTACACAGATCTCAGACGGGATTTCCATTGGAGGATTATTTTGCATATTAATGCAGCCAACCAGCTGCCACCGAGCTGGAGAAATGATTTATTGAGCAATATTGGTTAAATAATGCATCCTGATGTTGCTGGACTACAATTCCCAGCATACCTTGATAATATGTTGAAGAATTATGGGATTTGTAGTTCAGTAACAGCAGGGGTCCCCAACCTTTCTTACTCATGAGCCACAGCCAAATGTAAAAAGACTTGGAGAGCAACACAAGCACCATAAAAGTTCATGGAGGAGCCAAATAAGGGCTGTGATTGGCTATTAGGGGCCTCTATGCACACTATCAGCTTACAGGGGCTTTATTTGGTAGGAAATCTTGTTTTTATTCAACCTAAACTTGCCACCAAGTCAGGAATTCAAAAATAACTCCCTGGTTTGGGGGCACTGAGAGCAACACCCAAGGGGTTGGGGAGCAACATGTTGCCCCTGAGCCACTGGTTGGGGATCACTGAGTAACAGTATAACTGAGCTGTGCAGTTGTGTTTCCTTAGTGTTCCCTCCATAGAAATCAGAACTGAAACAATAAAAAGGGGTGCCGATAGTTCAGGGGTTTCTGTAATGAATATGAAGTAGCTTTAATTCCTAATTTGCCCTGTTTAGAGCAATAAATAGCAAAATCCATAAACCTTTCTTGATCCATTGGCAAAAAGTTTGTTCAGCACAAATCCTTATTACTGAATGCATGTATATAATATATAACAACGGGTTATACTAAAAGAAACACAAGCATAGATGAGCCATATCCATTATGTGCCGTATATGGGGTATGTATAACAGTAGTTAATTCCAGCCGGGATTCGCCATACATTTATTTAGGTTACTGAATGTTTTCCTGCCTGCCATCAAACACTTCCTACTCAAGCATTTCCTCTGTGCTTAATGTGTTTTAAGTGCAGCGACTGCTGTTATTTTAGGTATGAATTGTCTAGGATTTATTATGTTTAAATGAACACTAACAGTAATGCGGGAACATGAGCTGACCCAGGTCACAATAAGCACCTGCCACTTCTCAGCTCCCATGTACAAAAATAAAGAGCAGCAGTGCATTAACCCATAGCAAATGATCAGCTATTAGCTCTGGTTGATCTCATAATGATAGAATAAGAAAGCAAATATAATACTGATGGCTATGGGTTAATACACTGGTGCACCTATGTTAGGATATAAATGTAGCTTTTAACAAAATCCACCATTAGCTCTGAATTGTTCAGATTTTGCTGTAAGATGCAGAGGCCAACCTAGGCCAACCTACACTCTATGCTTTCTACATTGTAAAAAGGCATTGTGGGTAGGGTTGCCGCCTTTTTTTATATAAATTTACTGGCCAGCAGGAGAGACGGAAACAAAAGGGGCAGGCTGTGATGTAGAAGGGGGCGGGGCGGTGACAAAAGGGATGGGGATGTGACGTTATGGACATTGCAAGGAGGATTGGGGAGGGAAGAATAAAGGTAAGTTTGGATTGGGTTTTTGGGCAGATTGAGGGTTAAGGGGGCGGGCCAGCTGCTGAACAGGTGCAGCTACATTGCCGGTAAATTTGTAATACCGGCCCCGGTCTTGGCAGGTGTTTTACCGGCTAGACTGGCAAAATACCAGCCGGGTGGCAAACCTAATTGTGGGTCTTCTTCCCCTCACTGAGGGTCTTGAAGTAGTGGCAAGGGGAGCTCAGCCTGAAGACCATTTAGCATGAGATTTGAGGTGAAAAGCCATTTGCTCTTATAGATACACATGCCAGTCCAGCTTGAAGGTCAGTTAAAGAGAGGTTTGGAGTGAACATGTACTTACTGTCCAATATATTCTTGTAACTGTGGCTACATCACTAATGGGATAATATGTTCCTATATCTGTACTCATTTCATCAAATGGTCAAATGTTGGACCATTGAGAGGTTAGATGCTCAAGGGGGTGCATGTACAAAGGTCAGACATCTGAAGCTGGGCCTTCAAGGGTGGGGCCTGGCCACAAGTTGGCCTTTTAAGGAAATGCTGGATCCTCAAGGGGAGGCATCCAAAGGTTGGATGCTCAAGAAGAGGCATGTACAAGGGTTGGACCTTCAAGAAGAGGATGTCCAAGGCTGGACCTTTAAGGAAATGCCTTTATACACAGGGCTACACAGCAGCTTACTTATATAAACTATAGTAGTGCTTCTGTAGCAAACACACCAGTTGTAGCAATGCAGGGCAACAGTACATTATTATTATTATTATTAACATTTATTTATAAAGCGCCAACATATTCCGCAGCGCTGTACAATAAGTGGGTTTCATACATTGGACATACAGAGTAACATATAAAGCAATCAATAACCGATACAAGAGGTGAAGAGAACCCTGCCCAAAAGAGCTTACAATCTACAAGGAGAAAGGGTTGAGGCACAAGGTGTGGGAATGGGCATGGGCAGAGTTTTGAGAGGTGTGGCACAGGGTGTTGTTAAACTAGATTAGGGTAACCTTCTCTAAATAAATGCGTTTTTAGAGATCTCTTGAAGGCAGAGAGATTGGGAGAAAGTCTGATAAATTGTGGGAGCGAATTCCAGAGAAGGGGGGCAGCCCGTGCAAAGTCCTGAATGGGAGCGTGTGAGGAGGGAATGAGAGAGGAGTTGAGGAGCAGGTCAGTAGAGGAGCATAACAAGCGGGTTGGATGGTACCTAGAGATGAGTTCAGAGATGTAGGGTGGGGCAGAGTTATGGACTGCTTTGAATGTAAGAGTCAGGAGTTTGAATTTTATCCTGGATGGTAGGGGAAGCCAGTGCAGGGATTGGCAGAGTGGCATGGCAGAGGAGGAGCAGTTGGAGAGGTGTATGAGCCTGGCAGCAGTATTCATTATGGACTTTGGAGGGGAAGGCCAATTAATATGGAGTTACAGTAGTCCAGGCGAGATATTATAAGAGAGTGAATAAGAATTTTGGCAGCATCATGGGTGATAAATGATCGTATTTTGGAGATATTTCTTAGGTGAAAGTGACATGATTTGATAAGTGATTGGATATGAGGTGTGAAGGACAATACATTATATTGTAATTACTTTTATACACTTTCATTTTTTGGTGTTACTGTTCCTTTAACAACCAGTGTAAATGAATAATGCAATAAAACATGTTCAGTAACCAAACCAACCAATAAGATGTCTACATTCAAACAAGCGACCATTACATGCTATCTGCCAATTGTTTAGGTGACTAGAATTCAGACAATATTCAGACTATAACTCTCTTTTACACTCACAGGGAGGTTTTGTTTCTTGTTGTCAATCATAATCGCTAATGGTTACATAACAGGGAAGGAGCTTTATAATTAGAGTCTCTCTTTCAGTAAAAACACTTTAAACGAGGATGTATGTAGGGTTATGGGGAATAACGAATACAAACATTTCATGCCTGCAGGAATACCTCCACCAATAGGAAATGATGTGTCATTTATAGTAAAGGATCACGTATTGTATGTTCTCTGCATCCTGCGTTCTCTCTGCTAGATATAGTTGGGAAGGAAACAAGAGATAAACAGGACAAGCCCATCTGGACAACACTTACAGTACATGCTTCTATATTTTGAACACAACTGCAAACGAAAAGTATACTATATACAGAAATAAAGGGCAACTAAACCTAACTTTTTTCACTTTTAAAAATTCACATTAATAGTTTAGTAGTTTGGATTGGAGAGAATTTAGCCTTTGTCTGAACTTCAGTGTTATTGTCTATATAAGAAGTGAGGTTTATTGCAGTTTTGTGGAGCAACTGGAAGGAAGTACAATGGCTTCACACATGATCAAAGCCTCATCTCAGATATGTTTTGTTTGATACCTACTGAAACTTTTAAGCTTCAAGGGTGGAGTAAGAAAATGTAATATTCATTTTTACTGGCTCATTTATGACACAATATTTGTGCATGTATTGACGCCAGTTACTCATGTATTGATGAGATTGATGAAGATTACACGAGTGATGGCTTTTTAAGCCCCCGAGTCATCTCCTTTATTTTGATGCTATCTTTATCCACCCAGTGTCTGATTGTGAGCCATGTAGCTCTAGTTGATCTCCCTTTACTGACTTCTGCCTGGTTTCTTTGACTCTGTTTCCTGCTGCTGACCCCAAACCTAGGCCTGAACTTCTGACTAGGTCTCTGGCCTCCTGCCTTGACCTCTAGCCCATCCTTTAGCCCAAGTTATTTGCTTCTGTTTGGCCTTAGGTAGCACTCCTGCCACTCTTTCACTAAGTCAAGTTTTATTTCACTGTCAGAATTATCTATCTAGTAGATGGTGTTAATAAAGCTAAAGTTCTTTATCCACCCAGTGTCTGATTGTGAGCCATGTAGCTCTAGTTGATCTCCCCTTGGTGACTTCTGCCTGGTTTCTTTGACTCTGTTTCCTGCAGCCCACCCCAAACCTAGGCCTGAACTTCTGACTACGTCTCTGGCCTCCTGCCTTGACCTCTAGCCCATCCTTTAGCCCAACTTATTTGCTTCTGTTTGGCCTTAGGTAGCACTCCTGCCACTCTTTCACTAAGTCAAGTTTTATTTCACCTTCAGAATTATCTATCTAGTAGATGGTGTTAATAAAGCTAAAGTTCTTCATCCAGCCAGGGATGCGCCTGCCATAAAGCAAGTTGAGAAAGTTGAACAAAAAGTCGCTCCTGGTAACTATGAGAGACAAAATTATGTTTTTTAAAGGGAACTTCTAATTCAGAGAATAAAATTGCATGCACTGTACTAGATGCGGTCCCCCCTACCCCCTAAAGAAGCACCGAAAATTAAGTGTGGGGGATGAGAGAGCAGCATCAGGCAGGCTGCCTTGGGGTAGCAGTAAGGGCAGAATCACCCCTGCATCTATCCCCATGATAGTTAACTCTAAAATGTGTATACAGGTATGGGAACCATTATCCAGAATGCTCGGGACCTGGGGTTTTCCAGATAAGGGGTCTTTACGTAATATGGATCTCCTACCTAAAATCTGCTAAAAACGTTATTTAAACAGTAATTAAACCCAAGAGGATTGTTTTGCCTCAAATAAGGGGTAATTATATCTTAGTTGGGATCAAGTACAGGTACTGTTTTATTATTACAGAGAAAAGGGAATCATTTAACCATTAAATAAACCCAATAGGGCTGTTCTGCCCCCAATAAGGGGTAATTATATCTTAGTTGGGATCAAGTACAGGTACTGTTTTATTATTACAGAGAAAAGGGAATCATTTAACCATTAAATAAACCCAATAGGGCTGTTCTGCCCCCAATAAGGGGTAATTATATCTTAGTTGGGATCAAGTACAGGTACTTTTATTATTACAGAGAAAAGGGAATCATTTAACCATTAAATAAACCCAATAGGGCTGTTCTGCCCCCAATAAGGGGTAATTATATCTTAGTTGGGATCAAGTACAGGTACTTTTATTATTACAGAGAAAAGGGAATCATTTAACCATTAAATAAACCCAATAGGGCTGTTCTGCCCCCAATAAGGGGTAATTATATCTTAGTTGGGATCAAGTACAGGTACTGTTTTATTATTACAGAGAAAAGGGAATCATTTAACCATAAAATAAACCCAATAGGACTGTTCTGCCCCCAATAAGGGGTAATTATATCTTAGTTGGGATCAAGTACAAGGTTCTGTTTTATTATTACAGAGAAAAGGGAAATCATTTTTAAAATTATTTGATTAAAATGGAGCCTATGGGAGATGGGCTTTCCATAATTCGGAACTTTCTGGATAATGGGTTTCTGGATAAGGGGTCCGATACCTGTACTCTAATGTGCTTTTCTCTTTATTAAATGAACCCCCTTAATCTGTATTAAGCACAGAGTAACAGAAATTGGTCCTCTGACAATGCTGGAAGACTTGTACAAAGAGAAAAAAAATATTTTCAGAGGGATTATGGGAGTTGTAAATAAAAAAAACCCCATAGATTGTTAACCATCTGTAATGTAAATTATGAACTATGTACATATATATAGTACATTATTTGGAATTGTTAAGTAGTTGCCAAGGATCTTTAGTCTTAGAAGAAACCCTGGGGCCAAGGGGTCCCTTTTAAATCTAAGAACCCTTATTAAATTCTCATTTATGCCTGATGTCACTGCAACAGAAATATCATATATTCAGTTCTGGTTCTATTTTTTTTTTTTATTTTTTTGACCACTCACACTGAGCTTCCTACTTAGGAATCCTCCAGGAGAACTTCTATTATGACAAGGGCGCCAGAGTTCTTTCCTTAAGTAAGCTGTTGATGAATGGATAGTTTCACTGTCATTTCTATATACAAATATTTCTAGTTCTCTTTGTCTCTTCAAATGTTCTTTAAGGCAAAGCTTTAACTCATCCCAGAGCAGAAGCCGAGATCACTTCATTTCAGCTGGCGATTGCTCCAGTCAAAACGGCTATTTGCTTAGTTTTTAAAAATTCATGGTATGATTGGACTAAACTATTCTCCTGTTTGACTGTAAAGTATAGTGGCTCATCACTATAAATGGGCCTCATTGAAAGCGATAATGGTAGAGTTTTCATACTCATATTTGCACCAGTTCAGCGACCCATTAATATGAGCAATTCATTGTGATTGGTCTGGAATTAGAAGTCTGATTGGTACGGTTACAACTAGTAATGAGCGAATCTGTCCCATTTTGCTTGGAAAATGTCACAATTTTTTTTTTCACGTGCGGGAAAATTTTTGTTACCCGTTTCGGGAAAAAATCCACGAATGGCAAAACGTGAACAATTTCGCTCATCACTAGTTACAACAATGAGGCAAACTGCTACTACATAATACTGTTTCCTAGGTGACAATATTGTTCCTTTGTGTTTATAGCACATTAAAAGCGCTGTTATCATATCAGACATATTCTAGTTCAAGTACTTTCTGAACAAACTGCATTCGACTAATGATTCATTTATTAAGTTGAATTTCAAGTGTAATATCTCTTTTTTTTGTACTTTGTATTGATGTGCATCGATGCTTGAAATAGTGTGTACAAAAATACAAGTGATAGCAAGAAATTGATGCCACCTCTGAGGCACTTTGTGAGCTGAAATTCAATAAGAATTGTAAATTGACAAAGGGAATGATTTTATTAAATATAAAAAGCTCATCGCAGTGCCTATACTGTATATTTGCATATGAGGCTATGAATTGCCAAATTTAGATGAAAAAACACCCTGAGCTAAGTACAGGTATAGGACCCATTATCCAGAATGCTCGGGACCAAGGGTATTCTGGATAAGGGGTCTTTCCGTAATTTGGATCTCCATACCTTATGTCTACTAAAAAATCAATAAACCATTAAATAAACCCAATAGGGCTGTTCTGCCCCCAATAAGGGGTAATTATATCTTAGTTGGGATCAAGTACAGGTACTGTTTTATTATTACAGAGAAAAGGGAATCATTTAACCATGAAATAAACCCAATAGGGCTGTTCTGCCCCCAATAAGGGGTAATTATATCTTAGTTGGGATCAAGTACAGGTACTGTTTTATTATTACAGAGAAAAGGGAATCATTTAACCATTAAATAAACCCAATAGGGCTGTTCTGCCCCAATAAGGGGTAATTATATCTTAGTTGGGATCAAGTACAGGTACTGTTTTATTATTACAGAGAAAAAGGAAATCAATGTTAAAAATCTAAATTATTTTATTAAAATGGAGTCTATGGGAGACAAGCTTTCCATAATTCAGAGCTTTCTGGATAATGGGTTTCTGGATAAGTGATCCCATACCTGTACAAGCAAATATTGTTATTGTGTGGATATTGTAATCACTTTATAGATTTACTTTATTAGACAAAATTTGATTGTATTTCATTATTTTCTGATATTTCATAAATTTATATATTTTAGAAATGTAGTATTTTTTATCTCCTTCGCTCTCATAGGTGAATCAACCACAGGCATCTCCTAGAAGTGCAATAAGCATCACTAATGTTTATGAAGGTTTTCATTCATCCAGGTCATGATATATTGAACATTTTAAATCAGCTGGACTTTCTAAGAATGGCCCAATGGAACCAATGTGATTGGATGTTGGTGACTCTATTATCCTTGTAGGTTTAAATACTGGGGCATTATCTACTTCTCAGTCGGATGAGTGGTGAAATAAAAATAATAATAATATAATGTACATTTAACAAGTGGTTAGAAAAGCACAATGAACAATGTTAAAGGAGAAGGAAAGGTAAAACTAAGTAAGCTTTATCAGAAAGGTCATGATGTAAATACAGCCATAAGCACTCACAGAAATGCTGCACTGAGTCCTCTATCAGAAGAAACACAGGATTTCTTGGGATTTTTTGGGAACATGTTCTTCGGTTTCTCTCTTTTAGGGCTCCTTCAGGTTTGGGGCTTGAGTCTGCTCAGTTCTCTCCTCTCTCCCTCTCCCTTCTCCTGCTCCCCCCTCCCATAAGAATACATAAGAACTCACTCCTGCCCATAGGAATGTGTGATCTGAGCTTCCAATGGCTATAACTGCAGCAGGAAGCTACCAAGACCAAGCTAAAATGGCAGCTGCTATCAGAGGAAGATTCTAGGGCTCTTTACTCAGGTATAGTAAAGCTTTCTGCAGAATAAATATAGCTTTCTAAGTGGCACTAATGTGGCAAATCTATTGACTTTCCTTCTCCTTTAAGTTTACTTATCCTTTAATCATCCATACAAACAAACCAATCATAGTCCTGTTCACCTGTTTCCTATGAAACAACAGCCCTGTTATGCCACATTTTACCCATTACTCTCCAATCTTCATCCTGAACCAAGCTGCAGAATACACAGATCTATAAGAATGCCATTGCAAATCTGATCATCCCGTATGGAACAATAATAGTTTATAACATACCATAAGCTTTATATTCATTAAAGGAGAAGGAAAGTCATTTTGGCATTTTTTTTTTCAATTCATTATTTTTCAAAGTATTTTATAAGAGGGAGGGGGTACAGAAAGAAAAGGGTATGGGTAAGGGGAGGGGGAACATTGCATTTACATTGTTTTTTCATAGATAACATAGTAGTTTTATAAAGGACAACATTCAACAAGTCATGTCTAGATATCTGCTAATGAGTAAGAACCATATAAACAATATTCTACCTCTGAGAATGCTAACCTGGATGGCTGGGGTTGGATTTGGGGTTATAGCAATTTTGTGTAGTTAAGCAAGGGGGTCCAGATGTTCCAATAGTACTTGCTTTTGTTGTGGATCATAAATGTGATTTCTTCTAGTTGCCTGATTTCGTTTGTGTTGTTTAGCCATTCTATGAATGTGGGGGTATCTGTGGTTTTCCATTTTCTAGGTATGAGGGATTTAGCTGATTGCAGTAAGTGGAGAGTGAGGGGATCTGATATAGTGACATTTTTCCCTGGATATATGTTTAGTACAATTGGGGCGGGTTCGTCAATGGAGAATTTGGAGTCTGTGACTTGGTTAATGGCTTGTAGGACTTCAGCCCAGTATTTTTGCAGTCCTGAGCAGTTTAGCCAAATGTGAGTATGGGTGCCCGTATGGCTGTTACACCTCCAACAGAGGTCAGAAGTATTAGGATACATTTTTCTCAGTTTCACTGGTGTGTAGTACCACCTTGTAACCAATTTGTATGTGGCCTCGTTTGTTCTAGATGCCCTGGAAGTTTTATGTATAGTGCTAAGGATTCTGTTCCAAGCTTCATCAGGTAAGTGGATGTTAAGTTCTTTTTCCCATGTCAGGCAGTAAGGTCTGGGTGGTGGGGGAGTAGCATTAATCAGAGCTCTGTATATTTTGGACAATGGTTTTTCCAGTGTTCTTGGTTCTGTTAATAACATTTCCCATGGGGTTAGGGGTCTGTTCCATTGTTTAGGTTTGTTAGCTTGGATATAGTGGTGCAACTGGTTATAGTTCCAGTTGTCTCTTGGATGGGGACCCCATCTTTTTTGTACGTCTGCCATAGTTATCATTCTGCCGTCTTTAAGGAAATTGCTAATTCTGGTCTGCCTATTGTCCTCATTTTGGCATTTTACGTCCAATAGATTTGCCACATTAGTGCCACCTAGAACAATATATTTATTCTGCAGAAACCATTACCATACCCGAGTAAACAGCTTTAGAAGCTTTCTCTGTTTGCTTAAGATAGCAGCTGCCATTTTAAGTAGCTTCCTGCCTGCGGTCTAGTCGTTATAGCTCAGATCACACATTCCTAAGGGAGGGGGGAGGGAGTTCTTAGCATTCTGGTGGGAGGGGGAGCAGGAGAGAACTGTGCAGACTCTGGCCATGGGAATTAAGGCTGTTTCTGAGAGAGGAAGTCAAACACTGGAACATCATGTTTACAAAAAAAAGAAACCCTGTGTTTCTTTTGATAGAGGACTCAGTGCAGCATTCCAGTAAGTGCTTATGGCTGTATTTACATAGAACTTTTTGATAAAGCTTGCTTAGTTTTTATCTTTCCTTCTCCTCTGAGCTGGCGTGTATGGAGCAGGCTGACTCTCAGAGCACCCTGGGAGCCGGCACCTCTAATACAGGTGGGGGGAGTAGTGCTAGGAAGGGAAGGCAGGTTATAGTTGTAGGGGATTCAATTATTAGAAAGGTGGATAGGGTAATTTGTCGCAAAGACCCTACATGCCGAACTGTGTGTTGCTTGCCTGGTGCTAGGGTTCGGCATGTGGTGGAACGAGTGGACAGATTGTTGGGAGGGGCTGGGGAAGACCCGGCGGTCTTGGTACACATAGGTACCAATGACAAAGTTAGAGGAGGGGGGGAAGTCCTCAAGAACGATTTTAAAAAGCTAGGTGCAAAGTTGAGGGCGAGGACTTCCAAGGTAATTTTCTCAGAGATATTACCTGTGCCACGAGCAACATTAAGAAGGCAGCGGGAGCTCAGGGAGATTAATGCGTGGCTGAGAGATTGGTGCAGGGAGGAGGGCTTTGGGTTTCTCCAGAACTGGGCTGATTTCTCAATCGGCTACAGGCTCTTTGCCAGGGATGGGGGGCACCTCAATGATGATGGGGCAGCTGCTTTGGGGGAAAAGATGGCTAGAGGGTTGGAGGAGATTTTAAACTAGGAGTGGGGGGGGGGTGCAGCGGGAAATTCTGTGGTAGACAGGATAGATGAGGTAGTGGGCATAGTAAGGGAAATTGGGGGAGGAGACTTGCTTCGGGATACTGATAATGGCAGGGAGGCCCATAAGTTGTTTACACGTCATTCTTACGCCGGAACCAGTATTAAATGTATGTTTACCAATGCAAGGAGTCTGACTGGTAAAATGGGAGAGCTGGAGGTACTGGCGTTGGAGCGGAAATATGATGTGATTGGTGTTGCTGAAACTTGGTTGAATGAGTCTCATGACTGGGCTGTTAATATTGGGGGGTATACATTGTTTCGGAGGGACAGGGGCAATAGGAAAGGAGGAGGAGTGTGTCTGTTCATTAAGCACGACTTAAAAGCAAATATTAAGGAGGAAGTTATGGGGGTAACAGAGGGAGCTGAATCCTTATGGGTTGAGCTTCTCACAGATAGTAAAGAATCTACCAAACTAATTGTAGGGGTATGCTATAGACCCCCTAATGTAAGCGAAGAGGAGGAGGCCCAGCTCCTGTTGCAAATAGAAAAGGCTGCTAGTTTGGGGCAAGTGATAATAATGGGGGATTTTAATTACCCTGATATTGACTGGGGCAATAGTACTGCCAGGACAGTAAATGGGAACAAGTTTATAAACTTGCTGCACGACAACTTTATGTCACAGGTTGTTGAGGAGCCAACCAGGAACAATGCTATACTAGATCTAGTGATCTCTAATGACCCAGAACGTATAGCAAATGTGCAAGTGGTTGAACCCCTGGGTAATAGTGACCATAATGTTATTTCATTTGATGTTTGGTGCAGGAAACATATTTACACGGGGGCAACAAAGACAATGAATTTTAGGAAGGCAAATTTTAGCTCCTTAAGGGCAGCGCTTCAGGGCATAGATTGGGGCATTATGTTTTCTGATAAAAACACAGAGCAGAAATGGTTGTCATTTAAAATGATATTAAATCATTACTGTTCTCAATTCATTCCATTAATAAGAAAAAGCAGAAGTGTTAAGAATCACCCTATGTGGCTTAACTCTGAGGTAAAAAAGTTAATAGGGAAAAAAAGGAAAGCTTTTAAGAAATATAAGTCAGAGGGGACAGTAGCTGCGTTTAATGATTATAAACACTATAACAAGTGTTGTAAAACAGCAATCCGGAAGGCAAAGATAGAAAATGAGGAGCGCATCGCGGCCGAGGCCAAGACTAACCCCAAAAAGTTTTTTAAGTATATTAATAGTAAAAAGATACAGGTTGAGGGTGTGGCCCCATTGAGTTATAATAACAATATGGTTACAGCGGATACAGAAAAGGCAGATGTGCTTAACCAGTTCTTTTCTTCTGTGTATACAGTAGAGGAGCCAGTGGGACAAGTCTTACCCAATAGCTTCACTGTTGCCTCAGCTCCAACTACACAGTGGTTGGCACAGGATATGGTGCTTAAAGGGTTACACACGATAAATGTAAACAAGGCACCTGGGCCAGATGGAATACACCCTCGGGTACTGAGAGAGCTAGGGGCAGAATTGCAGTGGCCCTTGTTTCTGATATTCTCAGACTCGCTCTCATCAGGTATGGTACCTAGGGATTGGAAGAAGGCGAATGTCACTCCGATATTTAAAAAGGGAGTAAGATCTCAGCCTGGCAATTATAGGCCTGTAAGTTTGACATCCGTGGTGGGCAAGTTATTTGAAGGCTTGTTAAGGGATCACATTCAAAATTATGTAGTGGAGAATGCCATTATGAGCAGTAATCAGCATGGCTTTATGAAGGACAGGTCATGTCAGACCAATTTAATTGCTTTTTATGATGAGGTAAGTAAGAAGCTGGACAGTGGGGATGCAGTAGATATAATCTATTTGGATTTTGCCAAAGCATTTGATACCGTTCCTCACAAACGACTGCTTTCTAAGCTAAGGTCTATTGGTCTTAGTGAAGCCGTTTGCACATGGATAGAAAACTGGCTACAGGATCGGGTACAGAGGGTGGTTGTTAATGGCACATTCTCTACTTGGAGTAAGGTTCTCAGTGGGGTCCCTCAGGGTTCTGTACTGGGTCCACTTTTGTTTAATTTGTTCATAAATGACTTAGGGGAGGGTATTATGAGTAATGTATCAGTGTTTGCAGATGACACAAAACTCTGCAGACCAGTCAATTCTATCCAGGATGTGACATCCCTGCAGCAGGATCTTGACCAACTGGCAATCTGGGCAGCTAAGTGGCAGATGAGATTTAATGTGGATAAATGTAAGGTCATGCACCTGGGATGTAAAAATATGCAAGCCCCGTATACCCTTAATGGGACTGCACTAGGCAAATCCCTAATGGAGAAGGACCTTGGAGTCCTTGTAGATAATAAACTTGGCTGTAGCAAGCAATGCCAGGCAGCAGCTGCAAGGGCAAACAAGGTTTTGAGCTGTATTAAAAGGGGTATAGATTCACGGGAGGAGGGGGTTATTCTTCCCCTTTACAGAGCGCTGGTAAGGCCCCATCTAGAATATGCTGTTCAGTTTTGGTCTCCAGTGCTCAAACGGGACATTATTGAGTTAGAGAGGGTCCAGAGAAGGGCAACTAAGCTGGTAAAGGGTATGGAAAGCCTCAGTTATGAAGAAAGACTGGCCAAGTTGGGTCTGTTTACACTGGAGAAGAGGCGCTTAAGAGGTGACATGATAACTATGTATAAATATATAAGGGGATCATATAATAACCTCTCTAATGTTTTATTTACCAGTAGGTCCTTCCAACGGACACGAGGGCACCCACTCCATTTAGAAGAAGGGAGGTTCCATTTAAATATTCGGAAAGGATTTTTTACAGTGAGAGCTGTGAAGTTGTGGAATTCCCTCCCCGAATCAGTCGTACTGGCTGATACATTATATAGCTTTAAGAAGGGGCTGGATGGATTCTTAGCAAGTGAGGGAATACAGGGTTATGGGAGATAGCTCTTAGTACAAGTTGATCCAGGGGTCCGATTGCCATCTTGGAGTCAGGAAGGAATTTTTTCCCCTCTGAGGCAAATTAGAGAGGTTTCAGATGGGGTTTTTTGCCTTCCTCTGGATCAACTTGTAGTTAGGCAGGTTAGGTATAGGCATTATGGTTGAACTTGATGGACGTATGTCTTTTTTCAACCCAACTTACTATGTTACTATGTTACTATGTTACTATGTTATAAGGTGTAGAAGAAAAGCTCTCTCTGTTCTGTCCCACCTAACGGCCTTTACTATCCCTTTCAGCTTCTGAAGTTCTGTTTTGTCCACCCCAGACAGAGCAGCAGGGGCTCGTTACCCATTTAGTCAGTGTCCAACTGACATTTTTCTAATAGGATAAAGGCCACACACAGAAATATCTACAAAGTAATGTTTTCCAATACGCCATCCAATACATGAGATCACATTACTTAAATTCAGCTACTACGTATATACAAATATACAGAAACCAGACACATCTACATTCCCGCAGGGTGTAATATTGAATATATTTGAAGCAAAAAAAAATGACATTTCGGTTTTAGAATTTACAAAAACAGAAATATAAGTCTAAGTAACCTCGTTAAACAGATCAAGTGTGACCGTCTTTTAGCTTCCCCTGAGAAAGGACACATACATATTTGATTAGAAGCCATTGTTGCAGCATCATACATAATAGAAAAATGCCCTAAGGAATATTTAACCTCATTTTAGTTTGACTTAAACAGGAAATGAGAATAAACTTTTCTTTACACAGTCGGCATTCTTTGTATATTTGTATTTTTACATATATTTGGGAGATGTCACACTGCTTATCCCATCATATTCTGATCAAGAGTAGCTTCATATCTTCAATTAATGTTTACTGCTAAACGTGCCATAAAGATGGGACCTTCTATCAGAGATGAGCACATTTTTCAAAATCTGCATTGGTTCTGTTCTTAGTTTGAAAGCATTCAAAGTGATTTAATCCGATAGGGGCATTAAGCAAAGGCTTTCAGAGACCTGACTCCCATGGTTGATGTTCATTTAATCAGATTGCTATAGTAAATTGCTCCTCATATGTTCACAGTAAATTATCAAGACTGTTTTACTAGGGACCATATACATTAGGGGACACTTACATACCTGCATATGCAGGTCCTATAAAATGGATGCAGTGAAGAATGCATATTGACACAATTAATCAAGGTACTTGCATCCAAAAAGCACTTCTACATGGTTGCCATTATGTTATGCAACTGTGCCAGTTGGCACTGGGGGTCCCTTGGAGCTACTGCTACCCTGGGTCTGGGGATAGTGCCAGGATTCCTAAAGTAGGTTGCTTCAATAGGTGCACCAGGCTTGCACCCAGTGAATCAGATAATATACAAATGCATTTGGAACACATGCTCTGAAAGTGATGGAACCCCCATTCTGAAAATGCTTGACACAATTTGCACCTAATTTATCTGCTTTGACACACCGGGTGCGATTGTGATAGACGCAACTCAGAGTGCAGTTGCAATTATGGTGAAATTATAGGGAGATAATGCTACATTATATGTAAAAACATTGTACTTTGCACACTTGTATTTGTAAATTACCCCTATAAATTGCTAAGTCTTATGGAGCAATACAATGCCTTGAACTACCCACCACCGCCTCCCAATGTTATTATTGGAAATGGTATGAAAGCATTAGTGATGAGCAAATTTTTTTTTGCCAGGCGTAGATTTGCAGCGAATTTCCACATTTTTCCATTGGCGAATTGTTCAGCGCGCGTCAAATAAAAGTCGTGGTTGCATGAAAATAGGCGCGGTCACTGCAAAAAGGGCGCGGTCTTCTAAAAGGGGGTGCAGACGCATCAAAATGGGCGCAACAAAAAAAAGAGGTGGGCGACAAAAAAATTGTGTGACAAACACGTTTCGCAGATTTTTTGCGGGACAGATTTGCTCATCACTAGAAAGCACCATCACAGGCATTTGTATGTGATTTACAGTGGGAGGTGATTTCAGCCAGAAAAATGCTCCAGAATTTCCTTGAATTTCCTCCAACTGTCATCTTCCTGAACCTTGAAGCTGTTTGCTCGTCCCAGTTCTTATATATCTATATAGTATATACAGTATATATACAGTATAAACAACTGAAAAAGATTATTCTGTGCACACAATTAGCCAGTGTATGTCCACTCACTTATATATCATAAAGAGTATATAGATATATCCGTAAATATTGTCTTTCTGTATATCAATATTTATTTTGCTAGATGAAGATAGAAACTGACCTTCTAAAGTGGAGAGGTGACATCTGAAAAGCAGGCAGTGGAATGAAAGCCATGTTGGATATGGCATAGCATAAAGTGTCTCTGATCAGTTCTGGGGCTTTTTTGAATGATTTTTTCTGCTTTATTGTGACTGAGGGTGTTTAAGTATTACAGTGGGTCAAAATATCTGTATTTTGTTCAATTTCCCCCACTTTTTTCTCATACTGTATGTGCATTTTTTTATTTTTTTTAATTTCTTTCTGAACCTTCTGTGGCTTTGTTTTGTCTCTCCAGGTGACTGCAATAGCCCGAATGACACTTTGAGAAAGAAATAAGAGTCAAGCAATGTCAATACAGCAATATCATTTTACATGGTGTTGGCCTCTGTATACAGCATAGGTCTATTTTAATAAAAAAGATGGGTACATAAAAGTCTGTGTTCTAACCTTCACTTGTTGAATTAATCAGAACCCATAAAGCAAACTTCCTGTGATAAACTGCTTGGATAGCAGTGGGTTAAATGATTCTGCTGTGTTAGTACAGGTGCAACATTTTAGGAAACTGACTACTTGTAGGTACTGTAGATTGGTACCAGTTTTACCCTGGGTTGCTTTAGGGCAATAGCAACGCCCAGTAGGCATATGATACATAGGACTCCTCTATCTCTGGTGGGTAGTGATGAGCGAATTTTTTCGCCAGGCATAGATTTGCAGTAAATTTCCGCATTTCGCCTCTGGGGAATTGTTTCGCGAAAAATTGTGGCACCGAAAAATTTGGCACAAGTCAAAAAAAGTCGCGGTCACGTCAAAGTGGACGCAGTCATGTAAAAAAAAAAGGTTGCATCAAAAAAGGGCGCGGTCACATCTACAAAGGGCTCGGTCGCGTCAAAATGGGCACGGCGATAACAAAAAAACGCACGCCAAACACATTTTGAGGATTTTTTGCATTTTGCGAATTTGCCTGTCATTTCGTGAATTTTTTAGCCAAGTGAAACAGGACAGATTTGCTCATCACTACTGGTGGGCCCTCGCTTACTGTTGGAGGGAAGGTTAAACACACTGTATCCCCACTATAAAACAGATACGTCAAATATTTTGGACAGCAGTGGTTCTTTAAAACAAATGAAACTCTTATTTTGGGCAGAGGATACACACTTCAGAATGGTAGGTGCTCATTCAGATGGTCCAAGATCAGTCATTAAATGCTTCATTCAAATTTCTTAATCAGTTGTTTCTCAAACAACCACAGAGGTAGCACTGACCGCCTTGGTGAAAATCCTCAGAAATAGGCAAAGCTAATTTCTGAGCATGACCGCTTCAGTCCCTATACTGCAGGATACTAACCCAAATGGCCTCCTCCTTGGAGCCCCTGACTGCTCTGTTACTACCCTGATCTCACCTCTCACTTCTAGGGTGAGCTACCCCATTTTCAGACCTTATTCAAACACACACCAGAACCTCCAGCAAGTGGGGATGACCAAAAGAGACTGAGCACACATGGGCTTCCGTTTTTTAACAGAAGGGTTATCCTTACACCCCATGGCCAAACACTGAACTGCCAAGGGACCTGCTTTCCCAGCAGTAATATAGGCCCAAATCTATCTAGCTAAAACCCTCCTAGACAAGAATTTAAGCCAAGAACTAATAGAACTAGTTCTAATAGTAGAACTAATATGTTCCAATTACATGCCCCGAGATGTCTCCAAAAAATAAATAAATATATACTGTATGTATACACATATACATAATATATACATTATATATAGTCTGAGTTTACTACATACATGATATTATCGTGTTGTAATAGTTTCCTTTTTACTGCTATTTCCATACATGCAGAAAAACAGAATTATAGCGCTGGTCTGCTTGTGCCCTAAAATATCCACTAGAGGGCATTTAAAAACCATTTTTTCCTAAAATCCTTGTGCATTTTTGAGCTTTAATGTCTAGCTGAATGCATTTCACCTTGCAGCGGATCACTAATAAAAATGTACATCAGAAACCGATGCCTGCCCTCCAGTATAGATAAGGGCAGGTCGTTCAGTGATTGTTTCTTCTATTACCATGTATTTGTACAGCTAGCAATTCCGGTTTGATTTAAACATTTATGTGTATATTTTTTAAATATTCCAAAAACCCATTACCCACTTTGCAATTTAAGTCTGTCTCTTCTGTAGGTTGATGAAAAAATAAAGTAAAATCCTGGTGAAAGGGAAAGAATGCTCCTCTCTCTTGTGCTTGTAATTCAGCCTACTCGCCCTGTGGGAAGTAAAGTTCACACCAAACAATTGCTTTTTCTCCTCTCTGAGATTCCTGAGTACAAAGTCTACAATGAGATGACAAAGGGGCCGTATCCTTGTTTCCCCAGTGGCCTTTGGGCTGTAAGTGGTTTGGGTACTTAATTCAGAACTAACGTATTTTACTCGCAATCTCTAAAACCCTTTTTATTGACTTATATGAAAAGGAACAAGGAGACTGGCAGTATGCTGGATTTCCCTCTTTATTTTGTAGAAGAATGCTTTATAGCTGTCTTAGATATTACAAGTTGCCATCAATATGGAATTTCATTTATTTTAGATTGAGAGCTGTATATTTTACAATGTCGTTACATTTTTATTTCACCGTAGATCATTATTGCTCTTTCCAATTATTCCTCCAGTTCTGATTACACTGTGAGCAACATTTAGAAAAAAAATATGAGAAGGAGACTGACAAATTGTACCAGGAACATTCCAAACCAGTTTGCCTTCTTAGAGAAATATTAGCTACTGTGCATTGCCCCTACATCTCAGTCTCCATTTCCTCCCATCTCTATTCCACCAATGGGAAAGGAGACTTCATAAAAGGACAGGCAGAAACACTGTGTTGCTCATGAAAAGCATTAAAATTAGAATATTGGCTCTTAAAATTGTAATTTACCATGTAATTTAGTAAAATGAGGAGCTAGGGAGCTTTTAGAGAGGTGTTCCATAAGGGATGATCTGCTCTTGAGTATGAAGGTCATGGAATGGGTAGAGTTGCACCTTGTTCTGATTGTTACAGTCAAATACTACTAAAAATGGGTAAGGCTGATGCCACACGTGGCGTTTTTACGCTGCGTTTTTTCTCAGCCTAAAAACGCCGCACAAGCCACACATGGCGTTTTTCAGCCTAGAACTGGTGATGTAAGCAAATCCCGTTGCCATGGTGCTAATAGTGCGAAATAGCAAAAAACGCTGCGTATTTCCGCTAGGTCTGGCAGCTGCCTTTGCGTATACATAGGAATAGCTTGCTTTGCAAGTACTGGCGTATTTCGGCCTACGCTTGAAAAATCCGTGCTAAGGCGTTTTCTAGCGTATTTCCACATTGTGTGGTTTGCTTTGCGTCTTTTCAAGCTATTTCTATGGATGATGATATCAGGCGTTTTTCAGCCGCCGAGAGAATTAGAAAATACGCAGCGTAAAGACGCCACGTGTGGCATCAGCCTAAGGGACTTTAATGCTGTCTTTTTTTCTTTCTGTTGTCTTCACAATGTCAGTGAATATTTGCACTAGTAAAGTTATGGCTTAATCTTTTACCTGGGTAATAGGTTATCACACCGTTGGGGGCGGTATTCTTTGTTGTGTTGAGTTTATTGGGTCCTGCACATACAGGAGGCCCTTTAGGACCGGAGAAATATGGAGGGACAGGGCCATGACAGGGCAAGGAAGAGGACCCAGGAAGTGTTGCAAGGGCTCATGGGGCTTGTAGTGATTGGGTAGAGGTTAGGGGAGGAAATAAAAGGGGTGAGTGGAGGTGGATTTAGCGCCAATTTACCTGAACAGCCCCACCCACCCATCTTATTGAGAAGCACTAGTCACAGCTATTGGATGAGGAATAAGTAGCAGGAGTTAGTCAGTAGGAGCCATGGCGGAAGTTGTGCAGATCAGAGGCTAGGGGTGGCGGTGATTAGAAAAAGTTTAAAGGGGAGGGACAAAACATAAGTGGAGGTGTCTATGGAATTTGTTATGCTGGTTAACAAGGGATCTCCATAGGAACAGCCTTAAGCGGCTAGGGGTGGAGTTCCCCTGGATAGTGTTATATATTAACGTGTTGCATTGTAAAGTTATATGATAGTTAATTATATGCAATAAACTTGGCTACAGCCTTTTCAACCCACACGGAGTCTGAGTGTTAATGAAAGGGGGTTGAGAGTTTTGGGGGAAGGGTCAAGACTTGACGCTGCCCATGTCATGGTCTGTGAAGCATCTATGGGAACTTCTAATTTATTTGGCTTTTTTATTCTTCCTAAAGGAGAAGGAAAGGCTAAGTCACTTGGGGGTGCCAAAATGTTAGGCACCCCCAAGTGACTTAGATCGCTTACCTTGTACCCCGGGCTGGTGCCCCTGTTAGGAGAAAACAGCACCAGCCCGGGGTACCTGTAGCGCTTCCTCCTTCCTCTCTCTTCTGCCGGCAAAATCCGTGGGCCGGCGCATGCGCAGTAGAGTGAAAAGCCGACTTTCTTGTTTAAGTTCGGCTTTTCACTCTACTGCGCATGCGCACGCAAGCGAATAGGAAGTAGGAAGTGCTCGCTGCTACCCCCGGGCTGGTGCTGTGCTTTTCGTACAGGGGCACCAGCCCGGGGTAAAAGGTAAGCGATCTAAGTCACTTGGGGGTGCCTAACATTTTGGCACCCCCAAGTGACTTAGCCTTTCCTTCTCCTTTAAGACTGGTCCACCTATATATTATGGGTCTAGAAAATCACAAAAGCATAACCACTTGGTGGAGCTTATCTGCAGGACTCACAAAACCATTACTGAGTCCACTGTGCTAGAAGCTGACATGGATAGACTTTTGGTTCAGAAATATTAGTCCTTGGGCTCAACAAATAGACAACACAGCCTGAATCTCTCCAACTGTTGGTAATCTACAGAACTCGGAATCATTAGCTGGAAAGGTAAAGGTCTGTTAATGCTGGGAAACACAAGGAAATTCTTCTAGAGTTTATACATTTCACAGAAAACGGTGACACTTGTAGCATGCTCCGCTGCAACTTTGACAGATAATCTGATCCTAAACACAATATATGGAGGCCCATTTATTAATATTCTTGTGGTTTTAGAGGTTTTTAAAACCACAATCAAACTCCCTGGGACTCATTTATAAAGTTCACACAGCATAGAATTATTTGCACATATTTGCCCTACCTGTGTTATTGTTTATAAAACTGGACAAGATTGGAGCATTTAATGTGCAAACCTAATTGCAAATTTTTTATTCCGAGTGTGAGTTTTGTGGTCCAAATTGTGGTCCAAATTGCGCCACAACTTTGGGGGTGTAAAAACAATTCGCTAAATAGATTTCATAAATTTAAAATTTATAGAAAATTGGTGCTATATTGGCACACAACAAACATGCAGAATGACTATGCTCCTCAACCTTGCGAGTAGGGTTGCCTCTTGTCCGGTTTTGACGGGCAGTCTGGGTCAAAACTACCTGCACGATTTTCCCGATTTGGAAAACCGGGCAGGATTCTCTAAGATTGACACTGCAATTGGCCAATTGTCGATAGCCGCATCATAACCCCATCCCATAACCCCACCTCGGGCAGGAGAGGTGGCAATCCTATTTGCAAGCTATTTGCACATTTTTATGTGAAATGTGTATTTCACATTGATTTGCAAAAAAAAAAATAGAAAGACAGACACATTAGTGAAAAATGTAGCTGTTTAGGCAGAAACATGAGCAAAATAACAATATAGAAATACAATATGCAATGTGCAAACTTTATAAATAACCCCCACTTTCTTTAAAATCATGAAATCACTAAGAAAAAAGATGCCGAAAATAATGAGAAACGCAACTTTTATATTGTCGCACAAATGCAAAGAGCCAAAAAAACCTTGGAAACATCTAAAACCATGAAGCAAAGAAAGATCTTCCATTTGTAAAAGGGACTGCTACATGATTTTTGGATTTGTTGCGGTTTTGTCGCATAATAGATTGCAAGAGAATTGTGTTTGTTTCCATGACAAAAATCTTATTTTTGGCACAAAAAGATTATGAACTGTGAAAGAAAAATGAACGTTAATAAATGCTTCCCATAGTGTAAGCCATTACTGCTGAATGATTCAGGTAAGGTTATTTGTAGGAGTTTGAAAAAAGCTTGAGAACAGTTTATAACCAAGCCTCCCATGCCCATTACTGTAAAGTATTTTTCATAAAAGGTTGGTGTTATTACTCTGCTGCCTTGTACCTGTAACATTGTGTTTGTAACTGTGCCAAGAAATTGGTTTACAAATTGACAGCTTTCAGGCATACAAGTCTAATCTGCTTCCCTCTAGGCACAAAAAGTAAGATGTCCTGGCTTTTTGTGCCTTGTTAAAAGGCCACACCTGGCCTGAAACGTTGCTGGAATGCCCTAAGATGTACGCAATAAAGGCATTTTAAACAAGAAATACAAATGGTGCTGTTCTAAACTATTTTTTGTCTTGCTTTTTTTCCTACATCTGCTGGCCATTAGTGATGAGCGCATCTGTCCCGTTCCGTTTTGCCGAAAATGTTTTGCGGTGAAAATGTCATGTGCCTTTTTTTTAAGCGCCCATGTAAAAAATAACACTGCCCACAAATTTTTTTGCTGCTCATCCATTGTTTCACACAGGTGACAATATTTTGTCAAGCAGCAAATTTTTCTGCTGCAAATTTTGTTGCCTCTTTCGTGAAACAAACCGCCAATGGCGAAACGTGGAAATTCGCCACAAATCCATGCCTGCCAAATTCTTTTGCCCATCACTATTGGCCTGTTTTGTGTTGAAAGTTGGCACGCACATCAGAGCTTCCATATTGAAGATGGATGGTACATTGCTGATTTAAACATGGTTTTTGGTGGCTTTAAATATACTGTTGTTATATATATATAACATATATATAACATTTATATATGTTATATATATATATAAATACAGAGAACAGTGGGCTTAGCACTCACAGGTCTAGGTGAAAAAAACTAAATATTCTTTAATGTGCAAACAAGAATATTTTGTTTATTTTCACCTAGACCTGTGAGTGCTGAGTCCTCTGTTCTCTGTATTTCTAAATTTTTACCCGGCACCCAGGCATTTTTCCCAATGTGGTGTGTACCCTCCTTCTACTATGTTATATATATAAATATATATCAACTCTTAAGCTGACAATACCCAGGTACATACTGACTGCCGTCATGGTCACTTTTGATCAAGTCAACAGTCAGAGTATGTGCCAGGTCCTCACTACCCTGGTCCTGGTCCTGACTTCCACTCAGAAGCCGGTGTGGCCCTGAACCTACATTTGCTGCTGACTTGACTGTCAAGAGTCCATGAGCGTTGTATCTGAATGTATCAGAAGTGCAGCCTATATTCAGGCAATGGTTGGGGCTGGAAGCAAACAGATGGTTTAGAAACAGGGGTCAGAAATAAAGTTAATCAGACAGGGTAAATAATATGGACTGCACTCAGCAATTGGGTCTTCAGTGTGTACTTTTTCCAATTTTGGCTTAATGATTAGTGATGAGCGAATCTGTCCCGCTTCGCCGGAAAATTCGGCAAAAAATTTGCGAAACGGTGAAAATGTTGCGCGTACAAAAAAAATTGTCACCCACGGCTATTCTTTTGTCGCACAGCTATTCTTTTGTTGCCCTCGGCTATTCTTTAGTCTCATGGCTATTCTTTTGTCGCCCGCGGCTATTCTTTCATCGCACGGCTATTCTTTCATCGCACGGCTATTCTTTTGTCACCCGCGGCTATTCTTTTGTCGCCCGCGGCTATTCTTTTGTCGCCCGCGGCTATTATTTTGTCATGCAGCTATTATTTTGTCACCTGCGGCTATTATTTTGTCACGCGGCGCATTTTTCCGAGGCAAATTTTTTCATCCGTTTCGCGAAACGATCCGCCAATGGCGAATCAATGTCAAAGTCTTATTCATAAATCCTTTGGGATGGCTGAACATCCAGCCAGGTGAGAACTGCATCTGGCTGTGGACACAACCTTTTATTTGAAATGGTCTACTATGTAATTCAATTCGGGACCTTTGGGTCACATGATCATATCAGCACTATTTGACCCAACACTTGGGTAAACAAATCAAACAATACTGAAATTCTATGGGGGGACTTCATGTTTCATCTCCCTTTTGTAGACTTTGCTGTTTAGTCATTGTTTGGTCACGGCCAGCCTAGACAATAATTCTAAGAAATTCATCCAGAAACATAAATATTTTCCTGAAAGCATGGACCACATGCCTAGCTGAATTGGTGTTTGTAAATCTCGGCATGTGTTTAACGAGAATGTTTTCTGCTACACTGCTGAACATTATAAAGCATTGCAATTACTAATAAACAGCTAGCAACCCAATACCTCTGTTTTACAAACAAATGAAATACAGTTACCTACTTGGCTGGTAGGCACGATGCACAAAAGCATTTCTTAAGCTCTTCTCAAAATAACACCTTTCATTTCTACTAAAAACCAAGTGTTATGGCGAGTAAAATAGCAAAGTCTTGTATCAAACTGATTTACATTCTTTTTTTTTAAAGCTGTAATCTGTTTTTCTGCTTCCATTGCTCCTCAGTCAAGAAAGGTCAATGCAAGATTAACGACGGACTACCCTATAAACAAAGGATATTCTATTATTTACAGCGACATTAACGAAAATAAACAGCACCCTGGGCAGACTATTTTGCTTTAAGTAAAGCAGGCCAAGCAAGGATTTCATTTTAAGACAAGTGCATACATATTAGGGCTTATTTACTAACACTTGCTAATTTACCCCAATGCAGTAACCAGTATCAACCAACCAGAGATTGGCTTTTAGAATGATATCATTAGTAGACAAAAGGGAGCTAACTTGTTGCTATGAGTAACTATGTTTGGAGCACTTCTGCCAAGGGTTAGTTAATGAGCATTTCTGATGTTACCAATAGGATGTTCTCATGGATACCTTGGTCTGTAACCATATAATATACACAATTAATGTAAGCAAATAACACAGAAAAGAAGTTAAACCTACCCCAGTGACTAATAACTGTCTAAGATTACACTTCTTTTGTGGTATAAAATACCCAGTAAAACGTTTTTGACCCTAACTTTTCTAAGAATTTGAATTAGAAAAAATAAAGTGTACTACCATAGCCCTCCTGGGGAAGGACAAAGATATGTGAAACCCTAACCAGCACTGACCCCTGCAATCTAGGGCCACATAGGCCCTCCTCTTGGAGCCATGGCCTTCTATTCAACATTGTTTTTGTCCTAAAAAAATTCCTATGCAAGATCAGTAGAACTCAGATTTTGAAAATTGAAATTTGCCAGGCATGGATTCGTGGGCCATTTCCATGTTTCACGAAACGGACGACAAAATTTGCCACGGAAAAATTTGCTGTGCATCCAAATATTGTCGCCCGCATCAAAAGAATTGTCATGATAGTCAAAAAAAGAATTGTCTCTTTCATCAAAAGAATTATGTCTTGCCAAAAAGAATTGCCTCTCATCAAAAGAATTGTCTCTCATCCTAAGAATTGTCTCTTGCCTCAAAAATAATAGTCTCTCATCAAAAGAATTGTCTCGCGCCAAAAAGAATTGTCTCTCTTATCAAAAAAATTGTCTCTCTTATCAAAAGAATTGTTGAGCGGCAAACGTATTGTCCTGCTCGACAATTTTTTTGACACGTTACATTTTCCCCGTTTCGCAAACTTTTCACCATTTCGTGAATCTTTTGAAAGATTTGCGAATTGTTCGGCGAAGCGAAATGAGACAGATTCACTCATCACTACATATAATGGTTTTTTAAAGGTTTTATTGGATTTGTTGTGATTTGACAACAAATTCTGTATGGATCATGTTTAGCACATGACCTATCTGGGTGACACAAAGGCCTATATGACAAAGAACAAGTATTAACGAAGAAATTGAAGTGCAAAAACCTAGCATGAAAACAATGACACAACCGCAATGGCTCAATGTAAGCTCTGCAGGGCAGGGACCTCCTCCTACTGTCTCATACCACATGGCACAAAATCTGTGTATTTATACTTATTAATTGTATTTATTATAATATGTGTCCTCCCTGTGTGTAATTTTGTATATTGTAAGATTGTACAGTGCTGTGTATTCTGTGTATATAAATAATGTTATACATACTAGGGATGCACCGAACCCAGTTTTCCGGGTTCGGCCGAACCCCCAAATCCATGTTAAGGGATACCGAAACAAATCCGAATCCTAATTTATGCTATTTAGGATTTTGAAGGGTTAAATTCCACAATTATGCGGCGAGATTAACTCTTCTGAATCCTAATTAGCATATGCTAATTAGGATTCGGTTCGGTTTGGCCAGGACCGTGGATTAGCCCGAATCCGAACCCTGACGAAAAAGGCCGAATTCTAGCCGAATACTGAACCGAATCCTGGATTCAGTGCATCCCTAATTAGAGATGTAGCGAACTGTTCGCCGCACGAAAATCGGGTGTTCACAAGTTCACGAACTTTTAGCGATGTTCGCAATTTTGGGTTCACCTTAGCTGGAGCCAAATTATGACCTCTCACCTCAGAGCCAGCAGATACATGGCAGCCAATCAGGCAGCTCTCCCTCCTGGACCACCCCCGGACCACTCCATTCCATATATAAACCGAAGCCCAGCAGCCATTTTACATTCTGCCTGTGTGTGCTTGAAGAGTTAGCATAGGGAGAGAGCTGTGCAGGGGTTTGAGGGACAGTTTAGGTAGCTTTGCTGACTAGTAATCTACTTTCTACTGCTCTGTATGTAGCTGCTGTGGGCAGCTGTCCTGCTGATCATCTGCTGTAACCCAATCGTCCTTGTAAAAGCAGTTTATTACACAAGTTTAGAAATGTAGTGTGATTTCTGCCCTTTACAGCACAAAACGCAACGCTGTGTCAACAACGTATTTTTCAGAGACATTTTTGCCCTTGATCCCCCTCCTGCATGCCACTGTCCAGGTCGTGGCACCCTTTAAACAACTTTAAAATCAGTTTTCTGGCCAGAAATAGCTTTTCTAGGTTTTAAAGTTCACCTTCTCATTGAAGTCTATGGGGTCCGCAAAGTTCGCAAAAGTTCGCACTTTTTGGCAGAAGTTTTTTTGTGAGGTTTGCTACATCTCTATCCCTAATACATACATAAGCAATTACTGCACATTTTTACTTTTCATCAATCTTGACCTGGTATATTTCTCTGCCTGGATTTGTGTATTCTGCAACTGGATTTAGGATAATCTTTAAGGAGAGAAGCACAAAGTGTGAGATGTGAGATTCTAAACCAAATATACTGCAATAATACAATTGCAAATACTCAAGTCACATCCAAATAAAACATATGTTTTCTCTATTGAGCAGAACCCTCTTTATTTCTCATATAGGTTATCTGTTGTGTTGTTGTATGTAATATGTATAAGGATGTTTGATGTATGAATAGACACCTGTCTATTGTACAGAGCTGTAAAACATATATAATTGTTGTTGTAAGATATAATTACCCCTTATTGGGGGCAGAACAGCCCTATTGGGTTTATTTAATGGTTAAATTATTCCCTTTTCTCTGTAATAATAAAACAGTACCTGTACTTGATCCCAACTAAGATATAATTACCCCTTATTGGGGGCAGAACAGCCCTATTGGGTTTATTTAATGGTTAAATGATTCCCTTTTCTCTGTAATAATAAAACAGTACCTGTACTTGATCCCAACTAAGATATAATTACCCCTTATTGGGGCAGAACAGCCCTATTGGGTTTATTTAATGGTTAAATGATTCCCTTTTCTCTGTAATAATAAAACAGTACCTGTACTTGATCCCAACTAAGATATAATTACCCCTTATTGGGGGCAGAACAGCCCTATTGGGTTTATTTAATGGTTAAATGATTCCCTTTTCTCTGTAATAATAAAACAGTACCTGTACTTGATCCCAACTAAGATATAATTACCCCTTATTGGGGGCAGAACAGCCCTATTGGGTTTATTTCATGGTTAAATGATTCCCTTTTCTCTGTAATAATAAAACAGTACCTGTACTTGATCCCAACTAAGATATAATTAATCCTTATTGGGGGCAAAACAAGCCTAAAGGGTTTAAATGATGTTTAAATTATTTTTTAGTAGACTGAAGGTATGGAGATCCTTATCCGGAAAGCCCCAGGTCCCGAGCATTCTGGATAACAGTTCCTATACCTGTTCATTTTCCTAAACAAAATAGATGCATGAGCTTCCTCGGAGATGTCTCCTTCTCCATTGGGGGAATGCAATAAATGCCATTAGCAAAATAAAATTGTAAGAAATTGTAAAGAAAGAAAGTTTTTGCTGGTTCAAAAATGACACCCCTACAAAAGGAAATAGTGCAAAGGGCCTTTTCACTCATGAATATAAAATCAGCAATGCATAAAATAATATCTATATCTAGTACATTTTACTACTGTAAAATAATAACAACATTTCATGGCACAAACCAAACCTTCTCTTTTGAGATGTGTCTCTTTAAGAACATATGTTTCAAGTGCTCTTACTCCTTTGAGTTGCAGAGGAGTTGTAGAATCATCATTGATACCTAAGGGATTTCATTACAAAAGCGAGCCACGAGGAAATGACTGTACAGCAGCTCTCTAGTCCTGGCCTAACTGCCTCATCTTATTTCCCTCGAAACAACGGATCATGTCATTACTACACAAAACTAAGTATTATATATCAATGAGTACAAAGAGGTGAGGACAATAGTGATGCCATGTTTAGAGATGTGACACCTTCCATTTGTGGAATTTGATCCCTGGGCTCAGTATTATGATTCAGAAAGGCCTGATACAGAAGTGACGTTCACTTCTAAACATTATAGGTTTCTATGTAAACTCACACGTTCCAAACGCAAGCCATAAAACATCTTCATGTTCCTGTTGTAATGAGCTAGGACTGACAAGGGATAAAGGTAATCTTACTACAGGTATAGGACTCGTTACCCAGAATGCTCAGGGCCAAGGGTATTCCGGATAAGGGGTCTTTACGTAGTTTTGGATCTCCATATCTACTAAAAAATTAATTAAATATTAATTAAACCCAATAGGATTGTTTTGAATCCAATAAGAATTAATTATATCTTAGTTGGGATCAATTACAAGGTACTGTTTTATTATTAGAGAGAAAGGGAATCATTTAACCATTAAATAAACCCAAGGGCTGTTCTGCCCCCAATAAGGGGTAATTATATCTTAGTTGGGATCAAGTACAGGTACTGTTTTATTATTACAGAGAAAAGGGAATCATTTAACCATGAAATAAACCCAATAGGGCTGTTCTGCCCCCAATAAGGGGTAATTATATCTTAGTTGGGATCAAGTACAGGTACTGTTTTATTATTACAGAGAAAAAGGGAATCATTTAACCATTAAATAAACCCAATAGGGCTGTTCTGCCCCCAATAAGGGGTAATTATATCTTAGTTGGGATCAAGTACAGGTACTGTTTTATTATTACAGAGAAAAAGGGAATCATTTAACCATGAAATAAACCCAATAGGGCTGTTCTGCCCCCAATAAGGGGTAATTATATCTTAGTTGGGATCAAGTACAGGTACTGTTTTATTATTACAGAGAAAAAGAGAATAATTTTAAAAATGTGAATTAATTGATTAAAATAGAGTCTATGGGAGATGGGCTTCCCAAAATTCGGAGCTTTCTGGATAATGGGTTTCCGGATAAAGGATCCCACACCTGTACTTAAAATAAATAAAGTAAGTTCACCTTAAACATACCTTCTACAAATATTTAATATGTCTGTGTTACTTCCCTTCTTAATTCTTCACCTTTCTAGTTTTGACACTTAAGGGGTAATTTATCGATGTTCAATTTTTTCGTGCAACAACTCCCAAATTCGAATGATGTTCAATTCATGTGGTTTTTCAATTTGAGAGTTTACAACCCTAAAAATTTTTAAATGATGTGTAAAATATGAATTTGATGCAGTCAGGGTTTTTTTTTAATTCTATTTTTTAAAATAAACTATCAAACATTTGAGTTTGATAAAATTTCAAGTTTAATGTAATTAAAATCACAAATTTGAAAATTGATAACGAAAAAAACTAATAAAGAGGCAGTTTGTCATAAGGTATAATCATTTTTAAAATTGTTACTTAATATATTAACTTATCAATACATCTGGGAAAAAGGATCCGGGTTGTTTACATTGTGATTCATTTTTCCAATGCTTTTTACCTTGGTCATCTGACTGAAATTGGAACAGATCTGCAAGTTTTTGGCCCATGGGATATATTAAATTTCTTCCAGACAAAGGGGTAAAAAAAAAAATAGGTCACGGGTAAAAGGTTTGATAAATCAGTCAGATTCGTTTCTTTTTACCTTTTTGCAAAGTCTTGCAGATAAAAAATGATATATGGGAAAAATGTAAAATTCATGAATAATCTAAATCAAGCTTTGATAAATTTGCCCCATACTATAACAATAACACATTCAATCCACTTGGTTTCCATAGTAACGGAATTTAAATCCTTATTTGCACAGAGGTAAAACAGATACTATATTTTTCAAGTGCTATAATTATATTTGTTTGGTCCAGTTGGTTTGTATAAATTATTTACATTTTTATCCATGTTTTTTCAATCCACAATCAAATTTCTTGTAATAAATAAATAAATAAATAAAAAATCAAGCCAAATTTGTTAATTAAAAAAAAAAGCACACCTGACCCTCAATGAATAATATATCTGCCTTGTAGGGTTGTTGATTGTGTGGCGCTTGATTACAATGTATTTGTAACGCATGCTGTTTCTATGTTATCAGCACATTATCTTGTGTTATTAGCACTTCTTATTGTGTAAGAGTGTTTTTTAGTAGAGATGCGCCGAATCCAGGATTCGGGCCAAGATTCAGCCTTTTTCAGCAGGATTCGGATTCGGCCGAATCTACGCCCAAACCAAATCCAAATACTTAAAATCATGTGACTTTTGCTCACAGAAGTTGAAAAAATTTCACTGCGCATTGCGTGCACGGTTCTCTTTAGCTCTTACGTATCTTAATTTCCGTATCTTAATTCGTCTAGACCCCGGGGTTCAGATGAATACGAAAATAGTGTATTCTGTGCATCACTATTTTTCGTGATTGAAGGAAATATAAATCCGAAAATACAATTTTGTCTAGGAAAGAAATGTAAAATCTAAGCAGCAGTGGTTTTAACTTTATTCGGATTTATAACTGCTTGAAAGCTGTATCCAGAGTCGGACTGGGAAAAAACACGGTGGGCACCGGCCCTGGTAGGCCCCGGCGGCCCAGGCCCGAACCCCCACCGCCAGTGTCCTCCCCTGACATGTTTCACTTACATGCGTTCAGGGGAGGATGACAGGTGGCAGGGACCCCTGTGGGGGGTTAGGGGGGTGCAGCCCCACTTTGGGGGGTGCAGGGCCCCTTGGGCGGCAGCCTCGGGGGGCCCTGCATCCCCAAGTCTGACCCTGGCTGTATCACTTTTTTCGTAGCGTTAAAACTTGCGCGAAAAGTCGCGCCTTTTTTGCAGCTTTCGTGCTGAGTACGAAACATTCGGATTCATTCAAGCTTCAGTATGGTGACTTTTCTTGGGCCAGGTTGGAGCTGCAGAGTGCCATTGAGTCCTATGGGAGACTTTCCTTGGGCCAGGTTGGAGCTGCAGAGTGCCATTGAGCCCTATGGGAGGCTTTCCTTGGGCCGGGTTGGAGCTGCAGGGTGCCATTGAGCCCTATGGGAGACTTTCCTTGGGCCAGGTTGGAGCTGCAGGGTGCCATTGAGCCCTATGGGAGACTTTCCTTGGGCCAGGTTGGAGCTGCAGGGTGCCATTGAGCCCTATGGGAGACTTTCCTTGGGCCAGGTTGGAGCTGCAGAGTGCCATTAAACCCTATGGGAGACTTTCCTTGGGCCGGGTTGGAGCTGCAGAGTGCCATTGAGCCCTATGGGAGACTTTCCTTGGGCCAGGTTGGAGCTGCAGAGTGCCATTGAGCCCTATGGGAGACTTTCCTTGGGCCAGGTTGGAGCTGCAGAGTGCCATTGAGCCCTATGGGAGACTTTCCTTGGGCCGGGTTGGAGCTGCAGAGTGCCATTGAGCCCTATGGGAGACTTTCCTTGGGCCGGGTTGGAGCTGCAGAGTGCCATTGAGCCCTATGGGAGACTTTCCTTGGGCCGGGTTGGAGCTGCAGAGTGCCATTGAGCCCTATGGGAGACTTTCCTTGGGCCAGGTTGGAGCTGCAGAGTGCCATTGAGCCCTATGGGAGACTTTCCTTGGGCCGGGTTGGAGCTGCAGAGTGCCATTGAGCCCTATGGGAGACTTTCCTTGGGCCAGGTTGGAGCTGCAGAGTGCCATTGAGCCCTATGGGAGACTTTCCTTGGGCCAGGTTGGATATGTACAGTGCCATTGAGCCCTATGGGAGACTTTCCTTGGGCCAGGTTGGAGCTGCAGAGTGCCATTAAACCCTATGGGAGACTTTCCTTGGGCCGGGTTGGAGCTGCAGAGTGCCATTGAGCCCTATGGGAGACTTTCCTTGGGCCAGGTTGGAGCTGCAGAGTGCCATTGAGCCCTATGGGAGACTTTCCTTGGGCCAGGTTGGAGCTGCAGAGTGCCATTGAGCCCTATGGGAGACTTTCCTTGGGCCGGGTTGGAGCTGCAGAGTGCCATTGAGCCCTATGGGAGACTTTCCTTGGGCCGGGTTGGAGCTGCAGAGTGCCATTGAGCCCTATGGGAGACTTTCCTTGGGCCAGGTTGGAGCTGCAGAGTGCCATTGAGCCCTATGGGAGACTTTCCTTGGGCCGGGTTGGAGCTGCAGAGTGCCATTGAGCCCTATGGGAGACTTTCCTTGGGCCAGGTTGGAGCTGCAGAGTGCCATTGAGCCCTATGGGAGACTTTCCTTGGGCCAGGTTGGATATGTACAGTGCCATTGAGCCCTATGGGAGACTTTCCTTGGGCCAGGTTGGAGCTGCAGAGTGCCATTGAGTCCTATGGGAGGCTTCCAAAATCATGCTAAGTCTGAAATTTTCGCCCGCCGCTTACGAGCGCTCAATACGAAAAAGTCGCGACAAGATACGAGGGAATCGTAATGGCTACGTTAAACTCGCGTTTTTTCAAACAAATCGTATTAGTAACGAAAAAGTCGCGACAATTTCCGAAAAGTCGTAAAGGCGCCGAAAAAAATCGAAAAAAATACGAAAAAGTCGCAAAATGTTCGTTTTCCAATCAGAATTTTTCCAATTCGGATTCGAATTCGTGTCTTAGTAAATCAGCCCCTATGTCTCTTTCTATTTCCTGCACTGGTGATTATGGAAAGTATCTGTGGCAGTTGTGGTTACATTTTTTGTCTGAAACTATTTATAGTCTATGGCACCCATTTCCTAAAACTGTTAAGAAAGGTGGGTAATAGTTTTCAAAGACGTATCCTTCAATTTGATCCATGATGCTGCCTTTGCTATTAAGGATAATGGAGCCCCTCTATTTTCTGGGTCAAAGCATTTTCCTTGGTGGAAGACTTGTCATTCCAACCACGTACCCTCAGTTATTTACATTCTCAACCCTGCCTGGATAAGGAAAATCAATCATATATTTGTGACTGCTCCATAACTTTCTTACAGTCCTTAGTTTTCTAATTTCCCCTTTCAACAGAAAAGGGGAATGTCATGTCAAGCACAATAGTTTAGCATGGATTAATCCATAGGTGAAATGTGGGAATGAAATTGACTGTTGAAATTTTGCTTGTGGTCAGGGAAGCGCGTATATGGATCCTGTCAGCCTAATATCCCTGGAAGAAGAAGCATATTAACCATTTCCTATGTTGGAAAGCATTGGAGCATTGGAAGAGTGGTAGACTTAGCATTCTCTCTGCATGGGAAATGGACCTACTTCACAGCTGGCTGACAGCTGCCATTTCTATATCTATTACTGGAAGGAAAACAAATATCTGCTGATCCCTATAAAGGAAGTTTTTTGTTTTGACGTTACGTGGATACTGTATTTCCTATTTAATGACAATGCTATGTTGTTTTTACAGTTATTTTTACTACGCTTCTTGCCTGCTTGCAGTGCATATAGCTTCATGTAATGTGTTTGCAATAAGCTTATTATTAAGGATGTCAAAATATCTTCATTACCCAACTGTCAGAGCTAGCAAAAACTCTCCACAAACCAGAATGATGTGCTTATGAGAGCATTAAATGCAAAATATAAATTAATTTCCGATAGAAAATCCATTTAAGAGACCACAGCAACATATTAAATAGACATAGAGGCATAGATGTTTTACTGCATGCTGTAAGGGTGCCAGCCAGTAATTGCCTATACTGCTACCGGGTAATACCAGGTAATTCCTTCTCATTTGCTATGACAAGTGCTTTCGGTGGGAAGGACGTAACTACATTGCTTGGCCCAACAAAGTCTACTCTATTAGTATATATGTTACATTGTTTTTAGTGTTACAGTGATTTATATGTGGTTTTATTAGGGCTTATCTTCCATATTCAATATTATCCTGATCAGAATGTTCTGACTTTTCAGTCCAGCATTTGTTTAGATCCCCTCATAACAAGATTATGGATACATAAAATAATTTCATTACAGTTCCCCTACTATAATATCTAGAGCAGGGATCCCCAACCTTTTATACTCATGAGCCACATTCAAATGGAAAAAGTTTTGGAGAGCAACACAAGCATGTAGAAAGTTCCTGGAAGTGCCAATGAGAGCTATAATTGGCTATCCGATAGCCCATATGTTAACTGGCAGCCCACAGAAGGCTCTGTCTGGCAATTACAGTGTGTTTTTATGCAATCAAAGCTTGCCTCCTAACCAGAAATTCAAAAATAAGCACCTGCTTTGAGGCCACGGGGAGCAACATCCAAAGGGTTGGGGAGCAACATGTTGATCATGAGCCACTGGTTGGAGATCACTGATCTAGAGTATCTAGAAGAGCAAATTCACATGCACCCTACATCTTATGTTGATAGACGTTTAGTTTGGGTCCCCAGTGGTGTTCTTTGGGTCTAACTAGAGTTGCCAGCCCAACAGTTCCCTACATATTTACACGGATACCAATCATGAGATCTTCCATTGTTTTATTATTCTTCACTCCTCTGAGACTGTAATTTTAGTGACAAGTAGATTCGCTCATCACTAGAGATGTAGCGAACTGTTCGCCGGCGAACAAATTCGCACGAAAATTGAGTGTTCGCAAGTTCGCGAACTTTTAGCGATGTTCGCAATTTTGGGTTCGCCTTAGCTGGAGCCAAATTTTGACCTCTCACCCCAGAGCCAGCAGATACATGGCAGCCAATCAGGCAGCTCTCCCTCCTGGACCACCCCCGGACCATTCCCTTCCATATATAAACCGAAGCCCAGCAGCCATTTTACATTCTGCCTGTGTGTGCTTGATGAGTTAGTATAGGGAGAGAAGCTGTGCAGGGGTTTGAGGGACAGTTTAGGTAGCTTTGCTGACTAGTAATCTACTTTCTACTGCTCTGTATGTAGCTGCTGGGGACAGCTGTCCTGCTGATCTCATCTGCTGTAACCCAATAGTCCTTGTAAAAGCAGTTTATTACACAAGTTTAGAAATGTAGTGTGATTTCTACAGCACAAAACGCAACTCTGTGTCAACAACATATTTTTCAGAGACATTTTTGCCCTTGATCCCCCTCCTGCATGCCACTGTCCAGGTCGTGGTACCCTTTAAACAACTTTAAAATCAGTTTTCTGGCCAGAAATGGCTTTTCTAGGTTTTAAAGTTCGCCTTCCCATTGAAGTCTATGGGGTTCGCAAAGTTCGCAAAAGTTTGCACTTTTTGGCATGAGTTCGCAAACGGGTTCGCAAACTTTTTTTGTGAGGTTCGCTACATCTCTACTCATCACTAGTAGTGGTCAATGCTGTCCAGCATCTCTGTAGTAGTGGACATGCTATAGGAGCACAGATAAGTTGGGGCAAGTGTCAGTAAAGTGATTAAAGAGGGGGCACAGCTGCTAAAATGAAGAACTTGCCTGGGAGGCTTTACTTCTTTTCCTTTTAATAAAATCTATACAATATATTCACACAAAACATTATTACTGTCTCATTTATTAAGCTAAAACTAGCATAATAATGCAAATGTGAGGTATAAACTTTTTACATATAAGATTGTATAAATTGGACTTTTTGTTTAATTTTTTTTACTTGTTTATCACAGTGTTAATGAGGCTTTTTGCACCTATTGTTCTAGGGCAGTGATCCCCAACCAGTGACTCAGGGGCAACATGTTGCTCACCAACTCATTGGATGTTACTCCCAGTGGCCTCAAAGCAGGTGCTTATTTTTGAATTCCTGACTTGGGGGCGTTTTTTGATTGCGTAAAACAAATGATGTACCACCAAACAAACCCTCCTGTTATCTGAGATTATGAATAGAGGCTACAAAATAGCTAATCACAGCCCTTATTTAGCACCTTTATGAAATTTTATGATGCTTGTGTTGCTCCATAAGTCTTTTTACATTTCACTGTGCCTCACGAGTAAGAAAGGTTGGGGATCCCTGTACTAGGGTAAGACTGTCAGTATCTGAAGGGAATCAAACTTTGGACTATGTGCTGAACTGTGACTGCATTAACCCACTGAGCCACAGGAGGCTCTTTGAGCAGTGTTTGGTAAGTTGCCCTGATGTGCATCCAGCATCTCTACCTGCTCCCTTTTGTTTCCACCCATCTTGTTAATCACAAGTGGTGTTGGTCAAGCAATTAAGGGGCTTTATAAGCTGGCTCCTTACAGCAGAGAGTTGCTCGATCATCTTTGTTTCTGAATCTGATCTCCGCGACTCCTGATTTCCGAGTGCCCTGCCTGGTTCCTTGCTCCTGTTCTCCTGTCCCCACCTGGTACCTGCTTTCTGTGGATTAATTGGTTTACCACCAGCCTGTTACTCGGCCACTGACCTCAGCTTCTCTTACAGACCTTGCCAGTCTTCTGCCAGCCCTGACCATTTTGCCTGCTTTATATACTTTTTGCTTCATCACATGCCTGTATTTGAACTCTTGTTTTTGTTCTGCTTTTTCATCTGTTTTGTTACTTCTTTCATAAACCAGTCTTCACCTTCATCATTTGCTCGTTATCCAGCCATTAATTGGGAGTTCCCTGGGTTAATCAGCACATAAGCTCCTATCTACTGGTCACTCACCCGTGGCCAGACCTGACAAAGACAGAAACAAAGGTGCCTTACAAGAGGTGTGAATTGAAGACTGGGTGAAACAAAGCAAAGCAGAAGAGCTTAGAACTGATTTGAGCTTTACTACATTATGAAAATGTCAGGAAAATACGTTGCTAAAATGTTTTTGTAAAAGACAATTTCACAAAAGTGTCAAAAGTGTAAACTGTCTTTCTTTTACCAAAAACTGAAAAGTGGTGGTTGAGTTGAAATTTAGGTGGATTTCTATTTGCGAATATAGGAAAAGTGTTTTAGTCCAGTTTTACAACCACTTTTGTGAATTCCCCTCAAAGTCTCAAAGGAAAGTTTTGTGAACACAATTAATTGCACTGGCAATATTGTTGGGGTGCCTACCGCACCAATAGACAACCTCCCAACCAATACATACGGTAGATTTATTTCATCTTCAGTTCAGATCTAAAAATAATTCTTTATCTTAAATTAAGGTCCTTTGGTTTATGAGGTTTTAACCTGCAGTTTATTTAAGGTGTAAACTGTTAATTTTATCAAGCCCTTGTCTACACAAAAACCTACTGTTTATTTAAGAGACATAAAACCCCTGTAACATTCCTTACTGAGAAATACTGTATATGGCTGCCAGAAAAAGACAATGTGAAAAGCAAGCTGATTTATGGCATTAGCGTGAATCATCATGAGGAACTGAGCAGCAAAATGATCAATGTTCTTTATTGGTTTTGTCTGCTTTTGTGGCTGCAATGCCCCTGTATCATCCCTCACATTCACAGGTCCATCAATAAAGCTTATACCTTACAGGAACTTGAATATCAGGCAGAAGGGGTCTGTTTGTCTCTGTGAACTGCGTGTGGTGTTGAGTAGGTCATAGAGGTATGACATGCACAATGATTTCTGCAATTTTTTTTCTGTTTGCATTTGTTTCCTGGTAATGAAAAGACATTCTACCCCTTCCTGTAAAAACAATTCATCCCTGGGAATAAATACCACCATTTCTGACATAAAATTATATATCTATTCCCATGTTTTGGTCCCCCGGGGTCCTTTATCAGGATAAAATGTTTCATTTATGGTCGGTATTACAGAGATGAATATATATATTTTTTCTTTTCAATATTTTTTTTATTGATTTTTGTATAAAACAGGATGGACAATGTTTTCCATATAAAATATACTGAAATGCAATGTCCTTAGGGAAGTATTTGGAAAAGAAAGAAAAGTTCAGAGACTCTAGCCCACTCTCAAGGAGGGGTTGAGAATAAAGTGAAATAAGGGGTGGGGGAAATTAACTGAAACACATTAGAGTTTACAAAGATTTGATTATTCAACTTGTTACCTGTGTGGATGATACCATTGAGGTCCCATGGTGCTAAAGAATACTAAAGTGATCGGCAGCCATGAAGGGGAACGATATGAGCATGTCCATTCATTTGCCATTTACATTATAATTAGGGATAAGGAAAAAATTGTCCAAAAATTGTCGCAAGAATAGTTGCGCATCCAAAAATTGTCACATGAATCGTTGTGGGTGTCAAAAGAATAGTAGCATGTCAAAAGAATAGTCGCAGGCGACAATTTTTTTTTTGCTGCGTGACATTTTCACTGTTGAGCGAATTTTTTGCCGTTTCACGAATTTTTTGCCGTTTCACGAATCTTTTGAAAGATTCGCAAATTTATCGGCAAAACATAATGGGGCAAATATGCTCATCACTGATCATTACATGCACTCGAAGTGTTGATGAATATATTTTCTAAAGAAAATCATGCATTTTGTTATATTTCCGCAGAAATGCCAAGAAGCAAGATGCAGTAAAGAAGTCATTTTTTTAGAGCAAAACAACAAACCAGCTAACTAGTTAAAAGTGAATAAGCAGCTCCATTTTTCATAAAGGCACGAAGAGCACATTGAATCATTGAGTCTTTTCTTATGGGCTGGAAGCAATTTGCAGCGCTAAAAACTAAAATTGTAGCTGAGAATGACAAACAACACATGTCCATCACACTTACACTTAGACTTGCGATAATCCCATTTATATTGCTCTGCTGAAAGGCAAACAAAATAACCTCCATGGAGACATTGAACTTTTAATCAGCAAAGATGGCCAAGTATAAATTCATTCCTGAACCCAACAAGGCAATAACATTTTTCCTCCAGCCAATTGCCACAGATACGATTTACGATTTGAAAAATACCAAAACCCTGCTAATTTGGAATGATTAAATCAAGTTGACAATATGTGGCAAAATAGATATGAAACGCGAGAAACACACTAAACAACAATAATTCTGCAACTTGAAATACTGTGTCAGATTTTAAAGGGCACTTGTTTATATCAGCACTTGTTTATATCTGCCGCCATATGCAGAGCTAAGGGGAATTGGCTGCCTCTGTCGGAGGGGTTTATTTGATAGAGTAAAGCACAGAGAGATGGAGAACCTGTTGGAAGGGTCACTCAACTTTTTTTCTCCTACAACAGTAGTGATTGGCAGAATAGATAGGTAGATTCTCCATATACATTGTAAAAATAATCTTGCATTTGGCCATGGTTAACATACTAGAAGCACATATCTGGGTTGCCATGATTTTGTACTCACGATGCTGTGTTATTTCCCATAATTCCAGCATAATTGCTTCTGCAAAATGGGGATAAACCCCTGTGTTTACTTGTATCAAGCCAAATAGTTACAACATTTTGGAGGTTAGATCCTTTGTTAGACCCTGATGAAGGGCCCAACCCCAAAAAGTTTGGCTTGACAGAACTAAACACAGGGGTTTATCCCCATTTTGCAGAAGCAATAATGCTGGAATTATGGGAAATAACACGGCATGGCACGACAACCCAGATATGTGCTCTTAACCCTTGTGCTGGAGTGTTTGGTGTAGACTTCGTATGATGGGGGTGCCATACTCCTTTTCTCCACAGCACCAGGTATAATAAATTCAGAGAGTCCAGGCGTGAGTGTGGTTTATCTCATAGGTTTTTCCCCGTTCATCTAAAGTACATTATCAACAACAGATTATTTATGCATTTCCAAACTGCTTTCTCTTACCCTGATCTTCCAGTTTCCAGTCATGCAATTTGCAGTAAATATACAGATTATGATACACAGGATTGATATTGTTTACAATAGCTCCACAACAGTGGCACTTATAATTACACAGGATATCACTTCTTTCTTTGCCTTTTCTGAGAGGGGAAAAAAATTGTTACCAATTCTTCAGGAGACAATCTTGAAAACTGCCTTGAAAATCTAGTTGATGTTCATTGCTTTATGTTCTTTAGGCTATGTTAATTGTCTGCTTTTATTATAAATTACTGTATCATTCAGCAGATTATTAATGGACAAAATAGGGCTTATGTGTGTCCAAAAGTGCAGTTGCGGTACCCACAATTTCCCCACAGTCAGTTACACATAACACCACATTCATTAAAGTTACTTCTGTCAAAATGTGCTCCTTGTTGTTCTGTATAGTTGCGCTCATTCCTTCCTGCCTTCTGTCCTAAATCATGTTCTGCTGCACCTCTTGACACAGGGGAACCCTGGAGCTGCTGCCACCTCCTGACCAGTTGGAAGCTCCATGGTTCCCTTAGCGCCCAGCTTAAATAGGTGTAACATACTTATACATAAAGAAGTAGGTGCGGACACAACTTGAACGGCAAACACTGTCAATGACGCAAGGTCAGTGTTCTCCACAACTGATTTGTCCTGTGCGAGTCCAGTTGGACAGACCCATGGTCAACCTAGACCTGGACCATCTCTACAACCTTATCCTATCTGCCCTACCTGCATTTTAACCTGACCCGGAGACTCACAAAAAATGGAAATGATGTTACAGTGGGCCAGAAGGACAATCAACCATGCAGATAAACCAGGTCAGTGGGGTGGGGGGGGGGGGGGCAAATTTTGATTTAGGGAGGTGCGAGTCTGCAATTGAGGATGCTCAATTAATCTGCCCCAACATGAGAGAATGGAGCCACCAGGCACAATGCAGTAGCTGCAGGTGTGGGTTCTCTGTCCACTGATATGTTGAACTTTGGGGAAAAAAACTCATCAAACTTTAATCATAATTCTCTGCGGCACATTTATATAATTCTTTCAAATGTAAAAACATTCTTTGATGTGATTTCCCTTTACGCTTTTTATTTGTAACGGCCAATAAAAGTTCTTAAGAAAGTTTCATTAGTTCACTAAAGCATTTTATGTCACTGGTCCCTAAAGAACCCTAAAGCCTTTAATAGTACAATAAATACAAGACAAGTGCAATAAGAAACAAATGCAAAATCAATTATTTTTAAATCCAAGGCTCAGTCTACAAGTGGGGCCAGATATTGATACGTTGTACAAGATATATCGTATTCTATCAGCACTTCCTTCTATAAATGAAAATCTAGATCCAAAGTGAAAAATGCAGCCAAGGGTGGAGCCCTCCTCGGTTCTTAACAGATCGATAAATCTCTATTAAATTAAATAATCCCTAAAGTGCTTTTAGCGCCAAACTAAAAACACAGAACAGCAAAACAAAGCAAAGGAATTATAGCTAACAGTGCCTTACCAACCCATAAATCTTTAGGACCCCCATCCTGACAGAGAGATCTATGCAATAGAAATGCAATCAGGAATCCTGTGCTCAGTGTTAATAGGAATTTATTATAGCTTTTTCTTCCAAGAGCTTCTAATTATACTCGGCACTGTACAAATCATTTTTCAAGCATAGCAGCAGCTATACTGTATGTACTGTATAAATGCCCCTCGCTATGCAGTATCCAATTAGCCGAAACCGAATACAACTATGAATATAAACCCAGGGCCAGCCTTAGCAAGTGAAAGTCACTCGTACCCCAAAATGTAAAAAGATTCACTAACTTTGCCCAGAAGCAGTAACCCATAGTAACTAGTGATGAGCGAATCTGTCTTGTTTCACTTCGCAGAAAAATGCGCGGAACGACGGCAAAATTTGTGAAATGACAGCAAAATAATTTGTAACACGTGTACGTTGAACGATTTTTTTTGTCCCCTGCTTCTTATTTTGTCGCCCGCGCCCATTTAGCCGTGACCACACGCGCCCTTTTAAGCGGCCACGCCCATTGTAACTCGACCACACACGTTTTTGGCACGACCATGCCCTTTTTGACGTGGTTGCACCTTTTTTGGTGAAATGCAGAAAAATTCACAAAACGACAGCATAACTCGCAAAATGGGAAAAAAATTTAAACCATGTTCGTTGCACGATTTTTTTGTCACCCGTGTCTTATTTTGTCGCCCGCGCCCTGTTCTTATGTAACCACGCCTTTTTTTGACCACGCCCATTGTAACTCGACCACACACGTTTTTGGTACTACCATGCCTTTTTTGATGTGCTTGCGCCTTTTTTGGTGAAATGCAGAAATTCGCAGAAAAATTTGCAAAACAACAGCAAAATTCGTGAAACGGCAAAAAATGCTGAAATTTGCTGCGAATCTATGCCTGGCAAAAAATTCACTAATGGCAACCAATAAGATGTTTGACCTGTTAATTCTACCTGCTGATTGGTGGCTATAGGTTATGGCTCTTGGGCAAACTTAGTGCCTTTTAGTATATGGGGGTTGAATCGAAAGTTTAATGGATATGGCAACAAACGCTGCATACCACCCCCTCCACCATCATTTTTAAAAGGCCAAGTTCACCTATAAGTGTGTACTTCCTCTGGGAGTCTGCCTGATGTATCTAGGAAGCGTCTAGGAAAAGATTGGCGGTACTGTTGAGATAATACAATGACCAAAGAGACTGTGTAACAAATAAATAAAGAATTATCATTTGTTGACAGAACCACTGGCTCCCAAGTAATTATTAAATCAAGTTCTGTGTCCATGTAAATTCCATATATCAACCCTTCCTCCACCAATACAACAAGCGTCCCCCTGATAGAGGGTCCTATGTATCACATGCTCTACCAGGAGCTATAAGGCTTGGCCCCTCCTACCCTAATGGGGTCATGCCCATAATTTGGAAGCCACCACTTTAAGGTCTTGCACACTTTTCATTCTTAAATGTTATTCTAATGTCAAAAAATGCATCTAAATGATAGTTTTGTAACTCGGAACTTCAAAAGTGCTGCGAGTGCCTCAAAATCCCTATTAAAACTGAATATCCACAGACAGATGGGCAACTGCGAGCGTAAACCTTTTTACGAGATCCTAAATTTTCCCTGGATTAATGGAGATGAAACGGAATTCTGACGGAGGAGCTCATATGCCGAGCACTATAAAAATGCAGCGACAGGGAAAGAGACAAAACGCTAGATAAGGTGACAGCTGTATAATAAAAGGAATGGTAGAAGATATATTCCTCAGCTATTTATTCATAGTGTATTTTCCCAGAATTTGCAGTGCTTAAATATGCAGCAACCAGGAGAACTATCCAGTCTCCATCCCTCCAGCTGTTCTTATTCTATAGCAGGCAGCATCCCTGGGCACCCGTGTCTATTTCTGCTACTGATATTGTGCTATTTTTACCTGCATCTTGCATCTGTCTTCTGCAGCAGGTATACATCCTGCATCTGATGCCTGTTTAGGGACTGATGAAATATAGCCCCCCCCAGGAACGATATAACCTGCTCATGTCAATAAGGAGAGTCACCTTAAAACTACCTTTTGATATGTTATAGAAGTAATTTAAGCAATCATCACCAATCTTGACACACTATAGTTAAATAGTTAAGGCCACCATCCTCTGTAATCAGCCCAACAGACCCTTTCTCAACTCAACATGCTTGTAGCTAATTTGGTTGCACTTTCATTACACCTGTATATTTTACTTAGTCTTGAAGTGCTTCCACAACCCCCCCCCCCCAACCCCCTTTGTGTTTTTGTGTACTTTAGCAAAGGTATTCGGCAGAAAGAATGGCCAAACCTCCATGTTTTGGCAGCACAACCCCACCCTTTCCTTTAATTGTGGTATTGTTTCTTTAAAAATTGGGGAGGGGAGGATTAATGCCATGAAACGAATGCATTGGTCTTGTGGTCCTGTGTATGGCGCACACAGGCAGCATAGGGCAGGTAGAGTATGGCACACAGAGGCAGCATAGGGCAGGCAAAGTATGCACACACAGGCAACTAAGGGCAGGAAGAGTATGGCACACACAGGCAGCATAGGGCAGGCAGAGTATGGCACACACAGGCAGGGTAGGGCAGGCAGAGTATGGCACACACTGGCAGCATAGGGCAGGCAGAGTATGGCACACACAGGCAGCATAGGGCAGGCAGAGTATGGCACACAGGCAACATAGGGCAGGCAGAGTATGGCACACACAGGCAGCATAGGGCAGGCAGAGTATGGCACACACAGGCAGGGTAGGGCAGGCAGAGTATGGCACACACTGGCAGCATAGGGCAGGCAGAGTATGGCACACACAGGCAGGGTAGGGCAGGCAGAGTATGGCACACACTGGCAGCATAGGGCAGGCAGAGTATGGCACACACAGGCAGCATAGGGCAGGCAGAGTATGGCACACAGGCAACATAGGGCAGGCAGAGTATGGCACACACAGGCATCATAAGGCAGGCAATACATACAGTGACACAATGCTGGCACTGCTCCTACAGTCTGAGGTGTGATCAGGTAACAATGTGGCCACTTATAGTCTGAGCCTATAAATTGTGAACAATGCAGGGACTAAAAGGTGTAAACAATACAGAAGATTACAGGTGTAAACAATACAGAAGATTACAGGTGTAAACAATGCAGGGTTTACAGCCTCAATCTGAGGCGTAAACAATGCAGGGGGCCAGTTAATCTCAGTACGGACACCTGCAAATTGGATTGATGTCACCTTCTTCCCATTACAATGGGGAGTTAACATGATGCAGGTCTCCTACAGGACATCTGCATTGCTAAAAATGCTCCTATGCCCCACCTAGTGGTAGATGTACAAATAAAACTCAATAGTAATATGCCCAAGTCTGGCCATAACTCCTCCAGTTACATTGAGAAGCAGAAATAATATCCTATCTGAAAGCAGCTGCATTGTGAAGTGCTTGTTCTTTCTGAAATTTCTGGATCAGGCACAATGACCTAAGATGGCTGCCTACATAGCAATATTACAATTAAAAATATACATTTTATTGGATCAAGAATAATGTTTAAAATGGTAGAATGAATTATTTGCATTATTATTATTATTATTACTACAGGTATCCCTTATCCGGAAACCCATTATCCAGAAAGTTCTGAATTACGGAAAGGCCATCTCCCATAGACTCCATTATAAGCAAATAATTCTAATTTTTAAAAATGATTTCCTTTTTTTCTATAATAATAATAAAACAGTATCTGTACTTGATCCCAACTAAGATATAATTACCCCTTATTGGGGGCAGAACAGTCCTATTGGGTTTATTTAATGGTTAAATGATTCCCTTTTCTCTCTAATAATAAAACAGTACCTGTACTTGATCCCAACTAAGATATAATTACCCCTTATTGGGGGCAGAACAGCCCTATTGAGTTTATTTAATGGTTAAATGATTCCCTTTTCTCTGTAATAATAAAACAGTACCTGTACTTGATCCCAACTAAGATATAATTACCCCTTATTGGGGGCAGAACAGCCCTATTGGGTTTATTTAATGGTTAAATGATTCCCTTTTCTCTCTAATAATAAAACAGTACCTGTACTTGATCCCAACTAAGATATAATTACCCCTTATTGGGAGCAGAACAGCCCTATTGGGTTTATTTAATGGTTAAATTATTTCCTTTTCTCTGTAATAATAAAACAGTACCTGTACTTGATCCCAACTAAGATATAATTAATCCTTATTGAAGGCACAACAATTCTATTTGGATTAATTAATGTTTTAATAATATTTTGGTGGATTTAAGTTATGGAGATCCAAATTAAGGAAAGACCCCTTATCCGGAAAACCCCAGGTCCAGAGCATTCTGGATAACAGGTCCCATACCTGTATTATTTGCATTATTGACATTGTTGGCGCTAACCCCACAGTATGCCAATAGCAGTGAAAGTATTTTTGATTGCTCTCTGGTCACAACACGCAGAAAAAAATACATTTACATATCTATTGCTGCTCTTTCCTCTGGGAAGTTAAATATAGTAGAAGATAAATATTTCCTCATGCAGTACTTGAGCTGGCATAATGCCTCAGCATTGAGTCCCCCTTGTATATACTCTAGCTGCATTAAAATCTGACTTGCGGAGAATTCCGTGATATGTTCTGGGAGCCTGATATGCTGCATAGTGCAGTAAATGATTTTTAAAGCCAAATGCTCTGCTTGGGGAATTCTACACTTGTACAACATTAAGGATAGGAAGAATGCCAAGGAGATAACACAGCTGAGGTAAAACACCTGTCAACATTACAGTATTTGTGTAGCTTTGTAGGCATACATTTTTTTGTCTTATTTAAACAAACCCACTTATATTGTATACAGTAAGCCATGGCCTTGCATGAGAAACAAGGGCCCTCATTCATTGTGATGAGACCAAACATTTGCATTTCTTCATTGCCTTTTCACTACAATACAGTATTTATCAGATGAAAATTAGTTTCTTTAGATCAGGCTTCCTCAAACTACGACCGTGGGACAGATATGGCCCCCCCAAGGTAATTTACCCAAACCCCACTATGATCTGATGCGAGGATACAGCGGGGAGCGGAAGGATGCAGGGGAGACCGGGAGGACGCAACAGGCAGTGGGAGGACGCAGAGGGGAGTGGGAGAAAGCAGGGGAGAGCGGGAGGACGCCGCAGGCAGTGGGAGGACGCAGTGGGAAGCCGGAGGAAGCAGTGGGGAGAGGGAGAAAGCAGGGGAGAGCGGGAGGACGCAGTAGGCAGTGGGAGGACACAGCGGGAAGCCGGAGGAAGCAGGGGAGAGCTGGAGGACACAGCAGGGAGCCGAAGAAAGCAGGGGAAAGCCAAAGGAAGCAATGGGGAGCAGGAGGACACAGGGGGAGCTGAAGGAAGCAGAGGAGAGTGGGAGGATGCAGAAGGGAGCAGGAGGATGCAGGGAGGAGCCAGAGGAAGTAGGGGAAAGCCAGAGGAAGTAGGGGGAGGACACAGGAGAGAGCTGGAGGAAGCAGCAGGATGCAGGGGGAGCTGGAGCAAGCAGCGAGTGGCAGCAGGATGCAGGGGGGAGCCTGCTTGATCGTATAGGATAAATATACTTGCTATATGTCTATGTATATGTAGCTATATATTGGCATACAGTATATGAAAAGATGTTTGATAATTGCCACTTGTGTAGCATTATGTTTTTTATTTTGGGTTAATATTTATTTATATAAGTAGATTGGAATTCTAGCTGGTACCGATCAAGTTGTTGTTGTTGGACATAAAAGCAGATTGAGAACAAATGCATATAACCTCTAAAATCTATATGTACCTGCACTGCCATAAGGTATGTAGGGACCCATAGGGTTAAGCTCCCTATGGTGTTTTCCCTTATCTTTATCTAATCTGTATTGTTATAGGGCAGAGCCCTCTGATCTCAGGTTACTGTTATTAGGCTGCCCTCTATAGGTTTAGCCCAGGTTGACCACTCCCCTTGGCAGACTATATAGTGTCTTGCACAAGGAAGTGGCTTCCTCTTTTGGCTGCATGCTGTGTTCTGGACAGATCCCAACTGAGCCTGGACCAGAACATAGGCCCAGAAGCCGTTTGTACCCTAGGGGACCACCTACCCTAGTGCTAAGTCGGGGACAGGGCCCCGTGAACGAGGTAAAGCCAGCACAGACAGATTTGTTAATAGCACCCTCTAGGAGAGGTGATCGTAGTCAGTCTATTTAGTAAGGGCAGTCTATAGCCCCAACCAGGAGTTGTAACAAAGGGTTTAGTCCACCCCGGCTCTGTAGTCGTTCTTTAGGGACCGGTTTTATTAGACGCCAGGTACCAGTGTTAGGAGCTCTCCCCTGGACCACAGTCGGCCGGAACACTCCCTTCTGAAAGGTCTATATCTCAGGTGTCAACTAATCCTCTGTGCATCCTCCAAGTGGGTTATTCTGTGCCTAAAGTGTCACATCTGCTGTACTATCTGTGACATCATACACTGCTGTGTCTGTGAGTATACCCTGCTGCACTATAAAGTTGTGCCTTTGTCCAATAAATTGTACTATAGTTATTAAGCAAGAATCCTCTGGCGTCCATTATTCTCTATTTGCACTACACACCTCAGCTAGTTGTAGTTCAACTACACCCTCAGCTCCATCTAATTCTCCCATATAGCGGAGGCTCACCCCTTTGTATTAAGTGTCGCAATGTAACCCATGCTCACATTATCACTACTAGCCTGGGTTTGATAAATTGGGTCAGAAAAGCGTTACATTTATGGCGCCCAACGTGGGGCCCGAAGGGTTAAATTCATTTTGAAATTATCGGAGCCATTACCTGAGGGGCTGAGTAAAAGTGTGTTGTTGCTTTAAATTTTTTCTGACAGGCACTGCCGGACGCGTTAGGCAAAAGGCGCCGCAGTCCTGATCGTAATCCCTGATAACTAATTGGCCGTGGGTTCGGGCTTGAGGATTCCTCCCGTGTAATCCCATTGGCTGGCGGAGCTGTCCATCTCCGCCCTTGTAACTTTGGCGCCTTTTCGGCAAAATCCCGCGATAGACGGGCTTGTTTGTGAGATTTGAGCGGCCATCTTACCGAGATTGTGATGTCACGGCGGCCATCTTAGCTGTGTTTCTCACAGAGACCGGACGTGTGCCCTATCGCTCTTCACTCCTACGCTGCATAGGAGAAGTGCTGAAAGGCTGCCTGCACTCATACTTGCGCCTATTACCTGTCCAGTACCCCTTACATACTGCGGCTGCAGTTAGGGACTGATACCAGCCAACTACATCGACTCGCGGCTGCGACGGTGTGACGACGCTAAGAGCGCCTGTGGAAGTGAGTACCCCACGGCTGTGGGCTACCCCGTGTACCACGTTAGAGTTCGGATCGCGGCTGCGGACGAACTAATTAGCCACCTTACTAATACTTACCTACCCGGGAATCGCGGCTGCGACCGGGTCCTTTACGAGTAATTATACCAAAGTTGCCCTGGCCACTGAGGCTCAGAGACGCTTACAAACCGCATTGTTAGTTTGGGATAGCTTACAGCGGGGAGCCGAAATCTATTGCTGCGGCTGCAAAACACCATTCCAGTTGTGTGACATGGCAGAAGCTGCCGAATCCCGCCAAGCTAGCCCTGATAGTGGGGAGAAGGGAACCCCACACCATGAACGCCCAGTGTGGCTGGGAACCTACGGAGAGAGGGTGGCAGGAGATGGCAGAGTGGTAGTGGAGCCACAGTGTGTCCGATGCCATAAGGCCATTGTTCAAACCTGGAGGGAGTTAGGTGAGCGCTGTCCCCATTGTAACATCCGTTGTTGGGTAAAGCCCATGGATGTAAAGAGAGAGGATACTACCAGCTCAGACTACTCTAGTACCTCCCGGCCAGAGACTCTATCACTCGCTGCAATCTATCCATTAGAGGTAGCGAATACCCCAAAAGATACAAGGGAGGGTGTGCTACCTAGACCAGAGAGCCCTGAGGATGATACTGAAGTTGCATCCGTGGCTATGTCAGAGGCAATCTGGCCCACTACCCGGGATATCACGCCTACTGCTATGTCCCTGACAGAGACTGAAAATCAGTTAACGTCACTTACACTTGAAGAAACAAGTGGGAGGTCTGAGTCCTTAACACCAGAGGGGGAAAGTGGGATTTCCACCCCATCTACAGGGAGTGGTGTGTTTATAAGTGACAAACTACCACGCCAACGCCCCATGCCAAATTGGGTGGCCATGGATCTGGGACCCCTTCTGCAGAGTACCCGGGCAGAGGGCATCCGCACATTTGAGCCACCAAGGCCCCAGGAAAAGTCTTTAAGTAATCCACCAGGGTGGCCTGATATTCCACCACCACCCCATGTGGTGAATAAGGATACGTCCTGTTGGGTTGCCCAGGGAAGGGCAGATCCTGAGAGATTTAGAGCTGTCTCGAGAGTGCAAAGGCTCATAAATGAAAGAGTGTATCAAATGTGGGGATTTTACATGCCGTATGCCCCTGAATGGGTTTTTGACGAAGTCGACCGCCTCCTGGACGAATGGCTTTATGGTGAGTTAATTCGCCGGGAGGGCCTAATACCAGGAGGGTTATTGCACCAAAATGCCCCAAGGAGAAACCAAGACGCGGAATACCTGTCTAACCTTGCCAGAGAATGGTGGTTTGGGCGCACTGTGTTAAAGCATGCCGTCAGGTCCTGTGGAAAGTATCAGAAGGACCGTAATTTCTCCTTGCTGTCTAATCTTCCCTCCGGTGCGAAAATTGACAAGCCTCATCCGGCTTATTATGTATCCTTTAAGGTCACTAAAGAAAAGTATGACCGAAATCTTCATTAAAAATGCCCATGCCGGTCTGGATCATCATCCCAGATGGGATTTTTCCCCGGGTGGGAGGTGGGTAAGGTTTTCCCTTAAAAGTTATAGGGGTTACCCACCGCATTTAGGGCACACTTCTTAATAGGACTGCCGGTTTGCTGCCATAGAGTGTGACCCCTGCTGTTTTCAAGTTATGTCCACAGTGATGGACTTAAGTTTATTCCTTTTAAGTTTGGAACTCTCCGCATTCCTTCAGGAGAGACTGTAAAGTTTGTAAAAAGTTGGGTGAACAATCAAAAGACTGCTGCGCCCCATCCCACTACAACTTCTACTTCATTGCCTGATCCACACCACGAAGTGCATGTCGAGACATCCATGAACACTGGGTTAGGGGTGGAAGGCCTGGACTAAATAAAGTTTATGGGTGGGGATGTATTACAGTTTAAATTGTGCCCAATAACAATTTCTTTACAGCCAAGCATGTGCCTGGGGACCCCTGAGTGAAGGCAGGATCGTCCTCATGTGTAAGTGTATCTATTATATCCCTGTTGCAGGTTACAGGTGGTATATCAAGGATACCTAAGTGTGTACCTGAGCACCACTGTTTAGGGACAGGAAGGTGACTCAAGAATTCTAAGTATTGTGCCTGTCATACCTCTGTTGCAGAGCCAGAAGGTATCTCAAGGATCTTTATAAGTAAGTGCCTGAGTGATCCATAGTGACACTCATGTATTGTATATGGTTTACAGTAACGTAACTAGCAACGAAACAGTTAATATTTTGTTTACATAAAAATTTCTGTTATAGCTAAGAAGGTGCCTGGGAACCTGTATAGCAGGATAAATTCCCATGTTTGCATTAGAGTGATCCTACAGGACACTCAAAGGTATATGATTCAATAAGTTGCTGTATGTGCCTAATCTTTCCTTTACAGCTATCCAGTGTACCAGATACTCCTCAGGAGAGGGTATCAGAAATGGATGTATGGGTACTGTATTTTTGCACTAAATCAATGCACTACCGTTATTGCTTGAAATGTGTACTTAATGTTATTTGCCATTGCCGGGTCGGAATGGAATTTTCCCCCGGGTGAATGTAGGGACCCATAGGGTTAAGCTCCCTATGGTGTTTTCCCTTATCTTTATCTAATCTGTATTGTTATAGGGCAGAGCCCTCTGATCTCAGGTTACTGTTATTAGGCTGCCCTCTATAGGTTTAGCCCAGGTTGACCACTCCCCTTGGCAGACTATATAGTGTCTTGCACAAGGAAGTGGCTTCCTCTTTTGGCTGCATGCTGTGTTCTGGACAGATCCCAACTGAGCCTGGACCAGAACATAGGCCCAGAAGCCGTTTGTACCCTAGGGGACCACCTACCCTAGTGCTAAGTCGGGGACAGGGCCCCGTGAACGAGGTAAAGCCAGCACAGACAGATTTGTTAATAGCACCCTCTAGGAGAGGTGATCGTAGTCAGTCTATTTAGTAAGGGCAGTCTATAGCCCCAACCAGGAGTTGTAACAAAGGGTTTAGTCCACCCCGGCTCTGTAGTCGTTCTTTAGGGACCGGTTTTATTAGACGCCAGGTACCAGTGTTAGGAGCTCTCCCCTGGACCACAGTCGGCCGGAACACTCCCTTCTGAAAGGTCTATATCTCAGGTGTCAACTAATCCTCTGTGCATCCTCCAAGTGGGTTATTCTGTGCCTAAAGTGTCACATCTGCTGTACTATCTGTGACATCATACACTGCTGTGTCTGTGAGTATACCCTGCTGCACTATAAAGTTGTGCCTTTGTCCAATAAATTGTACTATAGTTATTAAGCAAGAATCCTCTGGCGTCCATTATTCTCTATTTGCACTACACACCTCAGCTAGTTGTAGTTCAACTACACCCTCAGCTCCATCTAATTCTCCCATATAGCGGAGGCTCACCCCTTTGTATTAAGTGTCGCAATGTAACCCATGCTCACATTATCACTACTAGCCTGGGTTTGATAAATTGGGTCAGAAAAGCGTTACAGGTACTTTATTGTAAATTTAATAGGTAATCGCAATGCCCAACGATTTTACCCGTATTACAAAGTTAAATATTAGGCCAAAGGTATTTGTCATTTTATGACAGCTTCTTACTGTAAATGCTAAGTCATATTTAAAGGGGTAGTTCACCTTTGAATTAACTTTTAGTATGATGTAAAGCAGTGATCCCCAACCAGTGGCTCCCTAACAACATGTTGCTCCTCCACCCCTTGGATGTTGCTCTCAGTGCCCCCAAACCAGGTAGTTATTTTTAAATTCCTGACCTGGGGGCAAGTTTTGGTTGAATAAAAACAAGATTTACTACCAAATAAAGCCCCCTGTAAGCTGATAGTGTGCATAGAGGCCGCCTAATAGCCAATCGTAGCCCTTATTTGGCTCCTCCATGAACTTTTATGGTGCTTGTGTTGCTCTTCAAATCTTTTTACATTCAACAGTGGCTCACGAGTAAGAAAGGTTGGAGATCCCTGATGTAAAGAGTGATATTCCAAGGTTATTTTTTTTAATTGGTCTTCATTTGGTTGCTAGGGTCCAAATTACCCTAGAATTCTAGCAGTGGTTTTAATGAGAGACTAAAATATGAATAGGAGAGAGCCTGAATAGAAAGATACTGTAAGTAATAAAAAATGACAATAACATTGCAGCCTCACAGAGCCTGCCATTGCCAGTGACCCCTATTTAAAAAAAATTGAAAGAGTGAGAAGAACAAGCCAAGTAATTCAAAAATAATACAGGTATGGGATCCCTTATCCGGAAACCTGTTATCCAGAAAGCTCCGAATTACAGAATACCCGTCTCCCATAGACTCCATTTTAATCAAATAATTCAGAATTTTAAAACTGATTTCCTTTTTCTCTGTAATAATAAAACAGTACCTTGTGATTGATCCCAACTAAGATATAATTACCCCTTATTGGGGGCAGAACAGCCCTATTGGGTTTATTTAATGGTTAAATGATTCCCTTTTCTCTGTAATAATAAAACAGTACCTGTACTTGATCCCAACTAAGATATAATTACCCCTTATTGGGGGCAGAACAGCCCTATTGGGTTTATTTAATGGTTAAATGATTCCCTTTTCTCTGTAATAATAAAACAGTACCTGTACTTGATCCCAACTAAGATATAATTACCCCTTATTGGGGGCAGAACAGCCCTATTGGGTTTATTTAATGGTTAAATGATTCCCTTTTCTCTGTAATAATAAAACAGTACCTGTACTTGATCCCAACTAAGATATAATTACCCCTTATTGGGGGCAGAACAGCCCTATTGGGTTTATTTAATGGTTAAATGATTCCCTTTTCTATGTAATAATAAAACAGTACCTGTACTTGATCCCAACTAAGATATAAATAATCCTTATTGGATGCAAAACAATCCTATTGGGTTTAATTAATGTTTTATTGATTCATTAGTAATAAGGTATGGCGATCCAAATTACAGAAAGACCCCTTATCCGGAATACCCTTGGTCCTGAGCATTCTGGATAATGGGTCCTATACCTGTACATGAAGATAAGTTGAAAAGTTGCTCATTTAATAACATAGTAAATTTTAACTTGAACTACCCCTTTAAGAGTAGAGCTTTGGGGCTTCAGACTTCTAAATAAAGCTGTTCCATAGTTAATAACCAACCATAAGAAGAACTTTTAGAATCGAAAGCTTTGTTATTTTTAGTGTCATAAAGTGTGACCCAGTGTCACCCCAGTGCTTTCCACTGTCAAATATTACGCCTTTTGTATTCCTCCTGTTCTAACTGTGCAGCCCTGAAAAACAGAGCTGCTTGAAAACGTGTTAATTCCGTCTTACATATCAAAGTCCACTCTAATCAAAACAAGCGTTTCATTAATGGTGGTGTCAAAAAACAAGTTGGTGGGTTAAATAATCTGCTTTATTAGAATAATGTTGCCATATTATAGGAGACCTCAAGGACATACACTTTCTCACTACATCATTTCAGTTATCCGCTACGATTCTGTACACATTTATAGTCAGTGAAAATGATGAAGCTCTGCAAAAATAAAATAAAACAAATCTTGGGGCTATAAAAATGTGCCTGGTATTTATGATTGCTGTGAATTGGTGTAAAGGTTTGATAACTTCCACCTCATTAGTGTTAATTATTTCATAAATCACAGTCTAAGCGGCCGTACTTCTCATCAGCATTGTATGTGAGAACCGTTCAACAAAAAGGGCTTTGTTTTTGCACGGAATAATTATTTGCTTGGTAGAAAATAAATGCGGTGTATGATATCAATTTAGGAAATGCTAGACTTATTACAAATGGCTAATTATTGCGATTCATCAACATGGCACATTAGGGGCTAATAAAATAGAAGTTAGGGAAGGCCGATTTATCATTTTTCAAATTCAAGGTTGTTTTTGAAACTAAGGGGCCCATTTACAGTGATGGGCGAATCTTTTCACCAGGCATGGATTCGCAGCAAATTGTTTCCTGAAACTTCTGTGAAAATTTACAGCAGAAAAATTTGCAGTTCGTAATTTATTTAGTTGTGTGTCAAATTGGGCCTGGTCACAGAAAAAAGGGCGCGGTTACATTAAAAAGGGCACAGTTACGTCAAAAAATGCGCGGGTGACAAAAAAAAACAAAATAAACACGAGCGAACAAAAAAGATGCGGGCAACAAAAAATATCGGGCTACAAATACGTTTCAAATTTTCTTGACGTTTCATGAATTTTGTGGTGGAGAGAAATGGGACAGATTCACTCATCACTACCCATTTACTAAAATACGTTTTTTTTCTGGCCTTGAGACTCAATATGGAATAAATTCGAAGTAACCATGATAATTTCTGTAGTTCTAAAATGTCTTGACAGTGCTTTCATCTTTCGTAAGAAAATATCGAAATTGTGTTCCAAAAGTCACAAAATGTTCGGGCCGAAAAATTTGTAAATGCCACAAAAACAGTTCTGGCTTTGAAACCTTCCATTGCTGGCTTTGGAAGTCTTTTATAGGACTTTTATAGGACTTTATAGGACAGATCAAACCTGGCGAAAATATAGTCGCAATGAGAGTGTAACCAAAGTGTTAACAAATTCCGAAATGTTCATATTCTTTGCGCAAAATACAATTTTTTCGTGGAAATTTACTGAAAGCCACAGAAAAACTTGTGGAATTCCAGCAAAATTTTCGCATACATTCTGAAATGTTCTATAATTTAGAAAAAATTTGAAAAAAAGAACCCTTATTAAACTCAACTGAGTTTTTTTCTATATCAATTTTTTTTCTCACTCGCTAGAATATTTATGAAAAAAATTGGAACAAATATAACTTGATCACAACAAAAAATGTTAAGAAAAATGTATAAAACAACAAGAAAAATAAAGAAGCTGGATTCGCTTGTTTTCAGGCCCCTTAGACCTCTTACTGGCTCCTCCCACTGAAGCAACTTTGTTACAATTCACATGATTTTAGTGAATCTATGAGAAAAACTAGGGAACCACCACATCAAAAATAATAATTATTTTCACAATTTATTCATAAATTTGAATTTTCCAAAATTTAAATATGCAACTTAGGATTTAGATTCTTTTTGGCATTTTGATAAACTCTTTAAAAAGTCTTTAAAAAAGTTGATCTTATTTCTTATTTGAATAGAAAATAGAAAGAAAAAGTTTTATATGCTAGCAAAATAATATCAATACAGGTATAGGATCCGTTATCTAGAAACCCATTATCCAGAAAGCTCCAAATTATGGGAAAGCCATCTCCCACAGAGTCCATTTATAGCAAATTACTCTAATTTTTAAAAATGATTTCCTTCTTTTTTTTCTTAAAAGAAAACACAGTACAGGTATGGGACCTGTTATCCAGAATGCTTGGGACCTGGGGTTTTCCAGTCTTTTTGTAATTTGGATCTCTTTGCCTTAAGTCTACAAAAAAATTATTTGAACAGTAATTAAACCCAATAGGATTGTTTTGCCTCCAATAAGGATTAATTATATCTTAGTTGGGATCAAGTACAGGTACTGTTTTATTATTACAGAGAAAAGGGAATCATTTAACCATTAAATAAACCCAATAGGGCTGTTCTGCCCCAATAAGGGGTAATTATATCTTAGTTGGGATCAAGTACAGGTACTGTTTTATTATTACAGAGAAAAGGGAATCATTTAACCATTAAATAAACCCGATAGGGCTGTTCTGCCCCCAATAAGGATTAATTATATCTTAGTTGGGATCAAGTACAGGTACTGTTTTATTATTACAGAGAAAAGGGAATCATTTAACCATTAAATAAACCCAATAGGGCTGTTCTGCCCCCAATAAGGGGTAATTATATCTTAGTTGGGATCAAGTACAGGTATTGTTTTATTATTACAGAGAAAAGGGAATCATTTAACCATTAAATAAACCCAATAGGGCTGTTCTGCCCCCAATAAGGGGTAATTATATCTTAGTTGGGATCAAGTACAGGTACTGTTTTATTATTACAGGGAAAAGGGAATCATTTAACCATTAAATAAACCCAATAGGGCTGTTCTGCCCCCAATAAGGGGTAATTATATCTTAGTTGGGATCAAGTACAGGTACTGTTTTATTATTACAGAGAAAAGGGAATCATTTAACCATTAAATAAACCCAATAGGGCTGTTCTGCCCCCAATAAGGGGTAATTATATCTTAGTTGGGATCAAGTACAGGTACTGTTTTATTATTACAGAGAAAAGGGAATCATTTAACCATTAAATAAACCCAATAGGGCTGTTCTGCCCCCAATAAGGGGTAATTATATCTTAGTTGGGATCAAGTACAGGTACTGTTTTATTATTACAGGGAAAAGGGAATCATTTAACCATTAAATAAACCCAATAGGGCTGTTCTGTCCCCAATAAGGGGTAATTATATCTTAGTTGGGATCAAGTACAAGGTACTGTTTTATTATTACAGAGAAAAGGGAATCATTTAACCATTAAATAAACCCAATAGGGCTGTTCTGCCCCAATAAGGGGTAATTATATCTTAGTTGGGATCAAGTACAGGTACTGTTTTATTATTACAGAGAAAAGGGAATCATTTAACCATGAAATAAACCCAATAGGGCTGTTCTGCCCCCAATAAGGGGTAATTATATCTTAGTTGGGATCAAGTACAAGGTACTGTTTTATTATTACAGAGAAAAAGGAATTATTTTTTATAAATGTGAATTATTTGATTAAAATTAAGTCTATGGGAGTTGGCCTTTTTGTAATTCTGGATAACAGGTTTTTCTAGGATAAAAATATTCAGTTATTCAGGAATGAGATTGCAGATACACATACATTTATGTAGTGCTTTTTTAGAGCTTGTTCATCATTCACATCATTGGTCAGTTTCATCGGAAGCCAATTAACCTGAGTATATTTGTTTGGAGTATGTGGAACAAACCCACATAAACACAGGGAGAACATACAAACTTTTTGCAAATAGTGCAGTATAAACTAGCACAGGTTTATACAAACAATGACAGGTCCAATTAAATTTACAATCTCCATTCTAACTTCAGTTATTTGGAAGAAAAGATGTCATAAAGACCTGGTGTTTATTATATGTACCTGTCAGCGAAATGGGGAATCTGTCCCATTTCCCTTTGGCAAAAAATTCACAAAATTGCTGAAAAATTTGCCAAACGACAAAAAATTCACAAAATACAATTCTTCACTGCTACCGCGCAACTTTATTTCCTCACTCCACGTAGATTAAAGTCAATTGGTGTTTTTTTTCTCACTCCCACCGCGTGATTTTTACGTGCACAACTTTTTCTCACTCCAAATACATTAAAGTCAATGGGCGTTTTTTCTTGCTGATTTTTTTTGTGGCGAAATGTGGAATTTTGCCACGATTCCAGATCTGCCAAATGGCAAATGGCCCATACACAGCATCGTCACCCATAAGGAACATTCAAATCTGAAACAATATATGATCTAAGCACCTCTGATAAGGCATATCCATGAAATCTCAGTCATCATGTTGAGCCGATGACATTTATCGTGACTTTCAAAAGTAAATGAAAGACAGCCACATTGTTATCCCCCTATTAATCATCTTGTATGTACATATGTTTGCCTTTTAGCAGCTCTTATTATGATGTTATCTAATGGCGCAGTTAATAATTCAGCGGACTCCCACTCGCTTCCCATGCACGCGGAGACATAATCGGCAGTGGCATGTATACAGGTGTTCATTAAATTTTATTCACATCGCATTAGCATTAAATAGAATGTTATAGGAGTAGTTTCATTGTCATGTTTGTTTGAAGAAATACTTTGTCTTTTGCAGTCCATAGCCCTGTGCAGTTATTAAATGCTTCATAAACACCTCAGCATCTCTGTCGTATCTTGGCTGCCATTGATCCCCTGGAGCATTAGCCTTCATGGAATGCCACGGTCACTAGCAAAGTCGTTTAATTGGCTTTATGCTCGAAAGCAACTTTCTCTCAAATAAAAAGAGCAAGTTAGCACATTTACTGTTCTTTAATGAGAAAATAAACATCGCCCAGGTAGGATTTTCTCCTGCTGTACTTTTCTATTAATGTCACAACAATGTGGTAAGGAGATAAGCAGTTGTGCATGCCAGTCTTGGCCCAAATTGGCTTCAGCAATATAAAGTCATAAGGCAGAATTAAAATCAAGGCTACTAGGAAATGCCTAAGAAGACAGGGTTCAAGATTACTTTCAAGAATGGGATTGTAGATACAGGGGATGACATCTGGGATTGGGATCTTTGGGGGTGGTAGGGTTGCCACCTTCTTCTGGCCTTTATTGGCTGACCTAAGGGGAGGGTCAGAGAAGGGGCGGGTTCATTGCCGATAAATATGTAATACCGAACTTGGTTGGTATTTTCCAGCTAGATGTGACAACCCTAAAGGGGGCCATAGACCCAATACGGTAGATTTTTTTTAATGCAGAAGAAGCTTGGCCCTTGCATGATCCACTTGCAGGATAAGAGGTAGACTGGTGGATAGAAGAAGTGGAATTGAGAACAAGTTTTCATTGGGGGAATAGAGGAGCTGACTCACAAGGACCTCAGAACAAAAGTGAGATTTACTTATGATGGACAAAGGAGTAGGCCCACCCTGGTTTTTACATACAAAGGAAAAATGAGAGGTGACCAACAATGAGCACCAAGTGCTAAATATATAACAGCTGAGGGGGGTTGCTTTAGCTATAGATACACATAAATAAAAAGGTATTGCTTATTTATTAGATCACCCTTGACTTCCTCCAAATGAAAAAAACTCACATGTAGTTAATTAAAAATTAAAAGTTGCCTAAGAAATCGTGAACATGCAACTGACAAGCCTGGAGACACATATCAGATAAATGCTACCATATATCATTAAACCACCTTTATTTCACATCTGGTGTGATCACAGCAACTTTTGTCTTTCTCTGGAAATAGATTTTGTACCCCCATATAAAGCTCCTAGACCCGAAAATTTGCCAGTATTGCAAAGATCTTAAAATTGGACAGAATGTAACTACTTTTAGCAACCAATCAGCATGTAGAACTTACTGGTCACCTGTTTAAAAGCAAGCATCTTAGTTGGCATTTGCTTGGGCAAACGTAGTGCCTTTTATTACATTATGGGGGTAAATGTAATAGTTGCAACTCAAACAGGCCTCTCTAATTAACGTAGATCTGAATAATCTGACCAAGATCTTAACAACTAAGTTGCTAACTTTATTCCAGGAGAGTTGGTAGCAAAATATTTTAGAAGATTATTTTAAATCACTTGTAAGCCAAAAAAGATACACCTCCCTAGAGTAGTAGTATTTCTTGATTCCAAAGAAGAGTTTGAGGTTTTGGGAGAAGAGACAGAAATATACATTAATATACCTAGTGGATGCTGAGGAAACATTGGCACTAACTTTGTAAGGCCTGGTCAGTTGTTTTGGCCAGTAAAGATTATTTATTCAAGTTTAATTATTCATTCATCATCAACATCACTTCCTGAGCAAATTCCAATAAATTGGGTTAAAAGTTGTAATTATTTATGTGGTAGAGTGATGGCACACATGAAAATTAGTTGTCCACCATAAATCTGCTCTTCCATGGACAACTAATCTGCTGAAAATGCTTCCCACCAATAAACAAAAACATATGAAACGCTTCGTTTTTCTGAAGTTGCCCGAGGTTTCCTTATGAGGCATCTTCAGCCAATGTTTTTTCCATCACCCTCAGATATACTGTATACAGACAGTTTCTTCCCTTTATTCTGGTTACAAAAAAAGTATGTGTTAGATATGCACAGCAATATCAACCAATTTCTTCCTCTTAATCTTCCTCCCACTAAAAACCAATATGGGAGGGAAGTGTTAGGAGAAAGTAAGAGGATTAGAGTTGCTCAGTATCAAAGCTCATTATATCCCTGCTTGGTTGATTTTCATTTATTCATGGTCTCATTATGATGGGAAATGTGCAGACACATTTCTTGTAGTTGTGTACATGAATAATGACAAACTAATGGCTGAACGGTTGTTTAGAGAAAGTAAAAACACACGTCCTTATATTTAGCAGGCGTATTTTGGGGGAAATTGGTAAAACTGGTTGTTACAGATGAAAAATTCCTCCTTTTTGCGGATTATAAAGGTATCCAAATTTGCACATTACAACAGTCAATTTGTCATGTAAAAAGATGTAAGGAATCATTTAAAAATTTGAGATCAAGTGCAAAGCTCTATACTATATGCATAAACCCTATTCGCCACTAAATCCACTAAACCGCCACCAGCGTTGGGAGGGCCCCAACCCTAGGGGGCCCAGACCTGATCCCCCCAGGAAGCTTTATTGACCTGCCGGTCTCCCTCCCCCAATGCTCGTCAGTTAAGTTTAATTTAGGCCATTGGGGGGGGGAGGTGCAGGGGCCCCTGAGGCAGGAACCCCGGTGGGCTATGCACCCCACAGTCGGACCCTGACCGCCACCATTAATCACAAGCTTACTGCTTCAAGTGCCATGCAAGTGGATGACCATGTAAAGCTTGATGGATGAGAAGGGTGACATTTTTGTTTAAGGGGGCTTCTAAAGGAAGGATTTCTATTAGAAACTTAGAATTATGCATGAATATATAGCAGTTAACCTTTTTTGGGGGAGGCTAAGTGCGCCTCAATTAGCATTACTCTCCGCCTATGAAGACTACGTTTCACCAGTTCCATGGCGGAAGCAAACCATACAGAAATGCCCTCTATACACTTCTCAGCACAAACCTTGCACCCCTTGGGTTCGTGTGTTCTAAAGAGCTTGTGTCCGGGATCAGTCATAACGGAAATTAAAGAGTAGTGCCCTTTAATCTGGGTACACCCAGAAAAAGATGAAGAAACTCTGTTCTATTGTATCACATCAGCAGCCCTTTTAACAGAAAGGATAGGGCCATAATCATGTTTACCTGGTGTTAAAATGTTTTACTCTGGAATATCTCTGCTGTGAGTGACCAGTGACAGCACAATGGAGGCTGCTTGGCAGCACTGTTCCTATGAAAAGCAGTGTCCAGGAGAGATAAAAGCTAAGGGAAGAGCCAGGTTTGCCAAATAACCCATACCTAGGAATTCTGCATTCTCATGTTGTACCTACGCCAGAGCTGTTTTTAGCTATGGGAAAGGTCTCCTGTCATTCACTTAAACATGTGTCTACTTCACTGTGGCCAATTATTAGAATAATAGAATTGTAGCTAAAAATACTGGGAATATTATTATTCAGTACCCAGATGGTTATTATTCAGATAAAGCACAGCTGATTTCAACTTAGTTTTTTTTTCATGTTTTGGTTAGCTTCAAATTGGCCTTTTCTTTCAGGAAATCTTCTCTTTCAGAGATGGGATGGGATGTACCTTATTATTATTTTGCTGGCTTAATGGTAGGTAGAGACACAAGAGGTCATTTGTAACTGCCCCTGCCATAAGTGCGAGAGCACAAAGGTGTGCAAAAGCCTCCCTTTAGTTCCCATTCCCTTCTGCACAAGTTAGGGGGCTGTAGAGGGACACCTACATTCATAACCTCCACTCTCCCCATGTGAATACAGTGCTGCCAGACATAGGCAGAGGTAGCACTTCATTCATTGGTGCAAAGAAATTTCATTCACTTGTTCCTAGTCTCTGCAGTCTGGTAGGTGTCACTTAGGGAACTAACCCACACTACAATCTTCTTGTTGGGGCACAAAAACGCTCTTAGCAGCTCATACTGTATATCTTACAACCTTAGGGTGTGCTATAACAAGACCTACCTGCCACTGTGCCTTCATTCACAGGGTCCCTTTCCCCAATTTTTTCTAAGGTGCCCAGTTTGACTTTGGGTCCTGGTGTCTTTTTATTTAGTCCTACTTGCCTCAGGACCTCCAACACACCCACAACCTCCTTTAAATATAGTGCAGAAATTATAAACCTTGGACTTCCTCATCTCTTATGGACTCGGTATCTCCAACAATCCCTTGGGCAAATGGGAACAACTCCTTTCCACATGGCATTGATTACACATAAAACATCTCTTATACACAGTTAACTGGTTTATCGCTAGAACTTCCCAACAGATTCACATCAACAAGTTAATAAATATTGTCCATAGATGGTGCATAGTACATGTATTAACCTTATGACTAATCTATGGCAGAAACAGCACATACCTGCAGTTACTTCTCACTAGGGAGTAAAGTTACATGTACAGTAAAGATACATGTGCCGATAAAGTACGATTCTAGTTTCATGTGATTTTTGTTCAATGTGTGGGCTCCGCATTATTGTCCCAATAATTTTCATACCACGGTGATCGGTCATTTAGTCAACCGCCCAGAAAATTTCATTCGGCTAACGATAAAATCTGTGTATTGTGTATCGGACGATATCCTTGGGGGACCTACTATGGAAGTCACTTTTCGAGCGATTGGTGTCTGCCAACTATTTCATGTTCAGAACATCCTCCCATTTGTATTTTAAGGGGTTTATTCTACAATTTCAACCTCAAATCGTTGCATTTAAACGTACAACCTATATCCAAATGTTCGGCAGAAGAAGACTAAAATCTGAACATGTTTGGCCACATTAAAGAAAGGATAACCTCACTTCATATTCTATTCCCCATTATGCAACAGACAATCATAAGGATATTAACAAGCTATTTCTTTGTACAGTTATACATAATATATGAATGAAAGCTGCTATGTTGTTTACCTTGGCTGAAACATTATACCTAGAAACATATTTGCTGTAATCAATCCTCACCACCACAATCTTTATGGGCAGCACCAATGGGTGAGGCTATGACCAATGTGCAGCTAATCAGCCTGCAAAGCATGTCCCATCCATCAAGCCATTATAGGGATCAGTGCTTTGGAAGCCAGGTCATCTGATCCTAGCACCTTCATTAATAATAATGATAATAATAGGTATAGGAATATCCAAATATTAATAATAATGACACTGCTGTTGATGGGTTCCCCCTGGCTTGAAAATGACCCCCCAAGTCTAATTTCCTCTTTTAAAACACCTAGAATTTCAGTAAGCTACTTTCTACTATACTTAAAGGGGTTAACTTTTAGTTTGTTATAGAATGGCCAATTCTAAGCAACTTTTCAATTGGTCTTAATTTTTTATCTTTTATAGTTTTTGAATGATTTGCCTTTCTCTTTTGCCTATTTCCAGCTTTCAAATGGGGGTCACTGACCCCGGCAGCCAAAGAACCATTGCTCTGTGAGGCTAAAACTTTATTGTTGTTGTTACTTCTTATTACTTATGTTTCTATTCAGCCCCATTACTATTTATATATCAATTAATTTCTTCCCTGGTTGCTAAGGGTAATTGGACCCTAGCAACCAGATAGCTGAAATTCCAAACTGGAGAGCAAAATAATTCAGTAAAATAATTCAAAAACCACCAGTAATAAAAAATGAAGACCAATTGCAAAGATAGAAACAAGTATGCCTTCCAGAATTTTTGGTAAACTTGCAGGTATATAAATGTCCTGCTGCCCTTAGTGTACCATGAGCATATCCAGTACAGGTATAGGATCCGTTATCTGGAAACCCATTATCCAGAAAGCTCCAAATCACGGAAAGCCTGTTTCTCATAGACTCCATTTTAGTCAAATAATTCAGATTTTTAAAATTTATTTCCATTTTCTCTGTAATAATAAAACAGTACCTTGTACTTGATCCCAACTAAGATATAATTACCCCTTATTGGGGGCAGAACAGCCCTATTGGGTTTATTTAATGGTTAAATGATTCCCTTTTCTCTGTAATAATAAAACAGAACCTGTACTTGATCCCAACTAAGATATAATTACCCCTTATTGGGGGCAGAACAGCCCTATTGGGTTTATTTAATGGTTAAATGATTCCCTTTTCTCTGTCATAATAAAACAGTACCTGTACTTGATCCCAACTAAGATATAATTACCCCTTATTGGGGGCAGAACAGCCCTATTGGGTTTATTTAATGGTTAAATGATTCCCTTTTCTCTGTAATAATAAAACAGTACCTGTACTTGATCCCAACTAAGATATAATTACCCCTTATTGGGGGCAGAACAGTCCTATTGGGTTTAATTAAGGTTGTATTGATTTTTTAGTAGACTTAAGATATGGAGATCCAAATTACATAAAGACCCCTTATCCAGAATACCCTTGGTCCTGAGCATTCTGGATAACGGGTCCTATACCTGTAGTCGCCAACCCTTTTACAATAGGTTTAGACTGATGAATTATAATATTTAAATGGGCATTGATGTTATTTATAAAGGTATGTGCACCCATCAGTGCTGGAGCTAATCAATCCCTGACTCCTCCAGGTTAATATATGAACATTAAGCATAACGGGGAAAGGAAAAGGAATTCTACATATGGTTTAATCCCCTCCAACATTTATGTTTTTGAAAGGCAACCCAGGTGCAAAACAAAAACTATACTGTCTTTTTTTTTTTTTGTTATTCAGTATTAGTTGTTAATATGGTAGAAAGTCCTACAGGGCTGTCGAAGAGGGTTCCCATTGCTCATTTCTGATATTATTTCTTATACAGGTATGGCACCTGTTATTCAGAATGCTCTGGACTTGGGGTTTTCCGAATAAGGGATCTTTCTGTAATTTGGATCTCCATAACTTAAGTCTGCTAAAAAATAATTTAAGAACTGAATAAACCCAAAAGGCTTGTTTTGCCTCCAATAGGGATTAATTATATCTTAGTTGGGATCAAGTACAGGTACTGTTTATTATTACAGAGAAAAGGTAATCATTTAACCATTAAATAAACCCAATAGGGCTGTTCTGCCCCCAATAAGGGGTAATTATATCTTAGTTGGGATCAAGTACAGGTACTGTTTTATTATTACAGAGAAAAGGGAATCATTTAACCATTAAATAAACCCAATAGGGCTGTTCTGCCCCCAATAAGGGGTAATTATATCTTAGTTGGGATCAAGTACAGGTACTGTTTTATTATTACAGAGAAAAGGGAATCATTTAACCATTAAATAAACCCAATAGGGCTGTTCTGCCCCCAATAAGGGGTAATTATATCTTAGTTGGGATCAAGTACAGGTACTGTTTTATTATTACAGAGAAAAGGGAATCATTTAACCATGAAATAAACCCAATAGGGCTGTTCTGCCCCAATAAGGGGTAATTTTATCTTAGTTGGGATCAAGTACAAGTACTGTTTTATTATTACAGAGAAAAAGGGAATACTTTTTAAAAATTAGAATTATTTGCTTATAATGGAGTCTGTAGGAGCTGGCCTTCCCGTAATTTGGAATGGGTTTCCGGATAAGAGATCCCATACCTGTATTTAGCGTTTGCACTCATGTCACACAAAGATAATAACACTGTATTTAAACCCTCTGTGATTTCTTCATTTCCAGAGCCCATAAGGCAGAATTCATACACAACAATCCAGGAGGGATAGCCTTGATACTGCACAGCATCACCGGGAGGCTGACATTAAGCAGGCCCAGGCTATTAATCATTACAGCAGTTATGTGTAACAGGGAGACCCAGGGTGAAGGAGTGTAACTTACCAGTAAACTCTGGCTCCCAGTAACCAGCATCTTCTTCTCTAGCGCTTCCTATATTAGAACTGGATTTGGAGACATTCTCGCACTCAATTTGTTCTGGAGAGAGGTTGTCCAGTTCAACTTTCACCGCTGCCATTGTTAAAAAAAAAAAATGAAAAATAATAATGAAAACTATAACTCACAACCCAAACTGAATTTTAAAAGCGGAGAAAAAAAAATAGATATTTCCTTGAAGTTCATAGACTTTAACTCCAGGTAACAAGGGAATAAGTTCATCCTAAAAGCAGTGACCCATTGTGTCCTCAATAATTCATCACTTCATCAGGCTGGAAAGAGTTATTACTGAGCAGGCAGGGCTGCCGGCTCTTATGGAGCAGGACAAGGATACACAGCACAGGCTTGAGACGTTAACATATTCTGAGGTCTAAGTTTCCTCCAGCAGCTTCCATTCAACTTTTGTATACAACGAAGGGCCGGCCGGGTGGAGCTACGTAAGTTATGCCCATCTGACTCCAAGTGCATTCCATAGAACAGGATATTATTGTGTGCGGCTGGGGATGTGCCAGCAAGCAATAGGGCACACTGTGGCATACGCCTGCCTGTCACTTTTTATTTTAAACGTGTTGAAAGGATAACATGAGTTCAAAGGAGGAGTTCATTGTTCTTTTTATAAAGGATAACAAAACCTAACAAAGAATTAGAGTAGAGAAGCTACTCCATAGGGGTAATTTCAGGGCATAACTACTCTGTGCCAGGCCCCTCTGCAAAAAAATCTTCGGAAAGGCTCAGCAGAGCCGGGCCAAGCCGACCGGGTGCCCTAGGTAACCCCAACCAGCTCCCCCCACCCCCCTAGTTCTGGACCCTTTCCCCCCACAGGGTGGCGCACAGTGGGGGGAAAGGGTCTGGAACTAGAGGTACTTAAAAGAAGAGGTACCTGTCTGGCACCCCTCCACCATTGTGCCCTAGACAGGTGCCTCTTCTGCCTACCCCTAGTTCCGGCCCTGTGGCCCAGCGCAGAGTAGCAAACCCACCTGTCCCCCTTCTACCTCCCTCATCCCCCTGCGCTGATGCATCTCCCCACCTTGACATGTCCCACATATGTGTTCTCGTTTAAATTCCTGCTCCTGCCCTCTGTCCTAACTGAGAGTGGTGAGCAGATATTTAATGTGATGGGCTTGGCAGCCCCCCCCCCCCAGGGTGCTCCCGTGATCCGCCGTCTCCCTCCCCTGACGCGACACAGGTTTTAGGAACACTCGGGGGAGGGGATCAGAGGGTGTTGGGGGCCTCTGCGGGGGGGTGAAGGCGGCGGGGGGCCATTGGGGGGGTGCAGGGGCCCCTGAGGCAGAAGCCCCAGTGGGTCCTGCACCCCCCAGTCCGACCCCGTATACATACCCCCCAACTGTCCCGCTTTTCGCGGGACAGTCCCGCTTTTTATGGCGCGTCCCGCTGTCCCGGATAGTTCCATGAATGTCCCGCATTGTGGGACATTCATGGAACTATCCGGCACAGCGGGATGCGCTTGCTGTGCTGGATGTTCACGCTTCGTCTGTGGCTTCGTTATGCCTCTCCTTGTGCAGCGCGACAGTCCCTTTTATAAGGTTGCGCCTGTGGGTGTGACGTCATTACGCACGGGCGCAACCTTATAAAAGGGCCTGTCGCGCTGCACAAGGAGAGGCATAACGAAGCCACAGAAGAAGGCGGAGCGCCTATGGGAGGTACTGTGATAGGGGGACACTGTGTATAGGGGGCTACTGTGATAGGGGGACACTGTGTATTGGGGGCACTGTGTATTGGGGGGCTACTGTGTATAGGGGCACTGTGTATGGGGGGCTACTGTGTATGGGGCGGGCTGCTGTGTATGGGGTGGGCTACTGTGTATGGGGGGCTACTGTGTATGGGGGGCTACTGTGTATGGGGGTTACTGTGTATGGGGGGCTACTGTGTATGGGGGGGCTGCTGTGTATGGGCGGGCTACTGTGTATGGGGGGGCTGCTGTGTATGGGGGTACTGTGTATGGGGGCTACTGTGTATGGGGGGCTACTGTGTATGGGCGGGCTACTGTGTATGGGGGGGCTGCTGTGTATGGGGGGCTGCTGTGTATATGGGGCTACTGTGTATGGGGGGCTACTGTGTATGGGCGGGCTACTGTGTATGGGGGGGCTGCTGTGTATGGGGGGGCTACTGTGTATGGGGGGCTACTGTGTATGGGGCGGGCTACTGTGTATGGGGCGGGCTACTGTGTATGGGGCGGGCTACTGTGTATGGGGGGCTACTGTGTATGGGGGGAAAAACTGGTACTTAGTTATAACTCACATATAACTCACTGCCTTCTCTCTATATTTGTATTTTAATGTAGGAGTTGCTATATTGTTTTCCTTAGGTCGTTCAGTATGAGGGTATAGCACATTTTCGTCTGCTCCCGCCATTTGATCTATATAAAAGGGGTATTTTTTTAAAAATGGGGTGTGGTAATTGGGGCGTGACCACAAAAGGGGGCGTGGTCAAAAAAATTGCCGCGCTGCGCACGCCAAATCTTTTTGTCCCTCTTTTCATTTTTCAAATGTTGGGAGGTATGCGTATATAAAAGCAGCTTTGGAGGAAGTAGACTCCATGGTCTGGGCCCCCCTGTCCCCAGGCCCCCCATGACCTTTATTGTTACGTCACTGGACAATTTACAACGCGCAAGTTAAGTGCAAAGTGCAAAAATTTAGTGTAATCCACCATGTTTTTGTACTTTGCACCTAGGGTTGCCAATTTTGGTCTAATCAAAATCTAGACAAAGGGGGCAGGTCTCTGACATTAGTGGGTGGCCTTGTAACATCAGGGGGCAGTCCAGTGACATTGGGGGGCAGTACAGCTACATTTATGGGCGGGCCACATGACATTTGGAGGCGGGCTGTGATAGTAGGTGAGGGGTAATAATGTCATGCACCATGCCAATGGGAACATTTTGCCAATTTTTTACACTGCCAAAACCGTGAGCAGTGAGCCCTGCACTGTTTAACAATAGAATTCATAATAGTCCATAATTGATCTCAGTCCACATTACTCTTGATACAGCAAACATTGTTTTTATTTACTTGTGTAGTATAGAGGGATTTCTTTTAACATATTGTGAACAAAAGTTAAGTTTTAATTTAATATGAGAGCAGCCAGCCAGAAATTATAAACACATATACTGACTTTCTTATACGAACATCCCAGCAAATACCGAGCTGTCTGATTTGCACCCTACCAGCCTGAATGCATTGCTGCCTCTGGGCAGTAGAGACCTGCAGTTGCCCCCATGAATACAGTTCTACCTGCTTTGGGCAGCACTCTATGCACGAGAGGAACGGAGGGAGGGGTTGCACGCAGGGCACCCTTTGGCTGACAGTATGTATAGGGTTGTCTCACCTACTGATGCTGTGATCTGGACCTTGTTCCTCTGCAAAGGGCAAGAACACTAAGGAGCTTGTCTAGAACCTCTGGCCAGTTAGGTCAATTTATAAAACATAACATTCCTGACTATATGGGGTTTTAAGGTTTACTTCTTCTTTAAAGGGATGTTCTACCTTTATCAAATGTCTGAGCATATTCTGAACATTTTTAATGTTTTTATTATTTCTTTCTTACTTATCATTTTATTCAGGCTAATTTCTATGCCTTTCACTGCCTGGTTTTCTTAATTTCCTAATTTGGAAAACCAGGCTGATGGTAACCCTATGCAAAGCCGTGGGCCTGCCCCATAAATACATAACAAACACAAGAACTGTATTCACGGTTTTTGAGAGGGCTGTCCTGATGTTAAAACTGTCTGCCCGGTTTTCTAAACTAGGAACTTTGTTAGATTGACAAGGCGACCAGTCAATCACCCGGCCACCACGGCATAAAACCCGCCGTCATGTCACCGCCCCGTCCATGATATCGTCTACCCTGCAACCAGTCTGGAGTTGCCAAAAACACAAGGTGGCAAATCTAGCTTTGCACTCTATTTTGGCTAAATGCAGGGCCATAAAAGCTATATCCCATGACCTATACACCCCCTCCTCCCAACTTTTCCTTGTGTGCATACACACTTTTACGGTCCCCATACACTGGCAGATCCGCTCGCTTGCCGATATCACCCATCCGTAGGTGGGGGCCAAACAATCGAATTATAATGACGGGCATAGGCAAAGTCGGTCCGGGGACCACATCAACGAGCCGATGAGGTCCCTGATCCAACAAGATTTTCTAGCCTGCCCGATTGAGATCTGGTCGATTTCAGGGCAGATATCGGTCAGGCAGGCCCGTCGGTAGTGCCCATACACGGGCCGATTAGCTGCTGAATCAGTCTAAGGGACCGATATCAGCAGCTACTAACGGCCCGTGTATGGGGACCTCTAGTAAAGGGTGCACTATCCCCATGCATAATGCCTATACAGGGAGGAAGCAAAACATCATTCCTAGGAAGAAAAGCAAGCAAACTCAAGGTCACATTTCTTATTGATAAGGGCTGCAATACACAAGTATGAACACTTTTTTATATCACACACAAAGACTTAGCTGATCCTTAATGTAAAAGCAGTAGAACAGAACTGGGCATACTCATGTCCTAACCCAACCCTTCCTTTTTTTATTCATTGTTTTCTGTGTTTTAAACCTCCTCTCCTTATATTTTTCTCTTCTTATTCTATCTCTCTTTTTACAGATGTTGTACAGGGATGGGATCCCTTATCCGGAAACCCATTATCCAGAAAGTTCTGAATTACGGAAAGGCCATCTCCCAAATAATTCACATTTTTAAAAATGATTTCCTTTTTCTCTGTAAATATAAGACAGTACCTTGTACTTGATCCCACTTAAGTAATGAAGATCCAAATTACGGAAAGATCTCTTATCCGGAAAACCCCAGGTCCCGAGCTTTCTGGATAACAGGTCCTAAATCTGTACCTCTATTGGCAGCTATTGTGATGGCTCAGTTTCCCCCTTTTATCTTAATTCAATAAATGCAGTAATCATGTACACCATGCAAGGCTGTATTTATATATAGGCGCACTAGGGCCTGTGCTTAGGGCAGCTTTAGGAAGGCGGCCCTTGAGTGCCTATATAATCAATATTTTTAAAATTGTACTTTGCACCCTGTACCAGAATCAATGATATCATTAGATGTGACAGCTAGAAAATAGCAACTGTTGCAAGGTGCCTGTGACAGGTGTCTGTGCTGCGTTCTGCACTTTGTGCTGAATTTTTAATTTTTTGCCCCTGGGGCAATGGTAAATAAAACCTACTAAATTATAAATAACAATGCTGAATGATAGATTTCCAATCCGTGGAACCACGTAGAAGCAGGATTATTAACTCTAATATACACAGAAAAAAAGGGATTCTAATATTTTTCAACCTGTATCTGTACTTGTTACAGAAAAAAAAAGGGCTGAATTCATAAAGCGACTGCTGTAAGAGCGACTCCTACTGGTTTCTTTTGAAATAACATGCATAAAATGAAAAGTATATCCCTAAAATAAAAAATAAAAAAATCCCTTATCCGGAAACCCGTTATCCAGAAAAACTGATTTCCTTTTTCTCTGTAATAATAAAACAGTACCTGTACTTGATCCCAACTAAGATATAATTACCCCTTATTGGGGGCAGAACAGTCCTATTGGGTTTATTTAATGGTTAAATGATTCCCTTTTCTCTGTAATAATAAAACAGTACCTGTACTTGATCCCAACTAAGATATAATTACCCCTTATTGGGGGCAGAACAGCCCTATTAGGTTTATTTAATGGTTAAATGATTCCCTTTTCTCTGTAATAATAAAACAGTACCTGTACTTGATCCCAACTAAGATATAATTACCCCTTATTGGGGGCAGAACAGCCCTATTGGGTTTATTTCATGGTTAAATGATTCCCTTTTCTCTGTAATAATAAAACAGTACCTGTACTTGATCCCAACTAAGATATAATTACCCCTTATTGGGGGCAGAACAGCCCTATTGGGTTTATTTAATGGTTAAATGATTCCCTTTTCTCTGTAATAATAAAACAGTACCTGTACTTGATCCCAACTAAGATATAATTACCCCTTATTGGGGGCAGAACAGCCCTATTGGGTTTATTTAATGGTTAAATGATTCCCTTTTCTCTGTAATAATAAAACAGTACCTGTACTTGATCCCAACTAAGATATAATTAATCCTTATTGGATGCAAAACAATCCTATTGAGTTTAATTAATGTTTTATTGATTTTTTTTTAGCAGACTCAAGGTATGGAGATCCAAATTACAGAAAGACCCCTTATCCGGAATACCTTTGGTCCCAAGCATTCTGGATAATGGGTCCTATACCTAGATTGTAAACATGGAAACATTTCCCATTATGGCAAAGGGAGTCATAATGCTGAATCATGTTAGGTCAGCAGCTTTTGCTACAGTGGGTTACTCTGTAATGTAATACAGATATGGGATCCCTTATCCGGAAACCCGTTATCCAGAAAGCTCCAAATTACGGAAAGGCCATCTCTCATAAACTCCATTATAAGCAAAAAATCCTAATTTTTAAAAATGATTTCCTTTTTCTCTGTAATAATAAAACAGTTCCTTGTACTTGATCCCAACTAAGATATTATTAATCCTTATTGGGGGCAAAACAAGCCTATTGGGGTTATTCTATACTTAAATGATTTTTAGCAGACTTAAGTTATGGAGATCAAATTATGGAAAGACCCCTTATCCGGAAAAACCCCAAGTCCCAAGCTTTCTGGATAACAGGTCCCATACCTGTACTGATTTCTATAGGTGAGAAGTTAAAAATATCTCTATAACCCATGTGTACACAGCCTGCATCCAAACTGACCCAAAGGGCCCTGTCATTACTAGGGGCTTGAACAATATTTATTGCTTTTTTTCATGGTCAGAAAAGGAATTTAAATGTACAGGTATGGGACCTGTTATCCAGAATGCTTGGGACCTGGGGTTTTCCGGATAAGTGGTCTTTTTGTAATTCAGGTCTCCTACTTCAAATCTGCTAAAAAAAATAAACACATATTAAACCCAATAGGATTGTTTGCTCCTATAAGGATTCATTCTGTCTTAGTTGGGATCAAGTACAGGTACTGTTTTATTATTACAGAGAAAAGGGAATCATTTAACCATTAAATAAACCCAATAAGGCTGTTCTGCCCCCAATAAGGGGTAATTATATCTTAGTTGGGATCAAGTACAGGTACTGTTTTATTATTACAGAGAAAAGGGAATAATTTAACCATTAAATAAACCCAATAGGGCTGTTCTGCCCCCAATAAGGGGTAATTATATCTTAGTAGGGATCAAGTACAAGGTACTGTTTTATTATTACAGAGAAAATGCAAATCATTTTTAAAAATGCGAATTATGTGAATAAAATTGAGTCTATGGAAGATGGCCTTTCTGTAATTCAAAATTTGATAATGGGTTTCCGGATAAGGGGTCCGATACCTGTACTGTGCCCATTTGCAGGACTGCATTTAGCTCCGTTGCAGTCCTAAGCACTGGATCTCATCCACCCCATCATAAAATAACAGTGTAACTGTCCATTTAAAGCTTTGTGCCAATTCTCCGTGCATTATACACGACCATTATTGCAATCCTTTGTGCTTGGGAATGTGTGTAGGAGCCAGCGCGCAGGCATACCTCTCTCTGTGTTGGTTTTGGATATTGTGAAGGTGATGGAATGAGACTATCAGCAATATCCATAAAAATGTAAGCAGACAAAATATGCCACACGTGGCTATTTATGGCAGGAATGCCAAACTCTTAAAAGGACGGCATGCCACAGCCTTGATGCCAAGTACAAATTTCATTTTATAAAGAATTTAACTGGTTCTGCTCTAGCAGGAAATGATAGCCTGCTATGATAATACCCCCCCTCATATTCCAACACAGAAACTGGGAATATCTGTAATATATTTTTAGGGAAAATGTATCTTTTGTTTAATTTCATAGGAGAATCATTGTTTGTGCTAGTGTGTGTGTGCATGTGTGTAATAATACACAATTGGCAAAGTAAATACTTTTACTTGGGGTTGTTTTCTCTGGAAAAGAGGCGCTTGCGAGGGGACATGATTACTCTGTACAAGTACATTAGAGGGGATTATAGGCAGTTGGGGGATGTTCTTTTTTCCCATAAAAACAATCAACGCACCAGAGGTCACCCCTTTAGATTAGAGGAAAGGAGCTTCCATTTGAAGCAGCGTAGGGGGTTTTTCACGGTGAGGGCAGTGAGGTTGGGGAATGCCCTTCCTAGTGATGTGGTAATGGCACTGTTAATGCCTTTAAGAGGGGCCTGGATGAGTTCTTGATCAATCAGAATATCCAAGGCTATTGTGATACTAATATCTACAGTTAGTACTAGTGGTTGTATATATAGTGTATGTATGTGAGTGTATAGATTGGTAGGTGTGGGTTAAGTGTGCTGGGTTTACTTGGATGGGTTGAACTTGATGGACACTGGTCTTTTTTCAACCCTATGTAACTATGTAACTATGTAACTATGTAAAATATACGTTGTGGGAAATCAAAATGTAGTTGTATAAGGGAGTATATTACTTTGTAAAATTAGGCTATTCTTTATTAAAGGGGAACTTCATCCCAACAAAACCTAAGCTTTTTGAAAATAAACATAATTTCAAACAACTTTAAAATATACATCAATTAAAAAATATGCAGACTTTTTTTTATACTTTGTAATGCAACAATATAGTTGTGAACAGTTACCTAAGCGCTGCCCCCTGTTCCCCTGTATATTCCAAATCCCACAATCCCTTGCACACGTGATGTCAATAAGGAAAGGATCATCTTGTTGCAATGCATTGTGGTTTGTGTAGTTCCTGCATGCTGTCTGTAAGCTGTGGATATGCTGTTACAATTTCATATATCAGTGTTTTAGTCCCTCCTCCCCTGCCAGGTTTTGCAGAAAGTGAATAACTGTTTTGGAGCTGGATTTCAGCATATAAAAATGCTATTTGTTTGAAACAGTTCATTTTCAGCCTCCATTTCTTTATAGAGAAAGATTGCTGATCCATCAGTACCTGGTCACAGGGATGAGTGCCGAAAGATTGCATGGCAATTCTTTTGAATTTTTCGCGAAAAAATCCGCCAATGACGAAACACGGAAATTCGCTGCAAATCCATGCCTGCCAAATTTTTTCGCCCATCAGTAGTCCTAAGATCCGCTCGTTTGGCAAAGACGCCAAGCAAGTGGATCCTTTCCTGATATCCCCACCTACGGTGGGCGATATCGGGCTAATTTGTCGTTTGGCCCTGGGGGAATTGGCAGGTATAGGCACCCATCAGTTCGGGGACTGCATCAATGAGCCAATACAGTCCCTGATCTGTCGAAAAATCATACCTGCCCGATTGAGATCTGGCCAATAAGCGGGCCAATAAGCGGGCCGATAAGCTGCCGAATCTGTCTAAGGGACCAATATCAGCAGCTAGAATCGGCCTATGTGTGGCCACCTTTACCCACAGTACAGTTATGGGACCCATTATCCAGAATGCTCGGAACCTGGGGTTTTCCAGATAAGGGATCTTTCTGTAATTTGGCTCTCCATACCTTAAGTCTACTAAAAGATTATTTAACCATTAAATAAACCCAATAGGATTGTTTTGCCCCCAATAAGGGGTAATTATATCTTAGTTGGGATCAAGTACAGGTACTGTTTTATTATTACAGAGAAAAAGGGAATCATTTAACCATTAAATAAACCCAATAGGGCTGTTCTGCCCCAATAAGGGGTAATTATATCTTAGTTGGGATCAAGTACAGGTACTGTTTTATTATTAGAGAGAAAAGGGAATCATTTAACCATTAAATAAACCCAATAGGGCTGTTCTGCCCCCAATAAGGGGTAATTATATCTTAGTTGGGATCAAGTACAAAGAACTGTTTTATTATTATAGAGAAAAAGGAATAATTTTGAAAAATTTGAATTATTTGCTTTTAATGGAGTAAATGGGAGATGGCCTTCCCGTAATTCTGGATAAGGGGTTTCTGGATAACGGATACCCGTACTAGACCTTGGGATGACTGCTCCCAAGGCAGAAAGTGCTGCTTATCACCCCTCCCTCCTGGTCCTCCCCACCTCCCTACTGCCCTGCTATTCCTGCTACACAAGACTGTGGAGACTTGTTCCCTCCCATTATCACTCTTGCCCCGTTGCACCTAGCTGACAAAAGACGCAATGACACCGTTGTGTGGGTGGAGTTCGGCCACAGCTTTATTATCAAATACAACGTCCAAAATTAGTCCTTGCCATGTATATTCAAACTTTTCCAAACAATAAACCATTTTGTTAACAAATGCCGGCCACTGCAAACGCAGTGGGCATGTAGAAGCCATAAGACAACATCAGAACTTAAATGGCCAAGGACTACCCCCCGCCATTTGCTGTGACAAACCACAAATTTATATTGATATGATGATTTTTTTTTTTTATTATTATTTTATAAACAGAGTGTGCTTAAACAGGGAGGGTGGGAGGGGGATGCAGCTCGGTGGAATCCGGAAGCAGAGTGGCAGCAGCAGCGCAGTAATGCAGGCACAGAGGAGGGAGGAGGAGCGAGCAAGGGGGGCTGCCCTTTCCTGACTGCACTGGTAAGTTAACCCCTTACAAGAACTGGGCCACAGCTGGCTCCACAGTCCCTCCGCGCTTTCATTATTTATTTCAGCGCTCTTTAGGAAACACATGGGTAAGAGGTGGAGAAGGAGCAGTAATGAGTGGGTCAGGAGAGAAGCAGCCGGGATGGTACGGATCAGGGTAAGGGTCAGCACTGGACCTAAATACACCCCTGTTTAGACACCACAGACCTGGCAACTGGAGGCAAAACTTTTGATTAGTTTCAGAAGATACAGCGCTGTGTCAAATGAATCTGAAGCTATCCTATACAACAGTGATTTCCCACCCACCGAAATCAAATATGAATGTAGCAGCAGTCGCAGAAAACGCAGGGAACAATACACATTTTTCTTATTTCGCTACAAATCGGATAAAACTCCCTGCTGTCTGAGATTGCTTTGTATTCCCTTCGACTTTGGTGATTAGGTTCCAGTGAATACATACAGTACGCATTAATGGCTTATCTTGTCCCATGTGTTACTTTCCTCATTTGGAATAGATTTCCATGCTTTTCTCTGCATGGGCTGTACTTTGCTTTGCTCGTGATTTCCTTGTATTTTGAACGTTACCCAAATGCTAATATTGTATTTTTCATGCAAAGCTGATTTGGATCAAAGGTCTTATTGTACGACAAAACTCTCGCTGTTACTGAAAGGGCAAATCACTTAGGAGCTGTAGGACAATATGCTAAAAGATATAATATACATGTAACCTTTTATCCAGCTCAATAGCTGCCTTCCCGGACTAGTACCAGTAGAACATGGGTAACACTGGACTCTCTCACTCAGAATGGGCCTTCCCTAAGTGGAAGTAGAAGGTGAGGGTGTTGTGCAACTACACTTCACTTACTGCTATACGGAATAATAAAGGCAGAGGGCGCCAGAGATTCTTGCAAACAACAAAAAGTGTTTATTGAACATCCACAGAGTTTTTACTCACAGACTGAAACTCCCATGAGCACAGACTTGGCAGGAATCTCACTTCACCCCATAGTGGCCTGGATCCCCTCAGGGAATTCTCTATCCTGATTCCCTGGTCACTGGGATCCATACACTACAGGCAATATGGCCTGGGAGAGATACCTACAAACCTACCAGTCCTATGTCGGCCTTTTTTGGCAGGGTTTGAATAGTGATGAGCGAATTTTTTCGCCAGGCATGGATTTGCAGCGAATTTCCGCGTTTCGCCATTGGCGAATTGTTTACACGCAACTTTCATGAAAATTCCCAGCGGAAAAATTTGTCATGCAGATTTTTTTTGTTGCATGTTAAATTGGGCGCGGTTTTGTCAAAAAAAAGCGCGGGCGACAAAAAAAAATTGCGCGACAAATGCGTTTTGGAAAATGTTTGCCGTTTCGCAAAAGACAGATTCGCTCATCACTAATTCTAAAGATCAAGAGGAAACCAAAGTTCCACCATTTTCTGGTTTCAAGTTTTTCCATGTACTGTATATTCACTAGGGATGTAGCGAACCTCAAAAAAAAACTTTGCGAACCCCATAGACTTCAATGGGAAGGCGAACTTTAAAACCTAGAAAAGCCATTTCTGGCCAGAAAACTGATTTTAAAGTTGTTTAAAGGGTGCCACGACCTGGACAGTGGCATGCAGGAGGGGGATCAAGGGCAAAAATTTCTCTGAAAAATACTTTGTTGACACAGCGTTGTGTAAAAACGCAAGCTATTCCTATGTATACGCAAAGGCAGCTGCCAGACCTAGCGGAAATACGCAGCGTTTTTTGCTATTTCGCACTATTAGCACCATGGAAACGGGATTTGCTGAAAAACGCCATGTGTGGCTTGTGCTGCGGTTTTAGGCCGAGAAAAAACGCAGCGGAAAAACGCCACACGAACCCAAATTGCGAACATACGCGAAAAGTTTGCGAACTTGCGAACACCGCAAGTCCGCTGCATCGCTAATATTCACAGACCTGGCACCAAGGCAGCCCAGACAGAGATCATTTCTAACTATGCCAGGCAAGGGTTCACTCTACTAAGCAGCACTACATGGGAGGACAAGGTGAGCCTGAGGGATCTCACAGGCTTATAAATGTCTCTTCACCTCGGCACCAGTTAAAATAGTCGTTTTCTGAGATGGAGGTTTATATTTGTAAGCAGTGTTATTGTTTCTTGTACTAACAGTTAAAGTGAAGGTGAATATCCCCTTTGAAGGAGACGTCACTGGGAGGTCCCCCATTGAGTAATCGCTTACCTGACACCCAGGGCCGGTGCTCCTGGTAGAAGAAAGCTGCACCAGTCCAGGGTACATCTGTGCAAGCGATCCTTCCTCAGCAGCATAACTTGGCTCCGCTGGCCCCCCTGCAAAAAATCTACTGAGGGGGCTCAACGGGACCAGGCCCTCCACTCACCCCACTATCCGGCCTTCTTGCAACACACTTCCTGGCCCTGGCTATGCTAATATTTTAAAGGTAAAAGTGGGGCCAGGGAGGGGGCTACAGTACAGCAAACCCTGTTGTCCAGGACCCCTGTCGACCCCCCCCCCCAGCCACCATGGCACCCCCTCCCCCAGTGCTTGAACCTTTTTTTCTCCTTTAACACACTGTAGGCATAAACAGTAAAATTTCAGGTGCATTCTTCATGGGTCTTTCCATAATTTGGATCACCATACTTTATCCCCCATATGTAATAAAAGGCACTAAGTTTGCCCAGTAGCAGTAACCCATAGCAACCAATAAGATACTTTCAAACAGGTGACCAGTAAATTCTGCCTGCTGATTGGTTGCTATGGGTTACTGTTCCTGGGCAAACTTAGTGCCTGTTATTACATAACCTCCTAAGTCTGCTAAAAAGAATATTCTAAGGGGCCCGGCGTGACCAGTCCCTCATCTCCCAGCCCCGACAACACCACTCTATTTAAAGATAGGAGAGGGGCCGGGGGGAGGGGGGACTACTGTACTGTCGCCCGTGCTGCCCGCGACCGCAGGGTCTGCTGTATACATAATTACGCCACTTATTTAAACATTAAATAAACCAAATAAGAATTAATTATATCTTAGGATCAAGTACAAAGTACTGTTTTTTTGTATTATTACAGAGAAAAGGGAAATCATTTTTAAAAATTGTAATTATTTGGCTAAAATGGAGTCTATGGGAGATGGTCTTTCCGTAATTCGGAGCTTTCTGGACAATGGGTTTCCGGATAAGGGATTTTATACCTGTATTAGTGATGTGTTGCTCTAATGAACATAAATTATAACTTCTTATTAATAATTCGTATTCCTAAATAATGTTTCCCATGTTGCCATTTTATCTGCTATGATATGATTCTGTCCTTCTTGGTCTCTGCAAGTAGAATGACCAAAATACTATTCTAATTATATGAATTAATAGGGGGGGCTCCAAAACTGCACTTTGCTACTTAGAGTAATTGCATTCGTTGCAGTAGCAAATCACTTTCTTTTTCCTCAATGACCAAACACTATGAAATAAAGCCAAGAGAACTGGAAATGTTTCAGTGCCTGCCCTTCATTCTGGGGGCAGAAAAGAAGAAGTGAGAGAGCTATGGCCAAGTACAGGTATGGGATCCATTATCCGGAAATCCATTATCCAGAAAGTTCCAAATTACGGGAAGGCCATAGACTCCATTATAAGCAAATAATTCTGATTTTTAAAAATGATTTCCTTTTTCTCTGTAATAATAAAACAGTACCTGTACTCGATCCCAACTAAGATATAATTACCCCTTATTGGGGGCAGAACAGCCCTATTGGGTTTATTTAATGGTTAAATGATTCCCTTTTCTCTGTAATAATAAAACAGTACCTGTACTTGATCCCAACTAAGATATAATTACCCCTTATTGGGGGCAGAACAGCCCTATTGGGTTTATTTAATGGTTAAATGATTCCCTTTTCTCTGTAATAATAAAACAGTACCTGTACTCGATCCCAACTAAGATATAATTACCCCTTATTGGGGGCAGAACAGCCCTATTGGGTTTATTTAATGGTTAAATGATTCCCTTTTCTCTGTAATAATAAAACAGTACCTGTACTTGATCCCAACTAAGATATAATTACCCCTTATTGGGGGCAGAACAGCCCTATTGGGTTTATTTAATGGTTAAATGATTCCCTTTTCTCTGTAATAATAAAACAGTACCTGTACTTGATCCCAACTAAGATATAATTAATCCTTATTGGAGGCATAACAATCCTATTGGCTTTATTGCACATTTAAATAATCTTTTAGCAGACTTGAGGTGTGGAGATCCAAATTACGGAAATACCCCTTATCCAGAAAATCCCAGGTCATGAGCATTCTGATAATGGGTACTTTATTAACATGACCAGCTAAAACAGCTATTTAAAATACAAAATGGATGGGTACATAAAGAAACAGCCATGATGCTGGGGCTGGATATTGGGACTGGTTGCTAAGACATTGATGCATTCCCTAATCTAGACCTAAACATACCCAAAACAATTGAAGTGATATGTAAAACAAATTCAGCTCCAGGCTTAGTGAATTGTTCATATGCAGATACTTTGGCAGTGATTTTTATTCTCCACATATAAACATAAGTAATAAACCATTCATTGGAGTACTGCGGCTTTATCAAACCTTTGTAATTACTAATGCTGCAAGACATACTGTTCACCAGTAGATGGCAGTAGCTCTCAAACAACTATTTACAATTTCTAAACCTAGTATGAGGGTTTATGGTATGAAAAATTGGGAAATATAAAATTAGGAAATAGGAAATATAAGCAAGTCTTTTTATGTGAGTTTTTATTTGTCTCCTCATCAAGCATAGCAGATCATATACTCCCATTTGATTTGTTTATTAAAAGAATATTGTGCTATCTTTAAAGGGTTACTAAAATATATTTTCCTGGTTTTACATTTGTTTATTTGTTGGAAATATTGTGTTCCATGAATAATATCCTTGCTGCAAAGTTGTTCCACCTTCTAACACTGTTTTAGGTTTTACAGTGTCCTACAAAATAATCTTTCTCATTTCTACCTAAAGCCCCCTGCAAACAGCATGATATGGTACAGGTATGGGATCCGTTATCCAGAAACCGATATCCAGAAAGCTCAGAATTATGGAAAGCCTGTCTCCCATAGACTCCATTTTAATCAAATAATTCAGATTTTTAAAATTGATTTCCTTTTTCTCTGTAGAAAAAAAAAGTCCTTTGTATTTGATTCCAACTAAGATATAATTAATCCTTACTGGATGTAAAACAATCTTATTGGGTTTAATTAATGTTTTATTGATTTCTTAGTAGACTTAAGGATATGGAGATCCAAATAACAGAAAGACCCCTTATCTGGAATACCCTTGGTCCCGACCATACTGGATAATAGGTCCTATACCTGTATCATGCACAGTAAGAAGCACAGTCAGTTCTAGCAACAGCTTTGAGGACATACACCACTAGAGTCCATTTTCACTAAATATATCACCATCATGTGCCACAGACAGCGTTGGACTGAGCTGCCGGGGCACCTTGGAAAAAACCTGCTGGGCCCTGGACCTAGTGGACCCCATCGGCCCAGACCCAAACCCCCCAGGGTGCTCCCGTAATTCGCCGGTTTCCCTCCCCCCCGACGCGCAGCAGGTACAGATGCTTTCAAACAGGTGACCTGTAAATTCTACATGCTGATTGGTTGCTATGGGTTACTGCTCCTGGGCAAACTTAGTGCATTTTATTTCATAACCCCATAAGTCTGTTAAAATGAATATTCTGAGGGGACCCGGCATGACCATTAGCTCCTTTCCCACCCCCACCCTCCCAGCCCACTGGGGCCTCACCTCCTGGCCCCGGCAGCCCCATTTTATTTAAAGGTTTGAGAGGGGCCGGGGTGGCGACTAATGTACTACTGTACTGCTGCCCAGGCCCATTCACAACAGCAGGGTCTGGCACTTATTTAAACATTAAATAAGGATTCATTATATCTTTGGCCAAGTACAAGGTACTGTGTTTTTTTTTAATTATTACAGAGAAAAAGGAAATCATGTGTAAAATTTAGAATTTTAACAGACTCTATAGAAGATGCCCGACAAGAGCCTGCATCAGCACCAGTGGGCTATTCAGCCATAACCATCCATGGCCATAGGCCCCCAGGGCAAGCATTCCACTGGCTACTGTGACAAACAAAATTCTCTGGACCCAAGAGAGTCCCCACTGGTCACTATTATGACCTCTCTTATAGGGCACGTGGGAGGGACGGTGCTCTGGTCTCCAAAATGGCGCCATTTCTCCTGTCCGGTGCGTCTGTGTCTCCTCTCCCTACCTATTGTATCACTTCCTGCTTCCTCTGTCCCTGTCACTGCCCTTCTCCCTGCACTACGGGCCATCCGGAACCCCTATTATGTGAAATTGTTACTGTGGTAGAATAACTATTGATGTTTCCTTAGGATATAGACACACATAAGGATTAATAAACTTATTGATCAAACACATAATTGAATCCTGTATTGAATACTTATGAATACATTGGCTCTGGTTGCAGGACTATATCCCTTTTCTTTTTTGGGTTTCAAAAAAATCCCCATATAGCATCCAGAAATCCTAGTAATGCAATGGCCACTCCTTGAGATCGCTGAATTTTAGGTTCTCTCAGTATCCGCCTGGATATCTATTGATGTATGAAATAGTCTTCACTGAGCCTTTGTCCCACCAAACGTGTATTCTGGTTAGTAATACAATGGATGTTAATGTAGACATACAGTATGCTATCGCCAACAGAATGTGTAAAAATGGATAAAAGAAAATACCCAACACTGTTCCATTTTCTAAAGCCAATTTATTTCTTAATCTTTAAATTCATAGCTTTTCCCAGGAAATTATATGAGGAATTTAACATTGAAAACGATAAATGAGACTTCAATTTCACATACTGTATATATACAAGAGCTTAAGCCAATAGATCACTACATTTCTTTTTTAGGAAGTCAGTACTATACAGTGTGCTGTCAGCATGTAATGCTATCAGGTATTTAGGGATTAATTAGAAAGTCGACATCACTTATGCTCTTTTATAAGCTCATTGCATTAGTCAAAGCCAAAAGTAACTGTATAGGGGATTTTATGAGTCTACAGATCATCTTTAAATTACAGTCCAGCCCAGAATATGTAAAACTAATGCAAAAATCTGCATTAGAAAAATAAAAAATAATGAGCATCAATGTCAAAAAAGAGAAAAACAAACAAACAAACACCCATGCATTGAACCCAGCTGCTATATAATAGCAATATTATTGTCACTGACAGAAGTTCACTGTTATCCCAGAATAATCTCATTGAAATACTTGTTTTGTTTAACAAATAAAGTCTCTGAATTTTTGTTTATGGTTTTTTTCACACATAAAACGTTCCAATTGTTGTTTCAAGGGCAGGATAAAATCATATAATTCCTGGTATTTTCACTATAGAACTAGAATACTATTTCCCCAAAGAACCAAGATAAACCCAACTGCACACTTTGTAAAGGTATGTTTATAAAATGCTTAAAAAGTTTTATAAACATAAAATGGTATACAGTTGGTCATTTGACATAGTGACCTTTTCCATCAGCTGAGGCCTTGCTGGAAGTGTCAATGAAAGAAATGGGTGCCAATTAGGGATGTAGCGAACATCGCCAAAAATGTTCGCGAACCCGTTCGCGGACTTTCGGCAAAACTCGCGAATATTCGCGAACTTTGCGAACCCCATAGACTTCAATGGGAAGGTGAACTTTAAAACCTAGAAAAGCCATTTCTGGCCAGAAAACTGATTTTAAAGTTGTTTAAAGGGTGCCACGACCTGGACAGTGGCATGCAGGAGGGGGATCAAGGGCAAAAATTTATCTGAAAAATACTTTGTAAAAAAAACGCCAAAAAAAAACGCAAAAAAAAAACCGCAAAAAAATAACGCAAAAAAAAAAACCGCAAGCTATTCCTATGTATACGCAAAGGCGAAAAACTGAAGCGAAAAAACGCGTCGGAAAAAACCGAGGCAAAAAAACGCGGCGCAAAAAAACCCGCGGCGAACCCAAAATGGCGAACATCGCCAAAAGTTTGCGAATTTGCGGACTTGCGAACACCCGATGTTTGCGCGAATTAGTTCGCCAGCGAACAGTTCGCTACATCTCTAGTGCCAATGGTTCTGAACCATAACTGAAAGTTTATTAAACCACAAACATACTCCCTGGTACACTTTTAGGAGAAGAAAAGTCTAATAACAACAATATCAGTATCTATCAGCCGTGGTATAATTACAGGTATAGGGCCCCTTATCTGGAAACCCAATTAATTCTTATTGAAGGCAAAACAATCCTATGGGGATTATTTAACATTTATATGATTTTTAGCAGACTTAAGTTATGGAGATCCAAATTACAGAAAGATACCTTATCCAGAAAACCCCAGGTCCCGAGAATTCTGGATAACAGGTCCCATACCTGTAATAACATATGCTCACAGTGCAGATCTATGTTCATTAGTAATGATGGGTGAAATAATTTGCCAGGCATGGATTCGCTGCGAATTTCCACGTTCCGCCATTGGCGGATTTTTTTTTTGCCCATTGTCACCGGTGTCAAGAACAATTGTTGCGCGCATAAAAGTTGCTCTGAAAAAAAAATTTGTTCTACAATTTTTTTTTCGACGCGCCAATATTTTTGTAGTTTCGCAAATTGCTCACTGCTTCGCAAATCTTTTCGAAGAGTCGCAAATTTTTCGGCGAAGCAAAACGGGACAGATTCGCTCATCACTATTTGTTAGTTTTGCTGCAATCTTCCAATTTTTTTCGACTAGAAATAACTACCTGTAGCAGAAGACTTCTGCTTCCTTTTCCTCACCATAAGCGATGGCATGTCCAATAAATTCATCATCTGTCTAAGAGAAAGAAAGTACTCGGGTTCAGCTAAAAAAAGAAAATGTTTCCACATGCACATTGGGTTGTAGTAGGTGGAGGAAGTGATGTCCTGGCAAATACAGTGACCACAAAGGAATAAAGAGATGTGACAGTATCTTTAGAACAGCATGGAAGGCAGAGTAGCTTAACATGGGCAGGGTCGAGTTTAAAAAAAATGTTTGTGCTTAATCGGTATCGAGAAATGTTTTCGAATTTGGGAGTTTTTGAGCAAAAAATTTTAATCATTGAAAAAATTAGAATACAAATGTGGTAAATCAGTTTAGATTATTTGCATTGTTGTTTAAAGGAGACATATCCTATAAAAATGTACAATGTACCAGGGAATTATTCTCCTCTAGATATAGAAGGATTGTGCTAAAAAAAGTTGTGTTTCTGACTGATTTATTGAGAAATTCGCCCAAAACCTCACTAGCTCCGCCCATCTGTTCCACTTCCTGCTGGCTGAATTCTCTGGATGAGCTGGGGAGCCGGCGGCTGTCAGTACACTGCACTGTAGGATAGGAACCAATCAGCAACTAGGCTGACCTGATGGGGAACTGAAGCCTGTCTGTGCTTGTGTGAGTGCAGGGCTGTGATTGGCTCTCCCCCTCCTACTGTGCTTCTGGCAGGGACCGTTAGGACACGCCCACTCTTCATTTCACACTGGGACAGAGAAGTGATCGGATCTATAGGGAGCTCCAATAAAGGGGCCATTGTTACAGATAGACAACTAAACTGGTTAAGGGGATGGAAGATTTAAACTATGAGGTTAGACTGTCGAGGTTGGGGTTGTTTTCTCTGGAAAAGAGGCGCTTGCGAGGGGACATGATTACTCTGTACAAGTACATTAGAGGGGATTATAGGCAGTTGGGGGATGTTCTTTTTTCCCATAAAAACAATCAACGCACCAGAGGTCACCCCTTTAGATTAGAGGAAAGGAGTTTCCATTTGAAGCAGCGTAGGTGGTTTTTCACGGTGAGGGCAGTGAGGTTATGGAATGCCCTTCCTAGTGATGTGGTAATGGCAGATTCTGTTAATGCCTTTAAGAGGGGCCTGGATGAGTTCTTGATCAATCAGAATATCCAAGGCTATTGTGATACTAATATCTACAGTTAGTATTAGTGGTTGTGTATATAGTGTATGTATGTGAGTGTATAGATTGGTAGGTGTGGGTTAGGTGTGCTGGGTTTACTTGGATGGGTTGAACTTGATGGACACTGGTCTTTTTTCAACCCTATGTAACTATGTAACTATGTAAGATAGGGTTAATGTTTAGCCCAAAGGGAAACCAGCACCGTATATTATTCATAATTGCCTACAAAATTAGGGTTTTCCCATTTATCCAATATGTCTCCTTTAATTACCTTTGCTTCTTTTTATTAATTCAGGCAATTGATTTATCACAATACAATATATCAAACACATTCATTTTACCACAGATGTCAGCCCCAGCATGCCAGATATTCAATGGTGCCCCTAGGGAACATATTCCACCCTGAGCCCTTCCACAGTGAAGTCCCTCTTCTAACAATTCTAACAATTCTATGTCTCCTTGGTGCAGCACAGGATTGCTCTAGGGCAGGGGTCCCCAACCTTTTTTACATGTGAGCTACATTCAAATGTAATAAAAGTTGGAAAGCAACAAAAGCATGCAAAAAGGTCCTTGGGTGCCAAATATGGGCTGTGATGTGGCTGTTGGTAACCCTTATGTGGATTGTCACCATACAGGATGGTCTGCTTGGCAATACACATGGCTTTGATGCTGCTAAAGCTTGCCTTCAAGCCATGGATTCAAAACATAAGCAGCCACTTTAAGGCCACTGGGAGCAACATCCAGGGGGTTGGTGAGCAAAATGTTGCTCACAAGAGACTGGTTGGGGATCACTGCTCTAGGGGCTCATTTGCCCTGACTATCTTACAATAAAAAACTTGAGTATAATCAGGAATTTTTTCTCGACAAAGGGGCATTGAGTGCCCTATGGTAGGCTTTCCTTGGGCCGGGTTGGAGCTGCAGAGTGCCACTGAGCCCTATGGGAGACTTTCCTTGGGCCGGGTTGGAGCTGCAGAGTGCCATTGTGCCCTATGGGAGACTTTCCTTGAGCCAGGTTGGAGCTGCAGAGTGCCACTGAGCCCTATGGGAGACTTTCCTTGGGCCAGGTTGGAGCTGCAGAGTGCCAGTGAGCCCTATGGGAGACTTTCCTTGAGCCAGGTTGGAGCTGCAGAGTGCCACTGAGCCCTATGGGAGACTTTCCTTGGGCCAGGTTGGAGCTGCAGAGTGCCATTGAGCCCTATGGGAGATTTTCCTTGGGCCGGGTTGGAGCTGCAGAGTGCCATTGAGCCCTATGGGAGGCTTTCCTTGGGCCGGGTTGGAGCTGCAGAGTGCCATTGAGCCCTATGGGAGGCTTTCCTTGGGCCAGGTTGGAGCTGCAGAGTGCCATTGAGCCCTATGGGAGACTTTCCTTGGGCCGGGTTGGAGCGGCAGAGTGTCATTGAGCCCTATGGGAGACTTTCCTTGGGCCGGGTTGGAGCTGCAGAGTGCCATTGAGCCCTATGGGAGACTTTCCTTGGGCCGGGTTGGAGCTGCAGAGTGCCATTGAGCCCTATGGGAGACTTTCCTTGGGCCGGGTTGGAGCTGCAGAGTGCCATTGAGCCCTATGGGAGACTTTCCTTGGGCCAGGTTGGAGCTGCAGAGTGCCATTGAGCCCTATGGGAGACTTTCCTTGGGCCAGGTTGGAGCTGCAGAGTGCCATTGAGCCCTATGGGAGACTTTCCTTGGGCCGGGTTGGAGCTGCAGAGTGCCATTGAGCCCTATGGGAGACTTTCCTTGGGCCGGGTTGGAGCTGCAGAGTGCCATTGAGCCCTATGGGAGACTTTCCTTGGGCCGGGTTGGAGCTGCAGAGTGCCATTGAGCCCTATGGGAGACTTTCCTTGGGCCGGGTTGGAGCGGCAGAGTGCCATTGAGCCCTATGGGAGACTTTCCTTGGGCCGGGTTGGAGCTGCAGAGTGCCATTGAGCCCTATGGGAGACTTTCCTTGGGTCGGGTTGGAGCGGCAGAGTGCCATTGAGCCCTATGGGAGACTTTCCTTGGGCCGGGTTGGAGCGGCAGAGTGCCATTGAGCCCTATGGGAGACTTCCCTTGGGCCGGGTTGGAGCTGCAGAGTGCCATTGAGCCCTATGGGAGACTTTCCTTGGGCCGGGTTGGAGCTGCAGAGTGCCATTGAGCCCTATGGGAGACTTTCCTTGGGCCGGGTTGGAGCTGCAGAGTGCCAAAATCCTGCACTGAAGGTTCAAAGTCAGAAAGGTTTTCCCACCGTTTCTGATTGTTCGGATACAAAAATTTTGCGACTATCAGATCGCCATTCGCAAACGATCATTTCCATACGAAAATTTCTGAACTTTCGGATCGTAAGTACAAAATCTTCGTATTCAAACGAACTAAATTTTCGTGACTTTTCCAAATCGGATTTCATGATTCGGATTCCTACTGAATCTGGCCCTAAGTATAAAAAAACTTGAATATAAAAATGATTAAATCTGCTTCCTAATCATATATTTTACAGAACAGAATGAGCCAATATTTTCAAAACTCATAAAATACCATGCATTTTTCCAGGTCTAATTTTAGCGATACCGGATAAAAATTCTTTCTATTTTATGTATGTTTGATCAACAACCATTCCATGGATTTAAACAAACTGTCTTTTAAGCATGTGCCAAGTTTGAAAATGTTGGCAGTAACTGAATGCTAATCACCTGAGAATAAAGCCAGCCTGGCATCTGGCCGCAGTCATCTTAATATTATTTCCTAAAATTGTTTTCTTTTAACTGAATTAAAACCTTTCCTATTCGAGTGCACTGTTATAAAATTGCTTAATTATTATATATATTTCTGGTCTTTTAGAGGAAACCTCACCATAGCTCAGATTAAAAACCCCCTAAGCATGGCAATTATTACCAAGAGAATTCACATAAGCCCACACATGAATATGAGAGAGACGACCAAATAGTAATATGTGACAAAGGGGTGGATATGTGTCCAGTCGCCATAACAAGGAATTTGTTAAGAAGTGATTATTGTCAATCACAGAAGGATTTATTTCATTTATATGCAGCAATAAAATGTTCCCTTGTATTATATCTGATATTAAGGGGCCCATTTGTCGGTGTACAATTGGTTCCGATTACAAAAAATTCATATTTTACAATTGTGCGTATTTTATACAATATTTTGTTAATTTGTGCGACTTTTTCGTACTTTGTGCAACAAAATTGTACGAAAGTTTCGGAATTCATTCAAACTTCAGTATCGTGACTTTCTTTTGGCCAGGTTGGAGCTGCAGAGTGCCATTGAGCCCTATGGGAGACTTTCCTTGGGCCGGGTTGGAGCTGCAGAGTGCCATTGAGCCCTATGGGAGACTTTCCTTGGGCCAGGTTGGAGCTGCAGGGTGCCATTGAGCCCTATGGGAGACTTTCCTTGGGGCAGGTTGGAGCTGCAGAGTCACATTGAGCCCTATGGGAGACTTTCCTTGGGCCGGGTTGGAGCTGCAGAGTGCCATTGAGCCCTATGGGAGACTTTCCTTGGGCTGGGTTGGAGCTGCAGAGTGCCATTGAGCCCTATGGGAGGCTTTCCTTGGGCCGGGTTGGAGCTGCAGAGTGCCATTGAGCCCTATGGGAGACTTTCCTTCGGCCAGGGTGGAGCTGCAGAGTGCCATTGAGCCCTATGGGAGACTTTCCTTGGGCCAGGTTGGAGCTGCAGGGTGCCATTGAGCCCTATGGGAGACTTTCCTTGGGGCAGGTTGGAGCTGCAGAGTCACATTGAGCCCTATGGGAGACTTTCCTTGGGCCGGGTTGGAGCTGCAGAGTGCCATTGAGCCCTATGGGAGACTTTCCTTGGGCTGGGTTGGAGCTGCAGAGTGCCATTGAGCCCTATGGGAGGCTTTCCTTGGGGCCGGGTTGGAGCTGCAGAGTGCCATTGAGCCCTATGGGAGACTTTCCTTGGGCCGGGTTGGAGCTGCAGAGTGCCATTGAGCCCTATGGGAGACTTTCCTTCGGCCAGGTTGGAGCTGCAGAGTGCCATTGAGCCCTATGGAAGGCTTTCCTTGGGGCCGGGTTGGAGCTGCAGAGTGCCATTGAGCCCTATGGGAGACTTTCCTTGGGCCAGGTTGGAGCTGCAGAGTGCCATTGAGCCCTATGCGAGACTTTCCTTGGGCCGGATTGGAGCTGCAGAGTGCGATTGAGCCCTATGGAAGACTTTCCTTGGGCCGGGTTGGAGCTGCAGAGTGCCATTGAGCCCTATGGGAGACTTTCCTTGGGCCAGGTTGGAGCTGCAGAGTGCCATTGAGCCCTATGCGAGACTTTCCTTGGGCCGGGTTGGAGCTGCAGAGTGCGATTGAGCCCTATGGAAGACTTTCCTTGGGCCGGGTTGGAGCTGCAGAGTGCCATTGAGCCCTATGGTAGACTTTCCTTGGGCCAGGTTGGAGCTGCAGAGTGCCATTGAGCCCTATGGGAGACTTTCCTTGGGCCGGATTGGAGCTGCAGAGTGCCATTGAGCCCTATGGGAGACTTTCCTTGGGCCGGGTTGGAGCTGCAGAGTGCCATTGAGCCCTATGGGAGACTTTCCTTGGGCCGGGTTGGAGCTGCAGAGTGCCATTGAGCCCTATGGGAGACTTTCCTTGGGCCGGGTTGGAGCTGCAGAGTGCCATTGAGCCCTATGGGAGACTTTCCTTGGGCCGGGTTGAAGCTGCAGAGTGCCATTGAGCCCTATGGGAGACTTTCCTTGGGCCGGGTTGGAGCTGCAGAGTGCCATTGAGCCCTATGGGAGACTTTCCTTGGGCCGGGTTGAAGCTGCAGAGTGCCATTGAGCCCTATGGGAGACTTTCCTTGGGCCGGGTTGGAGCTGCAGAGTGCCATTGAGCCCTATGGGAGACTTTCCTTGGGCCGGGTTGAAGCTGCAGAGTGCCATTGAGCCCTATGGGAGACTTTCCTTGGGCCGGGTTGGAGCTGCAGAGTGCCATTGAGCCCTATGGGAGACTTTCCTTGGGCAAGGTTGGAGATGCAGAGTGCCATTGAGCCCTATGGGAGACTTTCCTTTGGCCAGGTTGGAGCTGCAGAGTGCCATTGAGCCCTATGGGAGACTTTCCTTGGGCCGGGTTGGAGCTGCAGAGTGCCATTGAGTCCTATGGGAGACTTTCTTTTGGCCAGGTTGGAGCTGCAGAGTGCCATTGAGTCCTATGGGAGACTTTCCTTTGGCCAGGTTGGAGCTGCAGAGTGCCATTGAGCCCTATGGGAGACTTTCCTTGGGCCGGGTTGGAGCTGCAGAGTGCCATTGAGCCCTATGGGAGACTTTCCTTGGGCCAGGTTGGAGCTGCAGAGTGCCATTGAGCCCTATGGGAGACTTTCCTTGGGCCAGGTTGGAGATGCAGAGTGCCATTGAGCCCTATGGGAGGCTTTCTTTTGGCCAGGTTGGAGCTGCAGAGTGCCATTGAGTCCTTCCCACATCATGCATTGAAGTGTCAAAGTCAGAAAGGGTTTAGCGCCATTTACGATAGTTGGGATTCAAAAATTTTGTGACTATCTGATCGAAAATTTTGGAACTTTCGTATTCAAACAAAAAGAATTTTTGTGACATTTGCGATCATCAGAAATGATTGGATTTCGTTATTCGGATTCGTACATTAGTGAATCGGCCCCTAAAGGTCTTTTGCAGTCATAGGACATAGCCTGCTCATAGCACATTTCAGATTAGACTGGACAAGTTCCTCTACTGTCCCTAATATGGAAGACAGTTCTACTACCAGCTAAAAATAAGCCTCTACCCTTGCCGGTATTACTACAGATTTCTTTGGAATATGGAAACAATATGAGATTGAGCATGCAGACTCAATATTCATCTTTACGACTTCCCTTGAGGGAACCCAACAGAGAAACATATTTTACAAGTGCCAATCTCAAAGTTAAGGTGTCCAGTCTTCCACTGTATCCAACAGGATAGAGGGACTCCATACAACTGCCCATAAATATGCATGGATATTTGCTGCTGTTCTGGTCATTTGGGGCATCAGTCATATCAGTCAAAGCCGCAGTGAAGTGGAAAGGAGCTGTGACTGCTCTTTAATTCTCAAGCAAGACAGATAATCTGCAGTCTAAAAGGACTGACGGATAATCTATAAAAAAAAAAAGCAACCACCAACCTGGCATTTATTACTTGATAGTCGAGCAATATGGTTGAAATCGTTTAAACCATCAGGCCAACTTTTAGCATTTATGGACATGTTTAATTCGCAGTTCAGTACACTGGGTCTGCAGAAACCTCCCTTATCTGACTCACATCCCATTAAATACAATAGACAAAGGAGCAGTTTGTACCTTTTTCTCTTATCATCACTTCTAGTTTATTTAATACACTTCTTTCTAAAGGCTCTGGCACACAGGGAGATTAGTCGCCCGCAAGAAATCTCCCTGTTCCCGGGTGACTAATCTCCCCGAATTGCCATCCCACCGGCGAAAATGTAAGTCGCCGGTGGGATGGCACACGCTGCGCAGGCGATTTTGGCAAATCACCGAAGTTGCCTCGCGAGGCGTTTTCGGCGATATGCCGAAATCGCACTGCCGCGTGTGCCATCCCACCGGCGACTTACATTTTTGCCGGTGGGATGGCAACTGATGGCAACTCGGGGAGATTAGTCACCCGCGAACAGGGAGATTTGTCGCGTGCGACTAATCTCCCCGTGTGTCAGAGCCCTAAGTTTTAAAAGACAAATACAATGATAAATCATTTAACAAAGAGGTGCATTTAGAACATTACACACTTATTAATACAATTGCGTAAACTAACCCTGTATGTTTCCACTCTACACATACCACAGACAGAGTCCTTTACTCCATACCAATGATAATAAATAGAAATAAATACAAATTACAGCTGCATTAAAGATTACCTAGAACTAGATGTCAAAGAGACATAGGGATGGAGAATCCTGCCCCATTGAGCTTAAAATCTAAGAGGGTGGGTAACTTGCTGACACAAATAGAAGGCTATAAAGGGATGAAGGTTACAGTGCGTGACATTGCCATATAAAATATAAGTGCCAGTTCCCAGTTCAGGTGCTATGCTAGTGCTCCAAGGGGTAGTCTTTGAGTTTAGTTCTTAAGATACGGAGAGAGGATTCTCTCTGCAAGAATTCAGGGATGGAATTCCAAATATAAGGTGCAGCAAGGCAAAAAAGGTTTAAAGGAGAAGGAAAGGTAAAAACTCAGTAAGCTTTATCAGAAAGGTCTATGTCAATACAGTCATAAGCACTCACAGAAATGCTACACTGAGTTCTCTATCAAAAGAAACACAGGATTTCTTGTCACTTTTTTTGTAAACATGATGTTCCAGTGTCTGACTTCCTCTCTCAAAAACATCCTTAATTCCCATGGCCAGAGTCTGCACAGCTCTCTCCTCTTTCCCCTCTCCTGCTCCCCCCTCCCATAAGAATGCTAAGAACTCCCTCCCACCTCTTTTAGGAATGTGTGATCTGAGCTATAACGGATTCCACTGCAGGAAGGAAGCTATTTAAAATGGCAGCTGCTATCTTAAGCAAAAGGAGAAAGTTTCTAAAGCTGTTTACTCGGGTATGGTAATGGTTTCTGCAGAATAAATATATTGTTCTAGGTGGCACTAATGTGGCAAATCTATTGGCAGTAAAATCCCAAAATGAGGGGCAGAGGAATGAAGATCTTTAAAAGTTAGGGATAGTGGTTTGTAAGTTATTCTATGTTTTATGGGAAGCCATGGGGATTCCATAGCAGTGGGGCCTGTACCCTCTTAGATGAGAGGAGAAATTTGGCAGTAGTATTTAATACAAACTATAGGGGGGAGAGATGGGAGTTAGGGAGGCCAGTTTGCAGTAGTCTAGCCAGGATAGGATGAGAGCATGCTTGTGTGCCTTAGCTGTTGCAGGTAAAAGGGACGGATTTTGGCAATATTGCATTAACAAAAGTGACAGGTTTTGACAGTCTTGTTAATATGGTCAGTGAAGGAGAAAGGGCAGTCAAAGATTACCCCAGGCAATGTGTTGCCATATATGTTTTACCTATTGTTGTATATGCAACCCAAAAATCCTTTTTAATACAAAATCACACTGCTTTAAAAAGATTTACCTCATTGCTATGCTTTATTATTACCTCTAGACAGAGTTGTAAATGCATCTCTTTAATCTTTATTTTTTCCCACTGATTTGCAGCCAGAAATGTGTAAATGCGGTAATTGCAAGATGAATGCAGTCATGGTTCTTTTTAGATACTCTGAGTAATAGAGTGGAAAATGCCCCGTGCTCCGACATCATAATCTCATTGATATATGTGACACAGTCCTTTGGACAAGTGGATTGCTGTCTAATTCAATACGGAGCAAACGCCACATCGTGTGTAACATCTAATGCTTAGACATAAATGGTGGCTTAACGGGAATCATTTACATTGATAAAACCATAAATCCAACAAATAAAATAAGTTGTGGGTGGATTCAGTGTTAGTCACAAAGAAACAGAAATATGGATACTATGGGGTTGATTCACTAAAGTGTGTTAAAATTTATAGCATGCATTAAAAATTTTATCGCTTCTTATTTTTTGCGACTTAACGCATGATTCACTAAAAGGACATGCGTCAAAATTTAGACGCTATGCTGTTTGCGTTATTTAATTCGCAATGAGCATTTGCGCGCGTTATTTCCTGTTGCGCGTGTTATGTTTCATCGCATGCTATATTAGCGCGTGATTTTACGCACGTAGCAGTTACTTTCGGAATACTGTTCTGAAAATGCCCATTTCCCTGCAAACTGGAGGCTGCATCACTCTAGGGCCAACACAGACTTCCACTGCAAAGTCCATATTGTGTTGCCAAAAGCTCATGAACCACAATTTTCTTTAAGTACCGCCTGCCCCAAGTAGGTGTTAATATTCACACAGACGATGTGATATTTAGTGTGTTTTATGCGCGAATTAACGCAATGTGATAGAAATAACTCATTGTATTAGCGAGCGATTTAACGCATGCGGTATGCGTTTTAACGCATACTTTGATGAATCGGGCGTTATTTATTGCATGCTTTTTAATGCAAAAAAGCATGCGATAACGCTTATCGCACTTTAGTGAATCGGCCCCTATGTATGTTACAATTCTTGAAAAACATTAAGATCTGATGACTATATGATAATTTTATTAGGTGAGTTTATGTTTTTATAATGTACATTTATCATGACATGTTACATACTATGGGGATGGAAATGCTACAGCATTAAGAGGAACAAAAGAATGCCCCTTAGTGATCATTCAAAAAAGTATTAATAAGGGGTCAATCACTCCCTTTCATGTGCATCTTAATCATGGGGGCAGGAAATGGATGCCAAAGTGCCTCCCGCATAAAAATGCCCTCATTGCACTTCTGTATAAGGCACTTGCTGCCTTGGGTTCCAAACGGAGCGTTGCTGTTAGCGATGAGTGAATTTTTTCACCAGGCATGGATTCGCAGAAAATGTCCAAATTTTGCCAATGGCGAATTGCTTTGCGAAACTTCCGCAAAAATTTGCAGCAGAAAAATTCGGTGCGCATCAAAAGAGCGGTTGCGTCAAAAATAGGCGCAGTCACATCAAAATGGGCGTGCTCGTGTCAAAAAAAAGTTGCGTGCAATAAAATGATCACGTGCCACCCGCGTTTCACAAATTTTTCGCCGTTTCGCTCATTTTTTGGTAGATTCTCAAATTTTTTTGCAACCAAGTACATGCGCAGTTGTATTATTGTTGGTGATTCGGACGCAATTGCATGACAAGGAGACTCCTCCATTTACCCATTGCCTTGAACCATCCTATGAAACCCTCACTTTAATGAAACACCAGAAGAGAAGAAGAATGGGGTAATGGCCACAGAATGTATTCACATTTATCAAATACATAGGACCTTGCCAGCTTCACCCCAAGGCAATATTCAGGTATGGTAAAGCTTTCTGCAGAATAAATATAGCCTTCTAGCTAGTGATGGGCAAAATGTTTCGCCAGGCATGGATTTGTGGCGAATTTCCGCGTTTCGCGAAACGGATGAAAAAATTTGCCGCGGAAAAATTCGCCCCACGTCCAAAAATTGTCGCCGGCATCAAAAAAGAATAGTCGCCGGCGTCAAAAAAGAATGGTCGCCGGCGTCAAAAGAATAGCCACGCAACAAAATAATAGCCGCAGGCGACAAAAGAATATCCGGGCGACAAAATAATAGCAGTGCGACAAAATAATAGCCATGGGTGACAAAATAATAGCCGTGCAACAAAATAATTTGTAATTTGTTTTGCTGCACAACATTTTCGCCGTTTCGTGAATTTTTCGCTGTTTCGCGGATCTTTTGAAAGATTCACGAATTTTTCAGCGAAACGGAACAGATTTGCTCATCACTACTTCTAGCTTGCACTAATGTAGCAAATCTATTGGCTATAAAATTCCAAAATGCCTTTCCTTCTCCTTTAAGAATCCCTGTTCTTTATACTGTACATTGCCTTCGAAATGTATTATTGATATAACGCATTTTTGCAAGCTGTTCCTGTGCTTTTTGGTGCATTCACTGCGGTGGCTTATAACATTTAAATATACTGTTTGGAATAGTAATGGTACGGAAGTAGATATTGAGTGTTTTTGATAACAGATTAGATGACTTTAGTGCAGGTAATGCCATTTTAATAGTTCCTGAGATATGTTACGCCTCTTACACAACGTAATCAGGGTTTTGATGAGCATGAGATGGCATATGCCAAGTCACATAATTATAATGGGCATGTTAGTGAAATCATTTTGACATTAACTGGGCAGGCAGTTAAAATAATTTATACAAATTTTTAGGGATGAATATTACAAGGACGTAATATCAACAGAAACGGCAATATAGCCCATCAATTTAAATTAATTATAGCCAATAACTTACTGGCTTTAATCTGTGTATGATTTGGAAACGTGAATGGAATATTTAATCTGAAATTCTTTAAAAACAGCATTCCAAGACTGTCCGGGTTCTCCTGTAATAACGTTTGGCACAGCAGGAAAGGAATGCTTTTTGACTGGGAAGCCTTTCCTTGAGTCATTTGCTTACAGTCCCTAATTACTGTAAATGTAAAATAAATAATGAGAGAGCACTGACCCTCAGACAACGGTAATTGCTTGTTATTGTAGCATTGCAGTGAAGGCATATGTGAAATGCATTATTCTATTTAAAGACAGAATGTCTTTTTGGTTTTCCCAAGAGGGGGCTGACATGTTTGTGTGTAATTTAGCACTGCATGGCTCCCTATAGTACTAGATCACACACTGTTTAACAGGGCTCTACAGTGAGCATAATAGGACATCATCAAGTATCAGGATGAAGGATCAGACTCACACTGAAAACTACAAGATACCCTGCTTCTTAAGTTAATTATGTTTGAGATTACACCATAAGTATCACATCCATTTTGTGTAAAAGTTGTGCTGAAGCCGCCATGTTTTGCGGCACCACAGTGTTTTGTGGCTTTTGACAGTGCATTCAAATATTATTTTGTCACCACATGGTTGATATAGTGTAAGCGATGCCAAATTAGGGGTAGTGTATGTGATGTAGACTGGGGGGGGTCCACCACCCCAGGGGCCGACCACCCCGCAGGGTGCCACTGTGTCCCCCGCATCCCCCACAGGGGCCCCCTGCTGCACCCCCTAACCCACCCTCCCAACATCCTCCTCTAGCATGAAACTTACTTTCAATGCATCAGGGGAGGGCGATGAAAGCAGGGCCGCCATCAGGGGGGCACAGGGGGTACAGTTGTCCCGGGCCCGGACGATTTTAACTTTAAAAGGGGGCCCGGCGGTGCTACAGTTTTCTTAGCTCGGGCCCCCTTTAATCTATTCCGGGCCCCTGTCATTGGTGGTCAGCGGTAATCCTATTGGTCGCGCCCCGTGCGTACATGCACGTCAGTACGCACGGGGCGCAACCTTATAAAAGGGCCTGGCGTCTTTCGGCACTCAGAAGTGCAGTGCTGTAGGGAACGAAGAACCTCGCCGCCAGAGGAGCCGCCAGAGGAGGAGCCGCACAAGACAAGGAGGGTTGTGCTGTGCTGGCTACCAATGTACTAGGGGGGTTTGCTGGCTACCAATGTACTGGGGGGGGCCCTGCTGGCTACCAATGTACTAGGGGGGACCTGCTGGCTACTAATGTACTAGGGGGGGCCTGCTGGCTACTAATGTACTAGGGGGGGCCTGCTGGCTACTAATGTACTAGGGGGGGGACACTGCTGGCTACCAATGTACTAGGGGGGGCCTGCTGGCTACTAATGTACTAGGGGGGGCCTGCTGGCTACTAATGTACTAGGGGGGACACTGCTGGCTACCAATGGACTAGGGGGGGCCTGCTGGCTACCAATGTACTAGGGGGGCCTGCTGGCTACTAATGTACTAGGGGGGGACACTGCTGGCTACCAATGTACTAGGGGGGGCCTGCTGGCTACTAATGTACTAGGGGGGACACTGCTGGCTACCAATGTACTAGGGGGGGCCTGCTGGCTACCAATGTACTAGGGGGGACACTGCTGGCAATATTCAGGTATGGTAAAGCTTTCTGCAGAATAAATATAGCCTTCTAGCTAGTGATGGGCAAAATGTTTCGCCAGGCATGGATTTGTGGCGAATTTCCGCGTTTCGCGAAACGGATGAAAAAATTTGCCGCGGAAAAATTCGCCCCACGTCCAAAAATTGTCGCCGGCATCAAAAAAGAATAGTCGCCGGCGTCAAAAAAGAATGGTCGCCGGCGTCAAAAGAATAGCCACGCAACAAAATAATAGCCGCAGGCGACAAAAGAATATCCGGGCGACAAAATAATAGCAGTGCGACAAAATAATAGCCATGGGTGACAAAATAATAGCCGTGCAACAAAATAATTTGTAATTTGTTTTGCTGCACAACATTTTCGCCGTTTCGTGAATTTTTCGCTGTTTCGCGGATCTTTTGAAAGATTCACGAATTTTTCAGCGAAACGGAACAGATTTGCTCATCACTACTTCTAGCTTGCACTAATGTAGCAAATCTATTGGCTATAAAATTCCAAAATGCCTTTCCTTCTCCTTTAAGAATCCCTGTTCTTTATACTGTACATTGCCTTCGAAATGTATTATTGATATAACGCATTTTTGCAAGCTGTTCCTGTGCTTTTTGGTGCATTCACTGCGGTGGCTTATAACATTTAAATATACTGTTTGGAATAGTAATGGTACGGAAGTAGATATTGAGTGTTTTTGATAACAGATTAGATGACTTTAGTGCAGGTAATGCCATTTTAATAGTTCCTGAGATATGTTACGCCTCTTACACAACGTAATCAGGGTTTTGATGAGCATGAGATGGCATATGCCAAGTCACATAATTATAATGGGCATGTTAGTGAAATCATTTTGACATTAACTGGGCAGGCAGTTAAAATAATTTATACAAATTTTTAGGGATGAATATTACAAGGACGTAATATCAACAGAAACGGCAATATAGCCCATCAATTTAAATTAATTATAGCCAATAACTTACTGGCTTTAATCTGTGTATGATTTGGAAACGTGAATGGAATATTTAATCTGAAATTCTTTAAAAACAGCATTCCAAGACTGTCCGGGTTCTCCTGTAATAACGTTTGGCACAGCAGGAAAGGAATGCTTTTTGACTGGGAAGCCTTTCCTTGAGTCATTTGCTTACAGTCCCTAATTACTGTAAATGTAAAATAAATAATGAGAGAGCACTGACCCTCAGACAACGGTAATTGCTTGTTATTGTAGCATTGCAGTGAAGGCATATGTGAAATGCATTATTCTATTTAAAGACAGAATGTCTTTTTGGTTTTCCCAAGAGGGGGCTGACATGTTTGTGTGTAATTTAGCACTGCATGGCTCCCTATAGTACTAGATCACACACTGTTTAACAGGGCTCTACAGTGAGCATAATAGGACATCATCAAGTATCAGGATGAAGGATCAGACTCACACTGAAAACTACAAGATACCCTGCTTCTTAAGTTAATTATGTTTGAGATTACACCATAAGTATCACATCCATTTTGTGTAAAAGTTGTGCTGAAGCCGCCATGTTTTGCGGCACCACAGTGTTTTGTGGCTTTTGACAGTGCATTCAAATATTATTTTGTCACCACATGGTTGATATAGTGTAAGCGATGCCAAATTAGGGGTAGTGTATGTGATGTAGACTGGGGGGGGTCCACCACCCCAGGGGCCGACCACCCCGCAGGGTGCCACTGTGTCCCCCGCATCCCCCACAGGGGCCCCCTGCTGCACCCCCTAACCCACCCTCCCAACATCCTCCTCTAGCATGAAACTTACTTTCAATGCATCAGGGGAGGGCGATGAAAGCAGGGCCGCCATCAGGGGGGCACAGGGGGTACAGTTGTCCCGGGCCCGGACGATTTTAACTTTAAAAGGGGGCCCGGCGGTGCTACAGTTTTCTTAGCTCGGGCCCCCTTTAATCTATTCCGGGCCCCTGTCATTGGTGGTCAGCGGTAATCCTATTGGTCGCGCCCCGTGCGTACATGCACGTCAGTACGCACGGGGCGCAACCTTATAAAAGGGCCTGGCGTCTTTCGGCACTCAGAAGTGCAGTGCTGTAGGGAACGAAGAACCTCGCCGCCAGAGGAGCCGCCAGAGGAGGAGCCGCACAAGACAAGGAGGGTTGTGCTGTGCTGGCTACCAATGTACTAGGGGGGTTTGCTGGCTACCAATGTACTGGGGGGGGCCCTGCTGGCTACCAATGTACTAGGGGGGACCTGCTGGCTACTAATGTACTAGGGGGGGCCTGCTGGCTACTAATGTACTAGGGGGGGCCTGCTGGCTACTAATGTACTAGGGGGGGGACACTGCTGGCTACCAATGTACTAGGGGGGGCCTGCTGGCTACTAATGTACTAGGGGGGGCCTGCTGGCTACTAATGTACTAGGGGGGACACTGCTGGCTACCAATGGACTAGGGGGGGCCTGCTGGCTACCAATGTACTAGGGGGGCCTGCTGGCTACTAATGTACTAGGGGGGGACACTGCTGGCTACCAATGTACTAGGGGGGGCCTGCTGGCTACTAATGTACTAGGGGGGACACTGCTGGCTACCAATGTACTAGGGGGGGCCTGCTGGCTACCAATGTACTAGGGGGGACACTGCTGGCTACCAATGTACTAGGGGGGGCCTGCTGGCTACCAATGTACTAGGGGGGGACACTGCTGGCTACCAATGTACTAGGGGGGACACTGCTGGCTACCAATGTACTGTGGGGGGCACTGCTGGCTACCAATGTACTGTGGGGGGCACTGCTGGCTACCAATGTTTCATGTCTGTGAGTCCTTTGTATTTGTGGGAGGGGGGCCCAGAATTTTTTGTTTGTGAGGGGCCCCGTGATTTCTGATGGCGGCCCTGGATGAAAGGATTGGGTCTGGGCCAGGGTCGGACTGGGCTGCCGGGACACCGGGAAAATACCCCGGCCTTGGTGGGCCCCAGTGGCCCCGACCTGACCCTGTTGCCAGCGATGCCCTCCCCTGATGCGTTTCACATACGCGCATTCAGGGTAGGACATTGGGCGGGGGGGTTAGGGGTGCGCGGCAGGGGCCCCTGCAGGGGATGCGTCGGCAGAGGTACCCTGCGGGGTGCGGGGCCCCCATATAACCCTGTGTCACCCCCAATGTCCCCCACCGGGGGGGCTCTGTGCCCTACTGTCTCCCACCTTCCCAATAAAGTGCAGCGCCGACTAACCTGTCACTCCGAATATTTCCACCAGGTGGCGCTTTGTGCCCTACTGTCTCCCACCTTCCCTGTATAACCCTGTGTCACCCCCAATGTCCCCCACCGGGGAGTGCTCTGTGCCCTACTGTCTCCCACCTTCCCTTTTATAGGCGGGGGCCCCTGCAGGGGGGGTAGCCCCAGTGGGCCCTTCAGCACCCAGTCAGACCCTGGTCTGGGCCACCAAGGCCTACCAGGTTTTCTCCCAGTGCCCCGACAGCCCAGTCCGACCCTGATGTGATGTATTACTTTCAAAAATAGAAAGCAATGGCACTCAGAGCAATTACAAGCAGGGCAAGCCCTCCACAATAAAATTTGCAAGGGCTTGCCCTGCTTGAAATCGCTCTGCGTGCCATTGCTTTCTATTATTGAATTGTTTGGGAGGGTGCCGATCCCTCCAGCATTGTACACCGAGCCTCTAATTTTGGAGTGCTAAGGTGTGCGAGGAAGGTCTCCAAGTTGTCTATGTATTACTTTAAACCCTGAGAAGGACACTTCTTTCAAATAAAGAAGCATGGCTAAAGCTCATCCTCATGGGAGTTTCGCCCTGTGTTTCCTGTGGCTTTGTGGGAAACATAGCGATTGCAGTTAAAATTGCATTTTGCTCACTGCACTTGTGGTTGCAAATGACCCCCTTTATAGTTGTAGTATTTTATTTATTTTATCAGGAATAAATACAGATTTAGAAAGTGATTTATGTGATGGACTCATAGACACAAGTGACAGGTGAACATATGAATATAATATTAATGTAGTACTGCTAAAGTATTGCACTTAACGTATGCAAGGCAAGACAATTTGGTCAACACTGAAACTTCTGTTTAAAATGGCTGTTGAAATGGGAGGATACCTTTACTAAGTCAGAAGTGAACAATTCTGAAATGCCATATTTAATAATGTTAGCAACCTCCCCATGTTGCAGACAATCATGGACCTCAATGTGGAGATGTTCAGCAAATTCCTAGAAAAAGGAAAAGAGGGTTATACCTATGTGGCCTTTATAAAGGATATTTATGAACTGGAGAAGGTGCAAAGATGTGGAACTAAACTAGGGTAATGGCAGAATTAAAAAAAGGAAAGACTGTCAAGGTTGAGGTAGAAAAGGCACATATGAGGGAATATGATTATACTTTACTAGAGAGGGCATTATAGACAGATAGTGGGGGATGTTTTTTCAATTAGAAAAGATCACAGAGCCAGAAATCACCCCTTTAGATTAGAAGAAATGAACTTTCATTTAAGCAGTGTATGGGTTTATCACAGTGAGGGCAGTGAGGTTGGGGAATGCACCGCTGGGAGATGTTATAATGGCAGATCTACAGTTAGTTTAGTGTATGTATTGGTATGTTTGTATATGGTTTACATGTTTGAGTGTGTGTATAGATCTAATAGCTCTGTATAGGTATGTGTATTATATAAATAATATGCACTGGGGGTCATTTGGATGGGTTGTACTTGATGGACTATTTTTTTTTTCTCAACTCAAATTTACAATATAACCAAGTCGTAGCATTTTATTATTTATATATATATATATAACTTTCTTTATATTCGGGCATGAAACATACATCAGTTATATTTTTACATTTTCTATGGCAAACATGGTAAAACTCTCTACTACTTGCAACATCCTTGAGTAGCAGAGACCAAAGTGCTACTCACATTAATAAGTTGAGAAATAGTAAAAGTCAAACTTGACCTCACTAGATAAAAAAGTCCTCATACCTTTGCTGAGCTCAGACATACATGTTGCCAATAATCTGGAGACTACATTAATTAACTTACCTATACCTAATAAGTGTCAATGTTGGCATGAGTATTTTAGTGGATTGGAACTGAGCTCATCTCAAGTGGCAGGCAATGTGAGTCTTCAGCTGAATCATATACAGATATGCACGGCTTTGTGAGAGTTGGGATATGATTCATCCACACTAGTTTGCATTACTAGTCTTCAGATTTCTCTATAATAAATGCAATTTATTCCACAATGTGACCATAGTTTCCACAGTAACCTTATCTGCAGCAAAAAATTACATGTTTTAGTGAAATCTATTGCAACAAATTTTGTATAATTTGTCATTCACGGGTTCAAAGCTACAGTATCTAAAGACTATAAACCTATGTTAAATCCCACTGATAAGATTAAATACAAAAATGTATTCCCTCAGAATATCTTAATAATGTAACGCATTGCTTACTTATGACAGGTGTCAAGCTGAATCAGTTCCAGCTGAGATCCATTTTGAATCAGTTCTAGTTGAGATTCATTTCCCTAGCGGAACAATGGCACTAGTTACAGAATACCTCAGTTCCTTGGCATTTTTCCAAACATCAAGTGGTCCTTGAAGATTTAGCGTAGTAGACTGAAAAAACTTATCAACTACCTGTGGACATGCTTTAGGTCGCTGATACTTCATTCCCAATATTTTCATTAGATCTCTCCTGAAAGAGTCCCCAGCTGCTCAATGAATTACATTTGAATGAAGTGTATGGTATGTTAGTCATCAACTCTATATTTCTATGCTAAAATGTGTGTCTTTCCCTTAAAGGAGACATATCCTATAAAAAATAGAAGGAATGTGCTTAAAAACTTGTGTTTCAGACTGATTTATTGAGAAATTCCACAAAAACCCCACTAGTCCCGCCCATCTGTTCCACTTCCTGCTGGCTGAATTCTCTGGATGAGCTGGGGAGCCGGCGGCAATCAGTACACTGCACTGTAGGAGAGGATCCAATCAGCAGCTAGGCTGACCTGATAGGGAACTGAAGCCTGTCTGTGCTTGAGTGACTGCAGGGCTGTGATTGGCTCTCCCCCTCCTACTGTGCTTCTGGTAGGGACCGTTAAGAAACGCCCACTCTTCATTTCACACTGGACGGAGAAGTGATAGGATCTATAGGGAGCTCCAATAAAGAGGCCATTGTTACAGATAGGATTAATTTTTAGGACAAAGTGAAACCAGCACATTATATTATTTATAATTGCCTACAAAATTAGGGTTTTTCCCCATTTATCCAATATATCTCCTTTAACCTACTGCTAATGTCCACATCTCTTTTAACAGGGCCAGTACATTAATGTATGTAATTAAAGAAGAACAACCCCTTCCTACAATGCTAGTATCCTACTCACAAACCACATCACCATTAGACTGCATGGATGTGGTCAAGAGTCATCTTGCTCTGCTTCAGGTCCTCTTCTATCTGATTGGGACACAGAACATGCAGTTACAGCATGGTACAGATCAGCTTCAACTAGACTTGCTCCTGTGTTGATCTCACAGAGAAGAGGACCTAAAGTGCCACATGATAGCACTTGTCAACACCACTCTGTAGCTCTACATTTGTCAGGATCTGTGGGGAATCAAACCCTGGACTACTTGAGGAACTATGATCACATTAACCTACTGAGCCACAAGAGGCTCTTTGACCAGGGCTTGGAGAGTTGCCCCAATGTGCATCCAGCATCTCTGCCTGTTTCCCTTCAGTCTCCACCCATCTTGTTAATCGCATGTGTTGCTGGTCCAGTAATTAGCGGCCTTTATAAACTTGCTCCTGGCAACTCCTGGTGCTCGATCATCATTCCTGCTGAGCCTGATCTGGCCACATCCTGATTCTTGACATCCTGTGATCCGTGATTCCTGTGTTCCCTGCCTGGTTCCTTGCATCCATTCTCCTGTCCCCACTTGGTACCCTGTCTTCTGTGGATCCCCCTGGTTTGACCTTCGGCCTGTTTACTTGACCTTGTTTGCCAGCTGCCTGCCACTGACCTCAGCCTGCCTTTTGGACTTTGCCAGCCCTGACCTACTTGCTTGTTACCGGACTCTTGTCTATCTTGCCTCATCACAGGCCTGTATATTTACTCATTATTTTCTGTTTTGTTCTGTTTGGTTTTTATTAAATATCTTCGCTTCACCTCACTTGGCCTTGATAACTATCCAGCCATTAAAGGGTGTTTCTGGGGGTTACTCTACACATAGGCTCCTACCTGCTGGTCACCCACCAGACCTAACAACATTATTTAGCCAAGTACAGTATACAGATAGGACCAAATGTGACGGTGGTGGAGAATGCGACCCAGGTGGATGGAGTGAAGACTATAGAGGGGACCTGGGGATGTAGGGACTGCTTTGTCCTTCTGTGTTTCTCTTTGCAGCCAGTTATCCAACATGATTGCGTGTTCCTACATCCTTTTTTTGTATTTATGATGTATTTGTATCCAATTTATCCCATTTAAATGCATAACCAAAAAGGCAAAAAGTAAATGGTACAATGTAAGCAGTTCTCTGTGAGAACATAATACATTACATTAGGATTAGGTTTATAAGATTAGGATTAAGTTTATATATTGAATACATAAAGCAGGGGTTTGGGGGTTATAAGACATATCTGTTCAAATTGATAGGCAAGGAAACTTGTAATTAGTGATCAAAGAAGACTTGAGAAGTACTGTATAGAGAAGACAGAAACAAACAATCATTGCTACAGTGATTATGTCCAATTATAAAAGGTATTTAGTTGCTTAATGATAGAGTATAGCATTAGAAGTGGCGTAATTATTCACACTAGAATGCTAGATCAAGGCTATAAACTCCAGATAAGAGTAATGGACTGCTCTTGAATATTTCCAAGAACCATAAAAGACCTCTAGAGTACTTGACAAAAACATTGGCCAAATAAAAAAATAATTCTATTTATCAATACTTGTTGTAATCTGTTTTTCAATCAGTTCTCTATCCAAGTATAAATAGTAGCTTGTAGGGCAATATTCCTTAATTTAATTGGTAACTTTCTGTGCTTTACTTTGTCAAATGTTATTGCAAAAACTCGGTAGATTCATTCATATAAATCCATTTTAATACCCAAGGGTCTAAGTTTTGGTTCACCACCCCCCCCCCCCCCATAGAAGCCAATTACTTTGGTCTGGCATGACCCATTGCTCAGAATACCACAATGGCACAAACTCATTAGAGGTAATTTATGATCAGAAAGGCAGGGTATAAAATTACAAAGATCAACCTAATCCGCCATATTTTGGGGGGATATTTTTGCCCTTCCATTCTAGATGAATGGCTGCACTCTTGCCCTTCTGTTCATAAATATTAATAAATAGTATTTGCCAATTCTGGCTAGTGGGTATGAGCACGGGCACATGTGACACAAACACGTAGACTGGGCCTTCGCAAAATAGAAGAAATGCACTTATAAGATGTTGCTGAACTCTCCATTGCCAAAGGTATATATAATGTAATTTTGGACGCCAGAGGTTCTTTTGCATTGAACTAGAACTTGGTTTATTGATGATACACAGCATATGCAGGGTTAATACTCACAGCACTGAGGTAGAATAGCACAAATGTCAAATGCAGTTGCAAGGTAGCAGAACAGTGTAGCACCATGGTGGAGACAGATGAGGGTTAATAGACAGTCCCAAGGGTGTTCACCTTTACTGGCCCGGATCCCTACAGCCAACAGTGGTTCAGTGTTTAGAATTTGCCTGAATCCTATGTCTGAACTGTGGTCCCTACAATAAGGCGGCAGAGCCTTGGGTGTACTAAACCCACTAAATCCTCCTTTGTTGGAGCACACAGCTGCTCTTGTTAAATAACCCTGAGCTAAGTCACAGAACCCTATGAGTGCCAACATACTAATATTTCTGATAATGTGTTTTTTTCTTGGCTTGTTTCCATTGTCTTCATACTGATGTGGCCACAGCCATAGTGCACCTCACTACGGCACCAGTTATATCAATACCATAATAACACATTAAAGTGCACTAAATGAGAACTAAGCCCCTCTCCCAACAACACTGGTGCCTATAGGCAAAACTTAGAAGTTAAGGAGATGCCAGAGGGCAGCATACCTCCCAACATTTTGAAAATGGAAAGAGGGACAAAAACAAATGCCCCGTGCAGCGCAGCAAATTTTTTTGACCACGCCTATGTTTGCGACCACACCCCCTAAATACCACTTCCATTTGACTAAATTTGACAGGTTATTTAAAGTTTGAACACATTTCTGGGGGGTTTTGGGGTCTTGTTTTATGTGTTATTACAGTATTGCTGTAATGTGAGTCTCCGTTCCCCCCAAGAGACCTATTTAGCTTATTAGTTACAATTGTATCTCAGTGCAGGGGGGCTTTTTACCTTTCTGGGCTCTCTGCCAAAAGCCCTCTTATTTAATTAAAAGTGAGAAACAATGTATCTAAGTGCAGGTGAAGCTCGTTAGGATTTAATTACATTGTATCTTTTTTAGCTTCAGTGCAGGAGATCAAAGGGAAAGGAGGGACTTTTGCGGGTTGAGCTGTCAAAAGAGGGACAGTTGGGAGGTATGGGGCGGTATATACACATATAAATATAAATACACACATGGGCATTATGTGTTGAAGGGCTTTAGGAAATTTCTCACAACTTTATGGTCTCCAAGAAACAGTGTTTCCCAATAGGGAGCCGTGGCAACCAGCAGGAACACTCATCCTACACTGACAATTGTAAGGTGTTCAGTGTTATCTCTGTACATTCCTGCAGTTTGTTCGTACATTCCTGATATGGGATTCTTTAGGTAAATAAATGTGACCTGTCACATACATACTAGGAAGCTACAGGCAGTAGCTCCAAAACTTTTAAAGGGGCCAGTAAAATATGTTTTTTTCACCTAAGGCTACAAACATTTAGGTTAGTCATATAAATAAACTTCTTAAACCACATATTTACTGGGAACCGAGCGCTGCAAGGGCATGTCCAATTGGTGGATGGGGTTAGAGAGTTTAGTACAGCAAACTTATGCATTACAGGTATAGGACCCGTTATCCAGAATGCTCGGGACCAAGGGTATTCCGGATAAGGGGTCTTTTCGCAATTTGGATCTCCATACCTTAAGTCTACTAAAAAATCAATACACCATTAATTAAACCAGGGCTGTCCAACTGGCGGCCCACGACCCCCCTCTGTGTGGCCCCCCACCTGTCTGGCTGCTTTGATGGCTTACCTTTGTGTATTACCTTTAAATGGTATCAGTACTGAGATTAACTGCCCCCCTGCATTGCTCACACCTCAGATTCAGGGTGTAATCCCCCTGTATTGTTTAATCATGTAATCCCCTGTACTGTTCACACCTTTTAATGCCTTCATTGTTTTCCCCCTGCAGTGTTCACACCTCAGGCTCAGCCTGTAATCACTCCCATTGTTCCCCTGTTCACACCTCAGACATTCCCTCTGACACATCCAGCATTGTGTCACTGTATGCTGCCTGTGTGTGCAATAGGGCAGGCATAGTATGGCACACATAGGCAGGGGTGGGCAGGAATAGTATGGCACACATAGGCAGGGGTGGGCAGGAATAGTATGGCACACATAGGCAGGGGGGGGGCAGGCATAGTATGGCACATATAGGCAGGGGAGGGCAGGCATAGTATGGCACACATAGGCAGGGGAGGGCAAGCATAGTATGGCACACATAGGCAGGGGAGGGCAAGCATAGTATGGCACACATAGGCATGGGAGGGCAGGAATAGTATGGCACACATAGGCAGGGGTGGGCAGGAATAGTATGGCACACATAGGCAGGGGGAGCAGGCATAGTATGGCACACATAGGAAGGGGAGGCCAAGCATAGTATGGCACACATAGGCAGGGGTGGGCAGGAATAGTATGGCACACATAGGCAGGGGTGGGCAGGAATAGTATGGCACACATAGGCAGGGGAGGGCAGGCATAGTATGGCACACATAGGCAGGGGTGGGCAGGAATAGTATGGCACACATAGGCAGGGGGGGCAGGCATAGTATGGCACACATAGGAAGGTGAGGGCAAGCATAGTATGGCACACATAGGCAGGGGAGGGCAAGCATAGTATGGCACACATAGGAAGGGGAGGGCAAGCATAGTATGGCACACATAGGCAGGGGAGGGCAAGCATAGTATGACACACACAGGCAGGGTAGGGCAGGCAGAGTATGGCACACATAGGCAGGGGAGGGCAGGCAGAGTATGGCACACATAGGAGGGGTAGGGCAAGCAGTACTCTGCCTGCTCTATGCCTTTCCTATGCTGCCTGTTTGTGCCATACTCTCCCTGCCCTATGCTGCCTGTGGAAGGTGAACCTGGCAGGGGTTTGTTCCTGGAGTTTGGCATTTGAAATAGTCATTATATGGTCCCCAAGGTGTGTAATTATATGCTGGGGGGTTGCTGTGCTATCCACAGAAGAGGAGGAGGCATATCGATTTAAGTGTATGACATAATATAATTCTTTCATATATAAATGAAGGGTGATATCCCTTCAGTGAGCACCAACCATTGGGTTTTTGCTGTGCTACCCATTAATGTGGGTATGGTCTTAAAAGCTCTTGTGATAGCATGGGTGTAGTTTGAAGTGGGTGTGGTTTAAAAAAGGGGAGTGGTCAAAACTGGCTTCCATTATCGGCCCTCCACCATGTAGGCAAGAAAAATTCCGGCCCTCGGTACCACAGAAGTTGGACAGCACTGAATTAAACCAATAGGATTGTTTTGCACCCAGTAAGGATTATTTATATCTTAGTTGGGATCAATTACATGATACTGTTTTATTATTACAGAGAAAAGGGAAATAATTTTTAAAATTCTGAATTATTTGATTAAAATGGAGTCTATTGGAGACAGGCTTTCCGTAATTCGGAGCTTTCTGGATAATGGGTTTCCAGATAAGGCATCCCATACCTGTATAAGCCGAGTCTTATTTGCTCTATTAGGGAAAGAAAACTGAACAGAGAGGATGAGTTACCCTTTATTTGAAACGCACATTTACTACAGTGGTGTATAGAGAGGCCTGTGTTTAATACAATTATAGAAAGTGGTAAGAGCTTTAAGAGATATAAGCAAACAAACCATTACACTTTTACAATAAATAAACTTACCATTAAGGTGAGACAAGTAATCAATGTAGGCAAGGACCTATTCAGGGATGTCTCCATATTTCTTTAGTCCTAACTCGAAAATCTTGAAGGCCACTGATCCTGGTTTAAAGTAAAGTAAAGGAAAGCTTTAGAAAGAAGGTGTTTGATTTTAGAGAATCTGTTTTCATGATAAAATTGGTCATAAAATCTTGTATTATGGGATGTCAAAGGCTTTGCACACATTCCTGTTGCTAGCACTATTTGCCAGTGACTGGTACAGTTTTATTAGGAGGGGAGCCTAGACCCAGCCCACAGCATGACTGATACATCATTTCCCATGACCGTTACGGGACTGGTGGTCCCCTGATCCAAGAGAACGTTAAATAATTTATATTTACCATTAAGGCTGCAGTGACGTAAATGTGATGTCTGGTCCTGGGATCTTCCCTGGCTTTCTTGAAAATCATTCTCCTAGATTTGATGCCCTCAGCTCTCCTAGCAAACTTCATGTACTGGATATAGACCTGAACGAAAAACATATAGAACTATGAGAACCTTTTAAAACAACAACAAAAGACCTCATTTTGTTGTGGTGAGATCAGTGCTGCAGTAATGCCATACAGGATAAAAAAAAAGGTGATCAGTCTTACCAAGGTGGGATCTATATCTTCTATGGAGAGCAATCTGTTGTATATGCTGTGTGTTTTTTCATACTTCATTCAGCTCTGGAGAGAGAATAGAAGGTTTTAGTAAGAGAATAAAGCTAGCTAATAGTGATGTGTGGGCCGGCCTGAAACCTGCGGGTCCCACTCTCCCCGCCCACGACCTAACTGAGCCCCCTCTTCTGCCTCTAGCAGTGTCTATTTATAGGCACAGGCATGCCCCGCCTCCTCTGTTACATCAGAGATGGGGCAGATCAGGTGCAGGTCTCTAAATAGATGTTGCGAGGGTGGGGACCTAACCAATCATCACATCAGCACTGATTGTATTAAATAAAAAATATTGTTGGCTGATGATTACTACTACAGGTACCGGACCCCTTATTCGGAAACCCGTTATCCAGAAAGCTCCGAATTACGGAAAGCCCGACTCCCATAGACTCCATTTTAATCAAATAATTCAAAATTTTAAAACTGATTTCCTTTTTCTCTGTAATAATAAAACAGGACCTTGTAATTGATCCCAACTAAGATATAAATAATCCTTATTGGCTGCAAAACAATCCTATTGGGGTTAATTAATGTTTTATTGATTTTTTAGCAGACTTAAGGTATGGAGATCCAAATTATGGAAAGACCCCTTATCCGGAATACCCTTGGTCCCGTGCATTCTGGATAACGGGTCCTATACCTGTATATATATTACGAAATGTATAGGTTCACAAGAGATTGCAAATATGGAATAGTTCAACTGGGATAGCTCTATATTGCCAAACTATACAATATATCAAACAGCTGCATAGCCTGAAAACGTAAATGAATGATGTTCTGACCAACATGGTCTTCACCAAGAAAACTGTTGTGATAAAATGAACATTTCCTGCAAGCAACTATTTCCTATTCTGTTAAATGGAAACAGGCAATAAGCAATAACAAGCAATACTGGAGTAGCTACACTATGGAGCGCTATTGGGGCTGCTGTTCAGTATTGATGACATAAATAGTAGAAGATTAAAGTCTCACTCATATTCCTAATGTCCAGCGACTATATATAGACCTTAATTATCTATTAAAAAGCAAGTTATTGTTTGCTAGAGAACGTGTCCTTTCTGTTCATGTAGAACTACAATACAGACACTGACCTCTTCGTAGTCTGCATAGGCAAAATATAGCAACATGTTTTCTTTAGAAGTGTTCTGATTGCCCACTCATAGATATTGGCAGCGTGGTTGCTGAACAGTTTAGCGTTGTTCATGTCCTGTGATGGGAAGAAATGTAAAACCTGAAAACTGGAGCCATCAGGAGAAGCACACAGACTGATAGAGTTGAACTAACCCCTCTCAAGCTGGCCACACACACAGCTGCACGACCTGGCATTGGGTTTGATTTCAGCTTTAACATTGCATCATTGCATTGCGTCGACAAAATGATCCTATTATAAATAAGTCAGTCTGTTAGACAGTAGATACTTTGTTAGTTCTTCCCATCAACAGGTGTATAGAGCTTCAGCAGACTCAACTGATAAGGCCATGGCACCCTTCCCTCCTTTCATATCCATTACTTGAAACCATAGGATGAATAAGAGGATCAGTGTGTTTGGAAATTCAAATGCTTGGTTAAATGAAATGCTCACTATTCAGCCTGTGAGTGGCCACCTTAGACCAGTACTTCCCAGCAGAATGAAGATATCTGGCATACATTAGTATCATCAGCATCATGTAAATTAATTCAGTTAACTAAAAAGAGAATAACAACAGTTAAGAGTATTATAAGCTTGAGTCCAACCAATCACAAACCCCCCTGTTTCAGCAAGCAGCTTGCTAGATTGTTCTAGGTATTGTCCGGCTTCATACCAGATGTCCGGATGATGTCCCAGTACCAACAAACACTGCTCATATGCAAACATAACTGCAAAATAAATACAAACGTAGGTATGTGGGTGGGAAAGTGTTACAAACCAGTCACTGCTGTAAGTTACTTTACCTCTTTTTGTTATTAGGGTCTGGTCCTCTGTTCGCAGAGGGTTTCTCTTCTCCCACTGTATATATTTCTTCCACATTTCCAACTGCTGTGCTTCCTGGGGTGTGTTTTGAGGAGGCACGGAAGGAGCATTACAATCCAGACCTTTCATCACCGTTTCATATTCCTTAATCAAAATACATGTATACAGTCACTCAAGAGATAAGCCAATTCTACTCGTATTTCCTTGACTGCTAAGTCTTGAATGACACTAAAGCAATCGTTAGGGTAATATAAATTTGGCTAGCCCCATGTCAAATGTCAAAATTAAATATAAAAAATCTGCTTCCGCTTTTGAAAAAACGTTCTATTCTGTTTGTGAAGCACTATTAATGTATACTGTAAAAAACATGTTTTCCCGTGAAGAAAGTAAAGATAGAAGTATGAAATATCTGATGACATTGTATAATAAAACTAATACATATAGTTACATAGTTACATAGGTTTAAAAAAAGACCATCAAAGAGTCCATCAAGTTCAACCCTTCCAAGTAAACCCAGCACACACAACATATACTTACCAATCTATACACTCACATACATAAACTAAATATACAACCACTAATACTAACTGTAGATATTAGTATCACAATAGCCTTGGATACTATGCTTGTTCAAGAACTCATCCAGGCCCCTCTTATAGGCATTAACAGAATCTGCCATTACCACATCACTAGGAAGGGCATTCCCCAACCTCACTGCCCTCACCGTGAGGAACCCCCTACGCTGCTTCAAATGGAAGCTCTGTTCCTCTAATCTAAAGGGGTGACCTCTGGTGCGTTGATTGTTTTTATGGGGAAAAGAACATCCCCCAACTGCCTATAATCCCCTCTAATGTACTTGTACAGAGTAATCATGTCCCCTCGCAAGCGCCTCTTTTCCAGAGAAAACAACCCCAACCTCGACAGTCTAACCTCATAGCTTAAATCTTCCATCCCCTTTACCAGTTTAGTTGCAGTCTCTGCGCTCTCTCCAGCTCATTAATATCCTTCTTAAGAACTGACTTGAACTTGTTCACAATTATTTTCCTTCATCAGAAGCTTTTGTCTTTGGACAATTGAATTTATGCTTCAGGAATATATAGCCAGGGCACCCACAGATTGCTGTGTGGTCCATTCTAAAGGACATTTTTATGAATCAGTGGTTATTATAACCACAAAACACTCACCATTTGAAGACAATTGCTTTAAAGACTTTGATTAATAAACCCCTGGGAGGTTTTCTATGTTTTTATTCCCAGTGTGTACAGAAATGTGTTATAGATGTGCCCCTGTTAGTCATTTTTGATACATTTCATACATTTACTGGATCAACATAGAAATCCTATTAAGCACTTTGATACATGACCTTTAAAGAGTGCCCAGTCTCTTCATCAGATGACTGGTGAAATATAAAGCAATCTATTAGGTGACTTATTTTCTACATTCAAATAATTCGAGGCATCATTCACTACAAAATCAATAATGCACATTGTCCTGGTGATTAATTTAAAGTTTAGCTTGAAAGTCGCTTTTTACAATTCTAAACCTCTGCCCACAGTACTGTTTGTAATTACTGCCAATGAATCCAAATGAATCTACTCACAGAATCAATTTTAATCCACTTACTTCAGATTTAGCACTGTTGTTTTGCTGAAAAAAACATAATTGCACCCATTTGTTTTTTGGTTTTAGAACTATGGGGCTATAAAATGCTCATATGTTAACGAAAAACATGGTTTGTCTTGAATATGAAATCTATTTCAAGTTTTATTTTTTATAAACAAATCTTATTGCCAGGGATTGAGATTGCACAACATATTTGTTCCCCTATTTTCCTATTGTCTACATTCCTGCATTGTATTTTTAAAGGACCAGTCAAATTAAATGCTTTTATATGCATTTCAATGTAACCTGTTACCTTGCAATGGTAAAATTTGCCTTTATATAAATGAGCTAGTTTAGGTATAGGGAAAGCCATTCAAGTTTAATAGAATAACAAGGCTCACACATTTACACAACAGATACTAGAGAAGTTATGTAAAATGGTTTTAGTTCCCTGGGAATGATGTCCTTACCAGTGTAAGTGTTAAGGTACATACACGTTAAGATTTGCTCACTTGGCAATCTCGCCAAGCGAGTGGATCTTCACCCGATATCCCCACCTACGTGTGGGCAATATCAGGGAACGTGTAGGCTAAAACGGGAGCCAAACGATCAAATTATATAGGCGGCAATGGGGGCAGTCGGTTCGGGGACCGCATCAACGAGCCGATGTGGTCCCCGATCTGACTGAATCTTTTAACCTGGCCGATCGATATCTGCCCAATTTCAGGCCAGATATCGGTCAGGCAGGCTGCTCGGTTCTGCCCCTACACGGGCTGATAAGCTGCCGAATCGGTCCAAGGGACCCATATCCGCAGCTACTATCAGCCCATGTATGGAGACCTTTAGGAAAAGGATTCTTTGAGGGAGTAGGTAGAGGAGAGAGGAGATGGGAAAGGTGAGTCCTTAATTCAGGGGCTGTTACAGTACTGGACGGAGTGGGTGAAGTCTGAGAGTAGTACAGGACGGGACGGAGCTGTTGAAGACTGACAGGACAGAGCGGGCGAAGCAAGGAGCGAAGGCAAAGGTAGGAGCAAGATCAGGAGCCAGAGCAGGGAGCACGCGCTAGGGGCAAGCCACAGTGCTTAATGTTAGACCAATGTTCAGGCAAGGAATGTGAGGAGGGCTGGGCTTAAATAGGGCAGAGTCAACCCCAATTGGCTGACCACACCTAACCAATAGGGCACTAAGTACTCACGTCCCTCCAGGCACCCCCATGTCCTTGCCTTATGGCAGATTGCCTGTGTTGTGCAGCAGAGTGCTTCACCTACTGTACTTGTAAAGAGTACCTTAAAGGATGTTATAGACAGATAATGTCCTCTAATGTACTTGTAAAGAGTAATCGCAAGCTCCTTTTCTTCAGCTTTATTCATAGTTAAAATATTCCATTCCTATTACCAGTCTAGTTCTCTGCATCTATTCTGTTAAATGTATATTCTACTTAATGTCTGGGTCCCAAAACTGCACTTCATACTCATGGTGAGATCTTTAAGCAAAATGATGTATTTATCTCTCACGTTAATGCCTATTAATATACAAAACAATACTTTATTTGATTTAGTAGCCACTGAGGGACACTGTCTGGAGTTACACAGATTGTTATCCACAAAAACTCCCAAGTCTTTCTCATTTAAGGAGACCCCAATACCATTCAGTGCATAACTTGCTTTTATATTATTTCTACCAAAGTAATTAACTTTGCATTTATCAACATTGAACCTCATTTCACAAATATCTCTAGAAAGTGGCAACATCTGAAATTCCATTCATTCTGCCTTAAGGTGATACCGACACCAAAAAATACTTTTCAAAAAATTTATGTACATAAAAAGGTACCTATAGGTCATGTTGAATTATTTTCACTGAGAGGGCTGCTTTTGTAATTGTAATTGTTATGTGAAGTTCCTAAACTGTTCCTGACTGTTTTGACAACCTGACTGTCCCTTCTCAGCCTGTCAGTTACAGCTTCTAATGCTAACGGCCTACTGCTGGACAAATATGGCAGCCCCCTCATATGGGACCCATACTGACCTATCTATCCACTCACATACAGACCCATACTGACCTATCTATCCACTCACATACAGACCCACACTGACCTATCTATCCACTCACATACAGACCCATACTGATCTATCTATCCACTCACATACAGACCGATACTGACCTATCTGTCCACTCACATACAGACCCATACTGACCTATCTATCCACTCACATACAGACCCATACTGACCTATCTATACACTCACATACAGACCCATACTGACCTATCTATCCACTCACATACAGACCCATACTGACCTATCTATACACTCACATACAGACCCATACTGACCTATCTATACACTCACATACAGACCCATACTGACCTATCTATCCACTCACATACAGACCCATACTGACTTATGTATACACTCACATACATAACTTGCATATATAACTTGCATTTCTATTATTTCTACCAAAATGCATAACTTTGCACTTTGCACTCAACATTGAACCTCATTTTCCAGTTTGCTGCCCAGTTTTCCAATTTTGTCAAATCGCTCTGCAAAGTGGCAGCATCCTGCATGGAACTTATAGTTTTGCACAATTTTGTGTCATCAGCAAAAATAGAAACAGTACTCTCTATGCCCACCTCCAGGTCATTAATAAACAAGTTAAAAAGCAAAGGACCAAGGACTGACCCCTGCGGTACCCACTAACCACACTGGTCCAATTAGAAAATGTTCCATTTACCACCACTCTTTGTACTCTATCCTTCAGCCAGTTCTCTATCCAATTACAAATATTATGTTCTAGGCCAATATTCCTCAATTTTATCATTAACTTTGTGTGAGGTACTGTATCAAACGCTTTAGCAAGGTCTAGTAATAATGGGTTCAATGTATGAGTTAATCCAAACAATTTTCATATAAATAATACCTTTACTTTTGGTGTTCTCTTGTAAAATTGTTCAATTTTGTTATTTTATTTAATGGTAGGGAAGAGCCATATAAAATTTAAATGAAGATAAGGTATTATTAACTCCTTTACTACAGCCTGTATATGTTGAAATTATACTTAATATGTGTAATCAGGATTATTTGTTAGAAACACAAGCTATGATCATTTAGGCCAAATGTGCTAGCTGTAAGATTTCTTTTGAACAAATAAACACGAGAAATACTTACTGTAGTTCACGGTTGTGGCTTTTAGACAATGCAAAACAAGTGACCATTTACTGCTAAACTGGACCCTAGTAAAAAGCTCACAATATTGATTTTTTTAATTTCCTGGATGCGGACTATTTAGTCAAGTTACACACCTGTGTACTTGGCTGACTGTTACGCATTTGAGCAAATGGTACAGATTTGTATATGTATGGTATGTATGGCGTGTGTTTATCTGTAGTGTACATGTGTTTGGCAGTGCTCAACAGGGTAAAGCTGCTGCTGCAGTACATTGCAATGAAATAAAATATATCTGGGGCTTAATGCACAATGAAAGCGATGGCAATCAGTGCATTCTTTTTAAAATGGAATTGCCTGTAAGTGACACAATGCTGCATTGTAAACTGATAAGCAACTGTTCACTGACAGTGAGGGGGGGGGGGCAACCAAATCTCAATGGCATGGGGGTTTTTGTTATTGATGGTCCAAATTTTTCACCAGGCATGGATTTCCGCATTTCGGCTTTTTTTGTCGCCTCATTAAACATTAGGGCTGATTCACAAAAGTGCGTTAAAACGTGCGTATTTATAGCATGCGTTAAAAATTTTCTTGTGTCTAATTTTTCGCGTCTTAATGCACGATTCACTAAAAGGATACTTGCATTAATTTAGACGCGATGCAGTTTGCGTTATTTACGTCGCGAAGACTATTTTCGTGCGGTATTTGATGGAACACGCGCTAATGAACGCATTGCACACGAATAGTCGCGTCTAAGTGTTTGTGAATCATGCGTTAGTATTATTTCTGTGCGCAAATTAATGCAAAGCAGTAAAATTAACGCATGCTGTAGCGCAAAATTTAATGCATGCGATATGCGACTTAACGCACGCGATAATACTTTAGCGAATCGCGTGGTTTTTTTGCGTCAATTTTAACGCAAAAAAGGCATGCAATATGCGTTATCGCACTTTAATGAATCAACCCTAATAATTGATGTGCAACATTTTCTGCGTTTTTCGAATTTTCCACCGTTTCGGCTAAGTGAAATGGGACAGAATTGCTCATCAATAGTTGTTGCTATTGCCTTTTTTTTTTTTACTTTTCCAGGGAGCTACAAAATGCTCAGACAAAATAAAATGCTTGGCTTTGCAAACAATTACATTAAATCAGGCACCATTCGCTGATCTGACTCATACATAAACCTATGAATCTTGAGTTGGTGGCTAATTACAAAGTGCTTAAAAAGCATTTTTTGTAGGAGCTGAAGAGCTTAGCAACATACGGAAAGCCACAGGGTGCTGACCAGTATCATTTATTATCCTGGAGAAGTCATCTGAGAGATTTCTGTGCTACTTTTTGAGCATCGTCTGCAGTCATCCTGCATCTTGTACATCAACAAATGATAAGTCACATTTTATAAACCTTCCAGTTTGAGCACAGGCGGCTCATCCATAGGATCCCTCCTGATCACTGCGAGGTCACTGAGATCTCACAGACCCTAGTCCTTCATTATTTAAAAACAGTTGACATTAGTGATGGGCTAAAAAATTAATCAGGCATGGATTCATGGCAAATTTCCATGTTTCACTATTGGTGGAGTTTTTGGCGAAACGTGCGTAAAAATCGCCATGGAAAAATTTGTCATGTATCCAAAAATTGACACCTGCGTCAAAAGAATTGTCACAAGCGTCAAATGTATTGTCACAAGAGGCAAAAGAATTGTCGCGAGTAACAGAAAAATTGTTGCGCGTGAAAAGAATTGTCTCTCTCATAAAAAGAATTGTCTCTCTCATAAAAAGAATTGTCTCTCTCATCAAAAGAATTGTCTCTCTCATAAAAATAATTGTCTCTCTCATAAAAAGAATTGTCTCTCATCAAAAGAATTGTCTCTCATAAAAATAATTGTCTCTCTCATAAAAAGAATTGTCTCTCATCAAAAGAATTGTCTCTCATCAAAAGAAGTGTCTCTCGCATCGAAAAGAATTGTCTCTCATCAAAAGAATTGTCGCATGTCAAAGGTATTGTTGTGCGTCTAACGTATTGTCGACAATTTATTGTTTTGACGCGTGACATTTTCCCCATGTCAAGAATTTTTTGTTGTTTCGCAAATCTTTTGAAAGATTCACGAATTTTTCTGCAAAGCAAAATGGGACAGATTCACTCATCACTCGTTTACATTCTTTGCCGGTATTCCTGATATAATGACTGGGAGGTCACTGAGATCTCACAGAGCCTAGTCCTTCATCCTTTGAAAACAATAGACATTCTCTCGTTCACCTAAAGACTCAGCATGAAATGAGTGATACATTAAACATGAACATGAATAAAATAACATGTATTATATGTTTAGTTAATTGCATTAGTTATTTTCCTTGCTAGGTTGTTAATTTCATTGCCACAATAATAATAATTCTTTTAGTAGTAATGGAGTGTTTTTGCTATCAGAGCTGCTTTGTTTAGACATCTTATTATTCATCATTAACCCCCAAAGCCAACAAGAGTACACTGCTGCACATATGGTTGATCTGTCCCCAGGTTAAAAGTTTCTGGTCCAGGGTTGGTGGCTAAAATCATCACCAAGCACTGGAAGTCTCCAACAATTCTAATTTCAGTTGGATTACGATAAATGGAGAAATGATCATAAATAATACATTTTTTAAACTTTGGAAACTCTAGTACAGGTATGGGATCCCTTATCTGAAAACCTGTTAGCCAGGAAGCTCCGAATTACGGAAAGCCCGTCTCCCATAGACTCCATTTTAATCAAATAATTCAGAATTTTAAAACTGATTCCTTTTTTCTCTGTAATAATAAAACAGTACCTGTACTTGATCCCAACTAAGATATAATTAACCCTTATTGGGGACAGAACAGCCCTATTGGGTTTATTTAATGGTTAAATGATTCCCTTTTCTCTGTAATAATAAAACAGTAACTGTACTTGATCCCAACTAAGATATAATTACCCCTTATTGGGGGCAAAACAATCCTGTTAATTCATGTTTTATTGATTTTTTAGTAGACTTAAGGTATGGAGATCCAAATGACAAAAAAGACCCCTTATCCTGAATACCCTTGGTCTCGAGCATTCAGGATAACAGGTCCTATACCTGTATTACTATTCCTCAACAGCCAGGACCCTTGCTCTCTTTTGCTTTAGTGGCCCTAGCTAGGCCATTGGAAATGATGTATGCTCTTTTGGAGCAATAAAAAGACTAAAGTAAACATGAGGGACTTGTTTAAATGTTGGACTGGCTACCATCTCTGGGGTGTAATCCCTTAAGCTTAACTTTTAAATGAAATAAGAAGGCTCCTTATAATGAAGACATGATGCAATGATCCCATTAAAGTGTGTCTGCCTTAAATATCCCATGTGCCATCGGCATAAAGGATAATTTTCAAGTGGGATCCATTATGTTCTAATGAGCAGAAAGTAGATTATGCCTCAGGAGTGAGGATTGTACTGTAGGTTTCAGGCTAGAAAACAAATTGTATAGTCATTTTGCTTGGATCACAAATGTAAAATTGATCCTTCGGTCTATTCAGAGACTGGAAGGAGGAAATTATCTACCATTTGAGTCTTTTTATTCTTGCACGCTAAATATCTGAGAAACAGTACAGAAAATTACCCTGAAACTTACCGTGTACCTTAATTACACAAAAATACTACTAGGTATGAACATAATGTAAGGGCGCGTGCAGACGTCATCAAAGCTTTTCTCACTGCATAAGATGCCATGAGTGCTTGCGTGTCTGCCATAGAGATTTCTAGACTTGGTTGCAACAGCATGGTATATTCCATTTATTCCATTCCATTTGACATGAATAAAACACCTATAGGGGTATATTTATCATGCTGTGTAAAAAGTGGAGTGAAGCATTACTGGTTATGTTGCCCAGGGCAACCAATCAGCAATTAGATTTCAACAGTTAGAAAACCAAAGCAAAGCATTTGATTGTTGATTGGCTGCTATGAGCAACATCACCGGTAATGTTTTGCTCCACTTTTTACACAGCATGATAAATATACCCCTAAGTGTACATTCTTATGTAATGGGCAAAACAGCTATAGATTTCAATTTATGTTCCACTCTGTTGGGCAAACCATAGCCAAAGCTGCATCATCTTTTTTCAGTGAGACAGGTATCAAACTTAGCGATGAGTAGTGATGAGCAAATTTTTTTGCCAGGCACGGATTCACAGCGAATTTCAGCATTTTGCCATTGGTGAATTGTTTTGCGAAACTTCTGTGAAGATTCGGCACAGAAAAATTTGTAGAGCGGAATTATTTTTGTCGCGCGTTAAATTGGGCACGGGCACGTCAAAAAAGGGCACAGTCGCATCAAATTGGGCCGGTCGTGGCAAAAAAGACATGGCCACGCAGCAAAAAATAGACCTGAACAACAAAAAAAGACAAAAAGAAAAGGCGCGTCAAATGCATTCCGTGCATTTCGCAAATTTTCTTGCCATTTTCTTGCGAATTTTATGGTGAAACGGGAGAGATACGCTCATCACTAGTGATGAGCGAATTTTTCCGGCAGGCATCATTTTGCAGCGAATTTCCACATTTCACCACCGGCAAATTGTTTTGCGAAACTTTTGCAAAAATTTGCAGCGGAAAAATTTGTTGCGGGTCTAAAAAAGTCATGGTCGTGTCAAAATGGCCACGCCCGCATAAAAAAAAGAGGTAGTGTCGAAAAAAAAGTCGCGCGTGACAAAAAAAGTGGCACGAAAAAACCGTGATTCAGATTCACTTATCACCAATCAAAATTTGCCAAGCTATTTTATAATTTGAGGTTTAATTTTAAAAAAAATAAATGGAATGTGAAACATGGTGATTTTTCTTGGCTTAACATGATCATGTTTTTGCAGTTTGAGTATTTTTCTAAATATGCTAGCGATCAGGATTGAGTTTTGAAAAAAAAAATAGAATTTGAAAGTCTGCCTCCCCATGTTAAGCACACAGACCTGGACTATATACTGCGTTATAAGTCCACAGACATCTATGTACTCCATTGTTTGTTAAACAGTGCCAATAGCCGTTTAAATTTATTTCAACAGCAGGACAATGACTTTGCAAGTGTTGGCCCTTTAATAGGACTTTTATTAAAGGAGAAGGAAGTCATTTTGGTATTTTACTGCCAATAGAATTGCCACATTAGTGCCACCTAGAACACTATATTTATTCAGCAGAAAGCTTTACTATACCTGAGTAAAGAGCTCTAGAAGCTCCCTCTGATAGCAGCTGCCATTTTTGCTTGGTCTTGGTAGCTTGCTGCTGCGGTTACAGCTGTTGAAAGCTCAGATTTCACATTCCTAAGGGAGGGGGAAGTGAGTTCTTATGCATTCTTATTGGAGGGGGGGCAGGAGAAGGGAGGGGGAGAGGGAGAGAGCAAACTAAAGCCCCAAACCTAAAGGAGCCCTGAAAGAGAGGAAGTCTGATACTGAAGAACATGTTCCCAAAAAAGGAGATCAGAAATCCTGTGTTTCTTTTGATAGAGGACTCAGTGCAGCGTTTCTGTGCTTATGGCTGTATTTACATCGACCTTCTCCTTTAATATGTAAAAAGTACCTGCAATTTCAACTGTTATCTAATTTGCTAGAGCAAAATTACCCTTTCAACTGATAAGCATATTGGTCAGAATAAAAAATAACTAGGAAAAGGCCTGAAAAGAAAAATGTGCATTCACGTATAAGAATAAAAGTAAAGTCGAATGTGACATTTGGTTATTGGGGTCAGTGAATCTGACAACCAGAAAACATATTCAGCTGCAGTTTAAATTAGAATAGGGAAGCGTTGCATAGAATCCATACGTTTCTTAGAATTTTAGATCTATTACATACAGAAAAAAATCAAATCTGAACATGAACCTTCTCATTAAAAATGCTCTAAACTCAGTTATATGTTTTTTAAAAAAAAATGGTTCCAAATGATAAAGCACTGAATGCATTTAATGTACCGTTTAAGTTCCACATCAGCAATTTGTGTTTCTATAAAACAAGGACGGAGTTAGTCCTTCTCATACGTCAAGGTCTACATAATAGAAGGTGTTCTTCTCTCCTTGACATGATCATCTCAATGGCCTTTGATGTAAAATTCTCTTAAATCACTTCTTTATGATCTATAAAACCTGTGGGTAGGTTGGTTTCTCCATCCCAGGAGCACTAATAATGGAGCTTTTTTCCCTATACAACCTGGAGAAGAATATATGTCCAGTAATTGTACCTGACCACACAATGCATTTTCTAATGATCAGACTGTTAACTCTCTAATTGCTCATTAGACCCTGTGCATGGCAGAGATATATACTGGTCGCCAAGCAATACATACATATTCTTGTTAACTTTTATGTTTTCAGCACTGATATTATTTTAAACGCCTTCCATTGAAATTCAAATTGATATTACAGGGGATTAATTGTGTAATATTTATGTTCCTCATATCTTGTAATAATTCCCCACTTTGGCTTTTATTTAAATTCAGACTATCTTGTAAATGGGATGAATGCGCAATATATTATCTGCTTTTCTTTTTAATGCTGATGCATATTAATAAAGTGAAAGATCCAAAGGGGTATTCATGACAAGCCAGCACATTAAATCAAATAGTGCTTTGAATGGCTCAGTAGCTGGAAAATAGGGAAAAAAAGAACAGTTTCTCTATTCATAGCACATTAGATATTAAGACTTTCGTGTTCCCGATGTTCTTTTTACAATCCTCCATTTAATTACAGATATTATTTTATAATTAATCATTAATATGAAATTTTAAATCAGAGGGCATCAACAGGACATAGACTCTCAAATGCGATACCCTCAATATACTGCAGTTTTAGATCTGCCCAATATTTAAGGGAAAATCATAAAAAAAAAAAAAAGGCAAACTTTCCCAAACTTTTCCTAGAACTACATCAGCCATCTTGCAGTTATCTAACATACAAAGATTTCTATTGATACAAGGCCAGGTGAAGCCTGATTGGTTGCTGTGTATTTGCCTGTAATGTGCCCTTGATTGCACATTAAGATGGATTTATGGAGCTGTTCAGTTTTGGAGTTTGCATTGATTGCCACTGGCAGGTTACCTGGGTGAAATATGTGCATTAAAAATATCTTGCCAAGAGTACTCTTGTGCCCAGAGTATGTCTGTGCCCACAGTATGCCCATGCTTAGAGCATGCTTGTGCCCACAAAAAGCAATTATTATGCATAGTGCACATGTCCTTGCCCCTTGCTCTTGTAAAAAGTATTCCCTTCCCAGAGCATTCCTGTATTCACAGCATTTTTTACTTGAATAGAGAATTAGTAGCCCAGAGCATGCTCATGCCCAAAGTATATATAACAGCACTTTTCTGAAAATGATTATCATGCCCAGAGTATGCTTCTGCCCAGAGCATTCCTGTACCCAGAACATACACAAGCAATTTACTGAGATTTTATGAACATTTTTATGCCCAAAGTATTCTTGTGTTCATAGATTTCCTCACTCAGAACATACCCATAAATACGCAAACATTCTACCAATAGTGATAACTGAATTTGTCCCATTTTTCTTTGCCGAACAGTTCATGAAACTATGGGAAAATAGCGTACACAAATTTTTGCACCCGTTATGCAATAAAATCCGCCAGTGGTGAAACTATGCCTGGCAAAAAATTTTGCTCATCGCTATCTACCAAGCGTGTCCCTTCCTAGAACATTCTGACACAGAGCAAGCCCATGTCCAGAGCATAGCAATGCTCAGAACAGGATAGTGCCTAGAGCATTTTGTTAACCTTAGTAGATAAAAACAATTTCCTGAATAAATAATTTAATGCCCAAAGCCCCTACGCTTAATTAGATTAGAGATTATTTAATTTGCTACCTGCAACATTGCCACTAGTGTACTATCCAACCTGTCTTAAAGACCTCTGACTGTAGAGGGCATTCAAGGCTGGAACCCTCTTGTTACTGCCACAGGCCCATTACAGCACTTGCACAGAGTCGGCAGTAGATCTAATTTTACCAGAGATAGAGTGATAGAACATTGCTAGAACTACATTGCTGCGGAGGCCAGTTTTATCATCAAATTTGATATTCAACATAAATGGTCAAATCATTCACAAAAAAATAAACTTGTTGGCCTTGTCCTTTTAGTACCAACACACATTTCAGCCATTCTGCCCAGTGCAATGTACATGGCATTAATATTTTCAACATATTTGCTACATTTTTATAAGTACACTGATATTCCTGAAAGGTTCCCTGCAAAACCTGATTGATCCCTAATGTCATAAAAATAACTCTTTCTTGGACGTGTTACACACGTCTTTTTGTGTCGCAACCACACCTATTTTTATGTGACAACGCCCATTTTGACGCGGCAGCGACTTTTCTTGACGCGCGTTGAATTTTTCCGCAGTGGATTTTCTATGAAGTTTTGCAAGACAAAAATTTGTCAACGGCATAAAATCCATGAAACGCATTTGTCATGCAAATTTTTTGTTGCACTTGTCTTTTTGTGCCACGACCGCCCTTTTTTGTAGTAAATGAGCCCCTTGGTGTATTTTGTATTTTATGTTGAAGACCTCAGTTCAAGTCCTATGCAGATAAAGTGTAAAATTTGCTCAATGTAACAAGTTAGATATTTGCTTTCAATTATTGTGGATTACTAGACTTTTCATATATAACTAAAGGGCATCCAGGCCCGGATTTGTGGCAAGACCACAAAGGCCTGGGCCTAGGGTGGCACAAATTTCACAAGCCACACTGGAATTTTGCTTACATAGCACAAAGCAACTGGGACCTCTCCCAACTGCTCCATATGTGAGTTTAAATGTTTCCAAATGTGTGAATGGGGACAGCCTCGGGGTGCCCCAATAACAAATCCGGCGCTGACGGCACCAACCATGCAGAATATTTCTTAGATGGAGGTCCCAGTGTGGTTGACCAGCTCACTCATTGTTCATTGTGTGTGACATAAGAGTAACTTGTACGTCCCCAATCCTACATCACACCCATGTCTGCAACCATGTGTATAAAAAGCTGGGAACTTGTTCATTATGCACATGTTTTGCCCAAACTTGGTTCCCCATGATGAAAACTCCCTTTTGGTGTGGGCTTGCAAAGAATTTTCCACCAACCAGAGTTCAGGCTCTATTACCCTGCACCTCGGACAGAAGTTATAGTGCTGCTTGGACCAGCCTTGATTGTTAGCCTAAGCTTGTTAGCCTAAGCCTAAGCTTATGAAAGAAAAACTAATATATAAATTATACTCCTTTTCATTATCTGTCTGAACACCAAAGAAAGACTAATAGAAATCCTTCAAAATGTGGCCTAAAGTGTTAGAAATTTGATTGGAAACAGAAATTTACTAAAATGTGTTATCAGAGCTGTCAAATAGGAATTTGATTCTTATACTGCTCCATTTTAATGGTTACTGGGTCCCTATGAAATAAGCATTTGTGGGAAGTTATATGTACACCAGTTGAAAGCGATCCATAACTTCTACAATATCATGCACTGTTAGGCTTACAGAATTGAGTGAATATTTCCCAAGTCAATTTAAAAGTAAAATTCTAACAACATTTTCAGGTTTAATCAAGCAATAAATGAACATCCACTGCTTGCAAGGTGTATAGTAAGTATAATCTGTATGAGAAGAAAGACTGATGGTTTTCTATGCAGAGGAAATGTAAGAGTTCATAAAATGCCAGCAATGTTTCTATACAAGTATTAGATACTAAAATGCAGTTCATTTTTTCCATAAAAACTTGTACTGACCAATATTCAATTATACAGAATATATTATATAAACCTAATTGCTTTCTTAGGAGCACCTAGGACAGGTTAAATGCTAAGAAGTAAGTGGACGTCACTAGACCAGCTATATGTTTTATACTTTTTAGACTTCGATACCCTTTGATACCCATTGATACCCTTTGATACCCCTCTGCTGCCTTGTACTGTGAAAAAGTGGCTATATTTGACACTGGGGATATCTCAGATGGCACTGAATACTAAATTGACCCATAGCCTCTCCGATAAGTATGATTGGCGGCCAAATTGTTTATTTACACTCTAGCAGACTGTATGGGCATTGGGATTAGTCTCAAGTATTAAGCCAGAAGTAGTTCTGGAGTCATAGCTACGGTAGCTTAAGGGACATTTAAAGAGTGAATTGCATGTCTGTTCCCAAGATTCTGAAATGTTAAGGCTAGTGGGTCTCACATCTTATTGACCTATATAAAATTGTGATCTGGCTTTTACTTTATAGCACAACATTGGAATGTAAAATGTTCTTTGGCTTATGACTTATTGTATGATCATAGGGGCACTATTTCCTACAGATCTGCCTTCGCGATGGACCAAGTTCTATTCAGGAGAAATGGATATTTTACCAGCAACAACAAGCAAATCTCAGGGGAACACAACATCCTCGATATCCAAGAAAAAGAACTATACTCCAAATTCATGGTGGAATGGGAGGTACCTATAGAAACTACAAATCTGGCTTATTGAGCTTTGCCTTGAGTTGCTGGAATGTATTGAATGCCTGGTTTATCAATGGGCCCCCAAAAGAACTTGAGGTCCAAAAGCAGCCAGCAGAAGAAGTCCTGGATGGGCTCTGAAACAAGGGAGGTTATAATTCCTCCATGGTGGTAGAAAAGGGGAGAATACTGTTAGGTTCAATTAGTGTACATGCTATTCCCCAGGCTTTAAAGGGGGTACAGACTGTTGATGAATAGTCATTGTAGTCAGCCAACTGCAAGTTTTTGGAGTGCCGTCAAGGAGCCTAATCTGATGGTAAGGAAAAAAAGTCTGGGATCCTCTACATGTCTATGGAACCAGCTATGTGTATGGTAAATTTGGTTAGCCAGAAAATAGAAGCATAAATGAGGGAGAGCAAGTTCACTTTTGTCAATTGAGTCATAGGGTAGCCTATAAAATTCCCTATTTTTCTTGGCAGGATCATGTGTTGCTACCCCTTCTAAGAGTACTTTAAAAAGGGGCATGTTCTAGGTTGTTCTCTTCAATCTCCTTGATTCTTGAAGGAAGTGTGTGTCCCAGTACAAGCCAAAGCAAAGATACAATACAATAAAAAGTAGAGATACAGTAGGTTACTATCAACTGACATAAGGCATTGAAGAGTTAGATTTAGAAATACTAGAGGAGCAGACAGTATTTTGGACTAAGAAGCCGAGCAATCCCCAGCTCATCCAATGATTTCCTGAGAAGGAAAGATAAGCACCCAGTTAGCAGAGCCACTGGTACAGGATTAGGGTTAGAAGCAATTCTACCTAAGGTCCAGAAGTGACCCAGAGTGAAAGAAACTGTGTTGACTAAATGTTTGTGATATTTTAGTGGTATTGCTTTGCATTGATATAACTGTGTACTCTCTTATCTGTTTAACAACAGTTGGCACCCAGCATATTTGTTATCTGATAATTACTTACAGCACCGCAACGGTAAATACACCATTCTCCAATTATCCACGTGTAAGGGGTCTCAGAATAACCACACTCTTTCTACACCCCGGCCAAGGGGATATTGTTCTGTGTTGGTGATATCATTACACATACATAATTTAAAGGGCTTCTGTTTGTTTGCTGTCAGCTCACATGAAAGGTCTGGCTGTTTGTTAAGGTCCAAGTAGGATTTCTGAGAAATGTAATTTAGTAGTCATGTTTATTTAATTATTGTAGCTCTTGAACAAGCGCCAATCAGTGATATTGAAGCTGCATTAAAGGCTCAGCAAGAAACAGATATTATAAGATTTTCAATGATGCTTAAGTAGTTGCAAGTCTAATAATTATATATAATACTTGAACCTATTAAGGATCATTACATATGTCTCAGTATGTGGGTCACAAGCATCATACACAAGTCTAATCTAAAAACAGCAATGAAGTATATTATATACAAGTTCAGGAGTGTGTTTAGTAAAGTATTTCTTTCCTTCTCCCAAGGGGTGAGATGAGAAATATGTATGTGTTAATGAGAGACATACAGTAAATAGAAGATAACTAGAACCTCATGTCATTCACTGGGGCCTCCACTTTCTCTCCAACTATTGTCTTCATTTATAATTAAAGATCAGATATTAACAATTAAAATGGACACTATGATCTGTGCGGAGATCAGGAAAGATTCTTTACTAGGGGAGAAACTGGATTTTGTATAAGCTAGATCCTGGAAATTGGTGTTTTAGTGGACTTAGTGCTAAACCTGTATGAACTTTTACCATGGAATGAGATGTATAGCCATCTCGATATGTCTGTATCATATTTAGGAAGGTTAAAGAAAAATTCCATGATGTGCAACCTGTGTGTTTGCCAGAGTGTGTGTTTGAATTACCAAAAATATCCATTATCTTTAGGAATAAAAGAGAAGTTTTTATAATAGACTCCCGCTCTGCATAACTAAAAGTATAAGAGGATTAAGCAGCAGTTAATTAGTAGCACAGACAGGCTGCTTTGTTCAGTTAAATAAACAGTATATTCTGCAGATATTGTAGGTTATAGGTAAGGAGCTGAAAATAGAGGAGATAATCTTAACTCTCATGCAATGGCCATTTCCGAATTGTATAGCCAATTGTTTTTCTTTTCCCCCTGCTCTGGTTTGACAGTTTAATACAAAGAAAACGGTTGTTTTTGGAAGACATTAACACTAATGGGCAAATCAAAGTATCCATCACAGCACTCAGGAGAACCTTAAACTCTTTATAAGGTTTTTCTACTTTTTTTTATTGGCATATCACTAAATGTATCTGGGCAGAACAGAATGCATTGTATATAGTTTTTGTATTTATGTGAATTACATGTTGTATTTGTATTTAACTTAAATACAATGTTGCTATTAGTCTTTTAAAACCAAGCACTATGATATTTGGCTGGGTTTCCATGGTTTATGTGTTTTTCAATACTAAGATTGGGATTAACGTGGTAGATGGCAGCATAATAACTATGCTTTAACTCATTTATACTGAGAATGTCTGAAAAATGTTTGGTTCTTAGTAATAATAATTAAAGAGCCACATTATAAATGCAAGAGTGCACATTATAAAGAGTTTTTCAGCAACAGCACCCAATTAAATGGCATCAACCTGGATAAGGGAGGAAAAAGTTAAAACATAAACTTAGAGACCTAGGGGCCCATTTACTTACTCACGAACGGGCCGAATGCGTCCGATTGCGTTTTTTTCGTAATGATCGGTATTTTGCGATTTTTTTCGGAAAATTATCGCGACTTTTTCGTTACCAATACGATTTTTGCGGAAAAACGCGAGTTTTTCGTAGCCATTCCGAAAGTTGCGATTTTTTCGTAGCGTTAAAACTTGCGCAAAAAGTTGAGATTTTTTCGTAGTGTTAAAACTTGCGCAAAACGTCGCGCCTTTTAAGTTTTAACGCTACGAAAAAAGCGAAACTTTCGGAATGGCTACGAAAAACTCGCGTTTTTTCGCGCAAATCGTATTGGTAACGAAAAAGTCGCGATAATTTCCGAAAAGTCGTAAAGGCACCGAAAAAATCGCAAAAAATACGAAAAAGTCGCAAAATGTTCGTTTTCCAATCGGAATTTTTCCAATTCGGATTCGAATTCGTGGGTTAGTAAATCAGCCCCCTATTGTTCTATAGGAGCTGCCTAGTAACCTTGTAAATAGGTAGATCTGTGTTAAAATAATACTACATTACTAAATGGAGCACAACAATTGGAAAGGAGCAAGGAGTACCTAGACAACCCCTGGCTGGTACAGGTTTACCCCACTGGACAAAAGCTGGCCATACACTTAAAGAGATGGGCACCTGAAGCAGGTTATATCTGACTGATCTAATTATTTGACCAAACGATTGAATCACAACGACAGCAGGCCATTGGAATGAGGACCAAATCAGTGAGCTGATACAGTCCTCTTCCAGATAGGTTTTTTAAACCTGCTTAATTGATATCTGGCTGATTTCTGGCCAAATATTGGCTGGGCAGGCCCATAAGAGGGCCCCATACATGTGCCAAAAAGGACAGAAGAACTGGATCACCAGCTTTTAGCATCCAATATATGGCAACCTTCAGCCTGTTTACTATTCTATATATAAGGGTTGATTCCCTAATGTGCGATAAAACGAGTGCTATTTATAGCATGCGTTAAAAATTTTATCGCATCTTATTTTTCGCATCTTAACGCACGATTCACTAAAAGTATATTTGCATTAATTTAGACGCGATGCTGTTGGCGTTATTTAAGTTGTGAAGACTATTTTCGTGCGGTATTCAACGCAACGTGCCTAATTAACCCAGTGCACTACTTTTCGCCCGTGCGCTACTTATCGTGCGCACACCATATTAGCCATACACGCCATTACGTTCGTAAAACTAAATTTTTTGGAAGTGCCCATTTCCCTGCAAACTGGCGGCTGCATCACTCTAGGGCCAACACAGACTTGAATAAATCCCACTGCAAAGTCCATATTGTGTTGCCAAAAGCTCATTAACTGTACTTTTCTATAATTACCGCCTACCTCAAGTAGGTGTTAATTTTCACACAGACTAATGCAAAATATGACGTGGGCGACAAAAAGTTGTGTCACCTGTAGATTAGTGATGGTTGGGTTTATATAAGCATCATGGCACATTCCTGTTAAAACAGAAATGTGCCTACATCCCTTTAATTGCTTTGACAAAGTGCAATAGGAGCACTTGTGGAGCCTTATGTGTCAAATTTATGGCAGTGTTATTTTACAGGCATAAATCTGTCACACAAGACAAAAAAAAGCTTCTATTACACTCCCTGGAAGCAATTTGTTTTGTTACCCAGCAGTGTTTGTTCTTGATCAGAATGCTCAGCTTACTTAAACTCTTCCCAAGCCTAGCACTCCCTGCCAGATGCTCCTTCCATATGAGGCACCCTTTGTCTTGCTTTGAATATGCACCATAACTAAATCCATGAAAGAGTTGCCAAAACCTTAGATTACCTACACTTTATTATGACAACACGTCTCAAAGCCCTTGTACAGTATCGCCCAGCACAACTTGTTATAGGATTGGTTTTATTTGGGAAAAAAGTAACATAACGATCCATTTAAACTGCATTAATCAGTATACTTATTCATCTACTGTAAAGTATATGGGTAAAGTCCCTCTTTAAATATATATTTTTGTGATGAAGTGGACTTGTTGCAATAGTGTGAGTTCAGTAACCCCCATCCAGTAAGCATGGAGCAAGGTTAATCGATATCCGACGAGAGTGCAGGTAATCACTTGAAAAGACTGTCCAAATGTAGGGACCCATAGGGTTAAGCTCCCCTATGGCTTTAAACCCTACCACTTCCTTGTTTCTGCTGTTACTGGGCAAAGTTCCATGTATCAGTTTAAAGTTATGACTTATACCTATTGGTTATTTTGGATGATCGCACCCCTTGCAGCCTCATATAGTGTGTGGCTTCCTCTTTGGCTGCCTTCTGAATCTCAAGGAACAGCTCCACTGAGCCTGGGATCAGAATAGGCCCCAGTAAAGCCTTATTACCCCAGAGTGTTACCATCCACTCTGGGGCAATAAGTTAGATAGTTAATCTTGTAAGAGCACTCTCTAGGAGAGTGAGGTAGAGAGGAAAAGAAGCAAAGAGCAGTTTAAAGCCCCACCAAGGAAAGTAGCTCTTGAAGTACCCTTCCATCCGGCAATGTTGCCTCAGCATAGGAGACAGGCAAGATCAAACCCTGATCCCTAGTCACCTGGAGAACTCTCAAGGTAGGGATTATCAACATGAGGACTGAGGTATCTATCCTGACTGCTTACAAAGGGCTGCTGAGCTGACCAGATGCATTTACCCTATCCAGACTCCCAAAAGAGGTGAGATAAACCGGTGTGCATCCTCTCTTGTTGCATGTACCTCATGCTCTAAACCATTCTAGCCTGGGTTTTAACTATTTCATAGCCAAATAGGGGTTACACAAACAAATAGATATTAGAGGTACAACCCCTGCCACAAGTGGTACAAGAGCTAAGGGGTGCAAAAGGACAACCCTTACTTTGTATTCAGTTTGGACTTGTTACAGGGGCCTTTAGTGTCCAGAGCAGTCCTGCAAAGTAAGGCATGAAATACATAAGACCATTCCTCTGTACTTTTTGTTGCTCTTATGGCACATAAATCACAGACAATGTTATGTTTGTAGGAACTAAAATGTCAGCCATGAAACATTTGTATTCATTATATACATTATGGTTAGTGATGAGCAAATATTTTCGCCAGGCATGGATCCGCAGCAAATTTCTGCATTTCACCATTTGGAAAAATGCAGCGCATATCAAAAAAATTTCTTGATCACGTAAAAATGGGCGTGGTCACATTGGGCGCAGTGGAATCAAATTGGGTGCAGTGGTATAAAAAAAAGTCTATCACTAACTATGATCTATTTACCACATAGCTGTGTAATCCTGTGCATACTGGGCATCAAAGTACAGGTATGGGACCTGTTATCCAGAATGCTCGGGACCTGGGGTTTTCCGGTTAAGGGATCTTTCCGTAATTTGGATCTCCATAACTTAAGTCTGCTAAAAATCATTTAACTATTGAACAAACCCAATAGGATTGTTTTGCCTCCGATAAGGATTAATTATATCTTAGTTGGGATCAATCACAAGGTACTGTTTTATTATTACAGAGAAAAGGGAATCATTTAACCATTAAATAAACCCAATAGGGCTGTTCTGCCCCCAATAAGGGGTAATTATATCTTAGTTGCGATCAAGTACAGGTACTGTTTTATTGTTACAGAGAAAAGGGAATCATTTAACCATTAAATAAACCCAATAGGGCTGTTCTGCCCCCAATAAGGGGTAATTATATCTTAGTTGGGATCAAGTACAGGTACTGTTTTATTATTACAGAGACAAGGGAATCATTTAACCATTAAATAAACCCAATAGGGCTGTTCTGCCCCCAATAAGGGGTAATTATATCTTAGTTGCGATCAAGTACAGGTACTGTTTTATTGTTACAGAGAAAAGGGAATCATTTAACCATTAAATAAACCCAATAGGGCTGTTCTGTCCCCAATAAGGGGTAATTATATCTTAATTGGGATTAAGTACAGGTACTGTTTTATTATTACAGAGAAAAGGGAATCATTTAACCATTAAATAAACCCAATAGGGTTGTTCTGCCCCCAATAAGGGGTAATTATATCTTAGTTGGGATCAAGTACAGGTACTGTTTTATTATTACAGATAAAAAGGAAATAATTTTTAAAAATTAGAATTATTTGCTTATAATTAAGTCTATGGGAGATGGTCCTTTCCGTAATTCGGAACTTTCTGGATAACAGGTTTCCGGATAAGGGATCCCATACCTGTATATAGAATACATGAGGCATTCATAATTTTGAAGTTTGTAACTAGTAACACAAGATGGTATAACATAACACATACATTTAGCTCAGAGTGAAATGATTTTGCCCGTGAATGTTAAATCATAGGCAGATCAGGGTTTGCTGCCTTCCCTGGCTGTGCTTTTATGTATACACTTTCATTCTTTTCCCTTGGAATAACTCTGCTTTCAACTCAATAGGCCTAACCACTGGTTACCATAAACCTGTTGGTGTAATAAATATTGTTTTGTGTGTTTCTATATGCCCACGTGTTCATATATGCAGGGATATACAAAGCTTTCCAGGGTTCCCTGTAGTTATCGCTGCTTTTAATTCATTCTTCTTTTATGACCTTTTCAAGGTAGTGCTCTCCCAAAGCTTCATGTACATCAATTATTGAACCCTTGTTGGATGTAAAAATTTCATTAAGATAGAGTCAGCCTAAGGGAAATGTATTCTCATTCACAAATCCCTGTGTTTCATTTCTGCTCTGGAAATTTGTATTATGCAAAAACAATCCAATGTCACTGAACACGACTATAAAATATATTAGGGCTGATTCACTAAAGTGCGTAAAAATGTGCGCTATTTATAATTTTCGCGACTTATCGCACGATTCACTATCAGCATACTTGCGCTAATTTACGCGCGATATTGCATGCGTTATTTAACTCGCGGAGACTATTTTCGTTCGGTATTTGACGGTACATGCGCTAATTAACGCCCGCATATAGTCGCCGCAAATAGATAGTCGCCGCATATAAATTGTCGCCACGTATAAATGGTAGCATATCATTAGTAGCTGCTTATAAATAGTAGCCGCTAGTGATGAGCGAATCTGTTCCGTTTATCTTTAGCGAAAAATTTGCAAAACGGCAAAAATGTTGTGTGGGCAAAAAAATTGTTGCCCACGACTATTTTTTTTTACGCCTGCGACAATTTTTGGACGTGTGGCAAATTTTTCCGCGGCAAATTTTTAATGCGTTTTGCCATTGGCGGATTGTTTTGCGAAACGCATGAAAAAATTTGCCGCACGTCCAAAAATTAGCCGCAAATCCATGCCTGCCGAAACATTTCATCAATTGTAGCCGCATATAAATAGTCGTGTGAATAAACGCACGCCATGTTACATGCCAATACTTTCGTAAATTATTGTATTAAAAATGCCCATTTCACTGCAAACTGGCGGCTGCATCACTCTGGGGCCAACACAGACTTGAATAAATCCCACTGCAAAGTCCATATTTTGTTGCCAAAAGCTCATGAACTGTACTTTTCTATAATTACCGCCTGCCCCAAGTAGGTGTTATTTTTCGCATAACCTAATGCGATATTTAGCGCGCCTAAGTGTTTGTGAATCATGCGGTTCGCGCGAAAAGTAACGCATGCGATATGCGACTTAATGCACGCAGTAATACTGTAGTGAATCGCGCGCTAATTTTCGCGTCTATTTTAACGCAAAAAGACGTGCGCTAACATTTATCGCACTTTAGTGAATCAGCCCTGTTGTGTTATGTAACTTTGAGTGCACGTAAGCATCTTGAAAAATAAAATTCAATTAATCAATATATATTTACGCAAACGTTGTGTTTAGTGAGTTGGTGTAGGTAAGGGTAAAGTTGGGCGATATTAATTAGGCAAAATAAAATGATATTTACAAATGACAACTGTAATTTAGGCACTAATTTAGATTGTCATTAAATAATTATGCTCTCACCTAAAACTGATTGGGTAATTATACATGCATGTTCATTAAAGTATGAAGCAATTTATAGCTGCATTTATTTGATTAAACTGAAGCTCTGGTCATTAAGGAGGAAAAAAAAGATTCAAACTCGATTGTGAAACTTTGGCATTTAAAGGAGAAGGAAAGTCATTTTGGTACAGTATTTTCCTGCCAATAGATTTGCCACATTAGTGCCACCTAGAACTCTGTATTTATTCTGCAGAAAGCTTTACCATACCTGAGTAAAGAACCCTAGAAGCTTTCTCTGTTTGATTAAAGGAGAAGGAAAGGTAAAAACTAAGTAAGCTTTATCAGAAAGGTCTATGTAAATACAGCCATAAGCACTCACAGTAATGCTGCACTGACTTCTCTGAAAAAAGATTTCTTGTGTCTGTAATTCCTGTACCATAGACACGCAGCTTTCTGCTCTCTGCTCTCTCCTGCTTACCCCTCTCTCAAGAATGCTAAGAACTCCCCCCCCCCTTAGGAATGTGGATCTGAGCCAATCAGCAGGAAGCTGACTCATAGTCTAACTAACTGAGCATGTTCACTTGGTCTGGGTGTCTGTGCACGAGTGAGGCATTATGGGAACTTTCTTTACACAGCTCAGCGTTTTTTTCTTCCTGTTTGGCTTCTGATCATCTGAACAGGAGAAATATGGGGAGACTTAAGGGCACTATTGACACAACTGAAGGTATGCCTTCAGCCTGATATTAACTCTTTACTAGCCTTTAAGATTGCAGCTGCCATTTTAGTTTGGTCTTCGTAGCTTCCTGCTGCAGTTCTAGCCATTATAGCTCAGATCACACATTCCTAAGGGAGGGGGGAGTGAGTTTTATGAATTCTTATGGGAGGGGGAAGCAGGAGAGGGGAGAGAGGAAAGAACTACACAGGCTCTGGCCCCAGGAATGAAACATTTTTCTGAGAGAGGATTCAGATACCCAAAAACATGTTTACATAAAAGATGACAAAAAATCCTGTGTTTCTTTTGAAAGAGGACTCATTGCGGCTTTTCTGTGAGTGCTTATGGCTGTATTTACATAGACCTTTCTGATAAAGCTTACTTAGTTATTACCTTTCCTTCTACTTTAAAAGCTTGTGGGTTATGTACAGTAGCAGTCAATGGGAGTTGCTCTAAGCAAAACCAAGCCCATATTTTCAGTTTCAAGATTTTCAAGTGTGACAGAGTAGTCCCTTTGAGTTTGTAGATTTAGTCAGGGGATTTCACTTTTTTTTTTCTTATAAAGCAAGCCTTAAGGCAATTATGTTCATTGTACAATGCCACTATTAATATTATAGTGGAATGTATACACATTTATTTTATATAATCGACCATGATGTGTGAAAAACAGAAAAACATGATTTTTTAAATGTATTTCTTCCCTCTTTTTCTCCATAATACTTTCCATTCTCTTAGAAATAAATTCATTACAATATGATTTTAGATCATTGGTTGAAATACTATATTTTTTTCTTTATTCTGGCAATGTGTTTTCTACTAACTGGATATAAGACAAATAATTGCATGATCCATTAAATAATATCCAAGGTTATTAAGCTTTATTACTGTTTATTGGAAGTTTGAATTGAAAGCACATTAATAGAAATGAACTTTTCACTTTTTTAATAAATTACTCTTCACAAAGATATTTATATGAATTTCATAATCAAAAGTATGTTACAGTCAATTAATGCATGTGTATTAAGTCATTTTCATAGTATTTATGAAATTCATAAATATCCTTTTTGTAAGGCTATACTGCACACAATACAGCAGTAGGGCTTGGCATACACATAAAAGATGGCTGAATACAGCAAAACTGGTAGAAAAACATTGCATTTTAAACCTGATTCATGCACAAGAAATAAATATGGTGAAACAAATCATATTATTTGGCACAAATTGTAAAATTTTGTATCATAACACTAGAGTTCCAGCCTGCCACAGACAGTACTTATTATGATTAATGATGAGCGAATAAGTACAGTTTCGCTGAAAAATTTGTGAATCATTGAAAAGATTCTCGAAACGGCGAAAAAGTTTGCAAAGCTCCGAAAATGACGTTCGTCAAAAAATTGTTGCATGTGTAAAAAGAAAATGACCCACAAGACATTTTTTTGACGCAGACAATTTTTGGTCGCATGTCAAATTTTTGCACCTATTTCTCGAATAAATCCGTCAATGGCGAAACAAGGAAATTATGTTATTTAGCAGTTCCACATCAGGGAGTTGGGGACAAAAGTGGCACCGTAGGTCCCAGACGACCTATTGTGGCCCTCTATCAATCCCTTTGCCCTCATTTGATCAGGGCTGGATTTCTGTTTTGGGCGCCCCGAGGCCGCCCCTGACGGTCTCCCCCTCCCCACCCGTGCGCATGCGCGAGAGCGCCCCCAGTGCACATGCGCGAAAGCGCGCCCCCCCAGTGTGCATGCGCAAAAGCGCCCCCCCATGCACATGTGCGAACGCGACCCCACCAGTGCGCATGTGCGAAAGCGCCCCCAGTGCGCATGCGCGAAAGCGCGCCCCCCCCATGCGCATGTGCGAACGCGACCCCACCAGTGCGCATGCGCTCCTTTAAACTCCCATACGGAGCAGTGGGGAGAGGTCCCGACTGCTCCGTATGGGAGTCAAATTTAAAAAAAAATTTGTGGCGGGGCGGCATGCCGCCCCTAAACTTATGCCACCCTAGGCCCGAGCCTTTGTGCCTCTCCACAAATCCAGGCCTGCATTTGATGCCTGGTTTCTTGCATTATACATGCCCATTTTGGATTTATTACAATGTGTATCAATTAATGAAAATTCTGTAATGTACTGCTTTGAGCTTTTGGTCTATAAGTCAGGAATCTCCATAAAACTGTCTGCTGAACTGACCCAAGGAAGAGGCATCATTTCTAAAAAATAATGAAACTTTAAAACAACCCCCCTATACGAATAACTTAGTGAAGTAGATCATTTTTGCTTAAATGTGAAAATGGTATATGGTATTTTACAGGTTTCTGGATAAAAACTCTCATACCTGTATTTAGAGTCGTATATCCTGTTACTGAACACACAACACCTCAAATTGGGTGCAGTCGTGTCAAAAAAGGGTATGGTCGCGTCAAAACAGGAGTGGTCACATAAAAAAGGGCGCGGTCACGTCAAAATTGGGAGCGGATGCCAAAAAAAGCACGGGCGACCAAAAATAGATGCGGGCGACACAAAAAATTGTGAGACAAATGCGTTTCGCGAATTTTCCGCCGTTTCGCAAATTTTTTGGCGAAGGGAAACGGGACAGATTCGCTCATCACTACTTCTGACCTCTACCTTCACCTAAGCAAGGACAATCCAAACATACCTTATGATAACCTGATTTTTAAATAATTTGCTACATTTTTTTATTTCCAGACCAGTACTGTTAATAAAACCACAAATCATATGCTGATTCTTAAAGGAGAAGGAAGATTTATCCGAAAGGTCTATGTCTATACAGCCATAAACACTTACAGAACTGCTGCTTTGAGTCCTCAGTGAAAAGAAACACAACTTTTATTCTGTAGACATGATCTTCTGTGTCAGACTTCCTGCTCTCAGAAAAATCCTGTGGGGCATGGCACAAGTATGCTCAGTTTGCTCCTCTCTGCTCTCTTCCCCTCCCTTCTCTGCTCTCTCCCCCTCACCTCTCTGTTGTAATCTGAACCGAAAGTTTTTCCTTGCACACTGCTGTCTGGAAGTGAAGGCAGACCAAGCTAAAATGGCAGCTGCTATCTTAAACAAAAAGAGAGAGCATCTAGGGCTGTTTACTCAGGTATAGTAAAGCATTCTACAGAATAAGTATAGCGTTCTAGCTTGCACTATTGTGGCATATCTATTGGCAATAAAATGCCAAAATTAGTGATGAGGAAATTTTTTCGCCAGGCATGGATTTGCAGTGAATTTCCGCATTTTGCCATTGGCTAATAGTTTCACGAAAGCTCTGTGAAAATTTGCCGCGTAAAAAATTGTCACACTGATATTTTTTTGTCACGCGTCAAATTGGGCGCGGTCGCGTTAAAAAGGTTGCGTCAAAAAAAATATATACATGGGCGACAAAAAATAGACGTGGGCGGGAGAACAATAAACTTAATGGTAAATAAACTTTTATGGTAAATAAACATAATTGTCATACTACATACTATAAGGATATTCCAACAATTGTTTTATTAATTTGATACAGAAGCACAAAGATCACTGTAATCCCTGTGTCCTTTAGGATCTAAATGAATGTACCTTCTCCTAATGTTATAGCTGCTTCAGTAATACTGTAAAATGGAAAGGACAGTGGTTGATAAGTTGGCATGTGTGCTTGGAGGAAGAGGTTGACCACGTGTTACAGATAACATTACTGTGGGGCAATCTGTGGTACTCAATCAAAGTTGTAACTACATTTAAAAAAGTTCTTAACAGAGTCACGTTGCAAAGAAAACAGGGCTAAAAGGCCTCTATCCCAGCCTTACCAAATAAGTAAGTTTTGGAAAAGTATGCAGGAACATCATGAATAAATTATGGTCAAGTTAGGGGATTAATGCAGATAGCACTATATTCATGTGAGTGACCCCTTGTACTTTGTACCTTGCCTCTCAGGTCAAAAATTACCCCTACTAAAATGGCTATATTGGTTGCCAACCAATTTTTCAAGTATCTTCAAAAAAAAATGATATGAATTCCTCCAGTGCCATTCTAAATATACCTGTATTAAAGAAACCTTCTAAATATAATCAATGTCAATTCTTTACCATTTCTGAAATAATCAAGATACTCTTCACTATCCTCCCTGAGCAGACTATGGGGCACATTCATGAAAACGCGAGTTCGAATCCCGAATGGGATAATTTCGGATTGGATACGATAATTGAAACGTAAATATCATGAATATGCTTACCAAAAAATCGTATTAGTCACGATAATATCGTATTCGCGATCCGAATGTCAGAAAATTTTCTTATCCGAACAATCAAAAAATGGGTTTCTAACAATAGTTGCTATGAAATAGTTTATTTGTAGCTACTTTTTGACATTACTGGTCAAGAGAAGTTATTCTTGGAAATATGGTGCAAGAGGTATACTGAAGAAACAGGGATCTTTAAAAAATATTTTCAAACTACAGTATCATTGAAGCAGGTTGAACTTTATAACATGGCCAGCCACGTGTGGCTACTTAATAAAAGGTGACTATTAAGTAATACATTAATGGTCCTGATATTCATATCCATAAAGGGATATTACACATAATAGCAATAGTTATTATATCTTCAATGAGCACTGGGGAGACTTTTCATCATCCACACAGTGAAAAGCAGCACCTTATACTTCTATTTCTACATATTGTATAAATACTGTATGCTTCACTGCCCCCAATTTCATCAGCATAAGAACACCATTAAAGGCTATTATGAAATTGCAACTAATGGACATTTAAGATCAAATAAACCTCTTCTTGCTCTAAACTTCATTTCGGGTCGCCATCAAGCTTGTGAACTGTCATACTAATACCTGAACTGTTATTATAATAGTAATAATAATAAAAGTTGAACTTTTTGCTCGCCACAAGCTTTCACATTGTCATAACTGAACCTGAGTATTATTATTATTGTCACAGTGTGAAATGATGTAGATGTGTTAGAAAACCTCAGAGAGAGGTGTATCAGCTTAGTAATCTTTTTTATTTAAAAGGTTTTGAACAGTTTAATGGTTTTTGTTCATTACAACAGGGCTATGATTTTGGTAAAACTTTAGCTTTGACTGGGTTAGGAAGGGGCAGGGTAGTAAAAAAGGGAGAGTTCACTGTTCCTGGTATTGGAAGGCAAAGAAAAAACAGGGAGTGAGGAAGGTCAAGGGAGGTTCTTAAAAACAGGGATAAATACCACTAGAGATGTAGCGAACAAATTCGCGCGAACATCGGGTGTTCACGAACGCATATGTTCGCAGTTTGGGTTCGCACGGCGTTTTCCGCGGTTTTTTTATCGGCGCAAAAAATATCGCACAAATCACACATGGCGTTTTTCCGCAAATCCCGTTTTCATGGTGTTTAGCGCGAAAGAAAAAAAGCCGCGTATTTTCTATAGAATATCTTGCGTTTTTTTTTTGCGCAACGCTGTGCCAACAAAGTATTTTTTAGAGAAGTTTTTGCCCTTGATCCACCTCCTGCATGCCACTGTACAGGTCGTGGCACCCTTTAAACAAATTTAAAATCAGTTTTCTGGCCAGAAATGGCTTTTCTAGTTTTTAAAGTTCGCCTTCCCATTGAAGTCTATGGGGTTCGCAAAGTCCGCGAATATTCGCGAGTTTTGGCGTAAGTTCGCGAACGGGTCCGCGAATTTTCTTTTTCAGGTTCGCTACATCCCTAAATACCACCCTCCTTCTTCTGTCTGTCTGTTCCAGTTTGGTGGGTAATATGCTTGTCCCAGGGGGCTGGGGTTATATTCCCTTAGATAAGTGCTGTCCAACTGGCGGCCCGTGGTCCGCATGCGGCCCGTGACCCCCCTCTGTGTGGCCCCCCACCTATCTGGCTGCTTTGATATCTTACCTTTGTGTAAGCTTTAAATGTTATCAGTACTTAGATTAACTGCCCCCCTGCATGGTTCTCACCTCAGATTTAGGCTGTAATCCTCCTGTATTGTTCAAAAATGTAATCTCCTGTACCGTTCACACCTTTAAATCCCTGCATTGTTCACCCCCTGCAGTGTTCACACCTCAGGCTCAGGCTGTAATCACCCACATTGTTCACCTGTTCACACCTCAGACATTGTATGTACTGCCTGGCCTATGCCTAGTGCAGGGAGGGTATGGCATGCACAGGCAGCATAGGGCAGGCAGAGTATGGCACACAGGCAGCATAGGGCAGGCAGAGTATGGCACACACAGAAAGGGTAGGACAGACAGAGATTGGCACACAGAGGCAGGGTAGGGCAGGCAGAGTATGGCACACACAGGCAGGGTAGGGCAGGCAGAGTATGGCACACACAGGCAGCATAAGGAAGGCAGAGTATGGCACACAAAGGCAGCATAGGGCAGGCAGAGTATGGCACACGCAGGTAGGGTAGGGCAGGCAGAGTCTGGCACACACAGGCAGCATAGGGCAGGCAGAGTATGGCACACAGGCAGGGAAGGGCAGGCAGATTATGGCACACACAGGCAGCATAGGGCAGGCAGAGTATCACACACACAGGCAGGGTAGGGCAGGCAGAGTATGGCACACACAGGCAGGGTAGGGCACACACAGGCAGGGTAGGGCAGGCAGAGTGCTGCCTATGTTTTTTTACTTCCTTGTACTTGCCCACCTGACATAGATGCAGAAGGTGGCCTGACCATCTAATAAAGCATTCAAGCAAAAAAATGTTAATTTATAATGTTAATTCTAATTTTGCAATATCTAGTATAAATAAATCTAAAGCAGCTGGACTTGTTAAGTAATCATTGAAGAAGTTTCACTACTCATGCGAGCAGCTTCTTCAGTTAAACTAACAACTTTTTGATTCTTTTTTAAAGCCATGGCCCTTTAATATCACAAATTGGTGTCTGTTTCTTCAGTTAAGGTAAAAAGATTAGGCAAAGGGCTGGGTTTTAGGACTGGAATGGTGGCCTAGTCTGGTGGGGATTACTGCTTTAGCAGGCTAATGCCTTGACACTGTCCTAGTCAAGATATGGTTTCAATGATGATAAAGATGTTTCCAATGAAGATATCTATGTTGAGTTAATGGTGGAAAATGCAATTTTTCTCCAATTATTATGCATCAAAACGGCAAAAAAACTTGAATGTAAAAATGCGCCATAGCTTTGTAAATGAGCTGTAAGAAGTTTTGGAACTGGGAGCACTCACTATGAATGTAAATAGCTTCTGGTGGTGCAACTCCCTGGCGTATGGCCACATCAATCAATGTGGTGCAGGTAGATAAGGGGGCCAGCACACACCAATTTTCACAGCTGTGTTAGCCTTTATTGTACCACACCAAAAAGAAACATGTTTCTAGTAAATGGTACAATAAAGCTAACACAGCAGTGAATATTGGTGAGTGCTGGACCCCTCTTTATCTACGTGGGTTTGTAAATGAGCCTTATAGGGTACCAGAAAAAGAAAATGCACTGAGCAGTAGACAGAATTTCCAAGTACTGAGTGTTTGAAACATAAATCTTTTTCTTTTTCCTTCCGTTCATTCCCCCTACTGATGTTCAGGGCTGAATCGTCAGATATAGTTACATAGTTACATAGGGTTGAAAAAAGACCAGAGTCCATCAAGTTCAACCCATCCAAGTAAACCCAGCACACACAACCTATACTTACCAATCTATACACTCACATACATAAACTATATATACAACCACTAATACTAACTGTAGATATTAGTATCACAATAGCCTTGGATATTCTGATTGTTCAAGAACTCACCCTCTTATAGACATTAACAGAATCTGCCATTATAACATCACTAGGATGGGAACCCCCTACGCTGCTTCAAATGGAAACTATGTTCCTCTAATCTAAAGGGGGGCCTCTGGTGCATTAATTGTTTTTATGGGAAAAAAGAACCCCCCCCCCCCCCATCTGCCTATAATCCCCTCTATGGAGGTAGAAACAATAGAAATTCTACCTCCACCTGCCGATTCAGCCCTAAGTGTAGATTTTACTCAGGCACCTTCAATGGTCCCCGATCAAAATCTTTTAACCTGCCCGATCAACAGACGACCAATATCCACAGTCTTTGCGATATCAGTCGTCTCTAGTGATGAGCGAATCTGTTCCGTTTCGCTTCGCCGAAAAATTCGCGAATCTTTGAAAAGATCCGCGAAACGGCGAAAAATTCGCGAAGCGGCGAAAATGTCGTGCGACAAAAAAAATTGTCGCCCGCGGCTATTATTTTGTCGCGCGGCTATTGTTTCGTCACGCGCGGCTCTTGTTTCGTCGCGCGGCTCTTGTTTCGTCGCCCGCGGCTCTTGTTTCGTCGCGCGGCTCTTGTTTCGTCGCCCGCGGCTCTTGTTTCGTCGCACGGCTATTATTTCGTCGCCCGCAGCTATTATTTCGTCGCGCGGCTCTTGTTTCGTCGCGCTGCTCTTGTTTCGTCGCCCGCGGCTCTTGTTTCGTCGCGCTGCTCTTGTTTCGTCGCCCGCGGCTCTTGTTTCGTTGCCCGCGGCTCTTGTTTCGTCGCCCGCGGCTCTTGTTTCGTCGCACAGCTATTATTTCGTCGCCCGCAGCTATTATTTTGTCGCACGGCTATTGTTTTGTCGCGCGCAGCTCTTGTTTCGTCGCGCGGCTCTTGTTTCGTCGCGCGGCTCTTGTTTCGTCGCGCACTATTGTTTCGTCGCCCGCGGCTATTATTTTGACGCCGGCGACAATTTTTGGACGTGCGGCGAATTTTTCCGCTGCGAAATTTTTCATCCGTTTCGCGAAACAATCCGCCAATGGCGAAACGCGGAAATTCGCCGCGAATCCATGCCTGGCGAAACTTTTCGCCCATCACTAGTCGTCTCATCAAGCCGCCATACGCGCACCGAATATCGTATGAAACAAGGTTTCATACAATATCATTGGTGCATGTATGGCCAGCTTAAAACTACCTGAGCTTTGTGTCAAATCCAAGTATGTCGTATTATGCTTGTTTCCAGATATCTACTTCTCTAGTGATGTATTGTATTAGCTATTTTCATCTCAAACATTTGATTCCATACAAAAATATCAGGTATATAAATAAAGGTACATTGTGTATATAATTTATTTAGAAAGTGTTTATTTTCATGCAGTGATTTAATGGTGGCTTCTTGAAATGATATTCAAGGAATAACCTGTACATAAGGGCACATGAGCTCTTATTGATGTAATGACATTACAATGACACAAAGGTTATCATTATATTCCTGTTACTTAGTTGTCACATAGAGGTCAAGTCGAAAATGACATCCCAAAAAACTCAACTCCAATTATTTGCCCCCACACATGTCCTTTTCTGTTCAATGACTGATGACACCTAGACATATACTGAAGTGGCCTTACAGAGAAACAAACCAAATCTTCGATGCCAAAAAAAATGTTGTTGCAATGTAATTCAATAGTAAAAAATAATGAGCAAATCTGAATATTTTCCAATATTTTTGAGATGTCAAAATGGCAAATAGTGTCATGTTTGGGTGGTTAGGTCAACATTTCATGCAATGAATTAGCTCAAAATGATGGAAGCAAAATACCTTACAGCAGCAAATCCATATCCTCGTGCAGCTGGAACATGTGTTGTATTGATGAAATATCGTTATCTGGGGATGGCCATTAAAATAAATGAATTCCCAACTGAGTTTGTTTTTAGTCCTTCTTTTTTACTGGGTATTTTATGGGGTCATTTCTGTATATGAATATTGTCTAAAGTTTATAAGAGATGTTAAAGAGAAAATATTAAATAACATACAGAGAGATTTTCAAAGTCGTGGGTTCTCTGCCTTGTGGATACATTACAAATTCACATTTAATAACAGCCACTTTTGTAGGGAGATGGTATTTAAAATATTTTGTAATTGCCGTGTAGGTGGATGTGTGTAACATGGTGTGCCTGCAAGGTGCAAAAACTTGTTATATCTGCTAAATTATATTCTTTCAGACTGTGCAGAGTCTTTATTTGAATTCATTTCAGCATTTAATTCGACAGTATCTAGCACACTGTACCTTACTCAAAGCATTGAAGCCAGAAGTTAGTTATTGCAGCTATTTTATACCTGCCAAACTGATGCAGAACAACAGCCAAGAAAATCACAATGTACTCTGGTCAGGCTTCTGGGGTAAAATTTCCAGCCTCACCCTTCTTTTTGGCTGTAGAAGTAGTTCCATTATATTTATATACACAGGTATGATAGAATCTGTTATCTGGAAACCTGTTATACAAAATGTTCCGAATTACAGAAAGGCAATTTGCCATAGGCTTCATTATAAGCAAATAGTTCCAATTTGTTATATAAAACAGTACCTGTACTTGAACCCAACTAAGATATAATTAATTCTTATTGGGGGCAGAACAGCCCTATTGGGTTTATTTAATGGTTAAATGATTCCCTTTTCTCTGTAATAATAAAACAGTACCTTGTACTTGATCCCAACTAAGATATAATTACCCCTTATTGGGGGCAGAACAGCCCTATTGGGTTTATTTAATGGTTAAATGATTCCCTTTTCTCTGTAATAATAAAACAGTACCTGTACTTGATCCCAACTAAGATATAATTAATTCTTATTGGAGGCAAAACAGCCCTATTGGGTTTAATTATTGTTCAAACGATTTTTCAAAAGACAGAGAGATTCTATATTCAGAATACCCCAGATCCCAAGCATTCTGGATAACAGGTCATATACCTGTATATTAAAAGTTGGTTCACTAACCAACTAAAATAAATGTATTAAGTACTGTGTTACATGATGTTATGTAACTAGCTAGATAGATGATAGATAGATGATAGATAGATAGATAGATAGATAGATGATAGATAGATAGATAGATACTGTAGAAAGATGATAGATAGGTAGATAGATCAGGTCATATACCTGTATATTAAAAGTTGGTGCACTAACCAACTAAAATAAATGTATTAAGTACGGTGTTACATGATGTTATGTAACTAGCTAGATAGATGATAGATAGATAGATAGATAGATAGATGATAGATGATAGATAGATAGATGATAGATGATTGATAGATAGATAGATAGATAAATGATACATAGATACTGTAGATAGATGATAGATGATAGATAGATAGATAGATAGATAGATGATAGATAGATAGATTGATAGATAGATACTGTAGATAGATGATAGATAGATAGATGATACATAGATACTGTAGATAGATGATAGATGATAGATAGATAGATGATACATAGATACTGTAGATAGATGATAGATGATAGATAGATATATAGATAGATAGATAGATGATACATAGATACTGTAGTTAGATGATAGTTGATAGATAGATAGATAGATAGATGATAGATAGATAGATAGATAGATAGATGATAGATAGATACTGTAGATAGATAGATAGATTCCATGCTGCAAATCCATGCCTAGCAAACAAAATTGTCTAACACTGACTGTCCAAAGGAATGGCACTTTCTGAATATTTATTTCTCCTTACCCTTTCCTACTAAATAGCCCACATTTCCCGTGTATGTTGAATGTCCAATGTCCTACCCTTTCTCGTTTTTCTTTTTCTCATTCTACCTTAACGTTTTGAAGGTCTCTTGACTTTGTTGTCGTTCTTTTATATTAAAGAAAAATCAAACTCTTCGATTTGCTAATTTCCATGGAATTTCTTTCTTAACATTCAAATGTCACAGTCATGGTGGTTTTGTCCTTGCTGTGTTATTGGATAAAAAACACATTTTTACATTCTGTAGCTAGCATCTGGAATGGATTTCTTTTGACATGTAGGCAATACTTTATTCAGCAGCAAGGACTGTTTTTGTTTGTTTGTTTGTTTTTGTTCTTTAAGGAGAAGGAAAGGTAAAAACTAAGTAAGCTTTATCAGAAGGTCTATGTAAATACAGCCGTAAGCACTCACAGAAAAGCTGCACTGAGTCCTCTACCAAATGAAACACAGGATTTCCTGTCTCCTTTTTTGTAAATATGTTCTTCGGGTATCTGACTTCCTCTCTAAGAAAAATCCTTCTTTCCCAAGGCCAGAGTCTGCACAGCTTTCTCCATTCTCATGCTCCCCCCTCCCATAAGAATTCATAAAACTCACTCCCCCACCCTTAGGAATGTGTAACCTGAGCTACCAGCCTACAGCAGGAAGCTATGAAGACCAAGCTAAAATGGCAGCTGCAATCTTAAACAAACAGAGAAAGCTTCTAGGGTTCTTTACTCAGGTATGGTAAAGCTTTCTGAAGAATAAATGTATTGTTCTAAGTGGCACTAAAGTGGTGAATCTATTGGCAGTAAATCCAAATCACTAGGACTTTGCAAAAGAAGTACTTTCCCAAATAACAAATTCAGGTAGAAAATTCCAAATTCCTGTAGAAAAAAATAGTTGTTTGCATAATATTCATAGTTGACGTTCAGATGGACTGTTCTGTACAGTAATAGTGATGGAAGTAAAAATTTGGCAGGCATGGATTTTTGTTGAATTTCTGTGTTTCAACATTGGCAGATTTTTTTTTTATGAAGTGGGCAACAAAATTTGCAGCGGAAAAATTTGCCGCACGTCCAAAAATTGCCGCCCACGTCAAAAAGAATTGTCTTGCTCATCAAAAGAATTGCGGGGCATCAAAAAGAATTGTCTTTCTTGTCAAAAGAATTGTTGTGCATCAACAGAATTGTCGCGCCGCCATTTTTTTTTTTTGTTGGGCAAATTTTCACTGTTTCGCAAATTTTTCAGCATTTCGCGAATCTATTGAAAGATTTGCAAATTTTACGCCGAAATGGGACAGTTTTGCTCATTGCTTTACAGGAATCCATTTTCCATTTTCGGTAGAAAATTCCCAAATTCCTGTAGAAAAAAATAGTTCAGATGGACTGTTCTGTACAGGAATAGTGATGGAAGTAAAAAATTTGCCAGGCATGGATTTACGCCGAATTTCCGTGTTTCAACATTGGCAGATTTTTTTTTATGAAGTGGGCAACAAAATTTGCAGCGAAAAAATTTGCCGCACGTCCAAAAATTGCCGCCCATGTCAAAAAGAATTGTCTTTCTCGTCAAAAGAATTGTTGTGCATCAAAAGAATTGTCGCGCCACCATTTTTTTTTTTTGATGGGCAAATTTTCACCGTTTCGCTAATTTTTCAGCATTTCGCGAATCTATTGAAAGCTTTCCAGTAAGCTGTAATGCTAAGTTGAATAGGTTTCCCACTGACCTGACCTAATACTGGAGGTATTTCAAGCACATTTTAATATTTTGCAGAACAAGACCAAACACTAGATTTCTGCCTGTAAACCCCTTTCTTTGGGGAAAGGATTAAGTATCTTAAAAGGCCTAACATTCAGCCTAACTGCGCGTAGTTTGACTCCAATGGGGATTTCCTACTAAGCACTTAATAATTCCAAAAGATTTATTTTCCTCGAGAAGATGTTTTAAGATTCTTCTCAGCTCTCCCTAAAGGAATTCAGCTGTTGATTTATACTTAGCAACAGGTACGCAATTCTCTTCAGACATTAGTATGCCTTTATAGCGATGGCTGTTTGTCAGCCAATTTGCATCAAAACTCTGGTTCTACAACTGCAAAAGGAGCTTTTGTATTAAATGCCCCTTATATTATTCTCAATATTCCTATTTTTCTCAATATTTTGGCTGCTTAATAAGAAATAGAGAAATTGTTCATAATTATAACCTTATATAACTGTTGTTATAGTGAATTTTGGGTCATCACACATAGGAATATGTTTACTAAGATTGGAGATTAGGGATGAGCGATTTTTTTCGCCAGGCATGGATTCACAGCAAATTTCCGCATTTCGCCATTGGCGAATTTCTTCTTGAAACCTCCTTGAAAATTTGCAGCGGAAAAAGTTTGTCTCGCGCCATTTTTTTTCACGCGTCAAATTGGGTGCGCTCGGGTCAAAAACGTGCGCGGTCGCGTCAAAACGGCCGTGATCGCATCAAAAAAGTTGGCGGGCGCGGCAAATTGGTCGCGGTCGCTGTAAAAGTGCGGGTGACAAAAAAATAGACATAGGCGACAAAAAAAACGCGGGTGACAAAAAAAAATTGTGCGACAAAGCGTTTCCCGAATTTTCCGCTGCTTTGCAAATTTTATGGCGAAGCAAAATGGGACAGATTCACTCATCACTATTGGAGATAAATATCACCAGTGATGTTGCCCCTGGCAACCAATCAGATCTTTGCTTTTGGTTTCTAAAAGCCAAGAAGGTGATTGTTCAAATCTAATTACTGATTGGTTGCTATAAGCAACATCACCAGTGATATTTATCTCCAATCTTAGTAAACATGCCCCACAGTCCCTTGCAAAAGTATTGAACCATTAAAAAAAATTCTCTTATTATTGAAGAACAAATCCTGAAATATTAGAAAAACTTAACAAACTTTAAAAATAAAACCTGCTCAATGCAGAATGATTGTCAAAGACCACAATGTCCAGCCGCCAATGCTTCAAGTCAAGTTGGTAGATCCATTAAAGGAGAAGGAAAGGTACAATCACTGGGGAGGGGGGCAAAATGTTAGGCACCCCCCCAATGAAATTGCAATCACTCACCTTATACCTAACCTTATGCCTAACATTTGGCACCCCCAGTGATTTTACTTTTCCTTCCCCTTTACAATGAGTAGAATGCAAGATTCAAGTTCTTTTGAAAAAAATAAGCATATATTTGAGTTTGGAAGTTTTCAAGTTTTTTTTCCAATTAATAAAATTGTAAATTTCACAAATTTGAGTTTTCATAAATAGATCCACATAGATAAAGAAACCATGTTGCTTCTAAAATTTGCCCATGGCCAACTTTTTTAAATTAAGAATAATAGAAGGTGCATTGTCCAAAATAGTGAACTTTTTGAGGTATATTTTTCAAAAATCAAATTAGTGAATTGTTGACTTTTTTTAATTAGTAGAGATCCAGGATTTGGTTGGGGATTCTGATTTAGCCAAATCCAGGATCCTGACCGAACCAAATCTGAATCATTATAATCATGTGACTTTTTGGTCACACAAACACGGAAGTTGGGATTTTTTTGCCTGCGCGCGTGGTTTGCATTTGCAATTTAGGATTCGGCTTGGTTTAGCCAAATCTGTCATGAAAGAATTTGGGGTTCGGCCAAATCCCAAAATAGTGAATTTGGTGCATCCCTATTAATTATAAAAAGCTTAAAACCCCACCAAACTCAAATGTATGAATATTTTATACAAAACTCGAATCTTGAAAACCTGATCTTGTATGTGCATGTATGACGCCATGTTTATGTCAGTGGGGGAGGTGTATCATAGAACATTCTTAGAAAAATACTTTTTACTATAATTTGTTAAATATCATTAGTATACATTACAAGCGTTTTAATCAATAATTCCCAACAGGCCTAAGTGCAAGCTGTGCTCAGTACTTGATCAAAACTACATTAGAGGGAGTTTTAAATGCTAAAACAAGACCATGTTGGTTACACAAGAGATGTTTAAAAATAGACAATATCACAGGGGATAGTAACCCTGAGTTGCAAAGGAAATCTTGTTTAAAGCTAGCAAAATTCACTTTTACTTAACTAATCCATGAAATGAAACAGTCGTCTATGGGAGTATTATGATGTATGTCACTTTATAACACTGATAAGTAGATATTCTTTTGTAATCAAGAGATCAGAGAAATAACTAGATATGACAAGGACAGCATCAAGCCCCGCAGGAAGGATAACCACCAACGTACCCTTACCCTTACCTCATGCGCATATCCATTTCTGGAACCCTTTCCCCCAAGACACAAATAATGACATCCAGGTTTTGGGACAGAATAGGTCACTTTAATTAAAGATGAAAATACATGTATATTAACATCATCAATGTATTAACTTATCAACCAATATGTTTTTTCAACTTTGAGAAAAGGACCAAATCCAAGGAATGCTTGCCCAAAAACCACTGCTGTACTCCTTCCTGGGCTACCTGGCATGCCGGCCACCCAACCCCATAGGGGGGCAGATGGGCAAGTGAGAACCAGGTATCCAACATGTCACTCCTCTTGCGAGACCCATGCCCGACAAGAGCCTGAATCAGCACCAGTCGGCTATTCAGCCATAACAATCCATGGCCAAGCATTCCACCGCCCACTGTGACAAACAAAAAAAGTTCTGGACCCAAGTGAGTCCCCACCTGTCACTATTATGACCTCTCCTATTGGGTGGGTGGGGGAATGGTCTTTCAAAATGGCGCCGCTTCTCCCATGAGCTGAGCCTGTGTCTTCTTTCCCTACCTATTATGTCACTTCCTACTTCCCCCTTACCCTGTCACTGCCCTTCTCCCTGTACTGCGGGCTGTCCGGAGCCCCTATTACAGAGGGGTTCATCAAAAAATGGTAATGAATAGGTGGATCAGGCATGTACTGTAGGCCTGTTAAACAAATAAAGGGTTGTTTATGACCCTGGGGTGTGTAAGTGCAAGAGCACTATGGGGGTACTAAGTTATTCAGTGCCTTATTGGGGAAGGGAGCCACATGTCTCTGTGCTCCAAGATGCTCCCCACACATTGTTTTGCATTTTGTACATTGCGTAGGGCACTGTAAATGAGCCCTATGGCTTCTCACATTGCAACAGTCATTTCCCTTTTCAGGATAATGTGTTCAACATGTAGTTCTCACTGACCAGTAATTCTTTTGACATGAGCCACAATGTTTCAGTGCCGAATTCTGACGTCCGTTTTGCAAAAAAATCCGTGAAACATGGAAATTCACTGCAAATCCATGAGTGCCAAATTTTTTCGCCCATCACTATTAATAAATAGTTTGTGGTCTCAAAAAAGTGAAGACACTTTTGAGATCCTATGGGAATTTCACTGCCCTTCCTGGGACATTTTGATCATACGGTTATCCCTTATCCCTTACATAGATTCCTATAATCCAGAATGTTCCAAATTCCAAGAAGGCAACCTTCCGTAGAGTTCATTTTATAAACTTGTACTTATTCCCAGCTAAACTGCGTGAATCCATATTTGTGGCCATACAATCCTGTTGGGTTTATTAAATGTTTTTTTAACAGACTTAATGATTCTTAGCAGACTTATGTTATGGTGACCCAAATTACAAAAAATCTGGGAAAATTCCAGTTCCCGAGAATGCTGTATAATAGATCCCATACCTGTATTTGCGCACTGATTAAATGCCATGTTGTGCATAAATGGATTGTTTACCTTCCCTCCATGATACATAGTTAATTTGGAGCGCATCAAAAAAGAATTGTCTCTTTCATCAAAAGAATTGTCTCTTGTGTCAAAAAGAATTGTCTCTCTCATCAAAAAAACTGTTGCTCATCAAACGTATTGTTGCGCGTTTTTCACCGTTTAAAATTTTCCAGAAAAGCGAAATGGGACAGATTCGCTCATCACTAACAATAGTCTATTAAGTTCAATATTTCTAAATGACTCCTGGCACATATATATATACTGTGTATGTATATATATCGTGGGGATCGTTCTAAATTGTTATAGAGGGAGGCCCAATGGATTCGGAGACTGGACACCATTGCCCGTCGGGGTTTAAATGAGATTTTTCACTCTCTTGCTTTATATAAATCAATTGATAGATTTTAGGTTTCCCTCAATAGACAATCAAAGTTATTATCTATAATTGTAACTAAGCTAACTGTGAGACTAAAGTCATTATGGAGTTAATATAGGTGAATGTTGACTATTTATCGACTTAGGGCGTCTGTGTGATATGAAGACATACTGTATGCCTTTACTCTATGCTCACAGTTTTTTCTAATACTTAATAGAATGTTGCTGCTATGATCATAATCATGAAATACGTGTGGATTTAAGATCATTGATAGCTATGAAATTAATATATGGGGACTTTTTTAGATCCACTTATACTTAAGATGGTTATGTGGTACAACTGATTATGATCTGGCTATCATTCTATTCTTTGATGATAGCTATGGTTTTATGTGTATTGATTTCCTCAATGAATTTTTAATTGGATGATGTTTTTAATTTTTGAGACATGCATTTTTCACTTTTTTAGTATATTTGAATTTTATTCACCTATTTATTCACTGTTTCTTTGAAATGGTGATCTTATATATACACTTTGGTTATTTATCTTGTAGATTGTAAGCTCTTTTGGGCAGGGCCCTCTTCACCTCTTGTATCGGTTACTGATTGCTTTATATGTTATTCTGTATGTCCAATGTATGTAACCCACTTATTGTACAGCGCTGCGGAATATGTTGGCGCTTTATAAATAAATGTTAATGTAATATGGTGTAATGCTATAGAGGGTGGGTGGGTTTGCTTTCCCTATGAAGTTGAAAAACCAAGTCACATCTTCGTCTATAAACAGGTGGATCTTGTTTGATGGTTTAATAGTACTTGAATTTTTTAAGGCATTATATATAGTTTTGATCATGTGATATGGCATTTTAATATACAGTATATTGGCATTTTTGATCCATCTGTATATATATGGGGTTATGTGACTTTGGGACTAACATATATGAATTTTATATAGGTTTTTTATAGATGAATTTGCACTTTATATGGTATGGAATGTGTTAATGCATCATGTGCACTTATTGGATGATTTGCGTATTTAATGGACACCACACTTCCTATTCACTATCCTGATGACGATCCCTTGTGGATTGAAACTCGTAGATAGCATGTTCAAATAAAATGTTTTATTTTTTTTGGATACTGAGGCCGTGAGTGCTTTCTATATACAGAGTATATACTGTGTGTGTATATATATATATATATATATATATATATATATATATATATATATATATATATATATATATATATATATATATATATATATATATATATATATATATATACAGTTTTCCAATGGACCATTGTATAATTATAATGGAGGGGAAGAATAAGGCAAAATATTCATGCTTTGCTTGCTTTAGGTAGCTTATGGAATATTTATTGCTATAGTAATTAATACATCAAAGCAAATACAAGCTTTTCTTATTTTCATGACACATTTTGGTATTTTTTAAGACCCATCTGACATAAATGGCAGAGATACAGTGTCAGACAGAGAGCTGCTTATTGCTAGATTAGCTTATGTCAACAATTAAATAGCATTATTAAAAGAGAAAAGGGTAAAAAAAAAGGTACTGAAAAAAGTGACACATGTAAAGATAATTTTCTCTTGAATGTGCAGCTTTTCAATTAAACATTGATTTAATTCACTTTACACCAGGCACTGTTGTCGCACAACCTTGATATGCCTAGCAGTGCTGCCTGCATAACATCAAGCCATGGAAGCTTGGCACGGGACATTATAAGTCCTGTTCTTTAATTATAAAACCCACTGTGAATTGTAGGGGATAAATAATTATGATTATGGTTTTCCAGGGAGTATAATTTATACCAGAAATGTTCTATGCTTTTCAGTACCAATCTACAAAGCACCATAACAACCCATGTCATTAGTTCTTTGAAAACCAATTTCTTTTATGTCTTTCTAGTATTTTCTTTTCAGTTATTTCATTAAACTAGCGTGCAGTCCCACTGGATTTTTTTTTTTAAATTGAGCTGCTGCTACAAAAGATCGACAATAATCTTGTTAATTTCATAAACATATGACAAACACTGATCTCTGTGCACCAAGGGGTATATTAATAACATTTTGGGGGCAACAAGTTAAACTCCATATTGTATACACGCTTGTCAATCTGCCTGTTTATAACTAATTACAGAAGCACAACCTATGCAGATAAATTGAAATCTAGACTACTTTATTTTCCAACACTGAAATACTTATCATAGTCAACTCTCAGAATTCACTTGCTGGAAACATCAACACAACAAACTACAATTACTACAAAAGTGATTGTTAATAAATAATAGGCTTACATTACCTTAATGTAAACACAGAAGCAAATGTAATGCAAAGTGAAATATACAGTCAGGAGCCATTTCACTGTAGAAGAAAAGCAGATAGGAAGAAAGAGCAGCATATATTGCCAAGTTGTTGGGGTTGCCAACTTTGCCAGGCAGGGGGCAGGGACGAGGCAGGGCTGTGACATTGTGGGGTGGGTAAGAGGCGGGGCTGTGATGTCACGAGGGTGGGGCTGCCGATCGCCTCATCAATGTTACTGAATCCTCCCCGATTTTCCTAATTTGAGAAACCAGGCAGGAGGTTTTGACTTGGACACCCCTTCCAAAAACTGAGCTATCCGGGTCAAAACCAGACAGGTGGCAACACTAGTTGGGATCTATGAGTCCATTCAGACCTCACCAGATGCATCATTTTTTTTTTAATGTGATATCCTTGCTGGTCCTACCTATGACTCCCTCACAACTAACTTGCCATCACAATTAAAGGGGGGACCCAAATCCACTGAAGCCTAGTTCATGCTCTGCAAATGTAGAGCCAGACCAGTTAATTTGGTTTGAAATAAAGACCAACTTGGGCCCATTTATAAACACTGGGAAAATTTGTACCTGGGCAGTATCCCATAGCAACCAATTAGTTATTTTCTTTATTTAGTCAGCTGCAGGTAGAACAGTGAAAGCAAATATCTGGTTGGTTGCCATAGGATACTGCCCAGGTGCAAATTTGCCCATGCTTATAAATGATCCCCACTGTGTAAAATAGTATAGTTCTGGAAAACAGTAGGGCTGGCTAAGTAAAATAGCTGCCCAGTGTAGTTATCCTAAACAACCAACCAGATTGTTGCTTTTATTTTCTAACTGGTAGGAGACTAATGAAAACAAATTATTTATAGGTCGCCACACTTAAGCTGTTTAGAGCCGATGCTCATAAATGAGTTGTAAAGTTTGTAATGTTTTACACTGAGAACTTAATTGACTGGTACTGGTTCTCTGGCAAACAACAGATCTTGCTGTATGGTAGATTATTCTGTAAATGCTCAGAAGCCTGTGTCTTAAAAGACAAAGCAGCCTTATTAAAGAGATTCTTTCATGATCTTTAGGGTGTAGTTTTTACTACTAAATGAAACTGCAAATAATTAATTCTATCATTTAAAATGTTATTATAAAACCAATAAATGTATTTTGTTTAGTAGTAGTATTGGTGTGTAGGCAGCCATCTAAGGTCATTGTTCCTGATCCTGTGCTTTACGAAAGAGACAGCACTATACAATGCAACTTCTTTCAGATAAGATATTGTTTCTCCTTCTCAGTGTAACTGGAGGAGTCATGGATGGACTTGGGTGTTTTCTTATTTGGTGGTATTCTTATAAATACCACTAGGTGGGGCATGTGAGCATTTTTAGCAGGGAATTGTTGTTTTATTACTTTCCCATTGTTCTGCTGATTGGCTGTGGAGGGAAGGGAGGGGGGCATCACTCCAACTTACAGTAAAGAGAGACTGAAATTTATCAGAGCACAAGTCACATGACTTGGGGACACCTTAAAACTAAGTATGTTTAGCCCCGTAAATATAAAAATTAAATATTAAAAAATCAAAAGTGATAACTTTGTGGTAAAAGGGATAATTTTGACATTATTGCTTTGTTTACCAAAACATACTCTACATTTTAGATGATATACTTTCTATCAATTAAAAAAAGTTTCTTCTTTAAAACTTCATTCCCTTGGGCAGTGATAGATACAAGTGCTCTCTGTCCTCAGAAGGCACGAAACTAATGCAATTGATGTATGTAGTGATCAAGGTAACATTGCTCTTTGATCCACTGTTTTATTTTGACATTTCAACATCTGACGAGAATGTTATGCTTCATGGTTTAGAGAACAGTAGAAATGTTACTGTTAATTAAGGTTATTATAAAGATGGTTCTACCTTTTTAGGGAATGATTTGTTATTATTTATAAATCATAATATTCAACAGTGCCTTACAATTCACTGGGGCCCAAACCATTTCCAACAAGCAATGGAAAAATGAAATAGGCATGTATAGTACTAATGTGCGGGTCGAGAAATACAGTGGTGAGCTTTAATTTTGCACCTTTATAAATCTGCCCCAAAGACATGATTTTATAGTGGCATGTCTATGTGATCCCAAAGGGGCAGATTTGTCAATGATTAAATTTGACGTTTATCAGTGATTAATGATGAGCGAATTTTTTCGCCAGGCATGTATTCGCAGTGAATTTCCACATTTCACCATTGCCAAATTGTTTCGCAAAACTTCCATGAAAATTTGGCGAAAATTTTTTTGTTGCGTGTTTAAAAAAGGGGCGCAGCCGCATCAAATTGTGCGTGGTCACGGGGAAAAAACACAGGTGACAAAAAATAGGTAATAGATGCGGACAACAAAAAAATAGCCATGGGTGACAAAAAAATTGAAATAATTTTTTGTCGTTTTGTTAGTTTTATGGCAAAGCGAAACGGGACAGATTTGCTCATCATTATAAGTGGTCAGTGATAATAGATCCTGTTTCTGTATCTAGTATTGGAAAACCATTCACCGCTTCTCTAAGCAAATTCTTCAGGGAATTCCCTACAACTGAAGAAACCTCCTTGATTAGTGGTGAAATGAATTCAAGATTTTTCAAGTCCAGTTGCTTTAGGCTTGCCACTACTAAATACTGTACAGTATAAATTTTTACCCCAGTTTTGCGAGAGTGGTGAATCCATGCCTGGTGAAAAAATTTGCTCATCACTATACAGGACTGATTAACTGACTCTAGTAAAATTCACGAAACAACCAGAAAATTCATGAACCATTGAAAAATCTACGAAACGTGTTTGTTGCACAACTTTATTGTCGCCCGTGGTTTTTTTTTGTCACCCGCGTTTTTTTTGTCGCCCGTGTCTTTATTTTTTTACATGACTGCAACTTTTTTTGATGAGCGACAAATTTTTCCGCTGTGAATTTCCGCAGAAGTTTCATGGAACAATTCACCAATGGTGAAATGCGGAAATTCGCTGCAAATCAATGTCTGGTGAAAAAATTCACTCATCACTACTAATCTCTATAAAACATGCAGAATATGATGATGTCATATAAATAATAATAATTTGTAGTGATGAGCAAAACTGCCCTATATCAATTCAGCAAAAAACTTACAAAACCGTAAAATATTCACAAAATAATTTTGTCAAATGCATTGTAGTCAATGCCCATATTTTTTCTCATATTTTTTTTGTGCCAAATTCATTGAAGTCAGTGGGCATTTTCTATCTTGTTTTTTTCTTGGGCCAAATGCATTGGTGTCAGTGCGCATCCTTAATGCACCCAAATGCATTAGAGTTAAAAATAAAACATGATGCAACACTTATTTGGCCACTTAAAGGAACAGTAACACTAAAAAATTTTATTAAAAAAAATTAAACTACACCCTCTAAATACTACCCATGCCCAGCTGCATTGTAGAGATTTACCTTGAAATTAGCCAAAAACATCTTCAATAAAACTGACTGCCATGCTGTGGATGCTGTTTTGAGAAAAGGCGATACGGCGACCAGATCCTCAGTACCCTGAAGCGTGCGCGTCTCCGATGTGTCTCCATGCGTGACGGAAGTGAACCAGAATCAAGCACTGTAAAAATTCTGCAGATTCTGCAAAAAACGGTCACCAGGAATGAAAAAGATCAGGAAAACAAGCTGCAAGACAAGCGATGCCAGGAGAGCCTGCAAGAAGAACCGATCCCTTCAAGCGCCGGAGGAGAAAGTGAAGAGGAAACCGGTTACTGACAACTTCGCCAGTTGCTAAGCGACGTCACTTCCAGAAGTGACGTCACGAAGGCGGGATTTTCAAACTGAATACCAGGAAGAAGGTCTCGGCGGCGCGCACGTATCAGAGAAGAAGCTTGCTGGCCCTTCAAGACGGCGAAGACCCAATATACTTCACATAAAACGGCGAATCGGATTTTTTACTCATCCATTATAGGACAGCAGCATACAGCAGAGTATTTCAAGATAAAACCGTAAGTTGATTGTTTGGGGCTGGGGTGTCTAAATGGTGTTACTGTTCCTTTAACAGTTAATCAGATAAAATAAAATCGGAGAGAAAGAAATAACAGACAGATAGATAGATATCTACAGCTAGAGAGAAATACAGAGTATAGAACATTTACTATTTCAGAGCTCACATTCACAACCAAACCACTAAACTGAGCTTTTTCTCCCAGATACAGTATGTGTCTCAGTCCCTGTGGAAAAGTAATGGGTCAGACATGAATTGCTGTGCATAGTGATCTCCATAACAGCAAAAAATCTCCATAAGCAGCAAAATAAAAGCTCTTTTTATTGCATTTCTTGCATTTCTATATCAAACTTTTTTGCCGATTTTCACACACATATTTTGAATTAAGAAAACGAAGAAATAATTTGAAGATAACAGTTTGTTTTTACAGAGAGGAAATTAAAGATATAAAAGATTACGTACAATATTACCTCTCTCTTCTTTGGAGGATATTATTTTTAAAATTGGTGCGAATGTTTAATTATTTACAATATTTTCTCCAGCTTTTAATATTAAACGGGTTAATAGTTCAAAAGGTAACAAATGGGTTTTGTTTTCAGCTTTGTCCAAGTAAAGATTCTGGTTCTAATATATTATAAGAAACCAAGAGCCTGCTGAGAGATACAGAATTTGGTGACCAGGTCAGCAGTAATTATTGCACTCAGAGTATTGCTTATTATTATTATTATTATTATTATTATTATTATTATTATTATTATTATTATTATTATTATTATCATTTTTTCTTAATGGTTCACAGTGGCTTAGTATGAAGCTAGAGCAGAATTTAATACACAGGTCAGGTAGAGAGGGTGGTATCCTGCTACCTATCCGGAGAAGTAAAAAAAGGGCTTATTTGTATCCACAAGTTCAGTTGTGGTCCCCACGATTTTCCTGAAGTCAGTTGTATGTAAAACCAATTAACTTAAAGGTACTTGCATTAAAATGTGCTCTTCCCACTCAGGGCCGGATTTGTAAGCCGGGCACCCCGAGGCTGCCCCCTGTCTGTCGCCACCTCCCCCCCCGCACGCATGCGTGGGTCATTACAATCGCATACGGAGCAGTGAGGGAGAGGTCCCCATTGCTCCATATGCGAGAAAAACTTTAATATTTTGGTGCGGCAGGGCGGCATGCCACCCCCCAATTTGTGCTGCCCTAGGCCCGGGACTTTGTGTCCTTTCCACAAATCTGGGCCTGTTCCCACTTTCGCCATATGGTTGTGCTCACCATCTCTCAGTCCTTTCTGTCTTCCATTCCAAATCAAGTGTTGCTGTGCCTATTGATGCAGTGGAACCCTGGAGCTACTACCATCTGCTGACAAGACAGTAGCCCCAGGGTTCCCTCCGAGACCAGCATCAATAGGCATAGGACCACATCAGCGAGCCAATGTTGTCCCTGATCTGATGGAAAAGTCAAACCTGTCCAATCGAGATCTGGCCAGATGTAGGTCAGGAAGGTCTGTGGGTAGTGCCCATATATGGCCACCGTGTATGGCCACCTTAAGGCAGGACTGATGTAATTGCAGTACAGGCAGATTATAGGTAGATAGTGTAAATAAATAAAACAAAGCAAATGAAGGTTTAAGCAAGCAAGAGTAGTGATGAGCAAATGTTTTCGGCAGGCATGGATTCAAATTTCCTCATTTCGCCATTGGCGAATTGTTTAGCGAAACTTCGGTGTAAATTTGCCGCGCGGAATGTTTTTTTCATCAAATTGGGCACGGGCGCGTAAAAAAATGTGTGGTCGCGTAAAAAAGGGCGCGGACGCGACAAAAAGCATGGCCGACATAAAATAGACGTGGGCAACAAAAAAGACACGGGCAACAAAAAAATCACGCAACAAATGTGTTTCGTGAATTTTAACGGTGAAGTGAAATGAGACAGATTCGCTCATCACTAAGCAAGAGTCCTAATAAAGCAGCAGTTTAGTGTCCAAAGTTAAGACAAAGTTAACAGTTTAGTCTAGTCTCACAATTAAGAAGGGCAGACATGTACGAATAGAACTGTACAAAACAATCATTATCTCCTTAACTTGGATATTAGTTGCAGCTCCTATTCACTTCCTGCATTTTGGACTGTAAGCCCAAACAACCAAATAATAGAAAATTGTCCATACCATGCATGGTCCCTTATATGGTATCCGTCTATTCAACCCATATAGTTGGATATTAAACCGATATCATACATCACCCTGTGTATCAGACTATGCCCAATTTGCAGGCCTGATTGATCCTAACAATTAGACAACATTTTACATTCCACTTTGATGAGAGGCAGAACAGAAAGTCCGACAATTCCAAATCCACCAAAAAAGAATACGAAGACCAAAGTTGTCTAGATTACTTCCATATCCAACCCACAAAATATTTGCGGCTACATGTTTTGTGCAGTACCATAAGTAGAAGTTACTATACTTTGAGAATGAGACATTTTTTCATAAATAGGGATGAACGAATTTTTTTCGCCAGGCATGGATTTGCAGCGAATTATCGCATTTCACCATTGGCGAATTGTTTTGCAAAAGTTTGCGAAAAAATCATTGTGCTGAATTTTTTCGTCCTGTGTCACATTGGGCGTGGTCGCGTCAAATCGGATGCAGTTGCATCAAAAAAGGGCGTGGACTTGTCAAATTGGGCGTGGTTGTTTCAAAAAAAGCCACGGCCGCGGCAAATTTAGGTGCGGTCACATTAAAACAAGCGTGGGCCACAAAAACATACATGTGGGTGATAAAATATAGACGTGGGTGACAAAATATAGACATGGGTGACAAAAAAGATGTGGGCGACAAAAAAAACGTGCAACAAATGTGTTTCCCTAATTTTTTGCTGTTTTCGCAAATGTTTTGCCATTTCGTGAATTTTATTGCTGTTTTGCGAATTTTATGGCGAAGCGTAACGGGACAGATTCGCTCATCACTATTCATAAACCAATATCAAAACTACTGTACTTACCTGTCAGTACGTAACCATATCCATTATACAACAGTTACAGGGTCTACTTGTTTTATATTTAAACCCCTGGTTATGTGGAAACAGTATGGGCTTTAGCACAATAAAAGTCACAAATGGTTTGCTCTTATAGTTGGGAAATAATGAATTACCAACCAATGGGCTGCTATTGGGCAAACTAGGATTTGTATATTCCTGTATCATTATGCACAGCCTGATCCACCCACATAGCACAATCTTGGCTACTTTGGTAACATATAAATGATACTATCTCCACTTGCTAATGGTTTACAGTGCACAAGAAGTAGTCATAAACTTTAGTGAAGAATTTTGCAGTCACACCACTTTCTTAAATGAGAGGCCATATTACAACATGGCTGCCAAATTTTCCTTGATATAAACAAGATAAATGAGAAGTGCCTATAATGAGAAAATGCATGGGGGGAACATTAAGTCAATGCGCAGGGAAACTGCATAACAAAAATACTGCCTAGAAAATTACACATCAACTTTTCCTATGCAAAATAAAATATCTGGCTAATTTTTGCTTTTAATTTTAAGACTCTTGTTTGCTGCATTAGACATTTTTCTGATTTGAATATATATTGCTTCTGAAAGAACTTGCGGTCAGCAAATATCCCTGGCTTTCAATTTCTATTAACAACAGAAGTGTAAAGTGGTTTATGGGTTTTAAGTACACTCAGTTACTTTTAGATAGAATAAGAAATTATATTAATACTTCTGTTGTTTTGGCAAAACACAGCTTTGCGCATTACATTTATTGAATTTCTTATTCAGTGCTTAACTTTCTGCAGACTTTTCTATTATTTACAGACTATGGTTTATGATTTCATTTGGATCCTTCCTAATATGCTCCATGGCTTAAAGGGATACTGTCAGCACATCATCTTAGTTAGCCTCAATCATATTATAAGATTAGATATCTTGTATTTTTACATTTTTAATAAAGGATAATACATATTTTCCTACACACCATGGGTTTAGAGCAGTGATCCCCAACCAGTGGCTCCCCAGCAACATGTTGCTCCCCAACCCCTTGAGTGTTGCTCTCAGTGCCCCCAAACCAGGTAGTTATTTTTGAATTCCTCACTTGGGGGCAAGTTTTGGTTGAATAAAAACAAGATTTCCTACCAAATAAAGCCCCTGTAAGCTGATAGTGTACATAGAGGCTGCCTAATAGCCAATCTTAGCCCTTATTTGGCACCTCCATGAACTCAATGTAAAATCTGCCCTGTTTTGATTTGCCAAAAATGCGTGAAACTGCAAAAAAATGCACAAAGCAAATTAGCGAATTACGGGTAACACAACTTTTTTACGCAACCACACCTTTTTTATGCAGTCACGCCTTTTTTTTATGTAACTGCACCTTTTATTTGACACAACAGAATTTTGTGGAAGTTTTGCAAAACAATTCGCCAATGGCGAAATGCAAAATTTTGCTGTGAATCTATGCCTGGGGAAAGATTCACTCATCATTAAAAATACAGTATTGTTGTCAATAAAAGTGGTTGGAAGTGGAAGTTGGTAAAAGGAAAATAAAAGTTTGGGGCAGATTTATAAAATATCAAAGTGAGAAATCCTGATGAATATCCATCAGTTTAATAGATAGAGAGAGAGAGATAGGTAGATGGTAGATAGATGATAGATAGATGCTTTTGATCAGCTGAACACCAATCTAAAGTGATAAGAATCTGTCCCATTTCGCTTCGCCAAAAAATGTGCAAATCTTTCAAAAGATTCGCGAAATGGCGAAAAATTTGTGTAACTGCGAAAATTTTGCGCGTCAAAAAAAAATTGTCATGCAGCAATTCTTTTGACATGCGACAATTCTTTTTTTTTTTTTTTTTTTTCAATTCTTTATTTAAAATTTTGCAATATGGGAAAGGGATACAGAAAGGAAAAGGGGAGGGTAGGGGGGGGAAATTGCATGTTTGTACTTAACATTGTTTGTCAACGAAGGTACTCAAGCAATTCTGTCATCAAGTCATACCTAGATTTTCACATGTAAATTCAAGTAACTATACCTTATACTCTTTACTTCTATTGTTCTTTATGTGGATGGCTGTCTTTGAAGTTCGAGTCAAAGTGACCTTAGATATTCTAACCAAGGGGTCCAGATGTTCCTGTATTGATAACTGTTATTGTGTATGTCTTCCTCCCACCTTACTACCTGCCCGCTTGATCCCATTCCTACCAAACTTCTACGTAATGCCAACCCCTGTCTTATCAAAGCCTTAACTCATCTATTCAATCTCTCGCTCTCTACTGGAATCTTTCCCTCCCAACTGAAACATGCAATTGTAACCCCTATTCTGAAAAAACCCTCCCTTGATCCCTCCAATCCTACTAACCTCCGACCTATCTCTCTGCTCTCATTCATTTCCAAACTGCTTGAGCGCCTAGTATACAACCGACTGACGCTATTCCTCTCTGACAATAACCTCCTGGATCCCCTACAATCTGGTTTTAGACAACAACACTCCACCGAAACTGCTCTAACCCGACTAACAAATGACCTCCTTTCGGCTAAAGCCAAAAAACACTACTCGCTACTGATACTTCTCGATCTCTCTGCTGCTTTTGACACTGTGGATCACCCTCTTCTCCTCCAGACTCTCCGCTCTCTTGGCCTTCGTGACACTGCCTTATCCTGGTTTTCATCTTATCTCTCAGATCGATCCTTCAGTGTCTCTTACAATGGGGAATCATCTTCTCCCTTGCCTCTTTCTGTCGGGGTTCCTCAAGGCTCTGTCCTGGGCCCCTTACTATTTTCTCTCTATACCTCCTCACTTGGCAAATTAATCAGTTCTTTTGGCTTTCAGTACCACCTCTATGCTGACGATACTCAGATCTATCTTTCCTCTCCTGATCTCAACCCAGAGCTTCTAACTCGCGTCTCTTCCTGCCTGTCCGCTATCTCCACTTGGATGTCCCAACGTTACCTGAAATTAAACCTCTCTAAAACTGAACTGGTTCTCTTTCCCCCATCCAACGCCCACATTGTTCCCGAGGTATCTATAACGGTTAACAATTCTACCATCACCCCATCTTCCCAGGCCCGGTGCCTTGGGGTTATCCTTGATTCTGCCCTGTCCTTCACCCCTCATATCCAATCACTTATCAAATCATGTCACTTTCACCTAAGAAATATCTCCAAAATCCGATCATTTATCACCCAAGATGCTGCCAAAATTCTTATTCACTCTCTTATAATATCTCGCCTGGACTACTGTAACTCCCTATTAATTGGCCTTCCCCTCCAAAGACTGTCCCCTCTCCAGTCCATAATGAATACTGCTGCCAGGCTCATACACCTCTCCAACCGCTCCTCCTCTGCCATGCCACTCTGCCAATCCCTGCACTGGCTTCCCCTACCATCCAGGATAAAATTCAAGCTATTGACCCTCACATTTAAAGCAGTCCATAACTCTGCCCCACCCTACATCTCTGAACTCATCTCTAGGTACCATCCAACCCGCTTGTTACGCTCCTCTACTGACCTGCTCCTCAACTCCTCTCTCATTCCCTCCTCACACACTCGCATTCAAGACTTTGCAAGGGCTGCCCCCCTTCTCTGGAATTCGCTCCCACAAACTGTCAGACTTTCTCCCAATCTCTCTGCCTTCAAGAAATCTCTAAAAACACATTTATTTAGAGAGGCTTACCCTAATCTAGTTTAGCAATACCCTGTGCCCCACCTCTCACAACTCTGGTCATGCCCATTCCCACACCTTGTGTCTCAATCCTTTCTCCTTGTAGATTGTAAGCTCTTTTGGGCAGGGCCCTCTTCACCTCTTGTATCGGTTATTGATTGCTTTATATGTTACTCTGTATGTCCAATGTATGTAACCCACTTATTGTACAGCGCTGCGGAATATGTTGGCGCTTTATAAATAAATGTTAATGTAATGTAATGTAATTTTCATTCATCCAGGTCATGGTATATCTAGTATAAATAAATTTAAAGCAACTGGACTTATTTAGTAATCATTGAAGACGTTTCACTACTCATCCGATGATGTTATTGTGTATCATATGGGTTATTTCTTCCATTTGGCGTATGTCTTCAGTATTTGCTAACCATTCCGTGAATGAAGGGGGGTCTATAGATTTCCAATTTCTAGGGATAAGCGCCTTTGCTGATTGTAGTAAGTGTAGGGTGAGGGGATCTGCGATAATAACATTTTTCTTTAGATAGATATTAAGTAAAATAAGAGCGGGGTCTCCAATATCTATATCATATTTCGTGATTTGAGTTATTGCGTTTAGTACCTTTGACCAGTATTCATGTAGTGCTGGACAGGTCAGCCAAATATGTGTATGAGTACCTCTATGACTGTTACATCTCCAACATAAATCAGAGCTATTGGGGCGACAATTCTTTTTGACGCGAGACAATTCTTTTGATGAGAGAGACAATTCTTTCTTTTTGGCGCAAGACAATTCTTTCTTTTTGGCGCAAGACAATTCTTTAGACGTGTGAGCCAATTCTTTTGATGAGAGACAATTTTTTTTGACGCGCGTGACAATTAGGGATGCACCGAACCTTTTTTTGGGTCAGCCGAACCCCCGAACCCATCTAAAGGATTTGGCCGAATCCCGAACCGAATCCTAATTAACATGGTAATTAGGGTTGAAATTTTCTTCACCTGGCCATTTAACACTTTCCAAATGCTAATTAGCATATTCTAATTAGGATACGGATTCGGTTTGGCTGGGACCGCGGATTTGGCAGAAATCGAATCTTTGAAAAAAAGCCTGGATTTGGCCGAATCCCGAACCAAATCCGGGATTCGGTGCATGCCTAGTGACAATTCTTTTGACACAGGTGTCAATTTTTGGATGCGCAGCGAATTTTGTCGCCCATCACCAATCTACTCTATGGGGGTCTACCCTATACTATCAGAGCTCAAAAGTAGAACTGAAATGTAACAACCCTCTGAATTGTTAATCCCTTCTGAAAATTGAATTAACTCTGGAACAAATTATATTAATATCAATGACAGGAGGCAGAAAGGGGAAATATAATTATGTGAAATAAGAAGAGACCAGTACGAATGAAATGTAAAAGAAGACAAGAAGGGAAGCAGAAAGACAGAACAATGGAATATGGTAAATATGTAACATGGTGTCCACATGGTGACCTTTAAAGAACATGCCACCAGAATTAAAGAAAAAATGGAGATTCACACGGTCTTGCAGATGAACACATAGTCACTAGCATGGCTTCTCCAGGGCTCAAAAACATTATTGATTGATTTTTCGGCTTCATTTTAGAACAGATTTTATTAGACCAGTCAGGAACGTTTGGATGGAATGTATATGCAAAAAGACACATGCATACTATACCTAGCTTTTATAAGAGCAGAAATTAAAGGAGAAGGAAAGGCTAAGTCACTTGGGGGTGCCAAAATGTTAGGCACCCCCAAGTGACTTAGATTGCTTACCTTGTACCCCGGGCTGGTGCCCCTGTACGGAGAGAACAGTTGGCTTTTTACTCTACTGCGCATGCGCCGGCCGACGGATTTCGCCAGCAGAAGAAAAAGGAAGGAGGAAGCGCTCACTACAAGTACCCGGGCTGGTGCTTTTTTCTCCTAACAGGGGTACCAGCCCGGGGTACAAGGTAAGCGATCTAATTCACTTGGGGGTGCCTAACATTTTGGCACCCCCAAGTGACTTAGCCTTTCCTTCTCCTTTAAGTATACGCAGCTATAATAGCTTTCAGGAAGCAGTTTAGACAATCACTTGGCCACTTATAAGATTATGGATAATATTAATAGTACCAAACAAGATGTCTGTATCCCTTTAAGGAAGCAGAGAACAAAGCTGTTGAGATTTGGCAACTGTTTAATTATTAAAGAGCACAATCTAGTTTGCACCACTGTAGCATTACAGATTTATTTAGTAGTGTGAAAGTCATGGAACAAGGAATTAGATCATGTTATTTATGACTATGCCAAATGGAAGTTGAATCATCATCTCATTAAATAAAAATAGAAACATATTTAGGAGACCCAGGAGAAAAGTTGTTTTAAATATTGTTTAAACCCGTTAGCTCCTTAACCTAAATACATCTAGTGAATAGTTTTAAACAATAGAGCTATAGCTCAACTGCAGTATGATAAATGTCTGTTCTCAGGCTTAGTTTTTCTTATTCTAGGGTAATTTAATCTCTTTTGAATTTTTTTGCTGTCCTGCTCTGGATGAATTGTTTTCCTATTGGAAAATGGAAAATGTTATTGTTTTTTTTCAATACGTTTAATTTCATTGTGTACTGTACAAACATCTCTGGTGGTTCGGTTTTTATTCTAAGTACGTGTATAATTTAATAAAATGCATGAAATAGTGTCTGTAATGAGAAAATGCCTTTATTTATTAGTAGTGATGACAATTTTTTTAGCCAGGCATGGATTTGCAGCGAATTTCCGAATTTCGCCATTGGCGAATTGTATCGTGAAAATTCAAAGCGGAAAAATTCGCTGCACGCCAAAAAAAGTCGCAGTTGCGTCAAATTGGTTGCAGTCGTGTCAAATTGGGTGCGGCTGTGTCAAATTGGGTGTGGTTGCGGCAAAATAAAAAAAATGCAGGCTACAAAAAAGTCACGTGACTAAAGTGTTTTGTGGGTTTTGCTCAGTTGTATCAAATTGGGCATGGTTGCGGCAAAATGGGTGCAGTAGCGGCAAATTAGGTGCAGACGTGGGGGAAAAAATGACGTGCGACAAAAAAAATGCAGGCTACAAAAAAGTCACGTGACTAAAGCGTTTTGTGGGTTTTGCTCAGTTGTATCAAATTGGGTGTGGTTGCGGCAAAATGGGTGCAGTCGTGGCAAATTAGGTGCGGACGTGGGGGAAAAAAAGATGTGCAACAAAAAAAATGCAGGCTACAAAAAAGTCACGTGACTAAAGTGTTTTGTGGGTTTTGCTCAGTTGTATCAAATTGGGCATGGTTGCGGCAAAATGGGTGCAGTAACGGCAAATTAGGTGCAGACGTGGGGGAAAAAATGACGTGCGACAAAAAAAAATGCAGGCTACAAAAAAGTCACGTGACTAAAGCATTTTGTGGGTTTTGCTTAGTTTTCCTAACTTCCTTGTCGTTTCGCAAATTTTACGGCAAAACGACAAGGAACAGATTCACTCAACACAATTTTTAAGCATTGTAGGGGAACACATTGCTTCATTAAACATAGCAGTCTCCTATATATAGAAATAACACCCCAAGAGATTATAAGACTTATTTATGGACGCTAGTGCAATGTGCAATTTTTGCACACAAGTATTTTTTCCAATTTAAGATTTCTGAGTTTTTAGAGTTTTTTTTTTTTAATTTGTAAACTTGCAAATTTTAGGTATTCAGGTTTTTTATTCAAATTAGTTTTCCAGATAAATTAATTAGCAAGCATCAGGAATTTTTTAAAAAAAAGAAAAAAAAACTCTCCAATTCACAAACTCAAAAATTGATAAATAAGGCCCAAATTGTAGATTTAAGGGTGAAGACACGCTGGGCTACTAGTAGCAGCTACTTTTTTAAGACTACTAAGCTCCAGAATACCCTGCCATAGACAAGTCCAAGAATTGCCTCTACTAAAACACATGTAGAGACAATTATCAATAAATGATCAGCATTGTCTGTTTTATTAACTACGACAAGTAGCTGCTACTAGTAGCTCTGTGTGGCTTCACCCTTAATATAGCAATAGCCTTGATTACTATGCTTGTTCAAGAACTCATCCAGGCCCCTGTTATAGGCATTAACAAAATCTGCCATTATCACATCACTAGGAAGGGTATTTCCAACCTCACTGCCCTCACCGTGAAAAACCACCTACGCTGCTTCAAATGGAAGCTCCTTTCCTCTAATCTAAAGGGGAAAATCATTTATGGGAAAAAATAACACCCCCTATCTGCCTTTAATCCCCTCTAATGTACTTGTACAGAGTAATCATGTCCCCTCGCAAGCGCCTCTTTTCCAGAGAAAACAACCTCAACCCTGACAGTCTCACCTCATAGTTTAACCCTTCCATCCCCTTTACCAGTTTAGTTGCAGTCTCTGCACTCTCTCCAGCTCATTAATATCCTTCTGAACGGCTGGAGTTTTAGCAGCCTAATTTTTCTTAATCTGTCTTCTAACGCAACACATGTTGCCTTAACATAAATTAAATGTTATACTATAAAGTGTTTCCGGGACTTTAGAGTAATTTACAAATGTATCACTGTTAGTGATAAGAGAGCCCCATTTTGCTTTGCCGAAAAATTTACAAAACTGTGGAAAAATTTGTGAAACAATGAAAAATTAATGAAATGCGGTTACTGCACGACTTTCTGATGCAACCGCAACTTATTTGATGCAACTGTGACTTTTTTTTTTTGACACAATCGTGACTTGGGATTTTTTTATGCAACCACTGCAGCGAATTTGTGCGGCAGTTTCTCACAAAAAAAAATTCACCAATGGGGAAAATCAAAATTCACTCATCACTAATTACTGGTCACATGAAATTTACAGTATTCAAATATCAGTTATATATATCTGCTATACTGTATAATCCTATAACAAAGGTAAATTCCAGTATAAATGACCTGCTCAACTCTTGGATTTGTACATCTTATCCAGCATTGGACTGGGAACCCAGGGGCCCACCAGAAAACCTTAGACCCTAGGCCTGCTTTCCAAACTATTTTTCCTCCTTTCCTCACCCAACCTCTTTATTCTCCAAGTCCCTTTTATTTAAATGCTAGCATCTATTCTTCCATCTATTTCTACTCTTCCTTCCTATTCAGAAATAGGGAATGATCAACAGGCCAAATGATCAGGAGCAGGAGGGCCCACTGACCCCTGGGCCCACCGGGAGTTTTCCTGGTATCCTGGTGGGCCAGTCCGACACTGATCTTATCCATGTTTGCCTTGTGTGTATGAACAGATTTTGTTCTGCCCAATATGCACTATTGCTAATTCCTATGAGCATGAATGAGCTACAGACGAGTGTGCGGAACTAGAATTTAAATTGAGATAATATGCAGAAAAATTAAAGTGTAAAATGTTTAGACCATCTTTAATTGCCCAAAACTGCATTTGCAACATATATATTTTTGAAATTGTTCATTCAGTGTCTTTTGTTAAACCCCCCATTCCTTATATTGCTGTCGATATGAATAAATAGCATATTCCTTGCTGACCACCGATTTTGTCTACCACTTAAGTAATAAGCCAGTTGACTGCAAAGTATACCCTTCTCTTCTAGGAAAATTGATTTTCTTTACTACATTGTACCGAGTAAATAACTACTGAAAGGTTGCTAGGGTCCTTCAACTTTCATTATGTTTTCAGAACTGATACAGTGATATTGATACACTCTTTGCATTGCTGCAATCATCATCTTTTTACTGGATCCAGCACCAAACATAGAACATTATTATGTGCTGGTCGATTCTTCCATTCAAATTAATTCAGTGGCATCATTTTTACTCACTCATTTTACTGCCAAGATGCATAGTAATCAAATCAATTTATTTTATAAACTCAAACCTATTGTAGCATTACACTTTAAAGTGAAAGACTTTTAAAAGGTTGAATTTGCTTAAAACTAAGAAAAAAAAAATCAATTTGGAGCTAACTCCTATATTTGTTAGTTAGTCCTCCAAGTGGGTCCAAAAGCAGTGAATGAGGGCCAGTATGAAAGTTGGTTAGGGTCAGGTTTGGGGTGAGTGCTTGCCACTTGCGACATAGATTCCCAGCGAATTTCTGCATGTCATCATTGGCGAATTGTTTCGCGAAACTTCCGCGAAAATTTGCTGCGGAAAAAATCCGTTGAGCATAATTTTTTTTGCAAGTGTCAGATCGGGCGTGGCTGCATCAAATTGGGCGCGGTCGCACCAAAAAGGGCATGGTTACGTCAAAAAAATGCGGGCGACAAAAAAAAAAAAGATGCAGGCGACAAAAAACACGCGGGCAACAAAAAAATCATGCGACAAATGCGTTTCGAGAAACGGGACATATTCACTCATCACTAATGAGCATTCACCATTGGTGAATTTTTCTCAAAGCTGCCGCTAAAATTCATTGTGACAAAAAATCAGAGTGACATATATGTTGCCGTCGCATCAAAAAGTCACTCATTCAAAAAAAATCACGCGGCAGCCACGTTTCGAGACTTTTCAGCAGTTTTGTGGATTTTTTTGGCAAAGCAAAATGACAGATACGCTCATTACTACTTGCTCATATTCTAGATATTCACTTTTTGATATCTATGCAGCTTGACTTTAAAGATCAAGTAGAGTAAGATTTGGTAAAAAAAAAAAAAGGCTGTCCTAGGTATTTTGGAAAAAGAAAACTTAATTGACAAGGTATTCATACATCTGTTGCCTTCTTATAATGCAAGTGGTATGGCCACATTGTGGACCACAAAGAAAGTCTGGAAAATATCACTTGACAGTGGGCATGTGTTTTCAGATTTGTTATTTGTGTTATCGAGCCTGGGGCTACAGCCCCCAGAGGGCACATGTGCAAGAGCACTAAGGGACATAAGATAGCTCCCCTCACTGCTATTTTCTTAGGCATCTGTGTCCTCCTGGAAATTGCGCTCTGTACTAAACGCTGGATGAAAAACCCAGTGCTCAATGAAGAGTGTGACTCCATTCCCTCTCACATTTCCTTAAACCTACCGTAAATATCCTGTGAATAATGAAATATTGTATGCATAACTACTGCATGCCATTGTGTGTTGCTTCTGTAGCCACCAAAAGCTGACCAAAATTGGATTACGTATTAACAATTTACAGATAACTGCAATAACAAACTGTGCAGATCCAAACAGAAGGCCTATGTGAGTGAACTATGGAACCTGACTTGTTTGCAGTATTGCAGTTTGCTTTAGATCAAAATTTAGGCAAAATGTAAATCTTTCAGCTAAAGCACATGTGTCAAACACAAGCCCTGGTGGCCAAGTCTGGCTGTTACATGTGGCCCCTGGTGAATTGCCTGACTGCACTGTGACTGTGCCTGACCATACAGTATCATAATAAAAAATTTTGGCGGCGACTTAGCCTGTGTTTTAGATTTCGAACCCCCTTATGTGATTGAGTTTGACACCCCTAAAGGAACAATGTTTTATGTATTTTTAAATAATTCAGACTCTTAGAAAGTCATGCGCTTCAAAAAAATTGCTGTCAAAAAAGTTCCATGCATCAAAGAATCCATGCTGTAGCCGTGTTACACTTTTTTGCCGGTTTGCAAATGTTTTTAGCAGTTTAGCATTAGTGATGAGCGAATTTTTTCACCAGGCATGGATTCGTAGCGAATTTCCGCATTTAACCATTGGCCCAATGGCTTTGTGAAACTACAGCAAAAATTAGCAGCGGAAAAATTTGTTGCATGTCAAAAAAAAAAGTTGCAGTCGCGTCAAATTGGGCACATTTGCACTGGTGACAAAAAATTACGCAAAAGATTTGAGAAATGGCACAAAATTTGCAAAACAGTAAATATGTTGTGTCAAAAAAAATATTTCGATAAACCTGTTGTAGTATTTTGTAAATCTATAACATAATCACTGATACTCTGGATTATATGAAAAAAAGTCAGACAAAAAAAAAAAAAGGTTGGATACTATAAAATGCTGTTTTTGCCTATAGCAAGTACTCATTTATTTTTTATTAACAAATATTATACTTTTTATTTCAATTATAATGCACATTTAAACAATTACAAACATAAGGGGGAAATTTAAATTACATTTTTAATGGAATATACAGTTTCCATGGTGATGCAGGCATGCAGTCATTTTTATTCTGTTGTAGAACTTGTAGTACTGTATTTGTAAGAGATTTTATTGAAAGTACATGCAAATCCATGATTGATTCTGTCGGGTATTAAAAATATCAGCATTACAAAATCATTCTTGGCACAAAATATAAAATAGTGTGTTGTAAGTCCAAATGGTGAAACAATGTAATAAAGTAGAACATGATAATAAATATATAAATACAACCGCAGGCTGCATAAACCAAAGGGATATTCTCACATTAATCAACATTACCCATCAGTTAAAAATAAAAATAACAAAATTACAATTATATAGCAGAAAAACAAATGAAGTTCAACAATATCTGAGAAGGGGAGACAGATTCAATAATTTGCAAATTCAATTTTTTTTCTAAACTCATTTGGAGCAAAAAATCACTAGCAAGATCTTAATAGCTTTTTGACTTGCATGTATCCAGTCACTGTTTCTGGCTGTATCATAGTGAAAAATGTTTTTGTTGCAGTTGAAACTTCTATAGATGTTATTAGCTCCCATTTGTAATTAAAGGAACAGTAACACCAAAAAATGAAAGTGTTTTAAAGTAATTAAAATATAATGTACAGTTGCCCTGCACTGGTAAAACTGGTAAGTTTGCAACAGAAATGCTACTATAGTTTATATAAATGAGCTGCTATGTCAACACGGGGGCAGCCATTGAAGCTGGGAAAAAGGAGAAAAGGCACAGGTTACATAGCAGATAACAGATAAGCTTTTTAGAATATAATGGGGTTTTATCTGTTATCTGCTAAGTAACCTGTGCCTTTTCTCCTGTAAATGGCTGCCCCCATGGCTACACAGAAGCTTTATTTATATAAACTATAGTAGTCTTTCTAAGGAAAACACACCAGTTGTACCAGTACAGGGCAGCATTACATTATATAGTAATTACTTTTATACACTTTCATTTTTTGGTGTTACTGTCCCTTTAAGTGGCACCTTTACAATAATTGACTTTTGTGACTATTGTGTGTCTGTTTCAAACTCCTGCCTACTCTACATACAAATATTCCATGATGTGTTTGATGATCAATATCTAGGAAGTCATGGATAGCAGCAAGGCTTGGGGAGGGGCGGCATGATCCAGGCTCAACCCATGCAGGAGCCCAATAGGTGTATGTAGCAGAAGTGGGGGAGTTAGGGCTGGGGGAGGTGTAGACGACCATGTTAGAGTTAGATCAGCATCAACTTGCCACCATTTTGCTTGTAAGTGCAGAAAGTAAGGTTCCCTCACTCACCCTCCCTATAGGTGGATGGTCTTGGTTGTTTTCCTTAGTTGTCACTTGTGTCGGCCTGTGAGGGCAGGGGTACACTAGTTATTAGTTAGTTAAGGGGAAGGACAGGTAAATTATAGGTTATAGTGATGAGCAATTTTTTTGCCATTTCGTACATTTTTTGCCACTTCGCACACTTTTCTGTGAGGCGAAATGGCACAGATTTGCTAATCACTAGAAGGTGATATTTCACTTAAGATATCTGTCACAGCAAAAAGGCAGGCCCATTATCAGTCTGCCGGGGTAAATTTTGGGAGAGATATAATGGTTGGGATGGTTTAACCCATATGGTGGGTGACCATTATGGTGGATGGAATTCAGGTAAGTCACTCAGTAAGTAATGGTGGGGCTCCAGGTAAGGTGGAGGCTCTAGAATAATTAGGGAATGGAAGCGTATCCTCTGAGCTTGGATGTTTTACAGCTAGAGGCTATTGTTTAATGTTGCAGATAAAAATTCTGCAATGAGTATTGTAAATTTAATATGCTATTACTGTATGTCTGTATATTGTGTTGTTGTGTCTTATAAAGCTGTGGCCAGTATCATTCCAACATCACACATTCAATTGGGTAGTCAGGTTAGTGAGGATGCAGTGGGTGATGCCTGGGTCATGTGGATTGTATTACTAACCTATCCTAACAATACTTTTTTCTCACTAAGGAACACTTTTTTGCCTTTAATTTGTTGCATGGACAGATTTACACTGGGTGGCTCCACCAGGTATCAACCATGTATAAGAGATCTTTATAGATAATTATGCTTGTTACAACCCTCCTACCTGTTTTTATCAGAGTGACCCATCTAGTATATATTTGTGATTTTTTATTTATCAAGGATATGTTTTAGATGGGATAGCACTTTCTTTGTGTGCCGTCTTCTGCCGTCTGACCTTTTCTTTCCCCCTCTAGGTTTAAAATAATTACAGACTAATATAGAATAAAAGACACACTTTATTCCTATTTTAATCAAATGTTAATATACGAGGACATAAGAATTGGAATTTATAGGTTAAGAACTCTGCATTCATGTAATATGTGGGATTATTCTATTCACTAGTTTAATTGCAAAATTTTTGGTTGCCATGGAATCCAAATTCATTGACAATTTCTTGTCTTTCCTCACATTTCAGTAGCATGGCACAAATGGAATTAAGGAATATACAAAAAGGACCGTATAATGTTATAAAAACAGTAAAGACCGGTTACTATGGTGTAAAGACATTCTTGAAAATATACACACCATGGGGGAGATTTATTAAGACACGAACACTCGGAGCGTTCATTCAAACACTTTGAGTGTATTTTCGCCTTTTTTTACGCTTCCGGGTTTTTTTCGTACACCCGTGTGATTTTACGTACGTTTGCGAGAAAAATTCGGAAAGGTTCTGCCGCTGTTTACAATCGCTCGGTACGAAAACTTCGTGACTTTCGGATCACCAATAAGATATTATCGTGACTAATACGATTTTTTCGTAAGCATTTTCATGATATTTGTAATCTTCAGAAATAATAGTATCCAATCCGCGCTTTTTTTGCCGCAATTTTGCTGCAACCTATTTTGAAGCAACTGCACCCTATTTTGATGCGCGCCAAAAAAAATTCCGTTCGACTAATTTTTCCTTAGCAAATTTTTCCTGAAGTTTCGCGAATGGCGAAATGCGGAAATTCGCTGCAAATCCATGCCTGCCGAAATCTGTCCTAATGTGATTCTCACTCACAATTTTTTTTTTTTTTCCCAAGAATATTTGGTTGCATTTTTTCTGCTGGAGGAAAAAAATAAAAAATGTAATAAATAACGAATAAATAACTGTATTAAATAATAAATAATGTTACTAAATACATACATATGTATGTACATTAATGTATTGTGCTAGACATTTTAGTTCTTATTGTACGTGTTTACTCAGCAGTTAAAAAAAATCCTTTCTTGTGATTCTTCTGATGTCTAACTGTAGACATTAAAAAATATATATGAATAAAAAAGGAAGGGTGGATTGTGGTAACACACACACATACAGTACATACATACACACACACACACATACATACATATACACACACACATACATACAGTGCATACATACTGTACATATATATATATATATTTATATACACATAAGGGTTCTTATATCAAGTGCCTCAAGCACCATCACTTCAAATGTTTGCTGAAAATCTTCTGACTTACTAATATCTTCCTCTTAGATCATTACAAAACGCTCAAGAGAGTTAACATTTTTGAATCACTTTGTTTGTCAAGGTTGTCTTTAGGGGAAAGAAATGATACATTTACTATTAGATGTGAATATCCACGAGCCCACGATATGTTGTGATGAGTTACTGCATCATAGGGTGATTATTACAGCGTTTGGCATATTCATTGTTTCCCTGGAGCACTTGTTTTGCGACTTGATGAGCTGACATCCATAGCAACCCATCAACATAAAATATGTATGTTTTCATGCAGATATTTATAATGATTACCTCTCGTTCTCAGCAGACTTATTGGTTAATTTAGCTTCAAACGACAACACAAACCCATGTGTGTTATTAAATACAAGAGATACCAAAATGCAAATAAGGTGTTTTGAAATATCCCTGTAATGATTACTAGTCTGTACTGATTCATGCCCTGAAATCCCTTCCAGGTAATGTCCCATTTAGCATTCTCTGTTGTCTACTGGATCTAATGATAGTGACAATGCAAACTCTGCATCACCATGTAACATTTATTATTATTCCCTGCTGATCTCCCTTGTCAGTGGACAAAATGAGCTACTCCTCTACACTGTGTTTTACACAGAACTATTACCAGGTACAGCTGATCCCCAAATGGCCAATAATGTGCAATCTATATTAAATTTGTATTTCTAAACTATGCCTCATAAAATGTGCAGCAGTATAAGAAATAAAGTAACAGACACAAATGGCTTTGTATATTTTGCGTTAATTGCAAAAATGATGTAATTTTACATTTTCTGGGATTTTACACCATAAAAAACCTAAAGTGGGGGTTCTAATATAGCATGTTTGAAAATAGATGATATGATAAGTAGTGATGGGCAAAATATTTCGCCAGGCATAGATTCGCGGTGAATTTCCGCGTTTTGCCATTGGCGGATTGTTTCTCGAAACGGATGAAAATTCACCACGGAAAAATTTGCCGCACGCCCCAAAATTGTCGCCGGCGTCAAAAAAGAATAGTCGCGGGCGTCAAAAGAATAGCCGCGCGACAAAATAATAGCTGCGGGCGACAAAAGAATAGCCGTGCAACAAAATAATAGCTGCGCGACAAAATAATAGCCGCGGGCGATGAAATAATAGCCGCGCGACAAAATAATAGCCACGGGCGACAAAATAATAGCCGTGGGCGACGTCGTTGCACGACATTTTCGGCGTTTCGCGAATTTTTCGGCGTTTCGCGGATCTTTTGAAAGATTCGTGAATTTTTCGGCGAAGCGAAACGGAACAGATTCGCTCATCACTAATGATAAGAGATAGCAAGCTTCCAAAGCCAATGGTCAAAATAAAATTTGCACCATTTATATATATGCTGTATAAAGAAGTAATGTATAACTAAATTCATATGGATTATAATGAAAATCTTTTCTACACATTATTTTTTCTCCATTATAAGGTAATTATGGAGCATAGTAGCATAGTTTTATTTTTACCCTTACAACCTTCCCATCCCACCCACTGCAATAAAAAGGTCATTTGAGAATTCATGAGATTTGTGTGAACCAATCCCCTCTCTTTCTCTGATAGCTGCCTGTGGCGCAGGCTTACAAATATTGATTATCACAATTGCTTTGGAGAACCAAAGCTTTTGTTATCACAATTACCTAATCAATTTACACCATAAATTCAGTTGCTGTTTTGTCAATTCTTTTCTATTTTTCCACAATTAATCACATTTTTGTGATTGGTAATCAAATATTATAATGACAATAACAACAATAATAATTTCTATCTAGCACAAAATGTATTTTTTTTTCATGGTAGTATTTTTGCTTTGACTGCTATTTCGTTATTCAATTAATACTGGCCTGAAATGACATATAGTCTATTAATGTCTGCTTTCTATGACATACTATTCAGTGCAGTTTCGTCTTTTTTTAAGAGCAGCTATTCAGGTCCCATTTCTGTTTTTCTGCATCTCAGGTTTACAAACAAAATAGAACGTAAAAGAAATTCAGCACAATTGCAAAAATACAGCACAACTGAAATCTGCTTCACTGATAACTTTACAAAAAACTTGAATTGTAAAATTGCTTGGATTGTGCTAGGACAATCAGCTTCTACATCATTTATGATTATTGATGAGCAAATCTGTCCTGTTTTTTTTCTTTTTTACTTCACCAAAATTCAAAAGGTAGTTTTTTCAAGCAAAAATTCACTCACAAAATTAAGTGCCAGAATGTCTATCTCCCTTTCCATCTGCATCGTGCTTTATGGGGTAGGGTGAAATTAATGAAGGAGTTGATCCCACCACTAGTGCTTATCTAACAAGCACTTGCACTTGTGGAATGCTGCTCACTACTTCTTCCACCTTATAAATTGGTAGTGAGGATCAGAGTTCAGCATCACAGTGTGCAGATAAGCTTTGTTCAACCATTGCGACAGAGCAGGGGATAAGGACAGGGCCCCTGTTGTGGCTAGTATCCAGGGTCGGACTGGGCCACCCTAGCATGCATCAGAGGTCCAGATTCGATGCCTGTTGCTGTTCCCCTGGTCGCCGATGTCCTCCCCTGACGCATTTCACTTATGCGTGCTCAGGGGTAGACGTCGGGAGGGGGCCCTTCAGGAGATGGAGCGTGGCTGGGAACGTGGCCGGCGGGTGCACCTTGTCCGACCCCCTGTGTCTTATGCAGCTACCTAATTTGCACTAGTTAGAGGAGGTAGAGGGTGGGAGGGGGGTGTCTATGTACCTAGCACTCGCCAGCCCCTCTCAGATAGAGCAGGGCTTAACACATTTTATCTCTATTTATTACTAACTTTTTTGCTTCCAGGTCCAGAGCATTTATTTTGAGCATTCTGCTAAGGATTTTCTATAAAGCATAGTGAGAGGAAAGCCATGGCGAAACTCATCCATTGTTCTCATAATAATCAAAATTACTAATGTTCCCCTATTCCAAATGTTACTACCATAAAGAAAAAATCTACCAATGTGCAAATTACTAATGTTCCCATATTCCAAATGTTACCACCATTAAAAAAAAGCCAAAATTAAGGTTTCTGATTGGTTAAAACAATATATATGGAAAAAATCAAATCAGAAAAACTTGATCCCATTAAATCAGGATATAAAAACTCTACCACCATTAAAATTACATTCTTCCACCAGTTTTTTTTTTAAAAAAGACTTCCTATTGTCTTTAGAACTTCATCAGGTTTTAGTTGCCCTTTTTATCCAAGGGGTTTCAACTGATAAATCTCAAAAGTTCAAATTTGAAATACTTGAATTCATGATTTTTATGTATTTTGCAGCAAAATCTCTAATGTGAATTTTTGTCCCAAAGCATCAGATTTGATAATTATCAATATATATGTTTTTTTTTTTTAAGTTAATAGTTAGCGTTCAGGATTTAAAAAATAATATTCCATCATTAAACTCTCCCGTTGATTGATTTTGTGCTAATTTTAATGCAATGCTAATTTTTGTCACTTTAGAATGCAACTTGGTTTAAGATCTCAGCAGCACCACAACCAACAGAACACTATTTGGGGCACATCCACGAACGTCCGAAAAGCATCCGAATGTGTTTTTTTCGTAATAATCTGTATTTTGCGACTTTTTCGAGCGCTCAATACGAAAAAGTCGCGACAATTCGCGAAAGTCGTAATGGCTATGAAAAAGTCGCGACAATTCACGAAAGTCATAATGGCTATGAAAAAGTCGCCACAATTCACGAAATTTGTAATGGCTATGAAAAAGTCGCGACAATTCACGAAAGTCATAATGGCTATGAAAAAGCCGCGACAATTCACGAAATTTGTAATGGCTATGAAAAAGTTGCGACAATTCGCGCGAATTGTCACGACTTTTTCGTAGCCGCCGCAAAAAAATCGGAACGGTTTGCCCGCCATTTACTAGTGCTCAATACGCAAGTCGTAACGGCTACAAAAAAGTTGCGACAATTCGCGCAAGTCGTAACGGCTATGAAAAAGTCCTGACGGCTACGAAAAAGTCGCAAAAAATACAAAAAAGTCGCAAAATGTTCGTTTTCCAATCCGAATTTTTCCCTTTCGAATTTAGATTCATGGATTAGTAAATCAGCCCCTTTGACTGTCAAAACCGGCATGAACTGACACATTTATAAACACAGTACATTTTTGGATAAATCTGCTCATTACCTAGCCAAAAGGTTCATCAGCCATAAATTACTGGACTTACTACTCTCTTCTTTCCTATTTCTGTGCAGTTGGGTCCATCATCTGCAGGCCTCATAGATAGAGACAAAGAAGCTTCTTATTTGTCCAAAACACTTTGTTTGGATATATTTATCTGTTGTAGGATCTGCACACATTCTGAAAGTCCATTAGGCGATATTATGTATATGGATTCATTATAAAGAATAGTGGTTAAGGAGAAATATGTCTGTTTATTGCCGTTCATTTTATTCGATGTAATACATTGTTTCCTTAGGCATTTCATTCCGCTGTGTTGCCACAAAAGAAAACTATGCATGTTTTTACATTTTACTGCCTTTTATGTGTCCATGGATGTATTAGCTTGGCATTAAAGGTTTATTGATAGTCATAAATAATAAAAGCTTGTTGTCAACATCACCATAAAGCAGAGGCAAGAAAAAAAAAACATTTCTTTACGGGATTAGATGCACAAATTGAACAAAATGCTTTAAAAGGGCATTGGCAATTATATAACCAAAAAGACATAAAAAGGTGCAATATCTGTCAGGAGCAGATTTTACAGCACAGAAAATGGTGTCCATTAAAGAGATTCACATTGGCTGAAATACCACAGCCAGACAGGGCGATTTTAAGAATTTATAAGCAGTTGACAGCATTTTAAATAAGTTACCCAATTACACACAAGTTATTTATTGGGTTTTCTTAATGATTGTCCTAAGCTCAGATTACATTTGTATAGGGCTGTGTTTTAATGAGATTTGAGACAAAATCCCATCATTAGGGGAGGTGTACATACAGTAAATGTATATATTTTCCAGAGGCCAGAAGAACTTTTTTGTAAAAAAAAAAGTTCTTGATCGGAGAATGGATACGCCACTTAGACTGTTCCACTGACAAAATAAAATGATAATACTAAAGGGAGCACCACCATTAATCAACAAGCCATAAGTAGGTGTGCATGGTCAAAAATATATAGGAAGCTATTAATCAATGGGAAAGAAAAGTTTGATCAAATATATTGCACCTCCTCTTCCTCAATATCTGAGATTAAGTCACTAAATAACATCTAACTTTTATTTTACTGACAAAAAACAAAAAAAAAAAATAATGTGTTGTAAGGAACAAAAAAATAATGAAATAAAAATACGTAAAGTTGGTCATAAAGCAAACAAACACGCTCACCAGCAGTGAGTCTGTGTATAAATTAAATAATTACGCTCACCAATTGTGAGTCTGTGTGTCACAAGTGGAATAAACCACCTATTGATATAAATACAAATACCCCTGTGTGGTCACAGGGGATAATAAACCAACACCTCGCTCCCCAGTTGTGAGTCTAAGGGGCAGATTTACTAATCCACGAATCTGAATCCCGAAAGGGAAAAAATCGTATTGGAAACCGAAATTTTTCAACTTTTTCGTCGTCGACGCAATTTTTCGTATTTGTTGTGACTTTTGCGTTGCATTGCGACTTTATCGTATTTTGCGTGACCGTCGCCGTCGCAATTTTTTCGGATTGAGCAATAGTAAACGGCGGAAAAACCAATCCGATTTTTTCGCGACAGTGGCGAAAAAGTCGCGGAAAATATATGAAAATGTTGCGACGGCGACTAAAAAATCGTGGGACATACGAAAAAGTTGCGACGGCGATGAAAAAGTCGCAAAAATACCGATCATTATGAAAAAATGCATTCGGACGCCTTCGGACCGTTCGTGGATTAGTAAATCTCCCCCTAAGTGTTAAGGGTAGAATGAGCCACCCCCGAGTGGTCACAAGGGGTAATGAACCAGCAACTCGCTCCCCAGTTGTGAGTCTAAGGGGCTGATTTACTAAGACACGAATTCGAATCCGAATTGGAAAAATTCCGATTGGAAAACGAACATTTTGCGACTTTTTCGTATTTTTCCGGCGCCTTTACGACTTTTCGGAAATTGACGTGACTTTTCCGTTACCAATACGATTTTCGCGAAAAAACGCGAGTTTTTCGTAGCCATTACGATTCACTCGTATCTTGTCGCGACTTTTTCGTATTGAGCGCTCGTATGCGGCGGCCGAAACTTTCAGACTTAGCATGATTTTGGAAGCCTCCCATAGGACTCAATGGCACTCTGCAGCTCCAACCTGGCCCAAGGAAAGTCTCCCATAGGGCTCAATGGCACTCTGCAGCTCCAACCTGGCCCAAGGAAAGTCTCCCATAGGGCTCAATGGCACTCTGCAGCTCCAACCTGGCCCAAGGAAAGTCTCCCATAGGGCTCAATGGCACTCTGCAGCTCCAACCTGGCCCAAGGAAAGCCTCCCATAGGACTCAATGGCACTCTGCAGCTCCAACCTGGCCCAAGAAAAGTCACCATACTGAAGCTTGAATGAATCCGAACGCTACGAAAAAATCGCAACATTTTGCGCAACTTTCGGAATGGCTACGAAAAAGGCGCGACTTTTCGCGCAAGTTTTAACGCTACGAAAAAATCGCCAGATTTTGCGCAACATTCGGAATGGCAACGAAAAAGTCGCGATAATTTTCCGAAAAAATCGCCAAATACCGATCATTACGAAAAAAACGCAATCGGACGCATTCGGCCGGTTCGTGAGTAAGTAAATGGGCCCCTAAGTGTTAGGGGTAGAATGAGCCCTCTGGGTGGTCACAGGGGGTAATGAACCAGCAACTTGCTCCCCAGTTGTGAGTCTAAGGTAGAATGAGCCACCTATTAAACAAAATCTCACTAGTTAACTTTTAATAACCAGCAGCACGCTCACCAGTAGTAAGTCTATGTAATAAAGGTAGAATATACCACCTAATGAGTACAATATCTCTGTTTCCCCCCAATTTCACCCAAATTCCACCCAATTCCATTTGGCCTCAGGAACCTGCCCTTCACTAGAGTAATACCAATAAAGCCCTGCCAGAACTTATCTAAAATGCGCCTGACACACGTTTCGCCCTCTACATCAGGGCTTTGTCAAAGGCTGACAAAATAGTTGTTTCAGTTATCCAGTTTTATATCCAGTTTCATGTTGTTAGCTCTTATCAATGGCAGAAGCTGTTTTTACTATTGTGAGGTTATTTATTATTTAAAGTATCATTTGGAATCTGAGAATTTGCAGCTGAAATGATCCATTTACTCTTTACTTCTGAGTAGCTACCTACTGCTAGCAAGTCAGCCTCTGCATGATGTTTAATTAATCAAGCATCCCTGAAATAGGGGCAGATTTATCAGCATTCTGATTTTCATGGCTTTAGAGATGTTTGAAACCACAAATATACTCATTCCACTAAAACCACAAATGTTTAAAAGCACCAAATTGAAAAAGTGCAAATGAATAGTGATGAGCGAAATATTTCGGCAGGCATGGATTTGCGGCGAATTTCCGCGTTTCACCATTGGCGGATTGTTTTGCGAAACGGATGAAAAAATTTGCCGTGCGTCCAAAAATTGTCGCGGACGTCAAAAGAATAGCCGCGCGACAAAAGAATAGCCGCGGGCAACAAAATAATAGCTGCGGGCAACAAAATAATAGCCGCGCGACAAAATAATAGCCGCGGGCGACAAAAGAATAGCCACGGGTGACAATTTTTTTTGACGCGCAACATTTTCAGCGTTTCGCGAATTTTTGAAAGATTCGTGAATTTTTCAGGCGAAGTGAAATGGGACAGATTTGCTCATCACTACAAATGAATTTAAATTAAAAATGCCCATTCTGGAACACAAAGGCCTGGACCAGTGGTGGTCCAATGGTATGGTGCAAAAGGGCAAAAACATATATATGGTATATATGGTTTGTGCCAATTTTTCCCTTTGCACCATATCCTGTGCTTTATAAATGGAACCCACAGCAGCTACACACATTTACTTTTGTACCCTAGAACTCTAACACATTTGTTTTTGTGTATAAATACTACATGTCTTGTGACAAATGACTCTGGACTTCAAGATTCAATAACCTGAAAAAAATGAGCAATGGCAATTTTTATTTTTATACTGTAATAAAGTGTAGATTATTGTACATTTTTACTAAAACATATTTACAAAGGGAAACAAAGAGCCAGTAATTATCTGCCCATGCAGTTCTCATGCACTCAGGTTTCTTGTTTTCCATTAGCTGAACACTGAGAAAAGCAAGTTCCTTCTGTTATAAGCTTTTTGGCAAGTTTGCTTTGAGAGGTGTGTTGTTATTGTAGGTAAACAGACTCGGCCCGGCACCTTTTAATACAAGACATTCCTTTGGAGAAAGCTTAAAAATAAAGATCAGCGAACAATAGAAAAATTTTCTTATTTCTTTGAAGAACATTCCAGTTTCCCTTTTGTTATTTGGTTTGGTATTGACTGTGACTGAGCTGTCAAGTTTTTGATAAGATCACGACCTACAATAAATGTACTTCTACTTACTAGCGAACTGTTCATAGTACCAAGACTTCATTACACCCAAAATCGCTAAACTAACCTTTTTATTTGGTACCAAATGTACTGGAGACAATCTTGAGATTAAGGTGCATTATCTATCATTTTATGAGATTTAGGATTAGGCTGAACATACTGAAATATTTGAGAGCTCAGACACCAATATACTTTTATATTTTTTTTAAAGGAAAGCTATTTCCATTTAATAAATAACCAGTGTAATGTATTATGTTATTCATTAAAACAAATGGATAATTATAGAATATCAAGAACAACATTATTCTATATAACCCTTGTGTTGCTTATTAAGAGTAGGCAAAGGTAATATTTTGTATGTATATCTTTATTTATAAAGCGCTACTTATGTACGCAGTGTTGTACAGTAGAATACATTAATACAAACAGGGGGTTATTAAGATAATAATAGATAAATACAAAGTACAACAATAAATACAGATAGATACAAGATAAATACAGTTGCAATAAGTTAAGAGTCAAAGACACAAGAGGATGGAGGTCCCTGCCCCGTAGAGCTTACAATCTATATAATCTATATATTTTCCCTAAATTCGTAATAAAAGATATTTTTAGTTATTTACAGTTGCAATTCCATATGCTGTATTTAATGTATAGAAAGTTTAACACTTACTGTACATTATAGTAATTGCCAAATGTCTTAATATTTATGCTACTGCAACAATTATTCTTTTGTTGTGTTGTATAATGTATAGGGTGGTCATTGGTTCTTTGTACATACAGTATGTTCAAGTCTATACCAAGTCTATATCAAGTTCAAATTTTTGTTAAATAATATTTTATTTTTCATATTTTAACTGAAAAAAAGGAAAATATTATATGGAGCAGTAAGCATAACATTTCATGTTGTTGTACTGCAATTCAAGTGCCCCATGTGGCAATGAATTTCTCACGACATCCTCTTGCAGTGTGTGTCAGTTTATGCCTAAAAAAAACCGCCATTAATCAGTAATTATGATGAGGGTTAGTAATTTGTAGTGCATTAGTATGACTATATACTTGACTATGACTATATATTTTGGAAATCTACCCCCACAATTGGGAACTTGTTAGATGCCTTCTCTGTACCCCTAGTTCCAGTCTAGGGGGTGCCACATTTTTGCAGTTTCACAATTTTTTTTGGTATGTATGCATGTATGTATAACTTTATTTATAAAGTGCCACAAGGGTACGCAGCGCTGTACAATCTTACAAAATACAAAATTACACACAGGGAGGACAAGTGATATAATAAATAAATACAATAAATATATATATATATATATATATATAAGTGCCATGTGGTATGGGACACAGTAGGAAAGAGGTCCCTGCCCCGTAGAGTTTACAATCTGGTGAACAGAACAGGATCATCATTCAAAACTGGAATATTTTCTTAGATCTTACAGTTTCAAGTGGGTATGGGATTATTTGTAACACAGGGTCAGACTGGCCTGGTAGGCACCGGGAGAAAACCCGGTGGAACCAGGTCCTCTTGGCCCTGCCGACACAGACCCAATCCCAGCCAGTGCTCCCTCGCTGATCTCTATTTCCATTCGATGCTCCCCCACTGATCTCTATCACCATTTGCACTGAAAATAAGTATAATATACATGCGCTTCGGGGGAGTGGGTTGGGAGCCCCCCTGCCCTGGGGGCCACGGTGAGGGGCTTCTGGGGTGGAAGCCCCAGTGGGCCCTGCACATCCCAGTCTGACCCTGTGTAACAAATATTGTATTAAGATAAAGGTTTATGAAGATCTTGTTTGTGTATGTCTCAAGGAATCTAGAGGATGTGCACGCACCTTACTCAAATGGTTTCTTCCCTGGCCTGACATTGTGGGTGAGTCTGAGTGGCTGTCAATATAATCTTTTCTTTTCACCAAAAAATTGGTAGCCAGAAAATACAAGTTTGTTAGGTAAGGCCAGCCCACCTCCGACTGTATGTTTAATTATTATACTCCATGTTTCCATTCTTACAATTTGAGCATAAATTATCATATTTTCCGGCGTATAAGACGACTTTTTAACACCGAAAAATCTGTGCCAAAGTCGGGGGTCGTCTTATACGCCGGGTACTTGCTTGCAGGCCCCCCCCCCCAGTGTCCTCCACCACCCCTCCTGCTCGCCTGCTGCATCCGGCTGTGCTGCTTCATCCAGCTTTAAAGGTAACGGCTTCATCCCCCACCCCTTCCGATCGCCTGCTGCTTCCTCCGGCTGCTTAGGTTGCGCCCCGTGCGTGCTGATGTCACGCGTACGCATGGGGTGCAACCAATAAAATTAACCATTGACCCCTTTAAAGCGTTACAGGCTCATTGGTGGTCAGCGGTTAATTTTATTGGTTGCGCCCCGTGTGTACGCGTGACATCAGCATGCATGGGGAGCATCCTAAGCAGCCGGTGGAAGCAGCAGGCGATCTGGAGGGGTGGGGGATGAAGCCGTTACCTTTAAAGCCGGATGAAACAGCACAGCAGGATGCAGCAGGCAAGCGGGAGGGGTGGTAGAGGACGCTGGGGGGAGCTAAAGTATGTGGGGGAGGATGTTGGGGGGAGCTGGAGCATGTTGGGGAGGATGCTAGGGGGAGCTGGATTATATTGGGGAGGATGCTAGGGGAGCTGGATGATGTTGGGGAGGATGCTAGGGGGAGCTGGATGATGTTGGGGAGGATGCTAGGGGGAGCTGGATGATGTTGGGGGAGGACGAGCTTTAGGACACTGCGGGGGGAGATGGAGGATATTTTAACTGCAAAAGTTGGGGGTAGCCTTATACGCCCAGACATCTTGTACGCCGGAAAATACGGTATATCAATTTTGAATTTTAATAGATGCCAGTATGTGCCTTATAAAATCAGTGTTTAACTAAGCGAACACATTTACAATGGGAATTAAATTATCACTTTGAAGTAAAGTTTATACAAATTTCTTTGTGATAGTCAATCTTGTTTTTTATTTAATCTTTTAGGCATATTCTTTAAAAAACAACAAATTCTTTCTGATGGCCTTCTCATATAATGAATATACTGCCACCATGCCCAAGATCTTTGCTGGAGTATTTAAGGACGAATATACAGTATGTTGTTTTGCTTTTTGGCATCAAGGACATATTCTGCTCAAAATCTATCTATAAAAAAATTGAGAGCTACATTAGTTTGATTGATGAAATGATTCCATCTTATTTGTGGCATCAACAGAGACTATGAACACATCAATTTAATTTTTTAGCTTCAAGGCAACATTTATTAACCATCAAAGACTCCCATTTGGAAAATAGGAAACATAATTAAAGCATAGCTTTCAGCATGGAATAACTGAATAAAGCAATGTTAGTATTATGTCTCCTGCTCGGTTTCTAAGGAGTCTCTGCCATTTGCCATTAATTCATTATAAAATCTAAGTGGGATTTCTATTCATTAATCTTTTTCATGTCTTCAGTATTGCTTCTCTCTCTGTTTCAGCACTAGTGTATAGCGTAAATAGACTGCAAAGAATGCTTAGATCCCAACCATCAAGAGATGAGGGTGTTTGTATTCCGTGTATGAGTTTATGGATGATTGTATTTTATTTATGAAATGTAAAACGTAAGATTGAATAGAAGCATTGCATTGATCCTTGTTCTTAAATAAGTTTTACTTTTTTGTTCTAAAATCTCTGATTAATTCAGCTTTCCAAAGCACTGATACATAAATGATGTCCTTCATCAGATTGCCTGCAGCATAATCATCACAGGCTCAGTCCTTTAAAAAATAATTAACTGAGTTGATTGACCAAAGGCACTTTGTGTTGAGTAGTTATTAGAGATTAGAGTTGTTCCTTATTCCATAGTTAAAACTTGTCCAATTAAGGTCTTAACATTTGTCTATTTATTTAGGTGCCAAATCCATAGTTGTCTTCCTGGGTAGAACAGTACCCACCTTATCCATAACCCTACACATCATGCTAAAATCACATCACCAGGAGGGATGCCTGTTGGGACCTGGGAAATCAAAGAGGCAGCACCGGATTTGTGTTCCAGGCACCCCAAGGCCGCCTCTGTTGGTCCCCCTTCCTCCCCTTGACAGCATGCGCAAACATTTAAACTCCCATATGGAGCAGTGGGGAGAGGTCCCCAATACTCCGTATGGGGGCAAAATATAAAAATTTAGTTGCGGCGGGGCGGCATGCCGCCCCTAAATTTCTGTCACCCTAGGCCCGGGCCTTTGTGGCCTCTCCACAAATCTGGGCCTGCCAAGAGGTGGAGGTAGGCATCAGTAGGTAGTTAGAGCTAGGAAGTTTTGTAACAGTTCACACTAGGAGTGAGACACAGGATCAGGGTAGTTAATAGAGCAGTCAGAGGCTCCAACAAGGAGTCCAGAAAGGGTTAGTATCCTGCAGTGTCGTCACACACCATTATAGAAACTAAAGCAGTCAGTCTCCAGAATTCCTTGTGTAATAGAGTAAAAATCTCCTAGAGCTGCAATATTTTGGGTGCTGTGATGGATGTGATTTCATCCAAGGAGTGAATGTGTTTGAGTATTTATGAAGTGATTGATGTTTTTACTAATCACCACCAGCAAAGGGCCTGGGAACTTTTCCGTCCATAAAGAGTCATCGTTGTGTCTTAAGAACCCATACAGCCGTACAGCAAGACAGCAAGGGCCAACCTGAGAGGAGAGAGTTGAATGTAACCCAAGAGACTTGTACTCTGGTCAACCAAGGTCAAGGTAATCCACTTAATTTCCTTAATAGCGCTGCACCTATTGATGCTGGGCACAAAGGTAACTTTGGAGCTACCACAGCATTTGATTTACATAAAACAGGACTTCTTAGCTTCAAGTGCAACTATATGGAAATGTTGAATCCTATCTAAAAAAAAAATACATTTTTTGTTGAAATGCCTTTTTTTCTAGGGCTTTCTGACCCACTACATGTTTTCTTAACATAATAGAGCAGATGGGCCTTTATTTTGACTGCTGATATTTTTTTCAACACTTTTTGCATTTGGTTACCTTTAAAATTCATGCTAGACCAATCGCAGGCAATTTCTTTTTCCTTTCGTGTACAATTTGTAGCCCAGTATTTCTTTTAGCTGGCATTCAGCTCAGATAAAAGCAAATATTTTTTTCAAGGACTATAGTAATTACTTGGGACTTTAAAGTCTCCCTGTCTTACTAAAACTTCTTTGGAAAATGCTGCACATTGTCACAAAGAAGAACTGAAATGCCTGTAATGGTTGCTCATTACCAACAGGTTCTGATTTGCTAAATTTTATCTCTCTTTATTTCCAATTTTAGAACACCATGCCACCATGTTAGCTATGTCCAGAATAGCTCTCCTTTCATCTTGGTTACTTAGTCCAGTGAATTTGCTGTATGTGCATGTTGTTATGTTATTTTGAGTTTGGGGTTATTACGCAACAAGCATTAAAAGTTTTTGCCTTGTTTTCCCTCTTTACTGATTTATCTATATTTATTTGTCTATCCTTTATTTATATAGATTTGCTCATTATTCTCATCCCTGTCACATTCATACAACACAACACATACATGTTTTGGACTATATATAGAAAACCTATGTAGATATGGGAGAACAATAGTGATGAGCACATTTTTTCACCAGGCATGGATTTGCAGCGAATTTCCGCATTTTGCCACTCGCGAAACTTCCATGACAATTCATCGTCCAAATTGGGCGTGGTTGCATCAAAAAGCTTGGGCGACAAAAAAAATAGACGCGGGCAACAAAAAAGACGCGGGAGACAAAAAAAATGCGCGACAAATGCGTTTCGCAAATTTTCACTGTTCCCCGAATTTTCTTTCCATTTTGCGAATTTTGTGGCGAAGCAAAGCGGGACAGATTCGCTCATCACTAGAGAACAAACTAATTTGCCCAGGTCAGAATTGAACCCAAGGCCCCAATGTTGTAAGGCAAATGTGCTATCCATATTAAACATGCAGAGATGCTTAACCAATGATAAGGTCTGCTGCTAAGAATGCACCAGCATTCTTCTATTACTAGTGTCATCTGCACTGTTAAAGCAGAGTAGGGCAATTTATTCAGGGCTGGAAGTAAGTGCAGAAGTAGTAAGGGTTACCCATATAGCACTATATGGTATACATTGCTTGCATGTAAGGTGAACGAAAACCCTGAACTTAAAGTCTGCCAAAAGAAGTCTCCCTTGGAACACCTAGTTTGCTTATTCTAAATCAGTGATCCCAAACTAGTGGCACGTGAGCAACATATTGGAAGTTGCTCCAAGTGGCCCTAAAGCAGGTGCTTGGAGGCATGTTTTGGTTGCATAAAAACCAGGTGTACTGCCAAGTAGGCTGCCAGTCAACATAGGGGCTACCAGATAGCCAATCACTGGTTTAAACCTTTGGCCAATGGGCCAATAAAAGGGCAACCATTTGTGGGTTTAAGCTTGAAGGCAAATGAGTTGCAGGTAAAGCTTAGTCCCTTTGTTAAATGTATAATGAAGCAGTAAAATTCTTAATGAATCAGATAGAAGTGAGTGTAGGACTGGCCAGACCGGGGATGATTTTGACATAGTTGGCCAGCTTGAAGTATATTGCAATATATGAACAAACGATCCCTGTTTTTGCATTTCTTGGTAGCTTAATGCACAGAATGTCTTAATGTCCTATACATACTGATAATGAGTGTGTGCAGAGGACCTTTAGTTGTTATCTATATGAATTTTTTGGTCTCATTGAACCCCTGTCTAATAGTCGCACAACGTCCCCTTCTTTGCTACAATGTACACAGTGCAATGAAATCATTATTTGTATGCCTTCTTCACAGACTAAACACTTAAACTTGACAAAGGGTCAATGTAGACCTGAAACATTGCTGTACTGGTCTGAGCCAATTATGTGAATAGATACATTTATATTATAAGAAGATTGGAGGCTGGAGCGTTGCCCATAATTTAAAGACCATACACAGAGAGGTGCAACTCTTTGCACTTCATTCTGGAAACAACAAGTTGTGACTCTAGAGCAAGATGCAAATGATATTGGGGCAATGTGCAAGATACAACACAAAATAGGGTGCTTTGCTGACTTTAGCATGTTTGAATACTTTCAATTGGCCACACCTTCAGTGAGATCAGGGGGTATTGCAGCAGCCACATGGCATCTTTAAACTGGTTTTTAATGGTATTTAAATAGACAGTAGTGTTTGTGAAGAGATAAGGAGATTTGGAGAGGCACACAATAGAATGCCTGTAATGTAAAACTAGTAAGGACAGGAATATTTTAGATCAATGCAGGCTCAGACTGGGGTGTGCTGGGTCCATCAAAGCTGCCACCCCAGGGCCCCCACCACCTGCACACACACCCAGGCGAGCACACAAATTAATACTTTACCTAGGCACAATCAGAGAGGGTGGTCAGCAGAGGGAGCACTGGTGGAGATTGGGTCTGGGTAGGCAGGCCCACTGAGTTTCTTCCCAGTGTCCCGCCGGCCTAGTCTAACCATGGTCAATGCAACTATATGTTTCTCTTTTAGAAAAGTCAACTGATTCTGCCTTCAGCCATTTCAGCATGCTCCATGTGTCTATTAACTTCTTTTCCAAGCATTAACCCAATGGATAGAAGAGCAAATGACCAACAACAACTATACAACAGCAAGTCATACCTTGCAAAATTTATGACATGCAAGTCTAGTGAACAGCTACACAATAAAATACCATGCAATACAGTTTAACTTGAAAAACAGGCACACTCTATACACTTAAACACAAAATGCCAAACATGTCAACTTTGAATCTGGCTTCATTTCCATGCAGCCGTCACTTCTTTCCTGGTTATTTTTCAAATGCAGATTCGGAACATCCCACTGGATGCTACAACTGACAGATGCTCTGATTCAAGCTCAGGACTGATATTATTTTTCTACCAGTTAATCTAGTGATTGTTTTAGAGCACAAAAGAATGCTTTGATGGAAGTCCTCCACCGAAGATGATCTATTTACCCCCTTGAATACATTTTAACATAATGTGCTGATATGAGTGCATTAAATAAAGCGTATAAAATACAAGAACTGCAGGATTCCGAAGCACTTTGGAATAAACTGTAGCCCCAATAAAGCCTGCTGTGACAGAGAAGTGTGATTGACCTTTCCAAAGGGAATTGAAAATATATTTCTCTTTGATTTAAAATGTCAATCAATGTAAAGAGGCTCTTGTAAATAAATGAAGCTGGCTGTGTCCTAGTAGCTATCCTCTTATTGTAAGACAATTGAGATAAAATTCAATGTAAGACTTGGGCTAAATGCATTGTTAAAATTCAGTTAGAGATTTCTCCACTCGGTCTGTCTATATGTCTGTCCATATTGGTTGCGTCAACATGGGAGCGGTCGCGTCAAAAAAAGTCATGCGACTATGGTATGTGTATGGGGCCCTCCAATGAGCCTGCCCAACCACTATGTGGCTGAAAATTGACCAGATTACAAATGGGTAGGTTTAAAATCATATAGAGGTTAGAACTGCATACATTCATTGATGCTCTCCTTGCCCAATGGCCTTCATTGTTGTGATCTAGGGATGTAGCGAACCTCAAAAAAAAAGTTCGTGAACCTGTTCGCGAACTTCCGCCGAAAATTGCGAATATTCGCGAACTTTGCGAACCCCATAGACTTCAATGGGAAGGTGAACTTTAAAACCTAGAAAACCCATTTCTGCCCAGAAAAGTGATTTTAAAGTTGTTTAAAGGGTGCCACGACCTGGACAGTGGCATGCAGGAGGGGGATCAAGGGCAAAAACCTCTGAAAAATTGACACACGCCGTTTTTCGAAATGATCGGTAATTTTGCGACTTTTTCGTATTTTCCGGCGCTTTCGTAAAGTTATCGTAAGTTTTGCGACTTTTTCGGAGCTTTCGTACCGTTATCGTAAGTTTTGCGACTTTTTCGGATCTTTCGTAACGTTATCGTAAGTTTTGCGACTTTTTCGGAGCATTCGTACCGTTATCGTAAGTTTTGTGACTTTTTCGGAGCATTCGTACCGTTATCGTAAGTTTTGCGACTTTTTCGGAGCTTTCGTAACGTTATCGTAAGTTTTGCGACTTTTTCGGAGCTTTCGTAACGTTATCGTAAGTTTTGCGACTTTTTCGGAGCATTCGTACCGTTATCGTAAGTTTTGCGACTTTTTCTGAGAATTCGTACCGTTATCGTAAGTTTTGCGATTTTTTCGGTGCCGGCGAACCCAAATTGCGAACATCACGAAAAGTTCGCGAACTTGCGGACTTGCAAACACCCGATGTTCGCGCGAATTAGTTCGCCGGCGAACAGTTCGCTACATCTCTATTGTGATCCAGTTGTTTGACCCTTGGGTCAGCATGAATGGGCATATTGGGGAAAGATGTGCTTATTTATAGACCTCCCCTAAACCAGCAGATCTTTAAGGGGCCTATTCATGAAACCACATTTTTTTTTTTTGAGAAAAAATCATATTTCTTCTAATTTATAGAACTTTATATTATGTCCATGATATTTTCGTTAAAATTCCACTACTTTTTCGTGGTTTACATAAACTTCTACGAAAAAGTGGTATTTTTCGTACCGACAACGAACATTTCTGAATTCATTCAAGCTTTTGTATCGTGGCTATCTTTTGGCCAGGTTGGATCTGTAGAGTGCCATTGAGTCCTATGGGAGGCTTCCAAAATCATACATTGAAGGTTTCAAAGCCAGAAAGGTTTTCACGTTTACGATCGTTCTGATCCGAAAATGTTCTGATCCGAAAATGTTGTGACTTTTGGATCGCAACCACAATATTTTCGTACGACCGAGGAAAGAATCTTCATGACATTTTCACACATCAGGAATTATTGTGGTTACTCCGAATTTTTTCCAATCGTGATTTTAACCACACAAAATTTGTGGTTTCATGAATGGGCCCCTAAGTGTATGGCCAGCTCTTGAGCTTCATAACAGAATCAGCAGAATCAGCTTTAGGCAGTTAGATAATTTCCTTTAGATGTTGATTTACGAATAATAACTGTACAACCGGTTTCCTTTAAAAATGCTAAAGACCCTTTCCAGGTGGCTTTTCAGCATTGTCTGGGCGTTAGATTAGCCTCTAAGCATATCAGTAAGGAGTAATAAAAACTAAAATAGCCATAACAAAGGGTTATTCCAAGCATTTCAGAAGAAAATAACATAAACAACTTAAATAAGCTAAAATTTGACTAGAATACAGAGATTGTTCTTTCCTTGAAGGAAGCTAAATTTGGGCTTAGATGCACATCTGTAGCGAAACGTCAAGAAAACCCACGAACCATCAAAAACCCGTTTGTCTCGAGCTTTTTATTTTTGCACTACTGTGGCTATTTTGACATGATTTGATGTGGCTGCGACATTTTTTTAAATTTTTCCAAGGCTAATTTCCGCAGAAGTTTTGCAAAACAATTCGCCAATGGTGAAATGCGGAAATTCGCCTGCGGAAATCCATGTCTGGTGAAAAAATTCACTCATCACTATCTGTTACATGACTTGGGGGTATATTTAGTACTTTAAAGTATTTAGAAACTAATCATTATTGGGAGAAATGTGGAAATGAATTTGTACAGCTGTCTTTGGCAAATACTCATGTTTTGTGTTCAAATGTTAGATACTAGTAATAAGCTAAAATTTTATCCTGGTTTTGCCACAAAAATCATCCATAGACCTCAATGTGCTTTGTGAATTTTCACCGTTATGCAATTTTTTTTGTCAAGCAAAATGGGACAGATTTGCTCATCACTATTAGATACAATGGGCCTGATTCACTAAAGGGCGATAAAAATTATCGCACGCTTTTTCGCGTTAAAAAACGCAAAATAATTTGCGCGCGATTCACCATAGTATTATCGCGTGCGAAAAATCGCCATTTTCGCATGGGTTATTTCTCGCACTAGTTTTACCGTTTTGCGTTAATTTCCGCGCTGAAAAGAATACGATCGCATGATTCACTATAACTTTTGCGCGCTAAATATCGCATTCGGCTATGCGAAAATTAATACCTACTACAGGCAGGCGAAAAATTATACAAAAGTACAGTAAATGATTTTTTGCCAATAAAATATGGACTTACAGTGTTATTTATTCAAGTATGTGTCTTTTTACTCAACTTTACTAAAGTCTTGGCATGTATGGAATTTCGCTACTAATATACAGTACTATAGCGGGGAATATAATATACTGTACTGTAGCGGCGAATATTTTTTTTGCGCAAAATACATTACTATGTATATTTTGGCGATATTTTTTTTCCGCGATTTTGTAATCTCGCGAATTGCGGACATTTTGTGGCGATTTTGTAATCTCGTGATATGTGCGACTTGGGGCCATTTTGTGTCATTCAGCCAAACTGAGAGGAGATGCCTGGGGTTTCTGACTTGCTACCAGGGGAGAGGCGCTATAGTATCAGCGTGCTCCTGCGTGCAGGATATGACCACCCACCGCCGGGGGACTTAGGGGTCCACGAGAGGAAGAGGGCAATCCTGGCCGAGCTAAGACAAGGTTTGCTCGCCAGGTTTGCCCTTGATGTGGGCCCCCACCAGCTCCGGCGGCTGTGGTCGGACCTTAAGCGCAGGAGCCCAGAACTGGTCGCTGAAATTAGAGAAGGTAATTATTGTACTTTATTATGCTTTTACAGTATATGTTCAGTAAAAGATTTAGCAAGTAATTTGAACTAAAGGTACAAATGTAAGAAATGTCAGGGATGATGAAAGTAACATAGTAACATAGTAAGTTGGGTTGAAAAAAGACATACGTCCATCACGTTCAACCATAATGCCAGTGAGGAACTGAAACTTTGCTCACAATAAACCTCTGAATATTATTTCACATCTTTGTGACTCCTTGTGAAAATCCTGTGTGTGCTGTCACCCCATGCCTGTCTAGATTTTGTTTTGCCACAGGCACCCAGGTATTATTGTTCCTTATGGTGTGCAGCTTCCCAGCACTTCCTATTGTATATATATATATATATATATATACACATCTATTTTCAAATACATATGCATAAATAAGTTTAAAGCAGGGGGGAAGCAGCAGGGAGCGGCCCATAGTGTGAGTCATTTGGGAGAAGGGCCACGAATGTTTTAGGGGGCCCTGGCTAACAATGTCTGTGTTTCCTTTGTATTGATGTGAGGGTTCACAGGGGGAGGGGCCATTGGGGGCGTGGCAGGAGGGGGGCCCAAAAAATGTTGTTGTGAGGGGCCCCGTTATTTATGATGGTGTATGAATGTATATCTATATAATATATTACACAAAATAACATCTTGCAATACTATTTCACAGAACTTCAGCTGGCGCCTCCTCACCAGGCCCAACCCCAGGCCCTCCAGCCTCTACCGGCCCCAGCGGCCCGACCTGCGGCCCCTGAGGCCCAACAATTGGCCCCAGAGGCCCGACCAGAGGCCCCAGGACCCAGCCAGGCCCCAGAGGCCCCAGGACCCAGCCAGGCCCCAGAGGCCCCAGGACCCAGCCAGGCCCCAGAGGCCCCAGGACCCAGCCAGGCCCCAGAGGCCCCAGGACCCAGCCAGGCCCCAGAGGCCCCAGTACCCAGCCAGGCCCCAGAGGCCCCAGGACCCAGTCAGGCCCCAGAGGCCCCAGGACCCAGCCAGGCCCTAGAGGCCCCAGGACCCAGCCAGGCCCCAGACTCTGATGAGGGGGAGGAGGCCGCCGAGGCCGAGGAGGCCATGGAGGCCCCGGACACCCCCCCCTTTACTCCTCCCCCAGTTTGTCCCCAGTTTCTCCGGCCCTTGAGTTCCCCTCCCAGCCCCCTGGATGCCAGCCACCAGGTTCTCCTGCTGACGAGGGAAGATCACGTCGGTCCATGCAGGAGAACCTGGACAATATGAAGGCCGAGCTGGCCCAGCTCCGGGGGGAAGTTGCTGAACTGAGGAGGGATGTTACTGAAATCAAGGGCAGCAAGCCCTAAGTTCCCCCCCCCCTTTTTTATTTTATACTATTAAGTAAAAGTTTTTAGTTTTATACTTTTGAACTGAGTAATGTCTCATTATTTTTCCTTCATTGATATGGTATTCTATACTTTCATGTAGTTTCTCCTACACTCTTACATTTATCAGTAACAGCATCAATATGCTATATGGGTTAAATGTTTGCAAATATTCTGGCAACAATTTTGTCTTTAGCCCATTTTGCTGAATAGTAAAACTTGCATTAATTAGTACGTAGCGTATTTTCTGGCGAGTGTGATAACTGCCAATCCAATGTTTTGTTGCCAGAATAATTGCAATATTATATTTGTCCCCGTTTAATAAAGTGCCCATAACATATTTGCCATTTATTCTGTGTCTAAAATCTCGAACTTAATTTAAGCCACTTTAGCAAATGGACCCCTAAGTATTTGGCTAAATATTCTTAAATGCCCCCCCCCCCCCATTTTATTATCTCTAACACTTCTTTTTTTTCTTACTTATATTTTTATTGTTTTTGGGTTTTTTTTTTGGCAAATAAACTTTTATACAGCACCTCTTTGTGCTCTCCCAGGGCAAAATGTCGACATTTTTATGCTGCCGATTGTCGCGTATTTCATGCGATAGGTTTGTCGCGACAATTAGCGCATGCGAAAATACCGCACACGCTATTTATCGCATTGAAATACCGCGCGTAAAAAAGCGCAAGTATGCTTATAGTGAATCGTGCGAAAAATCGCCAAAATTAAGCCGCGGTAAAAATTTTAGCGCACAATAAAAATAGCGCACGTTTTATCGCCCTTTAGTGAATCAGGCCCAATATGCATTCGTGCAGAGATTTGATATTAAATACCATATGCAGTTATGCAGAGATTTTAGGGCACATGTACCTCCACAAGTGAAGTGAGTATAATTTGGAGCGCAATCACCATGTTTTTCCCCACAATGCAGGGTTTTTCCCCAGAATTTCAGCATAATTGCGATTGCAAAGAGCAAATGTTGCAAATCAGACACAATTGTAGGGAAGTCCACCTGGCATCATTTTGGGTGTTTGGTGTGCAAGTAACTCTGGGCCTCATTCTTTAGGTGAAAGTGTGTTGCTGGGCAGGAAGGGAACCTTGGAGCTACCTCCTGGTTAAGAGGTAGTGGTAGCTCCAGGGTTCCCTATGCCAGGGGTCTCCAACTTTTTATACCCATGAGCCACATTCATGAAAAAAGATCCTGGGGGGTGCAAATAAGAGCTATAATTGACTATTTGGTAGCCCCTATGTGGATTGGCAGCCTACAAAAGCCTCTGTTTGGCATCACACTGGGTTTTATCCAATCAACACTTGCCTCCAAGCCAGAAATTCAAAAATGGGCACCTACTTTGAGGCCACTGGGAGCAACATCCAACGGGTTGGTGAGCAACATATTACTCATGAACCACTGGTGGGGGATTACATTTTGGCAAGAATGACTGACCAGCACAGGGCACAACTATACAGAAGAGCATGGAGTGCATTTTGACTCAAAGTGGTGTTACACGTAACTTACTGCAGAAACCATAACTGCACTTGCAGACTTAAGAGGTATTTATTCACACACATATATTTATGTATACATGCATAGGCCCTATATATTACTACATAAAATCTTCCCCCGGGGTAAGTAAAGGAGACAGTTTGGAGTCTATAAATAAAGCAGATGCCCACTTTCCTTTTCTTGATGACATCTTCAATATAGACAGACTATAGAGATTAACACACACATAAAAACACACATCATAAAAGCATGATGATTTATCTTGTGTTCATCTGCCCATGAGAACAATTAATGAGGCACACAATAATTTGAAAGCACATGTCAGTGTATATGCTTTGCTTATGTGATTAAATACTCTTGACTAAATTGCCTTGGGGATTATATTAACTGATATCTTCTGTTTTTGATTTGTTATTTTTTCATAAGGCTAATTATACATAAAATGTTTTATTATAAGGACCACTCATGGTTTAGATCAAAAGGAGGTTTTTTTTCTACCCTTTGCAGGGCCCAATTACACGGCACTTCTGTTTACGTCTAGGGTTGGTGTCCAGGACACTAGAATTCTTAGAACAGCTGGCAGTGATCTTCCTGGAGGTAGAAGTTACAGTATATGTGTAAGAACAGCCATTTGGCCAAATTCCTGTTGGTATAGTCGTAAGAAAAACACCAAGCATAGACATAGCTGTGTATCTGAACCCGGATAGACATGGTCACCAACGTGATTGGTGCATTTGAATCTCTTATTAGTTAGGCATTATTAATATGTCTGCTGCACAAAACACACAATGCCTTCAATAATAAAGAAATGCTGTGAGTACTGTATATACTCGAGTATAAGCCTAGTTTTTCAGCACCCAAAATGTGCTGAAAAAGTCACCCTCAGCTTATACTCGAGTCGGCTGCCATGGGTCCCTCCAGACTAGCACCTTCTCTCCTTTGTGTGCTTATTAGGCCTCCCGCAACCAGACCCTCCAGTGCCCTGTGCCGCTCCCAAATTGATCTTCATCTACCATCCTCACCTGTCCCATTCTGCACTAGACATTGCACTTTATATTCTATATAAACTATATATAGTTTTGAAGGATTTTAACTCTTTGTGTTTTAGCTTGGTTGCTGATTGAGCTAAGGGGGTAGTACTCTTAAGGTATCATCATTGATACCATATTGTTTTTGTTGACCCTCTTCTCCACTTACAGAGCTAGTTTACTGTTTAAATTAATATTTAAAAAGACATACCCCACTCATTTAATGTAATTTTATTGGTATTTATTTTGATTATTGAAACTTAGCAGTAGCTGCTGCATTTCCCATACTAGGCTTATACTCGAGTCAATACGTTTTTCCAGTTTTCTTAGGTAAAATTAGGTACCTCGGCTTATATTCGGATGGGCTTATACTCGAGTATATACGGTACTAGGTGGTTCAATCACATTTGTATCAACAAAACATGACGGTTGCAGTAACCAGACACTTGGGTAAGTGCCGACTGAAAGTCACTATTGTTCTCAGAAAAGATCTTTGATAACATTACGCTAATGGAGGTCCTCTTTGGGTATATAACTAGTGATGGGTGAAAAAATTCTGCAGGCATGTATTTGTGAATTTCCACGTTTTGCCATTGGCAGATTTTTTTGCGATAAGGGGCGACAAAATTTGCCGCACAACCAAAAACTGTTGCCAGTGTCAAAAAAGAATTGTCTCACTTGTCAAAAGAATTGTCAAATGTATTGTCGCACGTCAAAAATATTGTCGTGCGTCAAAAGAATTGCCCTGTGCCAAAAACAATTGTCTCTCATCAAAAGAATTGTCTTTCGGCAAACAACAATTTTTTGATGCACAACATTTTCCCCGTTTTGTGAATTTTTCGCCGTTACATAAATCTTTTGAAAGATTCGCAAATTTTTGAGTGAAACAGGACAGATTCGCTCATCACTATATACAGTATAACATAATCACAGATTTGTTTAATTTTATCTTATTTCTTTATAGTTATTAAAAGAATCCAACAGAATCCAAGAAGCTATCACTCTTAAACTTATGAATTGTGCTGATATCTACATATAAATATAAAAGCAGACTGAGACACTTTTTCAACATATACGTAGATATCAACACAATTCATAAATGTACACATTAGGAATAGTATCCATTGTTTTCATTTTTGCCCAACCTAATCCTAGTAAGCCATTGGCTCTTTGTATGAAGGACTTGCTAGTGTCACAAAAACTCTGAACATAATTGAAAACAAGGGGGGAGCAATTTCAAAGAGCATTATTGAATCAAAAACAAAAATCACACTGTGAACATTACTTCACACTTTTGTTCTGACATGTCCAGCACAACAAATTAAGCATAAAATATACAATCATGCTTGAATTATTAATAATTATATGGCATGCTTATCACAGAGCTTTCACAAAATTATACAATAGGCCTGAAATAAATATTGCATTGTCCCCAGGAGTGAGTATACAGAGCATACATAATGTTGAACATTAAAACATTGCCAGAGAAGAAGTCCTTGGACACTTGGTAGGTGCTGCATCCCCCTATGTTGAAAAGCCCTGGAAGGGACATATTTGTGAATGCACACCTATGTCAAATTAATCCTGCAATTAAAATTGTAATTATAGTTATCCTGGCCAAACACTTTGGGGTATATTTATTATAGTGTGTAGGTCATCATCATGGGTAATGATGCCCATAGCAACCAATTGGGAATTAGAATTTAACGGTAAAGTTAGAAACCAGAATCGAAGATTTGGTTGGTTGCTTTGGCCAACAGTATCAGCGATGTTGGCTCGCACACTATAATAAATATGTCCCTGTCTGTCTATAATAGAAACTATAGAGTCCAAATTTGAACAACCATTGTCATTACAAATGTTTTACTAATTAATCTTAATTTTAAAACCTTAAGCATTTTAAAGATATCTTGTTCTGAAGTTGCTCTTTGCTGGTCCTGCACTTTCTTTGAGTGCCCCTGAGCAGGGTAGGGGAGCATATTTGGATACAAGTACATGAATGCCTGAATGAATGGCATCAGTGCTTGCGATAACATAGTCATAGGGCATTGCATAAATGAGAAGGAAGGTTAAATCTCTGGGGGTGCCAAATGTTTGCTCCCCCCCTTGATTATAATCACTTAACTGGTACCCCAGGTTGTTGCTCATCTTCTAAAGAAGATGGCAACAAGGATCTCCTGCAGAAATTCCCTAGGTCGGTGCTGTTTTTAGTGAATGAAAACATATTTGCATCTCCAAGTTATTTAAATTTTAGTTCTTTTTTAATTATGTGACATATGTGATTATGTATTTGTCCAAATAGATCTTGTGGATCTAGCTAATCCACAAGAAGCTTAAAAGACCCATTCCAAACTATCTCCAAGTTTCCCAAAAGAGCAGAAAATTCCTTCCTTACTCCATACAGGCACATGTTTTGAGACATCCAACTCTTACATTAAAACCTGTACTTGTTCCTCTTTGAAATTCATTTTTTTATTTAATAGGACTCAATAGGACTTAAATTGGAAATGACAGTGGGGTTATACAGAAGAGGTTTCTGAATAAGGTTAATGGCAGATGAGGCAATTTGTGCTGCTATGAATCGTCATCTGCTTGTCAGTCCCATTTCATTATAATGAGAGACTGCTGGGATTGGACTGACAAGCAGACGGTGATTAACATTGTCTTGAATAAAAATATATTTTCAGGCTTTTCATGCCATATAGTTCTGATGTTTGTGGTTTCATGAGGAGGCTGGTTTCAGAGGTACAAAACAAGAGCAGCCTAACCTTGATATATTTTTTTTGAAATTGTTGATATTGTTATCCACTTTCTATATTGAGTAATCTATGTTGGAGGAGAAAAGCTATCAGATATCGTTTTGGACAGTTTGGACATCACTGAAGCATTATTTTGGCTTGAGTTTCAAATCCAACTGGAGTGGAACAGTAATGGTGGGAAGTGATGATGTTAGTGATTATTATGTACTTTAAATATTCTGATCGAGTGTTGGCTATCCTGATTTATTTCTTAGGAATTCCTAGAAACATATATTTTTCTAACCTGGATTCCTAGGGTTTAATCTCAATCTGTGGATATAAACTGTAACACAACTACATCTAATTTTCTTCACCATTAATGTCCAGTGTTCATTCTGATCATTTAGAATTCCCCCTGAATGATTTTTTTTTTTTGCTTTAGTCTGGATCAGCCAAACACTAAAGAAGATTGAGGGAAGTGTCGCTTTTCTCAATCTTATCTACTATGTTATTAGAAAATGATCTTCCTTGCATATTATATACCCAGGTTATTGCTAAATGCTAATATGCTGTATGGCTCCTGCTTGACAAACATTTGATTCTACTGCAACTTAACTATTTCTGCTTACAGGAGCTGACAAGCAACATGATTGGATTGGAATCATTTGACTTGTAAGTAGGCACTGAGAATCTAACTTTTATGATTTCCCACAACATCAGAGGCTGTCAGGATTGGATCTGTGGGGAATCAAAACCTGGACTTTATGCTGAACTGTGACTGCATTTACCTACTGAGGCACAGGAGGCTCTTTGAGCAGCGTTGCGTCAGTTGCCCTGATGTGCATCCAGCATCTCTATTTGCCTCCCTCTTGTCGCCACCCATCTTGCTAACTACAGATGTTCACAATCAAGCAATTAATGGGCTTTATAAGCTGGCTCCTCACAAAACAGAGTTGCTCGATCATTATCGTTAGAGAGCCTGATCTAGCCTTTTATCCTGTGATTCCATGATTCCTGGTTCCTGAGCCTGTGCCCTGCCTGATTCCTTGATCCCAATCTCCTGTCCCCACCTGTTACCCTATTCTGTGGATTCCCTGCTTTGATCTCCACCCTGTATACTCAACCTTGCTTGCCTGTTGCCTGCCACTGACCTCGGCCTGCCTTACGGACCTTGCCAGTCTTCCGCCAGCCCTGACTATCTTTTGTCTGATCACAGGGCTGTATTTTGAACTCTTATTTTTGTTCTGCTTTTTCCATCTGTTTTTGTTATTATGTTGGGTTGAAAACCCCAACATACTGTTCTGCGACTTTAGCTTATTCTTCCGCTTCTTCTTTTTCTTCTTCTTCTTCTTCTTCTTAGCACCCCCCATTTTCTAAACGCTACTCCTCCTAAAGGTTTAGGGGTACAATACCCAAACTCCCCACACATCTTCGCCCTATAGCGGAGCAGGTTGCTTGTGCTTTTCTAAGCGATTGCGCCCCCCGTCTTTTTGTGGCGCCGCTCCGAACACCCCAATTTTCCCATTGACTTTGACAGGGAAGATTTTCAAACTGCTGCCACACTTACAGCTTTGAAGCTACAGCCCCCAAACTTGAATAACATAATTATGGGGTCACCCCGAATGAAGCAGCAACATTTGTTGGATGACCCCAAAGTGGGAGGGGCCAACAACAGCCAATCAAATTTTAATATTTGACTTTAATGGGGAAATTGAAACTGCTGCCGCATTTACAGCTTTGAGATTACACTCCCCAAACTTGAATCACACAGTCATGGGCTCAGCCTGAATGAAAATAGGATGATTATTGGATGGCCAAAAGTGGGCGGAGCTGTGAAGCGCCAATCAAATTTTACCTATTGATTTGGCAGAAATCCAACCTGCTGCCAGTCTCACAGTTATAACGTCGGGGTCCCCAAACTTTTTACACTTGGTCACTAGGGGACTGCAGTATAAGTTTTGAAAAGTGGGCGGAGCCACCAACAGCCAATCAAATTTCACCTATTGATTTTTATTGGTTTGATGCCAGATTTTCCAAACTTTGCACAGTCAGACACTGGGTGACTACGCATTCAGGTTTTTTTTTTTTTTTAAAACCCGCAAAGTGGGAGGGGCCAATCATATTGTACCCTTTGACTTTTATGGGGAAATTGAAACTGCTGCCAATCTTACAGCTTTGAGGCTACACTCCCCAAACTTGAATCACACAGTCATGGGGTCAGCCTGAATGAAAATATGATGATTGTTGGATGCCCAAAAGTGGGCGGAGATGTGAACAGCCAATCAGATTTTACCTATTGACTTGGCAGAAATCCAACCTGCTGCCATTCTCACAGTAATAACACCGGGGTCCCCAAACTTTGCAGAGTTAGTCACCAAGTAACTGCGGTTCAAGGTAAGAAAAGTGGGCGGAGCCACCAACAGCCAATCAGAGTTTACCTATTGACTTTCAATGAGGAAATTCAACCTGCTGCCATTCTCACAGTACTAACACCATGGTCCCCAAACTTTTCACAGTTGGTCACTAGGGGACTGCAATTTTAGTTTTGAAAAGTGGGCGGAGCCACCAACAGCCAATCAGAGTTTACCTAATGACTTTCAATGGGGAAATCCAACCTGCTGCCATTCTCACAGTATTAACCCCAGGGTCCCCAAACTTTTCACAGTTGGTCACTAGAGGACTACAGTTTCAGTTTTGAAAAAAGTGGGCGGGGCCACCAACAGCCAATCAGATTTCACCTATTGAATTTTATTGGTTTGATGCCAGAGTTCGCAAACTTTGCACAGTCAGTCACTGCGTGACTTTGTACCCAAGGTTAGAAAAAGTGGACGGGGCCACCAAAAGCCAATCACATTTCTTTCATTGTTTTCAGTGGGAAAATTTTAACTGCTGCCATTCTCACATGTTTAATGTCAGGGTCCCCAAACTTTGCACAGTTTTTCTCTGGGTGACTACGTTCCAAGTTTAGAAAAGTGGGTGGGGCCAACAACAACCAATTAGATTTCACCTATAGACTTCATATGTTTAAATTTAAACTGCTGCCATTCTTTAAATATTAATACTAAGGTCTCCAAACTTTGCAGAGTTAGTCACCTGGTAACTGCATTTCAGAGTTAGAAAAAGTGGGTGGAGTCAACTACAGCCAATCAGATTTTACCTATTGATTTTCAATGGGAAATTCAACCTGCCTCCATTCTCACAGTATTAACACCAGGGTCACTAGGGAACTGCATTTTAAGTTTTAAAAAGTGGGTGGAGCCACCAACAGCCAATCAGACTTCACCTATTGAATTCTTTTGGTTTATATTTAAAATGTTGCTTTGCTCACACTATTTATGTCAGGGTTCCCAAACAAGTAGGAGGAGCCACCAACAACCAATCCATTCCCACCCATTAGATTTCATTGGTTTATATTTAAACATATGCCATTATTTAAATATTAATTCCAGGGTTCTTAAAGTTTCTAGAGTTAGTCACTGGGATTTGCCATTCAAAGTTAGAAAAAAAGTGGGCGGAGCCACCAACAGCCAATCACATTTCACCTATTTATTTTCAATGGTGAAGTGTAAAATGCTGTCAGCCTCACAATGAATGCCTGAGTCCCCAAAATTTGCAAAGTTGGTCACTGGGGGACTGCAGTTCAAAAATAGGAAAAGTAGGTTGGGCCACTAACAGCCAATCAGATTTCACCTATAGACTTCAATCATTTAAATTTAAACTGCTACCATTCTTTAAATATTAATACTAAGGTGCCCAAACTTTGCAGAGCTAGTCACCAGGTAACTGCGGTTCAGAGTTGTGGGTGGAGTCATCAACAGCCAATCAGACTTCACCTATTGAATTTTTTTTTGTTTTAATTTAATATGCTGCCTTTCTCACACTATTTATGTCAGGGTTCCCAAGATTTGCACAGTCAGTCACTGGCTGACCATGTATTCAGGGTTAGAAAAAGTGGACGGAACCACCAGCAGCCAATCCATTTCCACCCATTAAATTTCATTGGTTTATATTTAAACTGATGCCATTATTTAAGTATTAATTCCAGGGTTGTTAAACTTTCCATAGTTAGTCACTGGGTATTTCCCATTCAAAGTTAGAAAAAGTGGGCGGAGCCACCAACAGTCAATCACATTTCACACTTTTACTTTCAATGGTGAAGTGTAAAATCCTGTCAGTCCCACAATTTTGTATGCCCCAAACTTTGCAGAGTTGGTCACGGTCACCTCAGTTCAAAAATAGGAAAAGTGGGTTGGGCCACTAACAGCCAATCAGATTTCATCTATTGAATTTTATTGGTTAAATTTAAAATGCTGTCATTCTCCCACTGTTTATGCCAGGGTGCCCACTGTTTGGGTGACATCACCTCAAGGTTAGAAAAAGTGGGCACACCCACCAATCACAATTTACCTATTAACTTTTATTGGTTTCAATTTAAACTGCTGCGGTTCTTTAACTAATAATCCTATTGTCACTAAACTTTGCAGACAAAAATAGAGAGCCCTTTAAGTATTAAGTTAAACAAATTTTTTTAGATTTTGAATCCTTTTTAATATAAAATGAGGAAATAAATGTGCATCCATATTTCTTGAAGAATCTCATAATTTTGCACCACAGCTTTTTTTTCCATTGAGGGATCTCATTGTAGGTGCAGAGATCTTGTAAATGTAACTTGCTTCTCCTTCTGTCGTAGTTATACTTCTCCCCACTCCCTGCTGTGTCCCCGCGTCATGTCCCCACAGTGAAGCAGACAGGTAACATAGTACATAGTAACATTGTAAGTTGGGTTGAAAAAAGACATACGTCCATCAAGTTCAACCATAATGCCTATATATAACCTGCCTAACTACTAGTTGATCCAGAGGAAGGCAAAAAACCCCATCTGAAGCCTCTCTAATTTGCCGCAGAGGGGAAAAAATTCCTTCCTGACTCCAAGATGGCAGTCGGACCAGTCCCTGGATCAACTTGTACTGAGAGCTATCTCCCATAACCCTGTATTCCCTCACTTGCTAAGAATCCATCCAGCCCCTTCTTAAAGTTATATAATGTATCAGCCAGTACAACTGATTCGGGGAGGGAATTCCACAACTTCACAGCTCTGACAGTAAAAAATCCTCCATCTCCAGGTAGTAGCCAGGGGTGAGGACGCAGCGGGGGCCGGGTAAATCACCTTGGGGGGCCGGATCTGGCTCGCGGGGCCGTAGTTTGAGGATACCTGTTCTAAAGAATCTTATAAATTTGCTCTCTTTTTTCTTTTTCCATTGTGGGGGATTTCATAAAAGGTGCAGAGGTTTTCTGCGAAGCTGACTTGCTTCACTTTCTTTTTATCCTCTGCATCTTCACTGCCCTCCATTCTTTCTTCCTCACTTGTCCCACTGCTTTCAATTCCTTTCTGTTCCTTTCCCTCACTATTTTCAGAGGCCTCGCTGCTTTGCGATTGCTCTTCTGCAATTTTTTCACTGCATGGAGTATTTTCCATAGCGGTTTTGTAACTCTCCTCAGTGAGTTCTTCTTTTGGTATTCTATAGCCTTCCTCACCTGATCTTTTCCCTTCATTTCCATTATCAGGGCCTGTATATTGGTTATGACCCCTGATATTTCATCTACTCCACCCTACAAGTATCTTGAAGCTGGACTTTTACATGCATCTAGGGCAGGGTTCCTCAAACTTTTTAAACAGGGGGCCAGTTCATGGTCCCTCAGACTGTTCAGGGGCCAGTCCTCAAACTACGACCCTGCCCCCCCACTCCCCACTGTGTCTTCAAGCTACGGCCTGCCCCCCCTCTTCCCGCTGCATCCTCAAACTACGGCCCCGGCCCCCCTCTCCCCGCTGCGTCCTCAAACTACGGCCCCGCTCCCCCTCTCCCCGCTGCGTCCTCAAACTATGGCCCGCTCCTGCTCCCTACTGCGTCCTCAAACTATGGAGCCTGCTCCATACTTCTGCTCCCCGCTGTGTCCTCCCACTTCCCGCTCCGTCCTGCCGCTCTCTGCTCCATACTCCTGCTCCTCGATGTGTCCTCCCGCTCCCCCGCTCCGTCCTGCCACTCCCCGCTCCGTCCTGCCGCTCTCTGCTCCGTCTAGCCGCTCCCCGCGCCGTCCTGCTGCTCCCCGCTCCGTCCTGCCACTCCCCACTCCGTCCTGCCGCTCTTCCGTTCTTCCGCTCCCCACTTTTTCTGTTCTTTGGTTTTTGAAATTTTTTTTGCTTTTTTGGTTTTTTTGTATTTTGTCTTTTTTAAAAATTTTTTGTATTTTGTCTTTTTTAAATATTTTTGGTTTTTGAAATTTTTTTTAAAAATTTTGTTTTTTTTGTTTTTTTTTTCATTTTCTCATTGCTTCCTATGATTAATCATTCTGCAGCAGATCTTCGTCATGGTCCAGCATTGTGCTCTTCCACTGCCGGGTCCCATCATTATAAGTTGAGAGATTTGCATCAAAGTGCACATCTCTTTTGGTTGTGGACCCTTTTACCCTTTCATCACAGTTTTCTGTGTTTTCTTTCTTCCCACCTTTCTTAGATTTCTTTCTAAAGATTCTTCTAAAGAATCTTAGAAATTTGCCTTCTTTTTTGTGCTTCCATTGTGGGATCTCAGTGCAGAGGTTTTCTGCAAAGCTGACTCGCTTTACAGTGTTTTTCTCCTCTGCACCTTCACTGGTCTCCATTCTTCCTTCCTCGCTTGTCTCACTGCTCCTTGATCCTTCCTGTTCCTCTCCCTCACTGATATCAGAGCACTCGCTGCTTTTGGGTTGCTCTTCTGCAGTGTTTTCACTGCTTGAAGAACTCCCCATAGCAGTTTCGTAGCTCTCATCAGTGAGTTCTTCCTTTGGTGTTTCTTGATCTTTCCCCTTCACTTCCAATATCAGGGCCTGCATATTGTTTACAACCCCTAATATGTCATCAATTCTTTCCTACAAGTAAAGCAAAGAATAAATAAGTTCATCAGGCCAATCATTTTTACATTTCTAATTTCATATAAAAAAGTAGTTGTATTTTAAGATAAATAAGTCCACTTATAACATTTAAGAAAGCTGACCTACTGCAACAATTCAGAATTTGGGAATAACTGGCCTTTATTTTATACAGTAAATACAGGGTGAGGCTCTGCACAAGTGTTGGGAGGTGGTGCATTGGGGTGAGGGGCAGAAGGCTGGGCATTGTAGGCTGGTAATTAAAATGTAATTTAGATGCAGGTACAAATGATTGCTCTGCAGCCAGATTCTAGTTATCACGTTAGGTGTAACCCCTAAACATTGCTGTTTGTCATAGATGACCAATAGATTTACTAATCCACGAACGGTCCGAAGGCGTCCGAATGCATTTTTTCGTAATGATCGGTATTTTTGCAACTTTTTTGCCGCCGTTGCAACTTTTTCGTATGTTCCGCGACTTATTCGTCGCCGTCGCAGCTTTTTCGTATATTTTCCATGACTTTTTGGCCGCCGTCGCGGAAAAAACGGATTGGTTTTTCCGTCGTTTACAATCGTTCAATACGAAAAAATTGCGACGGTTACTAAATAGTCGCGCAAACTACGATAAAGTCGCGGCGACGACGAAAAAGTCGCGACAAATACAAAAAAGTCGCAACGGTGGTGAAAAGACGGCAACATTTTCGTTTCCAATCCAAATTTTTGCCATTCGGGTTTCGGATTCGTGGATTAGTAAATCTCCCCCTAAGGATAGTATTCAATTTCTGCTTATGATCGTGTGAGTACCCACCTAACTGGGGATTGGAACCACTGGGGTTAAAATGATTTCTCTTGTTTAACTACAACTTGCGTGCAGAACATTATCAAGTGGCTTCCTATATAACTTATTGTTACCTTTAGAGTTTACAGTATTGCACTATTAGGGGCTGATTTACTAAGACACGATTTCGAATCCGAATTGGAAAAATTCCGATTGGAAACGAACATTTTGCGACTTTTTCGGTAATTTTGCGATTTTTTCGTATTTTTTGTGATTTTCTCGGCGTCTTTACGATTTTTGCGTAAAAACGCGAGTTTTTCGTAGCCATTACGAAAGTTGCGCAAAGTCACGATTTTTTCGTAGCGTTAACACTTGCGCGCAAAGTCGCGCCTTTTTCGTAGCGTTAAAACTTAAAAGGCGCTACGTTTCACGCAAGTTGTAACGCTACGAAAAAATCGCGACTTTGCGCAACTTTCGTAATGGCTATGAAAAACTCGCGTTTTTACGCAAAAATCGTAAAGACGCCGAAAAAAATCGCAAAAAATACGAAAAAATCACAAAATTACCGATCATTACGAAAAAAACGCAATCGGACGCATTCGGCCCGTTCGTGGGTTAGTAAATGTGCCCCTTATTGTTTTATGCGCTTCCCTCTAGATATTCACATACGTAACCAACATGGTGAAGACCCGGTAAACAAAGGAAGCTGCATTTGAATATATATATATTTATATATATAGAATTCCTTAGTGGAACATAGAGTATATTTATTATTTGCATACCTCTAAATGAGTCAGCGAGTCGATCCAGGCTTCCCGGAGCTCCTCTAGCTGCTCATTGTAGATTCCTTCTATTTCTGGATAAAAAGAAAAATATTTGTGAGATATGTTCTGCTTTACATAAACGATAAATCAAACCTTGTGATTAAATTGAAAAGGTGCCGAATTGTTAGGGTCTTTTACACAGATATTCTTAATTTCCTGCTTAGATTTATATATATATATATATATATATATATATATATATATATAAATGGAAGCTGCCATGCTGATTGCTTCTTACTTGTTTTTAATCTTGTTCTTAGTCATTCAACAAACAGTGCCTTCCAGTGGCTAAATTGCCATAAAAACAAGCAAAATATTTATTTTTCTATATCCATAATTGTCCCCTATACTGTCCTTAGAGGATAATCCATACTACATTATTGAATGGTTATAGAGTTCCAAACTGTGTGTGTGTAGGTACATAGGAGTTAGCTCATGAAATATCTATTAAGGGTATATCAAAAGAATTTGATTATTACCTTTCAATTCCCGATCCATTTCGCTTCTAAATTGTTGAATGACAATTTCGAAATCGTCCACCTTTTTCTGCTGAAATATAAATATTTATATGATTAGGGAATTCAGGCTAAATGTAGACATTTCACTTCAAACTAATTCACTTTAAATTGAAATGCAGTCAGATCAACTACTGGGGCGCATCTGAGTTTCTTTAACTGTTACATTAGCTGATTCATTATTTTGATTTAGCATCTGCATACACATACTTCTAATAAGCTAATACTACAGGCACTTCTAATAAGCTAATACTACAGGTACTTCTAATAAGCTAATACTACAGGCACTTCTAATAAGCTAATACTACAGGTACTTCTAATAAGCTAATACTACAGGTACTTCTAATAAGCTAATACTACACATACTTCTAATAAGCTAATACTACAGGTACTTCTAATAAGCTAATACTACAGGTACTTCTAATAAGCTAATACTACAGGTACTTCTAATAAGCTAATACTACAGGTACTTCTAATACAGGTATCGGACCCCTTATCCGGAAACCCGTTATCCAGAAAGCTCCGAATTACAGAAAGCCCATCTCCCATAGACTCCATTATAATAAAATAATTCAGAATTTTAAAACTGATTTCCTTTTTCTATGTAGAAATAAAACAGTGCCTTGTGATTGATCCCAACTAAGATATAAATAATCCTTATTGGATGCAAAACAATCCTATTGGGTTTAATTAATGTTTTATTGATTTTTTAGTAGACTTAAGGTATGGAGATCCAAATTACGGAAAGACCCCTTATCCGGTATACCCTTGGTCCCGAGCATTCTGGATAATGGGTCCTATACCTGTAATCTAATACTATAGATACATCTAATAAGCTAATACTACAGGCACTTCTAATAAGTTAATACTACAGGTACTTCTAATAAGTTAATACTACAGGTACTTCTAATAAACTAATACTACAGGTACTTCTAATAAACTAATACTACAGGTACTTCTAATAAACTAATACTACAGATGCTTCTAATATGCATTTCACATATTTTTCAGCAGTTTCAGGATTTTTTTGCTGAAGCAAAATGGGACAGATTGCCTCGTTAGTATTCCCTAGAGTTTATATTAGAGAATTTATTTGATTTTAGAATCTGCATACAGATCGCTCTGACATTCTCCATTTCAGTTAAAAATGTCATATAAGCTTCATCTCATGGAATCCTACATGTAGAGACAGATTGCTGAGAGCGGATTGTGACAATAACTTTTTAAATGATTTTGTTTAGAAAGTCTCTTTCCATGAGATTTATGTTATATTAAATGTTTATTTCGATGAAAGTTCCCCATAAATTAAATATTTTAATATCCTTACCATTTTCCTGCATGGCAGGCAAGAAAAGAGTCTGGAAACCATTTTCTTAAAAACTGTGATATCTTGGGATTTTTTCAGAAAGTGACAAGCTCGCCTTCGCACTCTGACTTGACAAAACCAAATGTGGCTGTGCCTGAGTGTGTGTGTTCTACAGCTTAACAGTGACCATTGTGACATCATCACACTGTGATGATGTCATAATGGCTTTGGAGTTTACATTGTGGAATACACTCAGCCTTAGAATGTCGTTACTATGGAAACCTATTGCACACATACCTACAGAGAGTTTCAATGCTCTAAATGGCAGTTAAATGGGAACTGTCATGAAAACAAAGTGTAATACAGGCTTTATTTCATGAAGGTCTCCATGTTGAGACAGATTGCTGAGAGGGGCATAGCGAAGAATCATTTTTAAAATGACTTTGTTTAAAAAAGTTCCTTTAGATTACATGTAAAAACTATACTTAATAGTTCCCCAGAAATTAAATACTTGTTTAATACTTGTTATTAAATACTTAGTTAAAACTTGTTTTCTTGCAACTAAATACCTCGCTTCCACCCTCTGACTTTAATATAATATACAATCACTATCAAATGCCAATAACTAACCTTTAAATATTAAATACTCATAAAGTGTAAACTTTGACCCGTGCACAAAAAATAATAAAGAATCAGTTCCTGGGTCAGGAGTGAGTTTTATGGTGATCGCTGATGCACAAATATCCAAATACAACATCCAGTATCAGGGCTGCCATCTGGGGGGGAGGGGCAGTTGTGCTGGGCCTGGTGAGATCTGCATATGAATTTGGGCCCAATTGTATCATTAAAGTTATGAAAATTGCACAAGTTACCGATAAAGTTACACTAAAACTTACACAAGTTGCCTAGAAACTTAAAGGAACAGTAACACAAAAAAATAAAAGTAACTAAAATATAATGTGCTGCTGCCCTGCACTGGTAAAAGTTGTGTGTTTACTTCAGAAAGTCTACTATAATTTATATAAATAAGCTGCTGTGTAGCCATGGGGGCAGCCATTCAAAGGAGAAAAGGCACAGGCACATAGCAGATAACAGATAAAACACTATTGTATTCTACAGAACTTATCTGTTATCTGCTATGTAACCTGTGCCTTTTCTCCTTTTTTCCAGCTTGAATGGCTGCCCCCGGGGCTACACAGCAGCTTATTATATAAATTATAGTAGTGTTACTGTAGCAAACACACCAGTTTTACCAGTGCAGGGCAACAGTGCATTATATTTTTATTAGTTTAAAGCTCTTTTATTTTTTGGCGTTACTGTTCCTTTAATGTAACTTAATAAATAGGAGCTTACATAACGTGCGTAGCAAGCAGTGGCAATGCTGAGAAGCTTAACAGGGGCAGGCAGGGGCAAACTCCACTGATCATCAATGAATTAAACAACTTACATAGTTACATAGTTACATAGGGTTGAAAAAAGACCAGTGTCCATCAAGTTCAACCCATCCAAGTAAACCCAGCACACCTAACCCACACCTACCAATCTATACACTCACATACATAAACTATATATACAACCACTAGTACTAACTGTAGATATTAGTATCACAAGAGCCTTGGATATTCTGATTGATCAAGAACTCATCCAGGCCCCTCTTATAGGCATTAACAGAATCTGCCATTACCACATCACTAGGAAGGGCATTCCCCAACCTCACTGCCCTCACCGTGAAAAACCACCTACGCTGCTTCAAATGGAAGCTCCTTTCCTCTAATCTAAAGGGGGGGCCTCTGGTGCGCTGATTGTTTTTATGGGAAAAAAGAACATCCCCCAACTGCCTATAATCCCCTCTAATGTACTTGTAAACTTAGGCTGATGTCAGACATGGTGTATTCTCTGCAAGCCGAAAACGCTTGCCGAGAATACGCCCCGCTACTGGAAATGCGCCCTACCTGTGCTGTGAGATGCGCTCAGGTGCAGGAACATGTAGCAGAAATACGCATAAAAACGCGAAAGAATATAAAGTCTGTTGTTTTTATGCGTATTTCAGCTAAATGTGCCTGCACCTGAGCGTATCTCATTCATTCGGGTGCAGGCAGAGGTAGGACGCATTTACAGAAGCGGGGCGTATTCTCGGCAAGCGTTTTTTGGCTTGCCGGGAATACGCCACGTCTGACATCAGCCTTAAGGCAAATTCCACTTTCCCCCCAATGAAATGACTGACTAAATATCACATTAACTGTTTATCTGAACTGCTTATTACAGAGTATGGCAGTTTATATTTGGATCTAGTTACTAAATTATATAAGCTATTAACTTCACGAACTTTCCAGCAGTTGAAGGACTGGTTATTGGGCCCCACAGCAAGATTATTGGGCCCCTAGACTTACTTCTAGGCAATTTTACTTAATTATGCAGAAACTTGCCATGTTTGAAAGAAATGTACTTAAGTTACTTATCAAGCAATGAGAGTACAGAGCAGCGTGACAGGGGCAGGTAGGGGGGTAGGGTCTAACTTAGGCAAGCTCCACTGAACCCCAAATGTACTGGCTTACTTATTAGCAAATTAATCATTTTTACTATATATATGAACTACTACTGACTAGTTATTGGCCCCCTAAATGTACACAGGTGACAGAGGCAGGGAGGTGGGTAGGTTAAACTTAGGGAAAACTCCGCTGACCCAATGAACTGGCTGTTAATTAGCAATGGAACTATTTAAATGAACTGCTTATTATAGAGTAATATTATTATTATTTATACTATTTACTCAATGATATGAGCATCTTCTACATGAACTTTCCAGCAGTGGAATGATCAGTATTGGCACTCTTCACTTCCTCCTGTTCCATATGTTGGCCCCACTTATTGGAACAATAGAAAGGTGCCCATGCATAAGTATGGCCCATCATATGGTATCCGTTTGGTTGGGCTGTGGGCCAATCAGTTAGAGTCCGTTAATTGTTGGACCATGTATGCCTACCTTTAGATGATTCAAAATCTATTGTTGATTGGTTTGATACCTATATTAGTCAGTAAGCCCCCCGGAGTTATTGTTACCATCACTTTCAGTATGAAAGGAATTCAGTTGTGGTGATATGAAAAATGGAGATAATTGCATGTGACTGAGTAAGGGAGATAGGTGGGATAATAGCTGTGGCGTTACTGCTCACGTTTAGCCACTTGCCAATTCAACTCATTGTATAAATACCCATATTGTGTCAGTTTTATACTCCCCTGGACTATGGTATTGTAGGGATCTCCAAGATTGGGCCCCTAGGATGGGTTCTCCTTTGACAGGCACTAGAGGGTGGCCTTAGGGAATTGGACACCTAAGGGTGGTCCTAGTTGTTTTTGTGTTAAGAAAGGGAGTATCCCTGCAGTTCAGGGTTATGGCCACAGGGTGGTGCACACAGTATATAAGGCTGTGCAGCCTTGTGCAGCCAGGTCTTCCTGCCTGGGACCCTCTGGCAAGAGGCCAGCTACAGGCCAGGAGTAGTTAGTGAGCTAAAGGTTATAGACTGCTCTAGGAGTGGTAGATAGGCTATTTAGCTGGGCAGCTTGGCCCCTACAGGAGATTTAATGAGATTAAGATCTCCCAGCACTGATTGCTGGAGTCAGGGAACCAAGTGGTAGTAATAGGTGATTTGCCTAATCCGGGGGATAGCCGGGTGATATTCCGGGGTGAGGTCTCAAGGGGGTGTCCGCTTGGCGGGAGTACCGGGAAGATCCCTAGAGAGGGGCTTCTGGCGTGAAGTACCGGAGGGAATCCCAAAAGAGGGTCATCTGGCTGGAGTATTGATGGTATCCCAGGAGAGAGGGTCCCCTAAGGAAAAGAGTGTTCCCTGACGTGTTCTGTAACTCCTGCAAAGCCTATCTGTCATTCATTCTGCAAATAAAGAAATCACTTGGTTTGGCATAATACCAGAGTGCATTGTCTTACTATCTGGAGGATCCACACTGCCGGGTAAGCAACTACCCCAGGGAGGGGGCAAGGTGCCAGGAGTGCTGGGAGTCCCCAAAGCAGAAGTACAACATGAAGTTCTCAGGAGGGGAGTTATAGTTCAAGCTATCCCTTTCCTGGGTGGAGGCACGCAAAATAGTACAGCAACATCTGTTCCCCATAGTAAGCGGGGCTCAGGATCCTGTTAGCGCCACTAGATCTCAGCAGGTAGCAGCAGCATTCTCTAAAGTGGGCTACAGTATGATGAGAAGTGTATATAGTGTATCCTTTAATCTATTCTCTCCATACCTTTATCATGTCAAGTTTTCCTAACAGTTCTGTCTAACCGTGGCTATTTACCTTTTGTGTTAAGCACATTTTCATGCATATTTTAGTTCCTAAGACAGGTAACGGTATGCTAATGTAGCACACAGATTGCAGGGATATCAAAATCATAAATAAAATCATAATACTGGGAGCCTTGCAAGGGTCATTTACTTACGCAATTTGCCATGATTTATACTTGAAATTTTTTTCCCAAAATTCCAGCTTGAAGGAGTAGGAAAGACTAAATCACTGGGGGGTGGCAGATATGGATCTGAGCCAATCAGCAGGAATCTTCCTCATAGTCTTACAAACTGAGCATGTACACCCGGTCTGGGTCTCGGTGCAGGAATAAGGCATTATGGGAACTTTCTTTACACAGCTCAGCATTTTTTCTTTTCGTTTGGCTTCTGATCATCTGAATGGGAGGAATATGGGGAGACTTAGGGGAACTATTGAGACAACTGAAGGTATGCCTGCAGCTTGAAATTAACTCTCACAAAAGCAGGCATTTTGGGCGGACCTTCCCTCCCCTCCATTTACCTGTTTTCATTGTTTTATTATACTGAAACTCCCCTTCCCCCCCCCCCCCCCCCCCCGGTGCAAGCTGTGCCACTACACTACTGAGTGCCGGGGCCACAGGCTGAGGATGAGCATTCGCACTACTGAATTTTAGCTGCAGGAAGTGGCGGTAAGTAAAGCCAAGATAGGGGCCACAATGTGTAAGGTATAGGTCATACATGTGAAGGCCATGCCTTTAGTTTAACAATCTGGAAGAAAAAACTGTAGAAGACATTATGATGCAAATCTGTGCACATCTTTACATTTGGGTAACTTTCACCTTTAAGGAAGGATAATGGGTAGTGATGAGCGAATCTGTCCCGTTTTGCTTTGCCGAAAAATTTGTGAATCTTTCAAAAGATTCGCAAAATGGCGAAAATGTTGCGCCAAAAAAAATTGTCGCCCGCGATTATTCTTTTGTCATCGGTTGCTATTCTTCTGTCGCGCGACTGTTCTTTTGACGCGGGCGACAATTTTTGGACGCACCGCAAAACATTATGCCCATCACTAATAATGGGACAATGATTGAAAGAAATGCGCTATTTGTGACGCAAACTGCTGCGCCATACAAACATGCACAAATGATGATGCAAAACTTGTCATAAATTATGTGCATAGATGGCGCAAGCTAATGCTCTTATCAGCCCGTACCAACTACATGCTTCCTAACTTAACAACCTAGTCAGTTGGTGTTTAAATGGAAAAAAGATATGAAAGACACATTAACAAGGGAAACTGCCTTTATAGATAAGAACAAAGTTAAAAAAGGGTAAACGTTATTAAAACATTGTAAACAAATGAACAATTATATTTTTATAATAACGCTAATTAACATATCATAAATTTGAGAAACATTAACATGGTTTTATTAATGACATACCTAAATTAGTTTATTGTAGCGCACATCTGCGAATATACTAGCGCAAATGGTGAAGAACGCGCAGTCAGAACTACGCCACAAATGAACAGGCGTAAAAATTTCAATGCAGCCGCCTGCGCAAATCTGCCCATATATACGTGCAAATAGCACATATATAGGTGCAAAGGGCGTACTCATGCAAAAATCGGGGACTTAAAACCCACCCCTAGCCACACCCCCAAAAAACACGTTGTTGCTTGCGACATTATTGCCCAGTATTTGCGACATGCGCATAAAAAGAACTGACAGAAAAATAAATGAACCAACGCAATGTAACGCATATGCAATTGCGTGTGCGCACAAAATGGTGCATAATCCTAATTGCGTCGGTTTGTGTGCTGCGATGCATTGAAAAATGAGCCCCAGTGTGTTGTAATATTACCCAGCACAGCAGTGTAACATTGATTCAAAAAGCTGACAAGTTCTCTTGTGGCTCACTTACTAGCTCTTGGCAAATTTGCCCCGGGCAGTACATCTTGGCAACCAATCAGCAATTTTCTTTGATCAGTCTACTGTAATCATTAGTCATTAAAACCAAATCTCTTATTAGGATGACATGGGTTACTGCAAAGGGCAGATGTTCCCAGTGTTAGGGTTATAGACACCACTGGATCGGCTGAGCAGTTCTGGGCTGTACCAATTACTCTTCTCAGTGGGAAGCATGTAGTTATGGGGTATCGTGGGTTAACATCAGTAGGACACTTGTGATTACTGAAAGGGGGTTTTCCAAATGATTTTATTGCTAGGATTTCTCAAAAGGGTTAAGATTAGTTTTAAGGCTTTGAATTCAGATAAACAGTTGTACAGTTCAGAGTTGCACAGCAGAAGCTATCAATACAAGGGCAATGCACCTTGTAGCCTAATATTGGGACTCAGCACATTTGGGTAATGTGGCATTCATGGCAGCAGAGAAGATGATTAAATTAATGAATTAATAAATTAATTAAATTCACAATTAAGTTGCATGGGTGAAAATGCACCCTGTCTGCCATTACCCTGATCTTATAACCAATTCAACTCAATGGCACTCTGCAAAGTAAAGTAGCACAACAGTATCAAAAATTGGCATTTATACAGTAATACATAATGATAGGGCTGCCGTTGTAAGTAATTGTTACTTGAAGTCCCTAAACCTGACTGTTTTGCCAACCTGACTGTTCCTTCTCAGCCTGTCAGTTACAGCTTCTAATGCTAACGGCCTTCTGCTGCACCAATATGGCCGCCCCCTCATAGGGGAACATGGAGGGTAATAGGTAATGGGTAATGTAAAAGCACTGGGCAAATATTCTATGGCAAATTTATAAAGCTCATGCAAGGACAATATTATTTATATATTTAAAAAACAGTTTAATTATGTTGGGTTGAAAATCCCAACCTACTGTTCTTCCACTTCAGCTTATTCTTCCGCTTTTTCTTCTTCTTCTTCTTAGCGCCCCCCATTTTCTAAACGCCACTCCTTCTACAGTTTTAGGGGTACAATACCCAAACTCCCCACACTTCTTCGCCCTATAGCGGAGCAGGTTGCTTGTGCTTTTCTAAGTGATCCTGCCCCCCTGTCTTTTTGTGGTGCCGCTCCGAACACCCAAATTTTCCCATTGACTTTGATTGGCAGCCAAAAGCCAATCACATTTCTTTAATTTTTTTCAGTGGAGAAATTTTAACTGCTGTAATTCTCACATGTTTAATGTCAGGGTCCCCAAACTTTGCACAGTTTGTCACTGGGTGACTATGTTCCAAGTTTAGAAAAGTGGGTGTGGCCTCTGATGCCAATCAGATTTAACCGATAGACTTCATATGTTTACATTTAAACTTCTGCCATTCTTTATATATTAATACTAAGGTGCCCAAACTTGGCAGAGCTAGTCACCAGGTAACTGCGGTTCAGAGTTAGATAAAGTAGGTGGAGCCACCAACCTGCTGCCATTCTCACAGTATTAACAACAGGGTCACTAGGGGACTGCATATTTAGGTTTTAAAAAGTGGGCGGAGCCAACAACAGGTTAGATTTCATTCAGTGATTTCACGCTTTTCAACCCAACATGAAGTTTGTTCTCAAACTTCCCTTTCTAGTTTTCTTTATTGGTTCATTAAATCTATTTGTTTCGCCTTACAATGGTGTTCACTAACTATCCTGCCATTAAAGGGAATTTTCTGGGTTACTTAGCACATAGGCTCCAACCTGCTGGTCACTCACCAGTGGCCATTCCTGACAAAAGCAAGTATACTAGGGGGCACATTTACTAATCCACGAACAACCACAAAGCGTCTGAATGCGTTTTTTTCGTAATGATCGGTATTTTGCGATTTTTCCGTAAATTGTCGCGACTTTTTCGTAGCCATTACGACTTGCTCGTAAATTGTCGCAACTTTTTCGTAGCCATTACGACTTGCTCGTAAATTGTCGTGACTTTTTCGTAGCCATTACTACTTGCTCGTGAATTGTAGCGACTTTTTCGTAGCCGTCATGCCGAGTACGAAAGTTTCGGATTCATTCAAGCTTCAGTATCGTGCCTTTCCTTGGGCCGGGTTGGAGCTGCAGAGTGCCATTGAGCCCTATGGGAGACTTTCCTTGGGCCAGGTTGGAGCTGCAGAGTGCCATTGAGCCCTATGGGAGACTTTCCTTGGGCCGGGTTGGAGCTGCAGAGTGCCATTGAGCCCTATGGGAGACTTTCCTTGGGCCAGGTTGGAGCTGCAGAGTGCCATTGAGCCCTATGGGAGACATTCCTTGGGCCGGGTTGGAGCTGCAGAGTGCCATTGAGCCCTATGGGAGACTTTCCTTGGGCCGGGTTGGAGCTGCAGAGTACCATTGAGCCCTATGGGAGACTTTCCCTGGGCCGGGTTGGAGCTGCAGAGAGCCATTGAGTCCTATGGGAGACTTTCCTTGGGCCGGGTTGGAGCTGCAGAGTGCCATTGAGCCCTATGGGAGACTTTCCTTGGGCCGGGTTGGAGCTGCAGAGTGCCATTGAGCCCTATGGGAGGCTTTCCTTGGGCCTGGTTGGAGCTGCAGAGTGCCATTGAGCCCTATGGGAAACTTTCCTTGGGCCAGGTTGGAGCTGCAGAGTGCCATTGAGCCCTATGGGAGACTTTCCTTGGGCCAGGTTGGAGCTGCAGAGTGCCATTGAGCCCTATGGGAGGCTTTCCTTGGGCCGGGTTGGAGCTGCAGAGTGCCATTGAGCCCTATGGGAGACTTCCCTTGGGCCGGGTTGGAGCTGCAGAGTGCCATTGAGCCCTATGGGAGACTTCCCTTGGGCCGGGTTGGAGCTGCAGAGTGCCATTGAGCCCTATGGGAGACTTTCCTTGGGCCGGGTTGGAGCTGCAGAGTGCCATTGAGCCCTATGGGAGACTTTCCTTGGGCCAGGTTGGAGCTGCAGAGTGCCATTGAGCCCTATGGGAGACTTTCCTTGGGCCGGGTTGGAGCTGCAGAGTGCCATTGAGCCCTATGGGAAACTTTCCTTGGGCCAGGTTGGAGCTGCAGAGTGCCATTGAGCCCTATGGGAGGCTTTCCTTGGGCCAGGTTGGAGCTGCAGAGTGCCATTGAGCCCTATGGGAGGCTTTCCTTGGGCCGGGTTGGAGCTGCAGAGTGCCATTGAGCCCAATGGGAGACTTCCCTTGGGCCGGGTTGGAGCTGCAGAGTGCCATTGAGCCCTATGGGAGACTTTCCTTGGGCCGGGTTGGAGCTGCAGAGTGCCATTGAGCCCTATGGGAGACTTTCCTTGGGCCGGGTTGGAGCTGCAGAGTGCCATTGAGCCCTATGGGAGACTTTCCTTGGGCCGGGTTGGAGCTGCAGAGTGCCATTGAGCCCTATGGGAGACTTTCCTTGGGCCAGGTTGGAGCTGCAGAGTGCCATTGAGCCCTATGGGAGACTTTCCTTGGGCCGGGTTAGAGCTGCAGAGTGCCATTGAGCCCTATGGGAAACTTTCCTTGGGCCAGGTTGGAGCTGCAGAGTGCCATTGAGCCCTATGGGAAACTTTCCTTGGGCCAGGTTGGAGCTGCAGAGTGCCATTGAGCCCTATGGGAGGCTTTCCTTGGGCCAGGTTGGAGCTGCAGAGTGCCATTGAGCCCTATGGGAGACTTCCCTTGGGCCGGGTTGGAGCTGCAGAGTGCCATTGAGCCCTATGGGAGACTTCCCTTGGGCCGGGTTGGAGCTGCAGAGTGCCATTGAGCCCTATGGGAGACTTCCCTTGGGCCGGGTTGGAGCTGCAGAGTGCCATTGAGCCCTATGGGAGGCTTTCCTTGGGCCGGGTTGGAGCTGCAGAGTGCCATTGAGCCCTATGGGAGACTTCCCTTGGGCCGGGTTGGAGCTGCAGAGTGCCATTGAGCCCTATGGGAGACTTCCCTTGGGCCGGGTTGGAGCTGCAGAGTGCCATTGAGCCCTATGGGAGGCTTTCCTTGGGCCGGGTTGGAGCTGCAGAGTGCCATTGAGCCCTATGGGAGACTTCCCTTGGGCCGGGTTGGAGCTGCAGAGTGCCATTGAGCCCTATGGGAGACTTCCCTTGGGCCGGGTTGGAGCTGCAGAGTGCCATTGAGCCCTATGGGAGGCTTTCCTTGGGCCGGGTTGGAGCTGCAGAGTGCCATTGAGCCCTATGGGAGACTTCCCTTGGGCCGGGTTGGAGCTGCAGAGTGCCATTGAGCCCTATGGGAGACTTCCCTTGGGCCGGGTTGGAGCTGCAGAGTGCCATTGAGCCCTATGGGAGGCTTTCCTTGGGCCAGGTTGGAGCTGCAGAGTGCCATTGAGCCCTATGGGAGACTTCCCTTGGGCCGGGTTGGAGCTGCAGAGTGCCATTGAGCCCTATGGGAGACTTCCCTTGGGCCGGGTTGGAGCTGCAGAGTGCCATTGAGTCCAATGGGAGGCTTCCAAAATCATGCAAAGTCGCAAAGGTTTGCCCGCCGTTTATGAGCGCTCAATACGAAAAAGTCGCGACAATATACGAGCAAGTCGTAATGGCTACGAAAAAGTTGCAACAATTAATGAAAAATTGCAAAATGTTCGTTTCCAATCCGATTTTTTCCCATTCGGGATTCGTATTCGTGGATTAGTAAATCAGCCCCTAGGGGTTTTAAACAGCTTTTTTCCCTATCATCTTTGTCTCCACCAGTCAGTGTTTTGTTTTTAAACCAGTAAGTGCACCAAATCCTAGTCCCAACTGCAAAAACTCAAAAAATGTATCTTCCTTTTCCCTAGACTTATTTTAAGTCTAAGACTTTTTTTTCCCTCATATGAATTAGTGGATCAGCCAGTCCTTTATAGTGCCCAGCCCAGCATCATGATATTCCTAGTTGTATAGTCTCTGTTTTTAAGCCTAATAATGGACATATGTATCACAAATGGAGACAACCTTGAACATTAAATTACTTTTCCAACCCAAGAAATAATAAGCTTTCATGATTACAATAGAACTGCATATGAAATAATTTTATGCAAAGTAAGTTTCCTTTATTATTCCATATCTGAACTGAACAGAGTCAAGGTTAAGTCCATTGAGTTCACATTTGACCGTATATATCTGACAGATATTTGTGGTTCAAGGGCTTTATTCTGTTGCGGTTGAAGCACAGTGTTATTACAAGAGGATTATTTTTAAATAAGCAATTAGATTCATAAATACACAAATAAAACAATATTTATGTGTGTGGGTGGGGGCAGCCCACACAGAGCAAATGTTTTCTTTAGTATATCCTTCCAATAACTGCTCAGAGCTTTCATTCAGATAACAATCTCTAGAGCCAAGTCAAACTCATTGGGGGATGGCATTAAGGTCCATTCGATATTTTCTATTTCTATATTCCTGCATTTTTAAAACTGTATGAAATTAGAAAAATAAAATCATTATATCCTAACTTGTGCCTACATGGTTAGTACCATATTATCTTTTAAGTAGAATAAATTAAAATAATTCATAAAATGCCAGCCGGCTGTAACTAACTTGACAAGGGCAATTTTTTTCTCTGTGAACAATTAAAACATAAAATGGCTTTATCTAAAGACAACATTGATATGACACTATTGAAAACAATTAGTTCTCAGCCTCTGGAGAGTAAAATGTAAAACCTAATGAGATCGTAATGTTTAACCTTCAAGTGGAAATAAACAGAAATGCTACTAAGTAATTATAATTTTGCCCTAGTGCTATGCTGCTTTCTGATACTGCATGGCAAAGTAGTGGCAACTTACCCCTCTTGCCTTTGGCCTTCTCTATGGTCTCTACTGCAACAACTTTGTGTCTATTTTTTCTTTCACTCTTTTCTTCTTTTTATTTTTTTCTTCTCATTTATCACATCTTCGATTCCTACTCTTCCACTAGCCCAGTCTTTTGTTTTCTATATATTTTACATGTTCTCCACTTATCTGCTTCTCTAACCGCAACCCTCCTGGGCAATAAAGATGGTAAAGACCAGGTTATAATTGGAAAAAGGGTTAAGTGCAGGCTTACCAGTGTTAATGGTGGTTCTAGGTGCTTATGCCCGGACCTTTAGCATATGGAGGAAAGACAGAACAGCATTGCTGGCAAAATATTGGACCCACCACAAGTAGAAGACCTAAAGCAGGTTCTCCCTTCTAAAAAGTTCAATATTATTTACTATATTATTTATTTCTTTAAGCAATCATATTGATAGCCTGACGCATTTCATGCCTCCTATGGTCACTTAATTATAGGCTAAATTACACACATTAACGTTAGCATATTAAAAGGATTTTTTACCAATCATATTTAAAAGGAGGAGCATCGCTTATAGCTAGTGATGAGCGAATGTTTTTGCCAGACATAGATTTGCAGCAAATTTCTGCATTTCGCCATTGGCAAATTGTTTCGCAAAACTTCAGTGATAATTTGCTGCGGAAAAATTAGTCACACGGAAAATAGAGTGAAACGGGACAGATTCGCTCATCACTACTTATAGCCTTAGGCCAGACAGTAAGGACATTGTCCTGTTGTAACTTGAAACTCCTGGCACTCCCAAACAACACAGTACACACATGTTAAGGGACAGAGAGATGCCTACATGCCTCCAATACATTGCTGAATAATGCAGTTAGCAAGGTATTCTAGGCCAGCACTTTGCTACAGAGTGTAGAGAGTTGTAGTAATGCTAGAATGCCAGAATGTAGTGGGCAAAAAAAAGGACTGATTGTGGCTTTTTTTTGCACTTTGGAAATTGCCTCTTCATGGTAAATGCCCCTTCATATATGTGATCTTTTCTTTTAGAAAGGCAATAAAGAGATTGGCTTTCAGTGGGTGGTTATGTGTGATGTTGTTGTGTGCAGTTTTGCTTTTGTTCATTAAATATGGGTGCCTTCATGACATCTAGAGGTTTTATAGCATTTCCCAATCCTGGTAAGCTTCTTCAGCTCTTTCTGATAGCAAACTTTTTTCACAGAGCAACATACTTAAAGGGTAATATCTAGTGATCAGTGAATTTGTCCCGTTTTGCTTTGCCGATAAATTCGTGAAACGGCAAAAAAATCCGTGAAACAACACACAACTTTTTTTGTCCAACGTGTCTTTTTTTTTTAACCGAAAATGCACCTATTTTGCCGTGACCACACCCAATTTGATGCGACTTGACACTCTACGAATTTTTTGTGCATCAAATTTTCTTGGAAGTTTTGTGAAACAATTGACCAGTCTACCTATACATACATATTAAAAGGCTAAAAAAACAAATTATATATAATCAATTAAAGAGACCATATAGCATTAATATTATTGCAATTAATTCACTTTCATAATTCCTCACTTACTCAAATTAATATTAGGTAAAAGAGCTAAAAAATCCTTATTTGTATAGAGTCTTTTCCAAAAAAGACACAGGGAAAATCCTTGATTTTTAAGTCTTTTAATACGTATGTATAGGTAGACTGGCCAATTACTAATTAATTTGCAATTCTTAATAAATAAATCAATTCCCCACTATTAAATATTGTTGTTGTAACTCGTTTGGGTTTTATTTTTTGGTGGAATTGATTTTATTTTGTTTTATGGTAACACTGAAAGTGTTATTTATGGGTTATTATAATGCTTTGAAGGGTAAAACAGGGAAGGAAAATTGAAAGGAGTATCTATCAGGGTATATTCTCTACGATTTTGAAATCATGCATAAGAAACTAAACCTAGTGATAGATAGGCAAATACTGCTTTCATTTACAATTAGATTTGCAAAGTATACAAATCCATAGATTTTCTTTTAGTTTAATAAATAGGGCCAGTGATAAAACTTTATTTTATGGTTTATCATGTAACATCTTATTGGTTAGATTCAATTTAAAATGCAATGTAATTCAGAAATACTTATCTCACTGTTTATCAAGTGAAAACTCTATTGAAGTCATGATGGCAAAAATTAGAACTGACTTAGGAGAAAAGTTTTTTCTCTTTGAATTGAATCTCACCTTTAATTTTGTACACGATAAAGCTTGAGATGTCTATGAAGGTTTTCATTCATCCAGGTCATTGTTTAGCTAATATAAGTAAATCTAAAGCAACTGGACATGATGAGTATCCATGGAAGATATTTCACTACTCATCTGAGCATCTTCAATGCTTACTCAGAAAGTCCAGTTTCTCTAGATTTACTTCTGCTGTATAATTAACTTGTTTTTCACTGAATTGAACCTGGTTCACAGTTGGAAAATGTCAGTGCCAGTAGTAATTCCACTTTCTCTTTCCCCTACAGTCTTACTTGAAATGCGGGTCATCCTACTAAAAGCAGTTGTCAGGTAAATAAAAGATCAAATAGAAAGAAGCAGGCTTTGCACAAATAAATGCAAGCAAAACTGCACAAATATTATTGTGTAAAAATGCAATCACAATGTAGCTTGCGTGTAATTTACTTCTGGTTTAGTGGAACTAGACTAGAAAGCACCAAGGCTTTGCTTTACCCCGCCCTTAAAACCTTTTTCATAGACTTGCCCAGACTTTAGGCAACAAGATAAGTTACATTCCATGACACCTAGGGGCAGATTTATCAAAACACAAGTTTGAATCCCGAATGGGAAAAATTCGGATTGGAAACGAAAATTTCTGAAGATTGCAAATATCATGAAAATGCTTACGAAAAAAATCGTATTAGTCACGATAATATTGTATTGGCGATCCGAAAGTCACTAAATTTTGTACCAAACGATTGTAAACAGTGGCAAAACTGATCCAATTTTTTCGCGATAAAAATATAAATAAATACTATTGGACCGATCGAACAAATGCTCAGAGCGTTCGTGGATAAGTAAATGTGCCCCCTAGTGAATCTGTCCCGTTCGGCTTTGCCGAAAATTTTGCGAAACGTCAGAAATGTAGTTGTCGCAATCCATCTTTGATTATGTGACCGTGTTCATTTTTACGCGACTGTGACTATTTCGATGCAACGTGAGTATTTTGCGCAACAATTTTTTGTGCAACAAATTTTTGCAGAAGTTGCGCCAATGACGAAATGCGGAAATTCGTTGCGAATCCACACCTGCCAAAAAAATTCCCTCACCACTAATGACAACTCTTCCAGGTACCTAATTTTCATTGTTTTTGTATATAAATGGTTTTATTTGGATTTTGAGCTTTTAATTCTGTTAGTACTTATTTTTTGATTTGCCTATTTCTATTGCCATTTTTTTGTCAAGCTAGGCAGAGCCCACTTGCTCGTATCATGAATAAATATGTCAACTAAGCAATACTTATTATTGCATAGTTCTTCACTTCACTTCAAAGGCTTAATATCATTTAATGACTTGAAGAGTACCTTCATGGTGTATGTATTAATATCAGAAGAATATATATGGCTTTTATGTGGTATATCCCAGAAAAGGCCTTGAGAAATGTACTGTATTTTAAATAAATTATAGATAATAGAGTGTTTTTCCATTACGATAGATTTCCTTCATAGCCATTTATATACATTTCAAAATCTTTATAACACCATCAGCACAAGAAATTTGACAGCCCACCCTACAAATGGACACTAAAACTTTTTCAGTTCATACATTTTTAATGAAAAATTTAGATGAATGTTCAATATAAATCAGAAAAACTGTAACATTGGTTGCTTGATAAAATGAGAGAAAATATTACTCTGCTTTAGACTTCAGACAATGTACTTCTCTTCCTTGTTTCCCCAATGTCTCCTACTCTTCTCCCATCATACCCAAAGTTTTTAATGTTACAATATATTAGCTTCATCAGTCCTAAAATATATCAAAGGTTTTATTGTATTTATTTCCACAATCAATGTTTTTATTGTATAACAAAGGAGTGAAAGTAGAAATTATATTCCAAACATGGCTATATCTAGAGTGTGATGTGTAAATCATCAATAGGTTATCAAATAACAAAGAAAAAAGAACAAACATACAAGATCATACTTTAAAGATATTCCTAAAGGCTTTGAAGCACATCATTATGATATCACTACATACCAGGTAGCCATTCAGGAAAAATAGCACAGGAGTGATATAATGCTCAGCTTTTAATGCTTGCTTGAATTTTATTTATAATCTCTTTTATAGGGTACCTACCTGCTAATATTATTTTACTATGCCCCCCTGTTCACTTAAACACAACTGGGAATGGTTAGGTGCCTTAAGGAAAGTCATTTTGGCATTTTACTGCCAATAGATTTGCCACATTAATGCCACCTAGAATGCTATATTTATTCTGCAGAAAGCTTTACCATACCTGAATAAAGAGCTCTAGAAGCTTTCTCTGTTTGTTTTAGATTGCAGTTGCCATTTTAGCTTGGTCTTCCTGCTTGCAGCTCTAGCCATTATAGCTCAGATTACACATTTCTAAGGGTGGAGAAAGTGAGTTTTATGAATTCTCATGGGAGGGGGGAGCAGGAGAGGGGAGAGAGCTGTGCAGACTCTGGCCCCGGGAATGAAGGATTTTTCTGAGAGAGGTAGTCAGATACCCTAACAACATGTTTACACAAAAGTAGACAAGAAATCCTGTGTTTCTTTTGATAGAGGACCCAGTGCAGCATTATGTAAGTGCTTATGGCTGTATTTACATAGACCTTTCTGATAAAGTTTACAGTTTTAAAGTTTTACCTTTCCTTCTCCTTTAAAAGCTTAATTGTATTATCTTAAAACCTTCTTAAATGCATTCAACAATAAATGCTCCCAACTATGGGGGGGGGACATTTGTCGCGCGTCAACAGGTTTCGTGAAAAAAATCTGCCAATGCTGAAACACGGAAATTTGCCGTGAATCCATGCCTGGCGAATTATTTTGCCCATCACTAATTGTGGCTACAGGGATGTTGAATGTCTATCTTTACTAACTAAATAAATAAAGCCATAAAAACTAATAAGGGGTATATTAAACAGTACATTACTCTATTTTATTGTTATTTGCGTTGTTTCTACACTTCTAATTAACTAAAAGTTTTTAGATAAAATGTTATGAAAATGTGAATTGCATATTTCAATTTTAAAGATATCTCAAAATAACCTTGGAGTGGAAATAATGAGCAAAGATGCCTCTTTATATGATTACTATCCTAATGTTAATCCTTGTATAAAACAAGAAGAAATCAACAAAAACATGCAATCAGTGGGAAATACGAACTATGGAGAATAATTGTTGTACAGCTTTTAAAATCACTGTTGCAGACTTAATGACTTATTTCTCCATAAAGGCTTTTGGAATTAGGCTTAGCAGAATGGGACTATTTGACAGATAAGAAGTGGTTTGCACCCACATAACTGATGTTTTCTGTCCCTAAATATAGGAAATATATAATTATGTTTATAAAATGTTCCTCAGCGAACTAAATAAAATAGAGTAGCAACGTTAAATGCTGGTTGTTTGTAAGGGAAGGCAGTATATTATACTTTAGTTCAAACTGAAGCCTGCATTCGGCGCCATTCTACTAGTGATGAGCGATTTTTTTCATGAGGCATGGATTCACAGCGAAATTTAGCATTTTGCCATTGGCGAATTGTTCTGTAAAACTTTTGCAAAATTTTGCCATCAAAAAGGTCGGTACCTGCATTTTGCAAATTTTTTGGCGAAGCCAAACGGCAAAGATTCGCCCATCCCTGCTTGAGGCAAGAGGTGTCATTAACGTAGTCCCCAAAAAGAAGTCCGGAAAAAAATTATGTGGTTGTGTCAAATAAATCAGGGTCGTGTCAGATAAGTGGTGGTTGTGTAAAAATGTTGCTGTAGTGCCAGAAGTTACCTGTGCCAAAAAAGTCATGCAGTAGCTGCATTTCACAATGTTTATTTTTTTTCAAATTTTTCTGCAGTTTCGCTAAATTTTTCAGTGAGGAGAAAAAGGACAGATTCACTCATCACTACTCAAGAGCAATAAAGGGTGAAATGTCAACCCCGTTGGGGACTGGGTGGGTGGGGCAATGTTTACATGCCTCTCCCCCCACCTCTCATAAAGACAGCATTGAGAAGCACAAGCTGTATTAATCAGGGTCGGACTGGGGGGTGAAGGGCCCACCAGGGATACCGCCCCAGGGGCCCTGCGCCCCCCAAGGTACCTCCATCGACGCATCCCCTGCAGGGGCCCCCACCGCGCACCCCTAATTCACCCCCTCCATAGGCAGAGGGTGAATTTTTTGTTTGGGGAGGCTAAAAGAGGCCATACATTTGGGAACATAAACCCCCAAAAAATTAACAGATGTAAACTTTCTCAGAGCGGTCCTCTGACCGCTTTTGGAAGTTACATCCATTTTCTGTTTATATTTGTCCTTAAAATTTTTTGCAGTTTTATACAGTCTAACTTCTAACAACAGGCTTCAGCTTAACAGCTCTATATTAGACTCTTTTATAGTGAAGACACTACTAGCTACTAGTAGCAGCTACTTGTCATGGCTACTAAAACAGAAGACAATGCTGATCATTTACTGATAACTGTCTCTACATGTGTTTTAGCAGAGGCAATTCTCAGTGCTGTCTGTTTACTGGAGTTTAGTAGCTGTGAAAAAGTAGTTGTTAGTAGTAGTTGTTAGCAACTATTACCAGTCTAAAAATGAAAATATCTATAAAAATACAAAAAGATTGTTTAATGCAAAAATGCACAGAAAAGCACAGTGGTATGTTTATTCTTTAATATCTACCTAACTAAATAGTTAATTACTGTGTAAATTGGTCATTCACATAACATGGATGATTTAAGGGGAACTTTACTAAAGTTAGTATTAGAAAGATTTTTTTTAAGCATCTTTCATTTGATCTATAGTTAATATTCTGGCTTTTTGTAGCCTGCAAGCAAAAATGCATTGTAGGGAATTTGATAAAAAATAAAATAAAAAACCCAACCAAATTGTGGCTGCTAGGTCAGTGCTTACTTTTCCATCACATGCAATTGGTTTCACTTAAGTTAGTTAAGTTTTAAGCATAAAAAAGTGGGAATAGCTTAATACCTGTCCCCTACTGTGTCACTGCCACCTTTCTTTCACTCGATCCTGCCCCAGCAGTTAGTGCACCAAAAACTGTAATACTTGTAGAAAGTGACACATACCAGGCGCTGTCAGACGATTTTGCAAGTAGGATAAGGGCAAAGATCAGCTCAGCAGCCCACAGATATTCCTTCCTGTGAACTCCAAAGGGAGCTTAGCCCGTTTAAGAATGTCTGCATTCAAAGGAGAACATCAGTTTGAAGAAAAATGGCACGCACTCCTTGGTCCACTAAAACTTGTCTTTATTGTAGAGATCTTAAAACAAAAAGGTCCTGACGCGTTTCGTATACAAAAGATACATAGTCATAGGCACTTCTGCATTCAAAGGAGAGCGGAGATTTGTGACGTCACCTCTTTACTGGCTTCTAAACGTTACGCGTCTTCGGCCTGCCTCACTTTCCGTGCCGAGTACGGAAGTTTCAGATTCATTCAAGCTTCGGTATCATGACTTTCCTTGGGCCAGGTTGGAGCTGCAGAGTGCCATTGAGCCCTATGGGAGACTTTCCTTGGGCCGGGTTGGAGCTGCAGAGTGCCATTGAGCCCTATGGGAGACTTTCCTTGGGCCAGGTTGGAGCTGCAGAGTGCCATTGAGCCCTATGGGAGACTTTCCTTGGGCCAGGTTGGAGCTGCAGAGTGCCATTGAGCCCTATGGGAGACTTTCCTTGGGCCAGGTTGGAGCTGCAGAGTGCCATTGAGCCCTATGGGAGACTTTCCTTGGGCCAGGTTGGAGCTGCAGAGTGCCATTGAGCCCTATGGGAGACTTTCCTTGGGCCGGGTTGGAGCTGCAGAGTGCCATTGAGCCCTATGGGAGACTTTCCTTGGGCCAGGTTGGAGCTGCAGAGTGCCATTGAGCCCTATGGGAGACTTTCCTTGGGCCGGGTTGGAGCTGCAGAGTGCCATTGAACCCTATGGGAGACTTTCCATGGGCCAGGTTGGACCTGCAGAGTGCCATTGAGCCCTATGGGAGACTTTCCTTGGGCCAGGTTGGAGCTGCAGAGTGCCATTGAGCCCTATGGGAGACTTTCCTTGGGCCGGGTTGGAGCTGCAGAGTGCCATTGAGCCCTATGGGAGACTTTCCTTGGGCCGGGTTGGAGCTGCAGAGTGCCATTGAGCCCTATGGGAGACTTTCCTTGGGCCAGGTTGGAGCTGCAGAGTGCCATTGAGCCCTATGGGAGACTTTCCTTGGGCCAGGTTGGAGCTGCAGAGTGCCATTGAGCCCTATGGGAGACTTTCCTTGGGCCAGGTTGGAGCTGCAGAGTGCCATTGAGCCCTATGGGAGACTTTCCTTGGGCCGGGTTGGAGCTGCAGAGTGCCATTGAGCCCTATGGGAGACTTTCCTTGGGCCAGGTTGGAGCTGCAGAGTGCCATTGAGCCCTATGGGAGACTTTCCTTGGGCCAGGTTGGAGCTGCAGAGTGCCATTGAGCCCTATGGGAGACTTTCCTTGGGCCGGGTTGGAGCTGCAGAGTGCCATTGAGCCCTATGGGAGACTTTCCTTGGGCCAGGTTGGAGCTGCAGAGTGCCATTGAGCCCTATGGGAGACTTTCCTTGGGCCAGGTTGGAGCTGCAGAGTGCCATTGAGCCCTATGGGAGACTTTCCTTGGGCCAGGTTGGAGCTGCAGAGTGCCATTGAGCCCTATGGGAGACTTTCCTTGGGCCGGGTTGGAGCTGCAGAGTGCCATTGAGCCCTATGGGAGACTTTCCTTGGGCCTGGTTGGAGCTGCAGAGTGCCATTGAGCCCTATGGGAGACTTTCCTTGGGCCTGGTTGGAGCTGCAGAGTGCCATTGAGCCCTATGGGAGACTTTCCTTGGGCCAGGTTGGAGCTGCAGAGTGCCATTGAGCCCTATGGGAGACTTTCCTTGGGCTGGGTTGGATCTGCAGAGTGCCATTGAGCCCTATGGGAGACTTTCCTTGGGCCGGGTTCTAGCTGCAGAGTGCCATTGAGCCCTATGGGAGACTTTCCATGGGCCGGGTTGGAGCTGCAGAGTGCCATTGAGCCCTATGGGAGACTTTCCTTGGGCCGAGTTGGAGCTGCAGAGTGCCATTGAGCCCTATGGGAGACTTTCCTTGGGCCGGGTTGGAGCTGCAGAGTGCCATTGAGCCCTATGGGAGACTTTCCATGGGCCAGGTTGGAGCTGCAGAGTGCCATTGAGCCCTATGGGAGACTTTCCTTGGGCCAGGTTGGAGCTGCAGAGTGCCATTGAGCCCTATGGGAGACTTTCCTTGGGCCGGGTTGGAGCTGCAGAGTGCCATTGAGCCCTATGGGAGACTTTCCTTGGGCCAGGTTGGAGCTGCAGAGTGCCATTGAGCCCTATGGGAGACTTTCCTTGGGCCAGGTTGGAGCTGCAGAGTGCCATTGAGCCCTATGGGAGACTTTCCTTGGGCCGGGTTGGAGCTGCAGAGTGCCATTGAGCCCTATGGGAGACTTTCCTTGGGCCAGGTTGGAGCTGCAGAGTGCCATTGAGCCCTATGGGAGACTTTCCTTGGGCCAGGTTGGAGCTGCAGAGTGCCATTGAGCCCTATGGGAGACTTTCCTTGGGCCGGGTTGGAGCTGCAGAGTGCCATTGAGCCCTATGGGAGACTTTCCTTGGGCCAGGTTGGAGCTGCAGAGTGCCATTGAGCCCTATGGGAGACTTTCCTTGGGCCAGGTTGGAGCTGCAGAGTGCCATTGAGCCCTATGGGAGACTTTCCTTGGGCCAGGTTGGAGCTGCAGAGTGCCATTGAGCCCTATGGGAGACTTTCCTTGGGCCGGGTTGGAGCTGCAGAGTGCCATTGAGCCCTATGGGAGACTTTCCTTGGGCCTGGTTGGAGCTGCAGAGTGCCATTGAGCCCTATGGGAGACTTTCCTTGGGCCTGGTTGGAGCTGCAGAGTGCCATTGAGCCCTATGGGAGACTTTCCTTGGGCCAGGTTGGAGCTGCAGAGTGCCATTGAGCCCTATGGGAGACTTTCCTTGGGCTGGGTTGGATCTGCAGAGTGCCATTGAGCCCTATGGGAGACTTTCCTTGGGCCGGGTTCTAGCTGCAGAGTGCCATTGAGCCCTATGGGAGACTTTCCATGGGCCGGGTTGGAGCTGCAGAGTGCCATTGAGCCCTATGGGAGACTTTCCTTGGGCCGAGTTGGAGCTGCAGAGTGCCATTGAGCCCTATGGGAGACTTTCCTTGGGCCGGGTTGGAGCTGCAGAGTGCCATTGAGCCCTATGGGAGACTTTCCATGGGCCAGGTTGGAGCTGCAGAGTGCCATTGAGCCCTATGGGAGACTTTCCTTGGGCCAGGTTGGAGCTGCAGAGTGCCATTGAGCCCTATGGGAGACTTTCCTTGGGCCGGGTTGGAGCTGCAGAGTGCCATTGAGCCCTATGGGAGACTTTCCTTGGGCCAGGTTGGAGCTGCAGAGTGCCATTGAGCCCTATGGGAGACTTTCCTTGGGCCGGGTTGGAGCTGCAGAGTGCCATTGAGCCCTATGGGAGACTTTCCATGGGCCAGGTTGGAGCTGCAGAGTGCCATTGAGCCCTATGGGAGACTTTCCTTGGGCCGGGTTGGAGCTGCAGAGTGCCATTGAGCCCTATGGGAGACTTTCCTTGGGCCAGGTTGGAGCTGCAGAGTGCCATTGAGCCCTATGGGAGACTTTCCTTGGGCCGGGTTGGAACTGCAGAGTGCCATTGAGCCCTATGGGAGGCTTTCCTTGGGCCGGGTTGGAGCTGCAGAGTGCCATTGAGCCCTATGGGAGACATTCCTTGGGCCGGGTTGGAGCTGCAGAGTGCCATTGAGCCCTATGGGAGACTTTCCTTGGGCCAGGTTGGAGCTGCAGAGTGCCATTGAGCCCTATGGGAGACTTTCCTTGGGCCAGGTTGGAGCTGCAGAGTGCCATTGAGCCCTATGGGAGACTTTCCTTGGGCCAGGTTGGAGTTGCACAGTGCCATTGAGCCCTATGGGAGGCTTCCAAAATCATGCACTGAAGGATCAAAGTCAGAAAGGTTTTCCTGCATTTACGATTGTTCAGATACAAAAAAATCGCACTTTTCGGCCATTATACGATCAGATATTATTTTTTCGTATTTTCAAATACCAAGTTTTCGTACTTTAAAAAGCACAATACAAATAAATCGTATTTGATACAATTTTTTTGTATCCTGCTTTTTAAACGTATGAAAATCGTACTTTGTTAAATTTGCCCCTTAGTAAGCAAGCATGAAAGAAAAAGGCAAGGATCCCACTTGATTCTAGAGGCAAACTGGGCTAATTAAAAGCCAAGGATGTCATAAGCAACAGATAGGGATCAAGTATGAAAAAACTGACTGTAGGTGCAACCAGATTGTTGTCATTATTTAATGTACAGAAAAATACCATAAGAGAGAAAATTCTTGATTACAAAAAAAAATAGAGATGCATCTATGCAGGGGCCCTTGGAGGAAATGAAGCAGTTAATATCCCATTACGTTCATCCTCTTGATCAATCCCAGTCCTATGTTTGCCCATTATTTTATTTATCATTCCTCTTAGACAGTAATCTGTGTTTCTTTCCTTGAATATAGACAGTTTTACCCAATGCTATAGTTCGAGGGCATTTATTTTATTGCCTTGAGTCTTTCTGATGTGCAGTGGTTGTTGTCATATGTTGGCACTGGAAAAAAACATAAATCTAATTATAAATGTAATAAAAGTCACCAATGCAAATGCTTATAACCAGTCCTAGGTCAGGCATATTGCTGTTATCTTACAGCCAACTGTTTTCTGTTTCGTCATGTTGGCAATTTGTGGGCGGCAATCACTTTGCAGGACATTTAACAATGCAAATGGAATTCAATCACCAACAATCTTAAGACTAGCCTTGTTTTAGGACACGTTTCATTGTTGTTGCTCTTGACCAAACTGCCACTTTTGGCATTTGTTTTTAATAGCAAGACAAAATTCAAATATATAGGAATATTCCTATATCAAAAATGGCAACATGCCATGGCCTATATAAATAAGACTGGAAATGCCTCTTTTTTCCCTTATTCTCCCATGCATTGAGTAGATATTTTTTCCATTTGCTCTGTCACTGTATTTTTAGTTTTAGACCGCTGTTAGCGTTAGATCAACTGGATGTTCTTATAGATCGTGCTTTCATTTCAATCCCATCATTTAGTATTTAGTCATGCCTGTGGCTCATCTGCAGATGTCAATTATTTTTATTATCTCAGCTTTTCCATGCCTTAAGTTCAATTAGTGTGCTTTTTCCATGAATATCGATTTCTTGCCACAGAGCATGTAATCTTTGTCCATGTGCTCTTTAACTAGCAGCTAAGTTTCTTAATTATGGAATTGATTGGCTCCTTCTTTCAAATTGCTTCTTATTTAACCATGTGTTTTCCAATAGGAAGTGCCACTTTTAAAGACCACGTAAATCTAAATCTCAGCTCAAAATGCTCAAAATGAGTAACGGTTTTATTGACTGCAAGGCCTGCCAGTAATACCTATTACTGCCCTTTGAGTAGGGTAGTGTAACCAGAGTAAGACACATATTACAAACGGTTTTGACATACAGAGAACATTTGTTTAGCAGGAGAGATCAAATGATTATTCTCATATTTATAATCCAGCAAAAGGCATGACAAATACAACATTACTCAGGTGTTCCATAACATGGCACCAATAGACATCTGACTGTGGTGCCAAGTGCTATTTATTGTAAACTGACAAGCCAGGGCTCAAACTGTGGGAGATCAAAGACGCAGCACAGCAGGAGTGCTTGTACTATGTGCCCTCCTGAGATAAGAATTGGGTGCAGAGAAACTAAACTCACTGGGGACACCTAGTGGCCACTCTATTTATAGCTGTGTACAACGTATGTAAAACAAAGGAATTTCACTGTGATATCACGGCTGGGTATATCTAGACACATTTTGGGAAAGCCTCCGCTTCATCTGTACCTACTTATTCCACAGTCTGAATAGAAATGCAATATACATTAGTGTGTTCCTCATTAACTTCAAGGTGGAGCATAGAACTACACTACACTTACTGTAGACTCCCTATAAAATCCATAGGGCATATTTATCAAAGGATTAAAGGATGATTTTAGTGTAATAGTCCCATAGTTGCCTAAACCCAAATTCAGTTTCTTTGTTTTTGGAGGGATTTTGGAAGATACAGATATACAATGATGAAAATAATGATGTTCTATTATGCCTTTTCTGAGTCTTCCTTCTCTACAAAAGCATTCCTCGCACACAATTTACTCCCCAAAGCATATCTTATCACCCACACACTTAGGGGTGTATTTTTCATGCTGTGTAAAAAGTGGAGTGAAGCATTACCGGTGATGTTGCCCAGGGCAACCAATCAGCAACTGGATTTCAACAGTTAGAAAACCAAAGCAAAGCATCTGATTGGCTTCTATGAGCAACATCACCGGTAATGTTTTACTCCACTTTTTACACAGCATGATAAATATACCCTTAAGTCATGGGCTCCTACATATACATTATAGATGTCTGGGACACTATATACAGCGTGACCTTTGCTGTACAACTTATAATCAATTTTGTGCCTCCATTGTTGTACTCAGGACTTTAGCAAGGTTTAACAAACCTTCTATTAGCCTTTCCTCCACTATTTTTTGAGGGCCCAGCTGATAGAGGGTTGAAATGTAACACTGTTCTGCCCAGAATACAGTTGAAATAATGTATTACTGGAATAGAATAGAGTAAGCTCAGTTTCGGCTATAAAACTAATCAGGCCATGTCTAAGTAACAAACTGAGGGGCCAATTTATTAACTTATGTAAACTCTGCACAGTTCTGTGGATCTCCCCATAGAGAAGAATGGTACTTCCCTATTTAAAGCATTCAAACACAGTCTGCTGAACTGACATATGATTTGATAAATGTGTCAATTTTTTAAACTTTCCTAACTGTCAGGAAAATGTTTCTGACAGTCAGAAACGTTTTGATAAATAAAACACACCAAACTTATAAGAATCCATTGAAATTCTCTAGTTTAATAACTGATAGATCCACAGTGGTTCATTTTTTCCACTTTGCTTATGAGTAGTGATGGGTAGTGATGAGCGAATCTGTCCCGTTTTGCTTCGCCCTAAAATTCGAAACGCATTTGCTGGGTGATTTTTTTTGTCCCCCTGTCTATTTTTTGTTGCACACGTGTTTTTTTTTGTCACCCGCGTCCGATTTGCCGCAGCCTTCTTGACGCGACTGTGCCCAATTTGACACGAGCTACGCAAAAAATCCAGCGCAGTGAATTTTCATGGAAGTTTTGCAAAACAATTCGCCAATGGCGAAATGCGGAAATTCGCTGCAAATCCATGCCATGAAAAAAATTTGCTCATCGCTAATGATGGGCAAAACAATTCGGCAGGCATGGAATTTTGATGTTTCGCCATTGGGGAATTTTTACACGAAATGGGCGTCAAAATTTGTAGCGGAAAGATTCACCACAAGACAAATCATTGTCACCCACATAAAAAAATGAAGAGTGGGACAATTGTTTTTGATGTTGCCCATTTTTGGCGTTTCTCGAATCTTTTCAAAGATTCAAAATTATCCGGCAAAGCGAAACGGGACAGATTTAGCGATGAGCGAATTTTTTAGCCAGACATGGATTCACCATTGGCGAATTGTTTCATGAAACTTCCATGAAACTTTGCCATGGAAAAATTTGTAGAGCATCAAAAAAAAATGCGGCGACAAAAACATTTTGAGACAAATACGTTTTGTGGCTTTTTCGCGGCTTCGTGAATTTTCTTGTTGTTTTGCAGATTTTACGGTGAAGCGAAACGGGACAGATTTGCTCATGACTACTTTTTATCAGACTTTTTAGCACTTTTTTTTTGTAATTGTGGTTTATCTGCTTTTTCTCTATAGCACACCTGGATCCTACTTGTAATTTTTTTAACACATTATTTCTGAACAGTATTACATTCATTTTAATCTGCTTGACAGTAGAACTGCTATTACTTTCTTAGGACAACATAAGGGGGTCCAGTCCTGCTGTCAACTTGTAAAAATGTAATTAATTTTCTTTAAAAATAAAGAGATTCTACAGCCGGAGGGGATGTAGAGATATACAAATAAAGCTTACCTAAAAGCAATAACAAAATTGAATATTAGCAAACCCGGGAATGGTTTTAAGGCTAAATTAATTCAAAATTTGATATTACTTCTCAGGAGGGTAACGTTTATCTAATTTTGTACAAATAGTGCCATTTTGGAGACACATTTTCTTCAAATTACCGACATTCAATTTCTTCCATTTCGGCTAGATGTTTTGCTGTGCTTTCACGTGGAGCAATATTATAATGTTCCTTTCCAGGCAGCTTACTGCAAGCAGAGTCCTATAATGCAACATGATTAAGTGTTCTGACATTGTTACTCTTAAGCCTACCATTTTAGCAAAAATAAATCTTATTGTGTATTGGCAGTGATTGGAACTACTGAAAAAACTGTTATTGGAGAAGAGAAAGAAAAATAGAATTCATACAAACACTTTTTTGGGCTAATACTGAATGCTATTTTTTATTACAACCCCTCGTAACTAGTGATGAGCGAATCTGTCCCCAGGCCTGGATTTGAGGAAAGGCCACAAAGGCCTGGGCCTAGGGCAGCACAAATTTGGGGGAAGAATATATATATATTTATTCTGCAGAAAGCTTTATCATACCTGAGTATAGAGCCCTAGAATCTTTCTCTGTTTGTTTAAGATAGCAGCTGCCATTTTAGCTTGGTCTTCATAGCTTCCTGCTACAGCTCTTGCCGTTATAGCTCAGATTACACATTCCTAAGGGAGAGGGAGTGAGTTTTATGAATTCTTATGGGAGGAGGGAGCAGAATAAGGGAGAAAGGTGAGAGCTGCGCAGACTCTGGCCCCGGGAATGAAGGATATTTCTGAGCAAGGAAGTCTGATACTGAAGAACATGTTTACAAAAAAAGGAGAAAAGAAATCCTGTGTTTCTTTTGATAGAGGACTCAGTGCAGCTTTTCTGTGAGTGCTAGGGATGCACTCAATCCATTTTTTTTTTGATTCGGCCAAACCCCAAATCCTTCATTAAAGATTCGGCGAATACCAAAAAGAATATTAATTTGCATATGCAAATCCAGCTAAAAAATGGCTAAAAAGAACCATTTATTTATTGAGGTCTTAATATTTAAATATTTAAAAGTTGTATACAATGGAAAAAATGTTATAATTTAAACTCAATAAAGATAATATTTTATTTAATGTGGATGTGATAGATTGTCAGGATTTGTTGTTTTCTCTGGAACAAATTGCTAGGGTACATTAGAGGGGATTATAGGCAGATGGGGGGGGGTTATTTTTTCCCATAAAAACGATCCACGTACCAGAGGCCCCCCCTTTAGATTGAAGGAAAGGAGCTTCCATTTGAAGCAGTGTAGGTGGTTTTTCACGGTGAGGGCAGTGAGGTTGGGGAATGCCCTTCCTAGTGATGTGGTAATGGCAGATTCTGTTAATGTCTTTAAGAGGGGCCTGGATGAGTTCTTGAACAAGCAGAATATCCAAGACTATTGTGATACTAATATCTACAGTTAGTATTGATGTTGGTATATATGGTTTGTGTATATGGTGTGTATAAATAGGTCAGTATGGGTCTGTATGTGAGTGTATAAATAGGTCAGTATGGGTCTGTATGTGAGTGGATAGATAGGTCAGTATGGGTCTGTATGTGAGTGGATAGATAGGTCAGTGTGGGTCTGTATGTGAGTGGATAGATAGGTCAGTATGGGTCTGTATGTGAGTTGATAGATAGGTTAGTATGGGTCTGTATGTGAGTGTATAGATAGGTCAGTATGGGTCTGTATGTGAGTGTATAGATAGGTCAGTGTGGGTCTGTATGTGAGTGTATAGATAGGTCGGCATGGGTCTGTATGTGAGTGGATAGATAGGTCAGTATGGGTCTGTATGTGAGTGTATAGATAGGTCAGTATGGGTCTGTATGTGAGTGGATAGATAGGTCAGTATGGGTCTGTATGTGAGTGTATAGATAGGTCAGTATGGGTCTGTATGTGAGTGGATAGATAGGTCAGTATGGGTCTGTATGTGAGTGGATAGATAGGTCAGTATGGGTCTGTATGTGAGTGGATAGATAGGTCAGTATGGGTCTGTATGTGAGTGGATAGGTCAGTGTGGGTCTGTATGTGAGTGGATAGATAGGTCAGTATGGGTCTGTATGTGAGTGTATAGATAGGTCAGTGTGGGTCTGTATGTGAGTGGATAGATAGGTCAGTATGGCTCTGTATGTGAGTGGATAGATAGGTCAGTGTGGGTCTGTATGTGAGTGGATAGATAGGTCAGTATGGGTCTGTATGTGAGTGTATAGATAGGTCAGTGTGGGTCTGTATGTGAGTGGATAGATAGGTCAGTGTGGCTCTGTATGTGAGTGGATAGGTAGGTCAGTATGGGTCTGTATGTGAGTGGATAGATAGGTCAGTGTGGGTCTGTATGTGAGTGGATAGATAGGTCAGTATGGGTCTGTATGTGAGTGTATAGATAGGTCAGTGTGGGTCTGTATGTGAGTGTATAGATAGGTCAGCATGGGTCTGTATGTGAGTGTATAGATAGGTCAGTATGGGTCTGTATGTGAGTGGATAGATAGGTCAGTATGGGTCTGTATGTGAGTGTATAGATAGGTCAGTATGGGTCTGTATGTGAGTGTATAGATAGGTCAGTGTGGGTCTGTATGTGAGTGTATAGATAGGTCAGTATGGGTCTGTATGTGAGTGGATAGATAGGTCAGTATGGGTCTGTATGTGAGTGTATAGATAGGTCAGTATGGGTCTGTATGTGAGTGTATAGATAGGTCAGTATGGGTCTGTATGTGAGTGTATAGATAGGTCAGTATGGGTCTGTATGTGAGTGTATAGATAGGTCAGTATGGGTCTGTATGTGAGTGTATAGATAGGTCAGTATGGGTCTGTATGTGAGTGTATAGATAGGTCAGTATGGGTCTGTATGTGAGTGTATAGATAGGTCAGTATGGGTCTGTATGTGAGTGGATAGATAGGTCAGTATGGGTCTGTATGTGAGTGGATAGGTCAGTATGGGTCTGTATGTGAGTGGATAGATAGGTCAGTGTGGGTCTGTATGTGAGTGGATAGGTCAGTGTGGGTCTGTATGTGAGTGGATAGGTCAGTATGGGTCTGTATGTGAGTGGATAGATAGGTCAGTGTGGGTCTGTATGTGAGTGGATAGGTCAGTATGGGTCTGTATGTGAGTGGATAGGTCAGTATGGGTCTGTATGTGAGTGGATAGATAGGTCAGTATGGGTCTGTATGTGAGTATATAGATAGGTCAGTATGGGTCTGTATGTGAGTGGATAGATAGGTCAGTGTGGGTCTGTATGTGAGTGTATAGATAGGTCAGTATGGATCTGTATGTGAGTGGATAAATAGGTCAGTATGGGTCTGTATGTGAGTGGATAGATAGGTCAGTATGGGTCTGTATGTGAGTGTATAGATAGGTCAGTATGGGTCTGTTCACGATGAGTGGATAGATAGGTCAGTGTGGGTCTGTATGTGAGTGTATAGATAGGTCAGTATGGGTCTGTATGTGAGTGGATAAATAGGTCAGTTTGGGTCTGTATGTGAGTGGATAGATAGGTCAGTATGGGTCTGTATGTGAGTGTATAGATAGGTCAGTATGGGTCTGTATGTGAGTGGATAAATAGGTCAGTATGGGTCTGTATGTGAGTGGATAGATAGGTCAGTATGGGTCTGTATGTGAGTGTATAGATAGGTCAGTATGGGTCTGTTCACGGTGAGTGGATAGATAGGTCAGTATGGGTCTGTTCACGGTGAGTGGATAGATAGGTCAGTATGGGTCTGTATGTGAGTGTATAGATAGGTCAGTATGGGTCTGTTCACGGTGAGTGGATAGATAGGTCAGTATGGGTCTGTATGTGAGTGGATAGATAGATCAGTATGGGTCTGTATGTGAGTGTATAGATAGGTCAGTATGGGTCTGTATGTGAGTGTATAGATAGGTCAGTGTGGGTCTGTATGTGAGTGTATAGATAGGTCAGTATGGGTCTGTATGTGAGTGGATAGATAGGTCAGTGTGGGTCTGTATGTGAGTGGATAGATAGGTCAGTGTGGGTCTGTATGTGAGTGTATAGATAGGTCAGTATGGGTCTGTATGTGAGTGGATAGATAGGTCAGTATGGGTCTGTATGTGAGTGGATAGGTCAGTATGGGTCTGTATGTGAGTGGATAGATAGGTCAGTATGGGTCTGTATGTGAGTGGATAGATAGGTCAGTGTGGGTCTGTATGTGAGTGGATAGATAGGTCAGTATGGGTCTGTATGTGAGTGGATAGATAGGTCAGTATGGGTCTGTATGTGAGTGGATAGATAGGTCAGTATGGGTCTGTATGTGAGTGGATAGATAGGTCAGTGTGGGTCTGTATGTGAGTGGATAGATAGGTCAGTGTGGGTCTGTATGTGAGTGGATAGATAGGTCAGTGTGGGTCTGTATGTGAGTGGATAGATAGGTCAGTGTGGGTCTGTATGTGAGTGGATAGATAGGTCAGTGTGGGTCTGTATGTGAGTGGATAGGTCAGTGTGGGTCTGTATGTGAGTGGATAGATAGGTCAGTATGGGTCTGTATGTGAGTGGATAGATAGGTCAGTGTGGGTCTGTATGTGAGTGGATAGATAGGTCAGTGTGGGTCTGTATGTGAGTGGATAGATAGGTCAGTGTGGGTCTGTATGTGAGTGGATAGGTCAGTGTGGGTCTGTATGTGAGTGGATAGATAGGTCAGTATGGGTCTGTATGTGAGTGTATAGATAGGTCAGTATGGGTCTGTATGTGAGTGTATAGATAGGTCAGTATGGGTCTGTATGTGAGTGTATAGATAGGTCAGTATGGGTCTGTATGTGAGTGTATAGATAGGTCAGTATGGGTCTGTATGTGAGTGTATAGATAGGTCAGTATGGGTCTGTATGTGAGTGTATAGATAGGTCAGTATGGGTCTGTATGTGAGTGGATAGATAGGTCAGTATGGGTCTGTATGTGAGTGGATAGATAGGTCAGTATGGGTCTGTATGTGAGTGGATAGATAGGTCAGTGTGGGTCTGTATGTGAGTGGATAGATAGGTCAGTGTGGGTCTGTATGTGAGTGGATAGGTCAGTATGGGTCTGTATGTGAGTGGATAGATAGGTCAGTATGGGTCTGTATGTGAGTGTATAGATAGGTCAGTATGGGTCTGTATGTGAGTGGATAAATAGGTCAGTATGGGTCTGTATGTGAGTGGATAAATAGGTCAGTATGGGTCTGTATGTGAGTGGATAGATAGGTCAGTATGGGTCTGTATGTGAGTGGATAGATAGGTCAGTATGGGTCTGTTCACGATGAGTGGATAGATAGGTCAGTGTGGGTCTGAATGTGAGTGTATAGATAGGTCAGTATGGGTCTGTATGTGAGTGGATAAATAGGTCAGTATGGGTCTGTATGTGAGTGGATAGATAGGTCAGTATGGGTCTGTATGTGAGTGTATAGATAGGTCAGTATGGGTCTGTATGTGAGTGTATAGATAGGTCAGTGTGGGTCTGTATGTGAGTGGATAAATAGGTCAGTATGGGTCTGTATGTGAGTGGATAGATAGGTCAGTATGGGTCTGTATGTGAGTGTATAGATAGGTCAGTATGGGTCTGTTCACGGTGAGTGGATAGATAGGTCAGTGTGGGTCTGTATGTGAGTGGATAGATAGATCAGTATGGGTCTGTATGTGAGTGGATAGATAGGTCAGTATGGGTCTGTATGTGAGTGGATAGATAGGTCAGTATGGGTCTGTATGTGAGTGTATAGATAGGTCAGTATGGGTCTGTATGTGAGTGGATAGATAGGTCAGTATGGGTCTGTATGTGAGTGGATAGATAGGTCAGTATGGGTCTGTATGTGAGTGGATAGGTCAGTATGGGTCTGTATGTGAGTGGATAGATAGGTCAGTATGGGTCTGTATGTGAGTGTATAGATAGGTCAGTATGGGTCTGTATGTGAGTGGATAGATAGGTCAGTGTGGGTCTGTATGTGAGTGGATAGATAGGTCAGTGTGGGTCTGTATGTGAGTGGATAGATAGGTCAGTATGGGTCTGTATGTGAGTGGATAGATAGGTCAGTATGGGTCTGTATGTGAGTGGATAGATAGGTCAGTGTGGGTCTGTATGTGAGTGGATAGATAGGTCAGTATGGGTTTATGTATGTGAGTGGTTAGATAGGTCAGTATGGGTCTGTATGTGAGTGGATAGATAGGTCAGTGTGGGTCTGTATGTGAGTGGATAGATAGGTCAGTGTGGGTCTGTATGTGAGTGGATAGATAGGTCAGTGTGGGTCTGTATGTGAGTGGATAGATAGGTCAGTGTGGGTCTGTATGTGAGTGGATAGATAGGTCAGTGTGGGTCTGTATGTGAGTGGATAGATAGGTCAGTGTGGGTCTGTATGTGAGTGGATAGATAGGTCAGTATGGGTCTGTATGTGAGTGGATAGATAGGTCAGTATGGGTCTGTATGTGAGTGGATAGATAGGTCAGTATGGGTTTATGTATGTGAGTGGATAGATAGGTCAGTATGGGTCTGTATGTGAGTGGATAGATAGGTCAGTATGGGTCTGTATGTGAGTGGATAGATAGGCCAGTATGGGTTTGTGTGTGCTGGGTTCAATTGGAAGGGTTCAACTTGATGGACTCTTTGGTCTTTTTTCAACCCTATGTAACTATGATACATTCACAAAAATACTTCTATGTTTTGCTGCTTCATGTTTATTATAAGCTTTATTTCATATTGAGAAATCCAAGTGCTTATTCCTATTTAGCTACTGCAAGAACGTACTGTATAATACATATGACTAAGTGTTCTGCATTTTTTACTCACAGGCATAGAATTTTTGCAAACCAAAATATCATTGCTGGATGCCATTGAGGGCTCACAGCATGTTCAGTATAACGTATACCCTCGTTTTCAATTAATAACATTTCTTGATTAATGAAGTGTCACAATGTCAGTTGCTATAATTTCATTTTATTGATTTACATTCTAAAGCCGGATAATGGAAAAAGGAATACATTCCACCTAGTTTATGATAATATATGCACCATTGTCCTATTTTCCATTTTCTTTAGAAACGAAGAACAGCATATTCCTAAGTGCTATTCTGCTATTTGGTGATGAAACATCCAAAAATGCTTTCTTTTCATATTCTTCAAGTGGTGTAAATATGCCTCTTAAGTCTTGTAAAAACAATCACCAGGTTTTCCCTTGTCCCTATAAGAAAAACTTAATGTAGTTACTTTACATTAGAACTTTATAAGAACCTATATGAAATAAATGCTCGCTAAATGAAACAGGCTCCCAAGTATATCTATAGTTTTTGAAATTTGACACTTGCAGCAGATACCTAGGGGCACATTCATTAAAATGTTTTTTTCTGGCCTTCAAAATCGTATAAAACATGGTACAGGTGTAGGATCCGTTATCCAGAATGATTGGGACCAAGGGTATTCCGGATAAGGGGTCTTTCCGTAATTTGGATTGTTTTGCATCCAATAAGGGGTAATTATATCTTAGTTGGGATCAAGTACAGGTACTGTTTTATTATTACAGAGAAAAGGGAATCATTTAACCATTAAATAAACCCAATAGGGCTGTTCTGCCCCCAATAAGGGGTAATTATATCTTAGTTGGGATCAAGTACAGGTACTGTTTTATTATTACAGAGAAAAGGGAATCATTTAACCATGAAATAAACCCAATAGGGCTGTTCTGCCCCAATAAGGGGTAATTATATCTTAGTTGGGATCAAGTACAGGTACTGTTTTATTATTACAGAGAAAAGGGAATCATTTAACCATTAAATAAACCCAATAGGGCTGTTCTGCCCCCATAAGGGGTAATTATATCTTAGTTGGGATCAAGTACAGGTACTGTTTTATTATTACAGAGAAAAGGGAATCATTTAACCATGAAATAAACCCAATAGGGCTGTTCTGCCCCAATAAGGGGTAATTATATCTTAGTTGGGATCAAGTACAGGTACTGTTTTATTATTACAGAAAAAAGGGAATCATTTAACCAATAAATAAACCCAATAGGGCTGTTCTGCCCCCAATAAGGGGTAATTTTATCTTAGTTGGGATCAAGTACAGGTACTGTTTTATTATTACAGAGAAAAGGGAATCATTTAACCATTAAATAAACCCAATAGGGCTGTTCTGCCCCCAATAAGGGGTAATTATATCTTAGTTGGGATCAAGTACAGGTACTGTTTTATTATTACAGAGAAAAGGGAATCATTTAACCATTAAATAAACCCAATAGGGCTGTTCTGCCCCCAATAAGGGGTAATTATATCTTAGTTGGGATCAAGTACAAGGTACTGTTTTATTATTACAGAGAAAAAGGAAATTAGTTTTAAAATTCTGAATTATTTGATCAAAATGGAGTCTATGGGAGACGGGCTTTCCGTAGTTCAGAGCTTTCTGGATAACGGGTTTCCGGATAAGGGATCCCATACCAGTGTAAAGTAAAATTAAACTCGATCATTGCTGTATTCATAAAATGTCACGATACGACTTGAATCGTTTGTGTAAAAATTTTGAGTTCACATTCGAAAATCTTGAACTTTTCAAGTTGAAAGTATTAAGACTCGAAAAAATTTAATTTAAGCGGACGTTCTTTTCCAACTAGCTTCTTTATTTTTCCCAAACAGGAATTGCTCCAGCAGCAGTTTTAGGAGTATTGGCACTCATTCTTAGAAAACAATAATGTGTGTCAGGCTTACCGGGAAGGATCAAGAATGTTGACAGAGGGTCCCACAAGCGCCCCACACAGCCCTAAGCTCGCCTGAGGATGGAACAGGGAACTTAAGGGAGTGACGAGTAGCCGGTGAGGCCAGATATCGAGGTACTGTACACAAGGTTGAGACGAAAGCTTGGTCAGGCAGATCCGGGTCGAGTCAGGCAGCAATGATTCTTGAGTGGGTAAACAGGCCGAGGTCAGGAGAAAGCAGAAGGTCACTCAAGGCAGACGTCAAACTGGGAGATGCAAATCAGGAACAGGCTATGTTTCTTAGGAGGAGGCCGAGATAACCAGGAACAGATAGCCATTACAACCAGCTTTAAATAGCCTAGGAGGAGCATAAGGACACATGCAGCATGCACGCCGAGCTTACACCGCAAATTATCGGCATACATCAAGACACAGGCGTTGGAACGCACACAATGCGACGCAACGTTCCGGTCGCGACACACACTGAGCGTAGGATCCCATGTGAATGGTGGACTGAGTGATGAACGCGGTGAGTATCCTCACAAACGTGCTTAAGTTTCACTTGAAACTGGGTGAAATAGAAAACAATGATGGGATTAACTTCCCCTTGAAAATGTGTGAAATAGAAGAGAATGAGAGGATTAACTTATGTTTGAAAGTTCAAGGACAGGCTGTCACTGACTATTCTATTCCTCTACTATTCTAAGCCTCCATAGGACTCAATGTAGTACTCGACAGATCAAACCTGCCAATTTTTTATTTATTTTTTTTTTACAAAAAACATTAATATATCATGAATTATGGGAGTTATTTTAAAAAAACTGGATTTTTTGGGGGAACAATAATGAAAAAAATCGAGTTCTGTGGAAAACCCATTTGTAAATCTCGAAAATAAATCTGACTTTATCTCAAAATTGCTTAGTAAATATGCCCCTAGGTAGTGTATATCTTGCTGATATATTTGAACATTTTAATAATGAGTCTGTTATTAAATATGAGTTATATATAGCATATAGCAGGAATATACTATTCAAGTTCTCTTTGGACCTTATTTTTAAACATGCTTGTGCCACTTGTTTCCAAAATGGCTTTATGTTCCTTCTTCTACTTCACATCTCCAACAATAATGCCTTCTCATTGCTTCAAATATATGTGGCAAAATATGAAATATTGCCATTTTTGCCAAAATGGGCCATCAGTAGTAACACTTTCTACAAGGACTTTGACCTAGCTAGACATTGTAGCAACGTTGATGTTGCATTGTTATTGCAATCATTCCCCTTTGTGCTCAGCAACATGGGCAACATCAGAAGTAGTAATATTAGTAGTAGTAATAATAGGGCAGGCTTAAATAAGGTATCTGGCACATAGCCGCATTGTTTTTCTTGCTGAAACGAATGGTGTACTGAGTTTGTGCACCATGTGGATCAATATAGTCTGTATATCTTTAAAAAACACTTGGTAGTAGGAAGGATTGCCAAGAAATGACAAATGGAAACAGCACTAAGAAACAACGATGAGGAGCAATGTGAACAAATATTAAACTATCTGTTCCAAATTGCAGAAAAATGAAATTGCAGACACAGAACAACAACAACTAATGGGAAACATTCCACAGGGATTGTTCCACAGTTGTGAGCACAGAACAGCTCAGACAGCAGAATTACTGAGAAGTCAAGCAGAGTTTGCATGAAGAGAGGATAGAATTGGCTGAAATTTCCAAAGGGAAAGTTACAGAAATGTCAATGCTTTACAACTATATAAATAATCAAAAGTCACATGATGTAAATGAACTAAGACTGACTGACACAAGGCACATCAATAAAGAATAACACATTCAGTTGTGCCACCATGATCTGTACATCTTGCTTAAATGGCACACCATGCATTTTAATTGGTGAAAGGGACATGGGATAACATGTGTGTACCACATGTGCAGTCTATGGGGTTCCATCTGTATAAACATAAACTGTATATGCAATACTCAGTAGAAAAAAACATTTTTACGTTTAACATTAAAAGCCCTAATGTTGCCCAACAGCATTGTGTCCTGAAAAAGAAAAAAATAGTGTTTTGCTCCACACCTAAAAAGGAGATGGAAAGGTAAAAACTCAGTAAGCTTTATCAGAAAGGTCTATGTAAATACATCCATAAGCACAGAAAAGCTCAATCAAAAGAAACACAGGATTTCTTGTTTCCTTTTTTGTAAACATGTTCTTAGGGTATCAGACTTCCTCTCTCAGAAAAATCCTTCATTCCTGGGGCCAGAGTCTGCACAGCTTCTCTCCTCTCTCCCTTCTCCTGCTCCTCCCTCAAGAATTCATAAGAATTCACTCCCCCCTCCCTTAGGAATGTGTAATGAGCTTCCAGCCTCTAGAGCTGCAGCAGGAAGCTAGGAAGACCAAGCTAAAATGGCAGCTGCAATCTTAAACAAACGGAAGAAGCTTCTAGGGCTGTTTACTCAAGTATGGTGAAGCTTTCTACAGAATAAATAAAGTGTTTTAGGTGGCACTAATGTGTTGAATCGACTGGCAGTAAAATGCCAAAATGACTTTCCTTCTCCTTTAAGTGTCCAAACAGTTATCTTTCTTTCCCATTTGCATGCAGGTTTGGGGCCACCCAGACGCTACTGTCTAGGACTTTTAGCATGCTTGAATCTGTTGCCAGTGGTCCTCTTGTGGATAGATAATTATATAGGCACATGGAGATCATGTTGGCCCAGGTTAGGGCCAGTGATAAGGAATAGATCAAGTGTGCCATGGTCGTATTTGATGTGGGAAAGTTCAATTTATTATGTTTATTAGCATTTTTTAAAGTAGTATTTTTGGAGAAAGTATTTAATTATGAAATTATTGAAATAATATATTCTCCCTATTTCAGTAATTGAAAGAAAATACAACAAAGACATTAAGCTTAAAGGAGAAGGAAAGGCAAAGTCACTTGGGGGTTCCAAAATGTTAGGCACCCCCAAGTGACTTTAATCGCTTACCTTGTACCCCGGGCTGGTGCCCTTGTTGGGAGAAAACCGTACCAGCCCGGAGTATCTGGAGCGAGTGCTTCTTCCTTCCTGCTTTGCGTGTGCACACATGCGCAGTAGAGTGAATAGTGGAACTATAACAGAGAAGTCGGCTTTTCACTCTACTGCGCATGCGCCGGTCGTGGGGTCCCGGCAAAACGAAGCCGGAAGGAGGAGATGCTCGCTTGTAGCTACCCCGGGATGGTGCTGTTTTCTTCTAACAGGGGCATCAGCCTGGGGTACGAGGTAAGCGATTAAAGTCACTTGGGGGTGCCTAACATTCTGGCCCCAAGTGACTTAGCCTTTCCTTCTCCTTTAAGACAAAGCTTAAGGAGCTACACAATAAACTGGACCACACTGATCTCTTTTATTACCTGAACCTAGAATTTAGATTCTTAAAATCTCATCATCCAATGGGCAGAAGTACAGTGCAATGTGTTGCAGTTCCTTGTTGACGTAGAGGGGCTAATATCAGGCTTAAGTAATTCTTCCTGCATAGGACATATATACCCATATCCATACTTATCTTCCTATATTATCTGCAGGGATTGGAATCAATCTATCCCCCCTAGAAATCCAGTTCTAAGTTCTCTTCTAATTGCACACAGTATAGGGGGCATTCAAGGGGGAACCAACATGACTACTAGCCTCCAACTCTATAAGGAGCATCACAGAATGTAGGTGGAAATGGGTAGAGAGTTCACACTACTCTTAGAAAGTGTAGCTCAAATTGCTAAAAAGTAATCAACTCTTTTTAGAATCATTTATACCTGGTGCCAATATGCAGCAGTTAACAACCGAAAGGAATGTACCATAAGAGTCCAGCACTGCTGATCATTAGGCCAGTAGCTAGCACACTCTCACTTAGGGGGGTTGGGAGTTCAAGGCAAGGCTCTCACCATAAGGCATAGGGTAAGGATTAGGGATGCACCGAATCCAGGATTTGGTTTGAATCCTCAAAATCATGTGACTTTTTGTCACGTAAACACGAAAGTTGAACATTTTTCCCATTTTTTTCCCAGATTTAACCCTTTCCAAAACATAATTATAATATGCTATTATTTTATCCTTTACGAAGGGTTCAGGGGTTTGGCCAAATCCAAAAAAGTGGATTCGGTGCATCCCTAGTAAGGATTTATAATAAACCATTGTAAATGCAAAAGGAAGAGCTACATTTATGCTTGAAAGTACCATTCCAATTCTCAACAGTAGATACATTACCTTTAATACAGCCATCAGAAGTACAAACAGAATATTTTGTCTTCAATTATATATTCAAAGCAAGTTTCTAATGGCTGCCTTCTTGCTAGCACTGTAGCCTGTGTCACCTGAAGCCTGCATGGATCTATTCACAATGGCACAATAGCAACAAAGCTTGTAAAGGCATTGCTTTTGTCTGCCTTTGCTTTACAGAATAAAAACTATATATTTTTTTTTGTCTGCTTCAAATTCACTGTGATTATATTATGAACTGTATGTGACATTTATCCCTGTAGTGGAGAGATTCTGAAATTTGACACTTCTTAAGCCAAGGTTTTATCCATGCCCCATTGTTATCTCATTGTTTACCAAATAAATGAGTGTTCCCTTAGATACAATCTTTCCCTTTGTACCTTCAAAAAATTGTGTGTATTTAATAATGTTCAGCACGTACATCCAATGTAAAAAAAAAAAAAAAAATTAGAATTCCATCTTGTTAATTACATAAGGGTAACATAATACTGATAACTAGTGATGAGCGAATCTGTTTTGCTTTGGCAAAAATTAAGATTTGCAAACTGGCAAAAAATCCACAAAACAGCTAAAATGTTGGGCGTAAAAACAATTGTTGCTTGCGTCATTTTTTTGCCACACGCAACAATGTTTTGACATGCGAGTAACAAAAAATGACATGCGCGTAAAAAAAAAACAACAAACACAACACATTTTTTTGCGTGTCATTTTTTTACAACAATTTATTTTGCCACGGGCGGCAATTTTTTGTCGCTCACGGAATTTTTACACACAGCGAATTTTGTCCCCTGTTTTGAGAAATAATTCGTGAAGCATGGAAATTCGTCCCCAATACATGCCTTGTGGATTATTTCGCCCATCACTACTGATAACTAGTGATGAGCGAACCTGTTCTGTTTTGCTTTGGTGAAAAAATCACGAAATGACAGGAAAATTCGGGAAACATTGAAAAATCGTGAATGCGATTGTCTCGCAATTTTTTTGTTGTGCTGTCTTTTTTTTATGCAACCGTGCCCATTTTGACACAACCGTGCCTATTTTTCTCACGACCACGCCCATTTTTTACGCGGCCATGCCCAATTTGATGCAGTTGTGACTATTTTAACACACAGCAAATTTTTTTCACAGCGAATTTTCACAAAAGTTTCCTGAAACCAAAGGCGAAATGTGGAAATTCGCTGCAAATCCATGCCTGCCGAAAACATTCGCTCATCACTACTGATAACTAGATAATTGTAAAATGAGAATAAAGAATATACAAAGAATTTTTTATTTACTTTTTTGGGATGTTTCTTACACTATCAGTAGTATAGTAACTTCTGTAAGTCAGTTACTAAATGCAAGTTAATAGCTAAATTATTATTGTAATCATTTTATCTCTTCTGATGGTGCAGGCGCCCCTTGGGTTTACAGCTCCATAATGTGTTCAAAATCACCATAATGTGCCACAAACATTAAGGCAGGGGTGGCCAATACAGCGATTGCGGTGCACCAGTCGATCCCCTGTGGATTTCTGGTGGACCGCGATCAAGCCGGGGATGTGAAAGTGCTGTGTGAACGCAAAGGTCTGGCCAACCCTGCATTAGGGTAACTGAAAACTAGTCATGGTTGGCCTTTCACTCCCTGAAGGCCAACACAGAGAGATTGAGAAGGAGCTTCTTCCCGCAGGCCATACAAGCTCTCAATCATCATAATATCACATGGATCTAGGAACCTTTAGGAGCCTTTGTTAGGGATTAAGTCTTTTTATTTTGCACACATGGGACAATTGCACATTTGCACTTTTTGCACACTGCAAAGTTGAACTGCAATTCTATCACATTATCATGTCACAATTTGGCCATGGTTCTACATTGCACTACATACATTTCAATTATTATATTATTGTATTTCATTTCTGTTCATTTTATTCTTTACTTCTTTATATTCTATATTATTCTCATTTTTTTTTTTGTAATTCGAGGTCAATAGTAGTCATCTAAGCATTTCACTGCAGATCATAATGTGTATGACTGTGTATGTGACAAATAAAATTTGAATTTGAAATTTGAATGAGCAAATTTTTTCGCCAGGTATGGATTCGCAACGAATTCCCACATTTCACCAATGGCGTATTGATTCGTGTTGCACGTCAGAAAAAAATAAATAAATAAAGGCAAATTGGGCGCTGTCATGTAAAAATGGGCACGGCAAAAATCACGTGGACAAAAAAAAGGACACGGGCGACAAAAAGTTGTGCGACAAATGCATTTAGAGGATTTTTCGCTGTTTCGCAAATTTTTTTGACATTCTTTCACCGAAGCAAAATGGACAGATTCGCTAATCACTACTGATTGCTTGAAAAGTGAAAAAAGGGATGAAGTGTAACTTTTATTATAGAATGCAATACCATTTTTGGACTCTTTCTGTGCCCCAGTGACTTATGTACCCCTCAGGAAGGCAAAATGTTCCTGGGAAAGTAGGGAAACATGGTTCCTTCCTAAAACTACCCTGGGCTTTTGTATTTTTTTCCCCTCATGGAGCAATGGTGTCAAATGTCGAGGAATTATTTTCTCACACAATATTAAACATATAATGCAAGAGCCAAAGCCTTTTCTCTATGAAAAATTAAAATTCTGCAAAGATTCTTCATTGTGTCTCAAAATCACTTTGATAAAAATCAATAGTTATTGTTATAAATATTTTATTTGGATTCACTGCTATTCACTTTGAAGTCGGATATTCAAAGCACTGTTCAGTTGCTAAGGTAGGTGGGACCATGAGATAACAACTGAAACTCCAATTATAAGGCAGATGAACAAAAAGTCTAAAAATGCAAGGAATAAGGAAATAACTCCCCACTGCAAATTGTTCTAGAATATTGTTATCTATAATGTATATACTGGTTGCCAGGAAAGAATTGTACTCCTATGTGCAACTAAATAATGCTTTATGGAATATGCTATACTAATACTGAATATTTACCCTTCGGGGCCCATTTATCAAAGTACAATTGAATCTGAACACAAAAAAAAGTTTTTTTTTTCTACGTTTTCGTACTGTGCGTATGTTCGCCTTTTTTTTCGCTAATTTGTGCAACGTTTTCGTACTGTGCATCAAAATTTACTCAGCAAATTCATATTTGTCACAACGAGTACAAAAGTTTCAGATTCATTCAAGCTTTGGTATCATGACTTTCCTTGGGCCGGGTTGGAGCTGCAGAGTGCCATTGAGCCCTATGGGAGACTTTCCTTGGGCCAGGTTGGAGCTGCAGAGTGCCATTGAGCCCTATGGGAGACTTTCCTTGGGCCAGGTTGGAGCTGCAGAGTGCCATTGAGCCCTATGGGAGACTTTCCTTGGGCCGGGTTGGAGCTGCAGAGTGCCATTGAGCCCTATGGGAGACTTTCCTTGAGCCAGGTTGGAGCTGCAGAGTGCCATTGAGCCCTATGGGAGACTTTCCTTGAGCCAGGTTGGAGCTGCAGAGTGCCATTGAGCCCTATGGGAGACTTTCCTTGGGCCAGGTTGGAGCTGCAGAGTGCCATTGAGCCCTATGGGAGACTTTCCTTGGGCCAGGTTGAAGCTGCAGAGTGCCATTGAGCCCTATGGGAGACTTTCCTTGGGCCAGGTTGGAGCTGCAGAGTGCCATTGAGCCCTATGGGAGACTTTCCTTGGGCCAGGTTGGAGCTGCAGAGTGCCATTGAGCCCTATGGGAGACTTTCCTTGAGCCAGGTTGGAGATGCAGAGTGCCATTGAGCCCTATGGGAGACTTTCCTTGGGCCAGGATCAAAGTCAGAAAGGTTTTTGTGCCTTTTATGATCGTTCAGATACGAAAATTTCGGGACTTTCGGATCGCCAATAAGATATTATCTTTACTAATACGATTTTCGTAAGCATTTTCGTGACATTTCCGATCTTTAGAAATTATCGTATCTAACCCGAATTTTACCCATTTCAGGATTTGAACTCGTACTTTGATTAATCAGCCCCTTAGAGTAAGTAACAGGGTCATACTATACTATGGCATGTTTTATGGCAAGTCTGGAAACATGTAAAGCTGACTAATATATTTAAATGCTGATTTTTATCTTTATCTTTTACCCAAATGTAGACAAATATAATCCATAGCTAATGCATAGCAACATAAATGTCAACATTACAGTGATTGGGATGGTAATTTAGTGCTGGTTGATCGGATGGTAAATGAGTGCCGGTTTATTGAGTAGAAATAAAAAAGGCTAATGACAAATGCAGCAGGGAGACCCTTAGCTGACAAAGAGGGACACTGATGTTCTTGAATGATAGCTGAAGGGGAGAGTTTCCAGTTCAGTAGAACACTACGTTATGGTTAACCTGAGGCTTTATGGTTTGAGATTCATCTGCGTAAAATGTTCATTGTGGCACCAAAATGGAGAAACACTGTATAATGTATATAAAGGGAACAGACCCAATTCCTAGCAACTGAAGGTGTTTATTTGCAACATGACTGGTATGGTTGTTACTATCTACGGTATTTTGTTTGCAATGCTAGCCATTTGCAATGACAATGTATTTGTTATATATAGGCATAGAACAGATACTGGATAAAGATATTTTAAGGAGTAACTGTGTGATGGCATCTGTTTATCCAGTATTTTTTGATGATATGGACATAAAACTGGTACTAAAAATGGCCCCGGACGGACCTTCGACCCCGGGTACGTATTCCGATTATGCTACGCTCTATACCATGAGCCAATACATTAGAATACAGAAGCAGACTCAAGTCAAACTCTCATCCTAAATGCCTGAAAACGGGCAATAGTTCCTCCCGAACCCCACAATTCTCCCTGGCAAGACCCCCCCCCCCCTCACCCTCCTATCCCCATCCCTCCCCTCCCTTCATTCATCTCCACATGCTGAATGTTTTTTTTATTATTTTTATATATTGCATTTAACTACATCCAAACAACTAAATGGCTGTTTTGTCTAATACAGCTATAATATGGAGCAGTATAGATTTTTTCTTACCTACAAAACACTTTCTTGTGAAATTGTTCAATTAAGTTACATGAAGCAAATTAATGTTTTAATTCAGCAGATTGAATTTTATAGCACAGTGCTGTCCAACTGGCGGCCCACACAGACCCCCCTCTGTGTGGCCCCCCACCTGTCTGGCTGCTTTGATGTCTTACCTTTGAGTAAGATTTAAATGGTATCAGTACTGAGATTAACTGGCCCCCTGCATGGTTCTCATCTCAGATTCAGGCTGTAATCCCCCTGTATTGTTTAAAAATGTAATCCCCTGTGTTTTTCACACCTTTTAATACCTGCATTGTTCACCTCCTGCAGTGTTCACACCTTAGGCTCAGACTGTAATCACTCCCATTGTTCACTTCTTCACACCTCAGACATAGGTACTGTAGGCAGAGTATGGCACACACAGCCAGCATAGGGCAGGTAGAGTATGGCACACACAGGCAGCATAGGTCAGGGAGGGTATGGCACACACAGGAAGGGTAGGGCAGGCAGAGTATGGCACACACAGTCAGGGTAGGGCAGGCAGAGTATGGCACACAGAGGCAGGGTAGGGAAGGCAGAGTATGGCACACAGAGGCAGCATAGGGAAGGCAGAGTATGGCACACACAGGCAGGGTAGGGCAGGCAGAGTATGGCACACACAGACAGCATAGACAGGCAGAGTGCTGCCTGTGTGTGCCATACTCTGCTTGCCCTATGCTGCTTGTGGGAGGAGAACCTGGCAGGGGTTTGTTGTGGGAGTTTGTTAGCAGTTGGAAATAGCCATTAAATGGTCCCTAAGGTGTTTAATTATGTACTGGGGGTTGCTCTGCTATCCACAGGGGAGGAGGAGGCATATGGAATTTAAGGGTATATCTTAATATGACATAATTCTTTCCCATATGAATGATGGTTGATATCCCCACAGTAAGGACCAAGCATTTGGGATTTTGCTGTGCTACCACCATTGGGATAAAATAGGTGTGGTTTGAAGTGGGTGTGGTTTCAAAAAGGGGAGTGGTCAAAACTGGCTTCCATAAGCGGCCCTCCACCATGCATGCTAGAGAAATTCCGGCCCTCGGCACCGTAGAAGTTGGACAGCACTGTTGTAGCAGATGAACACCATTCTGCCATTGGTCAACTGCTTGTTCATTGCTCAGCAATCTCCTAAGAGGCACCATAGTTCCCCACAGGGGAATTTTACAGTTCTCTGTGCATAACTATTGAAGGGTGAAAATACATCAATATCAGTGATGAGCGAATCTGTCCCGTTCCACTTTGGCGAAAAATTTGCAAATCTTTGAAAAGATTCGCAAAATAGCGGAAAGAAAAAAAGAAATGATGCGCGTGACAATGTTTTTAGAAGCGCATCATTTTACGTGGGAGGATTTTCCCGCGGTAAATTTTACTGCCCATTTGAAACAGTCCACCAAAGTCAAAACGCGGAAATTCGCCATCACTAATCAATATCTAAATTTACCCAACCAATATCCTTTGCCACAGAATTTTTTAGTCTTTCTTTGATAAATACAATATGCCCCACAGTGTGTTCATTTATAAGCATTACTATTGGTCAGGTTTATCAACATTCAAATTCAACCTTTTGCTGCAATTCGAGATTTTTATTAGTGATGAGCGGATTTTTTCACCAGACATGGATTTGAAGCAAATTTTCCGCATTTTGCCATTGGCGGATTGTTTTGCGAAACTTCCATGAAAAGTTGTCGGCGCACGTCAAAAAAAGTCAAGGGCACGTCAAAATGGACGCAGGAGTGTCGAATGGGCATGGTTGCGACAAAAAAAGAGGCGGGTGACAAAAAAATAGCACAACAAACACATTGTGTTGATATTTGGCGTTTCGCAAATTTTTCGGCAAAAGTGAGATGGGAAAGATTCACTCATCACTAGGCTTTATATGTTAAAAAATTAAGAATTGGAATTCAGGTTACAAAGTGCAAAAAAACCCTCAAAAATAAAAAATCGGCATGGAAAAGCTGGTGAATTAATGTAGAAGTCGAGAGTCGTATTAGCAAAACTCAGTTTGAGTTTTTGAAAATTTGACGCATTTTGACACGCTGAAAATGAGAGCGATAAATGTGATTTCACTGCGTTTTTTAATAAATAAGCACATGTGTGAGATTTGTGACATTTCAAGTTTTGTTCGAATTACAATTAATTATAAATCAGCCTCCCCATGAGTATTTTTTAATGTGGAGTAAGAAATGGATATCAGAAGCCAGTATGTTAAATTGTGAGTGTGGGTATGTGTTGGTGTACTGTCATGGGAAAACATGTTTTTTCTTCAAAGCACATAAGTTAATAAAGCTTCTCCAGCAAAATCTGTTTTTCAATTTAATTTTGAACATTTACATGGGGCTAGCCATATTCTTCATTTCCCTGGGTGCCACAGCCATGTGACCTGGGCTCTGGTAAACTTCAGTCACACTTTACTACTGCGCTGCAAGTTGGAGTGAAATCCCCCCCCCCCCCAACAGCCAATCAGCAGAACAATGGGAAGGGAGCAAGATAGCAGCTCCCAGGAGGTATCAAAATAGCACTAAATAGTAAGAAATCCAAGTCTGGCTTGGGACTCCTCCAGTTACATGGGAGTAGGAGAAACAATAGTTACCTGAAAGCAGTTCTAATGTGTAGCGCTGGCCCATACCAATATTACAGCTAAAAAGAGTGAATTATTTACTATAAAAACAAGTGTAATTTAGAAATTAAAAGTATACCATAAAAATCATGACGGTATCCCTTTAAGTGAGGAAAATATTTTTTTAATGATCTGGGCTATTTATCAATGCATCTTGATCTGAATTCATTCCCATGCCCATGTTTGTTGCATGCTTTCTATATATATATATATATTTTTTATTTTATTTTATTTTTTTTAAACAAACTTATCTATATCTAAAGGTTTATGTTTACACTTTCACAAAAATTCCTTTTAATTGTTGTTTTAGCCTTTTATAATTCTCCTTCAGCTACTGAGAATACTCAGAGAATACTGTTATATTTTACAAAACAAATGTACCTCCTTGCCCATCTATAAAACTGGATCCCATTGGTCATCTATAAAAAAGATGAAACCATCCACCAAGTCAAAGTATATTTCATTTCTTGGCAGCTTTATTGTCACACAGGACTTTGAATGGATTGAAAGCAACATGTTTCAGGTGCCGGCAATAAAGAATGGCTAAACTAATTCAATATCTGTAAATACTGGATATTCTGTCTACAGAGAGAGGCAGAGAGGGAGGTGAAGCGTGTACACCTGCAATTATTGCTTATGCTTATTTTGCAGCTGTTAATCTGGATCGGAGCCTAAATTTGAGCTGAACATAGTTATTATAAGTTATAAATATTCATAAAGGACAATTTGGCAATTCAAGATTGAATTTTGACATAAAACTGATGTTCTTCGCTCCCTGTTTTTTTCTTTTTTTTATGAAACAGTGCAGGGTACTGTATATCACTTGAAGCATATTTTTTGTGTATTTTAATTAATTCAAACATAAATACTTTATACTTCAAAAGTGAATGCATGACTAGTGATGGGTGAAAAGTTTCGCCAGGCATGGATTCGCGGCGAATTTCCGCGTTTCGCCATTGGCGGATTGTTTCGCGAAACGGATGAAAAATTTTGCCACAGAAAAATTCGCCGCACGTCCAAAAATTTCGCCGGCGTAAAAAAAAATAGTCGTGGGCGACAAAATAATAGGCACGCAACAAAATAATAGCTGCGGGTGACAAAACACTAGCCGCGCGACAAAATAATAGCCGCAGGCGACAAAACAATAGCCACGCAACAAAGTAATAGCCGCGGGCGACGAAATAATAGTGCGCAACAAAATAATAGCCGCGAGCGATGAAACAATTGCCGTGCGACAAAATAATCGCCGCGGGCGATGAAACAATAGCCGCGCGACAAAATAATAGCCGTGGGCGACGAAACAACAGCCGCGCAACAAAATAATAGCCGCGGGCGTCGAAACAATAGCCGCGGGTGACGAAACAATAGCCACTCGACAAAATAATAGCCGTGGGTGACGAAACAATAGCCACGGGCGACGAAACAATAGCCGCGCAACAAAATAATAGCCGCGGGCGACATTTTTTTTGTCGCACAACATTTTCGCCGTTTCGCGAATTTTTCGGCGAAGCGAAATGGAACAAATTCGCTCATCACTATGCATGACTATTTTAATATGCATTTAGGGCCTGTGCACATCTCTCACATTCAACCCTTACTCAGCATCGGACTGGGCTGCCAGGGCACCGGGAAAAAACCTGGTGGGCGGCCCAGACCACAGCAAGGAGCTCCATTGATCCGTTTGGGTGCCCTCCACCAAAGTGCATCAGGTTGTAACGTACTAGCTAGACAGGAATCCGTATGAGACCACTAGGTGTATAATCTGACTATTACGGTAAAGCAGGGGCACCAAGCTCTTCCTTATCTCTACCAACGCCCTTTTGGGGCCCCAGAACTTTCTGCTGTGGTCCAAGCTGGGACCCTGCAGAGTACAGATAAGAAATTACGAGGTACCGGCAAGGTTCAGGCAAAATCATAGTCGATAAACAGGCAAAGGTTTTAGCAGGTACTGAAACAACCAGAAGCCAGCTTGGGCAAAGAGAGAATGAGAAAACAGTTTAAATAGGCAGTTTTTGGTGCCAAAAATAAACAGGAAACAGGAACCTTTACAAACCTTTACAAAGATGGCGCCTTAGGCATCATTATGCACAACTGCGCATGTCAACATCATCGCGCATGCGCAATTGTGTGTCGCCTTCTACCAGGACGCTCAACTGCCCAGAAACGAAGGGGGTAAGCAAGGCACATCTGCCAGCCGGTGCGATCTAAGGCAGGGACCGCACCCGATCGCTTTACACAGCTAAGTTTAGTTTAGGCACAATCACAGGAGGGGATTAGACGGGTGTTGGGGGGGGTGTATAGCGCCGGATTTCTGACCCTGAGGTCAACCCCCTTCACCGCCCCCCCCCCCCGCATGAGCATTCGCAAGTCACTTCCCCCCCCCCCAGCGAGCGTATGCATGCACACGGGCAACAATTTAAATACGGAGCATTGGGCAGAGGTCCCCATTGCTCCGTATGGGAGTGAAACTTCGGCGAGGCGGGGCAGCATGCCGCCCCTAAATTTTTGCACTTCTAGGCCCGGTCCTTTGTGGCCTCACCACAAATCCGGGCCTGGGGGTGTGTGAAGGAAGTGGGGGCCATTGGGGCATGCAGGGGCCCCTGAGGCAGAAGCCCCAGTGGGCCGTGCACCCCCCAGTCTGACCCTGCCTGCCCTCATCATATGTCTAAACTGACCCCACTCCAATCCATCATGAACACTGCTGCCAGACCCTGCTGCCACTCTAGAAGTTCTGCCCCTTTCTGCCAGTTCCTGCACTGGGTTCCTCTTGAATTAACTTCAAGATCTTTGTACTCTTTTAAAAAGTGCTCACCAGTCCCGCACCATTATACATAACTACCCTAACTATCAAGTATACCCCCCAGATCTATTTTGCTTGCTGCACCTATCTTCTGAAATGTTTTGTCCCTATCCTATTTGAACTCAGAGCCACCTGGCATTCAGTCACCTTTTCATTCAAGCCTATATCCTAAGCCAGGGTTTCACCAACCTTTTTACCCATAGGAGTAGTGAAGGGCGAAATCATTTGCCAGGCAGGGATTTGTAGTGAGTTACCATGTTTCTACTGGCGGACAAAATTTGCTGCGGAAAAATTTGTCGCAAGTCATAAATTGTGGCCTAAGTAAAAAAGAATTGGTGAGTGCATAAAAAAATGGTGGACGTAAAAAAAGGGCGCCCCCAGAGAAAAATTAAAGGGATAATGGACTTACCTAAATGTTAAGTAAATGTAGAAATTCTAGACCGTACCATTACTGCAGTTGTTTATTTTTAGAATCTCCACTCAAATGTCAAGGACCCATTTTATACTCATATTTCAAACTGCCAGCAAAGTATATATAATAAGCATTAAACACATTCTCATTAAGGTAAATTCAGATCTGCGATGACATGCTTTTATAAATGGTATTTCATAGCAGAGAAATTACTTTGCCAAAATCAGCAAGGTGTCAAGTAGGAGATCTTCTATCCAAATTATTATGTCAGTCAGCGTTGCTGGGCTTAAATGGTAATTAGGCGCCTAGTAACAATGTGTTGACATTGGAAATGTGAAATGAGAGCGAGATATTAGAAGCCAGACATTGTGCCCTGGTCTGCGACCTGTGGGTTGTTATTCTCTGCTACTTTATACTAAACAATATAAAAATAAAGGTAAACTAACAACCTGCATTGGTTTGTGTGAATATTATTAGTATCAATTTTTTGTTGTATTTGATCAATCACTTACTGTCAAAGGAATTAAAGTGTGTATGTGTAAGAACCTTCTTCAGTTGGCCTTTATAGAGAAGAGAAGGTTGCTACATGTGTAATTAATAAAAAGCTAAGCTATTAAATATGGCCTTATGAAAAGAAGAAGAAGAACAGAAGAACAGAACTGATGTTCTGTAAGGGTATAGAAATTTAACTGCAGTAGGACAGTACATCCAGTACCAAAACTCATTCAGTGGCCTTAGGTAAGAAAATTGAGCTCGCTGTTACACACGTGGGTAAAAAGTGTTGGAGAGTCACACAGGCAGGAAAAATGATCTTTGTGGATGCCAAAAATGAACTGTGATTGGCTATTTGGTAGCACCAAGTGGACTGCTGGCCTGCTGGAAGCTCTGCTTGGAGTAAAACTGTGTCTCTGTGCTTCCAAAACTTGCCTCCAAGCCAGAAATTTAAAAATCGGCAACTACATTGAGGCCACTCAGAGCAATATGTTGTTCATAAACCACTGGTTGGGGATAGTTGTCCTAGACTATAGGGACACTGAAGTGTGTGACCACATGAAGACCCTTTGGCCAGTCCAACACTATAGGGTTGATTCACTAAAGTGCGATAACGCTTATCGCATGTTTTTTTTGCGTTAAAATTGACGCAAAAAAACGTGAGTTTCGCATGCGTTAAGTCGCATATTGCGTGCGTTAAATAGCGCGCAACCGTATGCGTTAATTTTAACGCATTGCTTTAATTAGCGAATGAAAGGAATAGTAACGCATGATTCACAAACACTTAGACGCACTAAATATCGCATTAGGCTATGCGAAAATTAACAACTACTTTGGGCAGGCGGTAATTATAGAAAAGTACAGTTAATGAGCTTTTGGCAACACAACATGGACTTTGCAGTGGGATTTATTCAAGTATGTGTTTGCCCCAGAGTGATGCAGCCGCCAGTTTGCAGGGAAATGGGCATTTTCAGAAAAGTACTTTTACGAACGTAATGCTGTGCATGGCTAATATGGCGTGCGTTTTTTCGCACGCGCCGACAATTTGTGCGCGCACGTTAATTAGCAGCAGTTAAAACACAGCATCGCGTCTAAATTAATGCAAGTATCCTTTTAGTGAATCGTGCGTTAAGACGTGAAAAATAAGACGCGATAAAATTTTTAACGCATGCTATAAATAGCACTCGTTTTAATGTACTTTAGTGAATCAACCCTAATATGTGCATTGAGTTATTTCTCCCCATGTCCACCTAAGTAGTCTTTGGGTGCTCCAGGCTCAATTTTCTTCCAACACCCCTTAAACATACAGGCAGTTTAATCTGCTCCTGATAAAACTGACCTTATTGTGTGTGGTATGGGACAATCTAAGCTCCCCAAAGCTATGACTTGATGTGAATAATAACAAATCAATAACAATAACAGTGGTATATTAGTTTGCCTGTTGATGCAGTTCAGAATGTAGCACAAGGACCTTTTATTTTCTCATGAATACAGCTGCCTGCATTTGGCAGGGCTGTTTTCCCTAATGGTTAGGGTGGAAGAGGGATTTAATATAGATGCCCCCTCTATTGCCCCTACCCACTCCCTAACTTGTGTGTCTGCAGAGTGTTGCAAAGACCTTATTGCAAATACTTGGTGAAAGCATATTAAACTAACCACTCGATGCTCCCCTTAGCGTTTTAGAACCCTGTTATGTTTTGTATTTTTTTTTTTTCAATTCTTTATTTTTAGATTTTTCAGTTATGGGAAGGGATACAGAAAGGAAAAAGGGGGGGGGGGGAGGGTAACAGTGCACTTGTACAATATGACATTACTTAACAGTATAAAATGTAGGAAACAGCTGTCAACAAGTTATTGTTAGTATAACATAGAGTAATATAGAGGAATACATAGGTTGTGGTAGATAGAAAGACGTACTAGCTTAAATGGCAGAGATTGATCTGAAAGTTATAAAGAGTTTGTATAATTCAACCAAGGTGTCCATATGTTCCAATATTGTGGACTCTTGTTATGGATTAGATATGTTATTTCTTCCAATTGTCTTACATCATTTGTATTATTTAACCATTCTATGAAGGTAGGGGCTTCGATGGATTTCCATTTCTTAGGTATTAGTGCCTTTGCTGACTGTAATAAATGCAAGGTGAGTGGGTCTGAAACTGTAATGTTTTTACCAGGGTAAATATGAAGTAAAATTGGAGCTGGTTCTTCCGTGGTAAAATTGAAATCGGTTATTTGGTTGATTGCACCTAGTACTTCGGACCAATATTGTTTCAGTCCCGGGCATTTTAGCCAAATATGAGTGTGAGTGCCTATGTGGCTGTTACATCTCCAGCAGGTGTCGGGGGTGTTAGGATACATTCTCTTTAATTTTGCTGGTGTGTAATGCCACCTTGTAACTAACTTATATATGGCTTCATTTGTTCTGGATGCCCTAGATGCTTTGTGCACAGTATTAAATAGTCTGGCCCATGCTATTTCGGGTATGTTAAGATCCAGTTCTTTTTCCCAAGCCTGACAAAAGGGTCTAGATGGTAGAGGCAAGGCATTGATCAGCAATCTGTATACTTTGGATAAGGGTTTGTCTAGTATTTTAGGTTCAGTTAAAATTCGTTCCCAAGGAGTTAAGGGTCTGTTCCAGTTTTTAAAGTTGCTAGTTTGGATATAGTTGTGAAGTTGGCTATAGTTCCATAAATCTCTCGGGTGCGTGCCCCACCTTTTTTGGAAGTCGGCTAGGGGTAGTAGTCTATTTTCTTTAAGAAGATCGCTTATTCTGGTCTGCCTGTTATCCCAGATTGCCCATCTATCAAAGGATCCCTTTTCCAGGCTTGGGGCAAAGTTTGGGTTCGATATAAGAGGTTGAAGAACATAAGGAGGACTGGTTAACATAAATGTTGTCTTATTTCTTTTCCACACGTTCAATGTTGCTTGTATAAGCGGATGTTGTTTTGTTTCTTTTATAATAGTTTCATTGTCAGCCCATATTGTGTTTTCTATGGGGATTGATAGGAATTGCTGTTCCAATATACACCAATCTTTACTTTGTTTGTCTGATACCCAATTAAGAATTCGGACTAAATGTGTGGATATGTAATATAGGTGGGCGTCGGGTAGTCCTCGGCCTCCTTTTTCTTTGGGCAGAATTAATTGTCCGTGTTTGAGTCTGGGATTTTTCCCATTCCAAATGAATCTAGAAAATAGAGATTTAATTGAAGTAAAGAAAGATTGGGGTAGATGGATTGGGAGAACCTGGTATAAATATAAAAGTCTAGGCATTAGCATCATTTTAACCGCTTGTATCCTACCGAACCATGAGAGTTGCAGTTTTCCCCAATTGCCTATAATCTTTTGCAAATTTGTGAGAAGGGGCAGATAGTTGTCTTGGTAGGCTTTATCCGTGTTCGATTGTATTCTGACTCCTAGATATTTTATACAAGGGTCAGCCCATTTGAATGGGAAGTTTTGCATTAAATTGTATGCAGCTTTTTTTGTTATGTTGATATTGAGTATTTCAGATTTAGAGTAGTTTACTTTGAAATTAGATAACTCGCCAAAGGTTTTCATAAGGGAGATCACATTAGGAAGGGAGATAATTGGTTTGGTGATAAAGAGGAGTAGGTCGTCAGCGAAGGCTGCGCATTTATATTCTTTTGAAGCTATTAAGATACCTGAGATATTAGGGTTATTTCTTATATGAGCTAGGAGGGTCTCCATAACTAATATAAATAGGGTAGGAGATAGAGGGCATCCTTGTCTAGTTCCATTGTAGATGTGTACTTTGGGAGATAGAATACCATTGACTCTAATTCTAGCTGTAGGTTTCTCATATAGGGCTAAAATTCTTTGTCTGCTTAGTTGTCCTAAGCCTATACCGGCTAACATCCTGTCTAGGAAGACCCAAGAGACCCGGTCGAAGGCTTTCTCTGCGTCTGTGGTGAGTATTAGGGACGGGATGTGTTTTGTTTGTGCATACCTTATCAGAGATATCACTTTGGCCGTGTTTTCTTTTCCTTCCCTTTTAGGTATGAAGCCGGCCTGGTCTGCATGGATAAGTTCGGGTAAGTATTCTTTTAATCTATTCCCTATAATTTTAGCGTATATTTTTAGGTCTAAGTTAATCAGGGATATAGGTCTATAACTAGAACACAATTGTGGGTCTTTTCCTGGTTTAGGTATAACGATAATGTGGGCCTCCTGGGCTTGAGGGTGGAAGCCGTGTGTATTTGATATAGAATTGAAATAGGATAGGAGGAGGGGGGAGAGAACTTCTTTGTAGGTTTTGTAGAAAATTGCTGGGTATCCATCTGGGCCTGGGCTTTTCCCTGCAGCGAGCGAGTTTATACAGTTTTCAATTTCTAATAGAGTAAAGGGGGCGTCAATCATTTGGGATTGGTCTGGTGTCAATCTTTTGAGGTTGGCTTCTTTTATGAAATTGTCTATTTTGTCTATAAATTCCTTTGGTGGTTGTTTAGAGGTCCTTATTTTATATAAAGATTGATAATAGTTTTGAAAAGCACTAGCTATGCCTTTAGTGTCGCTAGTTAAAGTATCATTTTCAGTTCGTATTGAGTTAATTTGTGTTATGGGTTGTATTTTTTTAGGATCTGTGCAAAGTGTTTATTGCACTTGTCCCCTAGTTCGTAGTATCGCTGTTTAGTCCTCATATAGGATTTTCGTACTTTCTCATTAAGTAAAGTTTTCAGTTGTATCCTTTTATTTTCTAGTGAGATCAGTGTGTTTTTTGCTAAAGTTTCCTTATGTGTTTGCTCAAGTGATGATATGTTGTTTATTAAATTGCTAATTTCTTTCTCTTTCTCTTTTTTCAGTTTACTACCCATTGCCATCAAATGACCTCTAAGCACACATTTTAAAGTTTCCCAAATCGTTGCCTGAGAGACATTATCTGTGGAATTGTTTTGGATTATTTGGATAATCAGAGACTGGATTTGTTTCCTAGTATCATCTTTGTGGAGTAAAGTCTCGTTTAATCGCCAGTTAAATTCGTGTTTGGATATGTGGGGTAATTTAAATTTTATGTTAACTGGTGCATGATCTGAGAGGTGAAAATTTCCTATGTCTGCAAAGTTAAATAAATGCAACCATCTTTGAGATGTATATATGTAATCAATCCTAGAATAAACAGAAAAAGTTTTGGAAAAATGCGTGAAGTCTCTCTTTTTTGGATTTAAGGCTCTCCATACATCTATTAATTGCATTTCTGCAAAAAGTTTTTTGATTTCTTTAAGGTCTTTGTAGGATGTGTTACTTCTTTTAGAGGAGGTATCAATTAAAGGGTTTAGTGCCATGTTAAAATCACCACCTAGTATTATAGACCCTATACTGAAGTTTTCTAAAATTTTTAGAAAGCGTTTCAAAAAACATGTTTGTCCTGAGTTGGGTACATATACATTAGCAATTGTACACATTTGGTCCACTAGAATTCCTTTAATAAGAATAAACCGTCCTTCATTGTCGCCTAGAGTGTCCGTAAGCTTAAAAGGGAGGTCCTTATGTATTAGGGTAAGTACACCAGTTGCTTTCTTTGTGGGGTTATTGCTCATATACACTTGGGGATATGTCTTAAGTGACAAGTATGGGGATTGATTTTCTTTAAAGTGCGTCTCCTGAATCATTACTATCATGGCTTTTCTCTTTTTGCACTCGTGGAGGATTTGGGCTCTTTTAACGGGTTCATTGATACCATTAACATTATAAGAGAGAACACAACAGTCCATATTAGTTTCATCAGCCATTTCGAGGAAGGGATTTAACCTGCTGATTTAGGGTGATATGTTGTTTTTTATTATACTTGTTGTTAGCTTGCAAAACCGGGGAAGGGGTGAGATAAGGTACAAGAGCATTACAACTCTTAATACAACTGGGAGAAAGGGGTAAGGTGAGTGAGATTTGCCACAGTAGTCTTACCGGGGTAAAGCCCCTTTGCTGGGTTGGTTTAGCAGCGGCAATGGTGACCTGCACCATGTTTTTGGGAAAGCGAGGTTGGATGGAGGTATTTGAGATTGTTTCTATACCTCTAAGCGTCCCCGGGTGTCTCAGACCCGCCCTACTGTATAAATGTATCTAGACCCGTATGTACAGGAGATGGGGGTAACCTAACTGATTTAGTGTCTTATAACCAAACATAAAACATAAAACATAAAACAGAGAGAAAGCATTTTTTTTTTTTTTTTTTTTTTTTTTTTTGACCAAAAAGTATTATACCTTAGTGTACCGTAAGTCAAAAGTAATTTACAGTGACCTGATTAGTTTGTGAAGTATAAGGAGCAAGGAGAGTCAAAGTCAAGATTAGATAAGCAATTAAGCGCTTTACCTTGGCTGAGTGTTCTTATTTATTAAGCTATAGGATTTAAAGGTGGCTCTATTGAGTTTCTACTCCTTGACCTTTGGGATAATATTACCTGCTGGTACCATCAGATCGTCTAGCAGGTGGGTTGTATTGTCTCTGATCAACTGTCCAAAGTATGTGTTAAACATCCTTTTTGGTAAACTTTTCAAACTGTGTCCTTGTGTAGGTTTAGATGTAGCTAGGTGAGCTCTGTTCCATATAGGTCAGTTGTGGGATGATCTTGATTTTTCCCTAGGAGTTCTGGGTGTCCGTGGGGTTCTCTTCGGTGTAGGTGCTACAGTCCAATCATTTTGTGTTTCAAATGTTAGTTCTGTTATTTTATGTTTTGTATTTTATATTTTTCAGATTTTGTGTAAACAAATACATTGGTTTTTGGTTATATTGGCTTAATCCTGGGCTTGGGTTAAATACTAAGCAGTCATCTCAAGTAAATATAAATTGCACAGAAGAATAATTAAAACTCAATTGGGTCTGCGCTACTTTTAATTGACTTCACATAACTTTGTCTTTCCCTATAATAGAATAATTTCCATCGTGCTCCAATTTCACTCAGTAATACAGTACCATATGTATGATTTCTATTATGTGGATCATTCTAACCTTTACTTGTTTCATAACCATAATAATTGCTTTCAGTTATTTAGTGAATTATGTGTGCCAAAAATAGTGAAAAGAAATACATTTGTAATATGTATAGGTTTGAGGTAACGTTACAGATTTGCTCTAAAAATAGTTAGAAATACATTGTCATTTGGCTGTGCTAAGCATCAGTGTAGGGAAAGAATGTAGGCCTACTGGATTTTTGATCATAGTAATTATATATATAGATACATTTATAGATTATAGATACATCTTATTCAGCTGCTATCAAGGGTACAGCACCCCAACATGAGACTGCTCACCCCATATGGGTTTAATCAGCAACAGTGTATTTATTGAACACAAAGGTACTTTGTACTTCCATGTATTTGCGCTACAATATCACCCAGTGTGCAGTAATCCTCAAAGAATACTCCCAGTGTGCACTAATCCTCAAAATATGCTTTTTGGCATAACTCTAAGTCCCACTTAGTTCCCTGAGTCCATCCAATTTGTTGAGTGTCACTTAGAGAAAGTATCTCACACTAAATCCTTTCGGTGGAGCACAAAGCTGCTAGTACTGCCTCATACTGTCTCTCACCTCTCCAAGAGTGCGCTATAACAGGAACTACCTGTCAGGAGTGCTTCAGTTAGGAGCACTTCAGTTAGGAGCAGATGGCAGCGCCCATGGCCACATCATATCATTGCACCACCTAGTGATGTTCCACCACATGACATCATCGTGTTGCACTTCAGTGCAAAAAATAAAAAGACGCTGAAGACCCAGGTTCAATGCCTGATCATCCGGTTCCTGTTTTTTTTTTTTTGCTTTATTCTTGACAATCATTTGCCTAAATTTGACTTCTTAATGCTATGGATACTTCATTCTATGTATTTTCTCAGCTTCCACCTTGGTCCTGACTTCATCCCTGGTAAGGGCTGATGAGTAGGGATGTAGCGAACCTCACAAAAAAAGTTTGCGAACCCGTTTGTGAACTTCTGCCAAAAAGTGCGAACTTTGCGAACCCAATAGACTTCAATGAGAAGGCAAACTTTGAAACCTAGGAAAGCCATTTATGGCCAGAAAACTGATTTTAAAGTTGTTTAAAGGGTGCCACGACCTGGACAGTGGCATGCAGGAGGGGGATCAAGGGCAAAAATTTCTCTGAAAAATACGTTGTTGTAATCAGTAATCAGAAAATAAAAGCAGTCCTTACAAGGACTATTGGGTTACAGCAGATGAGATCAGAAGGACAGCTGCCCACAGCAGCTACATACAGAGCAGTAGAAAGTAGTCAGCAAAGCTACCTAAACTGTCCCTCAAACCCCTGCACAGCTCTCTCCCTATGCTAACTCATCAAGCACACACAGGCACAATGTAAAATGGCTGCTGGGCTTCGGTTTATATATGGAAGGGAGTGGTCCGGGGGTGGTCCAGGAGGGAGAGCTGCGTGATTGGCTGCCATGTATCTGCTGGCTCTGGGGTGAGAGGTCAAAATTTGGCTCCAGCTAAGGCGAACCCAAAATTGCGAACATCGCTAAAAGTTCGCGAACTTGCGAACTTGCGAACACCCGATTTTCGTGCGAATTAGTTCTCCGGCGAACAGTTCGCTACATCTCTACTGATGAGCCATGGTACTACCTGCCACTATTATAACCTCATTTACAGGGTCCTTTAATCTCCACTCTTACTTAATTTACTGTAACTTAGAGATCAGTCTTCCCAATAAAGCCTTTTTCTTTAGGAACTCCAGCAGAATCCAACCCTTCATAGAGTGGAGTCCAAAGACACAGAACCATGTGCTCTCTATCCTTTTTCTAGTTCCTCTGGGATAACTGTGAACACCTCCCTTCTTCACATACTCTAAAATAATTAATTGAACTTTATTTTTTTCAATAAAAAGCGAAGACTAAGGCCCAGTGTAAGCAATAGTAAGATATTGTACCTCCATATGAACAACTGATCTACGTATTAATACATTTAAAGCTGCAGCAGATCCAGGTTTAGCTTTGGGACTTTGGGTTTTCTTGAATCCTTTGACTTAGTTCAAGCTTTAGATTTTTCTAGATTTGCCCAAAGTGTATCCATACACCTTAATATTAATATTTGGATTCTGTCTCTATCCCAAAAGTGTGTCGTTGGTGCATCACCAGTTCAGCTTGTTTACTTCTAAATTAAAAAAAAATATTCACAATAAAACTAAAAGTTAATTAAATGCGCAAACCCTACACAAAACTTTGGGAAATTTTAAAAAAGCCCCAAGAAACTTATTTAATTTTTCTGTGTGTTTTCCACAATTTTAAGTCTTGTTTACAGTTTCGAATTTGAAGGATAGATAAAATAAATTGAAAAACATATCTTAAATCCATGTAAACTCCAGCTAATAAATTATTATACAGGTTTCTCTGGTGGTTTGTAGATATAAATATATTCCATTGTGCATACACATGCTGTCAGTGTTATTTTAATATTAATGCAGGTTGTCATGTGCCTGCTCATTCTAATTTTACCTTGGGGCAGCTTAGCATATGTCTGGAGAGACAAGTATCTGTAGAGCCTCAGATATTACTTAGGGTTAACTCGGGCAGCATTTGTAGGCATAACGATCATTTAAAACTGCTTAAAGTTATTCTACAGGAAAGATGATTTTCAGGGATGATGCAATGGAGTTCAATGTAGAATACATTTATCTCTTCAATAATAAAATCAAAATATAGTACAGGTATGGGATCCGTTATCTGGAAACCCGTTATCCAGAAAGCTCCGAATTACGGAAAGCCCGTCTCCTATAGACTCCATTTTAATCAAATAATTCAGAATTTTAAAACTGATTTCCTTTTTCTCTGTAGTAATAAAACAGTACCTTGTAATTGATCCCAACTAAGATATAATTACCCCTTATTGGGGGCAGAACAGTCCTATTGGGTTTATTTAATGGTTAAATGATTCCCTTTTCTCTGTAATAATAAAACAGTACCTGTACTTGATCCCAACTAAGATATAATTACCCCTTATTGGGGGCAGAACAGCCCTATTGGGTTTATTTAATGGTTAAATGATTCCCTTTTCTCTGTAATAATAAAACAGTACCTGTACTTGATCCCAACTAAGATATAATTACCCCTTATTGGGGGCAGAACAGCCCTATTGGGTTTATTTAATGGTTAAATGATTCCCTTTTCTCTGTAATAATAAAACAGTACCTGTACTTGATCCCAACTAAGATATAATTACCCCTTATTGGGGGCAGAACAGCCCTATTGGGTTTATTTAATGGTTAAATGATTCCCTTTTCTCTGTAATAATAAAACAGTACCTGTACTTGATCCTAACTAAGATATAATTACCCTTAATTAGCCTTAAATTATGGAGATCTAAATTACGGAAAGACCCCTTACTCAGAGTACCCTTGGTCCCGAGCATTCTGGATAATGGGTCCTATACCTGTATATGTCAGGTACAGAACTAGAGGAGGCAGTAGAGACACGTGCCTAAGGTGCAGTGGTGGGGGCAATGCTGGCCACATACCCCTTTTATCTGTTTTCCATAGTTTTGGGCCATAGAAAGTCTGGGATTCAGTGCACACAAAAGGTTGGTGCGTTTGTCGAGGAGACAAATGAATGATTTACAGGTGTCAAGAGGGTGCTTGCCTTGGGCACCTAAATCTCTAAATAAGCAAAATATACAACAAGTGATGGAAATGATGATATCTGGACTCTAGATACTATAACCTCCGATTCTAGTGATGGAAGGGGCAACAATAAATCATACATTAAAAAAGTAATCAGTATTATGCTTAGTGTAGCTATATTGGCTATATTACCTGCTTACCTAACCTTTTGTTTATTTTGTGTCCATAACAGGTTTTTAAAGGGTACATAAAACCTTCCTTAATGCTTTCACCTCTTAGCTCTCCATTAGGACCACTTTAATAAATGGGAAAAAAGGGCAATTTCCCAGGGACAACAACTGGGGACCCACGATTAAAACATTTCAGCTGCTATAGCTTTTAGCTATAGAAATGGTAGACCCCTCTTTATAGTCATCTGGAAGTCCTCAAACTCAACCACACTTGCATTAATTTTTAGAAAAAAACGTTCCTTGGGGATTATTTAAAATCAAAATCTGGTATTTGTGATTATGGTTTATCTGCTCATATGTTGGTCCACGGCGGGGGCGAACCTGGTTCTCATGTCTACATTATTCAGCACATACTATTTCTTTATTTCTTGCCTTAATATATTCAAGTTCTCCTTCCCGAGGGTAGTCCTTTTACGAATATCTTGGGATAGCTCTGGGGCCCATCAATAAGATCTTTGCCCTGGGCCCACTGGTGCCTTAAAGCATCCCTGCTCTCCATAGTAAGAATCTCCAACATATTTACAGATGTGAGAGAATTGCCCGGTGGGATTTATTAGTGTCAGCACTATATCAGCTTCTTTCCATTAAATAAAATAAGTGCTATTTTTATTGGCCAATATAACAGTGTTATTGAACATTAGAAGGCCCATTATAGTGCTATTTATGCATACACAGAAAGAAGTATGTATAAAAAGGAAAAAAAAATTGATTTTGCTACTTTACGGAAAAAAAACACGAATCTTGACTTTCCATGATTTTGCAGTAATTCATGAAAAATCACAGTCCTGGTGTATTTCTTGTGTAGTACTTTGGTGTACTCATTATCCATAGCAGTATCACCAGAAAAAAGTAATGTTAAGGATTGACTATTTTAAATTTTGAAGCAACCTTGAAGATGGAAGTGCAAAAACCAGCCTGTTGTCAAACATTCTGTACACAACATCAAGGAGACCCAACTGACCAATGCACTACAAAGAAAACACTATATAATAGTTTATTGCATATGCAATACTTATTTTTACTTCTTTACTTCTAGTATGCATTTATCCCCATGCAACCTAATTTTCCTGCTGAAACATTAGTGTATTTTAGGGGTCATCTACTATTATATATGCTCCATTGCACAACTACTTGGCTACTTACTCCCCCCACATCAGTTCTTCCACACCTCTGGGGAAACAATTAAAGATAAACATGTGTTCCACAGTAAAATCCATGGCCATCTTTAAGCTTTCTCTGGTAGTGTGGCCGTATTGATGTCAAATTGTTTGAATCTTTGCAGTTGGCTGGCTTTTGGGCACGCAAAAAAAACCAACAGGATTCGCACCCTCTGGGATTTTTTCCAGGAGCCAGTTCAATCCTGAATATAGGTATACAGCTTTAATAGTACTCATTGCTGTGATGCCACAAGGCCAACCTAAGGCTAGTACTAATTAAATATTTCCCTGTTGGAAAGAAGTGTAACTGTTAGGATTTGCCACATCTATTAAAGCAAAAACAGCTCTATTAGTGATGAGCAAATTTTTTTGCCAGGCATGGATTCGCAGCAAAAACATGGCGAATTGTTTCACAAAATTTCCTTGAAAATTCTCCGCGGAAAAATTTGTAACTCGTCAAAAAAATGGGCACGGTCATGTAAAAAGTGGGCGCACATCAAAAAAAGATGCTGGAGGCAAAAAAGTCACGCAACAACTGTGTTTTGCAGATTTTTCGCTGTTTCACAACTTTTCTTGTCGAATTGGCGAATTGAAATGGGATTTGCTCATCACTAATCTCTATTGCTGCGGAGCAGAATGATAATGATTTGAGCATATTTGTCCGAGAAATCTGATGTCAACGTATCAAGTTGTTTTGTTAACGCTTTGGGAATGCCCATCCGATACATACAATTACTGGGGTTCCAGGGGTTGAATAGTGCTGCAAGGCCATTTCCCAGACTATCTAGTGGACCAACTGTGTCAGTGGTTGGCAGTGATTTCTTTATGATGTAACTTAGGTGGACTGATAAATATTCCCCATCTTCAAGGTATCACAACAAATTCACACCTAAATTGCGTTAAACATTTGGGATTTGTCTGCCATGTTCTACTTGTGAAACCGGTATCTACAGTAGGTGAGTGCAGATGAGAGCACTCCAAAGTGTACTTGAAGTAAATCACCATAGAGAATAAGTGTTGCTATAATGAATGATCCATCTGTAGCTTAAAAAGAGCGGAACATTGCATTGTCTAAGTCTTTTAAATCACTACAACCATGTAAAGATCAACCATTTTTGAAGGAGTCTAGTGGTTTTTCCAGTCTTTATAACATTCATAATAAATAAACAGACTTGTGCTGATATTGTAGTGTTTTGTGTATTTATGCAGATGGGAGCAATTTTCACTTTGCATCTTCATCCGCTGAAAATGATCTTAACGGGAGATCAGAAGACTCTTCAGAAAATTAGTATGCAAAGAAAAAATTGCCTCACCTCCAGCTGCTTAGGAACATCACATGTAATGTCAGGTACAGTAGCTTGAATCCTGTCAAGGTTAATTTATCGTTGGATGACAGAATCTGTTACAAATTGCTTCTGAAGTCGAAATACTGTGCGTGTTTCACTTACAGTTTTGCTTCTTGTCAATCACTGTTGCAATAATTTTGTCTCATCCTCCTGGATAATAGTATGTTTTATCTGAGCACAGCAACTGATCTGCTGAAAACCACTACTGCTGCTGGTTTGATTTAGAGGACAGTATTGGTGGACAGTTGGTGATATAGTGTTATGGTCACTAATAGAGTATTACAAGATCAGGTCCCTCTTATTTGGACTATTTAGATGCTTTCTGTCATGTATAGGTTTGCCACCTGTCTGGTTTTGACCCGGACAGCTCGGTTTTTGGAAGGGCTTCCCAGGTCAAAACCGCCTGCCCGGTTTGCCTATTTAGGAACATTGATGTGGAGATTGGGCAATCGACGATCGCTGTGTCATAGCCTGCCCCCGTGATGTCACAACCCAACCTTCTCCCCCACTCCATGACATCACTGCCCCGCCTCTTTCCCACCTCCATGACATCACCCCTGACCCTTGCCCTGCTTTCTTAGGCGGCAGAGCTGGCAACCCTAGTTATGTAACACGTAACGTATTATATGCTATAATGGAGTACTTTGTATCTCTATACAGTGTAGTGATGAGCAAATCTGTCCCGTTTCACTTCGCCATAAAATTTGCGAAACAGCAAGAAAATTTGCGAAACCACGAAAAATCTGCGAAATGCATTTGTCGCACAATTTTTTTTGTTGCCCGCATCTTTTTTGTCGCCTGTGCCTATTTTTTGTCGCCAGCGTCTATTTTTTTGTCCCCCGCATTTTTTTATGCGAGCGCACCTTTTTTACATGACTGCGCCCTTTTTTGACACGACCCCTGCCTTTTTGTACGTGACCGTGCCCAATTTCACTCACAACAAAAAAAAAATTTGTGCTATGAATTTTTCCGCTGCAAATGTTCACACAAGTTTCGCAAAACAATTCGTCAATGCCGAAATGCGGAAATTTGCTGTGAATCCATGCACTATACAAGTGACAAAGGACTTCCAGCAAACCCTTGCCTTTTTTTAATACAAAAGCTTGATGCTCAGTATAGAGGGTCTACACCCTTCTGTTACTAGTACAAAATAAGATATTGACACATAACAAGAAAATTGCTGATTAAAGCAAATGGTGCACGTTATTGAAACATTTTGTCTGAAGTTAATGCATGTATGGGATCTTTTGTTCAGAATGCTTGGGACCTGGGATTGTCCAGATAAGGGGTCTTTCCATAATTTGGATCATCAGAGGCAGATTTTTAACATTTGAGTAAAACCTTTGCAAGTTTTGTCCTTAAATGCTAGCTTATTTAAGAATAAATGCAACAGAATAGTCTCAGAACAGTCTCATTCTAGCAAGAATCACATTGTTCAATTCTTTTTCAATGAGGTTTAAAACTGGGATGTTTTAATTAACTGAAAATAAATAATTAGATAGAGATGTAGCAAACTGTTCGCCGGCGAACTAATTCGCGAGAACATCGGGTGTTCGCGAACTTTTGCCGATGTTCGCCACCTTGGGTTCACCGCGTTTTTTCGCCTTGGTTTTTCCGCCGCGTTTTTCCACCGCGTTTTATCACCTATGCATATACATAGGAATAGCTTGCGTTTTTTTTTTTGGTGTTATTTTTTGGCGTTTTTTTTTTGCGTTATTTTTTTGCGTTTTTTTTTTTTGGCGTTTTCTTTTGGTGTTTTTTTTACAAAGTATTTTTCAGAGAAATTTTTGCTTGATCCCCCTCCTGCATGTCACTGTCCAGGTCGTGGCACCCTTTAAACAACTTTAAAATCAGTTTTCTGGCCAGAAATGGCTTTTCTAGGTTTTAAAGTTCGCCTTCTCATTGAAGTCTATGGGGTTCGTAAAGTTCGCGAATATTCGCGAGTTTTGGCAAAAGTCCGCAAACGGGTTCGCGAACATTTTCGGCGATGTTCGCTACATCTCTATAAATAGAGTTGTTAGAAGACAATTCCCATTGACTTCTATTGAGCCTTGCCAGCTTTTACTTGCCGAGATTTTTCAGGCAACTTTCCATGGGTTTTTCAGTATTTGTGGTTCTTAAGAATATTCATGAGTATATTTGCGTTTGTATTTTTTGTGGCATTTTCTCAAATCACGAAAACTTGAATTTTCATATATTGGCCCCCCCCATAAATTTATTTAAATATTAAATAAACCCAAAAGAATTGTTTCATCTCCAGTAAGAGTTAATTTATATCTTAGTTGTGATCGAGTATAAGGTACTGTTTTATTATTACAGAGAAAAGGGAATCATTTAACCATTAAATAAACCCAATAGGGCTGTTCTGCCCCCAATAAGGGGTAATTATATCTTAGTTGGGATCAAGTACAGGTACTGTTTTATTATTACAGAGAAAAGGGAATCATTTAACCATTAAATAAACCCAATAGGGCTGTTCTGCCCCCAATAAGGGGTAATTATATCTTAGTTGGGATCAAGTACAGGTACTGTTTTATTATTACAGAGAAAAGGGAATCATTTAACCATTAAATAAACCCAATAGGGCTGTTCTGCCCCCAATAAGGGGTAATTATATCTTAGTTGGGATCAAGTACAGGTACTGTTTTATTATTACAGAGAAAAGGGAATCATTTAAACATTAAATAAACCCAATAGGGCTGTTCTGCCCCCAATAAGGGGTAATTATATCTTAGTTGGGATCAAGTACAGGTACTGTTTTATTATTACAGAGAAAAGGGAATCATTTAACCATTAAATAAACCCAATAGGGCTGTTCTGCCCCAATAAGGGGTAATTATATCTTAGTTGGGATCAAGTACAGGTACTGTTTTATTATTACAGAGAAAAGGGAATCATTTAACCATTAAATAAACCCAATAGGGCTGTTCTGCCCCAATAAGGGGTAATTATATCTTAGTTGGGATCAATCACAAGGTACTGTTTTATTATTACAGAGAAAAGGGAATCATTTAACCATTAAATAAACCCAATAGGGCTGTTCTGCCCCAATAAGGGGTAATTATATCTTAGTTGGGATCAAGTACAGGTACTGTTTTATTATTACAGAGAAAAGGGAAATTAATTTAAAAAATGTGTATTATTTGATAAAAACAGGAGATTGCCTTCCCATAATTTGGAGCTTTCAGATAATGGATCACATACTTGTACAGTACAGGTATGGGACCTGTTATCCAGAATGCTTGGGATCTGGGGTATTGTATAATTCAGTGTTTAGCTATTTCTTCAATGATTGTAGACCATGTCACTTGGTCACTAGGTCATCCATCTGTTGACTACATGTAAGAATATTGTATTTGCCGCCACCGGCAGGCAGCCAGCCAATGAAGAATGGAAATGTACAAAAGGCTGAAACTGCAAATTTAACCAAATAAAGGCAAACATTAAGATAATTAATTAGTATGAAATTACCAGTGTACACTACTAAGTCAATGCCTTGAGGTTTCTCTCAAATACTTTTATTTTTTTAAATGAGAAGTTCTAAGCACCAGAGACTGATTGTAACTGAATATGTGAACAGAGCACTGTGCATATTAAGTTCATTTGTATTAATTAAATACAGTTAAAATTGCTCTTCATTCCTTATGGGATTGAACACTTTGGGGCACATTTACTAACCCACGAACGGGCCGAATACGTCCAATTGCGTTTTTTTCGTAATGATCGGTATTTTGCGTTTTTTTCGGAAAATTATTGCGACTTTTTCGTTACCAATACGATTTGCGCGAAAAAACGCAAGTTTTTCGTAGCCATTCCGAAAGTTGCACAAAATCTGGCGATTTTTTCGTAGCGTTAAAACTTGTGCGAAAAGTCACGTTTTTTTCGTAGCGTTAAAGGCGTCGCGCCTTTTAAGTTAACGCTACAAAAAAGGTGCGACTTTTCGCGCAAGTTTTAACACTACGAAAAATCGCGACTTTTTGTGCAAGTTTTAACGCTACGAAAAAATCGCCAGATTTTGCGCAACTTTCGGAATGGCTACGAAAAACTTGCGTTTTTCTGCGCAAATCGTATTCGTATTTTTTGCGAATTTTTTCGGCGACTTTACGACTTTTCGGAAATTATCGCGACTTTTTCATTAGAAAAAGTCGCGATAATTTCCGAAAAGTCGTAAAGTCGCCGAAAAAAATCGCAAAAAATACGAAAAAGTCCCAAAATGTTCGTTTTCCAATCGGAATTTTTCCAATTCGGTTGGAATTCGTGTCTTAGTAAATCAGCCCCTTTCTGTATTTCAATTGTGATTGAACAATATTCTGCATGAGCTGCTTTCTTAGCCGGGCAAGGGTAATGTCGGGACTGTTGTTGAGGGGTGGGTAGGAAGTGGGGCCGTGACATCACGGGGGCAGGGCTATGACGCGGCCAGCAACGATTGGCCGATCACTGTGTCAATGTTACTGCGTCCTGCACAGTTTTCCTAATTAGGGAAACCAGGCAGGAGGTTTTGACCCGGGCAGCTCTTCCAAAAACCGGGCTGTCTGGGTCAGAAACGACACAGGTGGCAACCTTAGCTGTGCAAGTGAAATAGTAGGCATCGGGCTACAATTAGAATCACACTAAATCTAATCTTCTTTAGCTTAGTTCTAGTGATGAGCAAATTTTTTCAGCAGGCATGGATTTGTAGCGAATTTCTGCATTTCGCCAATGTTGAATTGTTTCGAGAAACTTCTGCAAAAATTCACTGCAGAAAATTGTTTTGCACTTGAAAATAGATCACATCAAATTGGGTGCGGTCATGTAAAAATGGGCGCAGTCACATCAAAATAGGTGCTGTTGCGTCAGAAAAAAAAGTTCTGCGCGACACATTTCACAAATTTTTCGCTGTTTCACAAATTTTTTTTGTCATTTAGCTGTGGTTTTTTTGTGGGAAATCCTTTCCTTTCACAGTTACATACATGCCTAGTTGTATGCTGCAAATAAAATATCTCAAACTCAATGTGTAGAAAACAGAGTTATTTATAATAAGCAAAAAAAAACCCAATCTATTACAACATGTTCAATATATCCACTCTTACAAAGCAGTTGTTCAAACATCCAATGCCATCTGGTTATTGCTAAAACATATTTACAAATCTATTATAATTTGAACTTTTCCAAGACTAGTTTACAAACATTCATAAATTAGTGGAAAATGACATGCTTTAGAAATGTAAGTACATCTTCATGCTTTCTGAACTCCAAGGAAGTTGAAGACGACTGTAAATTATAAACTTTTGGGAAATTTTATTTTACAGAGTTTTTTCATTTGTAATGTTCATATTTCCTTCGCTAATCTTGTGCTCTTCTGTTGCCTTTTCTTCTGGATGAAGCCAAGGTGGTCCGTGCAATTGCTGGGGATAAAGTATAGAAGAAGTTTTCAGTTAATATACAGAATGAGTGTCGAATAATTGATACAATTGATATATTTGGTGCTATGCAATGGATTATATTTTAATGTTTATTGCTTGGGGTAAATTGTTAGTTATTTATTGAAAATATAAAATAACTCAATAACAAAATAACATAACAAAATGTGTATTGTGTATTTTTTTATATTTATAATATGGAACATAAGAAGTAACATTGTTATATTGAATTATGCATGGTTTGTGGCTGCTGAAAAGGTATTCAAGAGATTTAGGAAAGGGAGGAACTTTCTGTTATTTCCCCTTTAAAACCTGTGAAGGAGTAAGTGTTTTTATGCTTATGAGTAAAGGTGGCCACTGTAAGATCCGCTTGTTTTGTAAGGGTGCCCATACATGGGCAGATAAGCTGCCAAATCAGACTAAAGGACCCAAATCATCAGCTAAAATTTGCCCGTCTATGGCCACTAGTGATGAGCAAAATAATTCGCCAGGCATGGATTCGAGGTGAATTTCTATGTTACGCCATTTGCTGATTTTTTTTTTTCAAAACGGGTGACACAATTCACCACGGGCAAATTTCACTTTGTGTCAAAAAATTGTGGCCACTAGTGATTGGCAAACTAATTCATCAGGCATGGATTTGCGGCGAATTTCCGTGTTTTCCGTGACAATTTTTTTTTTTTTTTGTTGCAACTGCTTAGGGGCAGTTCTGCAGAGTTCTGAGAGATATACTGCAACATTAAATCCTGCATAATCTCTAGATAGTACAGACATTCTAATCTGGAAATCTTCCTTAATCCTTAATCTCATCTGATAAATCTTTATAAACCAAATATAATTTACATTAAACCCCGTACCCTAATATTTATATATAGTGTATTATATTATTTACTGCCACACATTATTTGCCATACAAATGGTTTGGCATGTAACATTACATTCATCACACCCATAAGTAAGATTTATTTGTATATATCAGTATCAGATATAAGTAGAAGATCATGCACACTCCTTGTACCTGAATTCCTGGTTCTAACTCCACACTCTTGCTTGTTAGTGTTGAATTATGATGTAGTCTGCATGTCTGTCCAGCCTAAAAAGAAGGAATACATTGTCATATTGTCATGTACATTGCAGATTAAAATGACTAAGGAACAGTTTTTGTGAAAAATAATAGTACAGTACGATTTTGACTCCAGTATTGTATAACAGAGTTTCAAATATAGAAATGTGGGGGAGAGGGGAGACAACAGGGGGAAATGGGCATGCACTGTTACAGGCTTTACAGTTTAATACCACAAGATTTACTATGGGAGGACTCAATGCAAAGGGATTCCTCTACTTATAGATTGGTTTCAGAGGTTTTAAATGCAGGTCCTCAAATCAACACTAGTGATGGGCGAAAAAAATGGGCAATTGGGCAACAAAATTCGCAGTGTGTCCAAAAATTATTGCCCGTGTCAAAATAATTGACGCCTTTCAAAAAGAATTGTCTCGCTTGTCAAATGTATTGTCGAGCGTCAAAAGAATTGTCTCTTTCATAAAAAGAATTGTCAACCGTCAAACTAATTGTCATGCGTCAAACGTATTGTTGAATGCGACAATTTTTTTGACGGGCGTCATTTTCCCCATTTCGCAAATTTTTCGCCATTTTGCAAATCTTTTGAAAGATTCTAGAATTTTTTGGCGAAGCAAAATGGGACAGAAGCGCTCATCACTAATCAACACCAATGAATTTCCTAAAATAAACAGGGCGGAGGAATCGTAAATGATGCTGACACTGCGTTCTGGTGGTATTATACATAATATTGGCACTGTATATATACAGGTAAAGGATCTGTTATCCAAAAAGCTCAGAATTATAGAAAGGCTATCCACTCCATTTTTTAAAAAAAAATCTCTGTAATGATAAAACAGCACCTTGTACTGATCCCAACTAAGATATAATTACCCCTTATTGGGGGCAGAACAGCCCTATTGGGTTTATTTAATGGTTAAATGATTCCCTTTTCTCTGTAATAATAAAACAGTACCTGTACTTGATCCCAACTAAAATATAATTACCCCTTATTGGGGGCAGAACAGCCCTATTGGGTTTATTTAATGGTTAAATGATTCCCTTTTCTCTGTAATAATAAAACAGTACCTGTACTTGATCCCAACTAAGATATAATTACCCCTTATTGGGGCAGAACAGCCCTATTGGGTTTATTTAATGGTTAAATGATTCCCTTTTTTCTGTAATAATAAAACAGTACCTGTACTTGATCCCAACTAAGATATAATTACCCCTTATTGAGGCAGAACAGCCCTATTGGGTTTATTTAATGGTTAAATGATTCCCTTTTTTCTGTAATAATAAAACAGTACCTGTACTTGATCCCAACTAAAATATAATTACCCCTTATTGGGGCAGAACAGCCCTATTGGGTTTATTTAATGGTTAAATGATTCCCTTTTTTCTGTAATAATAAAACAGTACCTGTACTTGATCCCAACTAAGATATAATTACCCCTTATTGGGGCAGAACAGCCCTATTGGGTTTATTTAATGGTTAAATGATTCCCTTTTTTCTGTAATAATAAAACAGTACCTGTACTTGATCCCAACTAAGATATAATTACCCCTTATTGGGGACAGAACAGCCCTATTGGGTTTATTTAATGGTTAAATGATTCCCTTTTCTCTGTAATAATAAAACAGTACCTGTACTTGATCCCAACTAAGATATAATTACCCCTTATTGGGGGCAGAACAGCCCTATTGGGTTTATTTAATGGTTAAATGATTCCCTTTTCTCTGTAATAATTAAACAGTACCTGTACTTGATCCCAAAGATATAATTCATCCTTAGTGGAGGAAACATTCCTGTTGGGTTTATTAAAAATTTGAATGTTTTTGAACAGACTTGACGAGTGAAGACCCAAATTATGGAAAGATCCCATATCTGGAAAATCCTAGGTCCCAAGCATTCTGCATAACAAGTTTAATACCAACTGACATCCCAAATCTCACTCTTATTGTCCTTCAGGCTACAGTCTCCCATCCAATGATAGACAAGTAACCACTGCCCTAGTTTGGGAAGCACTATTGTCATTTTGCAGGTAAAAATAAATGCTACTGCACTTATCTTTGTTTAAATAAACTTTATTACATAAATTATTTTATTTTCCTTCTGCTGAAAGCAATGTTTGTATATGCTAACTGCAAGTAGAAGATAATACAGGAGCATGTGTAGGTTAGCTTGATAATATTATTTATTAGGTAAATCTGGGCTCTTTTTCTGGTTATTAACTGTTGTATATGGTTTACGATTTCATACATCTTGCTGTATAGTAGAAGAGCAATAGTAAATCAGATATGAACACTCCAAGCTCCTCTGGGTGTATTTGCATAAATGCTAGTACTACAAAATAGATCTTCAGATAAAGAATCTCAAGTTGTTTTTATTGTACATTATGTAGGAATATGCAGGAACTGCTTCGTTTTGAATTTCTTAAAGACAGGCTTTACTTAATTTCCCACATATACTTGTTAAATATTTATATTAACATAGGGGCATATTTACTAATCTACGAACGTCCGAAAAGCGTCTGAATGTGTTTTTTCCGTAATGATCGGTATTTTTGCGATTTTTTCGTTGGCGTCACAACTTTTCTCGTTGCCGTCGCGACTTTTCTGCGAATTGTCGGACGTTTTCGTCACCGTCACGACTTTTTTGCGAATTGTTGCGACTTTTTCGTCGGCGTCACGACTTTTTCGTCGGCGTCACAACTTTTTTGCGAATTGTCACGACTTTTTCGTCGCTGTCGCGAAAAAATCGGATTGGTTTTTCCGCCGTTTACAATTGCTCAATCCGAAAAAATCGCGACAGCAACGAAAAAGTCGCGCAAAATACAATAAAGTCATGACGGGCCAAAAAAATCATGCAAAATATGAAAAAAAACGCGACGGTGACGAAAAAGTCGCAAAATTTTCGTTTCCAATTCGATTTTTTTGGGATTCGTGTTTTAGTAAATGTGCCCCATAGTGTATGTACGGTGCAGTATATATTTTGTATATAGCTTTAAAAAGAGATAGATACTTCCAATAGAAGGACAATACAGACTATGCTACAAAATTACAGTCATTATCTGAGAATTAATTCTATTCTTCAAACCAACACAAAGGACTTTGAATAAGAAGTTATTTATAAGTATAGTATTATATTGACCTTTCTGCTGTGCAAATAGGGTGTCAAAATATGACAATGGGTGGGAAAGTTAGTCTTTATATAGTATGCTATAAAAAAAAATGTGATCGTTGTGTTTTCTTGAAATTTGGTTTAAATATTTCATGATATTTTAGCTGTTTTAGCTGTGAAATAAACTGTATTTTCATATCCTAGGATGGAGGCCTCAATGTCTAGGTTTTCCAGAAGGAGTCATAGGACTTATCAGGGAAGATAATGTGTGGAGCACACCACTTACACAATCCAATACTCTTCAAAGAATAAAGAACTGGTCTTGTACGGTGTGAGCAAAGGATCATTATTTTAGGGGAGAGCCCTTGTATTGACAGTTTGTCAATTAATCAGTTCCTTAGTTATTTGGCTGTAAAGACTAATGAATGAATTGCACCGGTCTGGTAATCTGCCCCAAGAAGCGAAATGTGGCCCTGCTAGCTAATGGTTGCTTATGGTTCTTAGCATTAAGTCTATGGGGTCATCAGTTTTCTTTCTTTTTTTTTTAATGACTTGTTGCAGATTCCATCATTCTTATTATAAACAGAAAAAGCAGCAATTGCCCAAATTGACTGTATATCAAGGTGTGTATTACAGTACCATAAAATACACCAAGCAATTTATAGTACAGGTATGGGGCCTATTATTCAGAATGCTTGGGATCCGCATAAGGGGCCTTTACATATTTTGGATCTCCAGACCTTAAGTCTACTAAATAAAATAAAATAATTAAACCCAATAGGATTGCCTGATTCCAATATGGATTAATTATATCTTAGCTGGGTTTAAGAACAAGGAACTGTTTTCTTAATAAAGGAAAAATGAAATCATTTTTAAAATTTGAATTATTTGATTAAAATCAGGTCTATAGGAGATGGCCTTTCTGGTTAATGTGGTCAGGGTAATGGATGCCATACCTGTATTACAGTGTTTTACATTAATTAATAATTTATAAGAAAATAATTCAACAAACAAGGGTCACAAAAAAACAAACAGATTCAGAGGGCCTTACTGGCTGCAGCTAGGGATGAGAGAATCTGTCCTATTTCGCTTTACCTAAAAATGAGAGAAACTACCGAAAAATTTGAGAAGCGGAGAAAAATTTGCAAAACGCGGTAAAACAGCGTTAGACTGGACCACCTGGAAAAAACCTGGTAGGCCCCGGCGGCCCAGGCCCAGTCCCTGTTGCCACTCCCCTGGCCACCGGTGTCCTCCCCTGACGCGTTTCACTTATGCTTGCTCAGGGGAGGAAGTCGGGCGGGTGGCGGGGGCCCCTGTGGGGGGGTTAGTGGAGCATGGGGGAGGTACACAGCCGGCAGGGACACCGTGGGTGTGTGGGGCCCCTGGGCCGGCAGCCCCAATGGGCCCTGCACCCCCCCATTCTGACCCTGGTAGCGCGAAAAAAACGCTCCCATTTTGACGCGACTGCACATATTTTGACAGGATCTACTGTAGCTGCTTCTAATATAATTTAATGGACCAGTGTAAACGTCTACACAGTCTATTTCCTTAAAAACAGATTGGGCCCCCAGGACATCTAGGTCAGGAATTAATATCTGCAAGAACCATTTCCATTTCCCACTCTTGTGTATAGAGTATTCCCTTTTAAATAATCCCATGCATATCCCTACACAATCCTTTATCGGACACACTATCATTTTGTATTTATAACTAGCTATTGACAACTAACCTTTCTTGCTTTACAGCTTCTACCTAATTAGCTCAAGAAACCTCAGCGCCTTCCTGAACTCAAGGACAGTCACTGGTATATTTTATATTTATTTATTTTAGCTCAGGGCATATAGGGTATTAAAACAAATAAAATAGTCAATAAATTGCTGGATTTTATGACCTTAGAAGTCAATGCAAAAACAAAACACGGAAGGAGAAAGATTATCAACATAAAACTGTCAGGGATCGCTATAGCCTTGTTTTTATATTTGGCTTCTCCTCCTCTGCATTTTCAGCAATGAAACAATATTAATTACTATTTCAGTGTAGAATAATTACTATTTCATAATAATGAAAATGTGGTCCGTTCGTACAGTGTAAATAAGCTACGTTGAAATGTTTTTGTTGATATGACAAGTAATGCATAGTAATTATGGAAAGAGATGCATATGTTGCTAAGAAACGTTTGTATCATCTATTCTGCTGCTCAAACCTCTAGGTCTTGGCATCAGCTGATGAATTTCTAAAAATGTAAAACAGTATGAGCATGAAAATAACTTGACGTAGTAACTGTTCACTTAGGCAGAGCAGACAGACAGGCTGAAACACACATTTTAAAGCAATTAGCTCTATGAAAACGCTGTGTGTCTCCACTATCCACAGCTATTGGCACTGTAGGAGTTAGTAATGCCTAAATTAATTAATGATGAGTGAATCTGTCCGGTTTCGCTTCGCCCAAAAAATTGTTAAACTTACAGAAGATTTGTGAAACGGCAAAACAATTTGCGAAACGGGGAAAATGTTGCACATCAAAAAAAAATTGTTGCACAATTCTGTTGATGAGAGACAATTCTTTTTGGTGTAAGACAATTCTTTTGACGCTTACGACAATACATTTTTGTTACGCGCGACAATACGCTTGACACTCAAGGCAATACGTTTGACGCTGGCAACAATTTTTGGACATGCAGTGAATTTTTCTGTTGAGGATTTTGTCGCCCGTTTTGCTAAAAATCTGCCAATGTTGAAAATGGCAAATCCACGCTTGCTGAATGTTTTCACCCATCACTAATAATAATCAATGGTAACTTTGTATGGCCAAACTCTGCAAAAGAACACAACAAAAGTGCTCAGTCTTTCCATAATTTGGATCTCCATACCTTAAGTCTACTTAGAAATCATTTAAACATGAAATAAACCCAATAGGATTGTTCTGCCCCAATAAGGGGTAATTATATCTTAGTTGGGATCAAGTACAGGTACTGTTTTATTATTACAGAGAAAAGGGAGTCATTTAACCATTAAATAAACCCAATAGGGCTGTTCTGCCCCAATAAGGGGTAATTATATCTTAGTTGGGATCAAGTACAGGTACTGTTTTATTATTACAGGAAAAAGGGAATCATTTAACCATTAAATAAACCCAATAGGGCTGTTCTGCCCCAATAAGGGGTAATTATATCTTAGTTGGGATCAAGTACAGGTACTGTTTAATTATTACAGGGAAAAGGGAATCATTTAACCATTAAATAAACCCAATAGGGCTGTTCTGCCCCCAATAAGGGGTAATTATATCTTAGTTGGGATCAAGTACAGGTACTGTTTTATTATTACAGAGAAAAGGGAATCATTTAACCATTAAATAAACCCAATAGGATTGTTCTGCCCCAATAAGGGGTAATTATATCTTAGTTGGGATCAAGTACAGGTACTGTTTTATTATTACAGAGAAAAGGGAATCATTTAACCATTAAATAAACCCAATAGGGCTGTTCTGCCCCCAATAAGGGGTAATTATATCTTAGTTGGGATCAAGTACAAGGTACTGTTTTATTATTACAGAGAAAAGGGAATCATTTAACCATGAAATAAACCCAATAGGGCTGTTCTGCCCCAATAAGGGATAGTTATATCTTAGTTGGGATCAAGTACAGGTACTGTTTTATTATTACAGAGAAAAGGGAATCATTTAACCATTAAATAAACCCAATAGGGCTGTTCTGCCCCAATAAGGGATAGTTATATCTTAGTTGGGATCAAGTACAGGTACTGTTTTATTATTACAGAGAAAAGGGAATCATTTAACCATTAAATAAACCCAATAGGACTGTTCTGCCCCCAATAAGGGGTAATTATATCTTAGTTGGGATCAAGTACAGGTACTGTTTTATTATTACAGAGAAAAGGGAGTCATTTAACCATTAAATAAACCCAATAGGGCTGTTCTGCCCCAATAAGGGGTAATTATATCTTAGTTGGGATCAAGTACAGGTACTGTTTTATTATTACAGAGAAAAGGGAGTCATTTAACCATTAAATAAACCCAATAGGGCTGTTCTGCCCCAATAAGGGGTAATTATATCTTAGTTGGGATCAAGTACAGGTACTGTTTTATTATTACAGGAAAAAGGGAATCATTTAACCATTAAATAAACCCAATAGGGCTGTTCTGCCCCAATAAGGGGTAATTATATCTTAGTTGGGATCAAGTACAGGTACTGTTTAATTATTACAGGGAAAAGGGAATCATTTAACCATTAAATAAACCCAATAGGGCTGTTCTGCCCCCAATAAGGGGTAATTATATCTTAGTTGGGATCAAGTACAGGTACTGTTTTATTATTACAGAGAAAAGGGAATCATTTAACCATTAAATAAACCCAATAGGATTGTTCTGCCCCAATAAGGGGTAATTATATCTTAGTTGGGATCAAGTACAGGTACTGTTTTATTATTACAGAGAAAAGGGAATCATTTAACCATTAAATAAACCCAATAGGGCTGTTCTGCCCCCAATAAGGGGTAATTATATCTTAGTTGGGATCAAGTACAAGGTACTGTTTTATTATTACAGAGAAAAGGGAATCATTTAACCATGAAATAAACCCAATAGGGCTGTTCTGCCCCAATAAGGGATAGTTATATCTTAGTTGGGATCAAGTACAGGTACTGTTTTATTATTACAGAGAAAAGGGAATCATTTAACCATTAAATAAACCCAATAGGGCTGTTCTGCCCCAATAAGGGATAGTTATATCTTAGTTGGGATCAAGTACAGGTACTGTTTTATTATTACAGAGAAAAGGGAATCATTTAACCATTAAATAAACCCAATAGGACTGTTCTGCCCCCAATAAGGGGTAATTATATCTTAGTTGGGATCAAGTACAAGGTACTGTTTTATTATTACAGAGAAAAGGGAATCATTTAACCATGAAATAAACCCAATAGGGCTGTTCTGCCCCAATAAGGGATAGTTATATCTTAGTTGGGATCAAGTACAAGGTACTGTTTTATTATTACAGAGAAAAGGGAATCATTTAACCATTAAATAAACCCAATAGGGCTGTTCTGCCCCCAGTAAGAGGTAATTATATCTTAGTTGGGAAAAAAGTCTATGGGAGATGGCTTTCTGGTAATTCTGAACATATTATGGACATATTATTATAACTTCATATGTTATTTGTGGCATGTTGCTCTTTATCTAAGTCTCATAAAATGCAAAACAGGTCTACTGGACTTTGCCATGTTCCCTCAGACATGTTCGTTATGTACTATCAATTCTATAGATTTTTTTCTCAAGGTTTATCATTTCAACAGTTTGTCTAATATGTGAATATGAAACCCACCAATTGGTTTCAACAGAGAAGATTATCTTTAGTGGAGCATTAGGGGGCACATTTACATTTGTAAAAAAAAAATTGACAGGTTTGATCTGTCAAGTACCATTGAGTCCCATGGAGGCTCAGAATAGTAGAGGAATAGAATAGTCAGTGACAGCCTGTTTTGACACACAGTTTCACCCAGCTTCAAGGGAAATTGAATCCCCTCATTGTTTTCCGTTTCACCCAGCTCCAAGGGGAAATTAATCCCCTCAATCTTTCCAGTTTCACCCAGCTTCAAGGGGAAGTTAATCCCCTCATTGTTTTCAGTTTCACCCAGCTTCAAGGGGAACTTAATCCCCCCTTTGTTTTCAGTTTCACCCAGCTTCAAGGGGAACTTAATCCCCTCTTTGTTTTCAGTTTCACCCAGCTTCAAGGAGAGCTTAACCCCCTCATTGTTTTCAGTTTCACCCAGTTTCAAGGGGAATTGAATCCCCTCATTGTTTTCAGTTTCACCCAGCTTCAAGGGGAATTGAATCCCCTCTTTGTTTGCAGTTTCACCCAGCTTCAAGGGGAACTTAATCCCCTCTTTGTTTGCAGTTTCACCCAGCTTCAAGGGGAATGTAATCCCCTCATTGTTTTCAGTTTCACCCAGCTTCAAGGGGAATTGAATCCCCTCATTGTTTTCAGTTTCACCCAGCTTCAAGGGGAACTTAATCCCCTCTTTGTTTGCAGTTTCACCCAGCTTCAAGGGGAGCTTAACCCCCTCATTGTTTTCAGTTTCACCCAGTTTCAAGGGGAATTGAATCCCCTCATTGTTTTCAGTTTCACCCAGCTTCAAGGGGAATGTAATCCCCTCATTGTTTTCAGTTTCACCCAGCTTCAAGGGGAATGTAATCCCCTCATTGTTTTCAGTTGCACCCAGCTTCAAGGGGAATGTAATCCCCTCATTGTTTCCAGTTTCACCCAGCTTCAAGGGGAATTTAATCCCCTCATTGTTTTCAGTTTCACCCAGCTTCAAGGGGAATTTAATCCCCTCATTGTTTGCAGTTTAACTCAGCTTCAAGGACACGTTTACCCCCTCATTGTTTTCAGTTTCACCCAGTTTCAAGGGGAATTTAATCCCCTCATTGTTTTCAGTTTCACCCAGCTTCAAGGGGAATTTAATCCCCTCATTGTTTTTAGTCTCACCCAGTTTCAAGGGAAACTTAAACCACATTTTTGTTTTTCAAGAATGAGTGGCAATACTCCTAAAATATAGAGGCTTAATCGAAACGAACATCCGTTTAAACTTGATTTTTGAATGTAAACTCATTCAAAATGATTCAAGCATTATCATGACATTTTATTAATACAGCAATGATTGAGTTTAATTCAAATTTATACCATGTCGAGTTTATACGACTTTCAAGGCCAGAAAAAAAAACGAATTTTATTAAATTAGCCGCTAAGTAATATAATTGAACACTTGCATTGTTTTTCTTTACAGTAATTTAACTAAGATTATTGAATAATACATTTACCTGCTAGTACATATATATTCTGTGGATGACAGTATTTTATAAAGTGACAATGGGAAACTAAACCAGGTTACAGATTAAGGCATTAATGTAATGTAAGCCGCCTGTCGGTGCTCTCTAAGGCCTAAGGAAATTGACTCAATTTCCCTGAGGTCCAAACATTCAATTAAATCACAAATGATTAGTATTGTTCCCGTGTCATTTGCAGAACTGTTCACAAAGGGGAAATAATTAAATGCGCATCTCAACTGACTTGCAATTCAGTATGGATTTAAAGTGTGTAGGCATGGTGTTTACAACACTGACATTAATGTTATTTTTAGAAGGGTTTTTCTTCCTACAGATGGAACGTTGGCTATCACAAATGATTTCCTAGGATATACAAGGAAACTGGATTGCTAGGGGTCGATTTGCCTCAGATGACTAAAAACAATATACAGATATAGGATAACTTATCCGGAAAACCCATTATCCAAAATGTTCCGAATTACAGGAAAGCTATCTCCCATAGACTCCATTATAAGCAAATAATTCTTATTTTTAAAAAAATGATTTCCTTTTTCTCTGTAATAATAAAACAGTACCTGTACTTGATCCCAACTAAGATATAATTACCCCTTATTGGGGGCAGAACAGCCCTATTGGGTTTATTTAATGGTTAAATGATTCCCTTTTCTCTGTAATAATAAAACAGTACCTGTACTTGATCCCAACTAAGATATAATTACCCCTTATTGTATTGAGTTTGTGTTTAAATCATTTTTTAGTAGTAAATGGAGATCCAAATTATGGAAAACCTCTTATCTGGAAAATCAAAGCCTAAGCCTAAACATTCTGGATATCAAGTCCCATGCATGTAATCCCTTTTTAAATACTTAGCCCAAAGTAATCAGATTAACCCTAAGGAACCCTGTTTAGAAAACCTTCATCATCACCAGTGTCAGACTTGGGGTGCAGGACCCACTGGGGATACTGCATCAGGAGCACCTGCACGCCCCAATGGGCCCCCATAGCAGTCTTCACACTGCCCCCGTAGGGGCCCCCACCACCCGTTCGACCCCCTCCCCCAATCGCTCATAAGTGAAACTTATCTTAAGCACATCAGGGAGAGAGATCGGCGAAACAGGGGACCGCTCTGAGGCCCACCAGGGCTGGGGTACACCGGGTTTTTTTTCCCAATGCCCCAGTGGCTTAGTGCTACCTTGGCCATTGCTCCATCTGTATCTACGGATACCTTCATAGAGGTAACTACTGTCAAGGTATTAGCATGAGCAGTGTTCAGTTATTAGCCTTCTATACATAGTAAAAAAAATTACCAATAAAAAAGAACTATTTACAATTGTTTTGAAGAGGAAAATAACAAGAAATTAAGCACACACTCTGGAGACAAGCTTACTGTTTGCTGGCTGAATATGCAAGAAAAATGTATAAAAGAATGGGAACCCCAAACATCACTGGTAATTTCATTCAAGTCAATGGCAGTAGTGATTAGCGAATTTTTTCACCCTGCATGGATTCGCAGCGAATTTCTGCATTTTGCCATTGACGACTTGTTTAGCGAAACTTCCATGAAAATTTGCCAGGGAAAAATTTGCTGCGGTCAAAATAAGTCACAGGCGTGTCAAATTGGGCGCGGTCACATAAAAATGGGCGTGGGAGACAAAAAAAAGATGCAAAAATAAGAGGCGGATGACAAAAAAGTTGCGCGGCACATGTGTTTCGCAGATTTATCGCTGTTTCGCAAATTTTCTTGTCGTTCCGTGAATTATATGGCAAAGTGAAACGGGACAGATTTGTTTTGATTAATTTTTCCATTGCAGAGTTACTGCTGGTTCTCTCTATGTTACATGGGTAATTTGCATTTGCTGATTAAATGATCAGGACTAGGTATAAGCCGGTGTCTTTGGACCAGTTTAAATTTGAACAAGCAACTCTCTGCCATATCCGTCTGCCAGGCTCAAACACAAGAGAATCATTGGGTGCACAGCAAGAGAAGTTGGGCAATTTTGAAGGACAGCAATTTTATGTACAATGTCAAGAGCTGGAAAACGGTGTTAAAACAATGTTATACAGAAGCAATAAAATAACTCTGGACTTCTCAGAGCTTTAAAATTCTGGATATCGCTGCTATCACTGACAGCCCAAATTAAACTACTATATAAAATGACTGTTCTACCTTGCTTGATCTTTCTGATTTCTCTCTCCAATTCCATATATCTTCTTCCTCGAAATAGACCCGAAGTACCAATGACATATACAGTACATTTCTCACTCAGTACAGACTTCGTTGAAACATATGTTTATATTTTATATAAACAAAAAGTCATTTTACAATACTAATTGCAATTGTCACTTTCAACCCATATTTCCATATTCTGACTTATTTTGCCGTTTCTCATGTGAGGGATCATACTCTGCACACTGACCTTATTTACTCCTCTTCAGACACCTTCTGTAATTCCTGTACAATCTCTCACACTATCTGCACAGCAAAACCATTAGCCATTGTCAGCTGTAACTATCTCATCTACCATGTATATAGTTCTACTTAGCGCCATTATATTGCAAAACTCTTTACATTCTATTTCATTACAATGGACACATAAAAGTTTGATTACTTTCATGTTACATATAGATACATAGTTACATAGGGTTGAAAAAAAGAGTCCATCAAGTTCAACCCTTCCAAGTAAACCCAGCACACACAACCTACTTACCAATCTATACACTCACATACTGTACATATACTATATATACCAACATCAATACAAATTGTAGATTTCAGTACAATAGCCTTGGATACTATGCTTGTTCAAGAACTCATCCAGGCCCCTCTTATAGGCATTAACAGAATCTGCCATTACCACATCCCTAGGAAGGGCATTCCCCAAGCTCACTGCCCTCACCGTGAAAAACCACCTACGCTGCTTCAAATGGAAGCTCTGTTCCTCTAATCTAAAGGGGTGGCCTCTGGTGTGTTGGTCGTTTTTATGGGGAAAAAGAACATCCCCCATCTGCCTATAATCCCCTCTAATGTACTTGTACAGAGTAATCATGTCCCCTTGAAAGAACCTCTTTCCTAGAGAAAACAACCCCAACCTCGACAGTCTCACCTCATAGCTTAAATCTCCATCCCCTTAACCAGTTTAGTTGCAGTCTCTGCACTCTCTCCAGCTCATTAATATCCTTCTGAAGGACTGGAGCCCAAAACTGCACTCCAATACAATGGACACATGAACGCAATCAAACCCCAACATTCAGTGTTTCAGGGCTAGAATGCTTACTGCTGGGCATCTGTTCCATTAATATATCACTGGGCTACTGATTTTTATTTGGCAATCCTGCATCTGACAATAAGTTGACATGAACCGGAAGGATCTGTAGCGTCAGTGACAGGAATGTAGTATGAAGTATGAAAAAATGGAACTACCCATTGACCAAAGATGAAGAACACATAAAAGGTTATTTACAATTACAGGGGCACAAGTGGAAGAGCACCCTAAGTGCTCATTCTAGGAGTACTTGCACGGTCCTTCATGCCCAGTACAAAGAGCAGCACCATGATACACATCTAAGCCTTGTACTTGAATGACTCACAAGGTAGAGCAGGTCAAGGGGACATCTATGTGCCTCCTCCACAGTCATGGCTGGATCCGAAGGCTGTGCTGAACTTGTAATGGAGCACAGAGACCTGTGATCATTTGCAAATGGCCAAAAAAAATGGCCGATTGTGACCTTTTTTGTTTACAAAAACACAAGTCTGAATGCTGTGTTCGGCTTCGCAAGTGAAGTAACTACCAAAGCCATGGCTAAATGAGAGACAGAAGAATCACTGACGGCATATGCGCCCAAACTAGCATTGTTTCTAAGTTAATTAAACCATTAAAATCACACCATGCTTTCATTTATGTGATCGAAGCACAACTACATAACTACAATGATTAGCTAGTAATGATGCTATGAAAGCCTAGGAAATTATTTAATTAACCAAGAGCATACTTCTTGGCTAGGATAATGATTAAAAGAAGTATATGAACTACATACTGGTGCCTGAGGTTGCATTACTATAGCACCATTGCTGGTACCATCCCTTACTTTTAATTGCTTTCATGTTCTTTGCATAAGACAAAAGCCGATTTGGGTGTCTGAACCCCAACAAGTGAAAAAGTCTAAAAGTGAAATTGTTTCCAGCTATATCACCAGCAAAGAAAAATAAGTGATAGAAAGGAAAGGAGATTTAGAATTATATGTGGATAAAGAAACAAGCACCATTCCATAGCCATAATTTAATTTGCAGTGGCAGTTCAGCATTTAGTTTGATGCAATCTTATAAGAAGTGGTCAATATTAAATCTCTTTATGGCTGCTACTGATATATACATCACGTCTCTTTGGCACTGTACGTTCAACTGGAAAGAATGTGTGTAGACAGCCCTAATCACTGTAAAACATAATCCTAGTAGAAAAGTTCAGAAAATTATTTTTTTCTTTAAAGAAAAAAATGAAAATGGCTAAAAATACAGGTATGGGATCCGTTATCCGGAAACCCGTTATCCAGAAAGCTCAGAATTACGGAAAGCCTGTCTCCCATACTGTAGACTCCATTTTAATCAAATAATTCAGACTTTTAAAATGTATTTCCTTTTTTTCTGTGATAATAAAACAAAACATTGTACTTGATCCCAACTAAGATATAATTACCCCTTATTGGGGCAGAACAGCCCTATTGGGTTTATTTAATGGTTAAATGATTCCCTTTTCTCTGTAATAATAAAACAGTACCTGTACTTGATCCCAACTAAGATATAATTACCCCTTATTGGGGCAGAACAGCCCTATTGGGTTTATTTCATGGTTAAATGATTCCCTTTTCTCTGTAATAATAAAACAGTACCTGTACTTGATCCCAACTAAGATATAATTACCCCTTATTGGGGGCAGAACAGCCCTATTGGGTTTATTTAATGGTTAAATGATTCCCTTTTCTCTGTAATAATAAAACAGTACCTGTACTTGATCCCAACTAAGATATAATTACCCCTTATTGGATGCAAATCAGTCCTATTGGGTTTAATTAATGTTTTATTATTTTTTTAGTAGACTTAAGGTATGGAGATCCAAATTATGGAAAAAAACTCTTATCTGGAATACCCTTGGTCCCGAGCATTCTGGATAATGGGTCCTATACCTGTACCATATTTTATATACTGAACTTAGTGCAGTATCAAAAGGTTGAACTTTTCTCCAACAGTAACTTCAAAGATGTCACAGGAGCTTAGAGCTTGGATTTTGTTAGGAGTGTCAGTGACTCAGCACATGCTCAGTTTGCTTGGGGAATCTGTATTGTCTATACAATGGCAATAGATCAAAATAGCATGCTCCATATTGACCACATCTGGATAAAGGTAGATGATGCAAATTTCTTAACCATCCTTTTTGATGGTTTTCCTGCATCTTCCTCTTCTAAAATACTGTATATCCATTTCAGCAACTGTTGCTACCAACCCACCTCCTCTTCTAAATGAGAGGTATATGTTGCATTCTGCTGGGATATTGTATAATATTCAGGAAGAAAACTGTACAGGGTGAGAGAGAAGCAGAAAAGAGACAGGGGTTGTTGTCAAAGAGGGCAGGGAGGTGTTCTGCGGAAGAGAGTTGCAGAAAGGGGAAGGGTTTGCTCCAAATTAACTACAACTACATAGTTCCTGCAGTGTCAGACTGGACCATCTCCTCTCCCCTAATTACAGCTGCAAATGAAAGGAGAATAGAATGGAGATATGAAGTATGCAGGGGAGGGGGTTGTAATGAAAACGCATGGAGGAGGACCCTTGTGTATCAAAGGAGGGTCCTTAAAGTTGCGGTCCTGGTGGGCCCTGGATACCCCAGTCTAACCTTGAGTGTCTGTGCCAAAAACAAATAGCGTAGAACAAATACAGTACAGGTATGGGACCAGTTATTCATAATCAGGATTTCTGAATATGGGGTCTTCCAGTAATTTGAATCCCCATACTAAAGAACTACAAAATTTTAATGTAAACATTACATAAACCCAACTGGATTTTTTTTGCCACCAACATGGATTTATCTAGTTAAGAAACCATCAAGTACGAGCTACTTGTGACATATATGATTTGTACAATTACTCCTGGTATTTAAAGCACGAATGAGTTGTAGGTGCATGTAATTTATAAAACATTAAAGAGATAATTACAATAATCCTTAACACAAGTGCTAGAGTACTAAAGGGGGCAAATAAATGGCTTCCGCTAATAAAGCACCGAGGCAATGTGTTGTTATCGATTTTGTTTTCCTGTTTTCTTTAATGTCAGTTTACGGAGGTGAACCTGGGATTACTTTATGTTCTACTGGAATTATAAAAAGAGACGAGGGAAGACATCAATCATTTCAACACAATCTTCATATTTATCTCTGGCATTTTACAGTTCTGTACAAACCATAAGAGAGACAGAAAATTGAAGTATTGTGTAATCTTGCGCCTGTGAGAAGGTCACACAGATTTTCCCTGAATTTATGATGTTCGCCTGATGGATTTAAGAAAAGGTCAAGCAATCTGGACTTGCTGTGAAAACACGGGCTATTTATAAAGGCATCTAGTGTCATCGCTTCTTACATCATTTTATTTGTGATTAATATTATTTAGGAGCTCTTTGACCATTCTAAACACAATTTATTTGATCCCAAGTTCACTTTGCCTCCCCTTTTTCATCCTCTGTTCCAGTCCCAAGAGACCAAGGCATCAGATAAGATAATAACAAGGATGTCAGGTTTGTAGATCTACAGTTCTAATGTGGCCTGTGTGTGTGCTTGCATTAAGGCTGCAGCTTTTCCATATTAGTGGTGTTGCCCACTTGTGTTTTTAAGCATTTTGTGATTTTATATATCAGGGATCCCCAAACTTTTATACCCGTGAGCCACATTCAAATGGGAAAAGTGTTGGCGAACAACACAAGCATGGAAAAGTTCCTGGGGGTGCAAATAAGAGCTATAATTGCCTATTTGGTAGCCCCCTATATGGACAGGCAGCCTACAGGGCTGTTTGGCTTTACACTGGGTTTTATGCCAAAACTTGCCTCCAAGCCAGAAATTCAAAAATAAGCACCTACTTTGATGCCTCTGTGAGCAACATCCAAGGGGGTGGGGAGCAACATGTTGCTCATGAACCACTGGTTGGAGATCACTAATATATATATATATATATATATATATATATATATATATATATATATATATATACAAAATTGCATCCCTTAGCGCTCAAATAAATATTATTTGTGCCCAGGGGTCTGTTGCTGTTGTCTCTGCAGTGAGAGCCGGATCAAAAATCCAATGCTCTATGCAGTGAGCAGCATCATGAGGCATAGCAAATATTGATGAGCAAATCCGTCCGGTTTCGCTTCACCAAAAAATTTGCAAATCTGCAGGGAAAGAAATGAGAAAAACCTCACGAAATATGGGTACCGCACAATTTTTTTTTATGCGTGCAAATTTTTTGACACAGCCACACCTTTTTTTGATGTAACTGCAAATTTTTCGCCAATTGCAAAATTCAGAATTCAACCGCAAGTCAATGTCTGGCGAAAAGATTTACTCATCACTAATGTTACATCCCCTATCTGCCTAGGGGATAGGCTGCACCTCATGTCACTCCCTACATTGCTCATCTGAATAACATGCAAGGTATGGGCAGGATGGATTAATGCCTGCGTTCCAATCCCTGCCCATTCCTCTTGGATTGACTGTTGCCCAACGCAAGCAGCACTTAATTCAAGGCATAGCCAAAGGTCTCTGCACTCCAAAAAATGGCACTGACTTTCTGCTCTCGTTGTTGGAATCTTTAGCTGCTCTGCCTCAGTCTAACTCTCATTTCTATTCCTGAGCTGCTTGACAGTCAGGTACTAACCCTACAGCTCTCCTCGTGGTGCCTCTAGCTGCTCTGCTGACTACCCTAAGCTTTACCTACTCTTAAATGCATAGCTGAAGGGCACAAGAACAGAAGTCTAGACATATTTCATAAAATATGTATCATAAAATATCACCAGCATGCCTGAAGCATGCTATGGAGCTCACATCCTCTAGCTAAGACATGACTGTGCAGATTTTGTATAAATCATACCTAATTTCTGGTTTAAAATGAGTTTGTGGGATTAAAAAAAAGTCAAACTCAGATATGGGGTCATATAGTTCAAGGACAGTTTAAGAATACTTAATTCAATAGTTTGCATAGTTGCATTTTTTTTACGGATCAAGTCATGTGTTTCATGCACTGTATGCTGAAGTATGTTGAAATAGAAAAATACATGTTGAACCCACAAAGCACACTTATTGCTGCCTGAGTCCTCTGTAAGAAGACCACCTTTCTTTCCTTCTATTCTGTACTCATGGCTTACATTATCAAACTTCCTTCTCTCAGCTCAAACTTTTCATGGCACAGCATGAGCTTGTACAGCTTGCTCCTCTCTCTCTCTCTCCCTCCCTCCTCCCTTCTCTCTCCTCCCCCTTCCCCTCAGTGAGAGTCAAGGCAGTGGGAGAGATGCAGGCAGGAAAGTGACATCAGACTAAGCTAGCATGGAAGTTGCTCTTGATGAGCCTCAAGAAAGGTGAAACCGGTCTGTAGTTGGGAATCTGATCAGCTATTATCCTGGCTTCTGCTTTAAAACCCAGTGGGTGAGCTTTAGCCTATAGGATAAACCCATGTAAATGGGATTTTTTTTAGGTGTTTTGAATTAATTCCCAGAATTCCTTTTGTTTACTTGTATCTGTATGAGACAGTCTCCTCAACCTTAATGATTTGTTTGTGAAACCACACGGTTTTCTCTTATACAGATAAAAGCCTCTGGGGCTGTTTACTCAGGTATGGTAAAGCATTGTACAGAATAAATATAGCGTTCTACCTTGCTCTATTGCAGCTGATCTATTGGAAATAAACTTAGTAGCTTTTCCTCTCCTTTAACTATTTTGAGTGGCTAATTTATTTAATCTCTTTGCCTAAATTAGAGAAAATGGTAGCCAAAATCAGGTTCTGTTTTTTTTTTTTCTATCCATTTTTTATTTTTCTATAAAAATTGAGATTAAAAAATTTTAATTCTTCCATCTAAAATTTGTTGAGATGTTATAAAAGTCAATGAAAGCAAGTGTTAATTTTCCTCTATTGTGGAGAAACAAAGTAAAACAAAGTAACAATAACAATAACATTGTAGAATCATGGAGCCATCGTTTTTGGGGTTTTTTTGGCTGCCGGGTCAGTGACCTCCATTTGAAAAGCTGGAAGGAGTTAGAAGAGAAGGGCAAATAATTGAAAAACTATAAAAAATGAAGACGAGTTGAAAAAGTTGTCAAGAATTTTTCCAGTTGTTTTAGACTTAATTCTTCTAGATAGTGATGAGTGAATCTGTCCCGTTTCGCTTTGCCGAAAAATTTGCGAAATGTTACTGACACACAACATTTTCGGCATTTCACGGCAATTTTTTTGGCAAAGAGAAACGTCACAGATTCGCTCATCACTATCTAGTAGAATTAAGTCTAAAACAACTGGAAAATTTCTTGACACCTTTTCAACTGGTCTTCATTTTTTATAGTTTTTCATTTATTTGCCCTCTTTAATTTTTTTGACGTGGGCGCCATTTTTTTTGTCCTATTTCTGACGCAACCGCACCTGTTTTTTCCCCACCGCGCCTATTTTTGATGCAACATTGCCCATTTTGATGCGACTGTGACTTTTTTTTGACGCCCAACAAATTTTTTGCAGCGGATTTTTGATGAAGTTTTGCAAAACAATTCGCCAATGGCGAAATGTAAAAATTTGCTACGAATCCATGCCTGGTGAAAAAATGTGTTCATCACTACTGGCATCTTTTTTCGCCCATCACTACTACTAGATACTGTGTATAATGACCTGGATGAATGAGAATCTTCATACTAAGGGGCAGATTTATCAAATCTGAGATTAGAGCTCACCACAGAAAAATCCACCTACTTTCTATTCATTCCTATGGGATTTTTAAAAGCTTATTTTATTAATGGGTGAAAGTTACAGTTCACCATTTAATAAATACTCTTCCGAAAATCCCATTTTTTTGTGATGAGCTCAAGGGGGAGATTCACTAAGACCTGAACGCTCCGAGCATATTGTTGCCGTTTTTTTTGCGCGCTCCCGACTTTTTCGTGCGGCAGCGAGAAAAATTCGGAAAGGCTCTGCCGCTGTTTACAATGGTCGGTACGAAAATTTTGTGACTTTCAGATCACCAATACGATATTATCGTGAGTAATACGATTTTTTCGTAAGCATTTTCGGGATATTTGCGATCTTCAGAAATTTTCGTTTCCAATCTGAATTTTTCCCATTTGTGATTCGTATTCGTGGATTAGTAAATCTGCCCCTAGGTCTCACATTTTGATAAATCTGGCCCTAAAAGTCAACCACCCCTTTAGGGCTAAAAAAGTTACCATATAGAGCCAGCATTTGGATCACAGACCATTTAAACAGGAACATTTGAAGGTGTACTAAAAAAATAATGATTTTGGAAAAATCCAACAGAAGGGGGCAAATTTATCAAAATGTGAGTTTAGAGCTTAATACATAAAAACTTGCCCATGTTCTATTCATTCCTATGAGATTTTTAGAAGTATATTTATGAATGGGTGAAAGTTAGAACTCACTATTTGATAAATATGCTTCTAAAAATCCCATAGGAATGAATAGAGCATGGGTGAGTTTTTATGTATAAAGCTCCAAATTTACATTTTGATAAATCTGCCCCAAGAAGTTGATTTGCAATTGAACAATGTAAACTCAGCAACATAGGTGTGACAGATGGAGATTCATATGGATCAACATGCAGAACATTCCCTGTTGTTGTGGAACTGGTGCACTTACATTGTGCGAGTTGCAGTTCTTGTCATGTTGATATTCTTTCCTTGACAGTTCGCTGGAATTTGAGCTTGTATTAAATGAAACGCTTCTTGGGATCTGTATGAGAGGCAAGCAGAAAAAGAAGCTCAGTGTCGGGTATATTTTCATAACCCAGCTACACGGTAGAAAATATTTCATTTCAAGGAGTTTGCTCATACTATTTCCTATGATTCTATGCAATCAGCTGGCAATAAGGGTTAGTGGAATAGGAAGAAGGGATGAGGAAATTATCCAAATGTTATGTTTTTGTCAATTGTATGAATTTAGACTGATTTGGTGTCAATTAGCATTGTCATTCCTATGAATGAATTACAAAGGGTTTTTTTTAATCGATTGCTCATCGTTACTAATTATATACATAGTACCACACATTTCTGCAGCAATTGTCAGAGATATACACGGGGTCGGACTGGGGGGTGCAGGGCCCACCGGGGCTCCCGGCCCAGGGGGGCTGCAGGTGCCCCAGCCAGCCATATCCCCTAACTTCCCCCCCCGCCGGGGCCCACCGGGATTTTGCTTGGTGTCCCGGCGGCCCAGTCCGACCCTGGATATACATGATTTACATCAGTCTTTTCCCCAAGGGAGCTTACAATCTAAGGTTCATATCACATTCATGCACACGGGGCAATTCTTCATCAGGACCCAATTAACCTGCCTGTATGTTTTTGTAGTGGGGAGGGGGTAACCAGAGTACCTGGAGGAAACGCACAAAGAAAATGTGCTAACCACTGAGCCACCATGCTGCCCATTATAGAGCTGAAATTCTGAGAACAACCCCAGCCAACATCACAAGCCTCCATCCCCTCACAGCCTTTTGAAGTCATCCTTTTTATCCCTAAGGTCCTTAATAATTATGGCCAATACCTAGCAATAACATACAAACTGTTTTGGCTGTCATCTGTTTTAAGACACATCTGTCCCACAGAGGTTGTAGCCTAGTTTTTGGCATGTTAAGTGTTAGTAGATAAGGTAATGGCTAAGTAAATAAGGTAATGTAGAGATTCAGCTTTAGGAAGTAGGTTTAGTCATTCCTGGACACAATCCCCAGAATACAGAAGATATAATTCCTTCTCATATCTCATAATTCCTTCTCATATCAAGTCTTTCTAAGCCTGTTTAGCCATAAATATTAGTATATCTTGCCCCTAAAACTACTGGGCCTTGGGATGCAATCAATTTCAAGCTTCCCCTATTTACCTTTATTAGTGAAGACTGCCTATTGAAATGACCAATTTTATGCATAGCAAAGAATGTATTTCTAAACAGAAGTCAGATTAGATTAGAGATCAAAATGTTGACATCTTCTATTTGTATCTGTTTTATAATGAACTGCCACAAAGGTAAGCATTGCTCTACAAGGTGCAAACAGGGGTAGAAATTAAACATTGAGAATATCTATAAGGAAGTGCTAAGCCATATTTAGATATAGGACAATAATACAAGTATGTGACCTGTAATGCAGAATACTCGGAACCTGAGTTTGGATCTCCATACCTTACGTCTTCTAAAAATGTATTTAAACACTAGCTAAACCCATTAGGATTATTCTGCATTAAAATCTTTGAAGTATTTGAATAAAATGGATTCTATGGGAGATGGCCTTTCCATAATTCAGAGCTTTCTGGATAGCAGGTTTCTGGATAAAGGATCCCTTACCAGTACCAGTTCAATACAGTTTACATAAAATATGTAATAGTTAGCGATGGGCGAAATGTTTCGGCAGGCATGGATTCGCAGCGAATTTCTGCGTTTCGCCACTGTCGGATTGTTTTGTGAAACAGATGGAAAAATTTGCTGCGGAAAAATTCGCCGCACATCCAAAAATTGTTGCCGGCATCAAAAAAGAATAGTCGCGGGTGTCAAAAGAATAGCCGCACGACTAAATAATAGCCACGGGCGACAAAAGAATAGCCACGCGACAAACTAATAGCCGTGCGACAAAATATTAGCCGCGGGCGACAAAATAATAGCCATGAGACAAAATATTAGCCGCGGGCGACAAAATAATAGCCATGAGACAAAATAATAGCCGCAGGCGACGAAACAATAGCTGCGGGCGACAAAATAATAGCCGCGGGTGATGAAACAATAGCCGCGCTACAAAATAGTAGCCGCAGGCGACAAAAGAATAGTCACGGACGTTTTGCGAATTTTTCGCCGTTACACGGATCTTTTGAAAAATTCTCGAATTTTTCAGTGAAGCGAAACGGAACAGATTCGCTCATCACTAGTAATAGCTGGTAATAACTAGTAGCTTTAGGTTACATAAAGGGACAATGCTAAGTTATATAGAGAGACTTGTACAATTTGGGGTGGGATACAAGCCAAGTTATAGAATGTGTATTTTAGAGGGGTAGCATTGTTGGGGGTACAGACAATACTGAACAAATGAATAGGAAGCTCTTGGTATATCTTGATAACATTAACAATGAGCTGCTTAGAAATGTACATTTGAACAATACTTTGCATGAATACGTAATTCCCTATTGATATTTTCCAAATCTTGATTAAACGGCATAAACTATCCTGTTTCTCTTTCTGTGTGATACAGTCTCAAGCTGTCCGTTGGGAAGCAGAAAAAAAAAAATGATCCAAACTTGGCCTGGCAGCTGATGAAACTATCAATCTAGAATATTTTCCTGCAATGACACATTTTATTGCAATGTTTTAGTTGTGAGCATTTTTCATCTGGGTCCACTTAATCTGAAAAAGCCCGGTGGCTTTCTATGGCAATTGTTCGAGATACCTGTAGCTTTTATTTCTCAAATAGTGATTTTTACTGCTTGCCTACAGTTTGTGATCTCTTTATTTTATTTATCCTTTATTATATGGTAGCACCGACATGTTTACAGAGATTGCTCCTCAGTTGCCCCAAAGGAGACTACATACACACACTAGACATGTCAATAAGAAGCCATTTAATGGCTTGTATGTTTTTGGAATGGAATATATGGACCCACACAGACTCAGACTCCTTAGATTTAAAGCTATTGTTGGAGTTAAATTCTAAGCACCACACTGTCCAAGTTTTAGTTGAACCTTGCTGTTTATTTCCATGTTTATTTAACTACTAGAGCAGTGATCCCCAACCAGTGGCTTGTACCCAGTTTTTCCAATTTGGTAAACAGGGAAGGATTCTTTAAGATTGATATGGCGATTGGCCAATCACTGATCGCCATGCCCCCATGATGGTGTGACCCACCCCTGTGATGTCAAACCCCGCCTCCCTGCCCGGAGTATTGTTTCCCCATGAATGTCCTATTCCAAACAACGTTGCAGTTGGTATTTATTATTATTATTATTATTATTATTAGTGATTAGCGAATCTCTCCCATTTCATTTCGTGACAAATTAGTGAAACTACAGGACAATTTGGGAAATGATAAAAAATTGTGAAACACGGGTGTTGCCTGACTTTCTTTTTTTTTTTTACATGTCCACACCCATTCTGAAGTGGCCATGCCTATTTTGCTGTGACCGCACCCATTTTTCTCTGACTGCACCCATTTTGATGCCACTGCAACTTTTTGGGATGTGCAACAAATTTTTGTTGTGGTGAATTTTCACGAAATTATTCGCCAGTGGCGAAATGTGGAAAATTGCGGCTAATCTATGCCTAGCGGAAAAAATTGCTCATCTCTATTTATTATTTATTATAGTTTTTGAATTACTTGCCTTCTTCTTCTATTTCTTTCCAGACTGCAAATGGGGGTCTGACCCGAGCAGCTAAAAAACTATTGCTCCGTGAGCTTACAATTGTATTATTATTCTTACTTTTCTTATGTTTCTATTCAGGCCTCTTCTTAGTCATATTCCAGTCTCTCATTCTAACCGCTGCATGGTTGCTAAGGTAAACAAGGCCCTAGCAACCAGATAGCTGCTGAGATATCAAAATAGAGAGCTGTTAAACAAATAAAACCTAAGTTAAAGATGAAAAACCCCTTTAACACTGTAGTCGGGGCAGTCATTTTGGGTTTGATAAAGTTTTTATTTCTAAATGCTGAAATCTTTAATTGGTTGTTTTCCCTGTATTTACAGTACAGGTATGGGATCCCTTATCCGGAAACCCGTTATCCAGAAAGCTCCGAATTACGGAAAGCCCGTCTCCCATAGACTCCATTTTAATCTAATAATTCAGAATTTTAAAACTGATTTTCTTTTTCTCTGTAATAATAAAACAGTACCTTGTACTTGATCCCAAATAAAATATAAATAATCCTTATTGGATGTAAAACAATCCTATTGGGTTTAATGAATGTTTTATTGATTGTTTAGTAGACTTAAGGTATGGAGATCCAAATTACGGAAAGACCCATTATCCGGAATACCCTCTGTCCCGAGCATTCTGGATAACGGGTCCCATACCTGTATATAGTAGCCTAACTGTTTCTCACTGCGGTATAGCTGTTCCTCTCACTACACTCCATGCTTATTTGTGTATTTTCCTTTACCCACAATGTTTCCATTTTACACCTGTTCTATCTCTTTGTCTATCTATTGCCTGCAAATCACAGTGCAGTATCTCTCCTAACGTTTCATATTCTCTGTGTGACGCACAAGCCTAGATTCATAACAAATTTTATACTATTGATACCTGGAAAATATCCTACAAAACAGAAGATGGTGCTGAAGGTATGGGTCAGATGACTCCTAGGGGCATATTTATAAAGATGTATACAAATTGTGTTCAAATAGACTAATACTATGATGATAATACTATAATGGACTATGATGTGTGAAAGTGGCCACTTAACTGGAGAGAATTTTGACAAAATCTTTTGGAGTCAATGGGAGACTGAAATTACTTTACAACTGAGTTGTATTTAGCTCTGCAATAGCATTTGCTAAATAAGCTCCTTCTCGTTATGCTACAACTATTTTTTTTTAACCAGAACACATTCCATAATTAGTGATGGGCGAAATGTTTTGCCAGGCATGGATTCACGGATTCGCGAATTTCCGCGTTTCGCCATTGGCGGATTGTTTTGCAAAACGGATGAAAAAATTTGCCGTGGAAAAATTTGGCGCACGTCCAAAAATTGTCATGGGCGACAAAAGAATAGCCACGCAACAAAAGAATAGCCGCGGGTGACAAATGAATAGCCGCGAAACGGAAAAATAGCCGCGGGCGACAATTTTTTTGATGCACGTAATTTTTGCCATTTCGCAAATTTTTCGCCATTTTGCGAATCTTTTGAGAGATTCGGAAAATTGTCGGCGAAGCGAAACAAGACAGATTCGCTCATCACTATCCATAATTCTAGCACAGATTTGCAAAGGGAATTGCCATGACTGAAACTACTAATTTCACAGCAAAACTTTGCCAAGTGAAAAACTTTGCTCATCTTTATACATCAGACACCATTATTATTATCACTTATTTATAAAGCGCCAACATATCCCGCAGCGCTGTACAATAAGTGGGTTGCATACATTGGACATACAGAGTAACATATAAAGCAATCAATAACCGATACAAGAGGGGAAGAATAATGATGAGCGAATCTGTTCCGTTTCGCTTCGCCGAAAAATTCGCGAATCTTTCAAAAGATCCACGAAACGGCGAAAATGTCGTGCGACAAAAAAAATTGTCGCCCGCGGCTATTATTTTGTTGCGCGGCTATTGTTTCGTCGCCCGCGGCTATTGAAGAACCATTTTGAAGAACCTCTAAAGACCCCAAATTATTCTCTCCCCAGTTATTCATCTTCTCACGTGGACATGGTATGAGTGTCCTTAGATCAAAGTGCACCTATGAATGTCCAGTTATACCCCCTTCATTTATATTAATGAGACATTATTCCTGCTACGTGCGTTGCTTTATCTACAGGCACATTAATCCTGTAACACTGCTGCTGTTGAAGGAAATCATTCTCTAGCTGCATCACAAATAATACGCTACTGAGCTGAGATATTATTGGGATATTACTCTCTTCTTGTATTCTGGACATTAATAGCCTAGAGATGGAAATGGATTTGTAAACTAATGAAGGTTAATTGGCAAAGTACTGAAAAGGAACTGCCCATTTATCTTGCATTGTACAGAAATATGATTATCTTCTGTGGCTACATTTCTTTCTTTCTTTCTTTCTATAGTCTATATGAAGAAAGAGCCTACTTAATCCTAGAAACTGTCCTACAAAAACGAGTACTACACTATTCTGTATAAGAAAGCAAGAAATAAATAACACTTTAAAGCCTCCTCGTCTTTATCCCTCCACTCCCTTATTTATATCTCTTTAATCCTCATCTTGTTTCACTGTAAGTCCAGTTCTGGGCCCAAATTGGAACATAGCTCTTGTTCCCAGCACCCACACAAATACGAAAGCCATGGAGGCAGGGAGCCTATGATTGAAAGCTCTAATTTATAACACTTTTGAGAGATTAGACCTAGGTAGCCTGATCCTCTAACTGGCTGAGCTCTAAGGGAAGATTAGTTGGGTTTTATCTATTCAGACAAGAACTCCAAGAAAGGAAAATTCGCCAAATCTCCTGGTAGAGGAACAGAACTAATTGACAGACAGCTGAGTATTATTTATATGTATGTATGTATGTATGTATGTATGTATGTATGTATGTATGTATGTGTATGTAAGTATGTATGCATGTATGTATGTATGCATAGTTTTTGTAGTGCTAATTATGAGTGTAGTATAGTATAGTAAAACAAATGGTACATTAAAAAAATACAATAATAGAGCTTTTAATTTATATACTGTTGATATCCTTACACATGTAAGTAAATAGACATTATCCAAGGCTTGTTTACTGCAGGAACTTGACTTGCTATGATTCTATAATTGCTTAAATATACAACTAATAATTAGTTGCAATAAATAGGTTGCATATTTATTGAGCAAACTATGTTACAGCATGTAGTTGTAGTATATACTGTATTTTATAGGCACCACCCCTTTAAAGATTTGGATAAAGAAGGACAATACATAATGTAAAAACATTAACAGGGGGGTTTACAATTCCTAAGGGTGGGGGAGGGAGTTCTTATGCATTCTTGTGGAAGGGGGGAGCAGGAGAGAGGAGAGAGCTGCACAGACTCTGGCCCCAGGAATGAAGGATTTTTCTGAGAGAGGAAGTCTGATACCAAAGTACATGTGTACAGAAAAGAAGACAAGTAATGGTGTTTCTTTTGAAAGAGGACTCAGAGCAGCTTTTCTGTGAGTACATATGGCTCTACAGGTATGGGACCCATTATCCAGAATGCTTGGATCCTGGGGTTTTCCGGTTAAAGGGTCTTTCTGTAATTTGGATCTCCTACCTTCAGTTTATTAAAAAATGAGGATTAATTATGTCTTAGTTGGGATCAAGTACAGGTACTGTTTTATTATTACAGAGAAAAGGGAATCATTTAACCATTAAATAAACCCAATAGGGCTATTCTGCCCCAATAAGGGGTAATTATATCTTAGTTGGGATCAAGTACAGGTACTGTTTTATTATTACAGAGAAAAGGGAATAATTTAACCATTAAATAAACCCAATAGGGCTGTTCTGCCCCAATAAGTGGTAATTATATCTTAGTTGGGATCAAGTACAAGTACTGTTTTATTATTACAGAGAAAAGGGAATAATTTAACTATGAAATAAACCCAATAGGGCTGTTCTGCCCCCAATAAGGGGTAATTATATCTTAGTTGGGATCAAGTACAGGTACTGTTTTATTATTACAGAGAAAAGGGAATCATTTAACCATTAAATAAACCCAATAGGGCTGTTCTGCCCCAATAAGTGGTAATTATATCTTAGTTGGGATCAAGTACAAGTACTGTTTTATTATTACAGAGAAAAGGGAATCATTTAACCATGAAATAAACCCAATAGGGCTGTTCTGCCCCCAATAAGGGGTAATTATATCTTAGTTGGGATCAAGTACAGGTACTGTTTTATTATTACAGAGAAAAAGAAAATCATTTTCAAAAATGTGAATTATTTGATTAAAATGGAGTCTATGGGAGATGGCCTTTCCGTAATTCGTAACTTTCAGGATAATGGGTTTCCGGATAAGGGGTCCGATACCTGTATTTACATTGACTTTTCTGATAAAGCTTACTTAGTTTTTACTTTTCTTTTAAGGGTCTACCTCAAAATGAAATTGTGAGTCTGTGAAGTGAATTGGTCAGTCAATGTTTAGCAGAAAGGAATGTTTCCACATGCCTTCATTTTTAGATTCCTCCACGAATTTTGCCTTTTCTCAGAAACCTTCCAGTTAAAAGAACCACATTTATATTCTAAATACACTTATTAGCATTGCAGAGAGCAAGTTGTTTTACTTCTACGCAAACATTTCTACGTGTCTCTAAGAAAATGTCATTAATATGGATTTATTGGCCGGTATAATTCATTTTGTTTTTCCGTTTTATTTCAAGTGTTACAAATAGATGGCAAATTCTAAAGATGGGGTTCAATTAGATAAATAATCTTCAATATTATATTTGACCTTTGTTGGATACTGTCTACAATTGCTTTTTCAGATAAGATATATTCTTAAATTGTTACAAAAATGATGTCAGTTGGTATGTCAGTTATTAATATGATCCATGTCTTATTTAATCAATATTAATACCGCAAATAAACCACTCACATATCTCTGTCAACCATATCTCCTACCTTTCCTAAATTTGATTCAGGAGCATTTTGAACCTAGAAAAACCACTCTGTAGTGATCACTAGCGATAAGTAGTAATGGGCAAAATAATTCGCCAGGCATAGATTCACTGCAAATTTCCTCGTTTCGCCATTGGCAGATTATTTTGTGGAAAAGGCGGCAAAATTCACAGTGGGAAAATTTGGTGTGCGGTGGAAAATTGACGCACACATCAAAAAAAATTGTTGCCCGTGTAAAAAATGAATTCATTTTTGCCATTTTGTGAATCATTTGAATGATTCGCAAATATTTGGGCAAAGCCAAATGGGAGAGATCACTAGTGGTAAGCGAATCTGTCCCATTTTGCTTCGCTGAAAAATTCATGAATCTTTTAAAAGATTGGCCAAAAGGCAAAAATGATATGTAAAAAAAAAATTGTTGCGTGCGTCAAAAAAATGATGCACGTCCAAAAAAATGTTGCAGGCGGCACACGTGACAATTTTTTTTATGCGCACGCCTTTTTATTGGTGACATGGGCAGTAATTTTTTGTTGTGTGCCGACTTTTTTCCGCAACAAATTTTTGTGACTGTTTTGCAAATAAATCCGCCAATGGCGAAATGCGGAAATTCATGCCTGGCTAATAATTGCACTCATCACTAGTGATCACCTCCATTTCAATGACTTGCATAAATGTAATCCCCGGGACCCTATAAACCATTACCAAAATGGTTACACACCAAATTTGGTGGTAGAGGCTGCAACTAAATAAAATTTATTATCGAATATACAACATCAACTATTGATAGCTGCCCATAGAGTATACTGTATATACTCGAGTATAAGCCGAGTGTTTCAGCACCCAAAAGGGGCTGAAAAAGTCACCCTCAGCTTCTACTCAAGTCCATCCAGAGCACCCTCTAGCACCCCCTGCTACTCGATTCCCACTCCCACTGACCCCGCCAACCCCGGACCCCCCAGGTACCTGCGTTTTTCTGCTCGCCTCACTAGCTCCTTCCTCACACCTTGCTCCGCCCCAGAAGTGACGTCACGCGCCGCTGCATGTCAATCCCGGCCTCCAACATAGAGCTCCGTTAGGTTCTAATTATAGTTACCGGTAATCATAATTGATTGAAGTTAAAAACGTATCATGTGTGTTTAACTTCAATCAATCAATAATTACCTATAATTAGTACCTAAGTACAGGTTTGGGATCCCTTATCTGGAAACCCATTATCCAGAAAGTTCCAAATTACGGAAAGCCCATCTCCCGTAGATTCCATTTTAATCAAATAATTCAGATTTTTAAAAATGATTTTCTTTTTCTCTGTAATAATAAAACCGTAGCTTGTACTTGATCCCAACTAAGATATAATTACCCCTTATTGGGGGCAGAACAGCCCTATTGGGTTTATTTAATGGTTAAATGATTCCCTTTTCTCTGTAATAATAAAACAGTACCTGTACTTGATCCCAACTAAGATATAATTACCCCTTATTGAGGGCAGAACAGCCCTGTTGGGTTTATTTAATGGTTAAATGATTCCCTTTTCTCTGTAATAATAAAACAGTACCTGTACTTGATCCCAACTAAGATATAATTACCCCTTATTGAGGCAGAACAGCCCTATTGGGTTTATTTAATGGTTAAATGATTCCCTTTTCTCTGTAATAATAAAACAGTACCTGTACTTGATCCCAACTAAGATATAATTACCCCTTATTGGGGGCAGAACAGCCCTATTGGGTTTATTTAATGGTTAAATGATTCCCTTTTCTCTGTAATAATAAAACAATACCTGTACTTGATCCCAACTAAGATATAATTACCCCTTATTGGGGCAGAACAGCCCTATTGGGTTTATTTAATGGTTAAATGATTCCCTTTTCTCTGTAATAATAAAACAGTACCTGTACTTGATCCCAACTAAGATATAATTAATCCTTATTGGGGGCAAAACAACCCTATTGAGTTTAAATATTTTTTTTAGCAGACTTAAGGTAGAGATCCGAATTATGGAAAGACCGACCCCTTATCCGGAAAACCCCAGGTCCCGAGCATTCTGGATAGTGTGTCCCATACCTGTACAGTATTTATCAGTATTAGCAATGCTGATCAGGTATATCCATATCATGTGATCATCGTTCCTAATACAGGTGAAAACTGCTAATTATTATTAATTATATTGAAGTACAACACATACATTACAGTAAATAATATACAGTATATGATCAGCCTCAATTAATGTCATTTTATTGGTATTTATTTTGATTGTTGAAACTTAACAGTAGCTGCTGCATTTTCCTGCCCACACTCTGCTGAGGAGGGATAAAACGGTGGACACCATCCCTTTGTATCCTCTGTGCCTTTGTCTGCTATCGCAGAACCCTCACTCATTTGACTTGGGCAAATGAACAAGTTCAGTTCTGTTTTACTGCAAAAGAACCTTCTGGTGTCCATTCTATCAATTACTTTGCACACAGCAAAGTGAGTTGAAGTTGCACTACACCCTTTTTTTCCCCATAGCAAAAGCCCATCTTGTGTGTTAGAGTCTTATATACCCCATGCTCTAAAGCCTATCTAGCTGGTATTGCCTGTTATCACAGCCAAATAGGGGTTAGACTAGTATAGTACACAACTAGCTAGCAACTGTTCAAACCCATGGATATTGAACTACCCCCTATGAAAAGGAGACAGACAATTTCCGTGCAGATACTGGGGGTGAATATTTTGAATCTTTGCTCAGTAGGAATGGGATCAATGCCCCACTTTTCCACACTTTTCCTTACTACACCATATCCGTGGATGGCTGGCATGGTGGATTGAGTTCAGTTTATATGTTCACATTGCTCAATCCCACAAATTGCACAATTGTTTTACACATATCAATAATTAAATACATTAAGTACTCAGTGTTGGACTGGCCCAACAGGATACCAGGAAACCTCCCGGTGGGCCCAGGTGTCAGTGGGCCCTCCTGCTCCTGACCATTTGGCCTGTTTCATGGTCATTCCCTATTTCTGAATGGGAAGAAAGAGATGAAATAGATGAAAGGATAGATGCTAGTATGTAAATAAGAGACTAGGAGAATAAAAAGGTTGGGTTAGGAAAGGAGAAAAAATTGTTTGGAGAGTGGGCCTAAGGTCTAAGGTTTTCTGGTGGGCCCCTGGGGTCCCAGTCCGACACTGTAAGTACTATATTTCTATATGGAACTGTTGAGCACAGTTTGAAAAACATCATGTATTTTGCCATACTCATTGCAGAAAGATCCAGGAGGCTATTGGTAAGAATTATGAAATATTTAAGTCATGTTGCTGCCGCTGCAAGGCCAATGATATTTGCTACATAAATCAACCTAACCTATATAAGACAACCTTTCAGGCTCTTGATGGGACATATGTATCATGAGTCTCACAATGGACTTTTAGATGTAAATTGGCACGAAGATATATCGTTCCTGTGGATGTCTATTTATTAACTTGATATTTTTCATTGTATATAATCTGCATATAAACAGGATTTCAGTGCATGCAATATCAGCATGGTGAGGGTGCATGCATTAAATCCATTTGCGCTAACCCAAGAGCTGGAAGGACTGGCAAGTCAAGCAGCTGCTAAATTATTCTAAATTACATGAAAGTTATTTGTTACCATGTTCGTAATTAAAAAGCATTCACTGTCTGTAATCATTCAAACCTGGCACAAAAGGGCAGGATACACAGTTTGCAGCTAATGTGATGACTTAGGTTACCAATCTGTGAGACTAGAGCAGGGGTCCCCAACCTTTTTTATCTGTGAGCCACATTCAAATGTAAAATGAGTTGGGGAGCAACACAAGAGTAAAAAATGTTCCTGAGGGCCATATAAGGGCTGTGATTGGCTATTTGGTAATCCCATTGTGATTTGGCAACCTTTAGAAGACTTTGGCAGTACTCCTGGTTTTTTTGCAACTAAAACTTACCTACAAACTAGGAATTCAAAAATAAGCACCTGATAAATAGGGCCACTGAGAACAACATCCAAGTGTTTGGGCAGCCATTGGTTATGGATCACTGGACTAGAGTGTCTAGCTCAGCGGTTCTCAACCTGTGGGTCGTGACCCCTTTGGGGGCCGAACAACCCTTTCACAGGGGTCGCCTAAGACAATTGGAAAACACATATTTCCGATGGTCTTAGGAATAATTTTATGGTTGGGGGTCACCACAACATGAGGAGCTGTATTAAAGGGTCGCGGCATTAGGAAGGTTGAGAACCACTGGTCTAGTTGGTCCTTAAACAGTGGATAGGGGACACATTAACATTTGCCTTTGCTTACACAGGAGACTTGCATGTAACTGCTTACACTACAATATGGCGGTTACATGCAACAAAAGGCACATCCACCTTACAGTTACATTAAATCAGTGATCCCCAACCAGTGGCTCAGGAGCAAGATGTTGCTCCCCAACCCCTTGGATGTTGCTCCCTGTGGCCTCAAAGTGGGTGCTTTTGTTTTAAATTCCTGGCTTGGAGGCAAGTTTTGGTTGCATGGCCCCATGAAGGCTGCCAGTCCACACAGAGGCTACCAAATAGCCAAGCATAGCGCTTATTGGGTACCCCCAGGAACTTTTTCCATGCCTGTGTTGCTCCCCAACACTTTTTCCATTTGAATGTGGCTCACACATATATAAGGTTGAGAACCTCTGCCTTAACCCTTTTACTGCCAGCCATTTTGGTCAAAGCGGAACTTGTATTGCCAGACAGTTTTTGAACATTTTGCACTGTTTCACTTTAGGGGCCTTTCCTCGGGGGGACTTTTAGTTTACCAAGGAAAACAATATATCGTTTTTTTCAGAACAACCTAAGCTTTCAAAATATGGTAGAATTTTTGTGTAATTCCAATTCTGTAACAAGATATAGGCTTCTAAATGTCTAAAAATGCAAAAAAAATCAAATTTTCCATAATATAATCACACATACTAGAAACAAAAATTATTTTATGCACGAATATACAACTGATTTGGAAAGTCCCATGTCTCCTGAACGTGCCAATACCAAATATATATAGTTTTATGGAGATTTCTCACTTGTATAGGTCAAAAACTCCCAGCAGTACACTACCAAATTCCCAAAGCACTGCTCCAAAAAAACTGCATACTTTGGATTTCAAGGCCAAAATTCCACTAACAGAAGGTTTATCCCAGAAAATTGTACATTTTTGGAAAGAACAGATTCTGGGGAATACAGAATAGGCACAACTGTCTGTCTACTCCAAACTATCAAGTCGCAATGCTTTCCTAAAGTTATTGGTTTTTATCAAAATTTGTGATTTTTTTTAAAAATCGCTTCAAAGCTTCCAGTCTATAGTATCTTATCTCCTACAGGTCATAAAGTAACCAAATAAAACACCCTAAATATGAATGCCTGGGGTCCACTGAACAGTTTGATGCCCAATATGTATAGGTTTACCTAAGTATGTGGCATGTAGGGGCCCCAATGTGAACATACCCCATATGAACTGTCATTTCTGTCATTTCAGCTTCTGCAAAATCAACACATTTACATCATTATATGTGGGATAAAGCTAGTAAAAAGTATGCTCACCCCAGAAAGTCATATATTTTTGGAAAGTACACATTCCCCCGAATCTAAAATGGGTACCCATGTCTTTCTACTCCAAAGTACCAAGCCGCACAGCTTTTCTAAAGTTAGCAATTTTGATGACATTTCCAAAAATCCCCTCAAAGCTTCCACTTTGAAGCATCTTATCTCCCACATAGCATTAGGTACCAAGATAAAACACCCTGAATTTGAACGCCAGGGGTCCACTGAACAGTTTGATGCCCAATATGTATAGGTTTACCTAAGTATGTGGCATGTAGGGGCCCCAATGTGAACATACCCCATATGAACTGTCATTTCAGCTTCTGCAAAATCAACACATTTACATCATTATATGTGGGATAAAGCTAGTAAAAAGTATGCTCACCCCAGAAAGTCATATATTTTTGGAAAGTACACATTCCCCCAAATCTAAAATGGGTACCCATGTCTTTCTACTCCAAAGTACCAAGCCGCACAGCTTTTCTAAAGTTAGCAATTTTGATGACATTTCCAAAAATCCCCTCAAAGCTTCCACTTTGAAGCATCTTATCTCCCACATAGCATTAGGTACCAAGATAAAACACCCTGAATTTGAACGCCAGAGGTCCACTAAACAGTTTGATGCCCAATATGTATAGGTTTACCCAAGTATGTGGCATGTAGGGGCCCGAATGTGAACATACCCCCATATATACTGTCATTTCTGTCATTTCAGCTCCTGCAAAATCAACACATTTACATCATTATATGTGAGATAAAGATACAAAAAAGTACGCTCACCCCAGAAAGCCATATATTTTTGGAAAGTACACATTCCCCCAAATCTAAAATGGGTACCCATGTCTTTCTACTCTAAAGTACCAAGCCGCACAGCTTTTCTAAAGTTAGCAAATTTGATGACATTTCCAAAAATCCCCTCAAAGCTTCCATTTTGAAGCATCTTATCTCCCACATAGCATTAGGTACCAAGATAAAACACCCTGAATTTGAACGCCAGGGGTCCACTGAACAGTTTGATGCCCAATATGTATAGGTTTACCTAAGTATGTGGCATGTAGGGGCCCCAATGTGAACATACCCCCATATGAACTGTCATTTCTGTCATTTCAGCTCCTGCAAAATCAACACATTTACATCATTATATGTGAGATAAAGCTACAAAAAAGTACGCTCACCCCAGAAAGCCATATATTTTTGGAAAGTACACATTCCCCCGAATCTAAAATGGGTACCCATGTCTTTCTACTCCAAAGTACCAAGCCGCACAGCTTTTCTAAAGTTAGCAATTTTGATGACATTTCCAAAAATCCCCTCAAAGCTTCCACTTTGAAGCATCTTATCTCCCACATAGCATTAGGTACGAAGATAAAACACCCTGAATTTGAACGCCAGGGGTCCACTGAACAGTTTGATGCCCAATATGTATAGGTTTACCTAAGTATGTGGCATGTAGGGGCCCCAATGTGAACATACCCCCATATGAACTTTCATTTCTGTCATTTCAGCTCCTGCAAAATCAACACATTTACATCATTATATGTGGGATAAAGCTACAAAAAAGTATGCTCACCCCAGAAAGTCATATATTTTTGGAAAGTACACATTCCCCCGAATCTAAAATGGGTACCCATGTCTTTCTACTCCAAAGTACCAAGCCGCACAGCTTTTCTAAAGTTAGCAATTTTGATGACATTTCCAAAAATCCCCTCAAAGCTTCCACTTTGCAGCATCTTATCTCCCACATAGCATTAGGTACCAAGATAAAACACCCTGAATTTGAACACCAGGGGTCCACTGAACAGTTTGATGCCCAATATGTATAGGTTTACCCAAGTATGTGGCATGTAGGGGCCCGAATGTGAACATACCCCCATATATACTGTCATTTCTGTCATTTCAGCTCCTGCAAAATCAACACATTTACATCATTATATGTGAGATAAAGCTACAAAAAAGTACACTCACCCCAGAAATCCATATATTTTTGGAAAGTACACATTCCCCCAAATCTAAAATGGGTACCCATGTCTTTCTACTCCAAAGTACCAAGCCGCACAGCTTTTCTAAAGTTAGCAATTTTGATGACATTTCCAAAAATCCCCTCAAAGCTTCCATTTTGAAGCATCTTATCTCCCACATAGCATTAGGTACCAAGATAAAACACCCTGAATTTGAACGCCAGGGGTCCACTGAACAGTTTGATGCCCAATATGTATAGGTTTACCTAAGTATGTGGCATGTAGGGGCCCCAATGTGAACATACCCCCATATATACTGTCATTTCTGTCATTTCAGCTCCTGCAAAATCAACACATTTACATCATTATATGTGAGATAAAGCTACAAAAAAGTACGCTCACCCCAGAAAGTCATATATTTTTAGAAAGTATACATTCCCCCGAATCTAAAATGGGTACCCATGTCTTTCTACTCCAAAGTACCAAGCCGCACAGCTTTTCTAAAGTTAGCAATTTTGATGACATTTCCAAAAATCCCCTCAAAGCTTCCACTTTGCAGCATCTTATCTCCCACATAGTGTTAGGTGCCAAGATAAAACACCCTAAATTTGAACGCCAGGGGTCCACTGAACAGTTTGATGCCCAATATGTATAGGTTTACCTAAGTATGTGGCATGTAGGGGCCCCAATGGGAACATACCCCCATATGATCTATCATTTCAGCTCCTGCAAAATCAACACATTTACATCCTTTATGTGGGATAATGCTACAAAAAAAGTACATTCACCCCAGAAAGCCATATATTTTTGGAAAATACACATCCCCCCGAATCTATAATGGGTAAATATTTCTTATTGCTACAAAGTACCAAGCTGTAAAGCTTTCCTAAGTTTGCAGATTTATATGACATTTCGAAAATCGCATAAAAATGTTGCAATTTGCCGCATTTATCTCTCACAATTTCTTGATAAAGATCAGATAAAGACAAATCACCCCAAAAAGGAACACCAGAGGTCTACTGAACAGTTTGATGCCCAATATGCATAGATATACCAAAGTCTGCGGTATGTACTGAACCCAAAATGAAAATAGCGCATAAGGATTTCTCGCCTGCCAGCTCAGCTTTTGCACACAGAGCCCCCTGTCAGTGTATTATGTGCCAAAACTTCCCCTAACCATACAGTGACCCCCACAAAACCATATATTTTTGGAAAGTACACATTCTGACAAATCCAACAAGGGTAAAGAGTCCTTTCTACACCAAAGTACCAATCTGCAGAGCTTTCCTAAAATTATTGGTTTTTATGACATTTCAGAAAATCGCCTAAAAATGTTGCAATTTGCCGCATTTATCTCACACAATTTCTTGCGTACAAAGGCAAGTCACCCCAAATAGGAACACCAGAGGCCTACTGAACAGTTTGATGCCCAATATGCATAGATATACCAAAGTCTGCGGTATGTACTGAACCCTAAATGAAAATAGCGCATAAGGATTTCTCGCCTGCCAGCTCAGCTTTTGCACACAGAGCCCCCTGTCAGTGTATTATGTGCCAAAACTTCCCCTAACTATACAGATCCCCCACAAAACCATATATTTTTGGAAAGTACACATTCTGACAAATCCAACAAGGGTAAAGAGTCCTTTCTACACCAAAGTACCAATCTGCAGAGCTTTCCTAAAATTATTGGTTTTTATGACATTTCAGAAAATCGCCTAAAAATGTTGCAATTTGTCGCATTTATCTCACACAATTTCTTGCGTACAAAGGCAAGTCACCCCAAATAGGAACACCAGAGGCCTACTGAACAGTTTGATGCCCAATATGCATAGATATACCAAAGTCTGCAGTATGTACTGAACCCTAAATGAAAATAGCGCATAAGGATTTCTCGCCTGCCAGCTCAGCTTTTGCACACAGAGCCCCCTGTCAGTGTATTATGTGCCAAAACTTCCCCTAACTATACAGAGACCCCCACAAAACCATATATTTTTGGAAAGTACACATTCTGACAAATCCAACAAGGGTAAAGAGTCCTTTCTACACCAAAGTACCAAGCTGCAAAGCTTTCCTAAAGTTATCGGTTTTTATGACATTTCAGAAAATCGCCTAAAAATGTTGCAATTTGCCGCATTTATCTCACACAATTTCTTGCGTACAAAGGCAAGTCACCCCAAATAGGAACACCAGAGGCCTACTGAACAGTTTGATGCCCAATATGCATAGATATACCAAAGTCTGCAGTATGTACTGAACCCTAAATGAAAATAGCGCATAAGGATTTCTCGCCTGCCAGCTCAGCTTTTGCACACAGAGCCCCCTGTCAGCGTATTATGTGCCAAAACTTCCCCTAACTATACAGAGACCCCCACAAAACCATATATTTTTGGAAAGTACACATTCTGACAAATCCAACAAGGGTAAAGAGTCCTTTCTACACCAAAGTACCAAGCCGCAAAGCTTTCCTAAAGTTATCGGTTTTTATGACATTTCAGAAAATCGCCTAAAAATGTTGCAATTTGCCGCATTTATCTCACACAATTTCTTGCGTACAAAGGCAAGTCACCCCAAATAGGAACACCAGAGGCCTACTGAACAGTTTGATGCCCAATATGCATAGATATACCAAAGTCTGCGGTATGTACTGACCCCAAAATGAAAATAGCGCATAAGGATTTCTCGCCTGCCAGCTCAGCTTTTGCATACAGAGCCCCCTGTCAGTGTATTATGTGCAGTAACCCCCCTAACTATACAGTGACCCCCAGAAAACCATATATTTTTGGAAAGTACACATTCTGATGAATTCAAAATAGGTAAAGTTATTTTTGTACACCAAAGTTACACCTGGCAAAGCTACACTAAAAACAGATCAGGAACACTTATATAGGGTTAAAATGTGATAAAACCACAAAAATTGTGCAAATCAGTGAAACAACAAAATAAGTTACATGACAGTGTAATTAGTGGCCAGAATATCTGATCCAATAGTTACGCTGTCAAAATAAATAGTTTTTAGGTAAAAGAAAATAAAAACAAAGTGGTAAAATGAAAAAAAAAAAACAAAAAAAGCAAAACAAAAAAAAACCAAAGTGTTTGTGTATACATGTGTGTACATGTGTAAAAGTTGTGTGATAGTGTGTAAGTGTGTATATGAGTGTAAATAAGTGTATAAAAGTGTGAAAAATGAAAAAAAATAAATAAAAAAAAAAATAAAAAAATGCTAAAATGTGTGCTGTAAGTGTGTGTAAATGTATGTAAGTGTGTATAAATGTATGTAAATGTGTGTAAAAGTCCTGAAGACCGATCGCCTCCTTGCTCAGTTGGGCCGGCGCTGGGGGAGAGGGAGGAAGCAGGAAGCAGCAGACGCGATGCGATCGCGTCTGCTGCTTCCTGGAGGGTCCTGCGAGCGATCGGCTCGCAGGACCCTGATGACAGCCCCCCTGGCACATTGCCCAGGGGGGCTGTCATTGTTAGAAGCTCTCTGCAGCGGCGGCACATGCCGCCGCTGCAGAGAGCAGCGCTTAAACGCCAACGACGTATGAGACACGTCGTTGGCGTTTAAGCCCTTTTACTGCCAGCACGTATGCCATACGTGCTTGGCAGTAAAAGAGTTAAATACTAGAATTACTTTACATATATGATGTCTCACTACTTGCACTGAACACTACTGAAGGGCATTAAAATGCACATCAATGTCCAGCCTACATGTTATGCCTTACCTAGTAGAATTAACTAAAATACCGAATTCCCAATTTGCAGATAACTCAGTTATACTGAAATTCTATTTTTTTTTCTATTTTTTTTGTATCCCTTGAACCTTTGCAAAATTAGAATTTCCCTTTCTTTCTGGCTTTTGTAAGGAACACATTCAGATAGAGGAGAGAACACTGGGAGTTTGGGGAGTGAAAGGAAACAGTACATGGAGGGGTTAGTTCCGGCCCTAAGTCCAAAGTACATTTCAGTATAGATAATAGTTATACCCTTGTCACCTCATGTTGAGCTTTGCGGTACCATCTTAAAAAATGTCCAACAAGGAATTCCTGCCTATTTCCAGTACTGGAAATGTTTCCAGAACATTAGCCTAAGGCAGCAATTCCTAACCAGTGGCTCGTGAGTAACCTGTCGGTCACCACCCCCTTTGACGTTGCTTCCAGTAGCCTCAGAGTAGGTGCCCATTTTGAAACTTCTGGTTTGGAGACAAGTTTTGGAAGTATAACGACACCATTTTACTCCAAGCAGAACCTTCTGTAGACTTGCAGTCCATATGGGAACAACCCTTATCACAGCCTCTATTTTGCATTCCCAAAGAATTTTTTTCATGCTTGTGTGGCTCACCAACACTTTTTTCATCTGAATGTGACTCATGAGTAATACAGGTTGGGGATCCCTGGCCTAATGTATTCTGCTGTATAGGCTCAGAAGACAAACAGTATTGCCCTTTAGTCCAAGAAAAGTTCCTCCCAGAGTCTCCCATTAGATTTTAAAAATAGAAAAGAGGTTGCACTGACTTGTTTGTACAGTCACAAGCTTTGTCAAGTTAGGTTTAGTTTCCCCTTAAAGGCTTTTCTTTCTCCATAATTGTAAAATTAGGCAGTATTATGATAGCAGAGTTAACTGCCTTCCAAGGGACAATTCACCTAGGGGCACATTTACTATTCCACGAATGCTCCGAAGCGTATTTTTTGCGACAATTTTGTACCTAGAGCGACTTTTTCGTACTTTGCAACAAAATTTGCACGACAAAATCGTATTGTCGCGCTGAGCACAAAAGTTTTGGATTCATTCAAGCTTCGGTATCGTGACTTTCCTTGGGCCAGTTTGGAGCTGCAGAGTGCCATTGAGCCCTATGGGAGACTTTCCTTGGGCCAGGTTGGAGCTGCAGAGTGCCATTGAGCCCTATGGGAGGCTTTCCTTGGGCCAGGTTGGAGCTGCAGAGTGCCATTGAGCCCTATGGGAGACTTTCCTTGGGCCAGGTTGGAGCTGCAGGGTGCCATTGAGCCCTATGGGAGACTTTCCTTGGGCCGGGTTGGAGCTGCAGAGTGCCATTGAGCCCTATGGGAGACTTTCCTTGGGCCGGGTTGGAGCTGCAGAGTGCCATTGAGCCCTATGGGAGACTTTCCTTGGGCCGGGTTGGAGCTGCAGAGTGCCATTGAGCCCTATGGGAGACTTTCCTTGGGCCGGGTTGGAGCTGCAGGGTGCCATTGAGCCCTATGGGAGACTTTCCTTGGGCCGGGTTGGAGCTGCAGGGTGCCATTGAGCCCTATGGGAGACTTTCCTTGGGCCGGGTTGGAGCTGCAGAGTGCCATTGAGCCCTATGGGAGACTTTCCTTGGGCCAGGTTGGAGCTGCAGAGTGCCATTGAGCCCTATGGGAGGCTTCCAAAATCATGCACAGAAGGATCAAAGTCAGAAAGGTTTTCCTGCATTTTACGATCGTTCAATACGAAAATTTCCTGATTTTCGGATCGCCAATACAATATTTTCGTGACTAATACGATTTTTCGTAAGCATATTCGTGATATTTGCGATCTTCAGAAATTTTTGTATCCAATCCGAATTTATTCCATTTGGGATTCGAACTCTCGTTTTCATGGATGTGCCCCCTAGATTCAGAGATTCTACACTAACATAGAGTATGTTTGGATTAAAGGACTAAACATATAATTTAAACAATAATCTTCCTGTGTAATACAACAGCAATTAAATGGTAAGACGCTCTGTATGTTTCACCCAGACTAACACCAAACAGTGTTACTATGTATACTCTACTGCTTGGAAAAGACTCAGGCTCCCTGCTGTGCTAAGTGATTAATTAAAACACTACAACACTGTTATGTCTCTATTAAGAAGTAATATAAAATCATGTTCATGGAAAACACACCGCCCATGGGAAGGGAAAATACAGATAAACATACACTCAGCTCAAGCTGCTAATTTCTAATAACACTACATTACCCACAAAACTCCCTGCAGGCTCCTAGATACAGGCAAGTGTGGCTGGACTATTGTATCCCATTAGAGGAGGGTATCCCTGCCCAGACCCGGCTGTGTGTCTGTTCATAGTGCTGCCCAATTTTAGATAATGGATATTAATGGCTGCTATTGGTTCTATTTACATTGCATTCCCAATCTTAAATAATGGATCTTAATGGCTGCTATTGGTTATATGTACAGTGCCTACCCAATGTAAAATAACGGACCTTGTGAAGGGTATTGGTTCAATTTGCAGTGCATTCCTAATATTGGATAATGGTTCATAATGACTGCCATTGGTTCTATTTACATAGCCCTCCCAATGTAAGATAATGGATCTTAATGGCTGCTATTGGTTATATGTACAGTGCCTCCCCAATGTAAAATAACGGACCTTGTGAAGGGTATTGATGCTATTTACAGTGCCTTCCTAATGTTGGATAATGGATCGAAATGGCTGCTATTGGTTATATGTACAGTGCCTCCCCAATGTAAAATAATGGGCCTTCTGAAGGGTATTGGTTCTATTTACAGTGCCTCCCCAATGTAAAGTAATGGATCTTAGTGCCTTCTCAATGTAAAATAATGGACCTTATAAATAGTATTGGTTCTATTTACAGTGCCTTCCCAATGTCAGATAATGGATCTTAATGGCTGCTATTGGTTCTATATAAAGTGACTCCCCAATGTAATATAATAGGCCTTAGTGCCTTCCCAATGTAAAATATTGGACCTTGTGAAGGGTATTGGTTCTATTTAATGCTCCTTCCCAATAAAAATAATGGACCTTGTAAAGGGTGTTGGCTCTATTTACAGTGCCTTCCCAGTGTAATATAATGGACCTTGTGAAGGGTATTGGTATTATTTATAGTGTCTTCCCAATGTAAAATATTGAACCTTGTGAAGGGTATTAGTTCTATTTAAAGTTCCTCCCCAATGAACGATAATGGACCTTGTGAAGGGTATTGGTTCTATGTCCAGTGCCTACCTAGATAATAGACCAGGTTCAATGAATTAAAACCACACAACAGTGCTTTATCCTGGGGATACTCCTTAGAGGCCTACGGGATAATATGGAACTCAATCTGAAGATATGTTTTAATTTACCATATGGATTCTGTGGGATTAGGCTATAGATATAGATTGTAAGCTCTACGGGGCAGGGACCTCCATCCTGTACCTTGTATTTATTTGTGCTTATTGTAATAGTTTGTATTTATCTATTTTAATACCCCTGTTTATATTAATGTATTCTACCGTACAGTGCTGCGTACATAAGTAGTGCTTTATAAATAAAGTTATACATACATACATACATACATACATACAAGGATCGTTAACAGGGGACAATTTATTAATATATTGGTAACTACTTCACTGCAGTTACCCACAATTATCAATTTCATTTTCTAACCTGTATTAGTGTGTTTAATTAACTGCTATTTGCTGACTGGTTGCTACCAACAACTGCACTTTCAGTTTAGCACCTGTGTAAGCAAATAATCCTTATGAAGTACAAGCTCATAGTGCAAAATTGCATGCAAACACATATGCTAGAGAGATCTTTAAATTGCCCAATTAACAACAGCAAAAACATAAAACCCAAACTAAAACTAGGGATGCACCAAATCCACACTCTTCGAATTTGGGCAAACCCCAAATCCTTAGTAAAAGATTCAGCCAAATCCCTAACCGAATCCTAATTTGCGTATGTATATTAGGATAAGGAAGGGTTTAAGAGCACCATTCGTGCAACACGGTGAAAAATGTGCAACTTCTGTGTTTGCCAAGGAGCGTGGATTTGCCTGAATTCGAATCCTGCTGAAAACAGCTGAATCTTGCCCAAATCCCGAACCTATTCAGTGCATCCCTTACTACAACCTACCAAGATGTCATAGAAGTAAAGGGAAAGTATATTCAGCATACAAGAAATAGCATTTCTTAGAAAAAAATTACCCCAAGGTGGCTTTAATTCATTGCAGGCAACAGCCACTCTTCTCAATTTTTTTTTCTTGAGTCAAATGCATTGACTCAGTGGGTGCTTTTTCTTGCATTTTGTGCGCCAAATGCATTAGAGTCAGTGGTTTTTTTTTTCTTGCATTTGGTGCACCAAATGCATTAGAATCAATGGGTGTTTTTTTCTTACATTTTGTGCACCAAATGCATTGACTCAGTGGGTGCTTTTTCTTGCATTTTGTGCGCCAAATGCATTAGAGTCAATGGGTGTTTTTTCTTGCATTTTGTGCACCAAATGCATTAGAATCAATGGGTGTTTTTTTCTTGCATTTTGTGGGTCAAATGCATTAGAGTCAGTGGGTGTTTTTTCTTGCATTTTGTGTGCAAAATGCATTGAAGTCAATAGGTGTTTTTTCTTGCATTTTGTGCGCCAAATGCATTGAAGTCAATAGGTGTTTTTTCTTGCATTTTGTGCACCAAATGCATTAGAGTCAATTGACTTTTTTTGTTGCATATTTTCTTGCACAAACGCATTGGAGTCAATGGCCTTTTTTGTTGCGTAATTTCGCCGCCAATCTATATCTGGTAATCGCTCATGAACATAGATAGTTTTATCTTAGTTATCACGAAGTACAAGGCATTGTATTGAAATAATAGTTTAAATAGATCTCTATGGCTAATGCCAATGCCATATTTGGAGCTAGAATATTGGGTTCTGGATAATAGATCCCATAGCAGTACTGGCATCTGTGTGTGTTTGTTTCCATGTATATGCATGATTATTTACAGGATCCCAGGGTAGCCTTGGCTCCGCCAATCCAAACATGAGTAAATAGAAAATATAAATTGTTTATAAAAAGAAAATACGCATTATATAGCAGCATGGGGTGTGAGAGAGTGTGTCACAAAGGGAAGCCAAGTGTCAGTTATGGTAGGGAAGCCAGTAATGTATGCAAGCACTGGGAAGGAAACAAGCCTGACGTTCTACACATGCCATTCATTTAGACAGTCTCTCGGCTGTTGCAGTGAGCATGGCAACTGTTTTCTTTCAACCTTGTTACTTTGTTAGAACAAAGTGTAGAAGGGATTTTTTTTTAAAAAAAAATGTGTATATAGTGGTGTCGCTTCCTTGTTAGACCTGACAGGTAGCAGGGATGGTATGCACAGCGCTGCTCAGCCCAAGCAAATAGAGTCCCATATACGGTGCTTGGCCAATGACTGAGCAATGTTGATACTTTGATTTCAACCACCAGGGGGCAATATGCATACCTCCCAATAGTGATGTGTAGGCCAGCCCAATACCCGAGGGTCCGGCGGGTTTGGGGCAACCTCGGCACATCACCTGCGAGTTACAAGCGGGTTCCGCTTCCCCTCGCCCACCCCGCCCGAAACCTTACACTCCGGCTTCCTCTTCCGGCTTTTCTATTTATAGGCATGCATCTGGAAGCCCCGCCCCTTTTCTGACATCATTGCGGGACAGGCGCGGGTCTATAAATAGAGGGAGGGAGCTGGGTTGGGTAGGGTTTGGGTTGGGAGCGGGCGGGTAAATCTCGAGCCGCACATCACA